>NC_044032.1:607292901-608542901 GCF_901765095.1 Microcaecilia unicolor | reverse complement strand
GCCCGTCTGTGCCTTCTAGAGACTATCTGTTAATGCTGTGGCAGAAACTTCAAGTTTTAAAACTATGGAGAAAAGGGTATGGAGACTAGCTAATAAAGTTTGCTTGTTTTTTTTTTTGGTTTTTTTTTTATTCTAACTATGTTTATCAATATCCTACAATTTCTCTTTTAAACCCTAATCTTTAAGCTGTGGCAGAAACTTCAAGTTTTAAAACTATGGGGAAAAGGGTATAGAGACTAGCTAATAAAGTTTGCTTGATTTTTTATTTTAAAATTCAGTGTTTATCACTTGCTCACATTAAACATCATCTGCCATTTAGACGCCAAGTCTCCCAGACTTGTAAGGTCCTCTTGTAATGTCTCACAGTCCTCTTGCGATTTAACAACTTTAACTAACTTTGTGTCGTCAGCAAATTTAATTACCTCACTAGTTACTCCCATCTCTAGATCATTTATAAATACGTTATAAAGCAGCGGTCCCAACACAGACCCTTAGGGAACCCCATTATCTACCCTTGCATAAAACAAGACTACCTCTACTTCAGGAAGCAGGTGAAAGCTTGGCTCTTCAACCAGGCCTTTAATGGAAGAAGTAACTAACTTGTTAGTCTCACTCACTCACACAAGGAGTGACACGGGCTGCTCATACTGCAGCAGGACATGTTTATCCACTCCTACCCTAGCTGAGATAATATTTAACCATCTCTCTGATCTCATGTCCACCTTTCGTTAAATTAGTCACCTTATTTTCTAACTCCTCTTACTCTCTTATCTATCTATCTATATGTTAACCATCTCTCTGATCTCATGTGCAACTTTCTTTAAATTAGTCACCAATTAATTGTTCTATTACATATTGTGTTGACATTGTAAATAGTATACTATGCCATACTTTGTATTGTTATTTGACTACTTTTACTGCTGTAATTGCCTATTGCTCATGTTTAATTTATTCTTACTGTACACCACCTTGAGTGAATTCCTTCAAAAATGCGGTAAATAAATCCTAATAAATAAATACAGAAATCACTCTACCCTAATCAGAATTTTCCAAATAAAAAAGTTTTAATTTCTTTGAAAATGGCAGATGACGTTTATTGTGAGCAAGTGATAAACACAGAATTTTAAAATAAAAAAAGCAAGCAAACTTTATAATTATAAAATTATAATTCTAATAAATAAAGGTAAGATGTTCCAAAATGAAGTCACACAGAATGGAAAAGAACATTAAATATTCTTAAAAACCGAACACCATTAAATGTAGGTGGGCGAAGCAGCAATTGATCCTGTAAATGTCTAACCAGAGTCTAACCAGCGGGACAGTCAACAATTTAATCACAAATTCAGAAGTAAGACCATTAAAGGTTTGAGAAACCAAGGAAACTGACTAAAAACATATTTCAGCTTGTACAGGAAGCCGATATAATTTAACAAGAAAAAGTGAAACTGTCAATTTTCCAAATCCTACAAATTAATCATGCTGTATTCTGAATAAGTTGAAGTAAAGGGCATTACAATAGTCCAGTTGTGAGAATATCAACATCTGCCCCTCCTTGATGATGCTAAAATTCTGACAGATGTGAGATATTTGGGTCCAGGTTAGGGTTGCCAAATAGCAGCTTTAACTAAGAGAAAATCAGCACTAACTGCCAAATACGAAGTCGACTATTTTGTGGGCAGTCCAGCGGCACAGTCAACACTTATCCGGTTAGATGACTAACCTGCTTATAATCGAACGAGAAAAACGCCCAAGTTCCGACCTAAATCGGGAGATGGGCGTTTTTCTCACAAAAACAAATAAAGCGGTATAATGGAAAGCCGAACTTTGGACGCTTTCAACTGCACTCCGTCGCGGATGCGGACAAAGTTGACGGGGGCGTGTCGGAGGCGTGGTGAAGGCGGAACTGGGGCGTGGTTATCACCCGAACAGAGATGGGCGCCTTTCGCCGATAATGGATACGTTTGTAGCTAGAATTTAGGGCACTTTTCCTGGACCCTGTTTTTTCACGAATAAGGCCCCAAAAAGTGCCCTAAATGACCAGATGACCCCCAGAGGGAGTCGGGGATGACCTCCCCTGACTCCCCCAGTGGTCACTAACCCCCTCCCACCACAAAAAAATGATGTTTCACAACTTTTTACTTTCACCCTCAAATGTCATACCCTCCTCCCAAGCAGCAGTATGCAGGTCCCTGGAGCAGTTGTTAGGGGGTGCAGTGGACGTCAGGCAGGTGGACCCAGGCCCATCCCCCCCCTACCTGTTACAATTGTGCTGCTTAATGCTTAGTCGTCCAACCCCCCCAAACCCACTGTACCCACATGTAGGTGCCCCCCTTCAGCTCTTAGGGCTATAGTAATGGTGTAGACTTGTGGGCAGTGGGTTTTGAGGGGGATTTGGGGGGCTCAACACCCAAGGGAAGGGTGCTATGCACCTGGGAGCTCTTTTACCTTTTTTTTTGTTTTTGTAAAAGTGCCCCCTAGGGTGCCCGGTTGGTGTCCTGGCATGTGAGGGGGACCAGTGCACTATGAATCCTGGCCCCTCCCACGAACAAATGCCTTGGATTTATTCGTTTTTGAGCTGGGCGATTTCATTTTCCATTATCGCTGAAAAGCAAAAACGCCCAGCTCACACCTTGGCGAATAACACATGGGCGTCTATTTTTTTTGAAAATACGGTTCACTCCGCCCCTTCACGGACCCGTTCTCGGAGATAAACGCCCATGGAGATAGGCGTTTCTGGTCGATTATGCCCCTCTAAGTTAACTGGACAAACTGGACCACATAAAAGGATGTGGGAAGCAATCAGTTGCTAAGAGACAGATTAAAGGAGACTCAACCCCAGTGGCGTACCAAGGGGGGGGGGGGGCAGTCCGCCCCAAGTGCACGCCGCTGGGGGGGGGGTGCCACGTGCCGATCAGCATCGTTAGTTTCCATGCTCCCTCTGCCCCGGAACAGGAAGTAACCTGTTCCGGGGCAGAGGGAGCATGGAAACGTACGACGCTGACCGGCGCGTGGCACCCCCCCCAGCGGTGTGCACCCGGGGGTGAGGGGGTTCTTTCGCTGGGGTGGGGTCGTGTCCTTTCACCGCGGGGGTTGCGCTGCACGGGGGGGGCGGGGCGCATCGGCGATCCGCCCCAGGTGTCAGTGCCCCTAGGAACGCCACTGCTCAACCAAGAACTACTCTTCTCCTCTGTTCAGTAACTTATCACGGAAACCTGATCCAGCACTGATCTCAACAGCCTGAAAGGCAAGCTGAAACAACACACAAGACCAGAATACCAGACCCCACTCCAAAGAACAATGTCTTATCACGCATCCAGTCATCAGAACACGGTCCTATTAGTAGCCCACACTGAATAGAAACCACAATGAATACCTTCAAACTACTCCTAATAATCTACTACTTAACACTGATCCACTTAACATTAACCAGCCCTCTCACAGAATGGGATAAAATATGCAAATGCATACTAGATGAAATTGCACCCTTACGAACAAGAACCTCACGTAAACATAACTCGATACCATGGTTCAACGATGAACTGAAAACGCTAAAAACACAATCCAGAAAACTCGAACAAGCATGGAAAAAAACAAAAGATGAACACACACTCAACACATGGAAACAATCACAAAGAAAGTACAAATACGCTATAAGAAAGTCCAAACAATCTTACTATAAAACGAAAATAGGAACAGATTACAAAGACATGAAGAAATTATACCAACTCGTGAACAAACTCCTAGACACCAACCTAGTCACCACATCAAATACAGACATCCCATCTGCAGATAAACTTGCTAAGTATTTCAATGGAAAAATTCTAAACCTACGTAACCCCCTACCTCAGATCAACACTGACATCGAAAATTTCCTTAGTGAATTGGACCCAACCACTGGAGAATACCCGGCTGACCGAACCTGGTTAAACTTTGCCCCCCTCACCATTGATACAGTTGCACAGGTGATCAGTAGGTTCTCAAACACCAACTGTAACTGGATACCTGCCCCAACTACCTGATGAAATACGCCCCAGATCGCTGCATATCAGACCTCACATCCCACCTAAATGACATGCTACAGCAAGGTCTCTTCCCTAAGGAAAATGGCAATATCCTACTCACCCCGATACCAAAAGACACCAAGAAAAAAACCAATGAAATCACTAACTACTGCCCAGTAGCATCCATCCCGTTGTCAGTCAAACTGATGGAAAGCATGGTAACCAAAGAACTTACAGATTACATAAACAAATTCTCAATACTACATGAATCACAGTCAGGCTTTCGCCCCCACCACAGCATAGAAACAGTACTACTCACTCTCCTAACCAAATTCAAGCAGGAAATAGCAATAGGCAAAAACATCCTCCTCCTCCAATTCGACATGTCTAGTGCATTCGACATGGTAAACCATAACATATTAGTAAAATTACTAGATAAGTTCGGAATTGGTGGAAACATACTTAGCTGGATCAAGGGTTTCCTAACCACAAGAACATATCAAGTAAAATCAAACTCAATCATATCATCACCATGGAAAGCAGACTGTGGAGTACCACAAGGATCACCACTATCACCAATCCTCTTCAATCTAATGATGACCCCACTAACCAAGTCCTTATCCAAACAAGGCCTTAACCCTTCATTTATGCAGACGATGTCACAATAAGGGTCCCAAGAAACAACAAGGCAACCAATCTGCAAACTCCAACGTGGAAAACAAAACAGTATCATTAATAAAATCTTTGGATGTTATATTGATCTGCTGTTTTGTTTTCGACGATGTCACAATATACAATATACATTCCTTACAAATCTAAACTGACAGAAATCACCAACAAAATCAAGAACAGCTTGAGCATCATGGACTCTTGGGCAAATGCATTTCAACTAAAACTCAATAAAGAAAAAACACAGTCTCATCCTCTCATCCCAACACAGCGTGGACAACTCCACAACTATCAACACCCCAGATTACACCCTCCCTATCTCAGACAGTCTGAAAATTCTCGGCGTTACAATAGACTGCAACTTAACACTAGAGAGCCAAGTGACATCCACAGCAAAGAAAATGTTCCACGCAATGTGGAAACTCAAACACGTAAAACAATTCTTCCCGAGGGAAACATTTCACAACCTGATGCAATCAATGGTACTAAGCCAGGTGGACTACTGCAAAGGAATCTATGCGGGATGCAAATGTTATGATCTGGCGAAAGTGAGCCCTTGTGCCCCGACTGAGCACGGCAGAGATGGAGTGACACCGCACTCGGTCAGGCAGCCAGACAACCCCTAACTTAATCTGGGAAGCGACCACCGTTCACCGGGAGTTGAGCTCCCAGCTGCAGGTGGCCACCAGGACTTCTGGAACCGGTGGGGTTGCACAGCCGCTGACCAGGCTGGTCGGGAACAGACACAGTCCAGAACCAGTACTCCGGCAGGCAAAGAATAGTCAAAGTCAGTACAGGATCAAGGCAGGCAGTAAACAAGCGAAATCCAAGATATTAGCCAAAGTCCGGTACACAGGAAATCAGGAACAGAAGCTAGCTGGTGAACAGCACTCCGACAGCAACTCCTCAGAACAATTGAGGCCGAAGCAATGAAGGCCTGGAGGCAGTGCTTTAAATAGTGAAGGAATCAGGCCAAAGCATGTGCAGCTGAAACAAGATGGCTGCCCCCATCAGCAGAGAAACCTAACACCCAAATATGGAGTTCCTTGCTGTTCTCGTTATACAAGATGGCTGCCCCCTCCTGAGCTAGTCAAGATGGCTGCTGCCCTTGCTCCAAGCTGGATGACGGCTGCCAGACTAGGAAACCGAAACATGGCTGATTCCCCTGAGTCAACCAAGATGGCCGTGGTCTTGATCCAAGCTAGATGACGGCTGCCAGACTTAGGAAACTGAAACTGAATCAGATCTTCCGTCGGGAGGAGCGCCGAACAGGTGAGGAACGTGACAGCAAAGAACAAACACTAAAGAAACTTCAGACCGCTCAAAACACGGCAGCTAGGCTTATCTTCGGAAAAATGCAATTTGAAAGCGCAAAACCCTTCCACGAAAAACTACACTGGCTCCCAATCAAAGTACACATTGCCTTCAAAATCTGCACTATTGTAACATGGGGTTAGGGAAAGAAGAAAAAACAAAGTTGTAAAATGGGGATTTACTTGTGCTGGCAAACATTCCGCCGGTCAGAAATGTAGCTTGGAATTTTGAGAAGGGTTTGGAATGGGAAGCTAAGGAGGGGTTTCCTAGGAAACGGGGGTTTGTGGCAGTTGTGATGAGCCTGCTGCTTTGTAGGAGAAGGATGATGTGTGAGTGAGCTCTGAGTGGGAATTGAGAATTGTAGTAAAATTGTAAGAGAAATAGGATTGTCAGGATTGAAATGTGGAAATGAGTATGAAAGAAAGTAGGGTAATAGGGGAAGAGTGAAAAGGGAGTCTGTTTGATGTAGAGTGAAGCTGTTTGATGATTGATAAAGGTTAAAGCCTAAAGGTGAAGGGGATTGAATGAGAAAAAGGGGAGAATTACTATAGGTTAGAGGTGAAAAAGGGAAAAAACATTTCTTTTTGGATTCAAAAGGGAGAAAAGGGAGTCTAATGGAATTTCTCTTATCCTAAGCATTAAAAGAGATGTGGATAGAATGTTCACTGTCTGAGAGGAGAGAAAGAATCTTGAGCAGAGTGAGTGACAGCAAAGCACTGCAGCGCTTAGAATAGGGAACTGCAGTACAGAATAGGTGTGTAGAAGAGAATATTCAATTAATTTTATTTTAATTAGAAAAGTTGGCCACAGTATTGATACCCTGATTAATGTTCCATGAAGGTTGCTGAAAATTTGCTTCCAATTATTTTAATAAAGAGTGAGGTGAAGGAAGAAGAACGGGAGAGAAGAGGAAAATCGATCTGGGCCCCCACGCAAGAAAGTCTATGCTGCACAACAACAAAAGGAAACCTGTAACAGCTAAGTGACTTTGGGAAAACAGAGAAAACCTAAAAGGGTTGAATCCTGTGAAAAGAAAATTTATGGGGTTAAAAGAGGTTGATTACATGTTAAATCTACTGCATTTTACAAATTAAAAAGTTAGTTACATTGTTGGGTTAGAATATTCAGAGTAATTAAATTAAATTATTGATTATAACAAACTGTAAATTGTGAAATTGTATTTTTTTTATTCTCGGAAACAGTAAAATCCTGAAATTAGTTTATTTTCCTCTCCCGCTCCTGGAGTGGGAGACGAGGTTAGTGATTGTTGTCCACTCCTCATTCCTGGGTGCTGGTTTCTGGAAAGTCGCCACGACTACTACCATCAGGCTTGCCGGAATCCAGTTTCATCTTACATCACACCCAGGCGTGGGGTGGGACTAACACTATGGTTCACAAAATTATCTACGGCGAAGCCCCGGGATACATGACAGACCTGATCGACCTACCAACTAGAAACACAGCCGGTTCAAGAAGAACGTACCTAAATCTGCACTACCCAAGCTGCAAAGGACTCAAATACAAATCTACCTACGCATCCAATTTCTCCTACATAAGCACACAACTGTGAAACGCATTACCAAAAGCCTTGAAAACTAAGTACAACCACCTAAACTTCCGGAAATCACTAAAATCTAACCTGTTTAAAAAGGCATACCCTACCAACCCAACATAAATGCCAATTTCTACAATACACTAATACTAAAATACATAAAGGACATAACACAACACTTCTGTTGTATGATTCCCTAATGTGGCTGTGCCACATGAACTTTATAATACCACAACATCACTTTGTATTTGTTTACTCCGGAGTCTGCAAACGCCACTCCGGCACTATGTAAGCCACAGTGAACCTACAAATAGGTGGTTAAATGTGGGATATAAATGTAACAAATAAATAAATAAAACACAGTCCTATATTTGTCCGGTTGTTAAGTACTGAATATTGCACTTAACCGGATAAGGGATAGCCAGCCGCATAAACCCAGATATTCAATGTTGGTGCCTGGATGTGGCCCAGAATTGAATATCTGGGGTAATGCCAGTAACAGCCAAAAAACACTGATTACCCCAACCAAATATCCAGCTCACAATTCCTGGTTAACTGCTGACAGTCTGTAGTCCTAGCAATAGACATGCACTCCTCCCTCGTGTCACTGAATCCATATCTTCAGAAGAACATAAGAACATTAGCATTACCATGCTGGGACAGACCAAAGGTTCATCAAGCCTAGTATCCTGTTTCCAATAGTGGCCAATGCAGGTCACAAGTACCTGGCAAGATCCCAGAATAGTAGAAAAAATTTCATGCTGCTTACCTTGAAATAAGCAGTGGATTATCCCAAGTCACAGGGGCGGCCTGACCATTAGGCCACCTGAGGCAGGGACCTCAGGCAGCACTCTTTAGGAGCGACATCTTGGGGGGGTGGATTTGCGTCGTTTTACCAGCATTTTACCTGGTCACGATAACATTCCAAACCTGGTAGCAGCAGCAATTCCCATATGCTGCCATGCTGCCACAAGCACCTGTCTGCACTCGGCAGCACCATGGAGCGATACAAAGGCATTATAACATCCTCATTTTTGTTTTCTATTCCTTTCCTATTAATACCTAACATTCTATTTGCTTTCTTAGCCTCTGTTGCACACTGAGCAGAGGGTTTCAAAGTATCATCAATGATGACACCTAGATCCTTTTCCTGGTCAGTGACTCCTAATGTGGAACCTTGCATCACGTAATTATAGTTTGGGTTCCTCTTTCCCACTTTGCACTTGCTCACATTAAATGTAATCTGCCATTTAGATGCCCATTCTCCCAGTCTTGTAAGGTTCTCTTGTAATTTTTCACAATCCTCTTGCAATTTAACAACTTTGAATAACTTTGAGTCGTCAGCAGATTTAATTGCCTCACTAATTACTCCCATCTCAAGATCATTTATAAATATGTTAATATGCAGCAGTCCCAGAACAGACCCCTGGGGAACCCCACTATCTATCCTTCTCCATTGAGAATACTGACCATTTAACCCTACTCTCTATTTTCTATCTTTTAACCAGTTTTTAATCCACAATAGGGCACTACCTCCTATCCCATGACTTTCCAATTTCCTCTGGAGTCTTTCATGAGGTACTTTGTCAAACACCTTTTGAAAATCCACATACACAATATCGACTGCCTCACCTTTATCCACATGTTTGTTCACCCCTTCAAAGAAATGTAATAGATTGGTGAAACAAGATTTCCCTTCACTAAATCCACGTTGGCTCTATCTCATTATTCTGTGCTTTTGAATATGCTCTGTAATTTTATTCTTTATAATAGTCTCTACCATTTTGCTTGGCACAGACGTCAGGCTCACCGGTCTGCAATTTCCTGGATCACCTCTGGAAACTTTTTTAAAAATCGGCGTTACATTGACCACCCTCCAATCTTCCAGTACTATGCTTGATTTTAAAGATAAGTTATATATTACTAACAGTAGTTCCACAAGTTCATTTTTCAATTCTGTCCGTACTCTGGGATGAATACCATTCGGTCCAGGAGATTTGCTACTCATCAGTTTGTCAAATTGCCCCATTACATCCTCCAGGTTTATAGACATTTCATTCAGTTTCTCCAACTTGTCAGCTTTGAATACCATTTCTGGCACTGGTATCTCTCCCAAATCTTCCTCGGTGAACACTGAAGCAAAGAATTCATTTAATCTCTCTGCTATGGCTTTGTCTTCCCTGATTGCCACTTTTATCCCTTCGTCATCTAGTGTCCAACTGATTCTTTTGCTGGCTTCCTGCTTTTTTATATACCTAAAAAAAAAATACTATGTGTTTTTGCCTCCAACGCAATCTTTTTTTCAAAGTCCCTTTTTGCCTTCCTTATCATCGCTTTGCATTTGACTTGACATTCCTTATGCTGTTTCTTATTATTTTCAGTTGGTTCCTTCTTCCATTTTCTGAAGGATTTTCTTTTTTGCTCTAATAACTTCCTTCACCTCACTTTTTAACCATGCTGGCTGTTGTTTGGTCTTCCTTCCTCCTTTTTTAATACACGGAATACATTTGGCCTGGCATCCAGGATGGTATTTTTGAACAGCAATCCAAGCTTCATGTAAATTTTTACCTTCGCAGCTGCTCCTTTAAGTTTTTTTTTCACCGTTCTTCTCATTTTGTCATAATCTCCTTTTTGAAAATTAAACACTAGCATATTGGATTTCTTGTGTGTACTTACTCCAAAGCCAATATCAAATCTGATCATATTATGATCACTGTTATCAAGCGACCCTAGCACTATTACCTCCCGCACCAGATCATGCGCTCCACTAAGGACTAGGTTTAGAATTTTTCCTTCTCTTGTTGGTTCCTGTACCAACTGCTCCATAAAGCAGTCCTTGATTTCGTCAAGGAATTTTACCTCCCTAGCATGCCCTGATGTTACATTTACCCAGTCAATATTGGGGCAATTGAAATCACCCATTATTATTTTGTTGCCCAGTTTGATAGCCTCCCTAATTTCTGATAACATTTTTACATCCATCTGTTCATCCTGCCTCAGGGTTGCATATTTTGGTAGTCTTAAAAATGGTTATTTCGTGTTTTAGCCTTTCTACCTTATCCTGAGGCAGGCGTGATATTTGGTTGGCTGCATCTATTTCAATACCCAGAAATGTCAGTGTAAAACTGGTCCCAACATTTTATCCTGAGCTAGAGGCACCCCAAAACGTTGGGCGATTCTCTGGAATATCTCAAGGGATGCCATTCATTTGTGTTTTTATTTCCCAATGATTAAAAAATCATCTAAGTAGTGCACTAGGCAGGGAAACCCTATGACCTGCTCTACCAGTCAGTGTATGAAGAAACTGAATTTTAAGTATCAACAAGATATGGAGCATCCCATAGGCAAACACTTGTCAGAATTATTCGTGGCTTAAGGCAAAATCTAATATATGGAACGAATCAGGGTGAACTGCAGAAGTCTGAATGCAGACTCTATGTCGACTTTAGGTAATTGTGCTTGTGTGCCCCTAAGTTTGAGTGCTTGGATGGCTTGATCTAATGATGCGTACTTAATTGTGGTGAGGTTAGGGTCGATAAAGTCATTTACCGATGCTCCTTCAGGGTAAGACAGGCTATGTATGAGCCTGAATTTTCCCAGTTCTTTTTTAGGAATGATGGCTAGGGGGGATATTAGCATATTTGGTAATGGTTTCTTTTTGAATGGCTCAGCAACCCTGGTTAGTGTAATTTCCTCTAATATCTTTTGTCTGGCAATCTCGAGATGAGTGTGGGCTGAGACAGAATTTTGGGGTAACTCCGTTCTCTATTCACTGGCCCCACATGTGGGATAGGAAAACCTTGTGAAAATTCTTTTTCCAAGAATAGTGCTTCTTCAAGTTTTGGGTATATATGTAGCCATAGTAACATTGAGCTCAGGATAATAGAAGATGGAGCTAGGCAAAGTGGTAAGTAGCTGCCTGGACTCTGGAGAAGGTAGAGAGAAAATTCCAGACCATAAGAGGATGATGGCACAGAAAAGTAAAACTTCCGGTGAAAGCCAAAAAGACTGTTTAAACATGTGATAGAAGTACTGTTTAAACATGCAAGGGAAAAGAACTGTTTAAAACTATAAATCAAAAAGTATTTGTTTAACCTGTAAGGGATAAGCACTGTTTACTAGGATCTGGCAGTGGTATAAGTCGAAAGGAAGTCCTGCAGTGATAACTGCCTTGATGCTGGATTTGTTTGGCTGAAAACCAGCAAGGAACAGGTGCAGTGTACTGGACTTGACAGTTATAAGATAAAATGAAGCCCTTTAGGAATAAAAACCCTGGATGATTTTGCTGAGAATCTGTAAGAAGGAACTATCTGAGGAAGTGCAAGAGTAATTGAACGCCATGGGATAAGGCACTCACAAAATCAAGTACCTTATTTTTATAGCAAAATGCTATGCAGAAACAGTAATAAAAGTTATAACACCTGTCAAATATTTCTTACAGAAATAAAAATCATTTTCATCAAACAATAAGTACAGTTATAATTTCAGAAGAGATAATAACGGCAGATAAGTAAGTACAACATGATCCATCTAGCCTTCTCATTCCTGTTGGAAATACTGCAGACTCTAGGTTTTACGGTTATACACTAATATCTAAGGGTCACCTATATCAATATCAATAAAACATTTATTTACTGTTTTATCCCACTTCAGGGTTCAATGTGGTTTATGATTTCAAATAGCAATATACAATAACTAAAGATATAACAAAGTATATAAGCAATAAACTAAGAAAACAGTACTTGCCTGGTTCAGATCCTATCTATCAGACAGGCAACAACAATCCATAATGTTTGGCAGCAACTCATCTCTACCATGGGCACTGACCTGTGGAGTACCACAAGGAACAATACTGTCACCTATTCTGTTCAATATCTACCTCAAGCCACAAGCTGAGCTGATTCGGTCAATGGACACTCAGTTCTACATCTATGCAGATGATGTGCAGCTACTCAAAACCATTGAACCTGACATACCTACAGCCTTGAATAAACTGATTACCTGTCTAACATCAATTCAAGAATGGGCTAAACGCAACAAACTTTGCCTGAACCCAAATAAAACCAAGCGTTTCTGGGTCCCTAACACAAGTGGATACATACCTGACATCAAAATCTCTTTTGGGAAGTACGAACTCCTCCTCAAATCACAAGTCAAGAACCTTATAATACAGTTAGATTCACCATTTACTCCAATTCTCTAAATCCAAGCAACCTTCAAGAGCTGCTTCTACTATTTGCGACAACTTTGCTGCTTCTCTCCTTACATGGAGAAGGTAAATCTTATCACAGCTGTGTATGCCATGATAACATCAAGACTGGATTATTGTAATGCACTATACAACGGTCTGACTACAAAGGGCCTGCACCAGCTCTAATTGTTTCAGAAGGCTGCAACAAGACTCATAGAAGGTTGCAAGCGACGTAACCACATCACACAATTTTTGCAAAAACTTAATTAGCTACCAGTACAACACAGGGCTAAATTTAAAACTCTTTGTCTGATCATTAAGGCCCTTAAAAGGAATGGCCTTGAGTACCTGAAGAGAAGGATGATCCTCTACACACCGCCAAGGACACTAGGGTCCTCTCAAGGACTATCACGAACCACACCCTCTCCAAAAGACGTGATACAATGTGATACCCACAAGCGAGCCTTCTCCTGAGTAGCCCCCAAACTCTGGAATGCACTGCCTGAAAGGCTCCTCTTAACACAAGACTATCTCTACTTCAGGAAGTAGGTGAAAGCTTGGCTCTTCAACCAGGCCTTTAATGGAAGAAGTAACTAACTTGTTAGTCTCACTCACATACACAAGGAGAGACACAGGCTGCTCATACTGCAGCACGACATGTTTATTCACTCTTACCCTAGCTGAGATAATATTTAACCATCTCTCAGACCTCATGTGCACCTTTCGTTAAATTAGTCACCTTATTTTCTAACACCTCTTACTCGCTTATCTATCTATCTATATGTTAACCATCTCTCCAACCTCATGTGCAACTTTCTTTAAATTAGTCACCTTACTTTCTAACTCTTACTTTCTTACCTATCTGTATGTTCCATCTTTGCTTATGCCCTGCACTGTCAATTAAAATGTTCTATTACATGTTGTGTTTACATTGTAAATAGTGTACCATGCCATACTTTGTATTGCTATTTGAATACTTTTACTGCTGTAATTGCCTATTGATCATGTTTGATTTATTCTTACTGTACACTGCCTTGAGTGAATTCCTTCAAAAAGGCAGTAAATAAATCCTAATAATTAAATACAGAAATCACTCTACCCTAATCAGAATTTTCCAAATAAAAATGTTTTCAATTTCTTATGAAATGACAAATAATATGGATCTGTTCTTATAAGTAAAGGTAAGATGTTCCAAAATGAAGTCACACAGATTGGAAAAGAAGCATTAAATATTCTTAAAAACGAACACTATTAAATGTAGGCGGGTGAAGCAGCAATTGATCCTCTAAATGAGAAGAGAGTCTAAGCAACGGGACAGTCAACAAGTTAGTCACAAATTCAGAAGTAAGACCATAAAAAGTTTGAAAAACCAAGGAAGCTGACTTAAAAAATATTTCAGCTTGTACAGGAAGCCAATGTAATTTAACAAGAAAAAGTGAAACACAGTCAGATTTCCTAATCCTACAAATTAATCGTGCAGTATTCTGAATAAGTTGAAGTTTATTCAATAAGCTAATGGACAGACTCAAGTAAAAGGCATTAAGCATTAAAATAGTCCAGTTGTGAGAATATCAACATCTGGACCAGCAGAGCAAAATGTGTTTCATTAAAATAAGATCGAATGGGCCAGATTAATTTACAGCCAAACTGGGCAGATGCCCAGGGCCCAAAATCAAGAAGAGGATTGAACAACTGCCCCTCCCTGAGGATGCTAAAATTCTGACAGATGTGAGATATGTGGATACAGGTTAGGGCTGCCAAATAGCAGCTTTAACTAAGGGAATATCAGCACTAACCGCCAAATACAAAGCTGACTTTTGTGGGCAGTCCAGGGGCACAGTCAACACTTATATGTTTAAGAGCCAATATTAAGCACTTAGCTGCCTAAGGGGCCCTTTTACTAAGCTGTGTAGGCACCTACACATGCCCTACATGGGTCAATTTGGAGTTACCGCTGAACTTCAGTATGGCCCTTGTGGTAATTTCATTTTTGATGTGTGTCCTCTACACGCACCGTAAAATAATTTTTATTTTCTGGCACATGGCAGAAACCGGGCGGTAATCATGTGAGCATAGATGACTACCGCACGGTTACTGCGTGAGGCCTTACCGCTAAGTCAATGGCTGTTGGTAAGGTCTCAGACCCAAAATGGATGCGTTCCAGTTTTTATTTTGCCACACTTCCATTTTCGGCAAAACTTTTAAAAAGGCCTTTTTTATAGGCGCGCTGAAAAATGAATTTCCGCATGCCCAAAACACATGTCTACACTAGCGCAGCCTATTTTTCAGCATGCCTGTAAGGACCCCCTAAGTTAACTGGACAAACTGGACCACAGAAAACACAGTCCTATCTTTGTCCAGTTGTTAAGTACTGAATATTGCACTTAACTGGATAAGGGATAGCCAGCCGAAAAACTCAGATATTCAATGTTGGTGTCTGGATGTGGCCCAGAATTGAATATCTGGGATAATGCCAGTGAGAGCCAAAAAACACTGACTACCCCCAGCCAAATATTTACCCCACAATTACTAGTTAACTGCTGACAGTGTTTAGTCTTAGCATTAGACATGCATTGCTCACCCGTGTCCCTGAATCCATATCTTCAGAAGAATATAAGAACATAAGCATTACCATACTGGGACAGACCAAAGGTTCATCAAGCCCAGTATCCTGTTTCCAACAGGGGCCAATCCAGGTCACAAATACCTGGCAAGATCCCAGAACAGTAAAAAAGATTTTAAGCTGCTTATCCTAGAAATAAGCAGTGAATTATCCCAAGTCCACAGGGACGGCCCGACCATTAGGCCGCCTGAAGCGGGGACCTCAGGCGGCACTCTTTAGGAGCATCATCTGGAGGGGGGGGGGTGGCTTGGCGGCATTTTACCAGCATTTTACCTGGTCACGATGACTTTCCAAACCCGGCAGTGATTCCCATAGGCTGCCCTGCTGCCGCCAGCACCTGCCTGCACCATGGACCGATACAAAGGCATTAAAACATTCTCATTTTTGTTTTCCATTCCTTTCCTATTAATACCTAACATTCTATTTGCTTTCATAGTCACCATTGCACACAGAGCAGAGGGTTTCAAAGTATCTTCAACGATGACTCTTAGATCCTTTTCCTGGTCTGTGACTCCTAACGTGGAACCTTGCATGACATAGCTATAATTCGGGTTCCTCTTTCCCACATATATCACTTTGCACTTGCTCACATTAAACGTCATCTGCCATTTAGATGCCCAGTCTCCCAGTCTCATAAGGTCCTCTTGTAATTTTTCACAATCCTCTTGCAATTTAACAACTTTGAATAACTTTGCGTCATCAGCAAATTTAATTACCTCACTAATTACTCCCATCTCTAGATCATTTATAAATATGTTAAAAAGCAGCAGTCCAAGCACAGACCTCTGGGGAACCCCACTAACTAACCTTCTCCATTGAGAATACTGACCATTTAAATATACTTTCTGTTTTCTATCTTTTAACCAATTTTTAATCCACAATAGAACACTACCTCCTCACCAATGACTCTCCAATTTCCTCTCGAGTCTTTCATGAGGTACTTTGTCAAATGCCTTTTGAAAATCCACAACCGGCTCACTTTCATCCACATGTTTGTTCACCCCTTCAAAGAAATGTAGTAGATTGGCAAGGCAAGATTTCCCTTCATGAAATCCATGTTGGCTTTTTCTCATTAATCCATGCTTTTGAATATGTTCTGCAATTTTGTTTTTTATAATAGTCTCTACCATTTTGCCTTCTTTGCTTGGTGTCTATTTTATGTGTCTATTTTATGTATCCGCCGTGTTCATGTTAATCCTCAGTCTATTTCAAATTTCAGTGCAGGGCTTTTGTTCTAGAATTTCCTTTGTATTGAAAAATATTTGTTCTTGTGCTTTATTTACATGTCAAGTAGGTTGATGTCTCCCTCATCTCCCTCAACTACAACCTCTTGTCTAGGATATCTATATTTCTGTATTAAAGTTTAATTTCACAGCAGCTTTGTAACCCTTTTCTAGATGGTTCTAATTTATCTACATCCTTTTGGACATATGCCCCCCCGATATTCAGCCAGCAGCGGGCAGCACTTTGACTGCCCACCGCCAGCATTCAACCTAGATATTCAATGTCAGGCTGTGTCTGTTGACTGGCATTGCATATCCGGTTTCATTTTCGACCGCAGCAACTTAACCGGTTACGCCAACATTCAGCGTTAACCAGTTAAAGATAGGCTTGCTATTTATGCAGCCTATTTTAACTGCTAAGCATACCTGGTTTGGCACTGAATATCCACGCCTAACTGGCTAACTGGTTATCTTCTGCTGAATATCTGTGGTTAGGTGCTAAAATGCTATTTAACTGGCTAAGAGCAATTCCTGGCTGGTTAAATAGTTTTGACTATTGACCAGATGAATTCCAGAAATTTCAAAGGGATAAAGAAAAGGCATTTGGATTTAGCTGACACATTTCTCAGTAGTTCAAGGCACATTACATTCAGGTACCGAAGGTATTTTCCTGAACTCTGGAGGACGCATGATTTAAAAGGGCAATTCTATAAAGGGTGTCTAAATCAAGGCACCAAATGCTCACATTAATTTATAGAATAGGTGCGCTTGAGCATGTGAATGAAATCACAAATTGGCTTTTACACACGTATGTGCTAGGCATTATCTCATAAAATTGGCACAATAGCTGCATGAAACGTACACTTAAATGAGCTATACCAATTGGCGGCAAATGGGTGTGTCATGGGCATTCCATATTCCACTGCGTTCACCTTATAAAATAGTATCAGATGTACACTGTAAGGCATACCAGTTTATGCCTGGCATAAACTGTCAAGCCTAATTTTCGGCAGGCCAAAGCAGTTTTGAGCTAGTATTCTATAACTGGTTAGGTGCACCTTAATGTTGTTATAGTAACATAGTAACATAGTAGATGACGGCAGAAAAAAGACCTGCACGGTCCATCCAGTCTGCCCCAACAAGACAACTCATGTGTGCTACTTTTTGTGTATACCCTACTTTGATTTGTACCTGTGCTCTTCAGGGCACAGACCGTATAAGTCTGCCCAGCACTATCCCCGCCTCCCACCACCGACTCTGGCACAGACCATATAAGTCTGCCCAGCACTATCCCCGCCTCCCAACCACCAGCCCCGCCTCCCACCACTGGCTCTGGCACAGACCGTATAAGTCTGCCCAGCACTATCCCTGCTTCCCACCACCGGCTCTGGCACAGACCGTATAAGTCTGCCCAACACTATCCCCGCCTCCAAACCTCCAGCCCTGCCTCCCACTACCGGCTCTGCTATCCAATCTCGGTTAAGCTCCTGAGGATCCATTCCTTCTGAACAGGATATTATTTAAGAAGAAATAAGTTTACATAGTTTCAAAAAAAGGGATAAAATTGTGATGAGTGTAGTTTTTCTGACCACCAATGTTCCCCTTGCGTAGCCCCCGTTTCCGCCACAGTCCACAGTGGTGCGGACTTTACACCCCCAAGGTAGACTGAGGTCTTCTCTCCATCTTTTCCTGCCTCTTGCATGCGCAGTTTCACACTTCTTTGTCGTACCTACAGTGGGGGAAATAAGTATTTGATCCCTTGCTGATTTTGTAAGTTTGCCCACTGACAAAGACATGAGCAGCCCATAATTGAAGGGTAGGTTATTGGTAACAGTGAGAGATAGCACATCACAAATTAAATCCGGAAAATCACATTGTGGAAAGTATATGAATTTATTTGCATTCTGCAGAGGGAAATAAGTATTTGATCCCCCACCAACCAGTAAGAGATCTGGCCCCTACAGACCAGGTAGATGCTCCAAATCAACTCGTTACCTGCATGACAGACAGCTGTCGGCAATGGTCACCTGTATGAAAGACACCTGTCCACAGACTCAGTGAATCAGTCAGACTCTAACCTCTACAAAATGGCCAAGAGCAAGGAGCTGTCTAAGGATGTCAGGGACAAGATCATACACCTGCACAAGGCTGGAATGGGCTACAAAACCATCAGTAAGACGCTGGGCGAGAAGGAGACAACTGTTGGTGCCATAGTAAGAAAATGGAAGAAGTACAAAATGACTGTCAATCGACAAAGATCTGGGGCTCCACGCAAAATCTCACCTCGTGGGGTATCCTTGATCATGAGGAAGGTTAGAAATCAGCCTACAACTACAAGGGGGGAACTTGTCAATGATCTCAAGGCAGCTGGGACCACTGTCACCACGAAAACCATTGGTAACACATTACGACATAACGGATTGCAATCCTGCAGTGCCGCAAGGTCCCCCTGCTCCGGAAGGCACATGTGACGGCCCGTCTGAAGTTTGCCAGTGAACACCTGGATGATGCCGAGAGTGATTGGGAGAAGGTGCTGTGGTCAGATGAGACAAAAATTGAGCTCTTTGGCATGAACTCAACTCGCCGTGTTTGGAGGAAGAGAAATGCTGCCTATGACCCAAAGAACACCGTCCCCACTGTCAAGCATGGAGGTGGAAATGTTATGTTTTGGGGGTGTTTCTCTGCTAAGGGCACAGGACTACTTCACCGCATCAATGGGAGAATGGATGGGGCCATGTACGGTACAATTCTGAGTGACAACCTCCTTCCCTCCGCCAGGGCCTTAAAAATGGGTCGTGGCTGGGTCTTCCAGCACGACAATGACCCAAAACATACAGCCAAGGCAACAAAGGAGTGGCTCAGGAAGAAGCACATTAGGGTCATGGAGTGGCCTAGCCAGTCACCAGACCTTAATCCCATTGAAAACTTATGGAGGGAGCTGAAGCTGCGAGTTGCCAAGCGACAGCCCAGAACTCTTAATGATTTAGAGATGATCTGCAAAGAGGAGTGGACCAAAATTCCTCCTGACATGTGTGCAAACCTCATCATCAACTACAGAAGACGTCTGACCGCTGTGCTTGCCAACAAGGATTTTGCCACCAAGTATTAGGTCTTGTTTGCCAGAGGGATTAAATACTTATTTCCCTCTGCAGAATGCAAATAAATTCATATACTTTCCACAATGTGATTTTCCGGATTTAATTTGTGATGTGCTATCTCTCACTGTTACCAATAACCTACCCTTCAATTATGGGCTGCTCATGTCTTTGTCAGTGGGCAAACTTACAAAATCAGCAAGGGATCAAATACTTATTTCCCCCACTGTACATTTAGGCATCACTTTATAGAAATACTCCCTAAGTTTGTACCTCAGGCAATAAAGGGTTCAATGAACATAAGAGTAGCCATACTGTGTCAGACCAATGGTCCATCTAGCCCAGTATTCTGTTTCCATACAGTGGCCAATTCAGGCCACAAGTACTTGGCAGAAACCCAAATCGTGGTAAGATTCCATGCTGCAAATCCCAGGGCAAGCAGTTGCCTCCCTATGTCTGCCTCAACAGCAGACTATGGAATTTTCCTCCGGGAATCCGTTCAAACTCCTTTAAACCCAGATATGCTAACTGCTGTTACCACATCCTCTGACAAAGAGTTCCACAGCTTAACTATTCATTGAGTGAAAAAATATTTCCTCCTACTTGTTTTAAAAGTATTTCCATGCAACTTCCTTGAGTGTCCCCTAGTCTTTGTACCTTTGGAACAAGTAAAAAATTGATTTACCTCTACTCATTCTACACCACTCAGGATCCTGTAAACCTCAACTATATCTCCCCTCATCCATCTCCTTTCCAAGCTGAAGAGCCCCAACCTCTTTACCCTTTCCTCATATGAGAGGAGTTCCATCCCCTTTATCATTCTGATCACACTTCTTTGAACCTTCCACTACATCTTTTTTGAGATACAGTGACCAGAGCTGAATACAATAGTCAAGGTGTGGTCGCACAATGAAGCGATACAGAAGCATTATAGTATTTTTGGTCTTATTCACCATCCCTTTCCCAATAATCCCTAGCATCCTGTTT
Source organism: Microcaecilia unicolor (assembly GCF_901765095.1). Classification (NCBI taxonomy): domain Eukaryota; kingdom Metazoa; phylum Chordata; class Amphibia; order Gymnophiona; family Siphonopidae; genus Microcaecilia; species Microcaecilia unicolor. The sequence continues at coordinate 608,522,246 of NC_044032.1, read as the reverse complement.
GCTTTTTTGGCTGCCATCGAACACTGAGCAGAAGACTTCAGCTTATCATCCACAACAACACCCAGATCTTTTTCTTGAATGCTGACCTCCAAGGTGGACCCTAGTATACGGTAACTATGATTCTGATTATTCTTTCCAATGTGCATCACCCTGCATTTGTCCACATTAAATTTCATCCATTTGGATGCCAAGCCTTCCAATTTCCTAAGGTCTTCCTGCAGTATTTCACAGTCCGTACTTGTTTTAACAACCTTGAATAGTTTTGTGTCATCTGCAAATTTAATCACCTCATTCATCGTTCTGATATCCATATCATTTATAAATATGTTAAATAGCACTGGTCCCAGTACTGATCCCTGTGACACTCCACTGTTCCTCCTGCACTGAGAGAAATGACCATTTAACCCTACCTTCTGTTTTCTGTCCAATAACTAATTCCTAATCCACAACAGAACCTTGTCTCCTATCCCATGACTCTTTAATTTTCTTAGGAGTCTCTCATGAGGAACTTTATCAAAAGCTTTCTGAAAATCTAGATATACTGCATCAACTGGTTCACCTTTATCCACATGTTTATTCATGCCTTCAAAGAAATGAAGCAAATTGGTGAGGCAAGACTTCCCGTTGGCTGAACCCAAGCTGACTCTGTCCCATTAAACCATGTCTGTCTATCTGTTCTGTAATTGTATTGTTTTTGAAATAAAGCATCTTCAGGTACTATGGATGATTTTTTTTATTTATTTATCCTTTTAATATGAAATATACAAAGAATAACTCTTTGATAAGATACACCAATCTAGGAAGCATATTCTATCTTAATAGGTAAATTTTACAAAGAAAAGTATATATTCAGTTGGTTATTATAGTCCACAAATTGAGAGATTCAAGATATAGTAATACCAAAGGAAGTTGGTGCTAGAACACTATTAAATTAAAAAAAACAAACAAGCAGTGGTTATCCATAATTATATAGGACTCATTTATCTGGGATTAAGCCTGGTCTCGCTTCGTATCAAGGAATAACCTCAATTGATCTGGCTCAAAAAACACATACTTCTTCTCTTTAAATATCAAAACACATTTACATGGAAAACGTAATTGGAAGACTGTTCCTATATTTAATGATTCCTGTTTCATAAGCAGGAATTTTTTCCGTCTTTGTTGAGTCCATCGAGCAATGTCTGGAAATATAGAAACTTTGCTTCCCTTAAATTCAGGACACAAGTTTTTAAAATAAAGTCTCAATAAAGATTCTTTATCTTGCAGAAAGACAAAAGATACTATTAGGGTTGCTCTAGTCTCTGTATTATCCTTCGATTGTTCTAGAAAGTTTGTCAAATCTAGTATTTCAGATGGTATATCCTGTGCAGATTTTTCCTGTAATGGAGGAGTCTTCACATCCAAATAATAAATTTTTTGAATTGGGGGAATTGTTTGTTCAGAGTATTTATATATTTCCTTCAAGAATTTAGCGAACATGTCTATAGGAGCCACAAATTGAGATCTTGGAAAGTTTAATATTCGCAAGTTCAGATTTCTTGAGTAATTTTCCATATTTTCAATTTTCCTGTGGATTAATATACGATCCCCAGAGATCTGAGATTGTTGCCAATTCAATTTTTCAACTTGTGTTTCCAGACTAGTCTGCTTTAGTGAAATTCCCTCCATTTGTAACTTTTAAGGAATTTATCTGAGAAGAATTATTCAATGACAACGTGATGAATGAAGTACAGACCTTGTGAAGTGATTCCAGGGCTGCCCAGATAGATTCCAATGATACTACTTGAGGCTTTATCAGCGGTTCAATCGCTAAGGCGCAAGCCGTAGCCTGCACTGTTGTTTCGGGCGAGTTCCCACCGATTGCCCCAACTAGATCTTCTGGTGTTCGTTGGTCTCCCTGCGCCATCCCAAACGTCTCCATGGGCAGCACAGACGTCTCTGGAGAGCGCCACTCCTTCGAGCTCTCCTTTCCTTCAGAGCTCGGCACAACACCTCCGGGCGTCCGCGGCGGCGTTGGGGTCAAAGGTCCCAGCGGACTGAGTGATACATCGCTCTCCTGAGCAGGGCTCTTCCCTGCCCCGCTAGCGGATACGTCCGCAATTGGAGTAGAAACCAGATATGCTGACATGGACTGCTGCCCAGGTAAGGGGGGAATTTGCTTCGGGAGAGGTGGTCCCCTCGGCTTTCCTTTCCTTTTCGGCATAATTATTATAGGAAACAAAGCTTTTAGAGAGTTTTTCTAGGAGTGTCCTCATCGCACATCCTGCTTGGTCGCCATCTTGAATCTCAATTTCTCACTTTGGATGATTTTAATGACAGGTTATATATTACTAACAGCAGATCAGCAATTTAATGCTTGAGTTCTTTCAGTACCTTGGATGTATGCCATCCTGTCCAGGTGATTTACTACGTACTCTTTAATTTGTCCATTTGACTCAGTACATCTTCCAAGATCATAATCTAGACAGCTAAAACTAAATTAAAGTCCATGAAAAACAACCATGGCTGGTTTCAAAGAGGGGCGACTGGAATGATAAAGGGGATGGAACTCCTCTCATATGAGAAAAGTCTAAATTTTAGCTATCTAGAGTCATCAAGGTATGTATTTACTAAACCAAGAAAATCATTGATAATAACAGTTCGGCCGATATTCAAAATGACTTAACAGGCTGGAAACGGCCACCGATTGGTTAAATCACTTTTTCCTGGCTATCCAGCCATTTTCAGCGGCACTTAACCGATTATCTTTGCTGAAAATGACTGGTTAGAACCAAATTCTAAAGCAGCTAACTTGTGGGCATTCTAGGGGTGGAGTCGGGTGCCAATATGCAGCCCCTCACCGCTTAAATTGGGCCACATAAATAGCAGTCCTATACTTAAGCAGTTTGGCTTATGCAGTCTAGGGCTGAATATTGACTTAGCTAGCTATATGTTAGCCGGCTCATAAGAAAAATGGATATTCATTGCCAAAGTCTGGACAGGGCTTCACATTGAATATCCAGGAATAATGCCGGCAGCGAGCAGCAAAACTCTTGCTACCGCTAGCTGAATATCGGGGGACCTGAATTTAGAATGCGTTAAAAAGAATGGTATATGCTGTTATTGAGCTCACAATGAAGTCAGTTTTATAACTGAGCGGTTCCATTTAGGCACCCCAAGACTACATGGTAGGAGCCTATTCTATAATGGAACCTAGGCACCTAGTGTAACCTGGCCAGTTAAATGACACATAATCGGCTATCTGCGAATTTTCAGCGGGATATGGCCAGCCATGAACTGCTAAAAATTCACAGTTAGCCAATTATATGTGCGAAATATAACCAGCTATCTGCCAATTTTATAGCCCGCTTAATCCCAAAAGAGGTTCTGAGTGGATTTCAAATAAGAAACCAATGTATTCATTAGGAATTACTATAAAAATAACTTCTTTAAAGAGTTCAATAATCAATGTTTTTTCAAAAATGTTTACAAGCGTTGTTTTCTAAATAAAGCATACGAAGGTACTGATTTGATACACAGAGGTAACTTATTCCAAATAAAAGGAATTCAAAAGAAACTGCAGTCAGATAATTGAGATCATCTTCTAGAATGTGGAATCTCAACTAAGTCAACCAGATATACTGAAGCTTGACCGAAAAGAGTATGAAATGTTACACAAGCTATTTTAAACAATACATGAGCTTGGCATGGACAAAAGTGAAACGTTATTAGCAAAGGTGTTGCTCTATCAAATTTCCCCATCCTAAATATCATGTTGGATGTTGTACTTATCACCCCTACCACTGCAATTTCCCCACCCCTAGCTGTCTGTTCGTCTGTCCAATTTAGATTGTAAGCTCTGTTGAGCAGGGACTGTCTTTTCATGTTAATTTGTACAGCGCTGCGTAAGTCTATAGCGCTATAGAAATGTTTAGTAGTAGTAGTAGTAGTAGTATTTTGTTAATTGAAGCTTTTTTTTAAAGCTTGGTTGATATTCTACTATATATTGAATTATAATAATCTAACTGTGGAAGAGTCAACTGTTTAACCAAAAGGGCAAAATGTTTTTCAAAAAAAGTAAGATCTTAACGTTCTAATTTGTCTCAATTTTAAATGATGAAAAAAAAGTTATTAACTTGGGGGTTCTAAATCAATGATGAGTCCAATATCATGTCCAGTACCTTGGCAGTCTTATCAACAGGAAGTGTATTGCCAGAATCTAAGCTAATACAAGATTGTAAGTTACATAAATGATTACTAAACTAAAGGACTTTGGTTTTATTTGTGTTTAACTTCAATAAATGTGCGAGGGCCCATTTCTCAATCTTTATTATACCATTGGCAATCCTAAGTACTGGACATATATCCTTAAGAACAGGAATCAAAGAAAAAATATCATCAGCATAAGAATAAATATATTCATTTTGTTCTAAAGAAACATTTCCCAAAGAGCTCATGAAAATATTAAAAAGGATAGGTGATAAAGGTGAATCCTGGGGAACCCTACTGAGTGATTGCCAATTTGATGAACATATGCCTTCTTTCATTACATAATGGACCAGATTCTATATATGGCGCTTAAAAAATCTACGTAGAAAACATTTTGGCCTAAGCGTATTCGAGAAGATTTAGATGTGGTATATAGAATACACTTAGTTGATATCCAAGTGCCTAAAATTATAGACATCCATTTACACCAACGAAAATGTTGCTTAAATCCATCGGCATAGACATGGGCCATATTCTGTAACAACGTGCGTAAATTTGGGAATGCCCACAAAACACCCATTTCCTTGCCCATTCCCATGCCCCTTTTGAACTGCGCACTTTAGAATTTAGGTGCAGTTCCTTACAGAATATGCTTAGTGAGCTATGTGCGTAACTTCTAATTCTTGCCAATTAGTGCTCATTATTGCTTGTTAAGTGCTGTTAAAATGCTGATTAGCTTGTTAAGCCAATTGTTATGTGCGTTGTTATGGAATACACTTAGATTTCAGCGCAGAACGCTAAGCGCAATATATAGAATCTGGAAGAATATGGGTGGTTAGTTAAAAAGTCTCTGAACCAATTGGCAGGACCGGTGATGCAAATTTAATTTAGCATATTAAGTAATAAAGAATCGTCAATGGTATTCAACGCAGTCGAGATGTAAAAGTACTATCTAGTTACCCTGACACAAAGCTCTTTTTACTTCCATTACCAGGGTAATTAACAATGCTTCCATGCTATGAGAAAAGGTGAAAAACAAATAGTGTAGGATGCAATATAGAATTATTTTCTAAATATGTAGTTAGCTGTACTTCAACTAAGGACTCTATCACTTTGGTAAAGAAAAACAAATGTGTGCTATTAGTCTAAAGTTGGTTGGCTTGGTCAAATCTCAATCTTCGGATTTTGGCAGAGGTTTTATTAAATTGAGCCCATGGATGAAGGTAACCAAGTCCTAAAAGATGATCCGTAAACAATGGAATCCAGTCCATGAAGTGTGTTTGTGTTTCAGGGAGGCAGAATGTATTGTAAGTGTTCGTGTCTGGATGTAAAGGGTGCGTATGTATGTTTCTAGGAACATGTATGTCTTAGGGTAAAGTATGTGCGTGTGTGTGTGTGTGTGGGGGGGGGGGGGTGTTATATATGTATCTGGAGGGTGACGTGTTTGACTTCTGTCTTCACTGCACCCTCTCATGAATATTCATTGTGGATATCCTAACAACCTGACTGGCTAGGGCACCTCCAGGACCAGGTTTGGGAACCCCTGATTTAGGAAATTTGATCAGCCACAAGCTTCCATACCTTAGTACAGTCTTCAAAATTCAGTCTACTAGTATAAGTTTTTTTAGTCTGCCCTCATGGACATCAATCTTCTTGTGCAAATCTGTGTTTTTTCCTTCTTTCCTCTATCTGAATGCAATGTACATAGTTTCATAGCTGATTCCTTCTCCTTTCTTCTTGTTGAATGTATGTCACATTGTCTGTACTGTACTTTATCTAAATGTGACCTTTTTATCCTTTGTTTTTCTGCTGAATGTTAACCCATTTGTTTAAACTGCATTTTTCTTTTAATCCCTGTTATTTGATACTGCCTTGCTGCTAATTTGACAATAGGTGGTCTAGCAAATTTGTCAATAAATTAAAGTAAACTTAGGACACTTTTCATTGAGATTCCCCAGACAGATGATTCATCTGGTTAGATAGTCATTGCATCTGCCTAGACAGGAAAATTTGATCCTCTGTTCAATTCTGGTCGCCACATCTCAAAAAAGATATAGTGGAATTAGAAAAGGTGCAGAGAAGGGCGACAAAAATGATAAAGAGGATGGGACGACTTCCCTATGAGGAAAGGCTAAAGCGGCTAGGGCTCTTCAGCTTGGAGAAAAGGCAGCTGAGGGGAAATATGATAGAGGTCTATAAAATAATGAGTAGAGTTGAACGGGTAGATGTGAAGCGTCTGTTCACGTTTTCCAAAAATACTAGAACTAGGGGGCATGGGATTAAGCTACAATGTAGTAAATTTAAAACGAATCGGAGAAAATTTTTCTTCACTCAACGTGTAATTAAACTCTGGAATTCGTTGCCAGAGAATGTGGTAAAGGCGGTTAGCTTAGCGGAGTTTAAAAAAAGGTTTGGACGGCTTCCTAAAGGAAAAGTCCATAGACCGTTATTAAATGGACTTGGGGAAAATCCACTATTTCTGGGATAAGCAGTATAAAATGTTTTGTACATTTTTGGGATCTTGCCAGGTATTTGTGACCTGGATTGGCCACTGTTGGAAACAGGATGCTGGGCTCGATGGACCTTTGGTCTTTCCCAGTACGGCAATACTTATGTACTTATATATATATATATAAATATAATTTTTTTAATTATATTTTTTGAACCTGTAAACCACTCGGAAGCCAGCAGTATATTCATATGTGATTAAAGTAAACTAAACTTAGAAAATATATTGGTAGTGCTATAGCCTGGGTTCCTCCCTTTAGGGTGCTACAAGGGTGCACAATCCTCCAGATTCTATATATGGTAACTACAGTTGAGCACGCAAATTTGGCAGTGCAGTCAAACTGCACATGCAAATTGATTGTTTAACAAGTCAATCAGTGTGGATAATTGGCCAATAATGAGCAAATATCGTCACTAATTGTCACAAATTAGAATTTGCACGTGCAAATTCCTAAGCGTATTCTGCAAAGTGGTGCACGTAAATTCTAATGCATGGATCTCAAAAGGGGGCAGGACATGGGAAGGGCATGGGCAGGTCATGGATGTTTCTAGAAACTATGCACACTGTTATAGAATGCGCCCAATCTGCATTTACACCAGGTTTTAATTGGCCTAAATGGTCATGCCAAAATTTAGTCGCAAGTCCGGGCACCATGTGTAGTCTATACCAGTAGAAGCCTGTTCTATAACAGCATCTGGTGCCTTGGATCGATTATAGAATACAGTACCAGTGTAAACTGGTATCAGAAGGCTTAACATTTACATGTCAGCATGTAAAGCTGGCATAAGTCCAGGTGCCTAAATGTGGCAGGAATGCACACAATTTACAGTATTCTGTAAGTTATGTGTGTAACTATTAGCCCCACCCATGCTTCACTCATGTGTACACCCCTCCCCCCTCTTTTATTTACATGCTGTGCAATTTAGTTACAGCTTGACAGAATAGCGTTTAGATGCCCTGCTGGCACTTTCATGGGTACATGTACATTTATGGGCATAATTGCTATTTTTCTTGATATTTACATGTGTCAAGTAAATGCAGGCACCAGCTTCCCAAAGCATCTCCAGAGGAGCACCTGCAGTCTAACTTGGAATCCTGTGTTCAGTTTTGGAAATTCCAGTGGTAGTTCAGAGAAAAGCAGCAAAATGGTGTGAGATCTGCATTGAAAGACTTAGGCCCTCATTTTACAAGCCCTATTCGCATTAGGTATGTGCATAAACTGACACTTAACGTTTGTCTTGTATAAACATTTAAGTCCCTAGTTTGCAAAGCCGGGATATAAATGTATAGAGCCCAAGTGCATGCAAATGAAAGGGGGCATATTCTGGGTGTGTTTTGGGCAGGATATGGGCATGGAAAGTCCATAGATATTTATTTCCCATTTCAGAAGCGGACTAAACATTGATCTTTTAGTGCATGAATGAACAGATCTTTTCCAAAGGAAACCAAACTATTGAACTAAGGGACATGACATGAAGCTGCAAGGAGGGAGATTCAGAAGCAACAATCAGGAATTATTTCTTCATGGAAAGGGTGGAGGATGCCCTGAATGTTCTTCTGGAGATGTGGTGGAGCCACAAACAGTAATGGAATTCCAAAAGGAGTGAGATGAAAACCAAGGTTGCCTTAATGGCAATAAAATGGGAACCAAGCATAGGGTGCCTCAGCTCCAAACAGCAATGAAAGTACTTTTTGCACTCCAAAAAAAGAGATTGGGGGAGTGGCAGTTATAACCCTAAAGAACATCAACTGGGGGTAACTGTGTGAAGCAGCAGTTACAACCCTGACCACTTTACTGGGCAGACCTATTGTCATCTACTCTGTTACTAGTTTGCAGAGGGAGACAATCAGGGCTAGAACGTTTACAACATGGCTAAAAGAAATGCACCTTTGAGCCATAGTGCCCATTTCTACAGTGGATTCACAAACTCCTCCTCCAACAGGAACTTCCTCTTCTCACCCTGCAAAGCTTCTCGATAGTAACCCTTTCAATATTCTTCGCCAAGTTAGTAAGACGTTTTTGCCATTTCTTACTAAGGGTCCCTTTTACTAAGCTGCGGGAAAAGGGGGCTTGCGCTGGCGTCGGCATGTGTTTTTCACGTACTACTACTACTTAACATTTCTAGAGCGCTACTAGGGTTACGCAGCGCTGTACAAAATAAACAAAGAAGGACAGTCCCTGCTCAAAGGAGCTTACAATCTAAAGAACGAAATGTCAAGTTGGGGCAGTGTAGATTTCCTGGGTAGAGGTGTAGAGGTTAGGTGCCGAAGGCGACATTGAAGAGGTGGGCTTTAAGCAGAGATTTGAAGATGGGCAGGGAGGGGGCCTGGCGTATGGGCTCGGGGAGTTTGTTCCACGCGTGGGGTGAGGCGAGGCAGAAAGGGCGGAGCCTGGAGTTGGCGGTGGTGGAGAAGGGTACTGAGATGTGTGCCGAGGACCCCTTTTACCACAGTGGCTAAAAGGGAGGGGGGGAGCCCTTACCGCCACCCATTGAGGGTACTCAATGACATTGTGGTGATGGCCAAGCAGGGTTATGATGTTTCCTGGGTGCAGTTAGAATTGAGTGCAGCTTTTGACACTGTGCCTCATGCTCAATTTCTGGGTGTATTGAAGAGTTTTGGCTTGGGCTTTACAATTTTAACTTGGCTTTCTTCTTATTTGTCTGAACGTTCTCAATTAGTGAGCTGGAACTGTGTTAATTCTGAACCTAGGAGATTAGTTCGAGGTGTCTTTCAGGGATTTTTGCTATTTTGTTTAATTTGTATTTGGTTCTACTGGCTAGGCTATTGGAAAGTTTAGACTTACATTTTCATTTTTTTTTGGGTGATGACATTCAGTCCTTAATCTCCATGACAGATGATCAGCAGGAGGTCATTGCCAATCTCAATCAGAAGTTGGTAGTTTTGGGAGAATGGTTAGTTAATCAGGAACTGGTCTTGAACACAGATAAGTCAGTAGCAATGTGGATTTGTCGTAAGTCCAAGCCATTAAATTTTAAACCGTCTCTTCAGGGTAAGGAGTTTCTCATTGTTTGTGATCTGGTAACATTGGGTTTTCATTGTGAAGATCAACTGAAATTTACTTCCTAGGTCAGCAAAGTGATTAAATCTTGCTATTTTCACATGAGGCTGATATGTCAGCTGTGGCCCATTCTAAGCAGAGCAAATTTGGCAAAGGTCACGCATGCACTGGTAACTAGCAGACTGGATTATTGTAACTGAAGCGCTGCGTACGTCCGGTAGCGCTATAGAAATAATAAGTAGTAGTAGTAGTAACTAATTTTTTCAGGGTTTGACCCAAGTTAGCTTAAAGAGATTGCAGTCAGTGCAAAACATCATAGCCCGGTTAATTACGGGCATGAAGAAATTTGAGCCTGTAACACCAGTACTGGCCAGTCTGCATTGGTTACCAGTATCTACAAGGATAGAGTTTAAAATTCTATACCTTGTTTGGCTTTTAGACTAAAAGCACCTGGTTATCTTGCTGCTCTTATTAATAGGTATGGTCCTTCAAGGCAGCTACGATCTGCCTAGTGAGCTATTTTTGAACTTCCTTCCTTGTCTTTGGTTAAATTAACCACTACCATGAAGCGAGCCTTCTGCCATTTTGGTCCTGCTCTTTGGAATTAGTTACCTGACAATCTGAGGAATATAGAGGACTATTCACAGTTTCGCAAAGTTTTGAAGACCAAACTTTTCATGTCTTTCTTCTATTGACTGTTATGATTTATTTAGGTAGTTGTTCATTTTTTAGCTGCCCAATGGTATTTTTGCTTTATCTTGTATTGTTTATTTAAATTGAACTATGTTAATGTATTAAGGGCCCTGTTTATGTTTATTAAGCCCGCTGTAGGTGCGCTAGCATTTTTAGCATGTGCTAATAGAGATACCCATATATTCCTATGGGTGTCTCTAGCATTAGCGTGCACTAATTTTTAGCACGAGTTAAAAATGCTAGCGCACCTTAGTAAACAGGGCCCTAAGTTCTTTTTTAGCATTTTATTGTATTTAGTTATGATGTGTTTTATATTATGATTTCTTACATTGTAAACCACTTTGGTGCCTTATGGTTTCTAAATGTATGCTAAATCTATGAGCATAATAGGCCCTAAATTAGGAGCATAAATTTTGGAGCAGAGATTATGTTCTTAATTTAGGAGCATAAATTTAGAATCATAACCTTTATAGAATAAGGCCCTTAGGGGTCCTTTTACTAAACTGCGCTGAAAAATGGCCTGCGCTAGTGCAGCGCATGTTTTGGATGTACGCAGATCCATTTTTCAGTGTGCTTGCAAAAAAGGTCTTTTTATTGCCGAAAATTGACGTGCTGCAAAATAAAAATTGGCGCGCGTCCATTTTGGGTCTGAGACCTTACCGACCCGCAAGTTACGTCAGACGAGGGCGGGACAAAGGGAGGGAAGGCCCGAAGGGAGGCGATCTGCAGACTGCCGCTGCTGTGCTTCTTTCACAGGGAGCGAGGTCGTGGTGAGGTGCTAAGATTTGAATTCAGGTGGGCCCGGCCCGGTGTTGGATGGAGGGGGGCGGGTGGAGGGGACTGCGGCACCGGGCCCCCCTTGGATGCCCGGGCCATTTTGTCCCCCCTGCCCCCCCTCTCGGCGGCCCTGAGGGGGATGATTCCTTTCTCTGCTAGTACATCTGGAGGGGCGATCACTAACCCTACCACAGGGGAATAAATCAGGATCTCCATTCTGCCCTCCATGCCCAACAGGGATTCTGCCAGGGCACCAGGAACAGTGCCTTGTAAAGATGAAACCAGCCCAGGCTCTGGAGGAAAAACCCAGGTTCCCCCCTTCTTTTACCATCAGGAAGTGGAATCAGTGTTTGTAAAAACAAAGCAGAGCACCCGGCTAAGCATCCGCGATTTTGTAGCTAGATAAATCACGCTTCTGTGTAGTTAAACAAAAGCATTCCCTGTGAATTTGCAGCAGCATTCATTACTTGCTCCACAAGTTTTCTGGTGGAAGGCACATGTGTGTACTGATTCCTCTAGTCACCAGGCCAGAGGCAGGATCAGTATATCCTCCCCCTCCCCTCCCTCTTATGTTTACACTCATTTACCTGTGGGAGTTAATTCTGCAGTATTAGGTTGCCCTCTGCCCCACTTTTACTGACACAATACCCAGAGGTGTAAAGAGAAAGTACAAAAAAAAAAAAAAAGGGAGGTGAGCAGGAAAAGTAAATAATCAGAGGGGTGTATGACTGTCAGCAGCTGATATAAAAGCTTCTGTACATCTGGGCAAAGTTAAACAGAATATTTCAGGACCACTGCATGACACTGACAGTTTATTTTTCACAAGCATCATGAGCGGCTGTCCTTTCATGGGGAAAAAATATCAGTAAGTAATACAATTTATTCATGATTGAAAATAAAAGAGAGTTATTATTTTCAAAATAAACACCTAATTTTAACAAAATGCTAGGTACTACAGCCAGAGACGTTTTGCAGATGACTACCTGCATGCACAAAACTGCAACAAATTCATTTCTGGCTGCAAACAGAAACCTCTAATGGCCCATCGTATCCCAGTTGTAAGAGTATTTAATTATTGCGTTATCTTTTTTCCTTCACCACAAAACAGTAATTTTGTTTCTCTCCTTTTGCCCTGTTTTTTTATGTAGGTTTACTTTTAATAAATTATCTCTAGAGGCGAATGGAGAGGAAGATAAAGCCCAGGAGGGACTAAACAAAGCCAGCAGAGGGGGGCTGATCTACGGAGACTACCTGCAAGTAAGTGACCAGAACTGACACTGCCCTGCCTTTCCAGAGGATCTAAACCAAAGTTCTCCCCGATTTTAACCTCAGATTCATGGCAAAGAAGCGCATGCAGCACGTCTCAGATTTCACATACCTTTGGATTTGGGCAGTTCTCTTTGAAAAATAGTACCTTCTTCTTTTTGATGTGTGTTTGTTTTTGTTTTGAAGTCTGTGGAAGTAAGATATCCTGCCTCTCACACCTTGGTAGAAACCCTTGTTTCAGACTGGCATTCCTGACAACATTAAGCAGCTCTTTTTATTAAAGGGTGTTTTCATTGATAAATTTGGCAGTCATTTTGCCCAGGTAGCAGAAGTAAAGCAGACGTTGACTTTGGCATAGGTGACATGGGACAGGATTGAGATCATGAGTGTATGAATAAGAAACATTTCTACGATGTGTGAACTCTGCTACGAGTTCTCGTCTTACTAACGTTGTGACCTTATCACCATAACGTACCGGGAGTCTTTGATCTGATTGGCCAGTCAGTAAGAAAAAGGACTGCAACCTTGCTAGTAGCACTGTGTCCTGGCTTCCCTCTTCTGGATAGTTCCGGTTCCAAAATGTGTTTAATGGAAGAAGTAACTAACTTGCTAGTCTCACTCACACACACAAGGAGTGACACAGGCTGCACATACTGCAGCAGGGCATGTTTATCCATTCCTACCCTCCCTAGCTGATATAATATTTAACCATCTCTCTGACCTCATGTGCAAATTTCTTTAAATCAGTCACCTTACTTTCTAACCTATCTATATGTTAGATATTTGCTTTATTTATTTATTTGTTGCATTTGTATCCCACATTTTCCCACCTCTTTGCAGGCTCATTGTGGCTTACAATTTCCGTCATGACTGCAAAGAGGTGGGATAATGTGGGATACAAATGCAACAAATAAATAAATAAATAAAATATGCCATTTCAGAGTGCAGATACAATTGGTAATATATATAGAAACATGGATGATATAATGAACAATTAGGTACAAAAGAGAACATGCAACTGGTATTACATATTGAACATGGAATACGTGAATTAGGCAATACTACATAGGGAGAAAATAATCTAATTGTTAAGTATATGGTGGAGAATTACAGTCCCATTATGAATCATTATGGTATGTCATGTTAAAGAGATGTGTCTTCAGAGCTTAACGGAAGTTAATTAGGTTCTATTACCTATTGTCTTGACATTGTAAGTAGTAGACTAGGCCATACTTTGTATTGCTATTTGAATATTTTTACTGCTGTAATTGCCTATTGCTCATGTTTGATTTATTCTTACTGTACACCACCTTGAGTGAATTTCTTCAAAAAGGCCGTAAATAAATCCTACTACATAGATAAATAGAATCTGGGCTTATTGCATCTTAATGCTGGACTTTCCCGCACACTAAGCCCAGATTCAGGGATTCTTTTACCAAGCTGCGGCAAAAGGGGGCCTGCGCTAGCATCAGCGTGAGTTTTTGATGTGCACTGAGGCCACTTTTTACTGCAGCGGGTAAAAGGCGGTCTTTTTTTGCTAGAAAAGAAATAACCATGCGGTAAGAGAAGCATGCGGCGCTACGAAAATAGAAATGGCATGCACTGAGGGTGAGAACTGCCACTGGACTACAGCAGTAGCCCAGTGGTAGCTCCAGATTGGCACGTGGCAAGCTTGTTGCTGTTCACCAGCCCTTTAGTAAAAGGGCCCTTCAGTGCGGCAGTATTTAAGCCTTTATTTATTTACTAGTGGAGCCATAGCTGTTTCCTCAACAATGAAATGGGCCCTAGGAAGGCTGTCATGTAAGCTTTTTTTTCTCTCTCTCCCCTGCCCTCCCCTCCATGTCCAGCAATTCTTCCATCCCCTCCCCTCCATGTCCAGGGATTCTCCTCTTCCCTGCCCTCCCATCCGTGTCCCACGATTCTCTCCTCTACTGTCCTCCCATCCCATCCAACAATTCTCCTCTGCTCTGCCCTGCCCTCCCCTTCCCTTCCTCCCTCCCTCCCCCCACCTCGATGTCCCGCGATTCTCTCCTCCCCTCGATTTGTACCTGAACGTTCTCTGGCTGGCTGGCGCTGGCTTCCGTTCGTAACATCCCTCCTGACGTCAGCTGGCTTCCAGCGTTCCCTTCCCTCTCACTGTTCCACCCTCTGACGTCATTACGTCTTGACGCGAGGGCGGGACAGTGAGGGGGAATGGAACGCTGGAGGCTGGCTGACGTCAGGAGATGTTACGAACCCAGGCAGCCAGACATGGAACATTGGAGGCAGGGGCGTAGCCAGACCTCGGCGGGGGGGGGGTTCGCCTGCCTGAAGTGCACTGCACCCACTAAAACTGCTCCAGGGACCTGCATACTGCTGTCAGGGAGCTGGGTATGACATTTGAGGCTGGCATAGAGGCTGGGAAAAATTATTTTAAAAGTTTTTTTTTAAGGTGGGAGGGGGTTAGTGACCACTGGGGGGAGTAAGGGGAGGTCATCCCCGATTCCCTCCGGTGGTCATCTGGTCAGTTCGGGCACCTTTTTGAGGCTTGGTGTGAGCAAAATCCAAATAAATAAATAAGAAAAAATGGACCAAGTCGGCCAAGTGCTCGTCAGGGACACCCTTCTTTTTTCCATTATCGGCCAAGGACGCCCATGTGTTAATCATGCCCCAGTCCCATCTTCGCTATGCTTCCGACACGCCCCCGTGAGCTTTGGTCGTCCCCGCGACAGAAAGCAGTTGAGGTTGCCCAAATCGATGATTTGGGCGACCCTGGGAGAAGGACGCCCATCTCCCGATTTGTGTTGAAAGATGGGCGCCCTTCTCTTTCGAAAATAAGCCTGATAGTGGCCTGCTGGACCTAATATTTTTTGCTCAATCACACAAGGAAATGCTTTCTCAATTAGAATGGCCACTCCAGCCCTATGTTCCCGAGAGGGCTTTTTATCTTATGCATAAACTAAGCTGTATTAGGAAATATTTTAGGGATTATCAGTTTCAGTTGCTAGTTCTGGCATTGATATTAAGCTTATTGGAGTATTGTAATGTCATTTATTTAAATTGTCCCTAGTCATTATTGAAAATATTGCAGACAACCCAGAACACAGCGTTGAGACTGATTTTCTCTTTAAGACAATCAGACCAACTTTCTGCATATTTTGTTTGTTTGTTTATTTGTTTTGTTGCATTTGTACCCCACATTTTCCAACCTAGTGGTAGGTTCAATGTGGCTTACAGTTTACTGAAGGAAAAACAGTTTATATGTTCGAAAGAACAGATTACATGTTCCAGGGGAAATACAGGTTACATGTACAGAGTCGTTCAATGCAAATGTGTCAGATCCAAGTTCGTTTCGTGTTCAGATCAGTTAAGAATTCATGGTTATAGGGGAATTGTCCTACTAGTTGCGTGGCTGATAAAGTTATTGGTGTGGGAAAGTTGAGAATTTTCTCTTCAAAGTGTCTGGCCAGTTTTTATGCTGGTGGGGGTTTGTTTTTTTCCTGTTGTTAGGGTGTTTATGAGCTTGTAAAGTTTCTTTGTGTCTTTGTGATCTGGGCCTAGCTGTTCTTTGTAGAACTTTCTTTTGGCTTGTCATTTTTGTTTTTGTATTTTCTTTGTGCATCTTTCTATGTGCTAATAGTGGAGTCATTTTTGTTTTTTCTCCAATTCCGCTCATATTTTCTGCATTGAATTTTTAGTTCTTTCATGTCTTCATTGTACCATGGGACAACTTTTCATTGTTGTATGGTTTGAGATTTTATGGAGGCTATTGTGCCTCGTACAGTGGTACATCTGTTGCCCCATTCTGTTATGAAGTCTGTGGAATCTGTTTGTGGTGACCATTGGTCGTCGTATATGGAGGATCAAAATATGGTTGGATCGACCTTTCTTCATGATTTATATAGGGTTTTTTTGTTGTGTTGGGCTGATCCCTTGCTCCTTCCAGTAGAGGGTCATGTTTAGCCTGAAGTGGTCAAACCAGGGGTTTTCTGAGGCTCGTTGATTATCAGTTTGCCAGAATCCTTTTAAAATTTTTTTGTTTATTGTATAAAGTTTCTTATGGATTGGCACCATCTTATTTGGTAAATTGTTTTGTATTATTCAGTTCAGTAAAACTTCTTGATTGATAAATTTATTTGTTTTTCCTTCTGTTAAGGGTAAGAGAAGAATGAGATATGTAGACTCTGTTTGTTTTCAGGCAACCAAGTTAGGTAAAGAAGTTTCTCCTTTGATATTACAGGCTCAGGGTTATTTGGATTTTAGATGTCAGCTTAAGACTTACTTGTTTTGAAAATTTGTAAGGAATTAATTGTGTCTAACTTTTAGGATTGTATTTTTTTATGATTGTCTTTTTATTATAAAATGTATATCTTGGCTTCTTCATTTTTTAAAAATTTGTAATCCACATTGAACTGCAAGGTTTTGCGGAATATAAAAATAAACTTATGTTATTAGTTTGTATTTTATTATGATTTTAGATTCATGACTAGCTTACATATTTCAATTGATATGTAGTATATCAAATATAATAAACCATAATTGACATAATCCTCTCGATTTTATATAGTGCGCCTAGAGATCTGTGCCAAAATCCAGGTGTATTCTATAGCAATATGTGTAACTTGATTGGCTTAACAAGCTAATCAATGCTGATAACAGCTCTTAACAAGAAATAATGAGCAGTAATTAGCAATCATTAGAATTTATGCACACAACTCACTAAGCGTATTATGTAACGCAGTGTTCCTAACTTCTAACACGTTCAGGCAAAAATGGGCATGGTTATGGGTGCGGAAATGAGCGTTTCATTGGGCACTCCTAAATTTATGAGCACAGTTATAAAATATGGCCCAGTGTGCCTAAATCTATGCACCAGGATTTATACTGTGTTTTTGTTGGTATAAATGGAGGTGTGAAGTTTTAGGCACTGATATATCAACTAAGTGTATTCTAAATACCACACCTAAATCTAGGTGCCGATTATAGAATATGCTTAGTCAGCATTGATTTCTGCACTGATTTTTTAGGCACCAATTATTTATTTAGATTTTGCTCACACCTTTTTCAGTAGTAGCTCAAACTGAGTTACATTCAGGTACACTAGATATTTCTCTGTCCCAGGAGGGCTCACAATCTAAGTCTGTACCCGAGGCAGTAGAGGGTTAAGTGACTTGCCCAAGATCACAAGGAGCAGCAGTGGGATTTGAACCGGCCACCTGTAGAATGCAAGACTGGTGCTCTATCCACTAAGCCACTCCTCCATTCCACTCTACCATATATAGAATCTCCCCCAATGTGGGTTAATTCATAGCTTAATGTGCATTACCATGATTTAGGGGCCCTATTATCACACAACGGTAAAAAGGTGGCCTTAGTGTACCCTTATATGGGTCATTTCCATGCACGAAGATCATTTTTTCCACTGGGGTAAAATGGCCAAGTTCTTTATTTTCTAAAGAATTTTTCCATTAGCATGTGAGCCCTTACTGCTACTTATTTTGTAGGTGGTAGGGACTCATGGACTAAACCTGTGTTAATCGGTTAGTGTATGGCAATGCCCACACACTAACCAATAAGTGCAGATCATAAGTACATAGTATTGCCACACTGGGACAGACCAATGGTCCATCAAGCCCAGCATCCTGTCTCTAACAGTGGCCAATCCAGGTCACAAATACCTGGTAAGATCCCAACATGCCCACTGTCCACCCCCCACACTTAAAAAGAAAACTTTTTAAGTGCACGGGCAGCGCACACACATCCAAAAATGACTGTAGGATGTCTCAGTGCACTCCATGGTAAAAGCCATGTTTTGCTGCGGCGAACACGTGTCAGTGCTTACTGCTGCTTTGTAAAAGGGCCCCTTAGCATGCGCTATATTTTTTAGGATATACTATCAAACTGAGGGGTCCTTCTGCTAAAGGGCATTACGTGGAGGGGCATAATCGAACGAAAACGTCTATCTCCATGGGCGTTTATCTCCAAGAATGGGTCCGTGAAGGGGCGGACCGAACTGTATTTTCGCAAAAAATAGACGTCCATGTTTTATTCGACAATTTGTGAGCTGGGCGTTTTTGTTTTTCAGCGATAATGGAAAATGAAAGCGCCTAGCTCAAAAACGAATAAATCCAAGGCATTTGTTCGTGGGAGGGGCCAGGATTCGTAGTGCACTGGTCCCCATCACATGCCAGGACACCAACCGGGCACCCTAGGGGGCACTTTTACAAAAACAAAAAAAAAGGTAAAAGAGCTCCCAGGTGCATAGCACCCTTCCCTTGTGTGTTGAGCCCCCCAAATCTCCCTCAAAACCCACTGCCCACAAGTCTACACCATAATTATAGCCCTAAGGGGTGAAGGGGGGCACCTACATGTGGGTACAGTGGGTTTGGGGGGGTTGGACGACTAAGCATTAAGCAGCACAATTGTAACAGGTAGGGGGGAGATGGGCCTGGGTCCACCTGCCTGAAGTCCACTGCACCCCCTAACAACTGCTCCAGGGACCTGCATACTGCTGCCAGGGAGGTGGGTATGACATTTGATGGTGAAAATAAAAAGTTGTGAAACATCATTTTTTTGTGGTGGGAGGGGGTTAGTGACCACTGGGGGAGTCAGGGGAGATCATCCCCGATTCCCTCTGATGGTCATCTGGTCATTTAGAGCACTTTTTTGGGACCTGTTCGTGTGAAAAAAGGGTCCAACAAAAGTGTCCTAAATGTTCGCTAAAAACGCTTTTATTTTTTCGATTATCGCCCTAACGCGTACATCTCTCCTCAGCCGATAACCACGCCCCAGTTCCACCTTCGCCACACCTCTGACACGCCCCCATCAACTTTGTCCACATCCGCGACGGAGTGCAGTTGAAAACGTCCAAAATCGGCTTTCGATTATACCGATTTATTCGTTTTTGTGAGATAAACGTCTATCTCCCGATTTGGGTCGAAATCTAGGCGTTTTTCTCTTTCGATTATAAGGTGGATAGTAACATAGTAGATGACGGCAGAAAAAGACCTGCACGATCCATCCAGTCTGCCCAACAAGATAAACTCATATGTGCCACTTTTTGTGTATACCCTACTTTGATTTGTATCTGTCATTTTCAGGGCACAGACCATATAAGTCTGCCCAGCACTATCCCTGCCTCCCAACCACTGGCTCTGGCACAGACCGCATAAGTCTGCCCAGCACTATCCCCGCCTCCCAACCACCAGCCCCGCCTCCCACCACCGGCTCTGCCACCCAATCTCGGCTAAGCTTCTGAGGATCCATTCCCTCGGAACAGGATTCCTTTATGCCCTAATATTGGTTGTAACCTGTTTTTTGGCATGCTGCACAAAGGGGTCCTTTTAGTAAGGTGCGCTAACAGATTTAGAGCGTGCTAACGATTAACGTGTGCTAAATGATGAGACATCCATAGGAATATACTGCTGGATTCTATATTGCGTGCCTAGAGATCCGGGCGAAAATCGGCATGGATTCTATAACAATGCGCATAACTTAACAAGCTAATGAGTTCTGATAACAGCACTTAATAATGAGCAATAATTGGCACTGATTAGAATTTACATGCACAACTCATTAAGGGCTCTGTTTACTAAGCTGCATTATAGGCACGTTAATGTTTTTAATGCGCGTTAATCATGTAAGCACATTAGCTGTGTACGCGCCTACAATATCTCTATAGGAGCCTACATGGTTAGTGTGCATGGTAATTGTAGGCGTGTTAAAAATGCTAATGCGCCTTAGTAAACAGGGTCCTAAGTGTGTTCTATAACGAAGTGCGCTGAAGTTCTAATGTGCAAAGTTCAAAAAGAGCATGGCTATGGGTGGGGAAATGGCTGTTTCATGGGTGTTCCAAAATTTATGCACCTAGTTATGGAATATGGCCCAGCGCACCTAAATCTACACACTGGGATTTATGCCACATTTTCATTGGTGTAAATGAATGCACATAGTTTTAGGCGCTGAGCAGAGAATGACATGGAGACAAAGTTTGTCCCCCGTCCCCATGAGTTCTGTCTCCGTCCCCACCCTGTCCCTGCAGGTTCTGTCTCCATCCCCGCCCTAACCCCGCAGGCCCTGTCTCCATCCCCGCCCCATCCTCGCAAGTTCTGTCCCTGTCCCGTCCCCGTGGGCTCTGTCCTCATCTACAGAAGCCTTGAACACTTATGATTTTATATTTAAATCTTTTTATTAAAGTATAAAAGGGAACAAATATGCTGTGCAACTGTTGTGTATAAATGACAAATAGAAAACAACAATAGCAATGAGCAGCTATAATAGCCCTCATTCCCACCACCACCACCCTCTACCCTTCCAACTAGAAAATGACATGGGGACAAAATTTGTTCCCATCCCTGTGGGCTCTGTCCCCATCCCCGCCCCATCCCCGTGGGATCTGTCCCCGTCCTCACCCTGCAAGCTCTGTCCCCGTCCCCATCCCGGTGGTTACTGTGGTTCCCCATCCCCATGTCATTCTCTAGCGCTGAGACACCAACTAGGCATATTCTATAATCGGCACCTAAATCTAAGTGCCGATTATAGAATATGCTTAGTCGGCACTAATATATAGAATCTCCCCCATAATAGGCACCTTATCATTTAGCGCACCTTAGTAAAAGGGCTTCAAAATGTGTTAACGATTTGTAGAACTTTAGTTTGCGCTATCTTCCTTGATAGGTATTTTTTTAAAGCAATTTTATGAGAGGGCATGCCATGGGCAGAGAGTGAGCATGAAAATGTTAACCACACAGCGCATTTGCAATTAGCGCATGCTAACTGGTTAATGCAGAGTTTATTTTTTTATTTGTTGTATTTGTATCTCACATTTTCCCACCCATTTGCAGGCTCAATGTGGCTTACAGTGTTTCGTCATGGCAGTCGCCATTACAGAGTGAAAGGTATCAAATTGGTGTTACATAGAGAAAATAATGGCACATTAGGATTAGGCAATTAAGCAAACAGATGTTGGAAGAAAACAGTTCAGAATATAGGTAAAGTGGTGATATGTTATGATTACAATTATTGATCATTGTGGTATGCCTTGTTGAAGAGGTACGTCTTCAGAGATTTACGAAAGTTAATTAGTTCGTAAATAGTTTTTAGGTTAAGTGGCACTGCATTCCATAGCTGCGTACTCATGTAGGAAAAGCTAGACGCATGTGTTAGTCTGTATTTTAGTCCTTTACAACTGGGGAAGTGAAGATTGAGGAATGTGCGGGATGATCTTTTAGCGTTCCTGGGTGGTAAGTCAACCAGGTCTGACATGTAGGCCGGGGCATCTCCGTGAATGATTTTATGAACTAAAGTGCAGACCTTGAACGCGATACGTTCTTTGAGTGGAAGCCAGTGTAAATTTTCTCTTAGGGGTTTTGCACGTTCATATTTTGTTTTCCCAAATATGAGTCTGGCTGCAGTGTTCTGGGCTGTCTGAAATTTCTTGATGATTTGCTCTTTACAACCAGTGTAGAGTGCATTGCAGTAGTCTAGGTGACTCAGCACCATTGACTGTACCAGGTTACAAAAGATGATCCTTGGGAAGAAGGGTCTTACTCTTTTAAGCTTCCACATTGAATGGAACATCTTCTTGGTTATATTCTTCACATGACTTTCTAGTGTCATGCTAACTGGTTAATGCAGAGTTAACACGGGAGTACCTAGCACCCCCTAAATATGAGGTGGTAAGTGCTTCCACATTAACTTTTATCAGGTAACGTGCGCTAATGCAAACGTTAGCACACGACCTAAAAACAAAGGTAATTGAAAAATGCCTTAAATACCGCCGTGTTAGAAATGGGCTTAGTGTGTGGAAAGTCCAATATTAAAATGGAATTGAGAATCACATAATTTCTCTTACAATAAGTTCTGTGCTAATTGTGGACTTGATCACAGGAGATCTCAACTACACCTCCTTCTTTCTTTTAAAGCTTGACAAAATACTCTCTGCTCAAGAACTTCAGAGTGAGCTAAAAGGAAACAAGATCCATGACGAACACCTATTTATTGTCACACATCAAGGTAAGGAACAGCAACATCTGGAATGTAATCTCAACAATATAATAATTTGATGCAATGAACAACTTTGAAATAACATTGCTTTTACCATTAAGGGGTCTTCTTACTAAGCTGCGGTAGAAAGTGGCCTTAGCGCACCTTTACGCAGATTTTTCCCACTTGCTAAAATGGCCAAGTTTCTATTTTTCCTTGAGTAACGTGGTACGTTAGCTTTGTTAGACCACTTTTAAAGATAATAAATAGAAATAAAACAAAACATAGGAAAGAAAATTAGATGATACCTTTTTTATTGGACTAACTTAATACATTTTTTAGCTTTCAAAGGTAACCCTTCTTCTTCAGATCAGAAATGAGCAAATGCTGACACACAAAAGCATTCCAATGACAGTCTCACAGGAAGAGGGTGGGGTGGGTTAGGGTGGGTGAGAGACAGGAAGAGATGGATGGGTGATAAGAGGGTGACAAAGCAGTACAATTTTATGGTTTATAATGGGATAGAAAACTCAGATCTTCATTAAGTCCTGTCTGGTGGGTAGCAAAATGTTTAATCATTTTGACTTAAGGTCTTACATTCCTGCGTTGTCTTAACATTTCCTT
This sequence comes from Microcaecilia unicolor, assembly GCF_901765095.1. Taxonomy (NCBI): domain Eukaryota; kingdom Metazoa; phylum Chordata; class Amphibia; order Gymnophiona; family Siphonopidae; genus Microcaecilia; species Microcaecilia unicolor. The sequence continues at coordinate 608,499,204 of NC_044032.1, read as the reverse complement.
TAAATATTCTCACCATAAAATCACTGATGCCCTGTTCTGGTTTTGTAAAATGCCATCCCACCTGGCATTGCAATGTTTAATATGATGTCTGTATAATTGATTCTCATCTTTAGCATTTGGCTTGTCTCTCCAATATAGCACCCTTCATCACATTTTTTTTTTGCATTGAGTTATATATACCACATTTGAAGATGAGCATGTGAAGGATCCCCTTATCCTGAATGTTTTTCCCATGGGAGTGACTGTGGGATCCTGTGAGATGTGTTGGCACAGGTTGCAGCTTGGTATATTGCAGGGACATGTGCCATTCTCTTCTTTTTAAGTTTGTATTGGGAGCTTGCTTTTCACTAATTAGTGTTTCAAATTAGGTGGCTGTCGGAAGGCTATTATTATTTTTTTCCTTTAATGGTCATTCACATATGTCCAGGAAGTAGAAGTGGGCCAAAGAATCTTCACAGCCTGAGGTCGATAACATATAGTAACATAGTAAATGACAGCAGATAAAGACCTGAGCGGTCCATCCAGTCTGCCCAACAAGATAAACTCATTTTACATGGAATGTGATATTTTATATGCATATCCGAGTTTGATTTGTCCCTGCCTTTCTCAGGGCACAGACCGTAGAAGTCCGCCCTGCACCGGTTTTATTCTCCAAATACCGGCGTCGCCACCCAATGTCCGCTAAGATTCCATAGATCCATTCCTTCTAAACAGGATTCCTTTGTGTTTATCCCACGCATGTTTGAATTACATTACCGTTTTCATCTCCACCACCTCCTGTGGGAGAGCATTCCACGTATCCACCACCCTCTCCGTGAAAAAATACTTCCTGATATTACTCCTGAATCTGCCCCCCTTCAACCTCAATTCATGTCCTCTAGTTCTACCACCTTCCCATCTCCGGAAAAGGTTCGTATGCGGATTAATACCTTTCAAATATTTGAATGTCTGTATCGTGTCATCCCTATTTCTCCTTTCTTCCAAGGCATGTTCAGGTCGGCAAGTCTCTCCTCGTACGGTTTGCAACACAAATCCCTTTTTGTAGCTTTTCTTTGCACCACTTCCAGTCTTTTTACATCTTTAGCCAGATACGGTCTCCAAAACTGAACACAATACTCCAAGTAGGGCCTCACCAATGACTTGTAGAGGGGCATCAACACCTCCTTTCTTCTGCTGGTTATACCCTTCTCTCAGATCTTAGCATCCAGTGGACAGCACACTTATCAGGGTGTTCATGAGAGGTTGGCAAATAGATGCAACCATGCCTCTCAAAAGGAAGTCATCAACCACCATTTCTTACCCTTCCATTTCTTAGTGCAGTGTTTGCTACTCCTCCAATTTTGGAATTTATAAGTTCCAGTTCCTTCTCTTCCTTGGGATGTTTTCTTCTCTTCAACATCCAGGACTGCACAGCAATTCTTCAGCTCAAGGGAAGATGCATTCAGGGTATGGAGTTTAGTGACTGCTGTAGTTCGGGTCCAGTTATCATCTGGACCAATAGTTTTTGGTTGGTATTTTTTTTAAATCTTTGAATTTTTTGAACTGTGATTAGTTTAGACTTATTTTTTTGTTGGAGTTCTCCCTTTCTTGCATTCAAGAACAGACATTTGATTTTTCAATACAAAGTTATCCATGTAATTTACAGAATACTGTGTCTCCAGAATTTAGGTATAGCCACTTACACCAGCCTGATGGCTGATGTACGTGCTCGTGCCTGTTATACACGTGTATCTCACCTGTTACACTAGTATTCTACTAAGTGCCTAGTTATAGAACTGCCCTCCACATTGATAGTACCATGAAAATTCCATCTAGGGGGGAAGTTATCAATGTGGGCTACTGTTAAATTGGGTTATTTTACCACAAGTTGTGTTATTTTAGCACAGGGTCTCATTGCATAAAATGGGACCTTTTCTAAAATAATCCTGTGGTCAGTGGTCTCCACATATATTCAGCACAACTGACTATGGAGGGGAGTTATCAATGTGAGCGATCATTAAGACGTTATTTTACTGTTAACTCCAGTTGTTGGTAACTAGGCCTCACCTATGGTAAAATAGCTTGAGTTAGAGGTAAAATAAAACATTTTTATGGCAGCCCATGTTGATAACTATGACCCTAACGCCCCTAATTTTATATATGGTGCTCAAAATTGTGCATTCAAATTTGGGTGCATACCCAATTTGCTTGCAGAATTTCATTGATAAATGAGCCAATTAGTGTTGATAATTCTGTGCTAATAATCAATTATCAGTGCTAATTGGCATTCATTGAGATTTGCATGCACATGTTTATACACCAGGATCTGTACATAAATTTCGGGGCCCTTTTACAAAGCGGCGGTAAATCCAACATGAGCTTACTGCTTGCTAAAAGGAAAATACCGCTAGGCTTCCGCAGCAGCCCCACGGTAGTTCCCACCCCCAATGCATGCCATTTCCAGTGCTACAAAAATATTTTAATTTTTGTAGCAGGGGTGTGTACCCAGTGGTATCGCAGCACTGCCCGGTTATCACCAGGGTAGCGCGGGAGCCCTTACCGCCACCTCAATGGGTAGTGGTAAGTGTTCCCACCCAAAATGTGCGCAAGGCAAGTGCTTCACTTGGCGCATGTCCATTTCTTTTTTTTTAAACTTGCCTTTTAGCCACTGCAGTAAAAAGGGAGCCTCAGCGCAGGCCTCCTTTTGCCTCAGCTTTGTAAAAGGATCCCTCTCTGAGTGGATCCAAAAAGGGGCCACAGTCATGGGAGGGGCATGGGCAGATCAGGGGCATGGCCAGACTTCGGCGGCAGGGGGGTCCAGAGCCTGAGGTGAGGGGGCACATTTTAGCCCCCCCCCCCGATGCCGCTGACACCCCACGCCATTTTGACTGCCGCCACCACATCCATTAACTTTGACCCCCCCGCCGACGACCCTCTCGACCCCCCTCCCGCCGCCAACCCTCCCCCGCCGCCACCGCCGCCGTGGGCTACCTTTGCTGGCGGGGGACCCCAACCCCCGCCAGCCGAGGTCCTCTTCTTCCGGCGCAGGACGTCAGACTCACAGAAACAGAATGAAGCCTTGCAGATCAGCCAGCAACGCGGCCGCTGGCTGATCTGCAAGGCTTTGTTCTGTTTCTGTGAGTCTGATGCTAGCTGATCTGCAAGGTTTCGTTCTGTTTCTGTGTGTCTAACGTCCTGCACGTCAGACTCACAGAAACAGAACAAAGCCTTGCGCTGGAAGAAGAGGACCTCGGCTGGCGGGGGTTGGGGTCCCCTGCCAGCAAAGGTAGCCCACAGCGGCGGCAGGGGAGGGATCAGGGCATTCCTGGAATTTCAGGGGAGCTGCGCCTAATTTTAGTGTGACAATTTACACTAGGTTTCGATTGGTGTAAATCATCATGCCCTAAATTGGGTGCAGATCCTGGTGCCAAACACTAGTCTATAAACAGTGCCCAACTTTGACTGCCATTTATAGAATGGCATTTAGTGCAAATTTTTATCAGTGCCCAAATTCGGGCGCCATTTGCAGAATTGAGTCCTATATGTGTAGTGATGCTGAAAATATGCTTTTTCTTGTAAATACCACAGCCAGCATTTTATAAAAAGTGCAGGATGACATGGCTGAATATCGGGCCACTAATATTTAGGTTACAAAAGCAGAACAAAGCAAAACAAAAACTGCCTCTTACTGCCTACATTTTCCATCAATAAACTGAGAATCAAAAATAACGCAGAAGACTACTTGACCAGCAATGTAAACATATTACTTTTTTTAAAAATCAGGCAAAGCGTTTAAAGCAAAACTCAAGGAAAATCCTCAGCTGGTTTTGAGCCCTTCATGGTAGGCCACATATCGTCTCCGGCAGCTAATCAGTTCCTTTCCCATAAATTGTTCTATTTTCTGTAAATAATCATAGTAACAATGACTTTCTTGTTCCAGCTTATGAATTATGGTTCAAACAGATCCTATGGGAATTAGATTCTGTTCGGGAGATTTTTCAGAATGGCCATGTAAGTAATCTGCAAATTGGAACAGCAATGGCTAATTTTGTATCTTTCACTTTTGTAAATTGGTTGGTAGAAAGAAATCAGTAATAAATCTTTAAGGCTTGATTTATCTCTGGAAGTCTGGGGCTGCATGAGAAAAATGGAAGCCAAATACTTGGTTCATCCAAATACCTTCTATGCTAAAAGGGGTTATTGGACATACTATTCAATGAGTATTGAAAAACAAACGTACAAGGGCCTGAATAAAAATATTCAGAGTACACAGGAGGCTGAGCTAATCTGTATGCTATATTTTCAGTCTACACTTTCAAACCCATGAAAATTATCAGTCTATTCAACCACCATGGTTGGCAATTTTTTAAATGCCAGCTTTGGCAGTTAAAATCTAGATATTTGGACGCTGCTTTATGGATTGCGGCCAGCTCTGAATATCAGGATAAAATGGCAAGCAGCAACCCTATGGGGGTCTTTTACTAAGGTGTGCTCACGTTTTCAGCACTCGCTAGAATTGGGCACGCGCTAAACGTCAGAGACACCAATGCATTTCTATGGGCGTCTCTAATGTTTAGTGAGCGCCCAATTTAATGCGCGCTAAAAATATGAGCGCACCTTAGTAAAAAAAAACCAAAAACCTTTGTGAATAGTTTCAACAGTGTTTGCTGATGAATTAATCATCTGTCACCAAAGTTCTTTAATAACTCTAGAGTAAGTGATCAATAATTACAGTATATCATGCTTGATAGTATCAGCTAGAGGCCATTGACTTATTCTATCCAAGGCACATGGGTCTTGTTAGGCAAACGAACCGGATAGAAACAGAAACACAAGCAGAATAAGCACAAAGGAACAGTGCAGTGGCCCACCGATGGAAAAGAAATGAAAACCAAAATCAAAGGAAGCCAATTTTATCTTTCCTTGTGACTCTGGGCAAGTCACTTAACCCTCCATTGCCCCAGGTACAAATAAGTACCTGTATACAATATGTAAGCCACATTGAGCCTGCCATGAGTGGGAAAGCGTGGGGTACAAATGTAAAAAAAAAACAAAAAACCTGCATTTTTCCCCTTCATTGAGTTCTTTTTTGTTAGAGATATTGTAAACCGCTGTGATAGCTTGCGATCGACTGCGGTATATCAAACGAAAGAAACTTGAACTTACGAGACCTGACACAGGTGTTTCAGCAGGCTACCTGCATCAGGAGTCAGATAGTCTTCTCAGAAACGCACAGCTTTCAGTATTAATTGCACAGTGTATATATAGTCGATAACAATAGTGAACTAATATGTTTGTCTCTTCATTAGTCAGAGAAATATTTTCTGTCTGGGGGCACTGCATTCTTCCTTTGCACATGAGTCTTGTAGGACAAGCCCTATAGTATATTGTGCATCTTCATTGCAAATGTTCTAAATATTTATTACTTCACTGCTAATATAATTTGCTTATTTTCTATTCCTCTAAGGTGAGAGATGAGAGGAACATGCTTAAAGTCATTAGCAGAATTCATCGTATTTCCATGATTCTGAAATTACTGGTGGAACAATTTTCAGTTCTGGAAACAATGACGGCACTGGACTTCTTTGACTTCAGGTATACATTACAGATGTGTATATTTCAACAATGGATATGTGTGTTTAAGGAAGGAGTTATCAATATGGGTTACCATTAAGATGGGTTATTTTACCACCAGTCTTGCCATTTTAGCAAAGGGTCCAATTTTATGCAGTGAGACCCTGTGTTAAAATAGCATGACTGGTGATAAAAATAACCCAGCTTAACAGTAGCCCACATTGATAACTTTTCCCCTTAGTGTTGGTGATAGAGAGCTTTTCAGAAAGAAGTTTATAGAACATTAATTAATTAATGGAAACACTTTTAAAACAGAGAATAGTAACATATTTGGAATCCAATGGATTACAGGATCGGACGCAACATGGTTTCACTTGAGGCAGGTCTTGCCAGAGAAATCTGATTCATTTCTTTGACTGGGTGACCAGAGAGTTGGATCAAAGGAGAGGGCTAGATTTGGTGTGTTTAGATTTTAACAAAGCCTTTGACACGGTTCCACATAGATGACTAATAAATAAACTGAGTGCTCTCAGTATGTGCCCTAAAGTGACTGACTGGGTTAGGAACTGGTTGAGTGGAAGGTGACAGAGGGTAGTGGTAAATGGAGCTCACTTTGAGGAAAAGGATGTTCCAAGTGGTGTGTGTTGCAAGGTGATAATGCCCTTGTATAAGTTACTGGTGAGACCTCATTTAGGGGTCCTTTTACCAAACAGTGGTAAAAAGTGGCCTTAGTATGCCCTCACATGGGTCTTTCTTCCACGCTAAGGTCATTTTGGGGATTAATGGCCATTCGATAATTTTGCAATCAGCGCATGGCCATTAAAATAGATTGTGTGAGCCCTTATTGCTGCTCATTATGTAGGTGGTAAGTGCTCACGTGCTAAGCACATGCTAATTGATTTAGTTCCGCTAACTGATTAGTGCAGAACATGCCCATTCTTGCCCCAGACATGCCCCCTGTGCCAAAACACAAATTTCATTTTTTAGCACATGCATCGCGTGCACACATCCAGAAATGATCACAAGACGCCTCATTTTTTTTGCTGCAGTAAGCCTCTCTCTCTCTCTCTCTGTCTCTTCTCCTCCATCTGGTCTCTTTGTATCTCCTTGGTTCTCTTCCCCCATCATTACTCCATCATTTTCTCTCTTTCTCTCTCTATCTCTTCTCCTCCATCATTATCCCATTCTCTCTCTCTCTCTCTCTCTCTCTCTCTCTCTCTCTCACACTCTTCTCCACGATCATTACCCCATTCTGTCTCTGTGGGTGTCTCTTGTCCATCATTACCTCATTCTTTGTCTCTTCTCTATCATTACCATGTGCTCTCTTTCTCTGTGTCTCTTTGCCATTATCACCCCATTCTCTCTCTCTCTCTCCTTTTCTCTCTATGACTCTTCTATCCCATCTAGCATTACCCCACCTCTCTCTCTCTCGCTCTCTCTTTCTTTACCCCTCCCCATCCAACATTGCCTGCTTTCTCTCTCTTCCTCCCTCCTGTCCACTCGCTGGCTCACTCACACTTTTGTAGTGTTCCCTTTGTGCAGGCTAGAATAAATCAGCAATTAAAAGACATGTGAAGATGAGTGAGACCAGTTTCCTGTACATGCTGTTGCTAGCTCTGTCGGCCATGCCCCTTCGAGTGGGAAGTTTATATCAGAGGGGGCATGACCGGCAGAGCTAGCAGTGGGCATGCAGGGAACTGGTCCCACATTTCTCTTCATATGGCTATTACTGCTGCTGCTGGACCTTGGAGGACAATAGGCCTTGCTGTGGTTGTAGCGGGACTTGGGAGAGAGGGAAAGTTCACAAGTGGAGCTAGGGAGGCTTAGCCTCCCCAAGCCTCTTATATGGGGCACCTATGCAATAGTCAGTACATAGAGCAGCTACTAAAATGGTCAGGGGTCTTCATCATAAAGCGTATAGGGACAGACTTAAAATCTCAATATGTATACTTTGGAAGAAAGGTGGGAGATATGATACAGATGTTTAAATACCTAAATGGCATAAATGTACAGGAGGTGAATCTCTTTCAATTGAAAGGAAGTTCTGGAATGAGGAGGCATATGATGAAGTTGAAAGGGGATAGACTCAGACGTAATCTGAGGAAATACTTCTTCATGGAAAGAGTGGTGAATTCGTGGAATGGCCTCCCAGTGGCGGTGGTAGAGATGAAAATTGTATCTGTATTCAAGAAAGCTTGAGACAAGTACACAGCATCTCTAAGGGAGTGAAAGAGAGAGTAGATGGCATGGATAGGCAGACTGGATGGATTATATGATCTTTATCTGCTTTCATTTTCCTATGTTTCAATTTGTTCTCACCTTGGGTTTGTTTAAAGAATTGCTAAAACTGTAAGGGCTCATTTTCAAAACAGAAAAATGTCCAAAAAATGGCACAAAGCGTCAGATTGATTTTTTTTTTTTTTTGTAAAAAAGTTTGCAGGGGCCTCTTATATGGGGCACCTATGATGGAGTCAACTCATTTAAAATACATTTTTCTATGCAGTTCATCTATATCTCAATGGGGTGTGTTGGAGGCATGTTTTGGGTGGGACTAGGGTGGTCTTACAATTTGGACATTTTTCTGTGATAATGGAACATTGTTAAAATGTCCAGGGCGTAACACATTTTTGACTAGACCTGTTTCAATAATAACTAAGTGCCAAAAAGTGCCAAAACTGACTGGATGACCACTGGAAACATTTATTTATTTATTATTTGTTATATTTGTACCCCACATTTTCCTACCTATTTGCAGGCTCAATGTGGCTTGCATAATACTGTAAAGGCATTCACCAGTCGGTTGATAACAAATACAAGGCTGTATTGTGGTCAAATGAGGTAGGTGTGTGTTAGGCACCTTGAAGGTCGAAGGGGATGAAGATTGTATATTGTCCATTACAATCACTGGCTGTGCTGTGTTGCTGGGTGTTTGGATTTATGTTGGATTGGTGGGGTAAGCCTTTTTGAAGAGGTTGGTTTTTAGTGATTTTCTGAAGTTTAGATGGTCATGAATTATTTTTACAGCTTTTGGGTGTCCATTCCATAGTTGTGCGCTTACGTAGGAGAAGCTGAATGCGTAAGTTGTTTTGTATTTAAGTCCTTTGCAATTTGGGTAGTGTAAGTTTAGGTATGATCGTGATGGTCCGATTCTGCTTCTGGTTGGTAGATCTATGAGGTCTGTCATGTATCCTGGGACTACGCCGTAGATAATTTTGTGGACAAAGGCATGGCCCTCCTTAATCTACCAGTGTACAATGATCTCCTCCCACCCCCTAATAGTTGAAAGTGACAGTACATACCAGGCTGTATAACAGCTGCAGATGTAATGGCCATTTCCCTTAGAGCAGCAAGCAGGTCCCTGGAGTAGCCTAGTGGTTGGTGCAGTGGACTGTAGAGAGGGAGACCCAGACCTATATTCCACTCTAACTAGTAAACTTGTGGTGGAAAGTGTGAGTGCCCCAAATATCACAAAATACCTACTGAACTCACATATAGGTGACACCTGCAGGTATAAGGGCTATTGTAGTGGTGAACAGTTGGATACAGTAAATGTTTTGCTACTCCTGAAGGGCTTACAATATAATATAAGGGTTTATGATGTGATGTATACCTGAGACAATGTATGTGAAGTTCATTGAAGTTCCCCCTAGACTGTCCCACTGCTCTGCTGGGATGACCAGTCTAGTAAGTTTGTTTTGTGTGTTTTTCCCTTGGACATTTTTTGTTTGAAAATGGCCCTTAAAGAAAGACACACTGAGCACAAAAACATCTAAAATAGGGTGGGTTTTGAACCAAAAAGATAGACATTTTTCTAGTTTGAAAATGACCATGGTTGGCACTGGATTTTTGGACATTTTTTTGCAAAACATATAAAATTGTTCTGTTTTGAGGTAGTGTTCCCTTGGACCATAGCAGCAGGTCAGATTGTGGAAGACAGATCAACCCCCCCCCCCCCCCCAAGTCCACAAAGGAAAGCAACAGCAGAGAGCTGGCACAGCTGGAACTCTAGAGATAGACTAAGGAGGATCTCAGGAGCATGGCTCTGGCAGGAACCAGGAACAAGGCTTGGCTTACGTGGAACAAGGCTTGACTTTGGCTGGAACCAGGAACAAGGCTTGGCTTGACAGGAACCAGGAACAAGTCTTGGCTTTGGCTAGAACCAGGAACAAGGCTCTCAGGAACAAGGTTAGGCTTCACGGGAACCAGGAACAAAGCTAGGCTTCTCAAGAACTAGGAACAAGGCTTTCAGGAACAAGGCTCTAAGAAACAGGGCTTGGCTTTGGCTGGAACCAGGAACAAGGCTTTTAGGAACAAGGCTTCACTTTGGCTGGAACCAGGAACAAGGCTCTCAGAAACAAGGATTAGCTTGATAGGAACCAGGAACAAGGCTTGGCTTTGGCTGAAACCAGAAACAAAGCTTTCAGGAACAAGGCTCAGTTTGACAGGAACCAGGAAAAAGGCTTGGCTTTGGCTGGAACCAGGAACAAGGCTTTCAGGAAGAATGCTCTGAGGAACAAGGCTTTCTCATTGAGAAGGCATTGGACACAGGGTTGAGTTTCCGTAAAAGTGCTCAGATCTGATGACACCCAGGTGCGCCCCTCCTCTGACATACGCTCTTGGCTTCAATCCAGGAATCAGAGCTTGCGCATGCTCCCCAAGAGATGGCGTGGATGGTTATGGAAGGATGCCGCCTTTGTGAATCTGCATGGTTGGGGCAGCACCCCATCATGTCCTTGACCAGCGGCCCTGGAGGAAGAAGTGTGTCGGACCAGGAGCAGTCATGGTAGGACTGTGACAATCAGATTTGGATGTTATATTGAAAATACCTCTCTACACATGTACATTTCTGTTAAGGATGGTCAGTATAACCATGATCCTGTTTTGATCTTGATCTTTTGCTAAGCAAGTTTAAAGTATGTTCTGTATTATTATATCAATAATGTTATAATAATACTTGGACTGAGGAGTGGCCTAGTGGTTAGCGCACTGGTCTTGTAAGCTGGAGGTGGCCGATTCAAATCCCACTGCTGCTCCATGTGATCTTGGGCAAGTCACTTAACCTTCCATTGCCTCAGGTACAAACTTAGATTGTGAGCCCTCCTGCAACAGAGAAATATCCAGAATACCTGCATGCAGCTCACCTTGAGCTACTACTGAAAAAGGTGTGAGCAAAATCTAAATAAATAAACTTGAATGTTGCTAGCAGGTTATGATTTTGACCAAGTGCTACCTTCTCCAGTGTCCTTTTCAGTAGCAGATGATTATGATGCTTGGTAAATTTAAATTCAAGAATGAATTTAGGGGCCGTTTTACTAAAGTAAGCTAGGCAGGTAACATGCAAATTGACATGTATTAAATGCTACTGCAGAAATGCGGTAACTCCTTTTGCATTAGTTCTACAATTAGCAGGGCCAGTCTTAGGCAGAGGTGACCAAGGCGGCCGCATAGAGCCCCGTGCTTAAGGGGGCCCTACGCGGCGCACCTCAACTCTGCCTCTCCGAGCCCCGCTCGCTCGGACCGCATCATCATGATCCCACGCTCACTCCGGACCGCATCATCATGATCGCTCCGCTCCCACCTTCCGCCACTGGTGCCCACCCCCTCCCCCCGCTGAGCCCGCCGTCAGCTCCCGCCTCCCAGTCCCAGGTCAATGACTGTTGCAGCGACGGCCCGGCCCTGACAGACAGTTGCAGGCACGACGGCTCACCCCAGCTTTTCCCTTCCGCCTTCCCGCTCAATGTCCCGCCTCCTTCTGATGAGGTATTTCCTGTTTCCGCGAGGGCGGGTGGGAGTCATTGAGCAGGAAGGGAAAAGCAGCTGCAGCGTGGTCGGAGGTGAGCTATCGCCATCGCCTAGTGCCAGTGCGAGTGCGACTTAAAAAATAAAGAAACTTATGATTTATGCTTGTGACGGCAACTTCATCACTCAGGTAGAACAAACGATTAACCTTTCTGTAACAGAACTATGCTGCCGTGCTTTTCCCAGTAAGCCATTTTCATTTTCAGGTTAATATAATCAGTTGTAAGGAATCTATTACAGAAGATCAAAGCTTGTGCATGATGGTTTTTTAGCTTAATGTGACAAGTGCTCCATTTCCTGGAGTCTAGAAAGGGTTATATGCAATTTTATCTGTGTTTTGATGCTTCACAGTCTTCTGTTTGATGGCATACAGTTTGCTTTTATATGTTACTGTAAATTACTTCTTGAAGCACTTAGTAGAGGTAGAGCATTAGAAAGTAAATAGAATGTTGCAAAGAAATTGACTATTACACAGCAGGTGGTCTCTCAAACAAACTAGTTACCCAATATAAATAATTTACTAGGGATTCAACAGTCACACTTAAAATTTTCTAAAAATGGAGTAATCTTTTCAATGGGGTGGAGCTAGGGTGGGGCTAGGGCGGGGGCGGGGCTAGGATGGGGCCCCACCAAATTGGTCTGCACAGGGCCCCGCACTTGCTAAGACCGGCCCTGACAATTAGCATACACTAAGAGCATTTTGTGTTGAGTGTAACTAGGTGTGGCATGGGTGGAAATGGGTGTGAGACATATATTGCTGTTAATGCAAGGCAACTACTACACACTAACCAACAATTTTGCAGTTAGTGCAGGTCCACATACCCCAAAATTCTATATACGGAGCCTAGAGATACATGCATTAAATTGGGCGCATGCATAATTTACGCGGGTAAATTAATTGTATAACGCGCCAATCAGCGCTAATAATTAGGTGCTAACCAGTTATCAGCATTACTTAATTAGGAGTTAGGCACACATTAGAGTCTGTGTCTATGATGTTATGCGCACATCTGATCTGCACCTAACTTCTATTGTGCATAACTATATGGACGCATTCCCAAAATTTGCACGCATAAATATAGAATTACTTCTAAATGTAGGCATCTACATTTCACCTACAGTTCTTTTTCTTTTTAATCAAGTTATGCTATCTGTCCAATCTTTTCACTATTTGGGTCTCATTTGAGATTTGGAATTGTCTTTCGTTCATCACATTTCTTCTGTTAAGTTGGGTTTTGTTTCGCTTCGTAAGCTTTATTCTATTCGTTCTTACTCTGATTTTTCCGCTTTACACACTCTGGTACATGTTTTTATTATCTCTAAACTTGATTATTGTAATTCTATTCTTCCAGGTCTCCTCAATTCTGAATTAAAAAGGCTTAGGACGCTCCATAAGTCTGCTGCCTGTTTTCTTTGAAGAGGTGCATTCTTCATCATGTTACTCCTTTGTTTTTTCATCTTCACTGGTTGCCCTTTCCTCATCTGTCTTTTTTAAAGATTCTTTTTCTGTTTCTCAAAACTTATCACAGTGGTCTTCCTTCTTTGATTATTCCTTACACTCCTTCAAGATGTTTACATTCCTTGGATCCTCACCATTTAGTTCTTCCAGCACCCAAACTAGCTCATCTTGAATCAACAAGGCACACCGCTTTTTTTTTTTTTTCTTGGTCCTAAGATCTGGAATGATCTACCCCCTCTATCTGTTCTGAACTTATCCCATTATTTTTTTGTTGCTTTTGGAATATCTCAGTGGTGATTTTTTTTCCTGATTAGGGTTTCAATTGTTTTTATTTAATTGTAAGTGATGAGTACTCTTGGTTTGTATGTTTTCTTTCCTATCAGAATGGAATTCTATTTTCTGTGTGTTTTTAACTTGTATTATTTCATTTCTTTTTTTTTTTGTAAACCACTCTGACCTGTCTGTTCAGAAAGGGCGGTATAACAAATTTTAATAAACATTTAGGCATGGTTATGTGCTACGTGCGATTCTATAAAGGATGAACACCCCTTATAGAATCGCAATAAGTGCGGGGATTTTTTGGCACCATTTATAGAATTTACCCCTTTCTGCCTTCTAAATAGGAGGTGCTAAGTGCATCTGCTCTAATGCGACCAGGGTATCACATACTAATGGTCATTTTAACACACAACCTTTGTTAATTTAGCTCTTACCACACTTTAATTTCTTGTGTTAAAGCACAGAAACTGCAACATTTAATCCACTTCAGTAAAAGGATCCCTTAGGGTAGTAATACCGCACCCTCACGTCTTCCAGGAAAATTCAATCAAATGCCACAACAGTTTCATGGGTATAATAGTGATTTTTGTAGAAACTATCATACATTTAAAGGGCTAATCTCATTTCTTTATGAATGGTGGACCATCATAATCTAAAATATGAAGGTAAGAGCATAATCACCTTAAAAGCAGGGGTGAATGCTGCAGTAAAAAGGGCCTTCCGGTAATGGCATTGGCCGTTTTTGCCGCAATCCACAGCTGTTTTTACCATTGGATAAAAAATCTGACAAAAAACACGGCCATGTAGTAAGCTTGCACTTACCCCTTGGCCATGCGGGGGTAGAGGAGGCGCACTTACTGCCACCCATTGAAGTGGCGGTAAGGGCTCCCATGCTACCCCAGTGGTAACCGGTGGCGCTTATTGCCGGGTAACCCCCTGTGGTATATATATTTTTAAAAATCCAGCAGCACCAGAAATGGCACATGCTAGAAGTGGAACAACCACCGGCGGCAACCCTTTAGTAAAAGGGTCCCCTAAGTAAGGTATTCACTTGAATTCTGTTTTTATTAAAACTGGAACCTGTTGATTGCTGAGGAGCTGGATTAGATAGATTTGGGATAGCATCAAAATTGGCCGCTTGCAAGGGGGGACCACCTGCTACTACAGGTATTCACCACTGCAATTGCAAAAGTATAAAAAAATGAAAAGTATTAATTTTCTTTCTCCCTGGGCTGGCTGCTGCCATGGGGTGTGGGGAGAATCATAGCAGCAGTCAAGCATCAAGATTCCTGGAAGTGATTTTGTCATCCTGCTGTTGCCAGGATAATCGGGTTGGAATTGAAAAGCACGTGGCAGGCAGTACTGAGCAGAGCTACAATGGCGCTTAATGAGGGCAGACTTGACTGGAAGCATGGAGGATGGTCTAGTCCTGGGATGCAACAAACAAAAGAAATATACTCCCCTCACAGGATTGCAAATAGACTGACCCAAAAACATTAGACTCTGAAAGCACTATTTATAACATATAAAAATTGTAACAGACCTGCCTCGCCAAGTGCCATGTTCCTACATAAGTACATAAGTAATGCCACACTGGGAAAAGACCAAGGGTCCATCGAGCCCAGCATCCTGTCCACAACAGTGGCCAATCCATGCCACAGGCACCTGGCAAGCTTCCCAAAACGTACATTCTATACATGTTATTCCTGGAATTGTGGATTTTTCCCAAGTCCATTTAGTAGTGGTTTATGGACTTGTCCTTTAGGAAACCGTCTAACCCCTTTATAAACTCTGCCAAGCTAACCGCTTGGTTCAGGAATTATCAAGAGGAACATGCCATTTAAATGTTGGGCCTCTGGAATGGACAAATAAGAAATATTATAAGACTAGGAAAACAGGCCCGTTTCAGGAGCAAATGAAACGGGCGCTAGCAAGGTTTTCCTCCCCAACCCCCCCCTTCTCCCTCCCTCCCTACTGACCCCTTCGTTGCCCCCTTCTCCCTCCCTACCTACTTACCTACGGACCCCTTCATCATTCTGATGGCATTGCTCCACATTCCGCACCTGCCTCTTGGACGCACCGAACGCCATTGCTCCGCCCTCGACGTCATGACGTTTGACGCGAGGGCGGGGCCCCTAGCCTGGGCGATTTCGGTGGCTTCACCACCATGGTCTTACGAACCGTTCTGGAAGGAAGTGACGGTGACGTCACTGTCCTCAGAACGTTGAGGGTGAGTTTTATTATATAGGATATGGTTTTTGATTTTTGGCTACTTTCAATGTATGTTGAACTAACATGGATTTCTTTATGTTGTGATAGTGAATTACACGTTTGGTGACAGTATAAACTCAGCTGCACACTGTACTGGCATTTAAAGGGGATGGGATGGGATATGAGATATTGCCTTTCTGTGGTTACAATCAAAGTGGCTTGCATATTGCATACAGTTACTTTTGTACCTGGGGTTAAGTGGAGGGTTAAGTGACAGAGTCACAAGGGCTGCAGTGAGGATCAAATCTAGTTCCCCTGTTTCTCAGGCCACTTCACTATCCATTAAGCTACTCCTTCACAGGCAGTTGCCCTATGATTACATTTATTTTGTATTTATTTATTTTTGTTACATTTGTACCCCGTGCTTTCCCACTCATGGCAGGCTCAATGCGAATTACATGGGGCAATGGAGGGTTAAGAGTCACAAGGAGCTGCCTGTGCCTGAAGTGGGAATCGAACTCAGTTCCTCAGTTCCCCAGGACCAAAGTCCACCACCCTAACCACTAGGCCACTCCTCCACTCAGAAATTGATTTTTAGTTTATGCTGCTACTCTTGTTTATAGACTACATTGATGGCTTAATCTTTCTATATGATGGCTCTCCCTGTTTTTCAATTAATTTGATTAATAATTTCTAAAGAAATTGTAATCTTTCACTTATAGTTTTTACACGTTTTAAATAGTGCTTTGGTGCTATTTCCAGGATCTATTTCTGGGATGGGCAGGGAGAGATGAAACACAAGAAAGAGGAGGAAGAAGAGGATGAAGGGGGGGTGGGAGGGGGGAAGCATCTTGATTTCTCTGCCTGGGTGTCTGTTCACTCCTAGCTACGTCACTGCCACAAGTGTACATTTCTAGATAAGAATGTAGGATTTGCACTCCCATGGTGGAAAAAAAAAAGGTGCATCAGCGTAATAAGTCTTTCACTGAAGTATCATTTGCACTTCTTCCTTGGCAAAGAGAATATCTGAGCCCAGCTTCAGGTTTCCAGAGCTTGCAGTTTCGCCTTTTGGAGAATAAGATCGGAGTTCCAGAGAATCTAAGAGTTCCATATAACAGGAGGCATTACCGTGACACTTTCCAAGGGAAAGACAATGAGTTATTGCTGCAGTCTGAACATGAGCCAACACTTCTTCAGCTTGTGGAGGTACTACGTATGCTCAATTGTTTCATTGTTAAATCTTTTTTTTTTTCATTTTCAAATACAAAAATGAAAAGGCAGAACTCTAACACGGTGCAAATATTTATTCTAGAGAACATACATTTTTACCTTGTCAGCATGTTCACGGGAGCCAATTGTGGATTCTCTCCTTTGGCAACAGCATTAAGTATGCCTTGGATATCTGAGAAGAACAAATAATTATAATGAAATATCTTGTAAATAGAAATCAAAAGAGAAAACAGGTTTAGAACAACAACACAAAAATCAATGGTGCCAAGTTTCCAAGTTTATTTTGATTTTGATGTATCACCAGCAAAGCCAGAAAAAAAACTAGTTAGAGGTATGTTCAATTATAAATGACTTAACTATTGTACCAAGCAAATGCAGGGAACTTATATTGCTCCTTTCTGAAGAACGTGGAGTGGAGGAGTGGCCTAGTGGTTAGGGTGGTGGACTTTGGTCCTGGGGAGCTAAGGAACTGAGTTCAATTCCCACTTCAGACACAGGCAGCTCCCTGTGACTTTGGGCAAGTCACTTAACCCTCCATTGCCCCAGGTACAAGTAAGTACCTGTATACAATATGTAAGCCACATTGAGCCTGCCATGAGTGGGAAAGCACAGGGTACAAATGTAACAAAAAAAAACCCATTTACATATCTTCTACACAAGAACAGGAAAGTATAACATAAATAATTAAGCTAAAAAGAATATATTTAATAGACTGATCAGTTTATTTCACTGATTAAAGATTAATGTCTTTCTTTCTTTCTGCTAATGACATTACATGCTTTTATTTGTTCTATTTGGGGTCCCTTTACTAAAGGACTTTCTGCACCTTAACTGCAAAGCTAAGGCGAATGCTAAGGGTATTCCCTGCATCTACCCTGCATTTACTGTACAGGGCAGACACGTAAGGCCAAGCGCTGCGTAACCCTGGCAGCGCTATAGAAATGCTAAGTAGTAGTAGTATGTATGACGCCTGAAAAAGCCACACGGTAAGAAAATACGCCTAGGCGTATTCTCTGAAGTATGCCTAAATTTTATAGACAAGGCTTAAATTTGCATGCAGTATATAGAACATGCCGAGTGCCTCTCCACACGACCAAATTTGACTGTAACCATTTAGGCCATGTTTTACTTGGCATAAATCCTGATGCCTAAATTATCCTGTACATTCTATAATAATGCGCATAGATTTTAGAAACGCTTACTCACCGCCCATGGCCTTGCCCCCTTTTCAACTACTGGACTTCGAATTTAGACGCACCATGTTACAGAATATGCTTAGGGCCCTGTTTACTAAGGTGAGCTAGTGTTTTTAGCACACGCTAATGCTAGAGACACCCATAGGAATATATGGGTGTCTCTAGCATTAGTGTGTGCTAATTTTTAGCATGCACTAAAAACATTAGCGCACCTACAACGCGGCTTAGTAAACAGGGCCCTTAGTGAGCTGTGCACGTAAACTTTAATTAATGCCAATTTAGTGCTGATAATTGCTTGTTAACATCTATTTAAACAGCACTAATTAACTAGTTAAACAATTAAGGTACGTACATTGTTACAGAATACGCTTCAATTTCTGCACGGATTTTTAGGCGCCATATATAGAATCCGGGGGTTAGGGTGGAATTCAGTAAACGATAAACAAAATTAGGCACCAAGAAGATTTGCGCTAAACTAGTATTCCGCAAAGGGTGTTCTATGCGGCACAATCTTTATAGAATACTAGTAAAACAGGCCCGTTTCTGACACAAATGAAACGGGCGCTAGCAAGGTTTTCCTCGGAGTGTGTATGTTTGAGAGAGAGAGAGAGAGAGTGAGTGTGTGTGGGTTAGAGAGAAAGTGTATGTGAGAGATGAAGTGTGTGTGTGTGAGTGAGTGAGAGAATGAGTGAGAGACAGAGTGTGTGTGTGTGTGTTTGTGTCAGAGAGAGAGAGTGTGTGAGACAGTGTATGTGTGTGTGAGAGTGAGTGTGTGTGAGAGAGAGAGTGTGAGAGAGAGATAGAGTGTGTGAGAGAGAGTGTATGTGAGAGACAGAGAGTGAGTGTGTGTGTGTGTGTGGGGGGGGGGGGCTCTGAGTTCCATGACCCCCTCCTTCCTTCCCTCCCTCTCCTCCCCTTCGAGTTCCAGGCCCCCCTTCTGTCCGAGGTGCAGGCCCCCTCCCTCCCTCCCTCTTCCTCCCTCTCCTCTCCTCCTTCCCTCTCTCTCCTCCCCTCCGAGTTCTTGGCCCCCCCTTCCCTCTGAGTTCCATGCCCCCCTCCCTCTCCTCCCCAGCGTGTTCCATGCCCCCCTTTCCTCGGAGTGTGTATGTTTGAGAGAGAGTGTGTGGGTGAAAGATGGCGTGTGTATGTGACAGAGAATGAGTGAGAAAGAGAGAGACAGACAGACAGACAGAGTGTGTGTGTGTGTGTGTTTGTGTCAGAGAGAGAGAGAGAGAGAGTGAGAGACAGAGTGTGTGTGTGAGTTTGTGTGTGAGAGAGAATAGTAGTAGTAGTAGTAGTAGAGAGAGAGTGTGTGAGAGAGAGTGTATGTGAGGGACAGAGAGTGAGTGTGTATGTGTGAGAAAGTGAAGCCTTGAAGCATTCGTGCGCTCTGTAAGGCTCCATCTCCTCAATTGACGACAAGTAGTTCTGGAATGTTCAGAATGTTGGAGTTGCGTTTTATTATATAGGATTAGCTGAGCATGGATCTGACGCCTAACTTTGGATGCAAGCACTTACTCCTGCCAAAAGTTGGTGTAAATTCTGGCACCCAATGAATGGTGATTAAGCACGTAAAAGACATTATTCTATAACATCGTGCCATATCCCTGGAATGCTCTTGACCCGCCCATAACCACACCCCCTTTAGAGCTGCATGCTATGAAATTTAGGCATGGATGTTATAGAATAGGGCACAGAGCAAACCCACGTGTAACTCCCAATTACTGCCACTTAATTATTTGTTAACACCAATAATTGATGGTTAGCACCTAGTTGGCCAATGAGTTTATGTGTGGATCTGGGATGTGCACCCAAACTTGCATGACCAACTTTGGGCAACCTTTACCCAATTCCCCCCTTACTGCACAGGCATTGTTTTATACAGTATGTATTACAAGATGGCACAAGTGCATGTATGATATTCATCAATGGCGCTGCCCAATAGTAAAAGAATAAAATGATAGCCTGCAGCTGTAAAACCCTCAACCTCCCTCCTGAACAGCAACAACCCCTGATCACACACCACCATCCTGATTGGCTTTATATTTCAGATTTACTCCTAGTTGTAGTCCCATGAGACTACTGCTGGGGGTCAGATCTGCCATTTTGAACCCAAGACTTGCCCAGGGCAGGAGTGGATGGGGACACAACCTGGGTAAAGGTTGGGAGAGTTGGGAGGCCAGGGGGTTCAGGATGTGCATTCGGATGTGGCTGTTCTCTACATGAGTGGGGCTTTCTTATGGGGAAAGGGCTTAGCAAGGAGGGTCTTGTAATGGGAGATTGTAGGTCAAGGAGGTTCGGATGGGGAGGAGGTGGGATCTTAGGGGGAGGAGTTGTGAGCAGAGGGGGTATTGATCAGGGGCCCTGATCAAGATGGGGGATGCGCCTGATCAAAGGGTGCACGATTGGGATGGGGAGGTGATCAGAGAATGTCAGGAGTGATTCTTCCCAGGGACATGACTACACTATCAGCAGGCATGACAGGTAATGTGCAGCACTGACCCATGCGCTAGCTCTCACAGCTGCTGATCATGCTCTGTTTCCATCCATTGCAAACCCAGGAACTGCCCCCACCCATCATAAGCAGCTAGCATGTCTTTTTTTTTTTAAATGATACTGCTGGTTTTAATGCACAGTAACCCTTAATACAGGTCTGCATTAATGGCTACTGTGCGGTAAAATCCATCTTAGTTACGTAACACAACTCAGTAAAAGGCCGCCTAATAGTTTTTATTCTTAGAATCTTCTAAAGTAGTGGACTTCAGTCTGGTCTTGGCATGTCAGGATACATAAATTTGCATATAATTGAGGTGGTACATGCAAATTTATCTCAAGCATATTCATTATGGATATTCTAAATATAAGACTGGCTAGGGTACAGAGGGTCCCAGCTGACAACCAGTGTTTGGATGATGACCATCACAACAGGTGGGATGTGAATTTAAGTGTGCATTTGCTTCCTTAGGCGTCCTTTACTAAGGCATGCTAATGGATTTAGAGTGCACTAAGAATTAGTATGTGCTAAATGCAGCACAATCCATTGTATTCCTACGGGCTACATGGCAGTTAATGTACACTAATTCATTAGCATACACTAAATCCATTAACACGATTTAGTAAAAGGACCCATTAGTGTACCTTAAAAACTTGTGTGTGTGCTAAATCAGTTCAATACATATTACCCTATGAAATTATGCTTATTAAAGTGATCAGCACATCTTTAAAAGTTCTAAGGTACAATAACAATATTTTATTAAATAATTGTGTAAAACAAACTAGAGAAAAGTCTAAAAACTGAAAGAAAAGTCTAAATAAACTGAAAACAAGCCAAAGGTTTTTGATCTCTGGATATCTCTATAATGCAGTGTGTATTACTTAATCCAAAGAATGTGAAGAAATAGGGCTAGCTTTAGTAATTGTGGGGCCCTGCAAGGCCCAGTTTAGTGGGCTTGGCTCCCCCTTGCCATGACTTAAGACAAAGAAGGATGCTATATTGTTGAACATGTTAGATGTTAAAGATAAGAATTAATTCACATAGCCAGAAGATCAGGTGCCACAAAGCAAACCAAAGGAATAACTATGTGGTAAAATGAAAGTTTACAACATCCCAGGAACCTTGACTTGTGAAGATAAAATGTAATAAGGACTTACAGATCTGGTCTTTCTAATCCATAATGAGGCATAAGATTCTATTTTCTGTCAGTTATTACCAGTGGTGTAGCCACAGGTGGGCCTGGGTGGGCCAGGGCCCACCCACTTAGGGCTCAAGCCCACCCAACAGTAACACTCATTTAGCAGTAGCTGGTGGGGATTTCTAGCTCCAGCAGCTGAAGTCTTTCCCCTGATGGTAACAAAAACGCTACTGTCCATGATACCGGCACCTGCACATTCTCAGTTTTCAGCACATGCCTGCTGCAGAGTGCTAAGGTGGAAAGAAGCGTTTTCATGCCAGCCGAGATATTTTTTGGGTGGTGGTGAGGGGATAACACTTGGGGCCCACCCAAAATCTGTTGTCTGGCTACGCCCCTGGTTATTACCCATTAGCCTCCTCCTCTTGCCCTTCCTGCCAGTGGCATAGCCAGACTTTTGGATGAGCACACAGTTAAGTTGGGCGAACCTTCCAAAACTAATCTCCTCCCCCTTTCTCCTGCATCCATCTCCCTCTCTTCATGCCCACAACCCGGCAACTCTCCCCCCCCCCAACGTATCTCAGCTCCTCCACTGGCGGCAGCAGCAATGCACATCTCTTGTCTGTGCTGGCCCACAGGCTTTCCTCTGTCACATCCCACTGACATCACTTCCTGTTTCCTCTCTGGAGGGACGTGGCAGAGGGAAGCCTGCAGGGCCAGCGCAGGCAGCGGAAGTGCGTTGCTACCACCACCTGCGAAGGTAATGAGGTACACCGGGAAGGGGGAAGTTTAGAGAGAGGTGGGGGAGTTGCCAGGTCATAGGTGGGTGGGGCAAATACCAGATCCAAATGTAGAAAATAGTGAGAGAAGGGAGCAAGAAGGCCACTGTGAACTGTATTGGGGGGGCCAGACAGAGTGAGCCTCAGCCAAGAATGATTGGGCTCACACACTTTCCTCTTCGGCCTATCACTGGAATGCTTTTGTTAATTCTGTCATGACACGAGGATGCGAGTTTTTGCTCCAGAAAGTCAGTTGAGAAATATTCTAAGATAGTCCATTAAAATATTATCACCTTATGGATATCTATTTTTCATTTACTAATTTTTATTTCTGTGTGTTAAGCAAGATATTCAAAATTAGATTCATAGATAATAATAAAGGATAAGTGAGACATGAAATCATTCAAGCAAGATAGAATTATAAACTTGTAATAAATCTCTCCAGTGTTCAGACCCCTTTAGCAGTACTTTTCATTTATAAAAGAATAGAAATTATGCAGAACTGAAAAAGTCATAAATAGGAGAAAAGCAAAATAGTTTTGTCAAAAAGCTCCCATCAAACCATTTGTTACTTTTTAGGCTTGGCTGGAAAGAACGCCTGGACTGGAAAAAGAAGGCTTTAATTTCTGGGGAAAACTGCAAGTAAACATTTTTAAAGGACTGGAAGAGGAAGCTGACATTCTTAGAGTATGTAGTAACTATTCTATCAACTACAGTAATAAAAAAAACATTGTTACCATGAGCATATTACAGGATCCTCTTGTAGAATTGTATTACTTCTAGTTATCTTTCAAGCAGTGATGCATCTAGTATATTTGACACTCAGGGCAGATAATTTTTTTAACACCCCATCCTCTATATGAAAAAATTATTTTTAGTAATACTACTTTATCCTAAATCAAAAAAACAAAAACAAAAAAACCCCCAAAAAACAAAAATCTTTTATTTACCTTTGTTGTCTCTGGTTTCTGCTTTCCTCATCTTCTCTCCACTCTCTCCCTTCTATCCAGTGTCTGCCTTCTCTCTCTGCCCTTTCCATCCAGCGTCTGCCTTCTCTCTGTGCCCCTTCCATCCAGTATCTGCCATCTTTCTCTGCCCTTTCCATCCAGTATCTGCCCCTTCTTCCCTCTTGCCCCCTCTGCCCCTTCCAGCCCTCTCTGCACCTTCTACCTAGTGTCTGCTCTCTCTACCCCTTCCATCCAGCATCTTCCATATTTCTCTGCCCCTTCCATCTGTCTGCCCTCTATTTCTGCCCCTACCGTCTAGCATTTGCCCTCTCTTGCTGCCCCTTTCATCCAGTATCTGCATTTTTCTCTGCCCTTTCCATCTAGCATCTGCCCCTTCTTCCCTCTTGCCCCCTCTGCCCCTTCCATCCAGCATCTGCCCTCTCTGCCCCTTCAGCCCTCTCTGCACCTTCTATCTAGCGTCTGCCCTCTCTACCCCTTCCATCCAGCATCTTCCATATTTCTCTGCCCCTTCCATCCAGCATCTGCCCTCTATTTCTGCCCCTACCATCCAGCATTTGCCCTATCTTGCTGCCCCTTCCATCCAGCATGTTATCTCTTTCTGTCCCTTCCATCCAGCATCTGCCATCTTTCTCTGTCTCTTCCATCCAGCATCTGTCATCTTTCTCTGCCCCTTCCATCCAGCATCTGCCCTCTCTTTCTAATCCTTCCATCCAGCGTCTGCCATCTTCCTGTGCTTCTTCTGCCCTCTCTGCCCATTTCAGCCAGTGTGCCCTCTCTCCTTTTTTTCATGATCCATCCCCCTCCCCCCAATTTCATGCTTGCTGCTCCTGCTTCAAACTAGCAGCAGCAATACAAGTTAAAAAACAAGCATATAAATATCAAGATCGCGGGGCCTAATTACCTACCTGTGGCTGCCAGCTCTGCTCCAGAACTGAAAGTGATGTCAAGGGAGGAGGGGGAGGGGAATCGGCAGCCAATGGTAGTGCAGGCCTTGTGATCCTGACCTATTTTAGAGGCAGATGCAGCAACCAAACGTAAAAAAATCTAAATCGTTAAAGTCCCTAACGATTTTAAAATAACGAAAAATGCACCAAAAAAAAAAGTCACACATGCTGGAATCGGTATTGAAACGTACAATGTATCAAAGAATCACAATACACATCGTTAATCGGCCCCCAAATCATGCGCAGAGCAGCCAAGCGTTATGTTAGCTGCTCTGCGCATGCCACAAACAGTCAAATCACAAGCACATGGCAAATTGAATTGACACATAAAAAAATAAAACTAAAAAAGGATCGGGAGGGGGCAAGGGCGCTCATCAGGAGCGTCCTGTACGGACGGCCTTGCCCCCCCCCCCCCCCCGCCGCTGCTCCCCACTTTCCGCCGCTCCCCCCACCCCGAAAAAGCAAAATTGTAGCAGCCCCTGCCCCCCTCCCTTCCTCACTACTCTCAGCTCCGCCTCCCGACATCCTCCGTCTGTGCCCCGCCCCCTTTGGGGGTCGTCGCCGCCATTCCCCTTCTCCATCGGGCCCCCCTCCCTCTTACCGGGCCCGTGCAGCGCCTCTCTCCTCTGTCCGAAGGCGCTGCACGGGCAAGAAGAACGCTGAATCAGCTGATGCCTGCCTTCGCGATAGAGCGTCTTTCTCCTCCTGGGCCCGCCCCTGTCTGACGTCAGTAACACTGACGTCAGACAGGGGCGGGCGCAGCAGGAGAAAGACGCGCCATCGCGAAGGCAGGCATCAGCTGATTCAGCGTTCTTCTTGCCCGTGCAGCGCCTTCGGACAGAGGAGAGAGGCGCTGCACGGGCCCGGTAAGAGGGAGGGGGGCCCGATGGAGAAGGGGAATGGCGGCGACGACCCCCAAAGGGGGCGGGGCACAGACGGAGGATGTCGGGAGGCGGAGCTGAGAGTAGTGAGGAAGGGAGGGGGGCAGGGGCTGCTACAATTTTGCTTTTTCGGGGTGGGGGGAGCGGCGGAAAGTGGGGAGCAGCGGCGGGGGGGGGGGGGGGCAAGGCCGTCCGTACAGGACGCTCCTGATGAGCGCCCTTGCCCCCTCCCGATCCTTTTTTTAGTTTTATTTTTTTATGTGTTTTCTGAGGTCCTTTGGACCAATCACAGCGCTTTTAGCTCTGCTAATGCGCTGGGATTGGCTCAAAGTTTGTTTATTTTTTCACTTAACACTTTTTCCTGGCACAGAGCTGTCCTAACGAGAGGTCCAGACCTCTCGTTAGTTTTCCTGCCTTTTTCCTGCGTAAAGGCAATCGGAAAAGGTTAGTGCATGTCGTTTCAATGGGGTTTTCACACTAATTGCTCATCTCCATTCCGTTTTCGTTAGCTGCTACTGTCGTCGGAAAATAGGCTTAAGTGCATGGAAAGGATCGGAAATTCTTCCCCGAGGGCTCATTTAACGATGAAAAACGTTTAGTGCATCTGCCTCTTAGTTGTTTGCTGCCGCCACTAGTTTGTATGAGGAGAAACAGCAACAGCGACCCAGTGGGGTGGAGGCTGGAGGAAGGCTTTCTTGGTTGTGTGAGCTGGAGAGGTGAGCGACTGGTGGGAGACAATGCAGCAGTGGCGGTTTTGGTGTTTTGGTGGGGGTGGAGGAAGGTGTGGGCCATGAACTGGGGAATAGAAGGAGGGACCGGAGCAACCCTTTTTGATCTGCACCCGGGCAGGCCGCCCCCACCTCCCCACTCTTGGCACACCACTGCTTTCAAGCATGTTGTAGAAATGTTACGCTATGTAAAGCAGCCCTCTATGGGATAATCTTGTAAAGCCATTTTCCGCATAACAAAGCAATCTGTGAATTTATTGCAATCTTGGAGAGTCAGGCACTGGCATCTAATCTTTGTCCTTGCACTTTTTTCTATTTGATATTTGAAGGCTTTTTACATGTGCTCTCCACACTTTCCTATTCATCCTTGCATCTGACAAAAAATATGATGGAATGAAAAAGCTGTTAACTTAAATATTTCTTCTTCTTATTATTATTCAAAGGCAAAAGAGGAGTCTGAGGACAAGAAGGAACAATTAGCTGAACTCCAAAAGCAAAAAGAGGTGTTTATACTATTATTTGATGAGAAACGCCATGAACATCTTCTTAGTAAAGGTCAGTTTCCTTATAACGTAAAAGTATTAGAAAGACTAAAGGGTCCCTGGTGAGATAAAAGACCACTTGCTCACTCGCCTCAGACCTATACAGACCTGAGCAATCACTCAAGGAAGCCAGAAAAAAACAAAACCCCCCAGAATCCCCCCCCCAGACCACCAATGATGCTGAAGTAGCCCTTAGAGGGGTCAAGATTACCTTTAAGGTGGGGAAATAGAGGTGGGGAGTGGGAGGAGGATTGAGGGAACCTGATCTTGTGACAGCGAGAGCGGGGCTTGAGTTGGGGAAGCCCACAAACTGGGGGAGGAGCCTTGCTCTGGTATCCTAGGAACATCAGCATGTGGCTTTGCAGCTTGATGCTTCCGCGCATACAGAATAATGCTGCTTGTGAAGTGTCTTGCAAGCAGCATTACTTATTTACCACAGGATTCAGCAACCTGTGGTACCAGGATCCCGCAATTTGTTGAATCCGGCGGAAGATGAAGGTGTGGTAAAAGATGAACTTTTACTACAACTTGATAAATTCCCGTCTAATCAATTCACAGGTTAACATATCGATTTAGCATGCTTTAAGAGGCCCTTTTAGTAAGCCTCATAAGCACCTACGTGCGCCCAACGTGCGCCGAAATGGAGCAACCGCACGGCTACCACGTGTTTCTTGCGGTAATTTAATTTTTGGTGCGTGTCCGATACGCACGGCCGAAAAATCATTGTCTGTTGCGCGTATTGGACGCGCGCCGTGGCATTTGGTGTGCGTAGGTCATTACCGCCCAGTTACTGCGTGAGACTTTACTGCTAGGTCAATGGCTGGCGGTAAGGTCTCAGACCCAAAATGGGCACGCGGCAATTTTCATTTTGCCGCACGTCCATTTTTGGCAAACATTTTGTAGGTGAGCTGAAATATAATTCTGCATGCGCCCAAAACATGCGTCTACACTACTACAGGCCATTCTTCAGCGCACCTTAGTAAAAGGACCCCTAAATTTTTAATGGCACACTGATGAACCCAATGAGTACGAACATATTCACAACCCTATTACAAAATGTATGCATGTAATCAATTAATGTATTTTGCCCTTCATTTAGAGACAATTTATGGTATGATCATGGTTTATACTACCATCTGTTTGTAAAACACAAACTATCAGGTAGTTAGAGGCCGACTGCAACTGCTTTTTTCAGTCTCGGCCAAAACTGAGACTGCAGCTGAAACTTTTCTCCTGGTTTCAGCTGAATCCAAAACCAAAAACTAAACTTTGGTTGTGTGAAAGTAAATCAATTAGGTCTACTTGGGGTTGTCAGAGCTTTCAGTTGGCAGCCCTCTGCTAAACACTGCAGACATTATACCATTCCGATGCACAATCCAGAATAAAAAAAGCCTATTGATGTCACTGAATGTGAGGACAATATGCTCTGAAAAGGTTACAAGCAAGAGTAATACATTTCTCAAATTATTTTCTAATATATACATCTTAGTTCATTGTAATATCATTGCCCTACTAACACTATAAGCTGACCAGTACTTATGCATGAAAACAATAACCACAGAGCCTAAAAATTCTTTAGAATCACCCAAATAGTATCCAAGCCAATCTATCTATATAATTCACAACCCCAACGTTCTAAATGAAGACACCACCGGAAGTTGAAGCGTTGAGATCAGCTTTCCCCACCGGAGGCTGAGGCGTCGAGATAGCCGCTTTCTCCATCAGTGTGTGCCCCGCCCTCGCGTCACTACGTGATGACGACGAGGGCGGAGCACTGACACTGGACGAAACGGAGCGCCAGCAGCAATGAAGACATAACCGCTCACTTACACTGCAGCACCGACAACACGAACAGCGCTGACAGAAGAAATCCATTTGGATGGCCATGCTCCTGCTCTCCATATGTGAGTCACCCCCCCCCCCCCCCAAAAAAAAAACAAGCTAGTGCCCATTTCATTGCTCTGAGAAACGGGCATTCTTTACTAGTATATATACATAATAAGTTAAATAATGAAAGACCATATTTTATCTCTAAGCAAAGTAGTTGCCACACACATGGGCCTCAGTTAACAAAAACAAACTAAAAGCCATCGTGCTTTTATAATGACTGACTTTGTGCCACGTTTGGAGTGATAGCTAATTCCTAAGGAGCTTATCACCCCAAATTTACAGACTTAAATTCCTGCTAAACGTTTGGATCAAAAACATTTATTTGAACTGTATTTACTATATAAACTACGCAAGATCATAATGTCATTACTTGCAATCACATTACACACATACACACACAACAAAAGAATGCAAAGAGTAGCCTTCCCTTTCACGCCCTCTCCCCCCCCCCCCCCGACTACCTAACAATTCCTGGTGATCTAGTGGCGTAGTCAGGACAGGATAATTCCCAGTCGCTCTTGCCCATGTCAGCTCTACTCTCAAAAGAGCTGCTCTGACCTCTTGTGGCAGTCTCATGAGATTGCCATTAGAGATCAAGGCAGCTATTTTGAGAGCAGAACCAGCATGGGCAGGAGCGACTTGGGATCAATCCTGCCCTGACTACACCCCTAGACTGCCAGGGTTTGTAAAATAGATCCAAAGGAGGCATCTATAGGTGAACGGGGGGGGGGGGGGGGGGGGAGCAACTTCTGGTCAGAAGGAGGCAGACAAATAGGACACAACACTCATTTTTGGTTCCCACCGAAAACACATGGTCAGTTTTGGCCAAAACCAAAACCATGGCTGTAGCCTTTTGGCCAAAACCGAAACCGGGCAGAAAAAGGATTTTGGGACAGTTTTGGCTCCATTACCAAAATCGAAATTCATTGGAAATGTAGATAAGTTCTACTTCTTTCCCATTATCATACTCTTGGAACTGTGAATGCATTTTAGAGGCAATACATTAATCAATGAACATCTACAAGGAAGTCTGTGGTTAAAATGATTCCACTTTTGTGTTTTTCAGGAGACAGACGACTGTCATACAAAGCACTGAAAGGAGCTTTAATGATCTACTTTTACAGGTAACTATTAGCTCTCATATAACTAGGGATCTACCTACTAATGGGTCCTTTTACTAAGCTGCGCTAAAAGGTGGCCTGTGCTATCTCTAGCGTGGGCTTTCCCATAATGCTAAGGCCACTTTTAGCATGGCTTTAAAATGGCTGCATTTTCCATTTTCTCCATTAATGGCCATGTTCTGATTTCTCTATTAGCGAGGGAGCACTTACCGACACCTGTTTTCTAGGTGGTAAGGGTTCCTGCGCTAATCGCATGCTAATTGGTTGGTGCATGGCAAGGTAGCTGTGCTAACCGATTAGTGTGTGTGCAAATCAGCTATGCCACCATATATAGAATCCATGGGCCAGTGTGTAATTAAACTCTGGAGTTCATTGGTAAAAAGCAGTTAGCTTAGCAGGGTTTAAAAAGAAAAGTCCATAAGCCATTGTTACAAAGGACTTTGGAAGATCCACTGCTTATTTCTAGGATAAGCAGCATAAAATGTGTTTTACTATTCTTGGATCTTGCCAGGTACTTGTGACCTGGATTAGCCACTGTTGGAAACAGGATATTGGGCTTGATGGACTATCGGTCTGTCCCAGTATGGCGATGCTTATTTACTGATTAATTTGGAACACTAGTGTAACTGCAAGTTGGGCACTAAGTGGTACTCTATAATTTTAGTATTCAACTTGCTAAGGGGGCTCTTTTACCACACTGTGGTAAAAGGTGGCCTTAGTGCATGCTTACATAGGTCATTCCCGTGAGCTAAAGCCATTTTTTCCCCGACTGGATAAAATGGCCACTTTTTCTATTTTTTGAATTAATGGCCACGTGCTAATTTTGAACACAGAGCATAATTTGGAAGTTTCTCCAAATGGCTGCTTCAAGGGCAACACAAGTTTTTGAGAGGGAAAGACTACAATTGAGCCAGATCTTGTTTGTGCCTGTTTTTACACTGATCTGGTTATTTTAGGCCTTGGAGCAGCCATTTGGTGAAACTTGGCCAAGTTGGACTCTGTTGTTGCACAGTAAAGGTGTATCTGTATTATTTTAGACTTCTGCAGTCTCACCCTTTCCTTCAGTCTGGATTTTGCAGATCACCTGCCCACTAATTTTGCCATTAGGGTATAGCCTGCAGTATGTGAGCCCCTGCCACTACCTATCTTGTAGGTGGTAAGGGCTCAATTGCTACTGGTCACATGCTAATCAGTTAGCACACTGCAGTGTAGCTATGCAAATTGATTAGCACAGAACACACCTACTATCTGTCCCCTGACCCACTGTCAGTGTGAGAAGCACGCGCTGATGCCACAATTATCGAGGGATGCCTGAGCACACCCCACAGTAAGGCATTTTAAGCTGCAGTAAGCAAGCATTAGTGCTTACCACAGCTTAGTAAAAGTACCCTTTAGTGCATAAATGCAAGGGGGTATTTACAGGGGGAGGTGCATGGACGTCTGACCTTTATGTGCATAATTTACAGAATACCATAAGTTATGCTGCATTTAGGTGTGCATATTTGTGCCCATCACGGACATGGAAAAAGTGGGCATAACTAAGTTTAGGCTCATAACTGCTGATATACTAGTTTCTATAATGGAAATTATGTGTGTAGTTGCAATTATTTAATAGACTCATAGCCCACATAAAATGGGTGCCTAAATTGTGGTGCCCACTTATAAAATTGCCCACCTTACTGTTCTCATCTGAAGTTCCTTTCTAAACTTGTCTTTAACTCAGGGGCCCTCCTATGAAACAAAACAAAAACTACAATGAAATAACTTATTTCATTGTAGTTTTTGTTTTGTTTCAAAACAAAAGCACACCCCTACTTACTATCTAACTAGGGAATTATCAAGATCTTTTACTGCACCTTAATACCATAGAATTGTGGTATTGTAGTCCTGTAGGTTGTTGAATCCTATGGTAAAAGAATAACGCTCTTTTTGACCCACCTTGCAAGCAGTGTTATCCCGGTGGTCTGGGAGAGTAAACCCCATGGGTCAACCCCCCCCAAAGGGTCTACCATTTAGATAATTGGTAGTCCAGGGGGTCTTCAGGTAGGAGCAATGCCCAGTCACTCCTGCACCAGTCTAGTGCTGTCATCAAAATGGCACCCCTAGCAGTATTAATGTGACTGCCACTAGGGGTCATGTTTTCGTACTAGGGGGAGATGCTGGAATGTGGGCAGGGGGAGGAGAGACGTCAGACACTATGTGTGGTGGTGGTGCGGGATAGTTAGCCGGGCAGTATGCCCATTAAAAAAGTCTCAGGGAGAACACGGAGGTCGTCAACTGGTGGGTCTTTGCGATCCCCGCCAGCCACAGCAAGGGTGCACTACTGCAGGGTGGGCCCCTGCCCACCCAAGCCCACTCGTAGCTATGCCACTGCCAAAGAATGACCATATCCTGAATAGTTCAGACGTGCTAAGTATCTTGTTTACCCTGTTTGTTTCAGAGAGGAACCCCGCTTTCAGGTTCCATTCCAGCTTCTTACCTCCCTTATGGATATCGATATGCTTATGACCAAGTGGAGATGTAAGTTTTATTTCCAAGCATCATTTAGCTTGGTTTCTGCCACATAAGCTATTTTTATGTTTCTTTGAATTGCTTTAACTGAAAATTTTTTCTCCCAAAACTTTCAAGTACAATGTTAGTGGTTAGGGTGGTGGACTTTGGTCCTGGGGAACTGAGTTCGATTCCCAATTCAGGCACAGGCAGCTCCTTGTGACTCTGGGCAAGTCACTTAACCCTCCATTGCCCCATGTAAGCCGCATTGAGCCTGCCATGAGTGGGAAAGCGTGGGGTACAAATGTAACAAAAAAAATAAAATGTTGGTAAAAAATAAATGCAAATAATTAAGAAGGGATTGGCGTGCTATACTTATGATTAATCAGCGCTGCGTGCATCTAGTAGCGCTATACAAATGTTAATAATAATAATAATAATAATTAAAATGATGGTGATTAGCTTGTGCAATGTTTATTATAGTTATAGTCAGAACAGTAACAAGAGGTCAGCTATGGACTGTGGAAAACACTGGCGTCACAGATATTATGGATTTTTCTTTTTTAGATAACCATGTGTGCATGGTACATAGAATGATTGGCAGTAAGGCTGGCACAGGAGGATCCTCTGGCTACCAGTATTTGCGCTCAACTGTAAGGTAAGTCTAATCAAGTTTTATTATTATACTACTGTCTTATTGGTGGCACAAATGAACTAAGAATAGCTATACTGGGTCAGACCAATGGTCCATCTAGCCCAGTATCCTGTTTCCAACAGTGGCCAATCCAGGCCACAAGTATCTGGCAAAAACCGAAACAAGCAGTGGCTGCCCCCAAACAGTAATCACCAACACCCACACTGGGAATAAAACTCATGTCTCCTGCATTTAGGGAACACCATACATTAAACACAGGGCTGGCCCTACCATTAGGTAAAGTTAAATGGTTGCCTAGAGAAGTAACCTGGAGGAGGTAGCAAAGAACAGCTACAGTCAGAGAAAACCACCCGTAGACCCTCCCCAGGCCTATCTTAGGAAGGCCTGGAGGTCTAGTGGTGTCTTTGGGAGCAAGAATAAACCCCAGTGTTGCAGGAGGTCTAGGCAGCCATTTTGCAACTGAAACCAGCCCAGGCAGAAGACTATTTCAGAAAGCTGCTATTTATATGTGGAGATCCAAGCCACACAGAAATTTTATGGGGGTTTGGTTTGGGTGTGCCTTGGGCAGGTAAAAAATGCTACACATGCATTCCCCATTTTACAAAGGGATCAAGGCGTTGGGGCTTGCTTTAAGGAAGGAGGGACTTTCATGGGTGGGGGTTATGGCTTGCAGCAGAGGGTTTAGAGGCTTGCTTCCAGGGGCATGGGAGTGGTGAAACTTTCCTTTATGATGTTCCCTAGGTGCATCAGGCTGCGTGACAGCAGCCTAGTCCTCCTACAAAAGAAAGATAAGGTCAAAGCCAGCGTTATCTTTCCATGAATGACACAGCTAGTGAGGTTAAGTGGAAGCTGGATTATTCATTTCACATGACATTGAGCTGTTTTCCATGCAACTGCATAAACTCCTCTTAATATTATTTAACCTGCACTGTGCTAATATAATGTGCAAGGGGAAATAACACAATTTTGCACAAGATGTATTACTTGGCAAAACATATGCATTAGCCCCTGGACTCTATATGTCAGTGCTGAAATTTGTGCGCAGATCATAGATCTGCATGCAAATTAATGAGCTATTAAGCCAATTAAATGAATACTCAGGTCTCAACAATCAATTATTGATGTTAACTGGGCCCCATTATAATTTGTGCATGCATCTAGATGTGTGCTATTCTATATGGTATGGCAACTACCTGCTCTTGCATCCAACTCACTAGGAGGCGTGGCCAAAGGAGAGGCATGGGCATGTTAGGGATGTAAGAAAAAACTTGCACACGGAATAGATCCATTTCTACGGCAACGTCCAAAGTTGAGCACAAGCATTTACACAGGATTCAGCTGGCTAGCTGGCTTAAATTCCGGCACTCAACTTTTGATGCGGAAATGAGATCTAAGTGCTATTCTATAAACAGTACTCAACCAGGAGCTGATATCTTTTGGTGCCGATATTTTAGAGCCATTTAGAGAATCCCTTCTTATGCCCATAGGGTGAAATAAGTGGGTGCCCTCCTTTTAGGTGTCCTTATGCTGCATAGTCAGCACGTGAGTGCTCAGATTCAGTTATAGAATACTAATGTCAATTCGATATCAGGGTTTCTAAACTGTTACACTAGCCATAGACCTGGCATAACTACAGGCACATAAATGTGGCAATTTATATGGCAAGGGTATGTATAACAACATGCTGTGGCATATTAAGTGG
Source organism: Microcaecilia unicolor (assembly GCF_901765095.1). Classification (NCBI taxonomy): domain Eukaryota; kingdom Metazoa; phylum Chordata; class Amphibia; order Gymnophiona; family Siphonopidae; genus Microcaecilia; species Microcaecilia unicolor. Next base: position 608,465,148 of record NC_044032.1, on the reverse strand, counting down.
CAGTATTACCCTTGCCCCTCCCATGCTCTGTCCATATTAACACCACCCTTTCAATAATGTGCATTTAGCTGTTTTGCTGCCACTTCAGGCATGTACACAACCCAAAAGTGCAGGTATTCTGTACATTCACACATACAACTGGTGCTTAAGTGTGGATGCCCAGCTATAGAATTGTCCCTGCAGTAACTACCCCTCAAAGTGTCAAAACTTACAAAGACTGGAGACGTTGGCCTTGATTTAAACAGCACCATCTCAGTTAACTCTGATTTGCATATTCCTTTCTTTTAATGTAAGTTATAGAGTTGACAAATACTATGGAATGCCCTGTACGTAACAGCAATCTGTGGGCGGCTCCTTAAAAAGCACTGGAAAATGTTATAGGTACCTCCAGACATTTACATATTGCTCTAAGCATTTGCAGTTTGTTTTAAAGGCTTGCATTACCTATGCCCTCCCTTATATGGTAGGGAAGCCCTGCGCCGCTGCCATTTTATAGGTGGCGCTGGAAGGAGGGAGTGCTCCCCATGTCACAGTCCGGGGGGCAGGAGCTTGGGGGACACTAGGCCACCAGGCCTTGCCTTTGGGAGGTCCAGGGGGGTTCTACAGCCCTCCAGCTGAATGACAGGTCCATGCTTTTGCCAGCCCAATGCAGGATGATTGTGCCTAAGCGCGTGCCCAGGCACAATACTCCCGCACTTACCCCTGATGATATACGCTAATAATGCACCTACATTTGCACGTTAGTAGTGTTGATCATTGGGGAGCTAATGGCCTGCAGTGTTCTGGCACAAATTTTTAAGGCGTTGTATCTGAACAGCGTGGAGAATTGATCATCAGGGCCTCAGTGCTTTTTAAAAAAAAACCTCCACCATTATCTTCAGCCTCTGACTACAACAAACCACTTACATTGTACTTTTTTTTCTTTGTCTCTTACAGTGACAGGTATAAGGTGTTTGTGGACTTGTTCAACCTCTCAACGTTTTTGGTCCCAAGGCACTGGATACCAAAACTAAACCCAAGTATTCACAAATTCCTTTACATGGCTGAATATTGTGACAGCTCATATTTCAGCAGCGATGATTCAGACTAAGTTAACAGACATCTACATCCTTCTTGAATACCCTTAGAAGAATATGATAAACTCTTGTGCAGTCATTCAGGGGGTCCTTTTACTAAGTTGCAGTAAAATACGGCCTTAGCGTGCCCTTACATCAGTTTTTCCTGAGTACTAAGGCCATTTTTACCACAGCTGGAAAATGGCCAGTTTTCCATTCTCCCAATTAATGTCCATGTGCTGTTGCTACAAGTGCGTGGCATTCACCCATTTTTTAGGCGGTAAGGGCTCACACAGTAATCCTATACTAATCAGCACCTGCTAACGTGGTTCTTTTGTACTATAAAAGCCCACTCTCTGCCCCCCCAGACACATACCCTCCAAGAAAAATTCAGTATTTCTTTTTAATGTGTGATTTGCGCAGGCACATAGGGATTTTACCGCAGGATGTCTCAGTGAGTTCCATGGTATGCCCTTTTAAGTTACGGTAAACACACACTAGAGCTTACTAAAAGAACCCCTAAGTGTTCTACATAAATGTATCTGGTTATAAAAGGGACATCAATATTACATCAGTGTAAGTTCAAAATCATTTATACATCTTTGGCTGGAAAATAATTAAATTAAGGCAGCATAACAAAAATATATGTATTTTTTTTTTAAATTTTGTTTGCCATTAAACAACTCAAAATATATTAAAGTAATTGTGAAGGCATTTTGTTTACTAGGATTTAAATTTGGAAAAATTAGGGGCCCTTTCACTAAGGTGCGGGAAGGATAACACACAGGTAGTGCACCAAATCGGAACTACCGCTGGGCTAGCGCGTGCACCCGGCAGTAATTCTGAGTTTGGCGTGTGCCAAATCCCACGGTAGAAAATAATTTTCTATTTTCTACTGCGGGGGCCATTGTCGGCGGTAATCAGCAGTTGGCACGCACTACATGGTTATCGTGCAGGTAGCATGTGAGACCTTACCGTTAGGCCAATGGGTAGTGGTAAGGGATCAGGCCGCAAATAGGCGCATGCTAGTTTTAATTTCAGCACGCGCCCATTTCCCAGCCCATTTAAAAAAGCCCTTTTCCCCAACCGCGGTTAAAAAAAATGGCCTAGCGGGCGCCCAAAATACGCGCCCACACTACCGCAAGTCACTTTTTACCGTGGCTTATTAAAAGGACCCCTTAGGATTTAAATGCTATGTAAAGGAGTAGAATATCTTCCAAAATGGTTTTGTAAAATGCAGCAAAATGTAAATAAGATGTATAACTAATTCAGAATCTAGGAAACTGTTTTGATTTTCATTACAGTAATATTTATTGTGTGGCAATGTATTTATAATACACAAACAGAAAACATATTTTACCACTAAGTAAAATGATATGAAGCAAATTAAAGCCTTTATTTCTTATTATTGTTTCCTGTGTTCATCACTGCTACATGTGTGTTGATTGGTGAGCATAAAGGGTAAAGGTCGTGGATCTGACATACCGCCTTTTTGTGGTACAACCAAAGAAGTTATACATATATTATATACAGGTATTTTCTCTGTATCTACTGGATTCACAGTCTAAATTTTGTACCTGAGCCAAAAGAGGATTAAGGGGCCCTTTTACCAAACAGCGGTATAAAGTTACCTTAGTGCACCCTTACATGGGTCTTTCCCGCTAAGGCCATTTTTACTGCTGTGGTAAAATGGCGGAATTTTTTTTTTTTGTATTAATGGCCATGCACTAATTTTGCCATTAGTATGTGGCCATTAAAACAGATTAGCGCATGAGCCCTCACTGCTAACCATTTAGTAGGTGGTAAGGGCTAACACGCAGCAATGTAGCTGTGCTAACTGGTTAGCACAGAACACGACCACTCTCTGCCCCCCCTCCAGACACACCCCCACTATGAAAAAATAAATATTTATTTTTTAGGGCATAGGTAGCTTGTGCACATCTCAAAATTACTACAGGATACTTTAGACCACCTGCAGTATGCCATTTTTTTGCTGTGGTAAGTATGCATTAGTACTTACCGCAGCTTTGTAAAAGGGCCACTTAACCCTTCTTTTACAAAGCCACGTGGCAATGTCGACACAGCCATTCACAAGGAGCTGCAGTGAGAACTGAACCCAGGTTCTCAGTCTACTGTACTAGGCTACCCTCTCTCCACTTTTACTGAGCTGCTTGGTTTTTCGCATATGCTAAGGCCATTTTTACTGCAGTCATAAAAATGGCCTTTTTGTATTAATACAATTCAAAATACTAATAAAGCAAGCTGAACTCTCCTTCGTGCAGTTATAATGCGTTATGATGGCAGAGGAAAAGACTTCAGAGCTACACATTCACATTTGATATCCAGATTTCACAGCTTGAACACACGCCGAATTTCTGGTGAACTTCATAAGTCGAAAAAATCTTTTTGTATTAATGCAAAAAAACAAGAAACTGGAAAACGGAAGAAGGCTAAACAAACAAGGTTCTTTGTAAACTATGTTAAACTTTAATACACCTGTAGTATAAAAATGTACATTGCCACTACATAGACAACTCGACACAGCACAAAGTGCCTGCCTCGAGTCTTTGATGAAATATAATCCAAAACTGAAAAATGAACTGCTCTAAAAATTAGTGGATATCAGATGGTCTTTAAAAAAGACCTAGCACACGGAAGATGCACTTAGTAGTGATATGTCCACAAGATACCCTTATGGGAAAAAATGGACCAGCTGTTCACTCCATCTTGTGGATGGTCACATTTTACTGTGGCTATACTCTGCCGGAGCCAGTCAAAGCTCACCCCCTACTTTGAGTGGGGAGCTGCCTGGGCCTTAGGCGCACACTGCTGAGAACGAGCGCACTGGGGTTGAGTCTGCTGAGGCTGGCGAGAAGTGGTGGCGCACCTATGTCTCTGTGAGTAGTAAGTACCCCTCTTCGACTTGCTCTAAAATCTCCTGGATGAAAGATGCAGAAGGCATCCAGTGGGACAGAATGTCAATGGTATTAGTGTGCTTCTTAATGAGGTCAGCGACCTCCTTCACCTTTTCTCCAAGAAGATTATCCCTCGGCACGTAGTATCCACCAATTGCTGCTGGACTGCTGGGTCCCCAAGTCAGAGTCATGCAGTCATGATAGTCTGCGCTTCGCTATACGCGGAGCATAAATCCTGGATGCCACATCAAAAGTGTCATAGACGCCCCTGGCCAAGAACTTACAACATGCCTTCTGCTGCTTGAGGAGCTGGCAAAGCGATCTGACCTGCTCCAGTGGGAGTCGAACAAATCAGAAAAACTGCACACCAAAGACCACAAAGGCAGCTTGTGTATATGTATAGCTGGTATGATTAGATACAGGAGATGAGCATGGAGGCCGGATACATCACCTGGCCAAGAGTCCAGGGTTCTAGCCTCCCTGCCAGGTGGCACCGAAGCATAGTTTCAAACTCTTAGCCCTTTTGAGTGTGGATTCAACCACCAGGGAATGATGAGGCAACTCGGGCCTATCAAATTCAGGGGAAGACTGAATCCAGTACATGGTGTAAATTTTCTTAGGGAAGACAGGGACTTCCAGTTCTTCACTTGTGAAGTGGGACCACAACAGCTTCTCTATGAGGAGACTCATAGGCCAGAATCTCGAACATCTTAGTCCTGGGCTTGTCCTCCACTTCCAAAGGAACTGGAATGGCAGCGGCCATTTCTTTAACCAATGTTCAAACAATAAAGATGAAAGAGTGCATATATAATAGGTCTCACCAAATCCTCTCTCATATAATGTGCAAAAGTACTTTTCAGACTACATTAACCTTTATGGAGTACAATAAATACGAAAGAGAAAAAGCCTCAGCCCCTTCGCCTCCGCCCGTAATGAAAATCTTTCAGGGTGAAAAGGACTTTACCAGGGACAATTATCTTCATAGGCATTTAAAAAAAACCCTTTCAAAAAGAATTGTTAAACTCCACTCCAGTTCAATTTTAACTGAATCCACCCAATAAACGTGACAAAATCAGAAAATGTTCAAAGACTTAGCTTTTTAAAAAAGACAAGATGTACTTTTGCTTCTGTCTACCCTCTCTTATCCTAATCATACATTATCAAGCTAAACTTTATAATGTTTCATTACTATTTTGAAATTTCTATTATAAGACTTTGTATTTCGAATTACTATGTAAGCCACATTGAACCTGCATTGTGTGGGAAAGCGCGGGGCACAAATGTAATAAATAAACAAACCGAGAAAGGCTGGGGCGTCTGTGTATAGACAGGCTGCTGAACTTGCGAGGTCAAAGTGGGTGTCTGGTCAAGGCAGTCTTCCCGGCGTTGACACTTCTCAGGTATCGGGGGATCCCTCAGTGCTGAGAATCTCCCGGCACCATGTGTCGAGGGCGACCGATGCCGATGCTTCTTATGGTGCTGACTAGGACATCAAATCCTCACATCAGCTTGGGGTCAGGTCTGACACTGATCGGACCCAGGGGGCCTGCACAGTGGCCAGCGTCAAGGCAGGTGGATACTCACTCGATGCACGGTCACTCCCAATGTTTAAGGGCCTTGCAGCCATATGGACCAATTCACCCGATGCCAATGGAACCCCCAATGCCGACACCGATGTCAAGGCTTCGGACCTGGCTCCAAAAATTTTCTTTGAGCTTCTCTGGCTGAGTATGTTCAAGCCCCAAGTACTGAAGACACCAAGAATGGGTATCTTTGCCAGAGATGGTCCTACTACACCGGCTACAGGTCTTAAAGCCACTGAGAACATTAGATGACAAAGAAAAAGAGCCATGGCTAAATCAAATGACTTGATGGTGCCGAAAAAGGGGCAAAGCAATAGAGAAAAAGTGGGAGAAACCCGACAGGGGCTCAGGCCTAAACACAACCTACTGAGCACGGTAAAAAGAAACAAAACCTATAACAGGGAAAAAAAAACCCACTAAAACGGAAAGGAAATAAAATGCACACCAAACATGAACATGGCAAAGAAAACGAAAAAGGAACCGGGAAGGCACGGAGAAAAAAAAAAAAACTTAGTTCTGAGACTGAACTGATAGCTGTGAGGAGCGGGATAAACAGAATCTTCTACTCACACCAGAAAAAACAGACTATCGGTCAGGCGTTCTCGCAGCGAGCAGAAAGGCACTCACGCATGCGCAGTGAGAGCGCGACTTCTGCTCAGAAAAGCTCCGGACCAGGCAATGCGGACCGCGTTACCATGTGAGGATTTTAGGCCTACTTGTCCTCAGAGAAAAATTTTTTTCTTGAATTTTATGTATTAAAAACTGCTTTGATTTGATTGTTCAAGAACAGCAGTATAGTAAATAAGTCTAAATATATTGAAGAAGAGACATATGTAACCTTCAAAACTCACATAAAACTCACATATTACAATCTTTTTATTGTTGGTTCTTTTAGTCGTATCACTAACTACAAAAAAACACTTTCAGAAAAAAGAATAGGTAAGTCCAGCTTATGAAGATGACCCTACGGCCCTTACTTTAGGAGCCCTATTTGTGTTTTGGACGTCTGAAAACTAGCATTTAGACATCCATATTGCATGAATGCCCAAATTCTGATTTTATAAAACTGGGATGTGGATGTCTAAAACTGCAGTATGACAAGGGGGTGTGGTCTAGATGTTTTAGGCAGAACTAGGGAGGAGTTAAAATATGGACGTCCAACTTTGATTTCAGATGGGGAAGGGAAGTCTATGGCCAAAAAGATGGATATACATATTTACACGTGGTACCCAGCACGTCCAGGTTACAGAAAGATACTCTGATTGAGCAGTTCTTCACTGAAAGGAGTAGGGGAAGTCACGTACGTATTCTTCTGTACCTGGAGTGCTCACAATTAAAAAAAGGAAAGGAAAGAAGGAAAATCAAAAAGAGCTATGGAAGGATTTGAACCAGGGCCCTCTGTGCTGGCTCTCAGCTGTCTACTCTATCCATTATAGGACTGCTCCACAATTTTGTATGGCCATTTTATAACAAGGGTATTCCTATGCTGATACAATGACCTCCATATCACTTGTTTTGCCCTGTTCATAGTTTAGAGGTTTAAGCTTGTAAATTATTTCCTTATATGGAATACATGACCCCCTAGCGGTAGTTGCTCCTGCCTGAAGAGCCCCCGGACTCCCAATGCAACTTTTCCGGTAGGAGAGAGGGAGTAGGGGCTTTAACCCTGGGGGAGTGCTTGAGTGGGGGGAGGGGCTGGACATTTGTGGGAGGTCCCTGAGCTAGTGGCCCAGGAGCATCAGGGCACTGTTTTGTGGCCAGATGCTCCTGGGCTGCCGGAATAACGCTGCTCGTGAGGTTGCTCATAAGCAGCATTATTGCAGGTTGCTGAATCCCACGGGGAATCAAGGTACGGTAAAAGGTGATCTTTTACCTCACCTCATACTTATTCTGACCTGGGTGACCTTTCTAAAATCTTCTTCTGTATATCCTTAATTTCCCAGCTATAAGCCTGCACACTCGAGTTATTGCAAAGACATTAAAGGCAGAACAGCTGGTTTTCTAGGAGATGTTTGTCATGAGTCTAGGGTACCAAAGCTTTCCCCTGTACCAAATCTGCCTCCCTTGAGGTCTGGAAGCTAGATCCTCTTATTTGATCATATGTAGAACTGAAAGCTACACATTTGAAGGTTTGAAATGAAACCATGCCAAAAGACCCCAATACTAACTTTAGTGTTGCCGCTAAATGGGATTCACAAAAGCCATATCCTCTTGTGTCTTCATCAAAACCTGTAATTTTAAAACGCGCTATATTTTCATAACTTTTTGGATGTCCCAAAAGTAGCACCAATTCTTGTTAAATTAACAAATATCTGCTGTTTTGGAATGAAAACTGGAGAGCCTCATTTCTTCACGATGATGCCGGTAGACTGGCAAGTTGTCGTGTTACTTATTCCTCCTTTCAGGGCTATGGTTCCAGTTTTATTCCATAGAGAGCGTAGTGCAAAATTCTGTCCCCTGCTGCTCGTTGTCAATGCTATGATCAATAGCCAGATTCTGGAAGCAATTCTTGAAACAAGGGTGTTTTATTTTCTTCTCATTATATGTACCAATATGGTAGCATCTGTTCACTGCCTTCAGTATGACAATCACTTGTCATACAAGTGCAGCTGAAACCGTATCTGCTATACCTAAAATAGACAAGACAAAATATTTTATTTACTATACGTATTTTTGGGCCCTCTTTAAACATCTGCAAAGAAATAACTTTAATATTCATTCATACAGCATTCAATTTTATGCCAGAATTTTAGTTTGGTAGTCAAAACACATGAAGACTAATAAAACATTCCAGAAAGTTAAGTATAAATAAAGCAGCTCAATTTTCCATCAAATCATTACTAGAACTGATGGCTCTTGAAAATGCACATAAACACATTGACAACTGGAACATATGATATAGACAAGTCATAATTGCATGTTCTTTTTTTATACGGTCCACATAGATTTTATTTCATACCAATTACCTCAAAATAAATAACACTCCAGTCGATATTCAGCCCGCACCAGTAAGCATTTTTTTTTCGAAACGCTGACCACCGTGGAAAGAATTAACCTTGGACATTTAATGCCATGCCACGTACAGGCACTAGCACTGAATATCCGGAGAAAATTCATATTGCCCTGTTGCCTGAATTGATTTGCACTTTTCTGACCACTAACAAGTCAGTTATGACCCATGAACTGCATAGCTAAAACAGGCTCAAACTTAAAATGCCTGAAAGCTGCCTCTTTCTGTGCTTTCTGCTGAGAGCTGACAATTTGAGGTCATACCAGTAAGGAGTGCTCTTCCCCTCCCCTGACAGAAATGGTGCCAGCAAGGACACAAAGAATATGTAAACAGTTTGAGAGAGAAGATGTTTTTGAGGTGGCTAGACAAAATAGAGATAAGACCTGGGTCTTGGAAAGATTCCTGTAGCAAAATGGTGACTATAATCTCCTGTGAAAGATATTGTGTTCTGTATTCCATAACATTCAGATAGTGTTTTTCCATTTTATGCAAACAATAAAGTAAGACAGAAATTAGCTGATGTAACACAGAAAATAGCTGAAATTGCAAGGTTGTATGATTTGGGAGGGAATTTCCATTGTGCAAAAGAGTATATAAGTGGCTACTGTGTGGTATTTAGTCAGAGGCTGAGATGATCAACTGAGTGACTCTTTACCACAGTGGTCTCTCTTCCTCTCATAACAAATTATTATTTGATTGCTTTGTTGTTACCTAATTTGCTAAGTAATAAAGACTTTCCCCTTTGAAAGAAGAAAGTCTCTGTCTTCTCTGATTTCTCTGTCTTTTCTCTTTCCACTGTATCTTGGGGTGGGTGTAAGGAGGCAGAAACCCTATTTGCCCCACAGGTCCAAATGGTATATTTCCTATGGAAAGTAGAAATATATCAGCGAAGGAATTCCCATAAATTATAGCCCTTCCCTGAGACTAGGTAGTTATCAGAGGGGACCTTGGACTCCACTATAAACATGCCGGAGCTTAAGTGGGTTCAGGCCGACATTCATCCAGGATCTGCATAATACACTTATTCGGGTCACAAATGAATAGTAGCCAGAACCCACATGAAAAACAAATTACTGCCCAGATCCCAATCCCTTCCCATCCTGATCCTTCCCCCTCCCCCACCCCCAGATTGGAAAACTTACCCACTGGCCCGATCCCCTTTTCCTACCCGCATAGAGCAAGGTAGATCTCCCCCCAGGCCTACCTTGATAAATCCCTGGTGGTCCTGTGCTAAATGGGCAGGAACAATGCCCACTCACTCCTGCTTACATCAGAAGCTGCTTCAAAATAGCTATCCATAGGGATGATTTTAGGCACTTACTGCGCCAGTCTGAGCAATGCTGGATCCTTTTTTTCAACTCTATTGAATTGAATGGTCTGCTTTTTTCTAATTGGATTTGCAAGTTTATTGCTTGTTCAGGGAGAAGGAGGAGCGTAAGTTGTTTGGTTAGAATGTAAACTGTTAGTTTACAGTGTCCTCCACCTTGAACTGTATGGTTAAGCGGTTTACAAATGCCCAAATTAAATTCAACTCAATTAAAGGGGATAGATTCAGAAGTAACCTGAACAAAATATTTCTTCATGGAAAGAGTGGGGAATTTGTGGAATTGCCTCCTGGTGGACGTGGTGGAGATGAAAACAGTATCTGAGTTCAAGAGAGCTTGGGCAAGTACACAGGATCTCTAAAGGGAGCGACAGGGAGAGCAGATGGCATGGATGGGCAGACTGGATAGGCCATATGGTCTTTATCTGCCTACATTTTTCTATTTTTACACTTCTGGGATCACTGAGGGGTCTTTTTAATTAAACAGCGTTAAGGGGCTTTGTGGTAATTGCGCGGTAAACTGCACGCTAACCCCCAGATTCTCTGTGTGGTGCATAAAATTATGTGCACAAATTTGGGTGTGTGCACAATTTGATTGTACAGCAAACCAATTAGTGTTGATAATTGGATAATCAAGTATCGTTAATTGGCAACAATCAGAACTTATTTGCGCATCTTGCTGGGCTCTATTCTATAAAGATGTGTGTGTAAATTCTATTGCATGGATCCAAAAAGGGGATGTGGACACAGGAGGTTCACAGGTGGGTCAGTGGCATTCCAAGAACTTGTGCGCAGTGTTACAGAATCCAGAGGATCTGCGCCTAATTTAGGCATGGGGGCCTTACACCAGGTTTCAATTGGTATAAATCCTTGTGTCTAAAAGTTTGCATGGATCTCAGCGCTATTCTATAAACAATGCCGAATTCCGAGTGCCGTTTATTATGTTTCAACAATTTTTATTGATGATTCATCTCATAGCACAATCTCCACTTTCAATATGCAGTACATTTGTAAAAAAATAAAAACCATCTATATGAAAAACATTCAGTTATTGAATCATCAAACTTTTCCAAACATTAACCCCTTCCCCATCCCTCCCACCCCTCCCTCTCAACTGTGTTTTAACCATGTTTGTCGTAACGTGGCTTTTATCATATCTCCTATCCCATATAGCTCCCTCCCCCAAACAAACAACCCCCTAAATTATCCAACATATGCAGTATAGCCATCCTAACAGCAATTATTCTCCCTTATACCAATCTATTCTTTCATTCTCTTACTATCCCACCCTCTTCTCCCCTCCGCCCACTGCTCATCAGGTCCTCACTAAATTAAAAAAAAAAAAAAAAAAAAAAAAAAGGAGAAAGGGGGGAGAGGAGGAGTCCACCGACCAACACCTCACTGGACATGTTTGGCTGTCTGATTTTCTCCCTTGGCCGCAACGAAGCATCCCCACCCTGCTCCTGCAGCTCTCAACCGGAGTTCAGTAACAAACTCCGAGCCCTATGCAGAAGGGATTCAATATATACTCCCCACACTGCTTGGAATTGTTTTAACCTTTTAGGGACGTATCTAGCATATTGGCATTCCAGTGTCATCAGGGCATGTAACCCGAGTGCCGTTTATTAAATAGCGTTCTGCGCTGATGCCTGCACCTGCTATGAACAGCGCTCAAGTTTGGCTACATTTTTTTACTTTGGACTTATAGAGCACGATGGTGTGCTCGACAGTGGGATCCTGTCCCTGGACACAGCGCATCTTTGGTGCCTCACAGAGATGTATCATATCTAATTATGCAGCTCTCTTGTGTTCTTTCAATGAAAAGCTTAGGGGCCCTTTTACTAAGGCGCATAGGCGCCTACAACTTGCGTCAAATTAGAACTACCGCCCGGCTACTGCATGCCCTGGGTGGTGATTCTAATTTTTATGTGTGTCTGATACGCATATCGGAAAATATTTTAAATTTTCTGTCGTGTGGCGCTAACCGGGCAATAATTGGCAGTGTATGCGCGCTAACAATTACCGCCCGGTTAACGCGTCAGACCTTACCACTAAGTCAATGAGTGTCGGTAAGGTCTCTGACCCAAAATGGATACATGCCAATTTTTATTTTGCCGCAAATCAATTTTCTGCCCCCTCAAAAAAGGTGTTTATTGCAGGCGCAGTGAAAAATGGATCCGCGCACATTCAAAATACAAACCTACACTAGTGCAGGCCATTTTTGGGCGCACCTTAGGAAAAGGACCCCTTAGAGTAGCGTGCTGCTGTAGCCTAATGGCTAGCACAGTAGCCTCAGAAATTACAGAACCAGGTTCCAAGTTCCACTGCAGCAACTGTACTAACTTATATTAGTAAATATTTTTCTTTGAATCATCCTCTTACTGTTCACTCTATCATTTCCTGGGAATATGTAATAGAAGGGCCAGAGCCAACTGTCATCAGGTATTGTGACTCATAGATGACATGGATATGCACTAGCCCTCAGAACAGCCTGTGTTGGGTCAAAATCTACCCTACTGATACCCTTTGCAGGTGACATATGAATCATGACAGGCCCATTGTACATAAGTATTGCCATACTGGGAAAGGCCAAAGGTCCATCAAGCCCAGCATCCTATTTATAACAGTGGCCAATGCAGGTCACAAATACCTGGCAAGATACCCCCAAAATACAAAACATTTTATACTGCTTATCCCAGAAATAGTGGATTTTCCCCAACTCCATTTAATAATGGTCTATGGTCTTTTCCTTTAGGAAGCCGTCCAAACCTTTTTTAAACTCCGCTAAGCTAACCGCCTTTACCACATTCTCTGGCAACGAATTCCAGAGTTTAATTACACGTTGAGTGAAGAAAATGTTTCTCTGATTCGTTTTAAATTTACTACATTGTAGCTTCATCGCATGCCCCCTAGTCCTAGTATTTTTGGAAAGCGTAAACAGACGCTTCACATCTACCCGTTCAACTCCACTCATTATTTTATAGACCTCTATCATATCTCCCCTCAGCCGCCTTTTCTCCAAGCTGAAGAGCCCTAGCCAATTTAGCCTTTCCTCATAGGGAAGTCGTCCCATCCCCTTTATCATTTTCGTCGCCCTTCTCTGCACCTTCTCTAATTCCACTATATCTTTTTTGAGATGCGGCGACCAGAATTGAACACAATATTCGAGGTGCGGTCCCATCATGGAGCGATACAAAGGCATTATAACATCCTCATTTTTGTTTTCCTTTCCTAATAATACCTAACATTCTATTTGCTTTCTTAGCCGCAGCAGCACACTGAGCAGAAGGTTTCAACGTATCATCAACGACAACACCTAGATCCCTTTCTTGATCCGTGACGCCTAACGTGGAACCTTGCATGACGTAGCTATAATTCAGGTTCCTCTTTCCCACATTCATCACTTTGCACTTGCTCACATTAAACAGCATCTGCCATTTAGACGTCCAGTCTCCCAGTCTCATAAGGTCCTCTTGTAATTTTTCATAATCCTCCCACGATTTAACAACTTTGAATAACTTTGTGTCATCAGCAAATTTAATTACCTCATTAGTTACGCCCATCTCTAGGTCATTTATAAATATGTTAAAAAGCAGCGGTCCCAGCACAAACCCCTGGGGAACCCCACCAACTACCCTTCTCCATCGAGAAAACTGACCATTTAACCCTACTCTCTGTTTTCTATCTTTTAACCAGTTTTTAATCCACAATAGAACACTACCTCCTATCCCATGCCTCTCCAATTTCCTCTGGAGTCTTTCATGAGGTACTTTGTCAAATGCCTTCTGAAAATGCAGATACACAATACCAACCGGCTCACCTTTAGCCCCATGTTTGTTCACCCCTTCAAAGAAATGTAGTAGATTGGTGAGGCAAGATTTCCCTTCACTAAATCCATGTTGACTGTGTCTCATGAATCCATGCTTTTGAATATGCTTTGTAATTTTGTTCTTAATAATAGTCCCTACCATTTTGCCCAGCACCAACATCAGACTCACCAGTCTATAATTTTCCAGATCGCCTCTGGGACCTTTTTTAAAAATTGGTGTTACGTTGGTCACCCTCCAATCTTCCGGTACCACACTCGATTTTAAGGATAACAATAGCTCTGCAAGCTCATTTTTCAGTTCTATCAGTACACTGGGATGAATACCATCCGGTTCAGGAGATTTGCTACTCTTCAGTTTGTAGAACTGCCCCATTACATGTCTCAACGTCATCTGAAACGTAACATGGCCAAAACCGAGCTTCTCATTTTTCCCCCTAAACCCACCTCTCCTCTCCCCCCTTTCTCTATTTCTGTAGATGGCACTCTTATTCGCTCTGTCTACTACTACTACTTATCATTTCTATAGCGCTACTAGCTCGTAACCTTGGGATCATCTTCGACTCCTCTCTCTCCTTCTCTGCCCACATTCAGCAGATTGCCAAAACCTGTTGTTTCTTTCTAACATCAGCAAAATCCATCCCTTCCTCTCTGAGTACTCTACCAGAACCCTTATCCACACTCTTATCACCTCTTGCCTAGATTATTGCAACCTGCTTTTCACCGGCCTCCCACTTAGCCATCTCTCTCCTCTTCAATCAGTCCAAAACTCTGCTGCGCGACTTATTTTCCTCCAGAGTCGCTATGCTCACATTAGCCCTCTCCTCAAGTCACTTCACTGGCACCCTATCCATTTCCGCATTCAATTCAAACTTCTCTTACTGACCTTGCATTCAATCTACCGCTCCCCAGTACCTCTCCATTCTTGTCTCTCCCTACGCCCCCCCTCGGGTACTCCGTTCTATGGATAAATCTCTCGCCTATCCCCTTCTCCTCTACTGCTAATTCCAGACTCCGTTCCTTTTATCTCGCTGCACCTCATGCCTGGAATAGACTTCCCGAGCCTGTACGTCTAGCCCCATCTTTGGCCGTTTTCAAATCCAGGCTAAAAGCCCACCACTTTAACGCTGCTTTTGAGTCCTAACCACTACTCACTTGCCCTGTACCCTTTTATCCCCACCTTTAATTCCCTTACCTCTTAGTTGTTCTGTCTGTTTGCCTGTCCTATTTAGATTGTGAGCTCTTTGAGCAGGGACTGTCTTTTCATGTATGGTGTACAGCGCTGCATATGCTTTGTAGCGCTATAGAAGTGATAAGCAGTAGTAGTAGTAATTACATCCTCCAGGTTTACAGAGAATTCATTAAGTTTCTACGACTCGTCAGCTTCGAATACCATTTCTGGCACCGGTATCCCACCAAAATCTTCCTCAGTGAAGACCGAAGTAAAAAATTCATTTAATCTCTCCGCATTTGTCTTCCCCGATCGCCCCTTTTACTCCTCGGTCATCTAGTGGTCCAACCGATTATTTTGCCGGCTTCTAATATACCTAAAAAACATTTTACTATGTGTTTTTGCCTCTGACACAATCTTTTTTTCGAAGTACCTCTTAGCCTTTCTTATCAGCGCTTTGCATTTAATTTGACATTCCATATGCTGTTTCTTATTATTTTCAGTCGGTTCCTTCTTCCATTTTCTGAAGGATTTTCTTTTAGCTCTAATAGTTTCCTTCACCTCACTTTTTAACCACGCCAGCTCTCGTTTGGTCTTCCATCCTCCTTTTTTAATACGCGGAATATATTTGGCCTGGGCTTCCAGGATGGTATTTTTGAACAGCATCCACGCCTGATGTAAATTTTTGACCCTTGCAGCCGTACCTCTAAGTTTGTTTTCACCGTTCTTCTCATTTTATCATAGTCTCCTTTTTTAAAGTCAAATGGAAACGTATTTGATTTCCTATGTATACTTACTTCAAAGCTAATATAAAATCTTATCACATTATGATCACTGTTATCAAGCGGCCCCAGCACCATTACCTCCCGCACCAGATCACTAAGGACTAGGTCTAGAATTTTTCCTTCTCTCGTCAGCTCCAGTACCAGCTGCTCCATAAAGCTGTCCTTGCTTTCATCAAGGAATTTTACCTCCCTAGCGTGCCCCAATGTTACATTTACCCAGTCAATATCGGGGTAATTGAAATCACACATTATTATTGTGTTGCCCAGTTTGTTTGCGTCCCTAATTTCCTTTAACATTTCTGCATCCGTCTGTTCATCCTGGCTAGGCGGACGGCAGTACACTCCTATCACTATCCTTTTCCCCTTTATACATGGAATTTCAATCCACAGTGATTCCAAGATGTGTTTTGTTTCCTGCAGAATTTTCAATCTATTTGATTCAAGGCTCTCCTTAATATACAATGCTACCCCCTCCACCAATTCGATCCACCCTATCACTACGATATAATTTGTACCCCAATATGACAGTGTCCCACTGGTTATCTTCCTTCCACCAGGTCTCAGAGATGCCTATTATATCTAATTTTTCATTTAGTGGAATATATTTTAACTCTCCCATCTTATTTCTTAGGCTCCTGGCATTCGCATATAGACGTTTCAAACTATGTTTGTTGTTCCTATTTACATCATGCTTAGTACTTGACAGTATTAATTTGCAATCTTTTGTCTGATTTTTATTTAAGGACACGATCTACTACGGTCTCTTTTGCAACCTCACTATCAGGATACCCTGTGTTCCCTGTTTTGGTGTTATCTTTGAAAGATACCTTATCCCGAACCATACACTGTCAGCCTTCCCCTCCCCCCCTCCCCCCCCCCCCCCCGGTTTCTAGTTTAAAAGCTGCTCTATCTCCTTTTTAAATGCTGATGCCAGCAGCCTGGTCCCATCCTTTCGGAATAGGCTCCTCCTTCCCCAGAATGTTGCCCAGTTCCTAACAAATCTAAAACCCTCCTCCCTGCACCATCGTCTCATCCACACATTGAGACTGCGGAGCTCTGCCTTTCTCTTGGGCCCTGTGCGTTGTGATATTACTCCTTACCCCTCCTGCCCTTCCACTCTTCAGAGTGAACAGGAAACCAGTGTATTAAACTCTGAAACTTGATATCAGACAGGGTAATGATGGACATTCAAAGGAAAACACAGGACAACCATATTAACTCTGGTTTAGTAATAATATATAAAATTAAAATTGCTAATAAAAACAAAGTGTAAAAAAATTCTCAACTTAAATATGTATACAAAAATAAGGGGTAGGGGAAGCACAAAAGAAAGTATTTACAAAAAAACAGAGAGGGCTGGGGAAGGGGGATGGAACAATGTGGTTAAAAAGGAATGGAGGGAGGCTTCAGAAGCAGCCTAAGGGTCCTGAGGGGGATCAGGCCCTAGGATCCCAGAATGCTTAAGGGCAGATAATATCTTCCCTTGAGCACGCTCAATCTTGAACAGAATAGCTTTTAGGGTCTTTTGTTGCAGGTCAATGGCCTCAAGCATTAGCCCCATCCTCTCCATCACAGCTTTAGTTCCAGTGGCAGATGCAGGGCAAGGTGTGACTGTACCTGCAGCTAGTGCTGCGGCTGTACCTGCAACTACAGTTGCAGCTGCCCCTGGAACTGCTAGAGCCTCAGCTCTCTGTGTTGGGACAGATGGGGGAAAGGTGTAGGAAGCCACTGTCCTGTCCCTCAGAGATTATAAGCCCTCCTAAGGCTAGTCCTGCTGCTCCTGGGGGTCCAGGGTAGGCAGGTAGGGGGGATGCTGTTGTGCTGTGGAGGCTGCTGCTGCTGCTGTTTGCAGATCATCCTCCACCGCCTCTTTCTCCTCTTCTTTTTCTTCCTCTTTCCCCTTACTAAAGGCCGCTGGGCCTGGCCTGCAGCAGCAGGTCTAAGGGGTGTTGCAGTTGGTGGATGAGCTACAAAGGTGGGAAACAGACACTGGATACAGTCATGCTCTCCAATCAGCGGCACATTTGATCATTACATATTCTAAGATGTGCATTGTGTTTGAGAGTTGACCGTGGAATATGAGATTAGGGGTGAACCTTTGCCTATTGGTTATACATTGCCACCTATACTCTGTGCCAGTATTTATTTTATTTAAAAATGTTATAAAATTAATACACAGAAAACAGAAGTGATCCCACTGAACATATATGCTTCCCCTGATATTGCTTCATCCTTTAATTTAATTTGGTCATCTAAAAGTATCAAATATTTAGGTTTAGACTTATGCACCACCTTAGAAGGTACTACAGACCTAAATTCAAAAAAATTTACAATATTAAAGACCTTATTAGTTCATGGAACCCTTTACATTTATCATGGTGGAGTAAATTAGAATGCTCATGCTAAAGATAAAATTTTGAGTATGCTACCTGCTCTATTTCCAGTTCTGTTTCATAAACAAATTGACAACATGCTCACTCAATTCTTATGGAACTCAAAACCATCGAAAATAGCATTAAAAATCTTAAGAAATCCAATAGACTCTGATGGTGTAGTATTCCCAGATTTTCTTCCCTATCACAAATCCTTTATATCAAAACAATCTTGTTATTGGTTAAGAGATGATTTAACTTATTCACCAGTATGGCTAGATTTAGAAAAAGAGTTTGAATTATCATTAGCAGACAAACGTGCTACAACTATCCATGTCTCAAAAAATTGGTCTACTTAAGACAAATACATATCTAAGTATCCATAATGGTGGCTATAGTAATCCTATGCAATTTCTGTATTTCCTATGTCTTAAAAACTCATGACTTTATGTACTTAGTCAATGTTATACTGTTATTGTATTGTTATTAAAACACACAATAAAATATCCTGGATTAAAAAAAAAAAAAACATAACCCACACCATCTACCATTCTGGGAGGTTCGCAATATCAACATAATAACTAAAATAGACATATTAACAGTACATAATAAATAAAATCATTACAAAGCAAAATCAAAACTCATCAAAAGCCTGTTGGTAAAAGAAGGCTTTTAACTGTTTCCTGAAGGTTACCTGTACCCACATAGCTGCCACAGAAATGAATGAGAAGTGGATAAGGGCATCTGATACTGCAGTGTTACCTACCTGTGCCTGCAGCTGATGTCTGACTCCCACCCCTCCCCCCGCAGATATTCCACCTTATGCTGCTGCAAGTAATGGGCCCGTTTCCTCAAATCCTCAGTTGGTATGGAGACAAGGGGAAAGTAGGGAGAGATAAAGGGAGCATGAGTGGCAGGTACATGACAGATGTTTCACAATGCTACCTTGCTATTTGCAATGATCTTTAAAGATTGATAAGCATGGCTTTAAACATTTATATGATTCAAGAGGATGATGAAAACAAAATGGCAGACCTTCCTTCCTCTTCCCCCCCACCCCCCCCACGTATCCAGAGCTTGAAGGTAACAGTAGCAGCAATCAGCACAGAGCCCTACATGCCAGTTCTTTAGGGTGGGAGGAAATAAGGGAAATGGAAAAACTGTGGACTAAACTGTAAAGGGCTTCAAAAAGAACAACAGATCTTTGTGTAAGAAAAGGAAATAAAAACAAGAGGGAAAGGAAAGCAAAATGGTTCTTGTAAGAGGAGGGGGGAATGGAGCCAGTGACCCTCCTCTACACTCACAAATATACCCACCCTCGTGGGAGAAGTGGCTGCAAAAATACAGGCAAAACTGCTAGTATTCACAAAATATAAAAGATTGCAAAAAGAATGATACAGAAGAGAATACCAGACAAAACTGAAAGACAAAGAGAGAAATCAGGATGGCAAAAGCATATCCAGAAATAAAAATGGTTTAAAAAGTGAGGTGACAAGATTTTTTTCAGATACGTTAGGCAGAAGAAGGCCAGAGATGGAATTGCAAGACTCAAAGATTCTAACGAACAATGCGTGATGATGAGGCACCACTTCGCATACCGTGTTCAGTTTTGGAGGCCATATGAAAAGATGTGAAATAGTTCAGAGGAGGGAAGCCAAAATGGTATAGGGTCTGCACCTGAATATGTATACTGTAGAGGAGAGTGATGTGATACAAACATTTAAATACTTGAAAGCTAATAACAAGCAAACAAATCATTACCAAAGCCGGGAAGCTATAGAACTAGAGGAAATGAAAATGCAAGAAGGTAAATTTAAGAGTAACACCAGAAAATATATTTTCATGGACAGGGTGGTGAATGCTTGGAATGCCCTCCTGGTGGAAGTGGTTGGCGGGGCTGGTGCTAGAGGGTGGCAAACAGGGCAATTGCCCTGGGCCCCCATGCCACAAGGGGCCCCAAACCTGTCTGAAGTTGAAGGAGGCACAGCCTGCAAGTGTGTTATGGGGCCCTCTCCCAATTTTTTGCCATGGGCTCCTGAATGTCTAACTCCAGCTCTGGTGGTTGGGACAAAAACAGTGATGGAATTCAAAAAGGCATGAGATTAACACAGAAGATCGCTACCTAGCAAGAGGATGGGATCAAAGCAAAACAAATGACATAGAGGGGTTTAACCTGCAGGGAAGCTGCATATGCAATCCTAAAATACGGCATACAGGAGGTAACCTGCGTGCTCTGCACAGAGAATCAGGTATGACTCTAGCCACCTTGCTGTGCAGACTAGATGGACCATGTCAGTCTTTATCTGCCATCTACTACTATGTTACTTTATTATTTCCAGATCAGACATATGTGGCAATAGTAATCTTACACTGTGAAATTAACATGCTACATTCCTGATGGATTGGTACAGATGCTTGGCAGATTGTACTGTGGAGAGGAGATGGTAGCCTAGTGGTTAGACCAGTGGAGTTGACGTTTTGCCAGGAACTGAAGTCAGGCTTACCGGTCTAATTTTTCACGTATAATGAACCTCCCTTGGGGAAGGATGCCCCAATGGTTGTCAGTCTCTGCCAGGCCCTCCTATATTATAGATAGGACCTACTGTTGTGACCAGGAATAAGAAGAAGCCTTTTCGGCTTCTCTAGGATCACCCTGACCAACAGGAGGGTGTCAGTTTCTGAAAGATTTGGCTGCTTCGAGGGATGCCATTTCCCTACTGTCCCCACACAGATGACATTATCATGCATTATACGCCAATATCGGTACTGATCTGGGCACAGAAATATCGGTACGGACAAAATCTCTGCCAATTGATCAACGTGTGGTTTTCTTGTGCGGAAATGTGACCTAAGCGCTATTCTACAAACGGCGCTACAAGTTGAAACGTCATTTATAGAATTGCACTTAGCACACATTATTTTCAGCACCGATTTTTCAATGCCATATATAGAATTTGGGTCTGGGCCATGGCATGGGCAGAGAGTGGGCGTGGAAGGTTTTTGGCAGCTAACATGCTGCATTTATCATGCAGTACTTGCCAAACATGGAGTTAACACAGAACCGCTTACTGCCTCCTAAATAGCAGGTGTTAAGTACTCTGCGATAAGTGGGAGCAGGTTCTATCGTACGACTGGTAGCGCTATAGAAATGATTTGTAGTAGTAGTAACAGAAATATTAAGGCATAACCCTGCAATAGAAAATAGGTGCCAAATTACAGTTACAGAAGTGACGTAGCCACAGGGGGCCTTGGAAGCCTGGACCCCCAAGTTGGATTCAGGTCCCCCCAATGTGGTTATGGGCGGGGAACTGGGTATTCCGAAATGTACGTGCATAGTTTTTCTAATTGCCTCATCTATACTACAAGTAAAAAAAACAACAAAAGTGGAGAAACTAGATCCGCTATGAGGGTAAAGATAAAAAAACAAAAAAAAATAGCGTGATCAACATGACACTTCCAAGACACCGTGGAGGCGAGTAAGAGATAAAAAAAACTCAAAAGACTCACCTATACTACTCCATACCTCTGATCATTATTACCATTCCTCTCCATTACTATACCAGTCTGCGCTAAAGCAAATATGCTGTTAGCCAAGCAAACTTGTTATTTCCTTAGGCTGTACACCGTTTTAAACAGCTTTTATAAAAACACCTTGGTGAAGCGGTGCACAAATGATCTAAACCAAGTTTTTCAGGCTGCGAACAGGCCAGGTTTTCAGGATAAGTAATTTAATTTGGCATTTATAACCTGCTTTACCGACAAGTTCTAAGCAATTCACATTTAACAGTATGTTATCAAAAGATTAGCTAACATTAATAATAACTTACAGTGGAACTGTTCAGAAAACGGTAAGCAACATTACATTACATCTTACTAACTAGCTAGACATGGTTAAGGATAATTGCTTATGTAAGATCATACTTAATATGAAACTTGATAGTCTTTGGAATTCAGTCTATAATGTGGACCCTTCACCATTTTTATTAGGACAAGTCTTAGGTTCAATGTGAGTTCCATATCCGTAATAAACATGCATGACAATGATTGCATACAATGCAGTTGGTAGGTATTAAATTCGCTCTTAAGCGTATTGATTCGAGATAGCCTGAAAACCTGGCTTATTGACTTCCATCAAGTATTGAATTTGGACAAGCTAATCTGAATAAATAATAATATAATATTGCCCTGCTTTGGCAACTAAATAAATAGTAACTATAAAAAAAAAGCAGAGTTTACCACTCTATGAGCCATTTGCAATTTCTACTACTACATAAACTTTAAATTACTTAACCTTTGTCTAAAACTTAGATCTGTTTTGGCGTTTTCACAGATAGTTTCTTGTATCTATTTGTGCAGCACAGTGTACGTTTTAGTAGTGCTACAGAAATGATAAGAAATACTATAAGAGTTAACTTACCACAGACATTTTCTCCAATTTTAATATAGACATAGCCATCTATTCCCCATGTAGTACCCCATGAGTTCTGCACTATCCAGTAAGGAATATCCCCTGAAAAAAAAGAAAGTAAGTGTAAATTATATAAACATTTAAATATTATTATTTATAGTTGTACAGAAAAGAAGGTACTGGAATGGATTCACACACAAACTTGTACTATTGAGCATGAGACTGATATTCAGTGGCCTGATATCCAGACCTAAACCAGATAGTCAATGAAGTTAACTGGGTATGTCCAACTGCTGAATATAAACAAAGTTATCCAGATAAACTTATTGAGATAGCCTTAAGCAAGCTATTTGTGTGGCATGACTCATGGGGGTTATCACTAATTTAATACATTTTACCACAGTGATAGTTACCACGGACTTCACTAATATGTGGGCAACACCTAGGTTATAGGTGGCATACAAATTTTTTTAAATAAATACAATACTGACTCCCACTGTAAACATGAATTTGTGTTGCTGTAGCTGGGAACATGGCATATTTCTGGCTCCTAGAAAACAAATAGCAGTGTACAAAGTCAGGCCCATTATCATTTAAAGGGTCCAGTGGTATCCCAATGATCGTAAACACCTGCCAATTTTTCTTCCCCCAATAAACACCTCACTGGACTTGACGGGTTTGCAAATCCAAGCCTCCCACCTAGAATCCAGCTCCCTCAAAACAGATACCCCACCACCATAAACTCTCTCTCCAAACCCACAACAAGCAAAAAGCAGGAAAAACAGTTTATTTCAAAGTAAAGGTCTTCGTACAATGAAGTTCAGGAATCAATCTCTAAATACACAGGCAGCTGAATTATCCCTGAAAGAAAATACAAACTGGCCAGTCTGCACTCATGCCAACACACAGTGATGAAGGACAGCAACAGAAAGGAGAAAAAAAAAAAAACAATGGAAAGAGCTGCTTTAACTCCAGGCAACCTTCGTGGGGACGTCCTATGAGGACGCCCTCAGGAAAACTTGTTACATTTACCCAGTCAATATTGGGGTAATTGAAATCATCCATTATTATTGTGCTGCCCAGTTTTTATTTGCGTCCCTAATTTCCTTTAACATTGCTGCATCCGTCTGTTCATCCTGGCCAGGCAGACGGTAGTACACTCCTATCACTATCCTTTTCCCCTTTACACATGGAATTTCAAGAAGTGTTTTATTTCCTGCAGAATTTTCAATCTATTTGATTCAAGGCTCTCCTTAATATACAATGCTACGCCTCCACCAATTCGATCCACCCTATCACTATGATGTAATTTGTACCCCGGTATTTCAGAAAATGCTACCCT
Organism: Microcaecilia unicolor; assembly: GCF_901765095.1. Classification (NCBI taxonomy): domain Eukaryota; kingdom Metazoa; phylum Chordata; class Amphibia; order Gymnophiona; family Siphonopidae; genus Microcaecilia; species Microcaecilia unicolor. The sequence goes on along the minus strand of NC_044032.1, from coordinate 608,441,357 downwards.
AGAGGTTCTGGATTTGAGCTTTCTACCTAAGAGCCTAAATTTGGCTTCCAGAACCTCTCTTCCACATTTTCCTGTCATTGGTACCCACATGTACCAAGACAGCTGGCTCCTTCCCAGCACTATCTAAAATCCTATCTAGGTGACGTGCGAGGTCTGCCACCTTTCGCACCAGGCGATCCTCATGTCCACCAGCCACCCAGCTATCTATATGTCTAATGATCGAATCACCAACTGTAACAGCTGTCCTAACTTTTCGCTCCCAGGCAGAACTTGGAGACATATCCTCGGTGCGAGAGGATAGTTCATCCCCTGGTGGGCAGGTCCTGGCTACAGGAGTGCTTCCTACTTCACCAGGGTGATGCTCTCCTTCTAGGAGACCTCCCTCCTCCAAGGTAGCACAGGGGCTACCAGACTGGAGGTGGGACTTCTCTACAACATCCCTATAGGTCTCCTCTATTCACCCCTCAGTTCCACCAAGTCTGCTACTCTAGCCTCAAGAGAACGGACACGTTCTGAGAGCTAGGAGCTCTTTGCATCGGGCACACACATATGACATCTCACCAACTGGGAGTTAATCATACATGTGACACTCAATGCAAAAGACTGGATAGCACCCCTCTCGCTGCTGGACTGCTGACTCTTAGTATTTTTGAGTTTTATCAATAATTTAAAACTTGCTACAGTAGTAAGAATATTAGCCTAATATAAAAATGTATTTTAGTTTATATAGTATATTTTATGATTTATTTAGTGTTTCCTTCTTAGATGGTAATGAGATGTATTTAAAACTCTGTATGAGCACTCCTTGCTTGTTACCCTAGGAGTGCTCTTACAGAGTTTGCTAAGGGAAAAATTCATAGAACATTATTAAAATGGACTTCATTTGAGCATTGAGCATAGCTCTGTCTGCCTCTGGGTAGTTTCTACCAGAAATTTCTAGAAAGTCTGGAACAAGTGAAATTAGCTCTCTCTTGTTAAGTAATTACACCTTCCTGAACACTACCAAAAGTTTTTTCCTTTTCATTTGTGAATACTACGAAATATGATAGAAAATAATGCTTAAAGACTTAATCAAACACAGCAATGGTTTACCTGTTGTATCAAAGCCTGTAATGAGAACTGCGTGATTTGCTTCTCCACTAGAGCAGTGATGCTGGATGATGCCACCAAGATAATCCTGCCAACTAACTGCATCCACTGTCACTGCCAAAGGGCCTAGATTAATAAGCTGCATCATCATTTGTTCTTCAGCGCCACTGAAAGTTTAAAGCAACAACACAGTTGAGTTATTAACCCTCAGATTCTATACAGCGTGCCTGGCGATCTGCACTGAAATTGGAACTGATTGTATAACAAGATAACAGCACTTAACAAGCAATAATGAGCACTAATTGGCACTGATTAGAACTTAGGCGCACAACTCGCTAAGCATATTCTGTAATGATGTGCGCCGAACTTCTAACGCACACAGGTAAAAAGGGGCATGGTTATGGGCATTTCGTGGGCGTTCTGAAGTTTACGCACCTAGTTATAGAATATGGCCCTAAGGAGGTAATTTCATAACTGTGTGCACCTATAAAAATATATCACACAACTGCAATACTCTCACTACCTATACTAATAGTAGGAAAAAAAATATTTGGGGGACCACCAGAAGATGTAGTCTCTGAAAAATAATTTCTCAAAGAACACCATAATTCCTCATAGGTTCATTTTTCTGTAAACCAGTTTGTTTGTTCTCTCTCTTTTTTTTTTTTAATAAAGTTGTTTCTCAGCACTTATGATTTTACTTCAAAACAATATTATAGAGTACTTAGCTTAGACAGCAGTCATTTAACCCCCAAGCATACTTTTTCCTCCTACTATTAGTATAGCTAGTGAAAGTATTGTGGTTGTGTGACAGTCTTGCATATCCTCTCACAATAATTTTGTATAACCATGCTGATAGTTCAAACCCATAAACATATATATGCATATTTTCCCTATGTAAGGAAAATATGCCCATACTTTCATTTTCAGAATGAAACTATGGACATATTTCTGCTTTGAAAATTACCCCCAAAAAAGTCTATGCTTACAGGTACAATAGGCTCTTTAGCATGCACAGCATTTTGAGTTATTCTGGGTCTGTTTGCACTTACCGTATTTTTCGGACTATAAGACGCACTTTTTTCCCCCAAAATTTGGGAGGAAAATGGGGGGTGCGTCTTATAGTCCGAAGGTAGCGATTTCCCTCCCTCCCGCCCTCCCCCCGAGTTCGAGATCGCCCGCCCGCCCTCCCCCCGGCCCTGTCACCACTTCTCCCTACTCACGTCACGCGATCTTCCCTGGTGGTCTAGTGACGTCGGGGCAGGAAAGAGCCCCCTCTTTCCTGCCCAGCGCGCTGCTCTCCGTCCTCCTGTATGCAGCCTGACAGTCTCGGCGAGATTCAAAATGGCCGCCGAGACTTCAATTCTCGGCAGCCATTTTGAATCTCGCCGAGACCGTCAGGCAGCATACAGGAGGACGGAGAGCAGCGCGCTGGGCAGGAAAGAGGGTGCTCTTTCCTGCCCCGACGTCATTAGACCACCAGGGAAGATCGCGTGACGTGAGTAGGGAGAAATGGTGACAGGGCTGGGGGGAGGGTGATCCCGAACTCGGACAAGACGCACCGGAGCACCTAGGTTTTAGAGGAGGGAAAAAGGAAAATTTTTTTTTCCTATTTCCCTCCTCTAAAACCTAGGTGTGTCTTATGGTCCGGTGCGTCTTATAGTCCGAAAAATACGGTAAATACATATATATGCAATTACATTAATATTCTGAAAAGGAAAGCAGACACCTTCTTTACTTATAGAATAAGCTCTACATAATTACCTTCTAGGCACCTAAATATAGGTGATCCCTTTATAGAATTGCCCTCAAGGGTTTTTGTGGCTCTCCAACGGCAGGCAGTGGGGGATAGCCACATAGATACACAAACAGCTCTCATTTGAGGTACGCAAAGAGGGGAGATATATGATGGCTATAGGAAATGCTGTATAATAAAACAGCTTCTTATTTGTAGCATTTATGGCCCCAATGTATATAATCATAAGTTGTATAGGGGAGTGCAGCCCAAAACTTTTAATGTTTTGTTTCCCATATTTAATGGAAAATTTTGTTTGTTCATTTGACTTTTTTATTTCCATTATGGAGCAATATCATTAGTGCTGTGCATACTTTCAACAGATTACCTTTCACAAACAGCGTGTGGTTTTCAGAAGAGGGTACACTTTTTCAGAAGAGTGTGTGTGTGTGTATATGTATATATTATATTATATTATATTATATACATACACATTTTATTTATTTATAACTTTATTTATGAAAAATAACAAGAACAACAAAGTTAGGCAAACACAGCAGTGTACACAGGTATAGAAAAAAAATCCAGCAAAACCTTTCTAATCCAGCCTAACCCCCCCATCCCTCCCAAGAACAGCTAGGCCCAGATTCCCCGTATACTAGGTCAAAAAAAAAAAAAAAACATACAAAAAGCTCTAAAACCATTCCCAGGAGAAACCCCGAGCGCTGAATAAAACCCAGAATATATTAGGAGCCCAACCTCCCAGTTGAGCGCCACTGATGACAAGAATCCCATCTCTTTCTTTGTTTGTGCAGCGCTGCGTACGCCTTGTAGCGCTATAGAAATGCTAAATAGTAGTAGTAGTATAGAAAGAAAGCATGTGACCATGCTGTATAGCAGTAAGTTTAGTCATCTGATAAATATAATCCAGTACCCTGTCCAATGGGGGAGCAGGTAGCCGTTTCCAAGCGGCAGCCAATAGTAGTTTGCCTGCTGTGAAAAGGCTTGCGACAAATTTATGTTCCTTCTTCTTGACTCCAAGAGGCTTAAAATGGAGCAGACAGTAATTCACCTGAATAGGACAGGCTATATGAAGGATCTGTTGTAAGTTATGTAGTACAGCAGTCCAAAAAGGTTGTATCACTGTACACGACCACCAAATATGATACATATCCTCTTGGTGTCCACATTGTCTCCAGCAATTCCACCTTAAATATCCTGGCAAGTTGGGAAGGGGTATAATACCAAAGATACAAAAGTTTATAACCATTCTCCATTAAGCTTCTGGCAATTGAAACCTTTAATAAGTACTGAAAAGTAATTTACCGTTGTCCAACAGTCCACTGTTTACCCAAATCTACTTCCCATTTAGATATATAAGATTGTATGAGACAGATGAGAGGAGTAAGGCCTTACATAAATGTGTGATACCACCCTTAGTCCCACCTCCCCTCACAGCCCATTCCAAATGAGTCTCCTCTAGCCCTAATTCCCCACGGGCTCTGTGGATAATGAAATCTTGTAATTGCCAACAGTGAAACCGATCAGCCTCGGAAAGCCCATATTCATCTTGCAAGTCTGAAAAGGGAACTAATTCCTCCTCTTTCCAAACTTGATCTAAAGTATGTAATACCTGATGCTCCCAACGCTGGTAAGCAAAATCCGGGCAGACCGGGCAGAAAGCCCAGAGCCTGACAGATTGCCATCTGAAGAAAATATTTACGCTCAGGGAAAACATGATCCCAAATTCCACACCATGTGTGGAGAGGGAAACAAAGGCTCATGGGAAGGGACTGTAGCAGAACCACCAGTTGTCTCCTAGGAAGCCAGACTACTGCCCATAGCGGGATTCCCCCACCTAGGACTAATCAAATTGCATCCAGGCCTTGCGAGACCAAGAGCGTCACTCGCCCAAGATACGAAGTTGAGCTGCTTGGAAATATTATGGACCTCCATACTTCCCTTAGCTTTGGGTTGATATAAAATAGAGCGATGGAACCTCAGGGGACATCGCCTCCAGATGTAGAGAAAAGCCCACCTACGCAATCTAGTAAAAAACACCTCTAGGAGAGAGAGAGGAAGGGCAAGAAATAAATACAATAACTTTGGTAAAAGCATCATTTTAAGCGCTAAAACAGAGACCAAGGCCAAGCACCAGGAGTACAGAAATTCAGACAGGTGCACCAGACCATTAAAAATGCGAAGTAAACTGGGGCAAGAAGTTTACCAAAACACCTATAAAATCTGTTCAAGAACCCATCACAGCCAAGGAGAAGATAAGGCTTGCACCTCCACAGGAGAAAATCTTGGCAAAGGAGGCCTAGACCAGGTAGCGATTGATATCCTCCTCAGTAGGAGATATATCAGGCGTAAAACAGTTGGGAATAATATTGTAAAATTACTGCATGGATAGGCTCAGTATCCGTACATATAGAGCCAGTCTCCTCCTGTATAGTAAGAATAACATTTCTCATTTTTTGCCGTTGTAATTTAGAAGCCAATAAATGACTGACCTTATTCCCAAATTCAAAATACGACTGACGCACCCTTTGGAGGTTCTCTGCAATATCCGCCAATCACAACTGCTGTAACTCCAATTGCAGCTGATGAATAAATCCTGTATACTTGGGACAAGTCTCTTGTTTGGCACTCTGTTCCAACTTATGGAGATGATTAAGCAAGGCTGTTTCCTTCTGGGCTTCAGTTTTGTTAATATAAGACTAAAGTGAAATAAGTTTTCCCCTAAGAACAGTTTTAGCCCCTCCCACAAAATATCAGGTATTACCTCCCCTGTATCATTAAACTGTAAATACTCTAAAATGTCTTTTTCTAATTGTTGCATAAGGTCTGTATTTCTAAGGACAGCATCACTAATTTGCCAATATGTAAGCCCCACCTTATCCTTGACCTGATCCATACTAAGAAGCAAAAGGGCATGGTCCGACCAGGTATATGGTAAAATGGAAGAGTACACCCTCTGAAATACAGAGGGATGACCAAACCAATAATCTATCCAGGAATATGTCCCGTGGACATGGGAAAAATAAGTATAATCTCACTGAGAGGGATAGAGCCGTCAAATATCTATTAAATCCCAGTGAGCCAAAAAACCCTGAAAAGAAGCCTTAGCCCCCTGGGCATATTGTACTCCCCCCACCAAGTTGTCCAGAGTAGGAACCACGGTCAAATTAAAATCCCCTCCCATCAAAATATCTCCTTCTAAATATGTGAGGAGAAGCTTAGAGAGATCATCCCAAAGCCCCAAGGAGACTCATTAGATGCATAGATACTCAATAAATTATGTCCCAGTCCCTAGCTGCAAAACAATTAGGAGATATCAACCACCCTGATCTCTAATAATTTTTTTAATATCCCACCTGTGAGAGGATGAAAAAGCCACCAACACTCCACATGTTTTGTTACGCAGCTTATTTTAGGAAAATAAATCTGAGGATACTTTTTTTTTAAATGCAGAGGTATTGTGGAGGAGTAGCCTAGTGGTTAGTGCAGCGGACTTTGATCCTGGGGAACTGGGTTCGATTCCCACTGCAGCTCCTTGTGACTGTGGGCAAGTCACTTAACCCTCCATTGCCCCAGGTATAAAATAAGTACCTATATATATGTAAACCGCTTTGAATGTAGTTGCAAAATACCACAGAAAGGTGGTATATCAATTCCCATTTCCCCCCTTTCATGACACGTGAACAGATGTGTCTCCTGTACCAGGGCCACATCCGCCCTCAGGCACACCAATTTTTTTAAACATAAGTTGACGTTTCTGTGGAGAGTTCAATCTCTCACATTAAGGGTGACACACTGAAACTGAGCCACGTAACCCATATAGAGCCCAGCTGTGCACCCAGAATCCCTTCCTCCATCCCCCTCCCAAAATCCATTTAAAAACTATGCTCATTCATAAGGAATGATGCACCCCTGGAGAAAGAATGTTGTCCTGCAACCCGTATTATTCATTTCTAAGAGGCAGCGCTGCAAATTAACTTGAATAAACCATCAGGTAGTTCTAAAAACATGCAGTACCCAAGTACAAACCATTGTAAACAGTAAAATCAAACAGATTTCTCACCTGTCCCATATGACAGTAGAAAATAGTACATTAGTTATACAGGGTGTCATGCAACTAGAAGCAGCTATATCCAACCCTGGAAACCAAAGCCCATATCAGCACCCCAAGTCATGTTACCCGCTTGTCCATGAGTGTGGTATCTGATCGCTGGCATTTAAGACGTTTACTGTAGGGGACGCTCTGCCACTATTTAGGGGGTCACCCTAGGCCCTAGAGATTCCTTAGAGAGAGCACATGAATAAGGGGGTCTCCACCAATTCCAGAAAAAGCTCACGCCCCTCTAGCAAAGAGCGCTGTCAGGATTGCTGGAAGTCAAAATTATTGCTGGGCATACTTATATTAATAGGAAACCAGCTTGACATAATATTAAACCAGCTTCTGACCTCTGAGAACTTCCCCCTCCCCTTCAGGAATCAGAGGATGGAAAAATGGAACAAATGGTGTTGAGGGGCCTGCTAGCCCTGTGTTTAATTACTCTTGATCAGCATACCTTTTGTTCCATCTGGGAGCAGAGCTCTCTTTGAGAACAAAGGAGGCCAGACATAGAGGCTCCATAGCTTGGGACTTCAAAAAGGACAACCTGTGAAATTGCTCACCTCTCCTGGCTTCAAAGAAAGCAAACGGAGTTTGGCTAGGAAGAAAGATAAGTTTTGATCTTTTTTCTGTTCTTGAGGTATAAAAACAGAGCACATGCTCAGGGCTCACTCTCTGTCCAGGGCACTTCTCTCTGCCCGGGGACACTTCTTGCTCTGTCTCTCGGCAGCAGAGCACAGGCCTTTGTTTCTTCTTTTTCTTTCTCTGCACATCTCCATCTTTGGCCAACAGAACACAGGGCTCTGGTGGCTGGCAACTTCTCTCTCTTCCTTTCTCTCTGCTCACATATATACCTCTTGCACCACAACCCCAAGGCTTCTCTCTTCCAAAAACCCTATCCTTTCTTTCTCGCTCTAAACACACACCCAGAGACAGCTTGTACCATTTATCTTTACTGTGCTGTGAGCCTATACATATCTGCAAATATAATATACTTTACATGTCCAAACCCGTGTGGATTGTGCATTCTTTGAGAACCCACTGCCTCTGTGAACTGGACCCGGGACCAACCCTAGACAACGATTGCTGACAAGCGCACTTAATGCAGTTAACTTCAGTATAAAACAGTAAAGCAGAGGGACGTTTCCATCGATAGCAGATGTCGTGAGAGCACAAATATTGCATTAATGGCCGCAGATCCATCCTCCACTGAAGGGTTGCCCCTGTGAGATCCTGATAAATTTCGACCTGATAGGAGTCCCAGGTAACTCAGACCTGAGAACGGACCTTATGCAGAACTCGCAGAAACAAGCAATGATGCCTTTAGGCCGGTTGTTTTGTGGGGCTCCTAAGGCTCTATGGGCTCGCTGCAAATGAATCTGCTCCAGCTAAGCAAAGTGCCAACAATATTTTGTACCACTTCCTCACAGTTATTATAAGCCTGAGTCTCTGGAATACCATGGAATTGCAGATTATGGTGGCGACTCAAGTTCTCCAAATGCTCTAATTTGTCAAAGATCAGCCAGGAACTGGCTTTTGTGTACAGAAAGTTCTTTTCCATGGCTCCCAATGCCTCTTCATGCTCATCGAGCCGCTGTTTTGTATCCTCAACCCTATGGCCAAGTTCTTTGATTTCACCCCGCAAGTCTGCCCCAAGGACCTCCAACTCATCATGGACCGCTTTAAGGTCAGATTTGATCTCTTTCAACCATGAGCGGATCTCAGGTAATGGGTCAGGATCCAGCGCCTCGGAATATCATGCAAAGTAAAACGCTCTCCCTGAGACGGTAAGAGATCCAGAGAGCCTGGTGCGGATAAAGTGTGGCTTGCTCCTGCCATGCGGTTTGTTGGTTTCCTCCATGTATAGGAAAACCCGGTAAGATCTAGCGATCGAGTTTTAGCGCTGATCCAGGAATCAAAACAGATCAATTCCAGCAAATATTATCACAAACCCAAGAAGGATCACCCCAGATCACTGTGCCATTGCTTAATTTAGCTGTGGGGTTGCTCGGAGCAAAGCCCTCAGGCTGCCATTATGCTCAATTATTATATTAAATATTAGGCTTAGAAAGAAGAGCAACATTCAACTATATGTGAATACAAATTACATAAATGGGGTGACTGTTAGCAAAGGTTAGGCGCAGAATTCTATACAATTTTAAATGAAATAGTAGCAATGCTACTAAGCAAGTAACTGGCCAGTTTCAGCGATAGCATACCATGGAGGATATGCCTAATCAGATTCATATAGTGGTCTTTCCTCAATCTGGAAAAGAACCTGGAACAACTGGAGTCCTGCAGACTTACCTCCTTGCTAAACAAAGACATCAAAAAAGTTGCAAATGTGCTGGCCCAGCAGTCAGTGTGATACGCCCAGATTTAATACAGAAAGATATAATGGGTTTTGTGCAAGGGAGAACCACCACTCAATAAGGCTAATGAAAACTTTGGCAGCAATATGGAGATGGAAGGGCGTGCGACTTGTGGTTGGTTACAGGATTTCACAGACACTGGCAGACAAAAGGGTATGAGTAAACAGAAGAATTCTTTATTACTGTGTTCTAACATACCAAAGATTGTTGCATCACAACTTAGTGCAGTACTATCAGTGTTCTTGTCAAAGTGTAAGGAAGCAGTCTTACTAGGACTGGCTTCTTTCACACCCCAAATACGTTACTGTTCCAAACACAGTCCAACACAGGCTTGATTTCAGGCTGGACATACAACATACGAGTCTTCAAGGTAATTTCTGAAACTTCCTACTTTGTCTTTCCCACATGGACTCTGGAGATATTAGCTTAAGGGCCACTCTGCTTCCCTGAACCTCCCACAGATACTATAGCCCAGTCAACTTGTTGGGAGGATTCCTTCTCTCACAGCCTTCCTCCAGGAGACCTCTTGACTCGGGGTCTCCCTGATTCTACAATCTCTCAGGGCATTTAACCTTCCTTCCCTCTGAGACTCGTCCTTTTACTCAGGACATGCTTTGACAGCTTAGCTCCACCTGCTTTCAGGCAGCTAAATTGCATCCTTTTACCGCCACCTGCTGAAAGGCGGTTAATCTGCACCTTCAGTGAGGGAGTGTTCCTAGGGACACCTGCCACTATACCACTCACTCCCTCACAAAGGGTTTGGAGAGAGAAGCACTGAGCATTTGATAAAGTGTCATGGGACTATTTAACATGATTTAGAATTCAGTGACCCTTTGCACAACAAATCCAGATATTATACAGCACTCCCACAGTGCAACTGATCATTAACGGGGATGGGTCAGAGGTGGTTACTGTACAGAAAGGCACCAGGCAGGAGTATCTGCTCTCTCTATTATTATTCATGCTTTCACTAGAACCCCTAGCCTTTAAAAAAAAAAAAAAAAAAAGACTGCCCCCCTCCCCCTCCAAATGCAGGGAATATGGGTAGGAGAGAGTGATTATCGTATTTATCTTTTTGGAGATGACATGTTGCTTTTTTGGGGGCAAGTGACGGACAGCATGGAAAACAAAGCAAATAATACAGTGCTTTTGGTAGCTTCATAGAGTTGCAAATTAACCTTATCAAATGTTGAGAAATGCTATGCAAAGAAGATTAGGAGGAAGAATCTCCTTACAACAAGTAGGAAATAGCTTTAAATATTTGGGAAACATTATTTACAGCTAGATCAAGTGTTTTAAAGGAAAAACACCATGAAAAAGTCAGAACAAATTAAACAGTTATGTCACAAATGGAAGGTTCTTCAATTGTTCTTATACGGTCAAACATATCCCCAGGCTACGTTACCCACTTCAGACAATACCTATTTGGATAAAGTAAAAAATGAGATGAAGTACAAGTGTTACTAGTAGCTATATTTGTTGGTGGGGTAAAAATAAGCGGTTTAAATTAACCCTAAATATGATATGCCTTGTTTCTTGTGTTATATGCAAGTTTGCAGATAACTGAGGCTTTCAGGCTTATTTTCGAAAAAGAAAGGGCGCCCATCTTTTGACACAAATCGGGAGATGGGCGTCCTTCTCCCAGGGTCGCCCAAATCGGCATAATCGAAAGTCGATTTTGGGCGTCCTCAACTACTTTCCGTCGCGGGGACGACCAAAGTTCACTGGGGCGTGTCGGAAGCATAGCGAAGGCGGGACTGGGGGCGTGCCTAACACATGGGCGTCCTCGACCGATAATGGGGAAAAGAAGGACGTCCCTGACGAGCACTTTGGCGACTTTACCTGATCCATTTTTTGTTACTACCAAGCCTCAAAAAGGTGCCCGAACCGACCAGATGACCACCGGAGGGAATCGGGGATGACCTCCCCTTACTCCCCCAGTGGTCACCAGCCCCCTCCCACCCTAAAAAAAAAACCTTTTTAAATATTTTATTCCAGCCTCAAATGTCATACTCAGCTCCATGACAGCAGTATGCAGGTCCCTGGAGCAGTTTTAGTGGGTGCAGTGCATTTCAGGCAGGCAGGCCCAGGACCACCCCTCCCCTACCTGTTACACTTGTGGTAGTAAATGTGAGCCGTTCAAAACCCACCAGAAACCCACTGTACCCACATGTAGGTGCCTCCCTTCACCCCTTAGGGCTATGGTAGTGGTGTACAGTTGTTGGGAGTGGGTTTTTTTTTTGGGGGGGGGGGGGTTGGGGGGCTCAGCACACAAGGTAAGGGAGCTATGCACCTGGGAGCAATTTCTGAAGTCCACTGCAGTGCCCCCTAGAGTGCCCAGTTGGTGTCCTGGCATGTGAGGGGGACCAGTGCACTACGAATGCTGGCTCCTCCCATGAACAAATGGCTTGGATTTGGTCGTTTCTGAGATGGGCGTCCTCGGTTTCCATTATCGCCGAAAATCAGGGACGACCATCTCTAAGGTACTACTTATTTCTATAGCGCTACTAGACGTACGCAGCACTGTACACTTGAACTTGAAGAGACAGTCCCTGCTCGACAGAGCTTACAATCTAATTAGGACAAACAGGACAAACAAGAGATAAGGGAATATTAAGGTGAGGATGATAAAATAAGGGTTCTGAACAAGTGAATAAGGGTTAGGAGTTAAAAGCAGCATCAAAAAGGTGGGCTTTTAGTTTAGATTTGAAGACGGCCAGAGATAGAGCTTGACCAAAATTTTGCGATTTGGGCGTCCCCGACCGTATTATCGAAACGAAAGATGGACACCCATCTTGTTTCGATACTATGGGTTTCCCTGCCCCTTCGCCGGGACGTCCTCAGGAAAACTTGGGCGCCACTTTCGATTATGCCCCTCCACATCTTGCGATATGTGTGAAATACTAACTAGAACCTTAAGCAGCAGGGACTGTTCATCCCTGCAACATAAAAATAGTATGTGATGCAATGTTTTTTTATTTGCTTTGAATATTTGTTCTAGCACAGAGACAGTTTCACTGTTCTGTTCCATTTCCCTGCTAGTTGTACTTTAACATACAACAAAACAAAATAAAAAAAATCTGTAAATGTCTCTTTCCTCTTTAGCCCGAAGTTGATTCTTTTCCTCTGTTTCTTCAAGAAAAACAAAACGGAATCCATGAATGAGGGCCATTGAAGGGTTAGGGGCAGATAATCATGGGGTACTTCACCTGGAGTTCAGCAATGGTAAAGAGCCTGGAGCAATGAGCATTCTGTGTTAGGGACCCAAGGACAGCTTTCTGCAGGCCTGATGTATACCATAGAGGGGAGGGGATTCCTCTCACAGTTATTACAATTGTATTTTTATGCAACATTATATAATTCAAAAAATATTTTGGATACAAATGGAAAATACAAAGAAAATATTACTGCTAGAGCTCTAGGCAGCCACTCTGACTGCCAGAATCAATGAAGCAGGAGCAAGTGGGTATCACCCCCACCCCAGTACACATCAGGGATCCTAGGTAAGGCCAGGGTGGTAATCAGGGGTGGGGATGGGGTTCTTTGAGGGGAGGGAGAATGTCAAGGTGGATTGGTGCCTTGGAAGCGATTGGTAGCCACGCTGGGGAAGGGGGGTGTCAGGCATCAGAAGGGCTTATGTCACAGAAAAAGGGGAGATGTAAGCATCAGAGGTGAGCCACCGGTGGGGGTGGTGGGGAGGTATGTGTTATTTGGGGACAGAGGTGAATCAGATGTCCGGGGGGGAGGGGGGAGGCAATTAGGTGGTGGTGATCAGGGAGGCCAGACATTGGCACGTACAGCTCCCCTTTCCAGTAAACATTTTATACATGTCTTTGGGTAGTTTAAATGCCAACACCTACTTTATACTCAGTTTATTCATCAAACTCCTAAAAGGAACTGTAACAAAAGCTTTGTTGAAATCCAAGCACACTACACTCTGTGCAGGTTCTCGATCCGATTCTCTGGTCACCCAGTCAAAGAAATCAAGCTGGCATGATCTCCCTTTGGTAAAATCATGTTACTTCAAATCTTGTAATACACCGGATTCTAAAGTTTACTATATTTTCATTCAGTAGTGTCTCCATTACTTTTCCAGCCACCAAGGTTAGGCTTACTGGCCTGTAAACATAGAAATATGAAGGCAGATAAACACCATATGGCCTATCCAGTCTGCCCATCCATGCCATCTACTACTACTAATCATTTCTATAGCACTACAATACGCAGCGCTGTACACCATCTACTATCCCATCCTCTTCCCCAGAGATCCTATGTACCGGTCCCCCCTTTCTTGAATTCGGTTACAGTTTTCGTCTCCACCACCTCCACTGGGAAACTGTTCTACAAATTCATCACCCTTTCTGTGAAGAAGTATTTTCTCAGGTTACTTCCGAGTCTGTCCCCTTTCACCTTCATCTTATGCACCCTCATTCAAGAGCGTCCTTTCAACTGAAAGAGACTCACCTCCTGTGCACTTTTGCCACAGAGGTATTTACACACCTGTCTGTTATCCCTTTTCTGAAGAGGGACCACATTTGCCCTTCTCTAATCCTCTGGAACCTATCCTGCCTTGAAGGATCTATTAAACAAAATCCTTTGAAGACCCCCCCCCCCCCCCCCCCCGAGCTTCTCTGAGCTCCCTCAATATCCAGTGATGTATCCCTTTCAGCAGGGCCGTAGAAAGCTTTGTGTGGGCAGTGAGGCCACACAGGGTGCAAGGAAGGTGGGGGCTCCAAACTTGAAATTCTGTCCACTGCTCCCCTGTTTGGCTGCGATGAAGTGGGCAGGATGAGAGGGCTAGGGGAGTGTCGCTTGGGGCATATTTCTGGCTTGAGATGGTCCTGTTCCAGCCCCATGGCTTTATCCACTTTCAGCTTTTCAAGTTGAATGGTGTGACATCTATTCCATTCCTATATATTCCATTTGCAGTCACCTGTAATCTTTCTCCAGGATTTTCATCCATTTTTATTTTTTTCTCATCACTCTCCACATAGCAGTCCTTATCATTTTTCACTTTTATAATTCTATTTCTAGCCTTCCTCCTTTTGCCCAACATACCTGAACAAAGTCTTCTCACCTCACTTTACATCTTTAGACATTTTTTCTAATGGCCAAGCTTTTGCCATCATTATTTCTTTCTTTGCCTCTTTGAGCTTTATCTGGTATTCTCATCTGTGTTCCTCTGTATTTTGTGAATGCTACCTATATTGTCTTTTATTTTATTTCTTTTGGAGATCCATATCGGTTTCCTTTTCCTATTACTTTTTAGTACATAAGTATTGCCATACTGAGACAGACCAAAGGTCCATCAAGCCCAGCATCCTGTTTCCAGCACTGGCCTATCCAGGTCACAAATACATGGCAAGATCCCAAAAAAGTACAAAACATTTTATGCTGCTTATCCCAAAAATAAGCAGTGGATTATCCCCAAGTCCATTTTAACAATGGTCTATGGACTTTTCCTTTAGGAAGCCGTCCAAACCTTTTTTCAACCCTTTACTACATTCTCTGGCAACAAATTCCAGAGTTTAATTACACATTGAGTGAAGAAATATTTTCTGATTCGTTTTAAATGTACTACTCTGTAGCTTCATTGAATGCCCCATAATCCTAGTATTTTTGGAAAGAGTAATCGGACGCTTCATGTCTACCCTTTCCACGCCACTCATTATTTTATAGACCTCTATCATATCTCTCCTCAGCCATCTCTTCTCCAAGCTGAGGAGCCCTAGCCACTTTAGCCTTTCCGCATAGGGAAGTCGTCCCATCCCCTTTATCATTTTTCTTGTCCTCTGCACCTTTTCTAATTCCACTATATCTCTTTTGAGATGCAGCGACCAGAATTGAACACAATATTTGAGGTGTGATCGCACCATGGAGCGATACAAAGGCATTATAACGTCCTCATTTTTGCTTTCCATTCCTTTCCTAATAATACCTAACATTCTATTTGCTTTCTTAGCCACTGCAGCACACCGAGCAGAAGGTTTCAACGTATCATCCACGATGACACCTAGATCCCTTTCTTGGTCGGTGACTCCTAACGTGGAACCTTGCATTACGTAGCTATAATTCGGGTTCCTCTTTCCCAAATGCATCACTTTGACATAGTAAACGTCATCTGCCATATTTATGAATCAAAGATGTAACTTGTTGATTTGCCCACATATATTAGTTGAAAAGGGCAACATATCAATTCCATATGGCAGGAAGTTCTAGAGTTTCATCTTTGATTCATAAATATTGGACTGTTTTACAGGTTCACCCCTCATTGAAGGAGAGACCGTTAATTGCTTATCGTAGGTGTAAAACTATTGGTAAAATGCTGTCTTACAAATGAGTAGAATCCTATATAATAAAACGCACCTCCAATGTTCTGAAGCTGGCAGTGTGGACAAAAACCTTGAAGCATTCGTGCTCAGTTCGGAACGTTGGAGGCGCAGTTTCAGCCCTTCGCCACGTCCCCCCCCCCCCCCCAAGTCGCCGCCCCTCACCCCTCCCAGGTTGCCACCCCTTCAGCCACTGCTCCACCCTCCGCTCCCCCCCCTCCGTCCTACATCAGCTCAGCTGCCATTTCCGGCCACTGCTGCTTCTCCTGTTGAGCAGCAGCGGTCGGAACAAAAACAAAAAAAAACAACTTAAACATGCAAAAATGCTTTCAAAAAGGATGCGGGGCACCGGCACCGCAGGCAGCCATCGGCTGTCAGCTCTGCATCCACTCCTCCTCCTCTCACCTCGCTACGCTCCTCCTCCGGGGTTCTACTCCTGGGGCAGTGACGCAAGAGGTGAGAGGAGGAGCGGTGCCCCTAGGAAATTATATTCTGACAGCCCAGGCGTTAGGATATAAAAGGTAAAATTATGTATCATACCTGATAATTTTCTTTCCATTAATCATAGCTGATCAATCCATAGACTGGTGGGTTGTGTCCATCTACCAGCAGGTGGAGATAGAGAGCAAACTTTTGCCTCCCTATATGTGGTCATGTGCTGCCGGAAACTCCTCAGTATGTCGATATCAAAGCTCCATCCGCAGGACTCAGCACTTAGAGAATTACACCCACGAAGGGACACTCTGCCCAGCTCACCACCGCCGAAACGGGGGAGGGGAATTAACCCAGCTCATCCCCACACAAGTGGGGGAGGGGAATCCGTCCAGCTCATCCCCGCGGAGCGGGGGAGGGACACCACACCCGCCGATGCGGGGGGATCTGGCTTATCCTGCAACCGCAACCGCGGGAGGAGCTGACTGACCCTAACCGCCGAAGCGGGAGGGGTACAAAGCTGCCCTACAGCCGCACGAAGCGGGAGGGAGTGCCGGCAGAATTTAAATCTCAATCCAGCCCCGTAAAATGGAGGGGAGAGGAATGCAGCAGCTCACTGTAACACAAACTCGTCTCAACTCTTGAAGAATCCAAGTGAAAGAAGAACTTGAACACGAAGTCCTCCTGAAGTAACTGAAGGCTAAACTTGAACCTAAAATTCAACCAGAATATAAACAGTACAGATATCTGGGAGGGGCTATGGATTGATCAGCTATGATTAATGGAAAGAAAATTATCAGGTATGATACATAATTTTACCTTCCATATCATCAAGCTGATCAATCCATAGACTGGTGGGATGTACCGAAGCAGTACTCACCCAGGGCGGGACATAGAAATCCCTGACCGCAACACTGAAGCTCCAAACCGGGCCTCCGCCCGAGCAGCCACAGTCAAGCGGTAATGCCTGGCAAAGGTATGGGCCGAAGCCCAAGTTGCCGCCTTGCAAATCTCTTCCAAGGAGACGGACCCTAAGCCGCTGCAATGGCTTCCTTGACCCATCTTGCCACTGTAGGCTTAGAAGCCTGCAGACCCTTACGAGGACCTGTAAACAGGACAAACAGATGATCCGATTTCCGGAAATCATTGGTCACTTCCAAGTATCTGATGATGACTCGTCTCACATCCAGAAATTGAGAGCAGAGTATTCCTCTGGGTAGACCTCCCTACGAAAGGAAGGGAGACAGAGCTGCTGAATCACATGGAAGCGAAAAACAATCTTGGGCAGGAAGGAAGGCACTGTGCGAATAGTCACTCCTGCCTCAGTGAACTGCAGAAAAAGCTCTCGACATGAGAGTGCCTGGAGCTCGGAAACTCTTCTGGCTGAAGTGATAGCCACCAAAAAGACTGCTTTCAACGTCAGGTCTTTCAGAGATGCCCTCGACAAGGGTTCAAAAGGCGGCTTCTGCAATGCTCTTAGCACCAGGTTGAGATTCCACGCAGGCACCACTGAGTGCAGAGGAGGGCGCAGGTGATTAACTCCCTTGAGAAAGCGCACCACATCTGGCTGCGAAGCCAGGGAAGCACCCTTCAGGCGGCCCCTGAAGCAAGCCAGAGCCGCTACCTGAACTTTCAGGGAACTGAGCGACAGGCCTTTGTCCAGACCTTCTTGCAGGAACGCCAACACTGAAGAAATTGGAGCAGTGAAGGGAGAAAGTTAGCCTGCTTCACACCACGCTGCAAAGATACGCCAAACCTTGGCGTAAGCAGTAGAAGTAGAGCGCTTCCTCGCTCTCAGCATAGTGGCGATGACCTTGTCTGAGAAGCCCTTCTTTCTCAGACGCTGCCGCTCAATAGCCAGGCCGTAAGACCAAAGGGGGAGGGATCCTCCATCACCACGGGACCCTGATGTAACAGGCCCTGCTCCACTGGCAGCCGCAGAGGATCGCCGACTGAGAGCCTGATCAAGTCCGCATACCAGGGACGTCTGGGCCAATCCGGACCCACCAGGATTACCCCGCCGGGATGCTTTGCCACCCGGTCTAGCACCCTGCCCAACATGGGCCAGGGCGGGAACACATAGAGAAGCTCTTGTGTCGGCCACTGTTGGAGAAGAGCATCTACTCCCAGGGATCGAGGGTCCCGTCCTCTGCTGAAAAAGCGCGGCACTTGGCAATTGGCCGATGACGCCATCAGATCTAGGCTCGGCTGGCCCCAGCGCTTCGTGATGTCCAAGAACGCCTGAGCAGATAGCTGCCACTCTCCGGGCTCCAAGGTATGGCGACTGAGAAAGTCCGCCTTGACATTCATGACTCCGGCAATGTGGGCCGCTGAAAGCTGCTCCAGGTTCGCGTCCCCCCACTGGCATAGATTCATAGCCTCCTTGGCTAGAGGGGCGCTCTTGGTACCTCCCTGGCGGTTGACATAGGCCACAGCCGTGGCATTGTCCGACAGGACCCGTACAGGCTTCAACACCAGTACCGGGATGAACTCCAACAACACCAACCGAATGGCTCTGAGTTCCAGGAGGTTGATAGACCACTTGCCTCTGCAGGAGACCAGAGCCCCTGCGCTGTCCTTCCCAAGCAGTGGGCTCCCCAGCCCATCAAAGAGGCGTCTGTCGTGACGACAATCCACTCCGGGGTCACCAGAGGCATTCCTGCAGACAACTTGTCTGTCTGCGTCCACCAGCTCAGCGCCTTGCGCACTGCTGGGTCCAAGGGAAGGCGCACAGCATAATCCTCCGACATCGGAGTCCAGCGCAGCAGCAGAGATTGTTGTAGTGGTCTCATATGAGCCCTGGCCCAGGGCACTACTTCCATCGTGGCTGTCATAGAGCCCAACAGCTGCACGTAGTCCCAAGCCCGAATAGGAGAGGCTACTAGGAACTAGTCCACCTGAGCCTGAAGCTTGACAATCCGATTGTCTGGCAGGAACACTCTGCCCACTTGGGTGTCGAATCGAACTCCCAGATACTCCAGGGACTGAGTCGGGCGCAGCTGGCTTTACTCCCAGTTAATGATCCACCCCAGGGAGCTCAAAAGAGCAACCACCCGGTTCACAGCTTTGCCGCACTCTGCATAAGAGGGGGCTTGGATCAACCAGTCGTCCAGATAAGGATGGACTAGAACTCCTTCCTTCCTCAGGAAGGCCGCGATGACCACCATTACTTTGGAGAAGGTCCGCGGAGCAGCAGCCAACGGGAGGGCTCTGAACTGGAAGTGTCGGCCCAGTACTGCAAAACGCAGAAAGCGTTGATGAGGAGGCCAGATGGGAATATGCAAGTACGCTTCCTTGATGTCCAAGGATGCCAGGAACTCTCCTGCCTTCACTGCCGCTATAACAGAGCGGAGGGTCTCCATGCGAAAGTGCCGAACTTTCAAGGCCCAATTGACCCCTTTGAGGTCGAGGATAGGCCGTACAGAACCTCCTTTCTTTGGTATCACAAAGAA
Organism: Microcaecilia unicolor; assembly: GCF_901765095.1. Classification (NCBI taxonomy): domain Eukaryota; kingdom Metazoa; phylum Chordata; class Amphibia; order Gymnophiona; family Siphonopidae; genus Microcaecilia; species Microcaecilia unicolor. The sequence continues at coordinate 608,421,831 of NC_044032.1, read as the reverse complement.
AAAGGAGTAACGTCCCTTGCCCAGCTGATTTTCTGGCACCGGAACGACCGCCCCCAGGCGGATCAGATTGTCCAAGGTCTGCTGCACTGCCACAGCTTGACCGGAGACTTGCAGGGAGAGAGTACAAACCCGTCTTTTAAGGGTCGGCAGAACTCTAGCTTGTAGCCGTCTCTGATAACTTCCAGCACCCAAGCGTCTGAAGTTATTGTGGTCCACTCGCCCATAAACGAGGACAGCCGTCCTCCAATCTGCACTGAGGCGTGGACCAAGGCCCCGTCATTGGGTACGAGACCCTGGGGGAGAACCGGAGGGAGCACCTCCGGGACGGCGGTCTCTGCGAAAGGAATGCTGCTTGGGGGAGAAGTTCCTCTTGAAGGAAGAGGAGGCAGAGGAGCCCGACCTGCCCGGGCGGTACCGACGGGCTTCCTGAAACCGTCCTCTGGAGGTACCAGGGCGAGTACTAGCCCGAGCCCTGACCTCTGGTAACTTCTTGCCCTTAGACGTGCCGAGATCGGTCACGATTTTGTCCAGCTCGACCCCAAAGAGCAGCTTGCCTTTAAAAGGCAATCTAGCCAGGCGGGATTTAGAGGCGTGGTCAGCAGACCAATGCTTCAGCCAAAGCCACCGCCGCGCAGAGATTGTCTGAGCCATGCCTTTAGCTGAGGCTCTCAAGACATCATACAGCAAGTCTGCCAAATAGGCTAAGCCCGATTCCAGGGCCGGCCAATCAGCCCTCAAGGAATGATCCGAGGGGGAAGCCCGCTGCACCATAGTCAGGCACGCCCTGGCCACATAGGAGCCGCAAATTGAGGCCTGCAAACTTAAAACAGCCGCCTCAAAGGACGACCTTAAGGCCGCCTCCAATCTTCTGTCTTGGGCGTCCTTTAGGGCCGTGCCACCTTCCACCGGCAACGCCGTTTTCTTAGTCACCGCAGTGATTAAAGAATCCACGGTAGGCCACAGAAAGGCCTCACGTTCACTTACAGGCAAAGGATAGCGGCGGGACATAGCCCTAGCCACTTTAAGGCTCGCTTCCGGGACATCCCATTGAGCCGAAATTAAGGTGTGCATGGCATCATGCACGTCGTGGAAGGTTCTTGGCGGGCGTTTCGTCCCCAGCATAATGGCAGAGCCAACAGGGGCTGAGGGAGAGACGTCCTCCGGAGAGGAAATCTTCAAAATGCCCATGGCCTGCACAAACAGGTTGGGCAAATCCTCTGAGCTAAAAAGTCGCGCTGCAGAGGGGTCATCCGCTCCATCCGAGCGGGGATCCGTCTCCTCCAAGGAATCCGCAAAGGACCGTTGGGAGAACTCAGATACGCTGCCCTCATCTACATCGGAGGAGACAAAGTCCTCCAAGGCCTGGGAATCAACCCGAGGGCGTTTACCTCCGGGGGCCTCAACCTCTTTACCAGACGAGGGAGCAGGGGCAGCGTTTTGCATAAGGAAGGCCTGATGCAGCAGCAAAACAAACTCGGGGGAGAAACCCCCCAGACTGTGCACTTCCGCAGCCTGGGCTACAGCCCTAGACGCACCCTCAACCGGCGCTCGCAAGAGCGGGGGAGAGACATGCTGCGCATCCAAGATGGCGTCCGGCGCGACACTCCGCGAAGGAGCCGCGCGGGAAACACGGCGCTTAATTTTAGCCGCCTTTGTGCCGTCGCCCAAATTAAGGGCGTTCATGGCATTAATGTCTCCTACCTCAAGGGCGGCCCAAGAAGAAGCCGTCCGAGCCGCGTGGCCAGCCAAGATGGCGGAGGCGAGGAGCGGGGGATGGGCGTTTATGGCGGGAAAAACCGCCACACCGGAGGAAGGACCGGGACACTCATCGGTCACAAAACTGTCACCCAACAAGGGCGAATCAGACTTTAAGACCCCCGCATCCCCTCTAGAAGCGCCCAAGCGATCCGGGGAGCGACTCTTTACGCCCTCGCCCTCTGACGCCATATGCCACGTGGAGATAAATCGGGGAACCCCCTGCCCGCTATAAAAAGGTAAAAATTACCTGCTTTCCGCTCCGAGCTGTAACGACCTGGTGTCCCAGTGAGTAGCTGCAATGAACGTTTAAATAAACGTCGAAATAAACGCCTTTAAGGACGTTCAAAATTTTTTTTTTTTTTTTTTTTAACGGAGCCAGCGGGAGGGGGGAGAAAAGGAGGGACCTGGCACCACCAGGTTTGCACTTGCTCAAAAGAGCCCTCAACCCCAGGCACTCAACAAAACCTAAGAATTAGGCTTGGAGGCCTAGCGAGAGCTGCTGCTGTGTGTGACCACCACCTGCTGAGATAGAGAACATACTGAGGAGTTTCCGGCAGCACATGACCACATATAGGGAGGCAAAAGTTTGCTCTCTATCTCCACCTGCTGGTAGATGGACACAACCCACCAGTCTATGGATTGATCAGCTTGATGATATGGAAAGGAGCTTTTCACTGATCGAGCTGTCAAGCTGCAGGCTTCCTCCGACTATGCCAAGCATGGATGTCCCCGGAGAGAAAAAAATCATGGATGAGACAGAAAAAAAAGCTCCTAGGTGTCTGCCTTCACTTCAGTCAGCTCTGCCGAAGAAAGCAACTGAGCCACCTGTCTGCCGTTTTTTTTGCTTCAAAACCTGTCAGATTGTATCTCACCCTTAATCAGCTAATCCTGCAGCTGGCGTCCTTCCTTGTATTTGCCCCCTTTTCTCTCTTTTCCCCTTAGTGTCCCTTCCCATCTGTCTTTCCCTTCCTCTCTCCCTTCCCATGTCTCTGGATGCTTAGTTCTGCTCGCTGAACCTACTTAGTGCCTGCAGCAGTTAGTGCTCACAGTCAAGCAAACAAAAGAGCAGATTAGTAAAGACGAAGATTGCTCCAAGCTGCCTATTCCGTTATCTAAAACAAGATTACATGAATTAATCATTTTTTAAAATGTAACATAGTAACATAGTAGATGACGGCAGAAAAAGACCTGCATGGTCCATCCAGTCTGCCCAACAAGATAAACTCATACACACTCTTCTTTGCTAAATTGTGTTGTATATCCCTGAAGGAACAGCACAAGTTGAGAGGAGAGGGGGAGGGGAAACAGGGAGGGGTCTGTAGGGGTATTTCCCTGTGATCTAGCCTAAGCTGGTCTTGGCCTATACAAGCCTATGACATCTTGGTATAATAAGATGGCTGCTGCAACATCTCTGTGTCAGCAAGATCCAGCTTCAGCTTGTGGAAAATCACTGACAGGCTTGCTAAAGCCAAGGACAGTCTGTGTTCTAAACACCCCCTTCTATCACCCTGAGAACAGAGTAGGGAGGCAGACATGGCTCCAGAAGTTACCATTCTCCAAGGTCACAAAACAAAGAACTCTTCTTGCCCATGTACTGAACTGGACAAGATCATGATTGGTTCCTACCGTCACCTGACCGAGAGGTACGGGAAAAGCGGGAACAGAAGTAAGTTAGTGGGTCGGAGACCCTTGGAAGAGGGGCAACTGGTAAGAGGACCTGAGAAATCCAGCAAGGCTCGGGGGGAGCCAGAGACTTTGTATGATACCAACCTCGTGACCTGCATCCTGGTGCAAATACCTGTGGCAGAGATATTGGCTCTGATAACCAAAGGAGTGACGGGAACCTACGTGGGCTGATAAAGACCTGCACTACATAAGACACAGACAGCTAAGAGAGTGTCTGGGGAGATTCTGCTCCGGTCTTATCTGAAGCCGTCATCACGACAGCGTGGTAAGATCACAGTGATATATTTCCTGGTCTGGGGTTAGGCAATGGTTTTATCTAAGTACGACTGGTTTATGTCAGCTCTTGGTCAGGGAAAGCAGCTAATATGTATTTTGCATAAGATGTGATAAGTTTCATAAGGATTATTAGGTTATCATTTGTACTGTTCTAATCATTACCGTACCTAGTCTCAGGATAATCAGAGTGTAGTTTAGACAATATATTTTCGGTAGTGCTCATATCAGTAAGGGATATTTTTATTGCATAAGCTAGCGCAGAGTATTTCTATTTTCTTATCCATAATAAAGCTAATATATATATATATATATCTATCAGCTGTGTCTTTCTTTTTCACTCTACACACCAAAACACCTGGAGAGGTGCCAGAAGCAAGATTCCTGTATCTCACCCTAGACAGAGCTAGTGAGTCTGTTAGGCAGACTTATGCATCAGGGAATCTTGGTATAAGTAATCTGTGGGTACCTGTTGCCCTAGGTATTATTTATCTCACCCTACAGGTCCTGCGACCACACAGAGGGAGGGGGGAGGTAACACCGGCACACCCACAGTGTCTCTCTCACTCTCATACACTGTCTACCACACACTGTCTCACACTGTATCACATTCACTCTCTATGTGTCACACAGTTACTCTCAAACACTCTCTCGATCTCATACACTCGCGCTCTCACAGAGAGTCTGTGTATCGCACACATACTCTCTCACACTCTATCCATCCCACACAAACACTCTCTCTCACACTGTATCTGTGTGAAACACACTCACACACTCACTGTGGCTCACGCACTCGCACATACTCTCATTCTCACACACACTCTCTCTCACAGACACACTCACACCCATACTCACTCTCTCTCTCACTCACACACACATATTCACTCTCTCTCTCTCACACACAGTCAATCTCACACACACACACTCTCTCAAACATACACACTCCAAGGAAAACCTTGCTAGCGCCCGTTTCATTTGTATCAGAAACGGGCCTTTTTTTACTAGTATTTACATAATCAGGATGATCTTATTGGCCATGGTCATTGTGGTAAGTGCTAATGGTGTACATTGACTATTCAAGGAATTGATTGGCAGGTGCCTGGCAATAAGCGGGGTTTCACCGCACGACCTAACACCAATTGTAATAGTAGCAATGTGATTTATATGATATGTTGCCCTTGTCAACTAATATATGTGGGCAAATCAACGAGACCGGTGAAATACAGATTAAATGAACATAAATCAAGAATCCACAAGGCCACTGTAACAGCTCCCACTGTAAACCACTGGCTGACCAAGCAACATGATTAATTAGACATAAAGTGGCGTGTCATTGATCAGATCCAATTGGGGAGAGTGGGAGGTGATGTTGACAGACTGCTCAGCTACAAAGATCAATGGTGGATTTACATGTTAGGAACCATGACCCCTGGGGGCCTACATTTAGAAATTGATTGGGCAGCTGCAATGTAATGAGACATGATGACATCAGGGGGTGGTGCTATGAGTCATTGACACCCTGAGCACTGAAGCATTATAAAAACGTAGCACTGCGCATGGGTGGAATAAGCACAAAGATGGCAGACACCGATGCAATGTGGAGAAACTAGTTTGCACTTTAGGTAAGTGATATGTTATGAAATGTTTTCTGACCAGGAATAGTATATAAAAGTAGACTGATTGTATGTTTTATTCTTTAGTTGAATGTTGGACCACACCCTGAGGCAGCATATTGTGAAACATGCCGCATGTAGGTGGAGGCGTCCGTGTACTGCATTTTATGTAATTTTGTGTGGAAGATATGCAAGTGACACAAATTGAAGCTGTAAGGCGTTTTAAAGTATTAAGATACAAGCTGGAAAATATTTTCTAAGGAATAAAGTTTCAAGATGGCTGGAATACAAAAAGAAGTTTGGATCTAAGTGTTGTTACAAACAGATTTAATGATTAAACATTTGGGTTTAATATTATTTACATACGGAGTTACCTTTGCTGATTGGTAGACCAACTAAGGAGATTTATCCTATTTTTCATAATGCATATTTGCAAAAGGGGTGCACACATGGGTAGAGCATGGGCAAGGTGCATGCTTATGTATCTCACAGAACACTATAAAGTATGTGCTTGTCGTTGGCATTTAGGCACCCACAGTTACACCAGCTCTATGGATGGCATTAAGTACCGAAGTCCAAATTCTAGGCATGCATAAATCTGGTTAGGCTACTGTTTTATAAAGGAAAGCAAGTGCTCATGTTCCTTTATGGAATAGACTCCTACCAGGTGCCCTCTGGGTATCTAATGGTAGGGCCGTTATTATAGAATTGCCCTTCTAATGCATATTTCCCCAGATTCTAAATTCGGAGCCCAGAATTGTGTGCCCAAATCTGTGTGTGTGCCCAAGATGTGCATGCAAATTAATTGAATGAGCCAATTATCAGTATTTGGGTGCTAACAACCAATAATACATGTTAATTGGCACACATCTTGCTGTGTGCTATAAGGTTTGGAATCTAACTACTAGCGTGCAACTTAAAAGGGGTGTGGCCATGAGCATGCCAGGGGCATTCTGTACGTGGATTTACAGAATACGGCCTCGGCGTGCCTAACTTGGGTGGCAGCATTTACACCAGGTTTAAGGAGCCGTAAACCTGGATCCAAAAATTAAGCACAGGAATCATCGCTAAGTGCGATTTCGTAAGGGTTGTGTACCCTTTATAAAATCGCGCTTAGCGCCAATTTTTTTTTTTTTTTTTTTTTGGGGGGGGGGGGGGGGGGCGAATTTTGAGTCCAGCCCATTGTGAGGGACATTTTACAAAATAAACAAATGGAACTGAAAAACAGAATGACCTGCAGACCATATTGTTTGCCCGGCTTTGTCTTAATGTCTGCTACAAAATGGGCCCACTGATATATAATAGAAAACATACCAACTTTTTATTTTAAATCTCACCTGAAGTTATAAGCTTTATAGTCTCTGATTGAAACACCAAAGTCCGAGCTTGGAAAATAGTGGCAAATTCCTGTCTGAGCCTTAAACTTATATTCTGAGGCTCTCGCCAGTTTTACCCGTGTCTGTAAAAAAAAAAAAAAAAATCTAAATTATCAACAAATGTTTATCTCTATGGACTCTCACAATTTCTTTGACTTGAGGTTGTGGAGTATGTACAAAATAATACAAAATCCTTTTTAAGTGTCTGTCCTGTGAGATTCAGGTCAACACTTGAAGGATCATCCTAAGCTCTCTAACACATTCAACTGAACACAGGCAGAATTATTTCTAACTAGCAAACTAATATAGAATGTCAGAATACAGATATACAAAGAAACTGACTATCTTAGCATTCACACCACAAACTGGTAGCAGAGTGGGAAATATCTGCAGTGTACCCCGGAAGACTGAGCCAATATCATCTTGCTACTTCCCTTGGAAGAACCACCAACCATGCAGGTGGACAGTTTTGAGTGACATCAACCAGGGGACCTCTTTGGCTATAACTTCCATCCATGCTTGAGGCCACAGGGCGTAGCTGAAGGAGCATGCCCAAAGGGGCATATCTGCCTCTTGGGAGCCCCTTGGAGCACCACAGAAGTAATATTGGAGGCTTCTGCTGCATGTTGATTGAATCTATGGGGAAGCGGAAAATCAAGCTTAAAGGTGCTGTTACAAATACTCCTTCTGTGGGGCCAATACATAAACATCTAGTCCCGGGGGAATGACATTCTTGGGGTTCCTTTGTATGTGTTAACACATGAGGAAGACTTTATTAGCATTCCTGACCATACCCCTTCCCCTCATTTCATTAATTGCTTTTCCACTTGACTCTTCTGATGCTGTCTTTTTGCCACAAGTGATCTGTGTGGCAGATTTATTTGGATTTTGCACACACCTTTTTCAGTAGTAGCTCAAGGTCAGTTACATTCAGATATACTAAGTATTTATAAGCGAACCCTGTTCCCTTTTGGTTTACACCTTCTAAAGCGGTTTTGTTAGGATTCAGAACTACAAGGCTAGAAGCAGGGAAGCAGGATATTTAATTAAAAGATATATGGTATGCAATCTGTGTATTGGAGTGTTTGCTGAATGGGACTGTATCTAAACTTCGCACATTTACAAAGGATACTGTAACAAACATTTTCTAACCGAGAGGAGGCGTAGCCTATTGGTTAGTGCAGCGGACTTTCATCCTGGGGTACTGGGTTTGATTCCCACTGCAGCTCCTTGTGACTCTGGGCAAGTCACTTAACCCTCCATTGCCCCAGGTACAAATAAGTACCTATATATCTATACTATGTAAACCATTTTGAATGTAGTCCTTCTGTGACTGTTCTCTTGTGCTTGACTGCTTAAATATTTTAAATTTAAATGCTTTACTTTTTGTCTATTAGATTGTAAGCTCTTTGAGCAGGGACTGTCTTTCTTCTGTGTTTGTACAGCGCTGCGTACACTTTGTAGCGCTCTAGAAATGTTAAATAGTAGTAGTAGTAGTAGTAGTTGTAAAAACCGTATATCAAGTCCTATTTCCTTAATGTGGACTCTAATTTTGCTGACAATCAAAAAGTCATTAGAAGCATCTGATACTTCCTTAGAAGCAGTATCCTCTTCAGCAATTAAAGACTCTTTAGCTATTCATTTAAAACTTGAAAAGATGGACAATGCTAATAGGGGGTGCAATTTGTGGGGGTTTTTTTTTTTTAAACTTTCCCTCTACTCATTTGTTATATGGATAGATTCTCTTTAGGAAACACCTTAAGGAGATACTTCACATTTCCTCAGCAGATGTACTGCTAAATGCTAATTGTTATTATATTCCAGAAAAGTTTCATTTTGGAGGGCAATCCTAAGAACATGTTAATAATTTTGGACAATAAAGTTTAGATTTAACAGGGGTTTCTTGAAGATTCTCAGGATAATATTCCAACAAAAGCTACTGTTAGCTACTTTTTCTTCTACAAAGGATAAAGGTTTAATCCTGAAGGCTTACTTTAAGAACAAGGACCCTTCCTTTTCTGGTGCAAAGATACAAGTGTTCCCTTGAACGGGCAACTCAAGCCCATAGAAACATTATTCTTTCATTGAAATCTAGGGTCTTAGCTACTGGGGCTACCTTTTTTTCTTAAATTTCCTTGCAAATGCTTAGACACTTTGCAAGGGACTCATTTTTTGTAGAGCCTCAACTGGAGAAATTAAACTGTGGAATTCATTGCCAGAGAATGTGGTAAAGGCGGTTAGCTTAGCAAAGTTTAAAAAAAGGTTTGGACGGCTTCCTAAAGGAAAAGTCCTTAGATCATTATTAAATGGACTTGGGGAAAATCCACTATTTCTGGGATAAGCAGTATAAAATGGTTTGTACTTTTTTGGGATCTTGCCAGGTATTTGTGACCTGGATTGGTCACTGTTGGAAACAGGATGCTGGGCTTGATGGACCTTTGGTCTTTCCCAGTATGGCAATACTTATGTACTTATGTATGAGAAATTCTTAATGGATCAATCAGGGATGGACCACCCATGACTTAAGAGATATTGGGCTTAATATAGATTAGTACTGCATATTGGTGAAAAATTGAATCTCTTATTTTTCTTTTTGTTTCATGTTTCTTATAAAATTATTTTCTGATGTGGGCTTGAGTTCCATAATGTGGTGATATTTACTTGGAACATTTCTTACTATAACTACATATTATTCCTAGATTTCTGTGTTATAGTAGATGATGACGGCAGAAAAAGACCTGCATGGTCCATCCAGTCTGCCCAAGACAAACTCATATGTGTATACCTTACCTTGAATTTGTACCTGTCCTTTTCAGGGCACAGACCATATAAGTCTGCCCAGCAGTATTTCCCGCCTTCCAACCACCAGTCCCGCCTCCCATCACTGGCTCTGGTACAGACCGTATAAGTCTGCCCTCCCCTATCCTCGCCTCCCAACCACCACCCCCTCTTCCCCCCAACTGCTCCGCCACCCAATTTCAGCTAAGCTTCTGAGGATCTATTCCTTCTGCACAGGATTCCTCTATGCATATCCCACGCATGTTTGAACTCCGTTACCGTTTTCATCTCCACCACCTCCCGCGGGAGGGTATTCCAAGCGTCCACCACCCTCTCTGTGAAAAAATACTTCCTGATATCTTTCCTGAGTCTGCCCCCCTTCAATCTCATTTCATGTCCTCTCGTTCTACCGCCTTCCCATCTCCGGAAAAGATTCGTTTGCGGATTAATACCTTTCAAATATTTGAACGTCTGTATCATATCACCCCTGTTCCTCCTTTCCTCCAGGGTGTACATGTTCAGGTCAGCAAGCCTCTCTTACGTCTTGGAACGTAAATCCCATACCATCCTCGTAGCTTTTCTTTGCACCGCTTCCATTTTTTTAACATCCTTCGCAAGATACGGCCTCCAAAATTGAACACAATACTCCAGGTGGGGCCTCACCAACGTCTTATACAGGGGCATTAAAACCTTTCTTCTGCTGGTCACTCCTCTCTCTATACAGCCTAGCAATCTTCTAGCTACTGCCACCGCCTTGTCGCACTGTTTCGTCGCCTTCAGGTCCTCAGATAGCGACGTTATATTCTTTATGTATAATAATTTTAAAAATCTTAATAAGAAAAGCTGAAGTTCTTAGGGCCCTGTGCTTGCTAAGGTGTGCTTGCGTTTTTAGCGCGTGCTAACCGTGCACACTCCTATAGGAATATTATGGGTATCCACACGGTTAGCATGCGCTAAAAATGGTAGTACACAGGGCCCTTAGTTTCTTAACAGAGTGTCTCATCAGATCCAGTCCTCAGGTCAACCTGCTTGTCTTGTCTCTTGGTCTGTTATTCACCCTCAAGAACACTCCGCTCTTCGCAGCAATATCTTCTAAGTATTTCCTCTTTTTGTCAGGTGTATCTGGATACTTTCAGTTCCTCTTTCACCTTGATGGGCTGATCTCTCTGGAACGCTCTCCTTCTTCATTTGAGGATAGAATCATCTTTCAATAAGTTTTAAAGTCTTTTAAAGGCCTATTATTTTTCCACTGCATTCAAGACAAACTCTTAGATTTTTTTGTGCTCCCCTTGTCAATGATTCTCTCATGCCAGTTCTTTCACTGGAAACCTCATAGTTATGAAGAAAATGAAAAGACGTTTTATAATCCTGCCTCTTGTATTTTCCTCCCTCCCACCCCCCCCCCCCCCCCCCCCCCCCCCCCGCCTCCCATATTTGTAATCGGTGGGTGACAGCAATATGTTTTTGAGGAATGTGAGGTGAGTAACTCTTAGTAAGTCACCTGGGTCCTTAGAAACCTGCCCTCATATAGCTTGTACTCTTTTCCCTTTAAAGGGCCCCATTAAGATCCCAGTTCCATTATGTGGAGGTGGATTTTCTGTGGGCCACCTGTCCATCACTTGCATGTATACCTTCTGATTTCATGAAGACACTATCCGATGCATCTTTATTTTTTATCATGAACTTCTGGCCTAATTCCCCCTTCCTTAACATGCCCCTGTTGGAACTTACCTCTCTGAGGTTGCTAGCTTCCCTTTTAAATCACCTGGTCAGCCTTTCAGCGGCCCAGCACATTAACACTGAGTCCCTTCTCTAGCCAGGCACTGGGTACAGAATAGGAAGAGGCTGGCCAAGAGGGTATTATCTGTCCCAAAGTTTGGCTTCTAAATCCTGGCACCGTTTTGCGAGTGTCCTTGCACCTACGATGTCAGCATTCGGTATGTTAGTGTACACACCTACTTACAGATACACGTGAATATCCGCCCACCCTCTCTCTAATGGATGCATACTTTTGGGCCCAAATACAGATCTTTTTTATAAAGTGCACCCATCTATATGTACCTTAGAGAACATCTGGCCAGGCCCATTTTTGGATGTGCTCAGATATTTAGACGCCATTTATAGAATTTCTCTCATAATGCCTTCATAATTACCAATACAAACTTAAATGTAGCACACCGACATACTAGCAGCCAATGCAACCATCAAAAATAAGAGTGGTGTGTTCAATTTTCCAATCCACAAAAGAATTCTCCCATCTTAATTGTTGTCAATGATTGGTCATAAAAGATTGAACCCACAGCAGCATTGTTCTCCTTATACCAAAGGAGGACAGACAATACAGTAAAATATCATGATTCCCTGTATCAAAAGCTGCTGCATTTCCAATATATGCTTTACCACCATATAGTTTCTACATTATATTACTTCAGGCTTCTGTAACTGAGATTTCTAAGCTTGACCTCAGAATGTACAATATTTATAGGCCAATATTCAAAGACTTTATTCGGCTAACTTATCAAGGTAGTTGGTAAAACCTTGGTGGTTTAAATTCCTCACTCTACACCCTTAAAGTTTATCTGGGGAAATGGTTATTCATCCAAACAGAATTATCTGTATATATTTAACGGAACACTGATTAGCCTGATACAGTTATCCAAATAAAGCTGCATCATTAACCTTCCTGCTCAGTGGCTTTCTAAATATGGTCCTTTATTCTGAAAAACCTATACCAGGGCTGGAACTAGAGGTGTACAACTAGGGCAACTTCCCTTGGACACCATGCTGCAGTGAGCTACAAACCCAAACATAGCTGACAGCAGCATAGCCTGGTGACAGGCTTTGAAGCTCATTCCCAAATTTCTGCTCTAGGCCTTAGCATGTCTAACATTAGCTCTGACCTACACAAATTATGCTGAAAATCCACAACTTATCAAATTAGTATTATAAGAAAAAGTAATTCACATATTAATAGATATTGATGAAAGGTTAATAACCTTATTTAACCAATGCAAAGCACTAATAGTGGATCCACCGTTGCAGCCATGATCTTCATATGAACAGTCAATGACCTGCTGGACACTGAGCTCCTCCAGTAAATTTCCTTTAATTGCATAGGCTGATTCTATTCCACCTACAATGCTGAAAGCCCAACAGCCTCCACACTAGAAAACAAAGAAACAAACAAAAAAAAACCCAGCAAATAATAGGTACCATGATTCCAGAAAATTAAAAGAAATAGAATTGTAAGCATATATGATCCTTCCACCCACCCTACATGTCCTCACTGGCAGTCAAACCATCTGCCTTGCAGTATTGTCGCCTAAGAACCATCATTACATTGACAGAGACTGAGAAAGTGACAAAAAAAAGTCCTTATATTTTTCTAAAACTGAATTCTGTCCTAAATTTTGACTGAAGGCTATCTGTATTCATCTTATATTCTGTATTTGCTTATAAAATATATCACAATATAACAATTTTATGTTTCATTGAAAGATATCAACGCACAAGAAACAAACCCCTTATCAAGGAAAAGAAAATGCAATGTTGTAATTAAGCTGAAAGTAGTTAGATTGAGCAGAAAGGTCAGAAAACTTTTTTTTTTCCTGGAAAGACTGGTGAATGCTTAGAATACCCTACTGGACAAGTGGTGGAGACAAAAATGGTACTGGAATTTTAGAAAGAGTGGAATATACAGAGAAAATCCCTAAATAGTAAAAGAATAAAAAAAGTTATTTTTACACATCTTAAGAAGGCACAGGGAAGGAACTTCTACATAATTAAAGTTAAAATCTTAAATGAAAACATGAGTACAGAGAACAGAAGTTATAATCCTAACCATACTTGATAGATTAGATGGCCCAATTAAACTTTTCTTTGCTGTTATATATTAATGATGGCCAGCACTGAATATCTGGATTCACATCTGGATAGGTATCCAGTCAGCAGCATTACTCAGTCCTCTGAGTGGAGGAGTGGCCTAGTGGTTAGGGTGGTGGACTTTGGTCCTGAGGAACTGAGTTCAATTCCCGGCACAGGCAGCTCCTTGTGACTCTGAGCAAGTCACTTAACCCTCCATTGCCTTCCGCATTGAGCCTGCCATGAGTGGGAAGCACGGGGTACAAATGTAATAAAAATAAATAAAATAACTCAGTGATTTTCAATCTTTTTCATCTCATGGCACACTTATATGACACAAAAATTGTCAAGGCACCCCACTGGAATCTAACCCATACCCCTGTTCCACTAAGATCTATTCCATCCCCACCCATACCTATAACCTTCTGAAGTAGTTATTACATTTAATTATGTTACTGAAATACATTAGAACACCAATACAAGATGGACTGATACAGACTCCTGCACAGACACCGCATACCAGCAGACACCTTCACTTTAGATGCAGGTGCCAAACATGATTCTCACCTGATACAAAATAGGGAACCACAAAAAATATGCAAACAAAAACTGAAAGCAGAGACACCAGAGAAATAGAAAGAAAAGTATGACCTCCTGTACAGTGCAAATAAAGCAGACAGATGTAAATTCTCATTATCAATATAATTCAAGCACATATGTAGTATGTCTCCCCTCTCCCTTGGGTCTAATCTCTTCTCCGACCTTTCTCCACCCACCCCTCAGGCCTCTCTCCTCTTCGCGCCGAACCTTTCAAACTTTGTGTTGCTGGCAGCTTTTAGAACAGACCTTCCTCTGGCCATCGTAAGGCTTTCCCTCTGCAGCGTCACTCACGCACAGCAAAAAGGAAGTCGCATCAGAGGAAGGAACCCGGGGCTGGACAGAGGAAGGCCTGTTCTAAAAATTGTCAGCATTGCAACCACATACTGCAAAGTTTGAAGATCTCAATGGAGAGGACAGAGACCCGAGCAGGGGGAGAAAGAACATTATAGCATCGCACGACTGGACCCCCCACGGCACACTTGGGGTTGAAAAATGCTATTCTAGCTGGATAACTTTGAACTTTGCCCGAGCTCCACTTGCAGACTTCCTCTGCACTATAAGGGCAATTCTATAAACAGGGAGTTAACATTGCATGCATAAATATTTAGAATACTAGCATAATATGCATGTATGTGCTCACTTATGCGCATATATGCCAGTAGGCTGGCTAAGCAGTATTCTGTAAATAATCGATTATCTTGCACAATGCATATTTACAACGGGGTGTACACATGGTAGGGGCTTCCACTTACACGCATATCCCTGCCTCGTTAAGGTGTTTGCACAGATCTAAGGTCTAGGTTCTTTTATAGACTAGGCTCCTTCTGCATGACCTCGAGGTATCCAAATGGACCAAACAACTCCAGAGGAACTTAAAGGGAAAGGGTCATGGGTTTGATCATGGGAGAAGCAATTCTGTATTGTGCATTAGAAACTGGCTAAAAGATAGGAAACAAAGAGTAGAAATGGATCATAATTTTTAAACTTACAGGGCAATACCGTACAAGAAGGAAATATTATAATATTGATCAAACAAGTTACTACAGAAGTTGGTACTCTCTAGTGTGAAAGGGATTTCAATGCCTCTATTATTTGGCATGAATTGTTCTAAGATCATAGTACTAGCAACTGAATTATTCTATCTTGAATTCTCCATCCTATGCCATAAAGCGGTTAACCTTGTTACTTAAAAAATAATATATATATATATATATATATATATATATATATATATTGTCATTTCCAATAATATAGCAAAGAAAACAATTTGAAAGAAAAATTGTGGATATACAGTAAAACCTCGGTTTTCATTGACTTCGGTTATTGTCGTTTTTTTCTTCGAAAAATTTGTCTCGGTTTTCGTCAGTTGCCTCGGATTTCGCCGGCGTACTCACGCTGCTAATTTTGCGCTCTCTTGTGGCGTTGTTTCTCCTTGTGTGATCATCACCCCTAGCTCTATCATGGGTCCAAAAAATGTTTCCACAGGCAGCAGCCCTTCGAAGAAGAAGGCCAGGAACACGATCGAGTTGAAGAAGGAAATCATTGAAAAATACGAGAACGGCGTTAAGATTGCCGAAATCGGCCGCATGTATGGGAAGTCGCCATCCACGATAAGTTCCATTGTGGCGAAAAAGGTAGCAATAAAGGAGGCTAATGTAGCGAAAGGCGTGAATGTGCTAACGAAACCCATGTGGTGCAGTCAATTGTTTATTTGGGTAAGTCCATGGGTTTGGAGATGAGTGGTGAGGATGTGGAAGAGTTGGTGGATGACCACAGTGAAGAACTCACCACTGAAGAGCTGCAAGACCTTCACCTAGAAGTGCAACAGACGGCAGATGAAGAAGTTGCTTCAGATGAGGAGGAAGAGACAGGGGAGAATGTGCCTTCCTCAGAGATTAAGGACATCTTCTCCATGTGGAGTAAAGTACAGGGTTTTGTGGAGAAAAATCACCCAGACAAAGCTGTGGCAGGCCGTGTCTGCAACTTGTTTAATGATAATGTCTTGCCCCATTTTAGGCAAATTTTAAAGAGGCGGCAGAAACAGACCTCTTTGGACAGCTTTCTTGTGGGACATGGGTCCATTGACTCTGAAGCTGGCCCTAGTGCCAAAAGACCAAGAAAACAAGTGATCCCAGATAGTGCCTTGATACCTAAGGTCCTTCAACTGTGATGAAACTGCCATGTTAAATAAATGTTCCTTTATTCTTTACATTAGTCTTTTGTATTCATTTTATATAAATTTCTTATTGCCTTGGTTTTCGTTGGTTTCGGATTTCTCCGATTATTTTCAGACGGATTATCGACGAAAACCAAGGTATCACTGTAAAAGAAAATTATATTATAAACAATAAATAGGGAAATACAATTATATAAATAGTCCACAAATTAGATCACATAAAGAGAAGATCCAAGAATCAATGGACACCAGGGGAAGCTATTTACATGAAATGATTAGTCAAGATAGTTACATTTAATCACAGCAGAGCAGACAATTAAGTCACACATCTGTTAGGCCCTTGATCTCTAAATACAACTGCAAATGAGAGGGCTCATAGAAGACATATTTCCTTAATCCCCCAATGCAGTGGTTCCCAACCAGGTCCTGGAGGCACCCTAGCCAGTCAAGTTTTTAAGGTAGCCACTATGAATATTCATGAGAGAGATTTGCATGCACTGCCTCCACTGCCTGCAAATCTCTCTCATAAATATTCATTGCGGATATCCTGAAAACCTGACTGGCTGGGTTGCTTCCAGGATCAGGTTTGGGAACCACTGCACTGTGGGATTACGGAAATGATTTGCCTTAATTCCTCCAGCTGCTCAATCAGAGGACCTTTCTGTAACCAGGGCATTCTAAATACCAAGTCTAAATAACAATGTCCATCACTGCCCCAGTGGTTGCTATCCCCGTCCTTCTCCTGCATGTGAAACTAGCAAGTGATACCGAGCTCTATGACAGCGTCAAAAACTAAGGACATTCATGGTACTAAAATCTTTTTTAATTCAACTTCTTAACAGAGCTCTGTGTAGAGTTGAGGAGTAGCTTAATAGGCTGGGAACCAGTGGACCCAGGTTCAAATCCCACTTCAGATATTTGATTTTTTTTTTTTTTTTAAATTGTGAGCCAAGGGCATGAAAAAAATACCTACTGTATCTGAATGTATAAAGAAATCGGTAAGCCTGAAAGCTACTGAAGTGGTGATCATTCATGCAGCACAAAGACATCCATATCCCTTGTTTTCCTCATTCATACTCTGAATGTTTCTGTTCGTAAAATGGATGTTTATGCTAGACATCAATTTCTCATGCATTTTAGAAAAGACTGTGTCGCCAGATCCTGTTCTAAAATACATGCGAAATGGACATCCTTTCTGAAATGAGGCTCCACGTTTTTGTACAATAGGCACTCAGAACCACCCCAATAGTACACAAATTTACATCTGCACTGAAGAATGTGTGCATGCATTCTATGCACGTATTCCATAAAATATTTGTTCATCACAACTCCACTCCAGGTCTTTCATAACTATGCCCTAAGAACGTGTGCATGTGATAGGAACGTATCTGGTCACCCAATTTTATAAGAGCCTTTTCTATAACTAAGACTGTAAAAATATAACATTAAGGGACTTATTTACTAAGCTACATTAGCTTTTAACATGGGGGTAGAACGAAGGTGAGGACAGACTTGGGAATAATCTAACAACATATTTCTTTCTGAAAAGAGTGATAGATGTGTGGCACAGCCTCCCTGGCGAAGATGAGAGAGACGAGGACTATGTCTGATTTCAAACAAGCATAGGGCAAGCAACATAGGGAGAGGAAGGGATTATAAAATCTAATACTCTGTATAGATAGGGGTGAAGAGTAGTCTCCTGGTTAGAGCAGTACTCTGGGAACCAGAAGCTCAGGTTCAAATCCCACAGTGGCTCCCTGCGGTCTTGGGCAACACCAACGAACCCTCCATTACCTTGGGAAGGTCAGGGGTGGTGCTGGCAATCTCAGCCTACTTAAGGCCTACCACTGAAACTCTCACACTTGCAGTAGCACCAAGAGCCATTCACAGCTTGCTGTTTGTGGGCAGCTGGGACGAGAGAGAAAGTCTGTACGGATGGGGAGAACAGGCAGTTTGGTTTTGTCTAATCCAAAAAGATACCACACAGAGTGTGGAGGTGCACTTAATCCCCACGAGACAAAGTAAAGGAAAACAGAGGAGGGGTGGGGAAGATAGGCTCTTGCCAAACAATGGAGAAGACGTATGATTGTAAGTAAAAAGTGATGGTTTGGTTTGGTTTTGTCTGCCATCATTTCCTATGTTTCTATAAATTACCATGTGCTAACTGTGCAGGCCCCTGTTAATTCTAAGTGTACATTAATCCCTGCATTAAACAGCTAATATGGAAAATGGTATTTAGGGGCAGGGAATGGGCATTACTACACTTTACAGTTAATAAACAAGTCGTTATTGCATGTTAACACAGAAGATAATACAGAGCAGTTAACGTTGCCACTAAAGACAAAATTAACATGCAGTAGTGACTTTCACTCTGCTTTACCTGCACAGCCCCCCCCCCCACACACACACACAAAAAAGCTTGAAACACTCTCAACAGTAAAGTACTACTACTACTACTACTTAACATTTCTAGAGGGGGCCTGGCGTATGGGCTCAGGGAGTTTATTCCAGGCATGGGGTGAGGTGAGGCAGAAAGGGCGGAGCCTGGAGTTGGCGGTGGTGGTGAAGGGTACTGAAAGTAGGTATTTGTCAACAGTAAAGTGAGAGGTTTTCCAGTTATTGAGCATTAATTATGACAGTTATTATTGGTAACTGAACAAGCTTACTACATTTCCTACATAGATTTATGACATCATCGCTATCAGTTAAAGTGTCGTGACCCAATAGAGTTAGAAATGTAATTGTAGACCTCATGGTTACTGACAATTTTTTCTGGTCATGTTAAATTTACAATACAAAATAGAAAAACTTTGAACTTACTGACAGCTGATTTCTCACTGGTGTCACAAATTTCTTGTCCCTCCAGTCAAATCTAGCAGGTAAAACTGCTTCTTTTGTAGAAGTTTTTACATACTCTGGAAGTTTAACAGCTTTGCTTTGTAGGTAAATAGCTAAACAGAAACATAAATCAGACACTCAACAAACATTAAAACTAAAATATTTCCAGCGGTAACTTAATTTCTACCTACAGATCCTCTTAAACAGAATATATTAAGGTTATTTACTTGAACCCTGTTGTTTTTATTGATTTGAATAAAGACCTTGTTCAGGAAGACACCTATTGTGAGAGGACTTTTATTGGATCCACTGTTTGTACGTTTGAACCCTGTTCTACCATCTTCTATTTTGTTTTGATCCCATACAGCGAACTTACTTGTAGCAGGTATTCTCTGAGGACAGCAGGCTATATATTCTTAAATGTGAGTAACGAGGTCTGCGTTACCCAGTCTGGAGCTTGTATCAAACTTTTACAGAGCTTTTTGGAGAGCGAGTTGTGCTCCACTGTGCATGCATGAGTGCCTTCCCACCTCCCATGAGAGCGCAGTATAATTGCATACAACGAAGAAGAAACAACGCCAAAGGGAGGTGGGGAGGGTATGTGAGAATATATAGCCTGTTGTCCTTGGAGAATACCTGCTACAGATAAGTATCTCCGCTTTCTCCAAGGACAAGCAAGCTAATATTGTCATATGTGGGGAATCCCCAGCTAATAGGCACACTGGAAACAACAACCAATGATGAACTGCATCGCGCAACGGCGAGGTTAGAAAATAGATGAACCCGAGACCACAAGCAAATCATCGAAAGTGCAGCCTGGGACAGAATAAAAACAGGCCTAGGAGGGTGGAGTTGGATTTTAGAACCCAAACTAATTCTGCATTACTAGGTACCCAAACCAATTGTCACGTCGACCATGCTACGTAAAGCATGCTACTCAAAGCGGGAATGAGATGTGAATGTGTTGAACGAAGGCCACGTAGCAGCCTAGCAAATTTCCCCAATGGAGGCTAACACAAACCAGGTCCTGTAAGAATACACTTGTGGAGGTACATTTTCCATCCAAATGAATGCAGGGATCTAGCGTCCCTGCCTGGGGATACCGAGGCATAGTTCCTAGAACTCCTGGCTCTCGAGCATGGATTCAACCACCATGGAGTGATGAGGCAACTGGGGACTATGAAAGCCAGAGGAGCTCTGAATCCGGTGCATGGAGGCGATCCCCACGGGGAATAGCAGAGCCAACAGAGGGAATTCTCAATTCCTCATAAGAACATCAGGGTAGTGCGGTCTCTAGAAGGAGATTCGTAGTCCAGGCACTCGAAGAACTGAGCCCTGGGATGCTCCACCTAAAGAGGAATTTCAATAGCGGCCACCAAGTCCTCGACAAAAGGAAAGCAAAGGATTGCAGATAGAGACGTTCTCCGTTCCTGTGGAGGGGCGGGGTCAGATGGTATTCCATAGGACTTTTCCTTCAAGAAGTACAGGGGATCGTCATTGGTGTCAGCCAGGAACTCCACACGGGAGGGATGAGACCAAGTCTGCCTTGACTGAGAGGAACCATGATTCTGAGAGGGGCAGAGGAGTGGGCTTCAGCCTCAACCCACACAAATCTCCCTGCATCAACATTGACTGACACAGGCAACAGTTGATGCTGGTGCTGCATGCAACACCGGCGTTTGAGGTCTCACCATAGGCTGAAGGCCATGCGAGGCTGAATCAAGAGGCATGACAGGCACAAGCACCCTTGGCGCTATTGTACTCTGAATAAAGCCCAGCCAGATGCTCAAAGGCCTGGATGTGCCCATAGAGCGGCGACATCAGGAAAGGATGAGACACCAGTGTAGAGGGGCAAGCTGCTGAAGCTGTGGAACTCATCAGTGCAGATATTGGCTGGTACCGGGGGCCTCGCAGAATAGGCAATGTCGAGGCAGGTGCTGATGCTCCTGCCAACATCACAGATAGAGATGCCAACACTGAAATCAAGGCTTCGTCTTGGTTCCAAAGAGAAGTCCCATTGAGCCATTCTGGCTAACTGGGTTCTGGCTTGGGTCTGAAGACACAGGACACAGAACACAATTATAAGGGGTATGGTCAGACCCCAAACATGGAAAAGAGTAAAAAAAAAAAAAAAGGGTGGCCGTGCCAGAGATGGTTCAATTGCATCAGAAGCAGCGATGAAGGGACTGGGAACTTTCAAAGCAAAAGCAAAATTCTCAATGGTGCCCCAAAAAGGACAAAGAACCAAAGAAAAGATAAAGGAAAAGCCCGATGGGGCTCAGGCCTAAGTGTAGCCTATTGAGCATGGTAAATAAAGGAATAAAGAAAATAAAAGAAAATCGAACGGGAAGAAAACGAACCCAAACAAGGCATAGAAAATAAAAAAGAAGGTACAAAAAGAGGCTCTGTCGAAGGAAAAACGCATCCTCTTCTCACTGCAGAAAAAAAAAAAAAAAAAAGAGACTGCCAGTCCCACACTCTTGTGATTGGCGGGAAGGCACTCGCCCATGAGGTAGAACACAACTCACACTCCAAAGAGCTCTGTAAAAGCTTGATACAAGCTCCGGATCGGGCAACGTAGACCATGTTACCCACACGTGAGAATATTAGCCTGCTTGTCCTCAGAGAAACTCAGCTATCATTTTCAAGACAAACACATTTGAGCATACATCGCTTTTGATTGATTTGCAGATCCTGTATTTCATAATTTACCTGTAACTAGACTTGAATTTTCTTTGTTAAGTAAGACGTTCCTCTTCAACCCCACCTGCTTTCTTGATTTTGATCATACATTGCTTTCTCTGCCCACCATAGCCTCTGTGACATTCTTAACTGAGAAATAATACAAGTTTTATTCCTCTGATATAAGACGGCTGTTACAAGCAGAACATTTTTAATCACCCACATAACAGCAAACTACGTGTGAGCATATGTGCTAGCAAATTTTCCAAGAGAAAATATATGGGTACAAAAATAGCTATGTAATTACCCAAAGGACAATTCAGTGGCTGAGTAACTACATTTGAAAATTCAATTATATGCATGTAGCTTACACCCTCAATCAAGATCTGCATCTAGAACAATCACTTAAAAAATAGTTAAAAGCAATTTCACTTAAGAGCCTAAATTTTGCCACACTGCAAGATAGTTCTCACTCTGAGGGGATCTAATATCCAGTTGAATCCCTTTAAAATCTGTATTCCTCTCATAATCTCTAAGCAACTGTCAATAATAATAAGCACAGGTTAAAATGCACTACCATTAGGCACACGCAGGCGCCCCACAGCAATTTTTGCATAAGTTTTTCTTTTTTAGCACTGGGAGTGGTGGGTCCAGGACAGAGAGAAAGCGTGTTCTGCGCTAATCAGTTAGTGCAGCTACATTGCAGTGTGCTAACCGTTTAGCGAGTGGTTTGCGCAAGCCCTTACCGCCTACAAAATAGGTGTCAGTAAGTGCTCACGCGATAATGGCCACGTGCTAATGGGAAAATTAGCACATGGCGATTATAATAGAAACAGAAAAATCAGCCATTTCCTGGTAGCGCTAAAAGTGGCCTTAGCACACGGGAAAGACTCACACTGAGGACAGCGCATGCCACTTTTTAGCGGCGCTTAGTAAAAGGACCCCAAAATTCTTCATTGCTTCAGGTACAAACTTGCCAAAGATCACAAGGAAGGATTTGAACCCGACTTTCCTTGTTCTCAGTCTGCTGCTCTATTAGGCCACTCCAAAGGCAACTTAGCCCTAGACTATTGTCAAATTTAATTAAAATAATTCTGATTATGTGTGTACTATCTTAAATGATACATAAATAGCCCAAAGCGCAAACACTCTTTTCTTTATATTCATGCAATGTTCTTATATGAAAATCAATGCTTTTATTTCCTTTTGAAACATCAAACATGCCCTGATCAGTCTTCTGATGTGCCCTGTTCCAGCACAGTATCTCTACTTGACTGCTTGTTTTCAGGCACTGTGGGCGTAATTATAAAAGGAGCTATCCAGTTTTAAGCAGCAGGAAGGTACATGAATGGCAGCATTATGGCCACTTACATGCATAAATGGCTTCTAACCATAGGAACCAACTTTTCAAAATGATTGGGGGGAACTTAACTTGGCACAAATTAACCAAGTCCATATAAAGGAAATAAAAGCATGGTGGGTGTGAACATTGCTTTCTACTAGATTAAGATTTGCCATATTTTATAACATTTGTATGCAGACACCAATCTGACAGAAAGGTAAACGTTTCTCTCTCTCTCTTGCAAACAAGCAACAGTCCCTTTTAGATGCATGTAGCAGAGAGGCCAAGTGCAGATATATAGACAGGGACAAGATGGGTGGTACAGAGTCAGCTGGGATAAATAGATGGGTGGCCAAACTCTAGGCAAGTTCTTTGTACAGTTAAACAAGATATAAGGAACTGATCTAAGTTACAGTGTGTTTGTAGCAAGCAAGTCCAAGTGCAGAATGGTGTACAGTCAGTCACCCTGTGTATTAAAGGCTTGAGAGAAGAGTCAGGATTTCACCTGCTTCCTGAGGTAGAAGTAGTCTCGAGTTAGATGTATATTTCAGAGCGTGGGGGCTACTCCTGAGAAGAATTAAGTTCCATTAATAAGTATACTATATATTAAGTTGAATATAGGGTACGATCTGTTATATCAGTTCTTAACCTTCTGATATCTAAACACTGCAGTCAACGCTGACCTCAAAACATTGTTCGCGGCATTTAAATACATACATACACTGTATCGGCGCACAATATCCTGTTTTAGGTGGTGCAAGAAGTTATCCAAGTATAGAAGAGTCACACTTATCCGAAGCTCTGGATAAGTGTGACTCTTCTATACTTGGATAACTTCTTGCACCACCTAAAACAGGATATTGTGCGCCGATACAGTGTATGTATGTATTTAAATGCTCTGGATTATCCAACATACCTGGTGACGTCACAGTATTGTCACTGAGATGCGCGTGGGTTTCTCTCTATTTTTCCTGGCATCATGTTTAGTTAAAAGTTAGCGTTGCTAAGTAAGATTCTTGGGCACATTAAGTTTTAAGCTCTTTTTTTTGCTTCCTCTTTTGAAACATGCATCCAATATACTTTTAATTTTATCATATATTATCCGATTTTTCAATTATTCAACAACCTGTTTGTCCCATTTATGTTGAATAAATGAGACTAACATACTGTCAAAATTCAGTGTTGATACCCAGATAACTAAGGATAGCTATTTTATTGAATATCAGCAGTACCCAGATAACTTCCAGCTCTGCCCCTGGACTGCTGGCACTATCTGGATAGTGCCGAGACAATCAGATGTGATTTTCAATGGCATTATCCAGATAAAGTCACTGAAAATCACTGAGAAGAGATTACAGCAAATGTGCATGGATTATCAAAGCCACTTTTCTTACCTTTGAACTCTTCTGGTGATAAATCAGAAAACTGATTTATTCCATAAATAGCACTGTTGTTCTCATGTGATAAAACAGGGGAATTCAAATAAACGTGCCTTTGTATACTTTCCTAAAACAGTAACACACACAAAAATTGCTGCCGTAACTAACTTTAAAGCTCACAAGTAAGAAAAATCTTATGTTGTTAATTTAAAACATTGGGTTTTGTTTAACAGTTTGGGGGGGGGGGGAGGAGGGGAGGGGGGTAAAAAAAAGTGAAGGCTTGGTTTTTGCTGCCGCATTAAGTTGATGTAAGGTTTTGTATTTCTCAAACTGCTTTGACATTGGTGGGAAAAAGGAAGGGATTTTATACATTGGGAATTATTTTAGAAGCTGTATTCATGATTCCCATATATATGATTTCTGCATACATCTATAAAGAACAATTTCAGAAAGCTATTCACATGGAAATCCACACTATGTAGAGATTTCAAGGGGGAGTGGTTTACACATTTCTTAGGCAGGACTAAAATCTATGTGTGCATTCCTCATTTTACAAAGGAAATACATGTGTATGGGGAAAACGTTCCTGGCTGGCTTTTACACCTGCTCAACAGCATGTACAAATCAACTTAACGTGACCTCACAGTTTTGGAGTGGGGACTGTTCATCAATGACTCAATATTATGTCCCAAACATCCAACTTTAGCTGGCACAGTTCAGTCTCTCACATAAGTTATTCTCTAGATTTTTTTTAGTTTTTTTCAGATTTTTTTCAGGGATCATCAGATTATTTCATCAGCAACTCCCATCTGGGCACAGCGCCCCACTAACCATAGCGCTGTGTATATCTTCATAGATCCACCTGATAAATTTTTTTTATATCTAAACTTTTTAAATTATAGAGACTTTTTTTTAAACGTTTCACTGTTTCCACATCATACACTATGTATTTAACTTAAAACAGCAGCCTTGCAACTCCATCAAACCTCTGTACAGGCATAGGTTTCAAAAAAGTGCTTGTTTCGGCCATTGCATTATGCAAGTGATTAAGGGAGTCATATTCTTCAATCCGATGTAGTTTTTGTCCACTTCAAAAATAAAATCATGCTAAAATTGTGCCCACTCTATTCATGTTTAAATATGTTTACTGGCTAAACATTAATGAATCAAGAAAACAATCATTACAAAAAGTGCAATGAACTAAATGCACCATCTGCCAAAATGAGAATCAACAATGTATTTGCTAAATCCTCTACACCCCAAATCAACTAAAACCACACCTCTCAATCCTTCCGCCCAAGATCTTGTTACTGCCCCTTCATCTCAAACCACAAAACAAACAAGCAAACACAGCAGTGTCCATGAATAGGAGTGGAGGAGTGGCCTAGTGGTTAGGGTGGTGGACTTTGGTCCTGGGGAACTGAGTTCAATTCCCACTTCAGGCACAGGCAGCTCCTTGTGACTCTGGGCAAGTCACTTAACCCTCCATTGCCCCATGTAAGCCGCATTGAGCCTGCCATGACTGGGAAAGCACGGGGTACAAATGTAACAAAAATAAAAAATAGTAGCAATAAGGCTGACACAAGTGCAAAATATTTAGAAAAGTGGAACGAACTTGCATTGGAAGAGTATCAAGATAAGGGGCAATATTTTAAGAAATCATTTCTTTGCCCTGGACTCTTTAGCGTCATAAGAACAGCCATACTAGGTCAGACCAAATGACCAGCTAGCTCAGTATCCTGCTTCCAGCAGTGGCCAAGTCAGATCACAAGTACCTGACAGAATCCCAAATAGTATCAGCTTTCATGCTACTGATCCCAGCGAAAAGCGGTGGCTTTCCCCATGTCTACCTCAATAGGAAACTATGGACTTTTCCAAACCTTTTTTAAACCCAGATACACAAACCACTGATACCACATGCACAGGCAATGAATTCTAGAGCTCAACTATTTGTTGAGTGAAAAATTATTTCCTCCTGTTCATTTCAATTGAGTGTCCCCCGTTTTTGTATTTTTTGAAAGAGTAAAATATCGATTTACATATACCCGTTTTACACCACTAAGTATTTTGCAGAGCTCTTATCATATCCCCCCTCAGCCATCTCTTTTCCAAGCTGAAGAGTCCTAACCTCTTAAGCCTTCCTCATATCAGAGGAGTTGAATCCCTTTAATGATTTTGGTCACCCTGCTTGGAACCTTTTCTAATTCCGATATCTTTTTAAAGATATGGCGACCAGAACTGCACACAATACTTAAGGTGTGGTCACACCATGAAGTGATACAGAGGCATTTTAATATTCTTTGTCTTATTTTCTATCCCTTTTCTAATAATGTCTAGCATCCTGTTTGCTTTTTTGGCAGCCGCCACACACTGGGCAGAAGATTACAGCATATTGTCTACGATGACACCTAGATCTTTTTCTTGGGTGCTGACTCCTAAGGTGGATCTTTGCATCAAGTAACTATGACTTGGATTATTGTTCCCAACGTGAATCACTTTGCATTTGTCCACATTAAATATCACCTGCCGTTTGGATGCCCAGTTTTCCAGTTTCCTAAGGTCTTTCTGCAAATTTTCACTTCCTCATACATTCTAACAACTCTAAATAGTTTATCTGCAAACCTAAATCACCTCATTCGTCATCCCCATTTCCAGATCATTAATAAATATGTTAAACAACACCGGTCCCAGTACAGATCATTGGGGCACTCCACTATTCACCGTCCTCCACTGAGAGGATTGACCATTTAACCCTACCCTCAGTTTTCTATCCATATACCAATTCCTAATCCACAACACAACAGTGACTCCTATCCCATGATTCTAATTTTCAAGGGACTTTGTCAAACACTTTCTGAAAATTTAGATACACAACACCGACCGGTTCACCTTTATCCATATGTTTATTCATGCATTCAAAGAAATGAAACAAACTGGTGAGGCAAGACTTCCCTTGGCTGAATCCAGTTTGACTCTGTCCCATTAAATCATGTTCATGTGTTCAGAGATTTTATTCTTTATAATAGTTTCCATTATTTCACCCGGCACCGTTAGGCTTACCAATAATTTCCCAGATCACCTCAGATCTCATTTTAAAAATAGGCGTTACACTGGCCACCCTTCAATCTTCATGCACTACGGACAATTTTAACAACAGGTAACAGTTCACTAACAGCAGATCTGCAATTTCATATCCGAGTTCTTTCAGTACCCTAGGGTGTATACCATCCGGTCCAGGTGATTTAATACTCTTTAATCTGTCGATTTGGCTCAGTACATCTTCTCAAGTTCACTGAGATTTCTTTCAGTTCTTCCACATCGTCACCCCTGAAAACCATCTCTGGTACAGGCAGATCTCTTATATCTTCTTCAGTAAAGACTGAGGCAAAGAACTCATTCAGCCTCTCTGCTATGGCCCTGCCTCCCCTTTTACTCCTTGATGATCTAATGGTCCCACAGATTCTCTCACAGGCTTTCTGCTTCTGATAAACCTGAAAAAGTTATTACTATGAATAACTGCCTCCGAGGCAAGTTTCTCTTCAAATTCTCTTTCAGCATTCTTTATCAATACTTTGAATCTAGCTTGCCAGTGATTATGTTGCTTCAATCTTTCTTCATTCATATCTCTTTTCCATATTCTGAAAGATGTTCTTTTGGCTCTAATAGCCTCTTTCACTTCTACCATTAACCATGCAGGCAGTCGTTTGCTCTTTTTTCCACATTTATTAATGGAATATATATGGTCTGGGCCCTCAGAAGCACAATTGGTGCCCATGAAACGGCAGCAGAAAGGCTCCTGGGAAAGGCAGAGGCAGAAGTTCCTGGGAGTGCAACCAGAGGCCAACAACAAAGACTAGCCAAGTCAGACAGACCCAGCCTCTCACTGGACCGGTTTGGAGTGCTTCAGCAGGAGGGTGAGATCTGGACAAGGAGAAAGACTGTGAAGGAATACTGCCACGCCAATAAAATGACTTAATAAAGGACCAGGGAAATGTGTTTAAAGCTGAACATTGGCAAGATTAACTGGGTTCAAGAGCACTATTTAGTAGTTTGCTTGCTAAACACCATTCAGTCAGAAGGTTTAATAAGCTGATTATTACAAATACATCTCATCAGCATTGTCTTAATGCTTTCACATAATAGAAATTGTAAATAGTACAGTAAACTGACATTTCAGCCAGCCTTGTTCGCAACGGTCTTTATGAATTTCCTGGAGAAAAAGGAGGAACATCCCACCCACTAATACCTTGCTTCCCCTGGCAGAGGCACCAACTATTCCAAGGCCCAACTGCCCAAGGGAGACTCCAGCCAGGTTAGCCCCAGATCTAGGGGCAGAACCACAGGTGCACTGCAAACGTGTGCTGGCCTGGCACTTTAGTTTTTGTTCTGACAAATGCACATGAGCTAAAACCTCTTAACTGTCTTTAAGAACTGCAAGTACTTGTTCTGGTCACTGAGCAACCAGTAGTAATACGTGTGCACACCACGCGGTAACTGCATGCTTTAGCTCTGAATTAATCCACAAGAAAGCTTATCACCTACAACTTTAATTATATCAATCTAGGGAAAACGAACACAATAAATCGTGGCACACATGTGCATATAAATTCAAATATACAGATCTGAGTATATAGGATGCCCATCACATAATCTGCACCGAGACTGGTAGGAGAATTAAGGCCCCTCCAAATAAAAAGCCGTCCTGCTGCATCACGGAAACGATAAACTGTTCCCAATCCCTAATTTTTTTTTCTCCCGCTTTTCTGCAACCTGGGTAGGGTAGAGCCTGGCCTAGACTAGCCTCCCGCCCTCCCCTTCCCCTCCCTTGAACCTGTCCTGCCGTAACCGCACACCTCCCCTTCCCCTCCTAGCCCTCAGCCTAGCGCTACCTGAAAGAAGCGCTCTCTCCTTTGGAGCTCCAGACTGCCAAGGCTATAGCGCCGGCCGTATCTAGCGAGAAAACGCCGAAAAAGGCCCCCTGCCTCTTCTGTGCCGTTCCCGGGTGCAGCCCAGGCGGAGAGGCAGAGGAGGAAGAAGACGGAGAGCCCAAAAAGCGCCATGTTGCAATGCACCCCTCTTCAAAGTAGTAGTTCCTAGGGACTGGGAGGGGGCAGCGCGCGGGGAAATGGGTGGGTAGCCACAGGTCAGGACTTCTCTTTCGCTTTCGTTTTTCAGGGATAGATTCCCCGGCACACAGCGCCACCTTCCCGCGCCCGCCCTAGTAGCTAGCTCGCGGCTTCAAACTCAGCAGAGTTCTTTAGTGATAAAAATAAGAATCAAAAGCAACACACTCATACAGTATTGTTCTCTTTTCCTCTCAGGCACATCCAAATGCATTCCCCACACTACAGTAGTACAAATAGCACCACCAGATAATATGAAACCCTAAAGGGTTGTTTTTTTATGGGGGAGGGGCGGATTTGATATACTGCCTTTTGGTGGTTACAATTAAAGTGGTTATATTATAATATGCTTATTTTGTACAGGGACAAGAAGTAGAAATGGAGGAGTGGTTACAGTACTGGTCTTAAGTAGAGGAGTGTGGTAGCCGTGTTAGTCCACATGGATAAGATGATACCTTTTTTATTGGACATAACTTAATACATTTCTTGATTAGCTTTCGAAGGTTGCCCTTCTTCCTCAGATCGGAAATAAGCAAATGTGCTAGCTGACAGTGTATATAAGTGAAAACATTCAAGCATTACTATGACAGTCTGACAGGGTGGGAGGATGGGGGTGGGTCGGAGGTATGCATGGGGACATCAAAGCATATCATTGATATTCTAACAGGATGGGTGTGGGTAGGTGAGGGAAGGGTGATCAACAGAGACATACAGCTTTATGGTTTATAATGGGCTAGGAACCCCAGGTCCTGTTAAGTCCTTTCTGTTGGGTGTTAAAATATTCAATCATTCTGACTTCAAAGGTCTTACGTTCTTGTATGGTTTTAAAGTTACCTTTCAGTATTCTCACTGTGAAATCACTGGTACAGTGTCCTGGTTCTGTGAAGTGCTGTCCCACCGGTCTTGAAATCCAGAGGTTGGTTCAAATCCCACTGCTGCTCCTTGTGATCTTGGGCAAGTCACTTAACCTTCCATTGCCTCAGGTACAAACTTAGATCATGGGCCCTCCTGGGACAGAGAAATATCCAGTGTACCTGAATGTAACTCATCTTGAGCTACTACTGAAAAAGGTGTGAGCAAAATCTAAATAAGTAGCAGCCTTTTTTTTTATTACTACTATTTCCAGTGGTTTTTTTGTGCCGGTACGCGCCAGTACGGCGTACCGGCACCTTTTTTCTTTTTTTTTGAATTTATATTTATTGAAATTTTTGAATAACAATATATAACACTTGTCATGGCATAATCATATGACACATATATATAACTTCCATAACCAATAACAGGAAAATGAACAAATTCCCTCCTCCCTCCCTACCCCTCTCCCTAACATGAGAAACTCTTACTCATTAGTGAAGGTTAGTCGTATTATGGTCGATTATTCGCTTTCAGAGTCTAGGAACAATCAAGTGGGGCGCATCAAGATCTATCCCATTGTGTCCTCTCCATGTGCGATAGCGCTCCCATAGCAAGTTAAATTTTGTTATATGTCCCGCTTTCAAGGCTGTCAGTTTTGACATTTGGTAGAGGTAGTCCATCTTATGTATCACCCGGATCACCGGTGGTGCCATTATACTTTTCCACGCCGCCGCCAATGTTATTTTCCCAGCTATAAACCATATAGAAGTAAGTATGTGGTCAGCAAGGCGCACTCCAGATGGACGAACATGTAGTAAGCATATCTCAGGCTTAGCTGAATATCGCACCCCGGTCACTTGAGCAAACGTATCAATCAATTCCGTCCAATATATTCGGATCTTAGGACAGAACCACCAAATATGGGCCATGTCCCCCACCATTGTACATCCTCTCCAACAGTGATCAGACCCCTTCCCATACATTTTTACCAATCTCTTTGGAGTATAGTACCATTGATACAATATTTTATAGCTATTTTCAGTGAGAGAACTAGATACAGAGGCATGTAACATGTGTTCTAAGGCTTTTTCCCATTGGGTCTCATCTAGAGTTATCTGTAGATCTCGCTCCCAGCGTTGTATATAGTATTGGATTGGAGCCTGGTCAGCAAGCAGGGCCCCATATAGGCGAGACACACAACCCCTATGGCTACCCGCCCTCATTGCTCTTTCTATATCTACCTCCTCCCGAATCAGTTCTATCTTTGCTTTCTTGTTTATATAATCTCTATATCGTTGGTAGTGAAATAGGTGAGAGGTTGGTAATCCATAGTCCTCTTGTAATTCTTCAAATGGGGTTACTTGGTCATCTTCCCACAGTTGACTTAGCGTGATAAGACCCCTCCTTTCCCATTGGCCATAGAGAGGATTGTCTACCCCCAACGGACATCCCGGGGCAGTTTTTATTGTCATCTGTTGAAAATGTATTCTATTGGGTAGAGTCCTTTGCCTGACCGCCCACCATGTCTGCAAGGGGTGTTGCACTGCTATTGGGGCTTTCCTAATATAAGACTGGAGTTGGCTCTTTGGTAGCCACAGTATAGAGCGTAAGTTTGCTAATCCCATCCAGTGTTGTTCCATCTGAACCCATGATTTAGTACTACCAGTGCTCCACTCTGCTAATACTCGTAACTGTGCTGCTTGGTGGTATAGAGCAAAATTTGGGACTCCCATTCCTCCTCTTTTTTTTGATTGGTACATAACAACCGCTCGTACCCGTGGTGGTTTGTGTTGCCATATATAGGCGAAAACCTTTCTGTTAAGCTGTCGAAAAAATCCCTTCGGTACTGGTAATGGTAATGCGAGGAACAGGTATAAAAGTTTGGGCAAAATCATCATTTTTATGGCTGCCACACGTCCCAACCAAGACAACTCTAACCCCTCCCATCTGTCGAGATCTCGAAACAATTCTTTAAGTTTCTGGGGATAGTTAACTTGATGGAGGTCCAACAATTTGGGTGTTAATTGAATGCCTAGATATCGGAGGGACCGCTGGACCCATTTGATCTGGAATTGTTGTCGCAGTGAGGCTTCGTCCCCTGCCGCCAGTCCCAATCCCAGAGCCTCAGATTTATCTATATTCACCCGGAACCCGGACATGGTGCCGTATTGATTCAATTCTTGTAATATATATGGTAAGGACTCGCCTGGATTAGTCACTGTTAATAAGATATCATCGGCGAATAGCATGACTTTGTGTGTTAGATGCCCCACCTGGAGACCATGTATGTGTGGATGTTGTCGTATGCATTGGGCCAGGGGCTCCATTGTTAGTGCAAACAGCAGTGGGGACAGGGCACAACCCTGGCGGGTCCCACGTTCTAATGTTATTGGGTCAGAGTTGGTTCCATTGATTCTCAGTATTGCTAATGGCTGGGTATATAGTAATTGGAGCCATACTATAAACCGTCCTACAAATCCCATTCGCTTTAGTACTGCAAACATAAAGACCCAATTGACCCTATCGAACGCCTTTTCGGCGTCTAAAGACAGGAGCAACATTGGCTGTCTGGTATTGGTTGCCTCCTGAATCAAGTGGAGTGCCCTGCGAATGTTATCTATTGCTTGCCTTCCCATGATGAATCCCGCCTGGTCCTCTTGTACCAGCTTCGGCATGAGTCTTTGTAGTCTCTTAGCCAATATCTTAGTAAAAAGCTTGTAGTCCGATCCCAACAAGGAGATCGGACGGTAGGAACCACAGTATTGTGGATTCTTTCCGGGTTTAGGTAAAACTACTACATTTGCTATCCGCCAGGTGTAGGGTAGCTCCTCTTGGGTATCAAGCTCATTAAATGCTCGGACTAGTAAAGGGATTAAGAGCTTGCTATACCGTTTATAGAATTTGTTTGTGAATCCATCTGGGCCCGGGGATTTACCGTTAGGCATATCGCTTATGGCCCACGCCACCTCATCTACTGTGATCGGTGCAGAGAGCGCTTCCGCTTCTACCATTGTGAATGTGGGTAGGGCCGCCTTTGCAAGATAGTTCTGGGCTTCCTGCGCATCTGAAGTACCCTCCATTTTGTACAGGGCCGTGTAAAAGTCTGAGAAGACTGTCCTGATCTCTTCTCCTGTTATACATAGTTTCCCCTCCCTATTGAATATGGAGGGCACTTGTGTATGGGTATAGTGCTTTTTTAACTTAAATGCTAATAGCCGTGAAGCTTTGTTTCCAAATTTGAAATGAGCTTGTCTCACTCTTTGGAGGTGCTCTGCTATCTCTGCCATTTGTATTTCCCTAAGCTCTGTCCGCAATGCATGTATTCGGTGGTTTATAGCTCCCGCCCCCGGTCGCCCTGCACAGTTTTCAGCGAGGTCTCTTAATTCCGCATGTATTTGTTGGGTCCTCGCTCTTACTTGTCGTTCTAGGTGGATTTGTAAGGATATAACTTTTCCCCTGAGCACGGCCTTACATCCTTCCCAGAGGATCCCAGCTGATACTTCATTATTATCATTGATGTCAATGTACTCTCTAATATCTGCTTCTATCCTGGCGGCTATGATTGGATCTGCTAATAGTTTGTCACTAAAGCGCCACTGTGGCATGCCAGGGCTCATTACCTTCAATTTCAGCTCAAGGACTACTGGGGCATGGTCTGACCATGTCCTCGGATATATCTGAATATCCACTGTATTTGTCATTAATGTCAAGTGCCCCATCCAAAAATCTATGCGGGAATGAGAGTTGTGTACAGCCGAGTAAAATGTATAACTTTTAGTTTGAGGGTTTCTGTGCCGCCAAATGTCTACTAATTGCCATTGTCTCATAAATTTATATAATTGGGATCGATCTGCTTGTGAGTAGCGTATCCCTTGCGTAGAATTATCTAGTGTTGGTTGCAGTGTGAGATTATAATCACCACCCATTAAAAGGGTCCCTTCAACATGTTTAGAGTGGAGCACTGATAGGTCTGAATAGAAGGCACCTTGTTGGTCATTGGGGGCGTATATATTTAAAAGTGTCAACACCTCTCCTTCCACTTTTACAATCATCAATAGATATCTACCCCCTTTGTCCCTTACTATCCTTTGCACTTGCCAGGGGTATTTATTGGATAATGCTATCAGGACTCCGTTTTTTTTTCCTTTCTGTGAGACTTGATGCAAAAAATACTTGCTGTGATCTCATGTTACTACACAGCCGCTCTGCCTCCTGCAGTAAATGGGTCTCTTGAATAAACGTTATATCAGCATGAAGGCGTTTTATCTCCTGAATCATAAGATGTCTCTTTCCTGGGGAATTAAGTCCCTTTACATTAAGGGTCATGCATTTAACAATACTCATCTCAACTGTGTGACAATCTCTTTTGTCCCTCTCCTATTCCCAATCCTCTGGTCTATTTCCTCTTGAAAGTCCTGCTCTCTAACCTTCAGGTAATGTCGAATCTGAACTAATCTCCCCCCAACTAGAAACTCTTTTACCCTCCCCTCCCCCTTTAAGACATCCTCGTATCCAAAGCACAAGGGTGTCATAGAGGGAAGTGACCCACCCACCCACATATTATCAATTGACAATTTGGGCCCCACTGCTTTGGGCAAAGTAATGTGAAGTGCTAATTGCGCAACTGAAAGGCTTTTTTTTTTTTTTTTCTTTACATATTAAATGTCATCCCCTTACACGATTCAATCTTACAATCAGTTTCTTGTAACTTATGTTTGGAATCAGCTTTTGTTGCGTCCGTTCCTCCAGTTACTTCTTTGCTTTGTCTTCGGGTCTTCGTAGCTGGGTATCAGAATGTTGTCGCTGTAGTCGTCCTTTTCCCGCTGTGACCCGCTGCCATCTTGGTCTATCTCCAGTTGATGGTATACGTTTCCTGGGAGTATTAGTGTCTCCGCTGGGGCCTGCTTCCGGAAAGATATGCGTTGCCTCTGCGATATCTCGTATTTGGCATTGCTTCCCCTCCTTGTAAAATCGCAGCACAAACGGGTGGCCCCAGCGATATTTAATCCCCTTGTCTGTCAAAAATTTCGTGAAGGGTCGGAGTTCTGCCCTTCTTTTCAAAGTAGCCGCCGCCAAGTCTTGGTAACATTCAATATGGTATGTGTCCCACTCAAATCCTGGTGTGGAGCGCGATGCCTGCATGACCTGTTCTTTTAATTTAAAATCGCTGAAGCATGCAATAATATCTTTTGGGCGGTTTGATGTTAGAGTTCCTAGAGCTCTGTGGGCCCTCACCAGTTGGATTGTAGCAGGGTCTCTTGTGATTTGAATGTTCTGGAGCAGCGCACTCACAATTTTTTGAACTGTCTGTTCACAGTCTGTATAGTGTGGTGTGTCTGGCAGACCCCTAAATCGCACATTGCATCGGCGGCTCCGATTTTCAAGATCTTCTATTTTGTCCCAGACTTGCTGGGTGTCTTGTCGGGCCTCGCGGTGCTGGGAGTCGAGTGTCTGGATTAAGTCTGTTTGTTCCTCCAGGCGGTCTTCTATTTCAGTTACTCGTAGGCCCAGCGCGCCTATTTCTCCGCGTAGCTCCGCCCCCATCGCGGCGATGTCTGCCCGCACTGCCGTTATTATTTCCGTTTTTATCTCCTGCAACCAGCCCCGTATTTCCTGCATATTTGTATCTTCCTGGATCCGTCCCTCCCCCGTAGTGAATAGCGACGGGGAGAGCGGCGGGGGACTCCCCCCTCGGGACTCAGATTGGCGCTGTTCGAGAGCAGGCGTGTTTGAACTCGCGGCTGGGCCCGTATACGCGAAGGTTTGTAAGTCGACTGCTGGGGCTTTCGAGGTCAGCATCTTTCGCTTACCCTTGGTTTTAAATGCTGTTTTCTTGCGTTTCCCAGTCGCGTTTGCTTGTTTTTCATGCAGTGGGTTTACTGATTGTTTGGGGCTGATCGGAGCTCGTGGCTCAGGCAGCCATTTCAGGTGGTGACGTCACTTCCTCCCCCCCGGCACCTTTTTTCTGAGGTCCGGCAGCTCCCCTACAAGTATTAACCAAAGTCGCAGCGGTGAACTGGCGGCCGGCGGTAGTAAAAGCAACAAGCAGGCAGGCTCGACTTCGTCCTTCGCTTCCCTGCCCTCTCTGCGTCCCGCCTTCCTTTGATGTCATTTCCTTTCCGCGAGGGCGGGCGGGACGCTGAGAGGGCAGGGAAGCGAAGGACGGAGTCGAGCCTGCCTGCTTGCTGCTTTTACTACCGCCGCCCGCCCGGCATCCCGTCTCCTGCTTTCTTCAACTTCTTTGACCACAATGCCCTAGCCTATATCAGGAAAAAAAGTTCTTCTCTTCCGGTGTGCAGCCAATCAACAGCGCCGAGCGGCTGCCACTTTACCCAGACTTCCCAGCTAAAGGTGGAAAACTCCCAGGAGTTCCTGTTAGTTGACTGCAGCTATGGCGGAGTACATGCGAGTTAAATCCTCTAAGTTGGTGCTGAAGGGGATGAAGAGTCAGAGGTGAGGCGTGTGGGAAGGGGTTGCTCGCACTTAGTACAGAAGAAAGATTAGTTGAGGGAGGCCCGATGGTTTTATGTGCTTGCTGTTCTGTATTGACTACGAGTCCCAACATGCTCAGGGGCACACCCGGGGAGGCTGTCATTCTTTGTAACAAATGCTGGGGAAACAGGACAGGATAAATATTTCCCTTTTAGGTGGAGGGGCTTGCTCTCTGTTCTCATCCTTTAGACTGATTGTAAAGTATGGCTAGATTAATGTGTTTCAGTTTATTTTCAATTAGTTACTGCAGTGGTGTTTTTAGTTAATATATGTGTCGTCCTTCTAAAAACAGAATATTCTTAAAATATATCTTTAGTACACCAATCAGTGCTTTTTTTGTACCGGTACGCGCCAGTACAGCGTACCGGCACCTTTTTTCTGAGGTCCGGCAGCTCCCCGACATTCCGTTCTGCCCCCTGCAAGTATTTACCAAAGTCGCAGCGGTGAACTGGCGGCCGGCGGTAGTAAAAGCAGCAAGCAGGCAGGCTCGACTCTGTCCTTCGCTTCCCTGCCCTCTCTGCGTCCCGCCTTCCTCTGATGTTATTTCCTTTCCGCAAGGGCGGGCAGCGCGCTGAGAGGGCACTGGGTATACTGGAGCTGTAACAGTTTACAGAAATTATTTATAATGAAAAAAAATCACGTTATTTTTTTCTCCTATACTAGTATAATATTTTCAATGATGTCTGTTTATATGCGCCATGGCTGGTATAAGGGGTGTGGTTAATGTGGGTGTGGCTATCATAGGGGTGGAGCCATATGTGGTGACCCCACCCATAATGAGTACTGGCACCTTTTTTTCTACAAAAAAAGCACTGACTATTTCACAGAGAAGATATTGAATAATCAAGGAAGGGTTTCTTCATGCAGAACTGTCCAGAGTCAGTCTAAATGTGCCAGCATTGCCCAGTTCAGCATACTGTTAGCCGCCAAGTTCATACAAAGTTAATTATGTTCAATGGAAAATAAAAATGTTGGCTCAGGCTGCTTGCTATGTGAAAGGGCATTTGCTTTAAACTTTGGTTTAATTCATTTCAGGTTCAAGTTTAGTCTTCAGTTCCTGTTCAGGAGGACTTCGTGTTCAAGTTTTTTCAATTGGATTCTTCAGGAGTTGAGACGATTTTGTGTTACAGTGAGCTGCTGCATTCCTCTCCCCTCCGTTTTACGGGGCTGGATTGAGACCTAAATTCTGCCGGCGCTCCCTCCCACTTCGTGCGGCTGTAGGGCAGCTTTGTACCCCTCCCGCTTCGGCGGTGTTAGGGTCAGTCAGCACCTCCCGCAGGATAAGCCAGATCCCCCCGCATCGGCGGGGTGGTGTCCCTCCCCCACTCCGCGGGGATGAGCTGGACGGATTCCCCTCCCCCACTTGTGTGGGGATGAGCTGGGTTAATTCCCCTCCCCCGTTTCGGCGGTGGTGAGCTGGGCAGAGTGTCCCTTTGTGGGTGTAATTCTCTAAGTGCTGAGTCCTGCGGATGGAGCTTTGATATCGACATACTGAGGAGTTTCCGGCAGCACATGACCACATATAGGGAGGCAAAAGGATTGCTCTCTATCTCCACCTGCTGGTAGATGGACACAACCCACCAGTCTATGGATTGATCAGCTATGATTAATGGAAAGAAAATTATCAGGTATGATACATAATTTTACCATCCTAAGGATGATTAAACAATTAGGTATAAACTATGTTTCTGACTTTACTTGTTTTGGACTGCTTTGGGTCCTGATGATCTGTACATCTGCTCTCTGGAATTTGGGAAGATGGAAATGAGAAAATAATAAAGTTTTGGATATATTATGTATATGTAAATTTTTGAATGCGCGTCTGCCAGGACTGGTTTTAAGATATGGCTGGAGCCCACAACTAAAACCTCACTGATTGGCCTTCAATCTCCAGAATAATGGTGGTAAATCTCCAGCTTTGAGATGGGCCACCCTTGGCATCTCTGAACTCCTTTACCTTTGCTGGCAGGGATACTGAGCCCCACCAGCCAAATAGATAGACTGCTGCTGCCCCTGCTGCTTGTTTCTGGCTCTGAGCAGAATGTCAGGACTTCTTGTGCAAGTATGCATGCAAATTTCTGGCATGCTGCTCAGAGCCAGAAACAAGCAGCGGGGGGGGGGGGGGGGGGGTGGCGGTAGTCCATTTATTTGGCTGGTGAAGCTCAGCATCCCTGTCAGCAAAGGTACGCCTAGCATGCCTGCATGGGGGGAGGGAGGAGAGAAAGGAATGTGTTGCTCCCTTAGTCCACCTGCCCCCCCCCCCCCCCGAATTTCAGGCTGCCTATGCCTGGAGAGACAGCCTGTTGTTAAAAATTTCCCCACGCTACCCAATTAGCACAGGGCAGGGGCGTAGCCAGCCTTCTGTGGGAGAGGGGTCCGAGCCCGGGGGGAGGGGGCACATTTTAGCCCTCCCCCCGGCGCCGCCCCCCCCCCACCGCCGACATTGCCGCCCCCCCTCCCGCCGCGAACCCGCCGCCGCTGCAGCCTACCTTTACTTTTGCTGGCGGGGGATCCCACTCCCCGCCAGCCGATGTCTTCTTAGTCGCTTCCCGCTCTTCAATTTGTTTGCTGACGTCCTGCACGTTGTACGTGCAGGACGTCAGACTCAGAGAACAGAACTGTTCTCTGAGTCTGACGTCCTGCACGTATAATTACGTGCAAGACGTCAGCAAACAAATTGAAGTGCAGGAAGGACTGAGAAGACGTCGGCTGGCGGGGAGTGGGATCCCCCGCCAGCAAAAGTAAAGGTAGGCGGCGGCGGGGGCGGGTTCGCCGGGAGGGGGGGTCCTGGGGTGAATCTGCGGGGGCCCCGGCCCCCTCAGGCCCCACGTAGCTACGCCACTGGCACAGGGCACACCTACTCTCTTCCCATAGACACGCCTCCTGTGCCAAAAAATAAATATTATTTTTTTGCATGCCCTGATGGGCACACTACTACCGCAGGATGCCTCGTCATGTTCTCCAGCAGTACTTTTTACTACAGTAAAAGGGCCCCTAAGCGGTTTATCCACAGTTATAAGGAGCTGCACTGGGAATTAAACTCAGTTCCTCAGGTTCTTAGACCACTGCACTAAACATTAAGCTACTCCTCTACAATGCTATATGTGGTTTGTAGCCAGCATGCAGTTTCACATTTTTTCCCATCTCCTTGAATCTCTGTTTTCAAGATTAGCATACGTAATTCACAGCAAGATGCACAGAAGTTCTCGTTAGAGCCATTCCGTACCGAATTCCATAACAAATCGGTACGGAACGGCTATGCACGAAGGATAGGGAATGCAAATAAGCTGCTCGTTGCAGCTCACTTGCATTCACTAACCCTTCGTTAAAAACGTCAGTAATTGGCCCGTAAAGCATGCGCAGAGCAGCCAAGCGTTATGCTGGCTGCTCTGCGCATGCCGCAAACGTCAAAAAAACAAAACAAAACGTCCTTTATGGACGGCCTTGCCCCCCCCGCCCCGCCCGAGATCGCCGCTGCTCCCTGCTCTCCCCTGCATTAAAAGCGTGACTTTTTTAGGCAGCCCCGGCCCCCCTCCCTCCCTCTCTTTCTCCTTTTTTAGAAAAAACAGCTCCCGCCATCCTCCGCCCCGGGCCCGTGCAGCGCCTCTCACCTCTGTGTGAAGGCGCTGCACAGCACGGGGAAGAACAGCTGATCGCATCGCATCTTCGGACGTCCCTCCGTTCCTCCTGGTCCCACCCTCGTCTGACGTAAGTAACCTACGTAGGTTTCTACACAATCAGTGGCGTACCTAGGGTAGTTGACACCCGGGGCCGGTCATTTTTTAACAACCCCCCCCCCCAAAAAAAATCCAGTACTAGGCATGCCGAGAATACAAAACACTCAGGACCTTTAGAGCAATTCTACCATACCATAAGCAGTCATTTCTACGAGTCACACAAGGAAAAGGAAAGCATCTTAAACACTACAGTGAGTCCTAGAACATCAATTCACCTATTGTAAAACGAAACCAGACAGAATAGTACAGATCGTAGATCCTGCACAGTCAATGCCAAAGCCATGTCTTTTTCACAAACACAGATACACCCTAATCCACTATAGAATAAGTAGTAATATTAAAACTTTCTATTTAGACAGAAATTAAACTGAACCCCCAAGATGCCAGACTCTGCATACAATGCAACACCACACCACAGAAACAGAAAATGTCCCCTAGTACTGTGCAAAATATAAAGACAGCATATGTAAATTTGAAAAAAAACCTAACAAATACCAATCACCACTTTACAAATTAACAAATAGAAATAAAACAAATATAGAAAGTAAAATAATACCATTTTATTGGACTAATACATTTAGCTTTCAGAGGCCAAAACCTCCGTCCTCGGGTCAGTACAGTATAGTGCTGTTACAGTATCTTATCCTGACCTGAGGAAGGGGGTTTTGTTCTCCGAAAGTTAGTCAAAATGTATTAAAATTAGTCCAATAAAAAGATTACCTTGTTTACATGTTCTATTATAAACATTTATTAACACAGCTACAATACTACTTTATCCTAAAGCAAAAAACAAAATATATATTTTATTTACAGTTTGTTGTCTCTGGTTTCTGCTTTCCTCATCTTCTTTTCACCATCTTCCTTCCATCCAGCATCTGTCTTCGTTCTCTGCCATCCAGTGTCAGCCCTCTCTGCTGTCTCCTCCATCCAATGTCTGCCCTCTCTCACTGTTCCTTCCATCCACATCTGCCCTCTATCTCTGCCCCTTCCATTCACTGTCTGCCCTTTCCCTTCCATCCACTCCACTGTCATCCCTTTCTCTCTGCCCTTCAATCCACCATTTGCCCTCCCTCTCCCATCCATCCAGGGTCTGCCCTCCCTCTCGCTCCCCCTTCCATCTTGGATCAGTCCCCTCTCTCTCTGCCCCTTTTTTCAGCCCCAGTTCCAGCCCTTCTCCCCTCTGAACACCCTCACCCCAGTCCCCTTCTCCCCTCCCCTTCTCCTGTCTGTGACCCCCAAACCAGTCCTCTTCTCCCCTCTGAACACCCCCACCCCAGTCCCCTTCTCCCCTCCCCCTCCCCTGTCTGAGATCACCACCCCAGTCCCCTTCTCCCCTCCCCTGTCTGAGACCCCCACACCCAGTCCCCTTCTCCCCCTCCCCTTTTTCCCCTCTGAACACCCCCACCCCAGTCCCCTTCTCCCCTCCCCTTCCCTTCTCCCATCTGAGATCCCCACTCCAGTCCCCTTCTCCCCTCCCCTGTCTGAGACCCCCACCCCAGTCCCCTTCCCCCCTCCCCGTCTCCTATCTGAGATCCCCAACCCAGGTCCCCTTCTCCCCTCCCCATCTGAGATCCCCACCCCGTCCCCTTCTCCCCTCTGAACACCCCCCCACCAGTCCCCTTCTCCCCTCCCCGTCTCCATCTGAGATCCCCAACCCAGTCCCCCTTCTCCCCTCCCCCTTCCCCGCTGCAGATCCCCACCCCAGTCCCCTTCTCCCCTCCCCTTCCCCCTCTGAACACCCCCACCCCAGTCCCCTTCTCCCCTCCCCCTCCCCTGTCTGAGACCCCCACCCCAGTCCCCTTCTCCCCTCCCCTTTTCCCCTCTGGAACACCCCACCCCAGTCCCCTTATCCCCTCCCCTTCCCTTCTCCCATCTGAGATCCCCACTCCAGTCCCCTTCTACCCCCTCCTCCCCCCTCCCTGTCCTGAGACCCCCACCCCAGTCCCCTTCTCCCCTCCCCTGTCTGAGATCCCCACCCCAGTCCCCTTCTCCCCTCCCCCTTTTTCCCCTCTGAACACCCCCACCCGAGTCCCTTTCGCCCCTCTCCTTCCCCACCTCAGTCCTGTTCTCACTATTGTCTGAATCGGCGAAGCAGCATCGCAGGCAGCGCCTCGTCTGCCCTGCTGCTTGTAAAAAAATCAAATCTCCTTCTCGTCTTGACGTCTTGACGTCGACTCGGGCCTTCCAATCAATCACTATGTCCCGCCCGCCCTCGCGGAATTTACCTTAGAGGAGGGCGGGACATAGTGATTGATTGGAAGGCCCGAGTCGACGTCAAGACGAGGAGAAGGAGATTTGATTTTTTCACAAGCAGGGCAGGCGAGGCGCTGCCTGCGACGCTTCTTCGCCGATTTTTGTTTAAAGGAGGCGGCGGGAGCGGAGCACCCCCCCCACCCACTGGCACCCGGGGCGGACCGCCCCCGCCTTGGTACGCCACTGTACACAATTTGCTCATCTGCATTCCGTTTTCGTTTGCTGCTACCGTTGTCCTCAGAAATTGGGCTTTAATACATGCCAGGGTTAAAAACTTGTTCGTTAAAGGGTCGTTAAAGGCTCATTTAGTTTAGTGCATCTGGCCCTCAGTTTTGATGTCTTTATGGGTTGCATTTGCTAAACACTATCATTAGCACGTGTTATTTACCATGGAATTAAATCATTTTTTTTAAAGCATCTTATGTTGGCTCCTGCTGCAGAGTAAAAAGTTCCTTTCTTGATTGTATTCACATGGCAGGATTTACTTCTCAAAGGCCCTTAGGTTAAGGATCTTTCCTCCACAGCTGACTTCTCTATTCTGTTTCCCTCCAGGCAGCAGGAGAGCTGCACTTCTTAGTTGCATCCTGTCTTCTCTGCTGATTTCATTCTGGTGCTGACAGGTCTGAAATTACAGGGCCCTGGACAGTTCAGTGACCTTGTGTGCTCAAAGCAAACCAGATTTTCAATGTTTCATTTAGACACAGTTTTAGCCAGTCAAAATGAAACCAACTTTCCGCCACTGCTTTACTGTGCATGGAAGCAGTGACAAAAAATCCCATGCTAATGAGCCTGCTAGTGTTAAAAGAAGCTCATTAGCAATTCCATGCAATCCACAGAGAACCGGCAAATGGAAAACCCCTGCCCTAGCAGGTAAAAACTACCAACAGCAGAGCTGTCGTTGGGGTCCTGTGCTAACTTTACTGTCAGAGTCTGAGCCAATCAGTGCTCAGGCACTGACAGGAAATTTGGCACTCTGCAGCCCCTTACCCCTGAACCTGAGCTCCCCCAACCCAATCTTAAAAAATCCCCAGTGGTTCAATGGCCCTTCCTGCCCCCAAAACTTTAAAAATATTCCTGGTGGTCCTGCGGGCCCACCAACCTCCCCTAAGTGAAAACTGGCTCTGGTGGTCTAGTGTAATCCCACCCCTCCTCCTAGACCCCCTCCACATACCTTGAGTCAGAGGCAGGGGGAATGCCTACTCCCTCCTGCTTCTGTGCCCGTCCTCATCAAAATGGCGGCATCCTAGCCCCTGCCTGGTGCATCCTGGGATGCAATGGAGGGGTCTAAGTACCATATAAGGAAAGAAAATCCTTATATAGTATTATACCCCCTTCCATTTCATGCAATGATGCACCAGGC
Source organism: Microcaecilia unicolor (assembly GCF_901765095.1). Taxonomy (NCBI): domain Eukaryota; kingdom Metazoa; phylum Chordata; class Amphibia; order Gymnophiona; family Siphonopidae; genus Microcaecilia; species Microcaecilia unicolor. The sequence continues at coordinate 608,377,649 of NC_044032.1, read as the reverse complement.
AGGGGCTGGAAACTGCCATTTTTATGAGAGTGGGCCTAGAGGCAGGAGGGAGTAGATGTTCCTCCTGCCTCTGAATCAAGGTATGTGGAGGGAGGGAGGGGATTACACTAGACCACCAGGACCAGTGTTCACTTAGGGGAGGTCAGTGGGACTGCAGGACCACCAGGGTATTGTTTGGGAGGGGGTGTGGGAGAGATCCACTGGACAACTAGGGCTTTTTTTTTACATTGGGGGGTCAGGAGGGGGTCCACTGGATCACCAGGGATTTGTTTAAGAACATAAGAATAGCCATACTGGGTCAGAGCAATGGTCCATCTAGCCCATTTGTCACACGTACCTGGCAGAAACCCAAATAGTAGCAAGATTCCATGCTACCAATCCCAGGGTAAGCACTGGCTTCTCCATGTCTGTCTCAATAGCAGACTATGGACTTTTTATCCAGGAACTTGTCCAAACCTTTGTTAAAACCAGATAACTGCTGTTACCACATCCTTTGGCAATGAGTTCCAGAACTTAACTATTTGTTGAGTGAAAAAATATTTCCTCCTATTTGCTTTAAACGTTTTTCCATGTAATTTCATTGAATGTCTCCTAGTCTTTGTATTTTTTGAAAGAGTAAAAATTCGATTCACTTCTACTCATTCTACACCACTCATGATTTTGTAGACCTCAATCATATCTCCCCTCAGCTGTCTCTTTTCCAACCTGAACAGTCCTAACTTATTTAGCCTTTCCTCATTTGAGAGGAGTTCCATCCCCTTTATCATTTTGGTTGCTGTTCTTTGAACCTTTTCTAATGCCGCTATTTTTTGAAAACGGCAATCAGAACTAAATGCAGTACTCAAGGTGAGGTTGCATCATGGAGTGATACAGAGGCATTATAGCATCCTTGATCTTATTTACCATCCCTTCCCTAATAATTCTTAGCATCTGTTTGCTTTTTTGGCCGCTGCCACACACTGGGCAGAATATTTCAGCATATTGCCTACTACGACACCTAGATCTTTTTCTTGAGTGCTGACCCCCAAGGTGGACCCCAGCATCAGGTAACTATGATTTGGGTTATTCTTCCCAATGTGCAAACTTTGCATTTGTCCCCATTAAATTTCAGCTGCCATTTTGATGTCCAGTCTTCCAATTTCCTCAGGTCTTCCTGCAATTTTTCACAGTCCTCATGTGTTTTAACAACCTTGAATAGTTTTGTGTGATCTGTAAATTTAATCAAAAATAGATTAGTCTGTGAGCCCTTACCACCACCTATTATGTAGGCGGTATGGACTCATGTGCTAAGCATGTGCTAATCGTTAAGCGTGTGGCAGTGTTGCTGCAATAACTGATTAGTTCAGAACATTCCCACTCTCCGCCCCAGACACCCTCTGGTGATGTGCATGTGCTACCCATGTGTTAAATATATATTTTTAGCACATGGGTAGCGCATGCACATCTGAAATTACTGTGGGACTCCTCTGCATGCCCAGCAGTGTGCCATTTTTTGCTGAGGTAAGCACGCGTTTGTGCTCAACACAGCTTTTGTTAATATGTGTTGTAGCTTGAGGCCTATCCACTGGAATGGTGGTGGGCCAAGTTACTGGGCTTTGGCCAGCTGAGCAGCCCTGACTAGGCCTGAAAGCCCACCAATGGCCTTATAGATGGGAACCTGCAAAAGCAGGCCTGCATGATGGGTCTTAACAAAATCTGGTATAACTGTCAAATTGAACATAGCACCTAAGATGTAGAAATAATGGACAAAAATGGATGAAGTTTGGTTTTTAAAATGAAGTCTGTGTTTCTATAAGATGGCACTCAGATCATAAGATGATATGAAAGATGATATGAAACTGATATGCTAGTATTGAGATATTTTTGTATCAAGAAGAGAGAAAAACAAGTGTTGACAAAAGCGGAAATGTCACAATCATGTGCAGATATTTTTGTAACAAGAAAAACAAGTTGTTGACAATAACGGAAATCTTGCAATAGCAAAAACGGAAAGAAGAGGGTACAATGCGCACCTGCCGGAAAGGAAAGTATGATTCAGAGGTTGTGCAATATTAAGAAAAAAAAAAGGGTCTTGCCATTGACTTGTATAGAGACCTGCGCCTATAAAAGAAATGAGATTTTGGCAGATAGTTGGATCATTCCCCAACTCTTCTCCAAGGGCAAGAAGCTCTGTGCAGTTGAACCTAGAATTTGTCTGATGATTGTACCAAATAGAAGACTTGACTTTGGTAAGAATAAATACGTTATTTCTGGAAACTATTCCTGTCTTTATTTCTAATTCATTCTTTACCTATCATATGTTCTACAAGGTAATCCACACACAAGTTACACTCAGTCTTTGAACTAATTTGGATCGGCCTTTAATAGAATATATGTGGGAACACAAATGGCCAAAGATTTATTTAGATCCTAATAGACAGAAAGCTGTGGTCATGGGAATTAGATTTGGACTGAGCCTTCTGATGCCTCCCCAACAGCGATACCCATGGGAAGGGGTCTCACAAGAATTCAGGGAGGCGGTCCACAAGATCATAGAAGAACAATCCCTCTGTATATCTCCGTGTGGAAAGATCCCACGGGGATCTACAGAGGGGCAATAAAACAGTGGTGAGTCCCCGAACGCTGGCAATTCCCTATCCCACACTTTCCTGTCCTTCTCCGTCTCCTTTTTGAACGCAGAGGGGATTATTCTGTGCGTTCAAAGTTTCGTTTTTGTCTTTCATTAATCCATTCTTTTCTTTCTTATCCCTTTTTCATTAATCTTTCTTCCCACTCTATACTCCGCCTTAATCCCTCCTTTTTGCATCCCAGTTTTTCTGTTATTATTATGTATTTTGTTCTCGGTTCTGTCTCCCTCCAAATGTCCTTTCTTCTTCTGACAGCCTTTCCCCATCCTTTTCTTTGTCCTCCTTTACCCTAACTTCTCCTGCCTCTACCTGTGTCCTTTTCTTACGCCCGTCCCTGTCTTTTGGGGGCGTCCATTGTTTTCTTTCTGTTTTGTTTTGTCCATGTCTATATGTTTGTAACCCTTGTTTTCTGTAAGGTCCCGAATTTCCTCCCCGGTGTCTCATGCCCCCTATTACATCCTTCCGTTTTCTCTCTCTCTCTCTCCGTCTTTACTCTTTTTTGTGGTTAACCCACTGCCATTTTATACTTTTCTTTCGCTGTCACTAAACTCTGTCCGTCCTCTTGTATATTCTGTGCCCAACTCTAGACTATGTGTACCCTCTGCCCTGGTTGCCCGTTTCTTTTTTTATCTCTATCTGTTACATCTTCCCTTCTGTCTCCCTATCATGTGTTTCTGCCTCTGTTTGAGCTCTTATTCACCGCAGTTCGCTGTATGTGTTTTCACAACTATACTTTACCCTGACAGGCTGCCTTTACACTCCTGTTTTTACACCTCATAAGGAGGGACTGTCCCGTCCCTGCCCTCCAAGCAATCTGGGTTCATTTCCCCTGTGCTGTACTTTATCCGCCTAGAGAGGTACTTAACCTCTACCTTTCATGTTTTCTGTTTCTGTTTATGGACAATATCGACCACTCCTCATCCCCTTATGAAAGCTGTCCGACTGTGTCTTTGTGAACAATTTATAGTTTAAATCTTACAATCTTGCTTGTTTTTTTTTTTCTGTAAAGCACATTTCCTGTCTCTTATTAATAACTGCGTAGTTACTCTTACTTCTCTTTTTCACTACTGTTCAGCTCTGTGGTCCCCCTCATGGAAAGATGTTTAGGGCATATTCCTTCTTTCTTGAATGTGTCCTTACTCTGTTTGGTTTCTTTTATATATATATTAAGGAAATATATAATTTGTTTCCACCATTAGGTCTCTGCCTATAATTAATGTGGTTTTACCTCTAGTTTTTTTCTTTCTCAATACGCTTTAGATGAGGGAAGTGCCTGTTTCCTCAGCCGTTTATGACTGAGATTTCTCGCTCTATCTTTGTTTAACGCCTGTACTAAAACCACCTGTCGTTATTTTTAGTCCCATATTTTTTCTGTATCTTTGCCTTCTCCATTTACAACTGAGTAGTTATTCTCTGGGCGTTGTCCTTGTTCCCCTTTTCTGCCATCTTCTCTATTAACCTTTACTAATATCCTCCTGACACGGTATCCTGTACCCCCCCCCCCCCCCCCCCCCCCCCCCCCCCCCCCCACCCCCCCCCCCCCCCCCCCCCCCCCCCCATTGCACGTCCGATAAGGTTCCTCTACTCTGTCCGTGGTTAAAATTCATTGGTTCTGGTTCATTGTCCTGTTGTTTCTGCTAGCAAACGTTTTTTTTTTCTCCTTTTAGCCCTTTTACTCCCTATTTAAAATTACTCCCTACAGACCCTTCTTTTGCCCACGATGCCCGTAAAATCTTGGTTTTTTTTTGTGTATGTTTTGGATATTCTTTGCCCTCCCACTTTTGACCGACTGTCATTATTTTCCGGTTTGCTAACATTTTTTCTGCAGGGACATAACCACCTCCCTGCCCTCCTCTCTGATGCTCTCCTCTTACATAATTTTATTTATTTTCCTCCCTCCGATTGCCCCTCATATCAAAAGTAGTAACATTTAAATGTGTGGCCCTCCGTAGATTATTGTTATTATATTTAGAATTGATACTTTGCTATGTAATGTTGGGAACAGTAATTGTGTGTGTCCGTTTTTGGATTAGGACAAACATATGCTGCATTTGTTTACCTGTGAGGGGATAATTGATGTGACAACCCGTTATGTAGTTTCATGATAACATGACTTAGAAGCAATTTCAGTATCCTTAGCCTTGTTAGTATGTTATTTTTGACTCCGGGATTTAGCTTACGGCATTGTTTCTGAACGGCATGATTAATATCCACTTATTTCCTGTAGAACTGCTTGCCCGTAACTTTTCAGGATGCAAGTTAGATTGTAAACTACTGATTAGCTCTACTGTGAAAAGCTTGGGTTTTCATTTTAGTTAAGGCTGCGAGACTGTGTTCGCGTTCTATAAATAAATGGTATACGGCATTGTTTTCAGTCCAATCATATATTCAGTTTTCTGCAAGTTTAACCTTGTTTTATGGCACATTTTCTCAGCATGCATAATGGCATTCATATGTAATAGTACATATTTCTTTTAAATCACTTATCTTTTGATAATCCAGTTGGCGGTTCTCTAGGTTCTTTGTATGTGCCCTCTCCCACGAACAGCAGTGTTTTGAATGCTTTCGGTTTCATTTTTGCGGTTGCAGCGCTGGATCGTTGCTTGTCTAGAATGGGCTTTGTTTCTGCAGTGTAATATTGCAAGTTCCATAATAATGATTTACAGTCTGTTTTTCCAGGTTTTTTGTTCATTTACTTTATATTCCAATTTTGTTGTACAGCTTTTTCTTCCTCTGATATGGGGAACATACTAAGTCGTTTGTTCATTGCTTTGCTCTGCTTGTCCATCAAAATTTACGTGTGTCACTTTTCTTTCAGACTTTAATGCATGTTTATGCAGCACAACAGTGTGAATGATTTTATTTTGTATTGTATTGTCCTGGTTTTGCAGGCTTCCTTACTGTCGGCTGTTTTATTTTAATGCTTTTGAGTTCCCTTCTTATGAATTATTTAATAGAAACTCTATTGTCTAGTGACTCTTTTATGGTTGTACCATCCCCCAAGAGCTTACATGTGTTTTGTTTTGCTTAACAATATTTCAAATTTTTCTCTTTTATTATTGTACCACTTCTATTGTAATTTTCAGGGGATTTTCCCTGGGACATGCTATATTTTTATTGTTTCTTTCTATAATAGTGTCACGCTATAACTATTGGCTTTGATATCGATGCCTGGGGCTTACACCCATCGAAGGTGACCCTTCAATGGATGACGGTATCTCAATTAGTAGGAGCAGAATTCCATTCCATTTTCGGAGTGGCCTGCGGATTCGGCATTATTGCCCACGTAGGAGTTGCCTGTACACATGACCGCTGAGGACAATAAAGAGACGTCTAAGACTTTGGTTGTGATTGTGTACAGGTTGACTGGGGCATTCAATATTCTTGGATGGTTAGTTTTAAACGAGAGGTTTCCTAACTTTTCAACGTTCTAGCATGGTTAGTCGTACACGAGAGGTTCCCTAACCACAAATTTTTGAGTGGGTTGTTGTACACGAGAGGTTCTCAAACCACTGCAGGTCCCTGGGGGGGGTTAGTCGCACACGAGATGTTCCCTAACCTGCGGAAACCCTTTGGACCGCTGCTCTTCAACTCAGGAGACCTTATTCGCTGGTTTTTTGAGTTCTTTTTGGGAGTGTTTGCAATGTCCCTTTTTAGGGACTCTATCATGGGCCGGAGCTCATGGCTAAGTACTTGAAACAGTTCTTGGCAGGCAGGGAAACCGGGTTTCTTTATGCTTTTAGAAGCACACTCTGGGGAGTAGTTTCCATCAATTAGGGGTAGAGTAGTATAAATATATAATAGCTGACACTAAGTATTTCTTCACTTATACACTGACTCTCTAGGTACATTTCTGTTTGCAGTTTTTGTCTTGCTTTCCCCTAATGTCACTTGCGGTCAAAGCGTCGAGCTTTCCGCCAATTGGTTATTTTTGTTTTAGGTTTCGTCACTGGAAGGCTCTTGAAGACGCGTGAGTATACAGGTGTATTGCGTACGCATGATGCATGATTTTTTGTTTAGATAATCGTCCTTTGCATGTTTTTGCTATATATATTTTATAGGTGTTCCTATTATAGATCCCTGAGCTAGAATCCAACTGGAAATTTAACTGGCATCGCCTGAGGGCCTTGCCCTTTAAATACCACTTTACATTGCACACGTTTTCCTATGTGGATTGCTTTCCCCTTATTTCTGATTCCATTATGTCCTCTTCCTCATCCCCTACTCCCCTGGAAAGAGTTCTTAACTTTTTCCCCGCTGATAGAAAAGAACTTACCCGTTTATGTCAGACCTGGCATACCGCTTGGTCCGCCAAAGATCAAGCACTGGAATGGCCATCAAAGGGCTCATTTGATCAGGGCAAGCTCCAAGCCTTGGTCTGCTACAATGAGTCCCACAAAACAGGAAAATCTAGGGATAAACATTTAGCTGCTATTAATAAGTTCATACTTATTGCCCGAAACCAGCACGATAGGAGTCTAGGTAAGTCCGATACCGATCAAGCCCCTTACCAAGATCCAGTGACACCTACCGCCCCACCACCTTATGATGCAGCTACTGCCGCAAGCTCTACCAAGCTGCTACCATGTGCAGTGGGATATACCCCAATACCCCCAGGATATTGTGATAAACCTATCACAGATCCTCAGCTACAGAGTTCCCAGGGATCTCAGACGGAGACCTCCTCATCTCAGGGATCACAGACAGTGACACCTTCGCTGCCTGCGGGATCTCTAGCCCCTGCAATTTTTGACCCACCTACCACCGTGCACATCGCTGGTGTTGTCGATATATCTCCTCTTTCATCTCAAAAAAACCCCCTTCCTATGTCCCAGGGGTCGGCACAAACTCAGCCGCCCATAACCCCTTCAACAATACCAGTGGCCCAGACTATCGCTCAGTCGCCCACTATTACAACTGCTCCAACGATGCAAGCAACTACCCAGACAGTGGTCCCACAGCAGCCACCTCATGTCTATCGTACTATTGATGGTTATGAGATTGAGATACCTCCTCCCATTATTGAACAATATCCTTGTGTCCAGAACCCACCGGTTCCGGTCAATATCCATCACCCAGCCACCAATCTAATTGATGCGGCTGCCCAGACCTCCACCTGCCCAGTGCTGGGATCAGGACTGACCTCACATATGACCACACAAACGGCCACCAACTCATATATGGGGCATGCTACTCAGACTTCACCCCAGCCACCACGTTTGGACTCCTCTGTCCAGACTGGTCCCCTGCCCCCTGCAACCTTGCCTTGCCCTACTCTGTCCCAGTTACGACAGATGGGTTTTGTTCCATACAGTCCTGCCACCCAGGCACGTGTAATTTGCCAGGAATTATACGATCAGGGTTACGTAAAATCGCCCCCTAATCCGGATAATCCATCCATGCCTATTCTTGCGTCTGAATGCTTGACTCCCCCTACATGGGACAAGCTTGGTGCACGACCAAAAGTCAGATCCCCTCCCTCAGCGGAGGAGTTGGAAGCTCTTCTTCAGCGACCTCTGTTACTTCCAGCCAAACCAGTTACCGAAGGAATCCGAACCGAGCCTCCTCCGATGCTCGATTTTTCCTCACTATTACTAAGTGATGTGATCCCGTCCTTTGCAGACGATTCACCTCGTCTTACTTTACCTAAGGCCCTCCCCCTTAACTCCCCTGCCCCTTCTGGAGCACGACCTATGCCACAAAATGGCAGTACATTGGCCAGTATGGGAGATGACCTCGCATTCGTTTCAGAAGGACTTCGTTCCTTACGTAAGTCCTTTGCAGCACTCCCGGACACTGTTGCATCTGCAGCATCAAGATCCCAATTACCCCAACAACATGATGTTATTTCTCATCACACCAGACAGCGTCACCCTCAAAGTTATCTTACTACCGATGGTTCTAGCCGGTGCCTTCCAGTCATTGACAGTCCCTGTAACCCTACAGTTTTTACTGCCCTAGATACCAGTGCAGAGCATACCCCACCTAGCACACCCGCCCAATATGTGGCATTACATGAGAATTCATGGCATTATGTTCAGCCATGGATTGATAATCTTGCAGGATGGTCTGAGGCTCTACAGCCCCAGTCCGCCCTTTTCCCACGTGAAGGATCCTTGCGGTCTGACAAGCTCTCGTTAGTGCGAGACCTTATTTATGACCACCCTGACCCCCATTGGGATCAGAAAACAACCCTTTACCTAATCCAGGGTCTTCAGGTTTGGAAAAAGTATGAGAATCAATTTCCCCCAACCGCCGCAATAGAGCCTCTTACATCCTCATCGGTTAAACCCTTTGGGACTGTTAAACTTTTTTCCCCTGTTGAATAAGATGTCAGGTGGTGTCCCTCATACGGAGTACACCCCACTTTCAGCTGTTGAATTAAATAGCCTTATACTACAGCTCCCAGATATTGCTATGGGTGGCAACCGATGGCTAAAACAATTACAGGACATTAGATTAGGTACTACTCTGTCAGTTGGTGACATGAAAGCGTTATTGGGCAGAACCCCAAATGCTAGTGTCACCGATATATTCACTCAATCGGGCTATGCCAAATTTGTAACTGATACCCAGTATGATGGAAACCCTTTGACAGAGATTCAAACCAAGGTGTTCCAGGAAATCCGGACCATGTATCCGGCTCTCAAAGATTTCTCAGTTATCACCTCCCAACGCTGGGAAATGGACTCAGAGCCTATTGAGGCTTACTTGCTTAGACTCCAAGACCTCTTTAAAGAAGAGACGGAGGAAAAATTTGACTCTGATAATGCTCTTCCAGTGTTCTACCATTTACTTAAGGGAACCTTACCTTCAGAGATTAAAAATAAATTGGAGAACACAGTTGGTCTCCAATTGGAAAAATGGCCAAAAATTCGCGAACACATTCTACATCATTGTAGAAGACTTATTAAAAGCAAACAAGATGAAGTTCAACACCGTAAGACAGTTCGCACTAATCTGGAAGTGTTACAGACTGAAGATCTCAAAGAGAAAAGAGCCTCCAAGAGCTCTGACACAGATCCCAATACCCCCGAGACCTCTCCCCCTGTTATTGTTATGTATGCTGACCAACGCTATGACAATAACACCCGAAATCAGGGCCCGCGGCCCTACTGCCCAGACCGTAGAACTGATTACCCTGAAGAACGTGGTCGCCGCGCCCAACTTCAGCGAGGTCCCCCACGGGGCCCCTGATGCGAGTAGACGACCCAGAGACTACCGTTCCCGGCCTAGTCCTGATCGCTTTCCTGATGTTCAGTGCTATCGTTGTCATCAATACGGTCATTACGCACGTGAATGTTCACTACCACCACAAAATACACAAAAAAATCAACTTCGCCAACGCCCTCCAGACCGGCAGTCATTCCCTTTGTGGAATCCAGATCAACGCCGCCCACAGTGACTAGGCGTAGTCCACACTACAGCAGGACTGGATGATCCCATGATCACCCTGCTTATCTGTGATGTTCCCGTCCCCTTTTTAATTGACACAGGCGCTTCACGCTCTGTGCTTGCCCACATTCCGCATAAACTGCAGAAACTTCTCAAAGTTTCTCCAGACATTACCACCACTGGATTTGATGGTGTCCCAACGGACACACCACTGCTTGAACCCCTGCCCATTAAATATGCCGATCTTCAACTTTCGGCCCCCTTCTTGTATGCTCCACTATGTCCTGTCAATTTACTTGGAAGAGATCTATTGACATTGTTTCACTTTGAAATTCATTTTGATCCTTCCCCTGATGAAAGTACTTCACTCCTGATGGCTGTCACCTCTATGGTTGAGAAACAAATAGAGATTGCACTGAATGACCTACCAGGTTTTCTTTGGGCCACACCTGAGAAACCCTATGGTGAAGTAACAGGCCCTCCCCATCGTATCCAGCTCTTACCTGGCTGTAAAGGCCCCAAAATCGCCCAATATCCACTGAAGCCTGAAGTTATTGCTGGAGCTCAGGAACAAATTGATTCCTTGTTACAGCAGGGTATTATTGAAAAGTGTAATTCACCATACAACACTCCATTATTCCCTGTCCCAAAGAAGGATCCTGGAACCTTCCGTATAGTGCAGGACTTACGAGCGCTAAATGACCTCACTTACGCTACATTCCCAAATGTGGAAAACCCGACTACACTCCTCAATAGCATCTCCTTGCAGACATACCATTCCACTATTGATTTATCCAACGCCTTCTTTTCCATCACTCTCGACCCTGTAAGCCGCCCGCTAACGGCTTTCCAATTCAATAACACAACATATCAGTGGACTCGTCTTCCCCAGGGGTTTACTGACAGTCCTACCATCTTTTCCCAAACTTTAGCAGGACACATACAGGAATTTAAACGTGACAGGTATGTTCTCCCACCACATACTTCTATTGTTCAATATGTGGATGACATGCTTATCACATGCCCTGACTTTGACACTTGTGTTCAAGTCACCTGTGACTTTCTGGGCTTTCTTGCTACGAAAGGCTACAAAGTTAACAGGAAGAAATTAAAAGTTGCTCAGACACATGTTACCTTCCTTGGCCATCACATTGGCCCTCGTCAGAAGGGCCTAGGTCCCGATACCCTACAACACGTCTCTTCTTTGCGTGTGCCCACAACAGTTTCTGACCTCAGAGGTGTCCTTGGCATGCTAAATTTCTGTCGCCTTTGGATACCCAATTATTTAGCCCGGACTCAGCCATTTTACATGAAGCTACAAGGTAAACAGAAAGTAAAACATGAATCATTACACTTTACAGCTCAGGAAACAGCTGATCTTATGGCCCTCGTGAAGGATGTTTTGCTTTCCTCACCATTAGCAACCATTGATGTTTCTCAGGATGTACACCTTTGGGTTGTGCATACTGAAGATACTTGGTCCTGCCTTATTACCCAAGAACATGATGATCTTGCATGCGGTTACCTTTCAGGAACTTTTTCACCCGTTGAAAGAGCTTTTGCTACTTGTGAGAAAGGTCTTGTTGCCGCCAGTACTGCTGTTACCAAACTATACAGCTACATTCCTCACCTTCCGGTGATTCTCCACACGTCCCATGATGTTAAATATCTATTGGACAAACAGATTAGTCACATGACTGTCTGCCGTTTGCAAAAGTATCAAGTACTTTTGTTTAGTGTAGTGCACTCCATTCACCCATTAACTTTAACTGACCTTCAACGTCTGGATCCACTGCTCACCGTAACAGAGACAGCACAGAATGCTATCTTTCCCCATGAGTGCACTACCCAATTATCTGTACCCGAATCTCTCCATGTACATTTTGAAATCTTGCAGAGTGGCGAGGTTTGGTTTACAGATGGTTCTCAGCAAAACGGGGTAGCTGGTTTTGCTGCCCTACGCTACACACCCGAAGAATATATACTTGACCCTGTACAATTTAGACTGCCAGAGGCATTCACAGCCCAAACTGCAGAACTTGCTGCTGTTTTATACGTTCTGCTGTTTAAAGCACTACACTCAGATTTGAGCATTGTCACCGACTCGGACTATGTTTTTGCTTCTCTGCACTCCCATGTCCGCAAATGGAACCAGAGAGGTATGATCTCCTCTACTGGGCAACCTTTAAGTCACTTACCTTTGTGGTCTGCACTTTTTGATGCACTGGAGAAGCGCCATCAAAAGGTCTCCGCACTAGTATCTCCTGGATTAAGGCACATCAGGAGACGGTTTTTTCTTTTGCCATCAACGGCAACCATGCTGCTGATGAACTAGCCCGTGAGGTCACTTCCCTTTCCAGTCTTCCTTCCGGAACCGCTGCCGATGCGACACTTCCGGTCATTGTGTCCGAAGCACCACTCCTTGACACGCCTCCTTCAACTCCATCCGATTCCACACATTCTGATTCCTCCTCTCCAAGTACCCCTCCCCTTTTCATGCTCCTCCCATCATTACCCCTCCCTTATCTCCAGTACCGGAGTTTCCTCTGAACGAGCCTACTCCTCCTGTCACCTCTGAATCCCTAACTTCCGACTTCTCTTCTACCCTCACTTCCTCACTTACACAAGCAGAAATCACCTTGTGGAAGCAAGCAGGCTGTTTTCTTAATCCTAATGGAATTTGGACCCATCCCAATGGTCAACTATGTGTTTCACAGCATGTTTTGTCTCTCCTACTGCATGCCCTCCATTACCCTTTGCATTTGAATGCTAATACACTGTATGATCAACTGTCTTCCAAATTATGGGCTCCCCAAATGATGCCCATGTGTCACACTGTAGTTCACAATTGTTACAAATGTTTCTTGTATACACCTAAACGGGGACCCGTTATTCCTTCAGGTCATTTGCCTGTTGTCCAGGGACCTGGCCAACATTGGTATATTGATTTCACAGATATGCAGACACCTGTCCGTGGTAAACGGTATCTGCTTGTCTGCGTAGACGGTTTCTCTAAGTGGGTGGAAGCTTTCCCTTGCACTAGAGAAACTGCACAGATCATGGCCCAATCACTTTGTAATGAAATTATCCCACGATTTGGCATCCCTGCCAAGATCACCACAGATAATGGGACACACTTTGTTAACGAACTTCTACAGAATCTCCTTCCAGCACTGGGTATTACTCACAGAACTGTCTGTGTCTACAAACCCACCAGTAATGGTTTGGTTGAAAGATACAATGGATTGCTTAAAACCAAATTGCGTCAGCTTATGGCAAATGGGATAAAGAATTGGCTAGATGCCCTCCCACTGGCACTCTTATCTCTTCGTGCCACCCCATCCGCTTCCCTTAAACTGACGCCTTTCCAATTGTGTACAGGTCGCCCAATGCGACTACTACCTGGCAATCCAGACACTCAATTGCCTGATCAATACTCAGTATATTGGGATATCTTACAGACTATTGTAAGTTCTCTGTCCTCAATTCCACAGGCTATTTCGGACAGAAGAGGGGATAGTGATGCCAATAGATCCCTCCCTTACCAAGTGGGTGATCTGGTGCACCGGCGTTATTATACGCACAAGACCTGGCGAGATCCCATCTACATTGGGCCCTTCAAGATAGAGGCTTTGTCAGCTACAGCTGCCAAGCTTGAGGACCATACATCCTGGGTCCATCTGAAAGATATACGAGCCTATCCGAATATCGAATCAGGCCTCCTTGATGTTTCCAGCTCAGCAGCCATTGGAGAAACCTGTCCCACCACGGACCCCATCTCCACCGCCACTGAGCCCAAGACCACCGACCCCGCACCCAACACTGTTTAACCATCTTGACCAACTTGACCAAAGACTTAATCACTTAATTAACCTAGACCAACCATCTCCCGAATCGCACCTACTTGATCTGGCTGATATCACCATCCAAACGATCACTGAATCACCAGAGTCACCACCTGAACAACCACCAGTACTCGAACCTGCCTTTGAGTGGCCATCCTCACCTCCACCTTCCAGTGTTCCAGAATTCCCACTTCCCTACGTTGACCTTCGTATCCGTCTCATCCGAATCCGCAACTTAGCAGGAGAATTGGATCTGGGTGAACCAGAGTCTGCTGAGTTTGCAACAGTGCAGAATTTGTACAGCAACATCAGTGAGCTGCTCGACATTCTACATTTGTATTTCCCGGATCACGCCAGATAAATGCCACGCCAAGTCCAGCCACAGTCCACTGCAGAAGAAAATATTCCCTTACAGACTATTCCTTTACAGAAAGTTCCAATCCCTTTACCACCTCCTTCAGCCACTCCAGTTGGTATACTCCTCCGCAGGGAATCAACCCTTCGCAGGGAACCAACCTCAGAGAACCTTACTGCCCTTGTCGACATCAAGGAACCAGATCCACAAAAAACTGAACTTTATCCTGTTGACAAGTGTGATTCTGAGCAGTTATCTGAAACCAATACTCATTGGTCCAACGACTTCGACGGAACTTATCTGGAAGGCGACACCATTCCAGAGGACACGGACGCCAACAGCACCGTTGCAAGTGTTGTTTCAGCAGTAGTTACGGTGTTACATCAGTACACCCTCTTCTTCTGCTTTCCATCTGCTCGATTGTTTGCTGTTGGACTCTTGTGTTTTATCCTATTTTGTATAGGTTTGGTGTTGTTTTTCACTACCCTGTTTACCTATACTGCTGACAGAAACCTCGCAGATCTTTGGATCACACTTAGTGCCTTTCCCACTGGCAACGTTACCTTGCTCGTTGGAAACGCCACGGTACATGCAACTACTTCTGTACTTGCAGCTACCCCAGCAGTACTTGCAACTACTTCTGTATTTGCAACTACTCCTGTTCCAACGACTACTACAGCAGTCTACACAGAGCCCCACCAGTATACCACATTCACGCGCTTGTTTGGACACACATCCCTCCAAACGATCAAAAAGACCAGTCCCATTGCCACCAGGAATCCCACCCCCTGGGCAGACATATCTGCCACAACAGACTTTTCAACTGGCAATCCTACAGTGCCTATTGAAAACTCTGCGATTGCTTCTGTCCTCACTAATTCTCCTATTTTGCATTCTACAAGTGTTCCCAATAATATCAGTAGCTCGGTCCATATTGTCCCCAATCTTACAACTACTTTTCAGGATAATATTACCTTGCCTGAATTGCGAGCCAGCCCTTCTCCTTATCCTCTTGTGCCTAATAGTGACGTTCCTCCTCCCACGAATACTACCCTAGCCACCCCAAGTATCAGAGTCCCAGCTACTCGTCCTCCCCGATAGTTATATTCTTTTTAACTATCAATATATGTCCCATAGCAGACCTGGTAACCAGCCTTCTCCGCCACAATCAGTTCCTTCCCTTGAATCTCCATCACTGTCGCCTTTTAATTTAGGTGATCAAGTAATCCCTGAACCCCCAGAGTACCTTTTAGATCCACGAGAATTAAGATATCCCCATTGGGATCCAGCCCCTGAAGACAATCCCATTTGGGATCCCCTCACACGATATCAGATACTGTGTGAACCCTTACTTGAGAGTTGGACACTAGGTCCCAGTCGAGTAGTTACTCATACCCTAGCATTGTTTGGAGGAAGCTTGGGTTTACAAGTTGAACAGACTGAAGAGCTCCTAATAAGACCAGAAACTGGTGACGTAGTGGATTTTTGGTTAATCACATACACCGTACTTGGCACAGACTGAATACCTTTCCTATTCATTAGAGAGGTTGGATTGGGACCTTTGGAAGTATACAGCCTTTTCGAAGTCCCCAATCCCACTGAACAAGGAGCTACTAGAATTTACCCCCCATACCCAAGTTACCCCTAATGATATATCAAGCCTTGGTATACTTTGGAATACTAATTATAGTGATTGCAGTTCTTGCTAAGACCCTAGGGATAATTTTGTTACTCATTTTCATTAACCGCCAATTGCCTTTTGTACAGTCCAGATCCAACAGCTAATCATGAAAACTACCAACATGAAGTGCCTAGCCCTCCTGTTGTGTGTGCTCACCATGCCCATGGTACAAGGAGCACAGAAACTAGAAAGTTTTCTGCAACAATTCATAACCACTTACGAAATAACATTACCCACTACTAAGGACACAACCACAATAACCCTTGATGTGTGTGCTTACACAATGTGCGGAGAACATCCTGTGCAGCAATATTTGTCAGCTTTTGAAATATACCTGTGTCCCTTCTCCAATTGCGGAAGTTGGGCGCAGGTATGGTGGTACACAGGTTCATGGGTTCCCTACTCAGGTAGCGAAATTCCAGATCTCAAAAAGAGCATTTCCATTATGAAATTGCGAGTGACTGGCCTTTGTTCAATGACCAAATGTAATCAAGTGGCTATCACTTTCAGAGGAGTAACGGCTGTTACATACAGAACTTATTCCTTAGGAATTGATGCCACAGGTAGGGACCCCATTGGAAAATTTAAGATTGTTCCACCCCCAGCCCAACCAGAAAAGAATCCTTTGATGCCAACAAAGATCCCAGAAGTAAAGATTCCTTACCAGATCGTGCTAATTAATAATTCCAAAGATTTAATGGCATTAGAAACAGGATTTGGAGAGACAAACTTGTGGCTCGAGTGGGCCCATTATACTACCAAGAGTTTGAATGTTTCCAACTGTTATTTTTGCTCTCATGCAAGAGCAGAACCCACAGTAGTCCCCTTTCCTTTAGATCTCCACAATGACCCAGATGGTTTTTGGTGTATGCTAGAGTTACTTCAGGTAACAACTGAAGTGAATCAGTCTTGTCAACATCTTGACGAACACCACCCCTACTTACCCCCTCGGATGAGGGTTCCACCTGCATTCAAGATTCCAGATCCTGCTACCAGATATCATACATGTCTGGAACGATATGGAGTGAAAAATTCACGGTTTTTGGGAAATTTGACCAATTGCAATAGTTCCCTAGCAAAGGGAGCCCTGAGGGGTCTGAACCTCACAGATTTTTCACAGGCTAGAGCAGATGTATGGTGGTATTGTGGAACCCATACTATCCACCATACACTTCACAGAAGTTGGACAGGCAGATGTGCCTTAGTCAAATTGGTAATTCCAATTATAATAGCATCCTTACTCCCTCCTCATAGCAGCTCTTCCTCACGAGTGAAGAGACATGCAATACCTGGATCCTTTGATGATCGAGTCTATATAGATGCAATTGGAGTTCCAAGAGGGGTACCTGATGAGTTCAAAGCCAGAAACCAGATAGCTGCAGGGTTCGAGTCTGCCTTCTTTTGGTGGGCGACTATAAATAAAAATTTAGACTGGATCAACTATATATATTACAACCAGCAGAGATTTGTGAATTACACTAGAGACGCGGTTCAAGGAATTGCAACACAATTAGATGCCACCAGCAGAATGACGTTAGAAAATAGATTAGTGCTTGACCAGATTCTGGCAGCAGACGGCGGAGTGTGCCGCAAGATAGGTACACAGTGTTGCACCTTTATCCCCAACAATACTGCTCCAGATGGATCGATTACCAGAGCTTTGAAAGGTCTAACCTCACTGTCGCAAGAATTGGCAGAGAACTCTGGTGTCGATACATCTTGGACCGGTTGGATGGATAAAGCATTTGGTAAATGGAAGACATTTATCATTTCTGCAGCCACCACCATAATCATAGTGGTGGCTATTTTTGTATTAGTAGGATGTTGCATAATCCCTTGTGCTAGAGGCTTAGTAGAACGCTTAATTGAAACTGCAATAACAAAAAAGACAACAGCAGGACAGTATGCCCTGTACGAAAATCTCCTTCCCAACACCACAGGAGACAACACATTGGACTATCTCCCTATGAGATGGACCAATCGCTATGCGAATGCTAGAGACACTATAGAAATGTCTGCAACAGTATAATCATGTGAAAGCACACAGGGATGCAATATAATAGTGTTAAGACTGATGAAAGAATGTAATCAATAATCGGTATGACTATGTAATCCATGCAAATGTATACTCAAGATATAATCAGTATATAACCAAAGAATTATTGATTGTTATTAATATATATATCTCCGTATATGTAAGAGTAAGATTGAACCTGCATATTAATAGGTTTAGAAATATTATTGTTGTAGTTATAGTATGTTACCGAAGTAGTGCCTATGTTATCACTTGAATTCAAACAAATCAGACTATACCAGCTTTCAATTAGACTCATTCGATTCGATAGCTTTATAGAATACCTTCTGGAATGGATGGTACCATGGTACGTTAACCCTGGTGTCACCCTATGGGATAGGGTGAAGAGGGGAATGTTAATATGTGTTGTAGCTTGAGGCCTATCCACTGGAATGGTGGTGGGCCAAGTTACTGGGCTTTGGCCAGCTGAGCAGCCCTGACTAGGCCTGAAAGCCCACCAATGGCCTTATAGATGGGAACCTGCAAAAGCAGGCCTGCATGATGGGTCTTAACAAAATCTGGTATAACTGTCAAATTGAACATAGCACCTAAGATGTAGAAATAATGGACAAAAATGGATGAAGTTTGGTTTTTAAAATGAAGTCTGTGTTTTTATAAGATGGCACTCAGATCATAAGATGATATGAAAGATGATATGAAACTGATATGCTAGTATTGAGATATTTTTGTATCAAGAAGAGAGAAAAACAAGTGTTGACAAAAGCGGAAATGTCACAATCATGTGCAGATATTTTTGTAACAAGAAAAACAAGTTGTTGACAATAACGGAAATCTTGCAATAGCAAAAACGGAAAGAAGAGGGTACAAATGCGCACCTGCCGGAAAGGAAAGTATGATTCAGAGGTTGTGCAATATTAAGAAAAAAAAAGGGTCTTGCCATTGACTTGTATAGAGACCTGCGCCTATAAAAGAAATGAGATTTTGGCAGATAGTTGGATCATTCCCCAACTCTTCTCCAAGGGCAAGAAGCTCTGTGCAGTTGAACCTAGAATTTGTCTGATGATTGTACCAAATAGAAGACTTGACTTTGGTAAGAATAAATACGTTATTTCTGGAAACTATTCCTGTCTTTATTTCTAATTCATTCTTTACCTATCATATGTTCTACAAGGTAATCCACACACAAGTTACACTCAGTCTTTGAACTAATTTGGATCGGCCTTTAATAGAATATATGTGGGAACACAAATGGCCAAAGATTTATTTAGATCCTAATAGACAGAAAGCTGTGGTCATGGGAATTAGATTTGGACTGAGCCTTCTGATGCCTCCCCAACAGCGATACCCATGGGAAGGGGTCTCACAAGAATTCAGGGAGGTGGTCCACAAGATCATAGAAGAACAATCCCTCTGTATATCTCCGTGTGGAAAGATCCCACGGGGGTCTACAGAGGGGCAATAAAACACTTTGTAAAAAGGCTCCTTAATAAGGCTGCTGAACAGTGGTCCAAGTTGGGAGAGGGAAATGGATAGGGTCGGGGGTTTGGGGAAACTTATATGAAGCTTTTTTTATTGTTCAAAATGGTTAATTATGGTTGAAGCACTTGCTTTTGGTTGTATTATGTAAAAATAAAAGCTTAATAAAGATTTAAACTTTAAGGGGCCCTTTTACAATATCGCGGTACAGCTACTGTGGCATTGGCGTGCACCAATCAGACACTACTGCAGGGCTCCCGCAGGAGCCCGATGGTAGAGCCTGTCCCCTCCGTGAGTCAGTTCTCCCATGGTGTTTTTTTTTACATTTTCTGTGCTGGGTTAGCATGGGAACTCTTACCAGCTCCCAAAAAGGTGGTGGTAAGGACTCCCCTGTGAAATGGCCATGCAGTAAGTGGTTATTTATTTATTTATTTATTACATTTGTACCACACACTTTCCCACACATTGCAGGCTCAATGCGGCTTACATAGTAAATACAATTACAGAGTCTTGAAGGAGAGTATTACAAGTTGTAGTAAACGTAGTAATTGTGAGGTTTTGAGGATATGAGAGTTGGATATTGTAAAGTGGATCCTCTTTCCTCCTGGGTTGCAGCTCTTCAAAAAAAAAAAAACCCAAACAAAAAAACACACTCCTGTATGACTCCCCTTTGTCTCAAAAAACCAATATAAGGAAGCTTTTTATTGAATAGGAGGAACGTCCCTCCTTCTTCCAATTGCTTCTCCAAAACAACAAACACTGCTACACCGTGCAGGCTTCAACCGCTGCTTTCTCTCCCGGTCCCCTGGAGAGTTGCAGAAAAAAACCCCAACACACAGCACAAATCAGCTCTGGTTTCCAAACACAGTTCAATTTGATCCAAGCTTAAATAACCCAGCTCGGTCCAGCTAGGCTTTCAGAACACCGTGCACATTTAGCCAAGCTTCAAAACACTGCTCAGTCCAGCTAGGCTTTCAAAAACACAGTTCAAATTTAGCCAAGCTTCAAAATACAGCTCAGTTCAGCCAGGCTTTCCAAACACAGTTCAATTTTAGCCAAGCTTCAAAACACAGCTCAGTCCAGCTAGGCTTTCAAAAACACAGTTCAATTTTAGCCAAGCTTCGAAAACACAGCTCAGTCCAGCTAGGCTTTCAAAACACAGTAATGGCTTTGCACGGGCTCAAAGCCTAGGGTCCCACCCTCTTGGTCAGTCATACTCCTACCTGACCTCCTCCCGCTCGACCCGGCTTGGCCCAGCTACTTCCTTGGCTTTCGCTGAGCCAGAGCTGAAAATTCCATCGGCTCTTCCAGGGTGTTCTCCGGTTCAGTCAACTCCATAGGGCAAGGCTCACTCTCCCCCCCTCTCTCCTCAGGAGCCCAATCCATATTCTCTTCACCCCGCCCTTCTTCCAGCTGCTCACCCTTTCTTTCATTAAAGCTCTCTGGTGTCTCTTCTTTCTCCACCCACCTGTTCCACCACCTCTTCCACCAGGTTGGAGAATCAGCCTTACTCCTTCCCCTGCGGCCCCCCTCTGGAGACTCCTGGGAATGCACATAGTTTCTCTTATCCTCAGGTTCCCTTGGGGCATGTTGGGAGTTGTAGTTCCTTATTTCTAGTTCTTTCTTGGGGAATGCCTGCCTATAACGGGGGTATTCTTGCTTAGTACAGGGTTCCCCTGAGGCATGCGGGGAGTTATAGTTTCTTGCTCTCCCCTTTTCTTTCTGTTCCCCAGAGCTGCCCACATACTCTTTACAATATGTAGAGGCAAACAAAGATAGGATAAGCAAGAGGAAAAGAAATTGGGAGGGGTAAGGATAAGGAAGGATGGAGAGGAGAAGAATAGAGGGATGGGCATAAGGAGATTGGAAAATATAGTCTAAGGTATAATGATCATCAGGACCAGAATCAAGAGGAAGGGTTTAAGAGTTAAGTAGGGTCATTAGGGTAAGCTTTCTTGAAGAGATGGGTCTTCAACATTTTCCTGAAGGGTAGATGGTCGTTGATTCTTCGGATGGATCTTGGCAGAGCGTTCCAAAGCTGGCTGCCCAAGAAGGAGAAACTGGATGTATAGGAGGTCTTATATTTAATACCTTTGCAATTGGGGAGGTGTAAAATAAGGTGGGTACGAGACGACAATGGTCTGTTTCTGGCTGGGAGGTCAATGAAGTTGTTCATATAGTTAGGGGATTTTCCATATATGATCTTACGAATCATAGTGTAGACTTTAAAATTAATTCTTTCTCTTATGGGAAGCCAATGGAGTTTCTCTCGAAGAGGTGTTGGGCTGTCAAATCTCGACTTGCCAAAGATAAGTCTGGCTGCCGTGTTTTGGGTAGTCTGAAGCCTCTTGAGGATTAGGGTCTTACATCCTAAGAAAACACTGTTGCAGTAGTCTGCGTGTGTGAGTACTGTGGATTGCACTAGGTTCCGAAAGGTGTTCAAGGGAAGATAAGATTTCACTCGTTTCAGAATCCACATCATGTTGAACATTTTTTTTTGTGACGGATTTAGCATGGTTTTCAAATGATAGATGGTTATCAATTGTTACTCCAAGTATTCTCAGACTATCCGATATGGAGAGTTTAACATCTGAGGTGCTAAGAGTGGTCAACCTGCCATGTGGTCATTTTGTTTAAAACAAAACAAACGCCTTTTACCTGCTGCGGTAAAAGGGGGCCTCGGTGCACGGCAAACCCACATACAAACGCCATTGCAGTCCCCTTTTTACCAAGTGTGGTAAAAGGGGCCCTAAATTATTGTCTATAAGTAACTTCATGCTCCCAGGGAACAACAGTGCCTGTGTGGTATATCCATATAGGAAAGAACCCAGGAAATGAAAAGAGAAGCGCTCTCTCTCTCTCTCTCTCTCTTTTACAAAAGCTTGCTTAAACAAACAATTACATTTCCTTTTGCTAACAAGATAGTGCTTCAGTTACACACACATGTAAAACAGTAAAACAGTTCACAATAAAACAGTGAACACTTCAATATTAAATTTCTTTTCACATTTTCAGCAAGTGTTAATTTTCCTTACTTTTTTTTCTCTAGCTCTAAGAATGTTCTTTCACTCACAGGATACAGACCAGTATAATTTTTTCCTGTATATTAGCAATTTAACTCTCGTTCTGTATTCAAGAATTTTATTCTTTGTGTTCATTTTTCTGTGCCTTTAATTTCTGTTTAGGGAAATTAAAGAGGTCCTTATACTAAGCTGCATTAAAATTTTTCTCTTACCATATGCTGTTAACTGCATTGCAGTCGCACTGCACAGTGCCCCTAATAATTAATGCAGCAGGCTGCAGAAGTGGGGAACCAGGTTTGATTCCTGCTGCTGCCTGAGGGTCGGCAGTAGGTTGAGATCCTGGGGAACCAAGTTCAATTCCTTCTGCAGCTCTTTGTGATCCTAGGCAAGTCACTTAACCCTCCATTGTCCCAGGTACAATATACCACTGAGATTGTGAGCCCATTAGGGACAGTGCCAGTACCTGTAAATGAAACTATAAACCACTTAGGTCTAGACGGTGTATAAATACTTAAATAAATAAATAAATAAATTCCATCCAGATTCATATGTGCTCTTGAGTCAGAGATGACTCCTGGTGGCCACACAATGAGGGACCCCCCCTTTGTGTTTTTCTAGGCATGATACAGGTGTGATTTGGTCCCATTCCATACTATACAGTTACCCCAGGATTCTATATATGGCACTCAAAATTGTGCAAGCATATTTGGGTGCGCACCCGATTTGCACACCCAATTTGAGTAAAGAGACAATGATTGGGCACTTAGAATCAATTATTAGTGTTAATTGGCAGCATCTTTTAAGTACATAAGTAATGCCACACTGGGAAAAGACCAAGGGTCCATTGAGCCTAGCATCCTGTCCACGACAGCAGCCAATCCAGGCCAAGGGCACCTGGCAAGCTTCCCAAACATACAAACATTCTATACATATTATTCCTGGAACTGTGGATTTAAATGCACATTTTGCTAGGTGCTATTCTATAAAGATGTACTTTAAGGGGACCATATAAGATAAGTGTGAGGATTAAATCGATCAATAATCTTCAAATCATCCCAAACACTAAAGAATCAAATCATTTATAGTCTTTTCACAGTGTATTCATTATTAACTCCTTCATGTTTTAATACGCGGGGATCTTCAGAATTAATAACAGCAGAGAGCCATCTAAAAAACTTTTCAGTTATAATGATGGAGCAGTTCACCTCGTCATAGATCAACCCGTTTTCTCCTAATTTCTTACTTATTTATATTTATTTATTCATTTATTTTCAGTCATTTCTTAAATGAGTTTCTTCTTGAAAAATTTTTTAAATACTTTTTAAATCTTTTTCCAGAAGAAATAAAGTAATATAACTTAGCTTTTGAAGAAGCTTAAAGCAGCACTATATCTCCAAAATAAACCTCTACCGACTTGGCCAGGTTTCGGAGGTCTTCTTCAGGGAAGAGGTTTACTAAAAAGAGAAAACGTACATCAGCAAAATATAAAAAGTCCCGTCCACCACAAATAACTATTCCTAAAAATAGATTCACTGTGATATACCATTTAAAACTTCATTAGTTCGTACAAACAAAATGGCTGCGGCGTCTTCATTAGCCCCAGCGATTTAAATAGACCACAGCTGATTGAAAAACGCCACTTTTTGATAGGCTCACGTCATATTTTTTTTTTTTTTTTTTTTTTTTTTTTTTTTTTTTTCCTTTATTAATCATTTAATGATTCACACAATAATGTGATTATACAATTCACATTTGAAATAACAAAGATAATTCTTAACATATGGTATTATAAGGAAACAATAAGCATATTTTTTTCGTCCACAGCTAAAGAAAAACGATTCCAAGAAAAGGAAAAGAGAATAAAGAAAATAGGCATTAAATTATTATTACACACTAAATACCTCTAGATTCAGACTCCAGCCTGCAATGTAGGAGGGCATGTAACAGTCACTTCAACTCTAGCATCTAGAAAATCTTTAAGCTGTTTAGGGTCTACAAATTGAAATTGTTTACCCTCAAGCAAAACAGTACATATACAAGGAAAACGTAAAACAAAATTTGCTTTCAGGGCTTCTACTCTGGGACGGAGTTCCAAAAAGGCCCTCCGTCTCACTTGTGTCGGCCTAGAAAGATCAGGAAAAATCCTAACCTTGGAACCCATAAACAGTTTATCTAAATGCCTCAAGGAAAGTCTTAGCACAGCATTACGATCCGGCTCTAACACAAAAGTGACTAACATCGTAGTCCTGTAGGTAATAATTTCCAATGAACTTTCCAGGAAGGAAGTGAGGTTCATTTCTTCACCCATTCCTCGTTTAGGGGGGTCTCCCAATGTCCCCCCAATATTCCAGATGTAGTGGGCCCGAGTTATGGGAGGCAATGAATCTTTGTCCATTCCCAGAATGTCAATCATGTATTTTTTCACCATCTCTATTGAAGAAATTAATGGAGACTTGGGGAAATTAAGAAATCGCAGGTTAAGTCTCCGAGACTGATTTTCAAGGTATTCCAAACGTTTATGTAAGAAATTATTGTCCTTAACCAAAGCGGATTCCAAAGACCCCATTTCTTGAATCTTAGTATCTATTTTTTCAATCTTAAAAGACTGCTGTGCTGTCACTTGTGCCTGAGTCAGAACTGCTTCTGAGAGAATTTTTATATCTATAGTATTTTCTTTTAACATAGTTTGCATGGAAGAGTGAGTATTATACACCATATCCCACAGTGACTCAAGTGTCACTATAGAGGGTTTACCTATACCACCTGATGGCACTAGGGAGTGTGGTGGGGTCTGGGTTCGAGAAAGTCTATTGATAATAGCTTGTGGAAGTACCTTTGAGGCTAATTCAACGGAAAACGCTGAATCCGTGATCCCACTCGAATTCGCCGCTGTCCTCCCCTCTGGCAGCTCCGAATTGACCCCTTCGGTATCGGATGCTGTCTGGGCTGCGGCGAATAATTCACTTCCTGGTTGTGGAGGTTCCCTGCGGTCTTCGGGGCTCAAGGAAACCCCGTCTCCGCTTCCTATCGACGTCGGCACGTCGACGGTGGCAGAAGGAGTCGATGTGCATAGAGGTCCCGGCGGCATCCTGGGGAACTGCAAAGTCAATTGCCTCAATGCCGACGAAGGTCCAGGAGCTGAGGGGAACTCCCTCACCTTCCCCCTCCGCTTTCCCATCGCTAACGATGAGACGAGGGAATCGCAAGAGGCAACAGTCCACAGCGTCCTCAGGGAGCTCACTCAGGTACGTGTGTGCAAGACGCCATCTTGGATCTCCTCAGCGTCAGGTTCCCCAGGCTCACGTCATATTTGTGAGCACCAATCAAATAAGTGACCACCAGTCTATTTCAGAATTCAGTCCATAGGGATGTAAAGCACGGAGCTGGAAAATCCATCTTTGTTCTTTATAGTTTAATAAAGATTCAGTATTACCACCCTCCCATCCTGGCTGAACATGATCTATAACACGCCATCTAATATCTTCTAATTGGTGATTTTGTTCTATCCAATGTTGAGCTAAAGGGGCGGTCAGTATTTTATTTTTGATCCGCGATTTATGCTCATTTAATCTAATTTTAATCGGACGGCTCGATCTTCCTACATAGATCATGTTGCAATGTTTTCAATCAGCTGTGGTCTATTTAAATCGCTGGGGCTAATGAAGACGCCGCAGCCATTTTGTTTGTACGAACTAATGAAGTTTTAAATGGTATATCACAGTGAATCTATTTTTAGGAATAGTTATTTGTGGTGGACGGGACTTTTTATATTTTGCTGATGTACGTTTTCTCTTTTTAGTAAACCTCTTCCCTGAAGAAGACCTCCGAAACCTGGCCAAGTCGGTAGAGGTTTATTTTGGAGATATAGTGCTGCTTTAAGCTTCTTCAAAAGCTAAGTTATATTACTTTATTTCTTCTGGAAAAAGATTTAAAAAGTATTTAAAAAAATTTTCAAGAAGAAACTCATTTAAGAAACGACTGAAAATAAATGAATAAATAAATATAAATAAGTAAGAAATTAGGAGAAAATGGGTTGATCTATGATGAGGTGAACAGCTCCATCATTATAACTGAAAAGTTTTTTAGATGGCTCTCTGCTGTTATTAATTCTGAAGATCCCCGCGTATTAAAACATGAAGGAGTTAATAATGAATACACTGTGAAAAGACTATAAATGATTTGATTCTTTAGTGTTTGGGATGATTTGAAGATTATCGATTCTATAAAGATGGTCACATAAATCTTTTAGCACATAACTGAAAAGGGATGTGGCTCTGATAGGAGCATGGGCAGTTCAGGGGCATTCACTAAAGATGTGCACACTATTATAGAATTCAGAGGATCTGCACCTAATTTATGCAAAAGGATTTACACCAGGTTTCAGGCGGTGTAAATCATCGTGCCCAAAGTTGGGCATGATTTCCGGCATTACGTGCATTTATAAATGATGCCCAACTCAGAGTGACGTTTATAGAATAGCACTCAGTGCTCATTTTTTTTCAGCACCCAAATTTGGACACCATTTACAGACGCTTGTCCTTAATGCACATGTGTTAAGTGTCAAGGTGCTGCATTAACTATTAGTGCAATGATGTTCTAATTCCCATATTAACTGCTTAATGCAGCTTAGTAAAGGAGCCTCCAAATCTTCAACAATTTGGCTGATGCCCCATGAGTAGTATATCCCACCAACATTCATCAAGCCTAATTTGCATATTTTTGACAGATTACCACACCCACATGATCCCACAAGCCAATCAGAAGTGAGGCTACAACCACACCCTGCCCACTTCCAGTCTAAGCTCTGCCCACACCTATCCCCTTTAATGTTATCACTAAATGTGATGTCACAGCCCCACCCCTTTTGCCTAACCCCGATTTATTTGCATAGCCCTGTCTCAGACCCCACCCTTTTACATAATACTGCCTCAAACCCTTCCCTTTTTAGTGAGTTGCAGAAAGTGATGTCATAACCACACCCCTTTTCCCACATGGTGGCCACCATAGGATGCACTATATCACATCCTGTTTCTACTGCTGGTCACCATCTTCAATGGGATTACTTCATGGGAAGTGACGTCAAAAAAACCCTGACACCGCCCTTTACAGCCATGGAGGAATGTGCACAGCATAACCTTTTTTTCTCACAGGAACAACAATAGGCATTTGTTTTCTTTTTTCTTATTTTTCTTTCAAAAAGATACCTTGTGCTTATTTTTCAAGCTGGATTAAGTTAGGACCATCTGTTTTTAAGAATGACAGACTGATTGCTGAATGACCCATTTTAGTTTTTAAAACAAAAGGATTGAGCCCCTCCTCCTTCCCCTCTTTGCTTTAAAGGGCACATATAGACAAAAGCTAAGCTGTTTTAAGTTTAACATACACAAGAAACTGTAGGGGGTCTGGATCATCAGGCTTTCAGATCCATTTACACAGGCAGAAACCCATGAGCTGTGCCTGCAACAGCTGGTTTTCTGTAGCCAGTCCAAAAGGAAAATAAAATCTGTTGAATATTTAAAACAAACCTATAATGTAGTATTTAACAAAGCCGTCTTGTTTTTTTTTTTTTTTTTTTGGAGCGATGTCCTCTTTTGTATGAGAGAATTCACAAACCCTACCCACACAACCCTCCCTTTTTTTCTACATACAGCTGTTTGTAGAGTGCAGAGCCTCCCAATATATACTTCTACCCCTCTCACACCCCTCCTGTTTTCAAGACATCTGTGTGAGATCGTGCCCTGCAGAGCTGGTTGCTGCAGCTAGTTCTGTGAGATCTGACAGTGAAACCAGCAGCCCAACCCACTGCAGTCAAACAGAAAATGATTTAATTTTTTTTTATACAGGGGTTGTTTTGCGTTGGAGATAATCAAACTTACAGGGACATAAGTACATAGGTTTTGCCATACTGGGACATACCAAAGGTCCATCAAGCCCAGCATCAGTGGCCAATCCAGGTCACAAGTACCTGGCAAGATCCCAAAACAGTACATTTTATGCTGCTTATCCTAAAAATAAGCAACGGATTTTCCCCAAGTACATTTTAATAATGGCTTATGGACTTTTCTTTTAGGAAGCTATCCAAATCTTTTTTAAACCCCATTAAGCTAACTGCTTTTACTACATTTTCTGGCTACAAATTCCAGATTTTAATTACACATTGAGTGAAGAAATATTTTCTCCAATTCATTTTAAATTGTGCACTGCTTACTGTTTAAGTTGAATCGTTCATACTGCCCTGCATACACTGTATTGCTTATACTGTACCGCGGATACTATACTGCCTACTGTTTAAGCTGCACTGCTTATTCTGCACTGTTTATATTGTACTACTTATACCGTACTGTGTATACTGTACTGCTTACTGCTTAAGTTATACATGAATCACAGCCAACATGAATACCAAAAAACTATTCATGATAATTTACTTCCTCCCCCTAATCTACCACATATGGACCACTCCCAACTTAAACAACAATCTACCCATAAAACATAAACCCCATAGACAACCCATTTACAACTCACCAGGCCAAAAGAATAATAACCAACTAAAAGGAAAAACAAATACATACGGAAATAATCACCAGAAAGGGAAAAAGGAAACAACAACACCAAACACCAAGAAAACAGGCAACTAATAAACATTAACACATCTACGGCCCGGATCGAACCGTACCATTCAATCCAACTGGGATATGCAAACGCCAAGTCAGTAGTAAACAAAACAGAGATTATAACAGATTGGATCACCACAGACAATCTTGACCTCTTATTCATCATGGAAACCTGGATCCATGACCTTAAGGATCCCATAATTCTAGATTTATGCCCACCAGGATACAAAATTACCCACTTGGCAAGAAACGGGAAAAGAGGAGGTGGTATAGCCATAATATATAAATCCGAGTTCACTATCACAACCACAGCTGAATCCATCCTACCTCAACTTGAGATTGCATTGGTAAGAATCAATCACCCAAACCTGCAAGAACACCTTAACACAATCCTACTCTACAGGCCGCCAGGTAACTGGCAAGACACTCAAACACACCTCGTGGACTTCAGTTTGAACACATGTATCTCTACTTCAAACCTTATCATAATAGGCGACATCAACCTGCACTTGGAAGACCTCACCTCAGCAAGCACCCAAGAATGCAAAGAATTCCTACAACTATGAGATCTTCACGTACCAAATGCACAACCAACACACACCAAAGGACACACACTAGACATTATCGCATACAAATTCGATCCAGACTTAAACCTTACACTAGCAGATACAAAATGGATACCCACACCGTGGTCAGACCACTACAGAGCATACATCGCCCTCCAATGGCGAACGAAAACCATAATCAAAAAACAAGAACGAAAAACCTACAACATGAGAGGAAAAATAGACCTGGTGATATTCTGGCAACAGATCTACTATAACGGATGGACAATAAAGGCAGACACAACCAAATTCCTCCTAGATTGGGACGATAGATGCAGAACAATATAAGATAATATCGCCCCCAACTCAAACTAGAACCTCGCACAGAAAGAACTTAATACCGTGTTTCAACAAAGAACTGAAAAAACTCAAAACACAAGTTAGGAAATTAGAACGTGCGTGGAATAAAAAGAAAGACGATCCCACACTTAATGCTTGGAAACAACTCCGAAGAAAATATAAATACACCATAAGACAAACCAAAAGACTATACTACAAAACTGAAATTGGACCAAATTACAAGGATACACATAAACTCTTCCAACTCGTGAATAAACTACTAGACACCACACCAGTCACGAATAACAGCAAAGACACACCAGGAGCTGAAAACCTCGCAAAGTACTTCAAAGAGAAAATAATACAACTGCGACTTAAAATACCCGTCAGCCCCATCGAATACGCTACAATCCTAGACTGTCTAGACCCAAACCCTGGAATATACCCAACAGATAGGATTTGGACTGAATTCGAGACACTATCGGAAGATCTCATCTCCCAAACGCGTAAAAGATTTGCCAAATCTTATTGCAAACTAGATATATGCCCAAATAACTTGATGAAATCAGCCCCCCAACACTTTATAACAGATCTAACGAAACACGTGAATTTTATGCTACAAAATGGACTCTTCCCAAAGGAGAAAGGAAACATTTTTATTCACCCCCATACCCAAAGATGCAAAGAAAAATGCGAGTGAACTAACCAACTACAGATCAGTAGCATCCATTCCCTTAATAACCAAAACAACAGAAGGGATGGTAATCAAACAACTCACAGACTATCTAAACAAGTTCTCAATACTACACGACTCCCAGTCAGGATTTCGCTCTAATCACAGCACCAAAACAGTACTAATTACGCTCATGACTAAATTCAAACAAACGATTGCAACCGGCAATAATATACTACTTCTACAATTCGACATGTCAAGTGCCTTCGACATGGTTGATCATGGAATCCTACTACACATCCTTGAATACTTCGGGATCGGAGGCAACATTCTTAATTGGTTTAAAGGATTCCTAACCACACGCTCATATCAAGTGACATCAAATTCGATTACATCAACCACATGGACACCTGAATGTGGAGTTCCACAGGGATCTCCCCTCTCACCGTCCATATTCAACCTAATGATGACACCCTTGGCCAAACTACTATCAAATCAAAACCTCAACCCATACATTTACGCTGATGATGTAACGATCTACATCCCATTCAAACAAGACCTAAGAGAAATTTCCAATGACATCAACCAAAGTCTACATATCATGCACTCCTGGGCAGATGCCTTTCAGTTAAAGCTCAACGCAGAAAAAACCCAATGCCTAATACTCACCTCTCAACATAACATGAGCAAATTTACAACCATCAACACAACAAAACTAAATCTACCAATTTCGGAAACCCTGAAAATTCTTGGAGTTACCATTGATCGGCACCTAATTTTTGAGAATCACGCGAAAAACACAACCAAAAAGATGTTCCACTCAATGTGGAAATTAACAAGAGTAAGATCATTCTTCCCAAGGACCGTCTTCCGTAATCTGGTACAATCATTAGTACTCAGTCATCTAGACTACTGCAACTCACTCTACGCTGGCTGCAAAGAGCAAATACTCAAAAAACTCCAAACAGCCCAGAACACGGCAGCCAGACTCATATTTAGAAAATCAAAATACGAAAGTGCAACACCCCTACGAGAGAAGCTACACTGGCTCCCACTCAAAGAATGCATCACGTTCAAAGTGTGTACCCTAGTACATAAAATCATCCATGGTGACGCCCCAGCCTACATGTCAGACCTGATAGACTTACCACCCAGGAATGCTAAAGAATCATCTCGCACATTCCTTAATCTTCATTTTCCCAACTGTAAAGGTCTAAAATACGAATTAATGCACGCATCAACCTTTTCCTATATGAGCACACAATTCTGGAGTGCACTGCCATGCAACCTAAAAGCGACCTATGAAATGACCAACTTCCGTAAACTACTAAAGACCCATCTCTTCGACAAGATATACCACAAAGATCTAAACATGTGAATATCCCACATATATCCAGAAATGTTAATAATGCCTTCTGTTATATTACTATCATGTATTCCATTACCATGCAACCCAATATCCTTCTGTAACACCAATTGTCTATTCTCTTCTCTTTTCCATTATCCATGATGTACTGTAAGCCACATTGAGCCTGCAAAGAGGTGGGAAAATGTGGGATACAAATGCAATAAATAATAATAATAATTACTACTTCCATCTGTATAGACTACAGAAGCCTGATTGAGTCATAGCAACTAGATTTTAATCAGAAAAATGTTGTTGCAGCTTAATCGCCATAGCTGCTTCCTCAACATGAATATTTGCTAACGGGTGATAATTTGAACTTTTCTGTGCAGTAACTGCAGGGGACATTCTATGCATGCCCCTTACAATTACCCATTAATTTTTGCAGTTAAAGCACAGTAAGTGCAAATCTTTACTACTACTACTTATCATTTCTATAGCGCTACTAGACGTATGCAAATCTTTGCCACAGTTTAGAAAACAGGCCCGTTGGGGGTGGATTCTATATATGGCGTCAAAACAAATCGGTGCCAAAAAAAGCGCTATTCTATAAGGCGTTTAAAGTTAGGCGTGGTTTATAGATTACCATTTTGTCCAGCATATCCCCCGTATTCTATAACAACACGCGATAATGCTAGGAACACCCCCATTCCACCCATGACCCCATGCTCCCCTTTTTTTTACTCACATAAAATTTTGGCACAGATCCCACGCCTAAGTTTACATGCATAAGTTCCAATTAAATCTAATTAATGCCAATAATTGCTTGTTAAAAAGCTCATTATTGGTACTAATTAGCTCATTCAATTAAATTGCATGTACAAATTGGGTGCACGCCCAAATTTGCGCAAGTAATTTTTGGCAATTTTTAAAGAATTAGGGGATTAGTATGCAATATGTTACTGTGTACTAACTGCAAAGCATAGTCCATGCCCTTTCCTCATCCATTCCAGGGTAAGAAGTTAGCATGTGATTTATATATGACTAGCCGTTAAGCCCGTAACAACGGGATAGTTTTTTGTTTTCCTATGGCCTCCCCCTGTCCACCAACCCTGCTCTCTCCCTTGCCCTCCCCCCATGTCCAGCAACCCTCCTCTCCCCCCTCCCATCCGCTCCATCCACCCGTGTCCATCAACTGTTCTCTCCCCTACCCTCCATCCTCGGGCTCCCATTCACCGCGATTGTGACTCCTGTGCCCTGCCGTCCCCGCCATTTCACCATCCCCGGCGTCGCCCCCCTCTTTCTGCCGTTGTCGTGTCGTCAGTTCTCCATCGCTGCATCTGTTTCCCTCAGTTCTGCCCCCTCCTTCCCTCCCTACTCCCTCTTCCTCCGATTTCCACGCCCATTTCCAAGCCCTCCTCCCTATTGGGCTGTACTACTGGTAGAGGCGGGGCTTGGACTTCTACACTCTCAGCGTTCCGACTCTACTGCGCATTTGCAGGTGAGTCGGTCACTTGCCGTTGATATGGTTGATAACTGCTATGCCAGCACAGCAATAGTTACCATATGTTAATTCACATGCTAACTGTTTAATTCACATTACTAAATAATTTTTAAGACACCCTTCTTATATAGCATTTTGGTTCTTCAAAAAGAATGTCAGTGGTCTTTGAAATGATTTTTATTTATCCAGGTACAGGTGGTGTTTTAAAAAATATTCATCACATTGCCTGATTTACCCTTCTGTTGAAGTGTTGAATTTATGTTGTGTATTTAAGTATAAACCACTTGGAGGCAGCAAAGCACCTTTTTTTTAGTAACGCATATAAATGTTAAATCAAGTATTTCTAGTCCAGTGCATCAGAAGAGAGAACAAATATGAAACTCGTAAGTAAAATGCGCCTGCATGACAAATTAGGAAAAATTGTGAGGCTTTTCCTTTGAAATGGAACAAAAATGAAGTAAAAGCTATTATTAGCAGGAACCTGCTTTAAAGCTTTTTACTGTTAAGTATATGAGAGAGGAAGTTGAATCTCAAAAAAGTGTCTTTGGAGGGATGGAAAATTCCCACAGTCGCTATTATGTAGCGAGTAATTACATGGGATGTGGTAGAAGAAGAAAAGAATGCCAAAGCTGTCTGTTCAATTGAAAGAGGGAGAACCTCAATAAATAAACCATAAACCAAACCATATCTGTTCATTAATTCACTCCCAAATGGCTCATGTGCAAATGAATTACAACAATGGAAAGTATAGGGCCCTTTTACAAAGGCATGGTAGGCTCTATGCATGTGCAGCGTGCATCAAAATGACACTAATGCCAAGCTGAGGGAAGATCCACCAGGAGGTGGAAAACTCAAACACCCCACGGTAAAAACAACAATGTGCAAAAAGTGGGAGTACGACCAAGGAAACCAGACGCTGGAAGACGTTCTTAAATAAAAACTTTATTAGAGATTTGAAGACTCTTTTTTTTTTTTGACGTTCTTAAATAAAAACTTTATTAGAGATTTGAAGACTCGACACGTCGTGTTTCGGCCGTCAAGCCTGCATCAGGAGTCTGCTGTGCAGAGTGCTGTAGAGTAATGACGGTGAAAATGCTCTGGAAATCTTACAGCAGTCTTTTACACGGAGAGTTGCTATAGAATGATAAGGTTAATTCTTCAAAAAATGGTGTGGTAGTCTGCTGTGCAGAGTGCTGTAGAGTAATGACGGTGAAAATGCTCTGGAAATCTTACAGCATTTATACTACTAACAGTGCGAGCAGCGCTCATGACGAATTTTTTCAGAACAGTCTTTTTCAAGACTACCACGCCATTTTTTGAAGAATTAACCTTATCATTCTATAGCAACTCTCCGTGTAAAAGACTGCTGTAAGATTTCCAGAGCATTTTCACCGTCATTACTCTACAGCACTCTGCACAGCAGACTACCACGCCATTTTTTGAAGAATTAACCTTATCATTCTATAGCAACTCTCCGTGTAAAAGACTGCTGTAAGATTTCCAGAGCATTTTCACCGTCATTACTCTACAGCACTCTGCACAGCAGACTCCTGATGCAGGCTTGACGGCCGAAACACGACGTGTCGAGTCTTCAAATCTCTAATAAAGTTTTTATTTAAGAACGTCAAAAAAAAAAAAAAAAAGAGTCTTCAAATCTCTAATAAAGTTTTTATTTAAGAACGTCTTCCAGCGTCTGGTTTCCTTGGTCGTACTCCCACTTTTTGCACACTAATGCCAAGCTAGCACCCCCCCCCCCCCCAGTGGTAATTTCAGATTTGGCGTGCGCCCATTCCACCGGAACAAATTATTTTTTAAATTTTCTACTGCGTGTGGCATTTCTGGCGTTAAATTTTTCAGTCAGTACCGGTTTGTTATGAGAAACCGCATAGCACAACAAGTAGGTCATACAGAAGAGTGTAAACGGGAACCTAAGTTCATGAGAGTAGTATTTTTGCAGGGGCTAATTTGCTTTTTTCGTTCACAGATTCCACATCGCAGTACAAGGTTGGTTGTTCCCTTGATAAAGCCTGTGACGGCGAAATGGGACCCCGTCGGGCGTACAAGAGTGAAACCAAACTGCACCTGCGGCACTAAGATAAGTGTTCGTTTTGATGTGATTATTTGCTAATTAAAGTTTTACTTGGAGTTTTTTCAGCCGATGAAGATTCCACCGCGGTCTAACAGACGTTATGATGTTCTGAATCGGGAATACAGAGGCTTTTTCCTCCAACAACACAAATAGCAACTGCCAAATTATATTTGGCCACTTCAGTTGGTGGAATAGCATTTGTTTTGAATCATTGTGGCAGCATCCAAATTTTGAATAAAGTTAAATAGCAGTTAGCCAAACAGAGAGGGTAACCAGCATACATAGAAAGTACACAAACAAAAAAAGCAACATTGGGCCTTCAAGACTGAGACAACAGGAGTATTTTATTGGTAAATGACCCGACACGGGCCATGTTTTGGCGTTAAACAACGCCTTCCTCAGGGGTCAAGGTTTGGGTGTAAGTTGTGTGAAGTTTGTATGTCTCCAATGTCTCAAAAATGGGGATAGAAAGAACTTCACACAATGTTTTCCTACATTGCGGCTGCCTTTTATATGACAACATTGTGTGAAGTTCTTTCTATCCCCATTTTTGAGACATTGGAGACATACAAACTTGACACAACTTACACCCAAACCTTGACCCCTGAGGCAGGCGTTGTTTAACGCCGAAACACGGCCCATGTCGGGTCATTTACCAATAAAATACTCTTGTTGTCTCAGTCTTGAAGGCCCAGTGTTGCTTTTTTTGTTTGTGTTAAATAGCAGTTGGCACATGCTGACTGGTCAACACACGTGTAGCAGGTGAGCCCTTATCGCTAGATCAATGGGTGGCGTTAAGGGCTCAGGCTATAAATAGGCACACACTGGTTTCAGTCTTACCACAGGCCCTTTTCCCGGCCCATTGAAAAAAACCTCTTTTTCTCAGATGCAATAAAAACTGGCCCGGCGCGCACCAAAAATACAAAGCCATACTACCACAGCAGGCCACTTTTTACCGTGGCTTAGTAAAAAGACCCCGCTTGAGGCTGAAGCCCAGATTAATATGAGAGACAGAACAGCAATGAAGTGTTCAAGGCTTAGGACTGAAGTACATTTTAGGAAAATTAAATCCAGCTGCATGGTTCTCCCTTATTGGAAGGGCTTTATCTCTCCCAATAGACCCTATGATAAAGAGGAAGCACATTAACCTCTGCTTCCAACAGGCTTGTATAGACCCCAGACCAGCAAAGGTGAGATAGCAGGTAAATACTCCTACAGCTTTTTGATTCTCATGGGCTGGGGGAGGGGGAGGAAGGAGGGGGATTGAGGCTTCTTTAAAGTCAAAATATAGCAATGTGGGTGCTGGCTGATATTCAGTGCTGGCACCTGCATAGCTCAGAGGGCACAATTAATACAGCTTTTGAGCTGTTCTAAATTCACCCGCTTAGTTATACAGGTGCCAGCACTGAATATCAGCATTTGCATAACTGCCGGATCCTCCCAAACATCACCCCCTGTACCACCCCTGACCAGTGGTGTAGCTACGTGGGGCCACAGGTGCCTGGGCCCCCTCCCCCCCCACCACACACATTTTCTCTGGGCCCCTGGTTTGGCTGGAGGGCACTGGATGAAGGCTTCAATTGGCGGGGGTTGGGGACCCCTGCCAGCCAAGGTATTTGCAGTGGCGGAGCTTCAGCTGGCAGGGGTTGGGGACCCCCGCCAGTCAAGATGTACAGTGGCGCAGTGGGTGGGAAGCACAGGGCGGCAAGGTGGCAGAGGGGAGGCGGTGAGGTGGGGGGGTGGGGGTGGCAGACCAAAATGTGTCCCCCCCACCTTGGACTCTGGCCCCCTCCCACTCAAGGTCTGGCTATGCCCCTGACCCTGACCTGCTCATTTTTTTTATGGGCGATCAAAGGCAATATTCACTGCTCAATTTAGTGCCACTGAATATCAGGGGGTAAGCAGCCACAAGCAATTTTAGTGGGCAGCAGCCTCTTCTGCCCACTTAAATCGCTTTCAAAGGGAATCCCAATATATTATGTATCACACAGACACAGACAGTTCTAATTCTTGATTCAGACCTTGTGGGTGAACAGTACCAAACCTGACTATAAGTCTCTGCTCTTAACAAAAATGTCATCACAATTGCCACTCCTCCAGCAAAGCTTTGGTTTTGCTAGAATCAGCCTTGCAGGGATGCGGCTTGTCTATAGGCTAGTGCTTCTTAAGCCAGTCCTTGGGGCGTAC
The DNA here is from genome assembly GCF_901765095.1 of Microcaecilia unicolor. Taxonomy (NCBI): domain Eukaryota; kingdom Metazoa; phylum Chordata; class Amphibia; order Gymnophiona; family Siphonopidae; genus Microcaecilia; species Microcaecilia unicolor. The sequence goes on along the minus strand of NC_044032.1, from coordinate 608,339,919 downwards.
ATAGCCAGATGGGTTTTCAGGATATCCACAATGACTATGTATGAGATAGATTTGCATTCCAAGGAGGCAGTGCATGAAAATGTATCTCATACATAGTTATTACAGGTATCCTGAAAACCTGACTGGATTGAGAAGTACTGCCATAGGCCACAGACTGTGGTTCCTACAGAATGTAGTAATAAGGCCCTTGAGTGTGATCAGTAGGTGTTGACATTGAAACTTTCTTTCCCAAGTAGTGCATAACACTGCCTCCACAGCATTCCTGGCCCTAGTTATCCAATGGAAGTAGATTTTGCAAATTTTCCAGGAATCAATCCGTTTTAAATAATAGAGTTTTGAAAACTGCATTTTTCAAAATAAGTTTTGTGCTCTATCCATCAGTTTTATTGATGTTGAGCATATCTTATTGTAAGAATTGAAGGTTTTATGGTTTTTAGAAGTACTTTTTGTCATTTTCAATGTGGCGAACCTTTGACTTCCAGCATGATGCACATAAATTTGCTAGCTTAACAACTGATCAAGAAGGAGGTTGTGGCAATTATATTTTTTAGACATCTGGTTGTTCATTTTCCTAAATTGCATTGTCATCCTGCTCATTCAAACACATTTTTTTGTTTTAGGCTTTGGCTGTAGCACTATTAGGGGAAAGAGCTTTCAGAGTCCCCAATAGGTATTGTTTGATTTATTATATGAAAGAATGCATAATCACATATATTTATATTGGATTCCTTTTAATTTCATCATCTTTTAACTCTGTATTGGACATGTTTATGCATGTGTTAGTATTTAGTTTTAATATTCAATATTTCAGGTTCAGGTTATATTTATTTGATACACCGCTTAAGGAAAACAATCAAAACGGAGTACAACCCACACATAAAATCAAAACCATTATCTGAAAAGAACTCCAACCATCGAAAGGAAACCATCATTGTTTTATTATTTATTATGATTTATTTAGGGCCTCTTGTATCAAGCCACATGCTAATGGTTTCAGCGTGGCAATACCTCACCGGGAGCCACTAGCACGGCTTAATAAAAGAGGCCCTTAATTATTTGATTGTTTGATAGAGAATTGTGTGTGTGTGATTGTAGTTTATTTATTTCATAGAGAATTGTTTATGTGTGTGATTTTAATTTATTTATATGTCCTGATTGACAGTTCAGCTCCTGGCACAGCCTTTTTGAAGGTGAAATGTGGCCACCTAGGACATCTTGGATAATAAATGCTTTTCTTTTCAATTTGTTGGTCTGTCATACTTGGGAAGTACGTTCACTGCCTCAACAGCATTCCTGGCCCTAGTTATCAAAGGGAAGTAGAGTCCTGACCTGGAACCAAACCCAGGTCTTCTGCTTGTAGCACTGCCACTCAACCACCAGCGGAGCTTGGTTTAAGCTTTATTTGTTGCTGTTTTGTTTTTTCTATAACTAGCTGCACTACCAGCTTTTATTATATGTGGTATCATTTAACCCCCAAACCCAAGGTCTTTTTTCTTTAGTGCTGCTGCAATGACTCATTCCCTATTTTATATTTATACATTTGACTTTTCCATCCTAAATATAGGAGGTCTTTTCCTAAGCAGTGGTAAGTCCAACACGGGCTTACCGCTCGCTAAACAGGAAGTAACGCTGGGCTGTCGCAGCAGCCCAGCGGTAGTTCCCACCCCCAGTGTGCACCATTTCAGGTGATACAAAAATATTTTTTTACTTTTGTAGCGATGGTGTTTACTGCTGGGTTAGCGCGGGAGCCCCTACCACCACCTGAATGGGTGGCGGTAAGTGCTCCCCCAAAATGGCTGCGTGGCAAGTGCTTCACTTGCCCCACGACCGTGTCTTAAAAAACAAAAACAGTCTTTTACCTGCTGCAGTAAAAGGGGGCCTCAGTGCACATCAGAAACACAAGCTGACACCAGTTCAGGCCCCCTTTTGCCGCAGCTTAGTAAAAGGACCTCATAATGCCTTTAACTGAACTTTGTTGTATTACGTTCTAAATAACAATAGCAACAAAACCTCAAAACAAAGAGAACTGGGTTTGATTCCCACTGCAGCTCCTCGTGACTCTGGGTAAGTCACTTAACCCTCCATTGCTCCAGGTACAAAATAAGTACCTGTATGTACTATGTAAACTACTTTGATTTGTAACCACAGAAAGGTGGTATATCGAATCCCATCCCCTATCTAAAAATATCTTCCTAAACTTAATTTCTCTTTAAACTGCCTTTCTTTTAATTGTTTGTGAATAATTAGTACTGATTCCTGGAACCCTGAGAAACTGAATAACAAGTCTGACTATCACGGGGTGGTGGTGGGGGGGGGGGGGGTGACATTTTGAAATAAGAGTCTGACACAGACATATCACTCTCTTACAATTCCTGAACTGTGTAATTGGTCAATTTTCTTAAGACGTTAGGGCTATTGTATTTTTCTCATACCAGAAAAGAGTCATGTTGGACTGGATTTTCAGCTCTACTCAATGGCAATTTACTGCACTGCACCTGTGAATTGTGTAGAGGTCACAGTGTTCGCCATATAGAGTACCAATGTATGGATTTATTTATTGCCCTAAGCTTTGAGAAGGTCTTGAGAGACAAAAACTCCCAAATATAAGTGTATCAGAACAATAGCCTGAGAATACTGATTAGTTATAAGGTGTATTCCTATCTCATACAAGACAGATTTTGATGCCCTTGCAAGGGCTTTTCAAAGTGTATCCTTGACTATGCATTCATTTTTTGATCAAACCTGACAATATTATAGTCTCACCATTACCCTGATGATAAATAAGTCAAATGCTTCTACTCAATGTTCTGCAGGAAGACACATCATCTGAGGAGAATTAGTCACACTCACGTAAGTTGGCCTAGAAATAATTGAAAACATCATTACATTGTGAATTGTCTACATGCTCTATATTTCAAAAGTAGTGTAAATGAAAGGGTAATGGAGAAATACTTTCTCGGTGAACAAACAACTTTATGATTGATGGTAGTCGATGTATGGACTTACAGCTTGATAAATTACTGTTGGTACCTAATTTTTCTGATACTTTGCTCTTAACAAATTATGTGGGCCTGTTGAAGAATTGCATGCATGTTCCATTTATGGAGTTAGATAAACTGTTTTTTAGTGTAAAGCATGATGTACACATGGAAACAGGCTCTTATTAAATTGCATATTGGTATTTATAAAAAAAGTATGAATACCACAAGATAAGGGCTACTTGAACGTGATCTATGTATAAGTGTTTAGGGCACTGCTTGAGTGGGTTGCAGTGTACATGCATGTTTATAAAATATGCATATGTTACATGCACACATGCCCCTGGATTCTATAAAGGTCGCCCAAATATAGGTGGGGATCACAGATCCATGTGCAAACTAATTAGTTAATGAGCCATTAACAATTGATTATTGAAGTTAATTGGCACTAATTAGGACTTATTTGCAGATCTGCCTATGTGTTAATTCTATAATACTGCACATCTAAATTGTCTCTCATACAACTCATAAGGAGGCATGACTAGGGGAGGGACATGGGTGGGTCAAGGGCATTCCCAAAATTTAGGTGCAATGTTATAGAATAGGGTCATTTACATGCCCAACTGCCATTGGCTGTGTGCCAGCATTTACACCAGTTTTCAGCAGGCGTAAGTCCTCGTGTCCAAAGCTAGGCAAGGCAATGCACGCTATGCGCTAGTCTATAAAGGTTCCTTAGCACTAAGCAACGTTTATAGAATTGACACTTGGCATGGATCTTAATGGCTTCTGTTGCCACCGTTTATTGAATCTAGCCCATGGAGTAGAGGAGTAGTGAAGGAGTAATGAAGTGATTAATGTAGTGGGCTGAGAATCAGGTGAACTGACTTTGATTTCCAGTGCAGCTCCTTGTGACCCTGGGAAAGTCACAACCCTCCATTGACCCAGGTATAATAACAGGGAGGGGAAGTACATGTATATAATGTGTAAATCATTTTGGTTGTACCACAGAAAGGTGGTATATCAGATGCATTATCTCTTACCCCATTTACACCTTAGACTTCAGAAAACCCTTGGGGGATTATTTGAAGCAATATGGTGATTTGCAAGGATCTAGTAACCAAATCTGAGCAACTTATATCAAAGTTACCATCCAGCGTGTAGAAATATGTAGATGAAGACCTTCAGTAATATGAACTTGTTTTTGATTTGCTCATTTAAACAGGGTCTCTCGATTTTTCATCTTCAGACATTAGTGGAACAGCAGATTTAAAGGCCCAGAGATGAAGTAATTCTCTCTGATGTAGAGCTGCTGAGATCGAAATTTGTATTCATGGATTCTTAAGTATAGTGGAAGGAGAAGTAAGGGAAATAGTGTTAGTTCTGATACCTGCTGTAGTGATATTTCTGAATGAATTTAGATTGACAATATTTGAATGCCTGGGTCCCTTTTACAAAGACATGTAAGGGCTTGTGTGCATGCAGATTGCATCAAATTGGCATTACCGCCTGACTAATTCTGAGTTTGGCATGCACCAAAAACACATGGTAGAAAATAATTTTCTACCACAGGGGCATTCCTGGTGGTAATTGGCAGTTGGAGCGTGCTGGAGGGTTACCGCATGGGTAGCACATGAGCCCTTACCTCTCAGTCAATGGGTGGCATTAAGGGCTCAGGCCATAAATAGACATGCACTGGTTTTAATTTTGCCACGCGTCCATTTTCCTGCCTAAAAAAACTCCCTTGTTTCCAGATGCCTTGGAGAAAAGGTCCAGCGCATGTCCAATACACACACCCTGACTACCGCAGGCCACTTTTTGGCATGCCTTTGTATAAGGGCCCCATAATTGCTGCTATATAAATTAAGATTTATCACTTGGACCAATGATTATGCTTTATGGTTGAGTTCAACCAGGACATTTCAAGCTCGGCTGCAGAATCTGAGGAGAGGCTCAGGGAAGAGCGCCCTCCAGCAGATGCCTTTATCACACAGCTGTAAACAGCAGAAGCTTTGATTCAGGTAGGCCAAGGTTTACCTTGAAATCTAGGCTACAGGCAAACTTGGTTTGATTAACCTTGAGTTCACACTGAGACTGTGGAGGTTGTCAGGGACAGGCTGGAGAAGATTATGTGAATTTCAAGAGACTTTATTTTGTACAGTCTGTGAAATGTACAGTGTTCAGTACATTACAGAATTCCTGCAGAGCTGGAACTCATGAAGAACAGTGCAAGCCTAAAACTAAGATATATTGAATTTATATATTTTCAACTTTTTGTGTTTTGGATTGTTTCATAAATTCTAAACTGATCTCTTCCCTGTGTTCTTCATAATTTGCTGACTTTACCTCTGTCTATCCTATATTAAAAAAAAAAAACCAAAACAAAACTTCCTTTCCTCGGACTCAGAGATCTACTGCTGGTTCCTATAAGTATCTATACTCTGTCTTCTGACTTTATAGTCCCTTCCTACCCACCCCTAAGCTAGTTCCTTCTATATAGGAAAACCGAGAGACATCGTCATTAAACCCTCTATTGGACAATCTTGCTTATTAATATCCCTTAACACAGTACACCTCACACTTGTTAAGCATATCAACATGTCTTTTATTCAATGCAGAATATGTTGTGCCTTAGTCCTAAGGCAAACCATCTGGAACCTTAGAGCTTGCCCCATCTGTCTCCAAATACCAGCTATGAAAGACAAAATAAAAAAAAAACTCAAGAAGGAATTGGCTGCAATTAAAGAAGCATCCATGACTACCCAATTCCCAGTCAATTTACTACCAGCACCTCCACAGAGAATAAAGCAAAAGAGGAATAGATGGATCACAGTAGGTTCAGGTAGACCATTATATAATTCCTTTGATGCACTGAAGCATTATGAACCTCAGAAAAGAAATCCGGAGAAGGAGCCAGAGATAAGCAATATAACTCAATCCAAAAGACATCCCCAAAACAATGATAGATCAGCTCAAAGCAGAAAACTCTTACTGCTAGAAGACTTTATGAGAGACATTAATTTAGGAACACAGTTCAGAAGTCCCAATCTTAATTTTCTGTGAAATTTCAAACGTATTTCTCAATAATGTTATTGGACAGAAAACAGAGGGGAGGGTTAAATGGCCATTTTTCTCAATGGATAGCTTGAGGAAGGATCTGGTGAAGCTTGAAGAATGGTTCAAAAATTGGCAACTATGATTTAATACTAAGACTGGTGTGGTATGGTGAGAATCACACACAGCTCTTCAGTGCTGTATTCAGTTATAGGTTGTTAAAGTTATCAGTGCAGTACATAGAGCTGCTAACAGGTGTTATCTTTTGGATGTCCTGCTGTTTGCTCAGGACATTCAGGCTCTGGATGGTACCTGCTCCCTAGAGATTAGGTGCAGGGTGCCTGGTTGGAGTAACGAATAACTTAAGATATTTCCTTCTCCTTCTCTAAGACAAGAGGGGCATACAGCGTCCATGTTCCTTCACACTGAACAAGCCAGCAGCCTTCTGCAGGTTCTGATACTAGCCCTGTCACTTTTATAAATGGGACCTAACACACTTTTTCTGATCTAGGGCTGCATTATATAATTGTGTGTGTGTGTGGGGGGGGGGGGGGGGGGGGGGGGGGGGGGGTGTCTCTGCTTCTACCTGGCCCTTCACATAGATTATCATACCCACTACTTTATTTCTCTCATTTTCCAGGAGCTTCTGAACTGTTCTACACAGATCTTCCTCCTTCCAGAAAGATCTTGTGTCTTCCTTGTAGGCCACTGTGTAGTGACGATAATGGCTGTCTAACTGCTGCGGATGTCAGATAGATCCAATTCTGCTATTAGATGGCTTAAACTGAAACAATCAACTAAACAAAAGATAACACCCCCCCCCCAATGTAAATAATCAACAAAAAAAGAAAAAAATGCAGAAGGACCAATTCAATCCCAACGCAAGGATACAAGCAAAATTTAATTTCTTGGACAATGCAATTGGTACTCTATGCTACAGAAACTGAACTGATGACTCCTGAAGCAGGTGCTTAGTAATCGAAACACAGATCTGTGTCAGGTCCTTTTGAAATATCTGCTTTTAAACATAGAAACATGATAGCAGATAAGAGCCAATGGCCCATCCAGTCTGCTCATCCACAGCAATCACTATCTCCTCCTTTCCCAAAGAGATCCCACGTGCTTGTCCCATGCTTTCTTAAATTCAAACACAGTCCTCCAGGGCCGTGCCTAGGGTCTCTGGCGCCCCCCTGCAGACTATCAGTTGGCGCCCCCCCCCCCCCCCCCCCGTGAAAATGATCACGCCCCCCCCATGAAAATGATCGCTCACCACTTGCCACACTGAAAGGAATTGTCAGCAATATTCTTAGAAACAAATTGCTATACATTGCAAAATAAGATAGCAGATGTAAATTCTCAAAGTGGACATATTCCAAATGCTAAAATGAAAATAAAATAATTTTTTTCTACCTTTGTTGTCTGGTGACTTTCTTTTTTCAATCATGCTGGTCCAGTATCTGATTCTGCTGCTATATGTCCTCTTAACTCCATTTTCAGGGCTTCCTTTCCATTTATTTCTTTACTTTTCTCCTTTCTTCTTCATTTCTTGCTCTATATCCATTTCCAGCAATTTCTCCTCTCTCCCTGGGTCCTGCCCTCCCATCCATGTCCATTCTTGTCCCTCTCTGCCCTTCCCTCCTCCATCCATAGCCAGCAAGCCTCCTCTCTCCCCTCCCCTCCATTTCCAGCAATTTGTCCTCTCCCTGGGCCCCCATGTCCATCCTTGTCCCTCTCTGCCCTTCCCTCCTCCATCCATAGCCAGCAAGCCTCCTCTCTCCCCTCCCCTCCATTTCCAGCAATTTGTCCTCTCCCTGGGCCCCCATGTCCATCCTTGTCCCTCTCTGCCCTTCCCTCCTCCATCCATAGCCAGCAATCCTTGCCTCCTCTATCCCCTCCCCTCCATTTCCAGCAATTTGTCCTCTCCCTGGGCCCCCATGTCCATCCTTGTCCCTCTCTGCCCTTCCCTCCTCCATCCATAGCCAGCAATCCTCTCTCCCCTCCCCTTCCCTTCCAGCAATTTGTCCTCTCCCTGGGCCCTGCCCTCCCATCCATGCCTCTCTGCCCTTCCCTCCGCACCCTGGGGCCTTTAAATCTTTTACTTCCGGTCGCAGCAGCGTCAGTGAAAGCGGAGCGCTGCCGACGTCTCCCTTCCCTTTGCGCTCTTGGTTCCCTCAGTGTCCGCCTTCTTCTGACGTCAGAAGAAGGCGGGACACTGAGGGAACCAACGAGTGCAAGGGAAGGGAGACGTCGGCAGCAGTGGCGTAGCTAGGGTAGTTGACACCCGGGGCCGGTCATTGTTTAACACCCCCCCCCCCCAAATCCAGTACTAGGCATACCGAGAATACAAAACACTCACGACCTATAGAGCAATTTTACCATACCATAAGCAGTCGTTTCTACGAGTCACACAAGGAAAAGGAAAGCATCTTAAACACTACAGTGAGCACTAGAACATCAATTCACCTATTGTAAAACGAAACCAGACAGAATAGTACAGATCGTAGATCCTGCACAGTCAATGCCAACTGAAAGCCATGTCTTTTTCAAACACAGATACACCCTAATCCACTATAGGATAAGTAATCATAAACTTTCTATTTAGACAAAAATTAAACTGAACCCCCGATGCCAGACTCTGCATACAATGCAACACCACAGAAACAGAAAATGTCCCCTAGTACTGTGCAAAATATAAAGACAGCAGATGTAAATTTGAAAAAACTAACAAATACCAATCACCACTTTACAAATTAACAAATAGAAATAAAACATATACAGAAAATAAAATAATACCATTTTATTGGACTAATACATTTAGCTTCCAGAGGCCAAAATCTCCTTCCTCAGGTCAATACAGTATAGTGCTGTTACAGTATCCTATCCTGATCTGAGGAAGGGGGTTTTGTTCTCTGAAAGTTAAGTCAAAATGTATTAAAATTAGTCCAATAAAAAGATTACCTTATTTACATGTTCTATTTATAAACATTTATTAACACAGCTAAAATACTATATCCTAAAGCAAAATAATAAAAATATATATTTACAGTTTGTTGTCTTTGGTTTCTGCTTTCCTTATCTTCTTTTCACCGTCTTCCTTCCATCCAGCATCTGTCTTCGCTCTCTCTCTGCTCTCCAGTGTCTGCCCTCTCTAATGTCCCTTCCATCCACATCTGCCCTCTATTTCTGCTCCTTCCATCCACCATCTGCCCCAGTCTGCCATCTCTCTCTCCCCCTTCCATCCACCATCTGCCCTCTCTCTCTCCTTTCCCTCTAGCATTTGCCCTCTATCTCTGCCCCCTTCCATCCACTGTCTGCTCTTTCACTCCCTTCTATCCACTGTCTGCCCTTTCTCTCTGCTCCTTCGATTCACCATTTGCCCTCTCTCTTTCCCCCTCCCATCCATTCAGGGTCTGCCCTCCCTCTCACTCCCCATTCCATCCAGGATCTATCCCCCCTCTCTCACTGCCCCCTCTTTTCGGCTCCCAGTTCCCACCTGCGGCTGCCCCTAGTTCCAGATCCATTGATTCTCCCATCCACCCCTGCCCCAGGCATGACCCCATTCTCCCTCCTGCTCACTTTTCAGACCCCAGTTCCAGCTCCATGCCCCTTCTCCCATCTGTCTCCCACCCAGTCCCTTCTGCCCATCTGAGTCCCCCTCACCCCATCTGACTCCCTCCCAGTCCCTTCTGCTATCCAAGTGCCCCCCACCCTCACCCCATCTGGCTCCCATCCAGTCCCTTCTGCCCATCCGAGTCCCCCTCACCCCATCTGGCTCCCACCCAGTCCCTTCTGCTATCCAAGTGCCCCCCACCCTCACCCCATCTGTCTCCCACCCAGTTCCTTCTGCCCATCCGAGTCCCCCTCACCCCATCTGCCTCCCACCCAGTCCCTTCTGCTATCCGAGTCCTCCCCCACCTTCACGGTCACCCCATCTGTCCCCCACCCTCACCCTGCCTCGTCTTCTCCCTGCCACCCGTCTTTAAAAAGAAATTGTTTGCCGACGCGATAGCGAGCGCAGCACCTCGTGTGGAAGTAAAAGAAGCAAATCCGATCATCTCATTGGGCCTTCCTTCACTGTCCCGCCCTAGAGGAAATAGGAAGTTGCGTCAGAGGAGGGCGGGACAGTGAGGGAAGGCCCAATGAGATGATCGGATCCGCTTCCTTTACTTCCACACGAGGTGCTGCGCTCACTATCGCGTCGGCAAATAAATTTAAAGGGCTGGTGCGGGGGGGGGGGGGGTGCCAGGATGAAGAGCAGCGGGAGCGGCGGCACCCCCCTTTCTGGTGACACCCGGGGCGACCAAAAGATTTAAAGGCCTCGGCGGGGCGAGGGTAAGCACCGCGGCGGCGCCCTCCAGAGGTGGGCGCCCCCCTGCGGCGCTTACCTCGCTTACCGCATCGGCACGGCCCTGCAGTCCTCGTCTCCACCACCTCCACCGGGAGGCAATTCCATGCATCTGCCACCCTTTCCGTGAAAAAGTATTTCCCTAGATTACTCCTGAGCCTATAACCTCTTAACTTCATCCTATGCCCTCTCATTCAACAGTTTTCCTTCATTTGAAAGCGGTTCACCTGTACATTAATGCCACAAAGGTATTTAAATGTCTTTATCATATCCCCTCTCTTCCACCTTTCTTCCAATATATACGTACATATTGAGAGCCTTAAGTCTGTCCTTATATGCTTTACAACAGAGACCACTGACCAATTTTGTATCCGCCCTCTGGACCGACTCCATCTTGTTTATATTTTTTCGTAGGTGCGGTCTTCAGAATTGCACACAGTATTCTAAAAGGGGCCTCACCAGAGACTTACACTAAGAGTTTAGTATTTTTGCTTTACTTAATAAACTTATTTTTGTTTGTATCCTTGGGTTGGGATTGAATTGGTCCTCCCCACTTTTTTCTTTTTTATTACATTTAAACAATGCCAGCAGTGAGAACACTGACACACAACTGAGAATGGAAACAGCACTGAGAATTCAGACAGTCTCTATTGCTGAATTTCTCATGATGTTATATATGCTTGTATTGGGGTGGGGTACAGGAATAAAGTGGTGCATGCACGTACATGCATACTTTTAGATTTCCAAAAGTCCCCCCTTAAAGTGTCACAGAAAAAGTACCTGCACAAATAGTAGGAGCAGATTTGTGAGAATATCTTTCTTGAATCAATTCTCAAATAATTTTTCCTTTTGAAAATTGATGTCAAGTCTATGGGTAAAAAGTGGTTATCAACTTGACTGGTAGGAGCCAAATAGAACTCAGATGTTCTTATTACGAAAATGTGGGTAAAGACTTATGCTCTATCTTGAAATAATCACAGTAACCTGTTGAAAGTTGAAGACACAACTTCTTACATAGAAAAAAGTGGTGTTTCAGTATTGATTTTATACTTAACTGCAATGTACTCAAGGTAAAAGCACTAAAAGTAAACTAGTCAATGATCCAAAGGGCATCCACCAGCCATATATCATAACACAGCAATTATGTCTGCTGTTACTGAACAGGTCATCACATTGTCATCTCATGCAACAGAGAATCTATCTTGTAACGGAGATGGATGACATTGTTTAGCCCAAGTCAGCAATTAGAACTCAGGAAGGTACAAGTCTGTAGAGAAATTGTTCAACAACTTTGAGAACTTGAAAGGTTATTCAATTAGTTTCATGCAGAATGCAAAGCACTCCAACCATGTTTCCCCCTTCTGATTGAGCAGCACTGACTGCCTGTAACCAGCGAGATTAAATTTAAAATATTAACATTAGCCCATAGGGCCTTCTATATGTGTTTCTCTACCTTAATTCAATGGTTATCCCATTCTGCTCTCAGCAAGTTTTGTGGTCTTCACAATCAAACTTAATGGCCATGCCCGCCTCCCCTTCAAAGCTTTGACTCAATTTTTCACAAAACGCAGCATTTTTAGGTATAACTTGTCTGGAATGTTTTTACGTTTGGGGAGCGTGCCAGGTGCCCTTGACCTGGATTGGCCACTGTCGGTGACAGGATGCTGGGCTAGATGGACCTTTGGTCTTTCCCAGTATGGCACTACTTATGTACTTATGTACTTATGTGTGTGGGGGGGGGGGGGGGGTAATTCTTTAACTTGGCACCAAGATGTAGGTGCCATAATGGGGTGAACTTAGCATCAATTCTACAACGGCATTTAAGTGCACCTAAGCTGTTGTAGGATACTAGCACAAAGCATGTTAAAATATAGGTGTGCCCACGTACTGCAGATCAATGGCTGGTATAAGTTGATGCACCTAAGTGCAACATTCAGGGGCCCTTTTACTAAAGGTTGCTACGTGGCAACAGGCTTGTAACGTGGCAATAGAACTGGTGGTAGTTTGGCCTCCAGTGAGCGCCATTTCTGGCGCTGCTGGATTAAAAAAATATATATACCGCTGGGGTAGCACAGGAGCCCATACCACCGCCTCAATGGATGGTAGTAAAGTGTTTCCCCCCGCATGGCTACATGGTAATTGCAAGTTCACCGCATAGCCATGTGTTTTTACGGGCTGTTTGCCTGCTGCGGTAATAGGGCTCTGGTGCACACAAAAACGGCCACCGCCACTACGGCACAGCCCTTTTTTCCATAGCATGGTAAACAGGGCCGTGCCTAGGGTCTCTGGCGCCTCCCTGCAGACTATCAGTTGGCGCCCCCCCCCCCCCATGAAAATGATCGCTCACCACTTGCCACACTGAAAGGAATTGTCAGCAATATTCTTAGAAACAAATTGCTATACATTGCAAAATAAGATAGCAGATGTAAATTCTCAAAGTGGACATATTCCAAACGCTAAAATGAAAATAAAATAATTTTTTTCTACCTTTGTTGTCTGGTGACTTTCTTTTTTCAATCATGCTGGCCCAGTATCTGAGTCTGCTGCTATCTGTCCTCTTAACTCCATTTCCAGGGCTTCCTTTCCATTTATTTCTTTACTTTTCTCCTTTCTTCTTCATTTCTTGCTCTATATCCATTTCCAGCAATTTCTCCTCTCTCCCTGGGTCCTGCCCTCCCATCCATGTCCATTCTTGTCCCTCTCTGCCCTTCCCTCCTCCATCCATACCCAGCAATCCTCCTCTCTCCCCTCCCCTCCATTTCCAGCAATTTGTCCTCTCCCTGGGCCCCCATGTCCATCCTTGTCCCTCTCTGCCCTTCCCTCCTCCATCCATAGCCAGCAATCCTCTCTCCCCTCCCCTTCCCTTCCAGCAATTTGTCCTCTCCCTGGGCCCTGCCCTCCCATCCATGCCTCTCTGCCCTTCCCTCCGCACCCTGGGGCCTTTAAATCTTTTACTTCCGGTCGCAGCAGCGTCAGTGAAAGCGGAGCGCTGCCGACGTCTCCCTTCCCTTTGCGCTCTTGGTTCCCTCAGTGTCCGCCTTCTTCTGATGTCAGAAGAAGGCGGGACACTGAGGGAACCAACGAGTGCAAGGGAAGGGAGACGTCGGCAGCAGTGGCGTAGCTAGGGTAGTTGACACCCGGGGCCGGTCATTGTTTAACCCCCCCCCCCCCCCCCAATCCAGTACTAGGCATACCGAGAATACAAAACACTCACGACCTATAGAGCAATTTTACCATACCATAAGCAGTCATTTCTATGAGTTACACAAGGAAAAGGAAAGCATCTTAAACACTGTGAGCACTAGAACATCAATTCACCTATTGTAAAACAAAACCAGACAGAATAGTACAGATCGTAGATCCTGCACAGTCAATGCCAACTGAAAGCCATGTCTTTTTCAAACACAGATACACCCAAATCCACTATAGGATAAGTAATCATAAACTTTCTATTTAGACAAAAATTAAACTGAACCCCCGATGCCAGACTCTGCATACAATGCAACACCACAGAAACAGAAAATGTCCCCTAGTACTGTGCAAAATATAAAGACAGCAGATGTAAATTTGAAAAAACTAACAAATACCAATCACCACTTTACAAATTAACAAATAGAAATAAAACAAATACAGAAAATAAAATAATACCAATTTATTGGACTAATACATTTAGCTTCCAGAGGCCAAAATCTCCTTCCTCAGGTCAATACAGTATAGTGCTGTTACAGTATCCTATCCTGATCTGAGGAAGGGGGTTTTGTTCTCTGAAAGTTAAGTCAAAATGTATTAAAATTAGTCCAATAAAAAGATTACCTTATTTACATGTTCTATTTATAAACATTTATTAACACAGCTAAAATACTATATCCTAAAGCAAAATAATAAAAATATATATTTACAGTTTGTTGTCTTTGGTTTCTGCTTTCCTTATCTTCTTTTCACCGTTTTCCTTCCATCCAGCATCTGTCTTCGCTCTCTCTCTGCTCTCAAGTGTCTGCCCTCTCTAATGTCCCTTCCATCCACATCTGCCCTCTATTTCTGCTCCTTCCATCCACCATCTGCCCCAGTCTGCCATCTCTCTCTCCCCCTTCCATCCACCATCTGCCCTCTCTCTCTCCTTTCCCTCTAGCATTTGCCCTCTATCTCTGCCCCCTTCCATCCACTGTCTGCTCTTTCACTCCCTTCTATCCACTGTCTGCCCTTTCTCTCTGCTCCTTCGATTCACCATTTGCCCTCTCTCTTTCCCCCTCCCATCCATTCAGGGTCTGCCCTCCCTCTCACTCCCCATTCCATCCAGGATCTATCCCCCCTCTCTCACTGCCCCCTCTTTTCGGCTCCCAGTTCCCACCTGCGGCTGCCCCTAGTTCCAGATCCATTGATTCTCCCATCCACCCCTGCCCCAGGCATGACCCCATTCTCCCTCCTGCTCACTTTTCAGACCCCAGTTTCAGCTGCATGCCCCTTCTCCCATCTGTCTCCCACCCAGTCCCTTCTGCCCATCCGAGTCCCCCTCACCCCATCTGTCTCCCACCCAGTCCCTTCTGCTATCCAAGTGCCCCGCACCCTCACCCCATCATATGTCTCCCACCCAGTCCCTTCTGCCCATCCGAGTCCCCCTCACCCCATCTGTCTCCCACCTAGTCCCTTCTGCTATCCAAGTGCCCCCCACCCTCACCCCATCTGTCTCCCACCCAGTCCCTTCTGCCCATCCGAGTCCCCCTCACCCCATCTGGCTCCCACCCAGTCCCTTCTGCCCATCCGAGTCCCCCTCACCCCATCTGGCTCCCACCCAGTCCCTTCTGCTATCCAAGTGCCCCGCACCCTCACCCCATCATATGTCTCCCACCCAGTCCCTTCTGCCCATCCGAGTCCCCCTCACCCCATCTGTCTCCCACCTAGTCCCTTCTGCTATCCAAGTGCCCCCCACCCTCACCCCATCTGTCTCCCACCCAGTCCCTTCTGCCCATCTGAGTCCCCCTCACCCCATCTGTCTCCCACCCAGTCCCTTCTGCTATCCAAGTGCCCCCCACCCTCACCCCATCTGTCTCCCACCCAGTCCCTTCTGCCCATCCGAGTCCCCCTCACCCCATCTGGCTCCCACCCAGTCCCTTCTGCCCATCCGAGTCCCCCTCACCCCATCTGTCTCCCACCCAGTCCCTTCTGCCCATCCGAGTCCCCCTCACCCCATCTGTCTCCCACCCAATCCCTTCTGCTATCCGAGTCCTCCCCCACCTTCACGGTCACCCCATCTGTCCCCCACCCTCACCCTCACCCTGCCTCGTCTTCTCCCTGCCACCCGTCTTTAAAAAGAAATTGCCGACGCGATAGCGAGCGCAGCACCTCGTGTGGAAGTAAAAGAAGCGAATCCGATCATCTCATTGGGCCTTCCTTCACTGTCCCGCCCTAGAGGAAATAGGAAGTTGCGTCAGAGGAGGGCGGGACAGTGAGGGAAGGCCCAATGAGATGATCGGATCCGCTTCCTTTACTTCCACACGAGGTGCTGCGCTCACTATCGCGTCGGCAAATAAATTTAAAGGGCTGGTGCGGGGGGGGGGGGGTGCCAGGATGAAGAGCAGCGGGAGCGGCGGCATCCCCCTTTCTGGTGACACCCGGGGCGACCAAAAGATTTAAAGGCCTCGGCGGGGCGATGGTAAGCACCGCGGAGGCGCCCTCCAGAGGTGGGCGCCCCCCTGCGGCGCTTACCTCGCTTACCGCATCGGCACGGCCCTGATGGTAAAAGGACCCCTCAATGCACACAACTGATGATCTATAAGTTGTGTGTATCACTTGGTAAAATGCTCATGGCCCGCCCATGTTTACACCTCCTTCGCAGTTACACACTAACCCCCAAATTCTATAAAAGTTGCTAAAAATTGTACACGTAAATTTGGGTGCAAACTCAATTTGTACGCACGATTTAATTAAATAGTGAACCAATAAGTATTAATAATTGGCTTCTTAACAAGCCATTATTGGTGCTAATTGCATTTAATTAAATTTATAAGTGTAAATTTAGGCACGGGATGTGTGCGTAAATTGTAAGCACAGGTCCAAAAAGAGGGGGTGGCCATGTGAGGATTATAAGCAGATCCAGGGCATTCTCACAATTTATGCACTTTGTTATAGAATAATGGGGATCTGTGCCTAATTTAGGTGTGGGGATTTACATCGTTTTGTTGGTGCAAATGGTCATGCCTAAGTGTAGTCACGGTTCTCGGCGCAAAGCTTTATTCTATAAACAGTGCCAATTTTTTAGGCACAATTTGTAGAATTAAGTCCTAAATATTTAATACTTGCTCCAACATAGGTGTTAAATTTTAAGCCATGGTTGAAAATTTTATAACGAGAGCCTAGGCTATGAAAGCACATATATACAAAAATTGTACCTATAGAATGTACGTATAGAATGTTTGTACGTTTGGGAAGCTGACCAGGTGCCCTTGGCCTGGATTGGCCGCTGTCGTGGACAGGATGCTGGGCTCAATGGACCTTTGGTCTTTTCCCAGTGTGGCATTACTTATGTACTTATGTACTATTTTATAAAGGTATTTACTATCCTTATATGGAAACATGACTCCTAGCAGTAGTACTGTGAGACTGCCGCTGGGGGTTGCCGGCACTATTTTTGATGAAGGCACTGGCGAGGACAAGAGTGACTGGGGATCAATCCTGCTATGACCAGTAGACACTGTGGATTGTGACTAAGGTAGGCCCAGAAGGGGACCTTTGGGAGGTTGGCAGGGGCTGGGCAGGGGATACTTCCTTTGGGAGATGGGGCACTTCCAGGTAAGGGGGAGGCTGCCACTAGGTGGGGACATTTGGGTTGAGGGGTGTCTGGTTGGAGCCTTCAGCCTAGGTGACGAGGGTTCTTTGGCCACCACTATTGCTCCACTCTCCCAGACAGTGGAAGAACACTGCTTGTGAGACGGTTTGCAAGCAGTGTTACTCTTTCACCACAGAGGTCAGTAACCTGCGGTACTGAGGTGATTCCTGTGATAAATCAAGATACAGTGAAACTGCATCTTTCGTTGCACCTTGATAACTTCTCTCCTAGATGTGGTAGGACTAACATTTTAACAATTCTAATCCTACCCAGCCAAGACACCATCGTATGCTTGTAAGTTTTCAGCTGTCTTAATTTCTGCTAATATGGGTTTATCATTTAACTGATATAATGTTGGCAGATTAGTAGAGATCCAAATATTTCAATTTCAAGACCACCTTATAACAGAGATTGTCCAGATCTTCCGCTTGATTTGAATTAGAGAAAAGGCATGGTAAAATTATCCAAATATTCTGAAAGCTTTCTATACTCCATAATTAGGTATGTTAGGTAGCGTATAGGTGTGTCAGGGTTAGCTATGTAAATGAAAGTGTCATTCACATACAGTGATGTGTAATGTTCCTGCAGTTGTTGGTTTTGATGAACTGTTATTGCAAGAGGCTCAATTGCAAGAGAAAATAGTAGTGTGGAGAGTGAGCAACCCTGACAAGTTCTCCTTGTGAAAGGAAATGCTGAGGAAGACCAGCTATGGTAGGACACAGCAAAAGTGGGACTGACCAGACAAACAATCCGGGTGACCAAATACTATATGTCCTTTATTGATGAACTATATTCAAGGAGCAGATGTTAAAAGCTACACTGGGGTCTTGAAGACTTATGCTTTTTGTATTTAGGGTTTGGAATTTTCTGTCCCAATTTCCTTACATTACACGGATATTATATATTGTTTTTAGACTCCTGATGAAGGCACTTATACCAAAACATGGCCCATGTGGAGTCCGTTGTAGCTTTTAGCATCTACTCCTTGTTTAACGTTCATCAATAAGAACATATAATATTGTATCACCTGGACTGTTTGGTCATTCCCGCTGTTGTTGTTTTCTACTTTGGTACTTCATGGGTTTTTTGGTTCTACCTTACCAAATTCTTTTTCCATGTCCAAAGATACTGTAAAATGATGGCAAAAAAAAAACTTAGGGGGGCAACTGAGAGAGTAAAAACTGTACAACAGGCGTGGACGCTGTTCAAAAATACCATCCTGGAGGCCCAGGCCATACATATTCCGCAAATTAGAAAAGAAAGACGGAAGTCCAAAAGACACCCGGCCTGGTTGAAAAGTGAGGTGAAGGAAGCTATTAGGGCTAAAAGAAACGCCTTCAGAAAATGGAAGAAGGAACCGTCTGAAAATAACAAGAAACAGCATAAGGAGTGTCAAAGCAAATGCAAGGCGCAGATTAAGAAGGCCAAGAGGGAGTATGAAAAAAAGATAGCATTAGAGGCAAAAAAACATAGTAAAAATTTTTTTTCGGTATATTAAAAGCAGGAAGCCGGCAAAAGAATCGGTTGGGCCGCTGGATGACCGAGGGGTAAAAGGGGCGATCAAGGAAGACAAAGACGTAGCGGAGAGACTGAATGAATTCTTTGCTTCGGTCTTCACCGAGGAAGATTTGGGTGGGTTACCGGTGTCGGAAATGGTATTTCAAGCGGACGAGTCGGAGAAACTTACTGACTTCACGGTAAACCTGGAGGACGTAATGGGGCAGTTCGGCAAACTGAAGAGTAGCAAATCTCCTGGACCGGATGGTATTCATCCTAGAGTACTGATAGAACTGAAAAACGAGCTTGCGGAGCTACTGCTAGTGATATGCAACTTATCCTTAAAATCGAGCGTGGTACCGGAAGATTGGAGGGTGGCCAATGTAACGCCCATTTTTAAAAAAGGCTCCAGGGGAGATCCGGGAAATTATAGACCGGTGAGTCTGACGTCGGTGCCTGGGAAAATGGTAGAGGCTGTTATTAAAAACAAAATTACAGAGCACATCCAAGGACATGGATTACTGAGACCAAGTCAGCATGGCTTTTGTGTGGGGAACTCTTGCCTGACCAATTTACTTCAATTCTTTGAAGGAGTGAACAAACATGTGGACAAAGGGGAGTCGGTTGATATTGTGTATCTGGATTTTCAAAAGGCGTTTGACAAGGTACCTCATGAAAGGCTACAGAGGAAATTGGAGGGTCATGGGATAGGAGGAAATGTCCTATTGTGGATTAAAAACTGGTTGAAGGATAGGAAACAGAGAGTGGGGTTAAATGGGCAGTATTCACAATGGAGAAGGGTAGTTAGTGGGGTTCCTCAGGGGTCCGTGCTAGGACCGCTGCTTTTTAATATATTTTTAAATGATTTAGAGATGGGAGTAACTAGCGAGGTAATTAAATTTGCTGATGACACAAAGTTATTCAAAGTCGTTAAATCACGACAGGATTGTGAAAAATTACAAGAGGACCTTACGAGACTGGGAGACTGGGCGGCTAAATGGCAGATGATGTTTAATGTGAGCAAGTGCAAGGTGATGCATGTGGGAAAAAAGAACCCGAATTATAGCTACGTCATGCAAGGTTCCACGTTAGGAGTTACGGACCAAGAAAGGGATCTGGGTGTCGTCGTCGATAACACACTGAAACCTTCTGCTCAGTGTGCTGCTGCGGCTAAGAAAGCGAATAGAATGTTGGGTATTATTAGGAAAGGTATGGAAAACAGGTGTGAGGATGTTATAATGCCGTTGTATCGCTCCATGGTGCGACCGCACCTTGAGTATTGTGTTCAATTCTGGTCGCCGCATCTCAAGAAAGATATAGTAGAATTGGAAAAGGTGCAGCGAAGGGCGACTAAAATGATAGCGGGGATGGGACGACTTCCCTATGAAGAAAGACTAAGGAGGCTAGGGCTATACAGCTTGGAGAAGAGACGGCTGAGGGGAGACATGATAGAGGTATATAAAATAATGAGTGGAGTGGAACAGGTGGATGTGAAGCTTCTGTTCACGCTTTCCAAAAATACTAGGACTAGGGGGCATGCGATGAAACTACAGTGTAGTAAATTTAAAACAAATCGGAGAAAGTTTTTCTTCACCCAACGTGTAATTAAACTCTGGAATTCGTTGCCGGAGAAAGTGGTGAAGGCGGTTAGCTTAGCAGAGTTTAAAAAGGGGTTGGACGGTTTCCTAAAGGACAAGTCCATAAACCGCTACTAAACGGACTTGGAAAGATCCAAGATTCCAGGAATAACATGTGTGGAATGTTTGTACGTTTGGGAAGCTTGCCAGGTGCCCTTGGCCTGGATTGGCCGCTGTCGTGGACAGGATGCTGGGCTCGATGGACCCTTGGTCTTTTCCCAGTGTGGCATTACTTATGTACTTATGTACCCTTACCTAATCTCTGAACATTACTAATTGTAAATGATATCATGGATTAACTATGTCATTGAGCCTGCAAATAGGTGGGAAAATGTGGGATACAAATACAATAAATAAAAATAAAAAAATTACGACCAAGCCTCAAAAATGTGCCCGAACTGACTAGATGACCACCGGAGGAAATCGGGGATGACCTCCCCTTACTCCCCCAGTGGTCACCAACTCCCTCCCACCCTAAAAAAAAAACCTCAAATGTTATACCCAGCTCTCTGACAGCAGTATGCAGGTCTCTGGAGCAGTTTTAGTGGGTGCAGTGCACTTCAGGCAGGCGGACCCAGGCCCCCCCCCCCCCCCCCACCTGTTACACTTGTGATGGTAAATGTGAGCCCTTGAAAACCCACCAGAAACCCACTGTACCCGCATGTAGGTGCCTCTTCACCCTTTAGGGCTAGGGTAGTGTTGTACAGTTGTGGGGAGTGGGTTTTTTTTTTGGGGGGGGGGGTTGTGGGGCTCAGCACACAAGGCAAGGGAGCTATGCACCTGGGAGCAATTTGTGAAGTCCACTGCAGTGCCCCCTAGGGTGCCCAGTTGGTGTCCTGGCATGTGAGGGGGACCAGTGCACTACGAATGCTGGCTCCTGGTAGTTTCTGAGATGGGCGTCCTCAGTTTCCATTATCGCCGAAAAACGGGGACGACCATCTCTAAGGACGGCCATCTCTAAGGTCGGCCTAAATTTCACAATTTGGGCGTCCCTGACCGTAATGTGGAGCACCGATTGTCACCTGTTCCCTTTATTTCGGTCAGCGTCTGCCGGTGGTTTGGCGCGATCGCGTCGGGGGTGGTGGCGGTAGCAGGTGGGCGCGGTTCAGCTCTGGTCCACCCAGCGGAGTCCACACCATTACAGGGGGCTCGTTTGGCCCACCGACTGCGGGCATCCGTCTGTTCCTCCAGGCCGATGGCTTCTTCTGTGCTGCGGGTCTCCCCCCGACGTCGGCCTGCAACTTGATCGCTTGCTGGCCATTGGACGTTGCGGCGGCACCGTTGGGACCTTCTGGAGAGTGTGTCTTATGGCGGGGTGCCTCGTCTCCTGCTGTCTTGCCGTTTACAACTGCGACCACGGCCTGATTTGACTGTTTGTCAACTTCCACCTTTTAATCAGCTGTTCTTCATTGAAGATTTCAGCGAGTGTGCGGGTCATAGCGCCAGATGTCTTGGGAGTTGGAGTGGGTGGTTAAAGGAGCGGCTTTCAACTCCATTTCCACCTTGCAGGGTCAACTTGGTCTGTCCAGTCAATTTCCATCTTTTCCAGCCTAAACAGGTTCCAGCTTCTTCAAGGATTCAACTTATAACCTGAAGTCCTTCTTAACAACATTTCATGGACCATTTTAGTCTCTTTTACCCTTTCCCTATTTTCTTTTTTTTTTTTTCTCTGTTTCTTTTATCTTCTCTAATTTAATTGAAATTGTATAACCACTGGTCTGGCGATAGCCTAATCAGTACATTGTAAGCCACTTTGAATCTGCACATGTGGGAAAAAGTGGGGTATAAATGTGCTAAATAAATAAATACAGGTTTCCCTGCTCCTTTGCCGGGATGTCCTGCAAGGACGTCCTCAGGAAAACTTGGCCGCCCCTTTCAATTATGCCCCTCCACGTCTCCCAAGCCCAAATCATGATTTTTCCCCTTCTTGCTACTCACTGCAACTCTCCCTCCCCTCAGTCACCCACCAGCATGCTGCAGGTTTTGTTCCCTCCCTCCCTTACCATCTTTGTTGTGCAGCAGTATTAATTCTACAGCAAAACCACAGGGTAACGGGGCTGTCTGCATGTTGCTGTTGCGACTGCTTCCTTCATGCCAGCCCTACCTCCTCCAAAAGAGTATGTGAGAAGGTGGGGCTGGCCCGGCTGGAAGGAAGCAGTCACAGCAGCATGCAGTTAGCCCCGGTACTGCACAGCTTTGCTGTATAATTAATATCTCTACCCAACAAAGATGGTAAGGGAGGCAGGGAACAAAGCCTAGAGCATGCCAGTGAGTGGCTGGGGAAGGGAGGGAATATCCGCAGCATGCCACTGGGTGGCTGGGAGGAGAGAGGGAAAAAACCTGCAGCATGCCAGTCAGTCAGAGATGGTAAGCAAGGCAGGGTTCAAACAAAACCTGAAGCATGACGGCAGGTGACCGGGGGGGGGGGGGGCAGGGCAGGGTGGGGAGAGAGACAGGAGCACTGTTGGGGTAAGGAAGTGAGACAGGGGTAATGCTAGGTGGGGTGGAGGAATAATTGTTCAACACGAGGGGGGAGGGAGAGATGCAGGGCGGAAAGAGAGAGAGAATTGTTGGATATGGGTGGGATGGGATGGGGAGAGGGAGGGAAAGGCTGCACAGGAGTGGTAAAGGATGAGAGAGGAAAACAGACATGGCAGTGGAGGGAAGGGAGGCAGAGATGAGAGGGAGAAATGTTGGAACATGGCATGGAGGGGAGGGGAGGATAGAGAGATGCTGCACGGGGGGGGGGGGGGGGGGGGGGTAAAAGAGAGAGATGTTAGACCATGGACTCAAAGCAGGGACAGAAAGAGAGATAGTGGACAATGGGAGAGATGTTGACATGGACGTGGAGAGGGAACGAGAGATGCTGCACAAGAGGGGGGAGAGGAGAAAGACGGAGATGTTGGATCAAGGGGCAAAAGGGAGGGAGGGAGATATGCTGGACAATGAGTGGGAAGGAAGAGAGAGAGGTATAAATGCTGAACAATGGGGGAGGGATAGGAGGGGAGAGAGAAGGGACAGGAAGATGCTGGTGGGGGAGTAGAAGGGACAGGGAGATGTCAAGCTATGAGGGTGAGGACGGGAGAAAGAGGAAGCAGATGCTGGACTAGAAGGGTGGATGGAGGGATACACTGGGAATGGTGGAAACCATGTGGGAGAGGCCCAGGGAGGAGAGATGGCAAGGAAATGAATGAGAGGATAGTGATTACAGGGGGGTAGAAATATGATAATTGACACGTAGATTGATGATGAAAGGAGTGAGAAGGCGGGAAGGCGAGAGTTAGTGAAAGGAGATGGAAATTTGATAGATATCTGAAAAGAAAAAAAAGGAAGGTTTAGAAGGGTGAAATTTGAGTGGACAGAGGCAGAAAAAAAAGGAAAGAGCTAAAATGGAAAGATCTATATTTCAGAGGCAGGTGTACAGAGGAATTGGAACAGGAGGAGACAAAAGTCAAATGGACAGCAGCTGCTTGAAGAATTAGCAGAAGACAGTCAGGAAAGCAGGAAAGAGAAACTGGAACCAGCATAATGGGAAAATGAAATGTCCAGACAATAAAGGTAAAAAAAAAACTATTTAAGTTGCATGATGGAAATATGATATGTCCAGACAACAAAAGTAGAAAAACTATTTAATTTGAATGATTTAAAAGGAATATGTTAGCTTCGGGGAAAAGTGCATAGCGGAAGTCCTTCTATTGTGATCAGTAGAAAAGGAAATGCGTTTTTGTTTTTATTTCTCCAGTGTTGCAGTATATGCTGAGGTTCCCAGTTCAATTTTTGTCTACATATTTTTATTTCTAATTTGTGTTCCCTTGTTCTGTATTTGGTGAGGGTCTGTCAGTGTGATTGTAATGGCAGATGGTGAGATTGGAGAGGAAGCAGAGAGGAGAGGAAATGGAGGGACCTTCTTTATTTTCTGCCCTGGACACCAGCATGGCTAACAGCAGCCCTGACCCTTGCTGTAACTGGTGGGGATCCCCAAGCCCTGCTAGCTGATGACCTTCTCTGAAGCTGGCCAGAACTCCATTCTACTGAACTTGGCAGATGGGGGCAGCATCCTTGAGCCACTGACAACTAAGCACGCATGGGGTGCCAGCATTGGTGGCTCAAGGAATTGCTGCTGCCTTCCAAGCTTGGTAAAAGGGAGTTCTGGCCATCTTTGGTGGAAGTCTTCCGCGGACAGAGCTTGGGGATCCTTATCAGCTAAAGTATTTATATTTTGAGTTGGGAAGTGCTGGAGGAGAGGGGAGGGGGGTAGAGAGAAAGTTTTGTGCCCGCCCACTTTGGGCTCAGGCCCACCCAACATTGGCTGTATGGCTATGCCACAGATTGGAGACAGTAGGGATCCCGTCCCTGGCCAGTTAATATGGTTTTAAATATCGGATGGAGAGTGTGGTCCCTGGGGATAGTTTTCAAAAATGGTGTTTGCTAATAAGACCTGTCTATTTCAGGAATCTTATTTGTGATAGTTAGGCAGTTTGAATTTGTACTTGGAATCCACTTTGAACGTAATTGTTTGGGAGTTGGCAGAATAGAAGTAGCATATCATATCATAAAACCATGAAAGTAAATATAAACCCGATTAAAAGGACTGCGTGAAAGTGTAGTTTTGACTTTTTGCCTGAAATGTATTCAAGCTGGCACTCTAATCGGATAGAACTCCACACAGCTATGGCAATACAGCTAAATGTTGTCTTTCTGGTGACCATCAAAACACACACTGGCCAGCCTTAAAGGCTGCAGCAAAGTTTGCTACGATGAACAAAAGTTTCTAGCAGGGATATGTTCAGCCAAATGTTTGGCCAACTACCTTTGTGGAGGAGTGGCCTAGTGGTCAGGGTGGTGGACTTTGGTCCTGAGGAACTGAGTTCAATTCCCACTTCAGGCACAGGCAGCTCCTTGTGATTCTGGGCAAGTCACTTAATCCTCCATTGCCCCATGTAAGCCGCATTGAGCCTGCCATGAGTGGGAAAGCGCGGGGTACAAATGTAACAAAAATAAAATAGATACTATTGGAGATTCTACATGGAATGTTGCTATTCCACTAGCAACATTCTATGTAGAAGCCTGCGCGGCCACATTGGTGATCTGCAAGGGCCAACTTCTACATGGAATGTTGCTAGTGGAATAGCAATGACTATGAAGCAGAAATTGAGTTGCAAATGAGGGAAAAGTCTCAACTGCTATGGCTATATTTGCACATGAATGTTCATTGTATAGCACATAGAAAAAGTCATCATAGACTTGAAAAACCCTCTAGTATATAATCAAAAAATATTTTTTTAAAATTTTTTTATATATCAATATATGTGTGAGTCTAATTAGACTTGAAACTCTGTGATCAAATCAAATTTATCAAAGAAATAACTGTGTCAAAAATATGTCCAAACAACATCACTTATCTTATCCAGAATCATGAAACAACGTCGTTCTAATGAGGCGGTGGATCCAAAAAAAATTTTGTGAATGCATTGGTTCCTACGGTCCCGTTTCGTAAATCTTCGTCAGGGAACCCGCTATTTTGTTGAACCCCGCACCATGATCGCTGTCGATGAATCAGAAAGAAAAAAGGTATAAGAACAAATCCATTAAAACAAGTAGTGAGTTCAAAATTATCATAATCCCTTAAGAGCAACATCATGTCGTTTTACCTCTATTTGCAATAAAATTCACACGAAACTTGTGTCTTCTGGAAAGAATTGTTGGCGTCCTCACCTGACTTCAATGTGAACTTAAAGAAAACTATACCCAATCAATGACTGGAGCGTCAAATGACGCACAAATAACATGGTCCTATCCTCGACTGCCATATCGGTAATGAATTTAAAGGGCCAGTAACTGACATCTGATGTCAAAATATGTAATCAATAACATAAAGATCGTGAATCAACATCGATGGTATCAACCCATTCTGTTTCAAAGAAATGCTCCCCATTGTATAGTTGAATTCAAACCAATAGGTTCCAAAGTCTGTAATCTGTGGATCCATCTTTGTTCTGCCTGAAGTAGCAGTTTGCTTCGATCTCCACCTCTGATGTGTGTCGCCACATGATCTATCGCTGAGCATTGAAAGTGTTCAAAATTATGCTTGAATTCTTTGCAGTGAGACACTAAAGGGGCTCCACTTTTTAAAGAATTAATACAAGACTTGTGTTCACTCAATCTCGTTTTTAAACTTCTGTCTGTCTTACCAATATATAATTTTTCACACGGACATTTGAGAAAATAGATCACGTGATCAGTTTTACACGTGGTAAAATGTCTGAATTTGTATATTTTACCATCTGTTGGATTGCAAAAACTGTCATTTTCAATCATAATGTCGCAATATGAACAGGATCCACATTTAGTGTGAAACCCGGTACCAATGTTTTTTCTGACCACAATGTCTGCTGGACATAAAAGTTCCCTTAAATTACGTTCTCTTGAAAAAGCTATCTGTAATTCAGAATTGTTGAATAAAGGATGTTGTTGTATAATATCCCAATTTTTTCTAATTAAATTAGCCACCTCTTCCCCACCCTTCTGATATTTTACAACAAAAGTGTGTTTGCGATTTTTGTATTCAATGCCTGATCTGTTGTTGTTGGAAAGTAATAAAGATCTGTTATTGAATTTAGCTCTTGTATATGATTTCTTGAGTACATGCACTGGATAGCCTCTTTGATGTAACGAATGGGCTAATCCTTTTGCCTGTTGTTTAAAAAGACTGTCATCCGAACAGATTCTTTTGTATCTCAAAAACTGTGAAAAAGGTAAGCTGTCCTTTAAAGTTCTAGGATGACAACTGTTGTATTGCAACATAGTGTTTTTATCCGTGGATTTTTTAAACACCGAAGTTTGAAAAACACCTGCTGTTAATTTTATATCTACATCCAAGAAATGAATATTGGAGGTAGAACTCTCACTGGTGAATTGTAGAGCTGGATTCAATCGATTCAACCAGCTGACAAATTGATTTAAGGTGTCCTCATCCCCTCTCCACAGGAGAAAAATATCGTCAATGAATCGTTTCCATACTAATATAGAATTGGTCCAGTTATGGTTCGAGAGATGTTTCTCCTCGAACCGTGCCATGTACAAATTGGCCACCGAGGGGGCAAAAGACGCCCCCATTGCTACTCCAGCTGTTTGTTGAAAAAATTCATATTGAAAAAGAAAAAAAATTTTTTGTAGCGCTAATCCCGCTAGTTCTAATAAAAATTCTGTAGGAACATCATGTGGTCTTGACCGAACTTCTAAAACCTCCTTTAAGACTTCAAGCGCTTCGGTCTGGGGTATTGAAGTATATAAAGATTTTACATCTAAAGTGACCATAATGACCTGTGTGTTAGATTCCAAAGTAATGTCCTCCAAAATATTGAGAAAATGAGTGGTATCTTTCAAAAAAGCTGGAGTCTGGGCAACAAAGGGCTTCAAAAAATAATCCACAAACACCGAGAGGGGTTCAAGCACCGATCCTCTGAAAGATAAAATAGGGCGGCCCGGAGGTTTTTCTAAATTCTTGTGGATTTTTGGTAGCATATATAGAACAGGAGTTCTAGGATATTTGGAGTTTAGAAATCTGAACTCTTTTCTTGAAAGGAAACCGCAAGCTAATCCTTCCATAGTTGACACTTTTATAATGTCTTGCAGTTCCTTCGTGGGATCTTGATCAATTTTCAAATATATGTCAGAAGCTGATAGTTGTGAGAAAGCTTCTTCAAGATAACTGTCTTTGTCTAGCACCACAATGGCTCCCCCTTTATCAGCCTTTTTGATGACAATTGATTCATCTGCTATTAAATTTTGAATCGATTTTCTTTCTTCTTTGGACAAATTATCTTTCGTCCACCCCAAGGATTCCGAATAATTGGTGATGTCTCGTAAAAGGACATCCTTGAAGATTTTCACAATAGGATCCAAAGGTCCTGGAGGTATCCAGGACGATTTTATCTGTATCCTGGAATCCTCAAAGTGTTTATTCGAATTACCAAAGTGAATTCTCAATTGTAGTTGTCGAAGAAATCGTTCTAAATCTATCCTGAATTGAAAAATATCAAATTTTTTCATAGGCACATACGATAATCCTTTTTGAAGTAAACTCAATTCAGCACTAGATAATGTGCGTTTGGATAGGTTGGTTACCACTGTGGAACTTGGTGGAACTGTCTCTGTGATCTGGTCTGTGGGCGGGACGTAACGTTTCCACCCCTTCTTCTTCGGGCATTTCGCCCTCTTCCTCTGTACTGACGTCCGCCTAAAAAATCACCATATTCGTTTCCTGAGGACGAACTGTCACTTAAAATATTATCGAAGGATTCAGCTTGTGGCTCATTCCTTCTGTTGGTTGTTTGACTGTCATTACGCATCCACATGTATATATTATTATTGGAATAATCTTTCGCATCTCTTTCAAATTTCTTTATTTTGACAGCTCTGATGTTCTCCCTAAATAGTCTTAAGTTTTCTTTTAATTTCTCATGTTGATAATCAAAGTCTGCTGTTTGACTATTTTCTTTAAGTTTTTTTAATTCCGCATCCAAGGCTGTCTTTTCTACTTCTAAAACTTCCTTACTTTTTTCAATTATCAATACCATTAAGTCCAAAGAGCATTTGTTAAGAATCATATTCCATTTGTTAACAAAATTTACATCAGATTTAAATGCTTGAGGCGCTTTTTGTACCCTTAAGCCTCTGGGAATGCGTTCATTTTTACAGTACTCAATTAGTGCTGTACTGTTCAATTCTAATTTAATAGCTGTCTTGAATTTAGTGAGTAGGGTATCCAATCACCCACTCCTTGGGGTGGACGAAAGATAATTTGTCCAAAGAAGAAAGAAAATCGATTCAAAATTTAATAGCAGATGAATCAATTGTCATCAAAAAGGCTGATAAAGGGGGAGCCATTGTGGTGCTAGACAAAGACAGTTATCTTGAAGAAGCTTTCTCACAACTATCAGCTTCTGACATATATTTGAAAATTGATCAAGATCCCACGAAGGAACTGCAAGACATTTTAAAAGTGTCAACTATGGAAGGATTAGCTTGCGGTTTCCTTTCAAGAAAAGAGTTCAGATTTCTAAACTCCAAATATCCTAGAACTCCTGTTCTATATATGCTACCGAAAATCCACAAGAATTTAGAAAAACCTCCGGGCCGCCCTATTTTATCTTTGAGAGGATCGGTGCTTGAACCCCTCTCGGTGTTTGTGGATTATTTTTTGAAGCCCATTTTTTGAAGCCCTTTGTTGCCCAGACTCCAGCTTTTTTGAAAGATACCACTCATTTTCTCAATATTTTGGAGGACATTACTTTGGAATCTAACACACAGGTCATTATGGTCACTTTAGATGTAAAATCTTTATATACTTCAATACCCCAGACCGAAGCGCTTGAAGTCTTAAAGGAGGTTTTAGAAGTTCGGTCAAGACCACATGATGTTCCTACAGAATTTTTATTAGAACTAGCGGGATTAGCGCTACAAAAATTTTTTTTTCTTTTTCAATATGAATTTTTTCAACAAACAGCTGGAGTAGCAATGGGGGCGTCTTTTGCCCCCTCGGTGGCCAATTTGTACATGGCACGGTTCGAGGAGAAACATCTCTCGAACCATAACTGGACCAATTCTATATTAGTATGGAAACGATTCATTGACGATATTTTTCTCCTGTGGAGAGGGGATGAGGACACCTTAAATCAATTTGTCAGCTGGTTGAATCGATTGAATCCAGCTCTACAATTCACCAGTGAGAGTTCTACCTCCAATATTCATTTCTTGGATGTAGATATAAAATTAACAGCAGGTGTTTTTCAAACTTCGGTGTTTAAAAAATCCACGGATAAAAACACTATGTTGCAATACAACAGTTGTCATCCTAGAACTTTAAAGGACAGCTTACCTTTTTCACAGTTTTTGAGATACAAAAGAATCTGTTCGGATGACAGTCTTTTTAAACAACAGGCAAAAGGATTAGCCCATTCGTTACATCAAAGAGGCTATCCAGTGCATGTACTCAAGAAATCATATACAAGAGCTAAATTCAATAACAGATCTTTATTACTTTCCAACAACAACAGATCAGGCATTGAATACAAAAATCGCAAACACACTTTTGTTGTAAAATATCAGAAGGGTGGGGAAGAGGTGGCTAATTTAATTAGAAAAAATTGGGATATTATACAACAACATCCTTTATTCAACAATTCTGAATTACAGATAGCTTTTTCAAGAGAACGTAATTTAAGGGAACTTTTATGTCCAGCAGACATTGTGGTCAGAAAAAACATTGGTACCGGGTTTCACACTAAATGTGGATCCTGTTC
Organism: Microcaecilia unicolor; assembly: GCF_901765095.1. Classification (NCBI taxonomy): domain Eukaryota; kingdom Metazoa; phylum Chordata; class Amphibia; order Gymnophiona; family Siphonopidae; genus Microcaecilia; species Microcaecilia unicolor. The sequence goes on along the minus strand of NC_044032.1, from coordinate 608,309,284 downwards.
ATATTGCGACATTATGATTGAAAATGACAGTTTTTGCAATCCAACAGATGGTAAAATATACAAATTCAGACATTTTACCACGTGTAAAACTGATCACGTGATCTATTTTCTCAAATGTCCGTGTGAAAAATTATATATTGGTAAGACAGACAGAAGTTTAAAAACGAGATTGAGTGAACACAAGTCTTGTATTAATTCTTTAAAAAGTGGAGCCCCTTTAGTGTCTCACTGCAAAGAATTCAAGCATAATTTTGAACACTTTCAATGCTCAGCGATAGATCATGTGGCGACACACATCAGAGGTGGAGATCGAAGCAAACTGCTACTTCAGGCAGAACAAAGATGGATCCACAGATTACAGACTTTGGAACCTATTGGTTTGAATTCAACTATACAATGGGGAGCATTTCTTTGAAACAGAATGGGTTGATACCATCGATGTTGATTCACGATCTTTATGTTATTGATTACATATTTTGACATCAGATGTCAGTTACTGGCCCTTTAAATTCATTACCGATATGGCAGTCGAGGATAGGACCATGTTATTTGTGCATCATTTGACGCTCCAGTCATTGATTGGGTATAGTTTTCTTTAAGTTCACATTGAAGTCAGGTGAGGACGCCAACAATTCTTTCCAGAAGACACAAGTTTCGTGTGAATTTTATTGCAAATAGAGGTAAAACGACATGATGTTGCTCTTAAGGGATTATGATAATTTTGAACTCACTACTTGTTTTAATGGATTTGTTCTTATACCTTTTTTCTTTCTGATTCATCGACAGCGATCATGGTGCGGGGTTCAACAAAATAGCGGGTTCCCTGACGAAGATTTACGAAACGGGACCGTAGGAACCAATGCATTCACAAAATTTTTTTGGATCCACCGCCTCATTAGAACGACGTTGTTTCATGATTCTGGATAAGATAAGTGATGTTGTTTGGACATATTTTTGACACAGTTATTTCTTTGATAAATTTGATTTGATCACAGAGTTTCAAGTCTAATTAGACTCACACATATATTGATATATAAAAAAATTTTAAAAAAATATTTTTTGATTATATACTAGAGGGTTTTTCAAGTCTATGATGACTTTTTCTATGTGCTATACAATGAACATTCATGTGCAAATATAGCCATAGCAGTTGAGACTTTTCCCTCATTTGCAACTCAATTTCTGCTTCATAGTCATTGAGATTATCTAGTTTAGTCAGCAGAGAATCTGTTAGGCATTCTGATTTTTGGCTAGTGGAATAGCAACATTCCATGTAGAATCTCCAATAGTAGCAACAGTGGAGGAGTGGCCTAGTGGTTAGGGTGGTGGACTTTGGTCCTGAGGAACTGAGTTTGATTCCCACTTCAGGCACACACAGGCAGCTCCTTGTGACTCTGGGCAAGTCACTTAACCCTCCATTGCCCCATGTAAGCCGCATTGAGCCTGCCATGAGTGGGAAAGTGCGGGGTACAAATGTAACGATAAATAAAATAATAATAATCTTAAAAAGGGACCTATAGGCCATTGGGAGTCAGTGCAAACAAACAAGAGGAGTGGCATGGTTAAATCTCCTCTTATTAAAACAATAGCCAGGCTGTTTGTATTAGTTTTGCTCTTTATGGGCAAAACTTTATTCAGAGCATTACGATAATCATGAGAACTCATAATAGAAGAATTTGTCAGGGTGGTCCTATCCTGCATGCTCAGAAAGGGGCACCTAACAACCACGAAGAAAGGCGTATGGTTCAGTTTTCTGGGTTTCACAGTAGAATTTACAACAAAGAAAATGAAATACGTATCCAAATAGCTAACAGAAAGACCATCAAGCGTAAAGGTTTGGCAGGATGCTAAGGGGAGCATGATGGGGGGAAATCATGGGAACATGTCATGTGGAATTAATTCCAATTTTTGAGTTTGTGTGTGGGCTGTATATATGTGTACCTACGACAGGGAAAGTAGAGAACAGGGAGAGGCATTTTGAAAGGAGGAAGTTCTTAGCTGCTCTGTTTCAGTGCATCAGAGTTTCTATGCTATAGAAGCTGGAACTTCTTCTGCCGTAGGAACGGATCGGACCATTTGTTTGGGGAACTTATTTCTATGGAGCCAAGTCGGATCTGGCCTATTTTTTTTTCTTTTCACAGGTTTTTATCTTATGGCAAATTTGTTCCCATTCTGTTACATTTTTAATGAGTTATTTTACCACCAGTCAGAAAGGCAGACATCTTTGATCCCTTATGTATAATTTCTCTCCCAACGTTCTTTGGATTGCAAAGAAGTAAAACTGAAAAACCTTTCAACATAAGAAGCTGGCACTCAGGCATGCTTCTACTTTACAATTTATGTGCTCTGTAATTCATCAATTTTCCAGTGCTACTAAGGCTGCTGGGTTTTTCCCCCCTCTCATACCATAAAACAAGATATTTAGACCAGCCTGAGGAGTATTCAGCTCTGCCTAATGGAGATTTACCTCTGTGCACCTGGAGAGATCATAATGTTTGCCATACTTGTTTGCCAGGTACCAATGTAAATTTATTTATTGCAATCAGAGACTCTGGGCTTTGAGATGCTCTTGAGAAATAAAAACAGCATAGGTGGATCAAAAAATAACTTGAGAATGCTGGTTAGCTGTTAAGGTAGGTGCTGTCTCTGACAGGACAGACTTTGATGCCTCTGCAGGGCTTCCCTTGTATTTTCTTTCATTTTTGGCCACAGTGTCACTGTTACCTTGGTGATAAATAATGTTAGCTGAATGTATTTACATAATATTCTGCAGGAGAAGAAGGCTAGAAACAATTCCAAAATATCATACAAACGAACCTTTTCCGGAGAGGGGAAGGCGGTAGAACGAGAGGACATGAAATGAGATTGAAGGGGGGCAGTATTTCTTCACGGAGAAAGTGGTGGATGCTTGGAATGCCCTCCCGTGGGAGGTGGTGGAAATGAAAACGGTAGCGGAATTCAAACATGCATGGGATAATCATAAAGGAATCCTGTTCAGAAGGAATGGATCCTCAGGAGCTTAGCCGAGATTGGGTGGCAGAGCCAGTGGTGGGAGGCGGGGCTGGTGGTTGTGATGCGGGGATAGTGCTGGGCAGACTTATACGGTCTGTGCTGGGGCTGGTGGTTGGGAGGCGGGGATAATGCTGGGCAGACTTATACGGTCTGTGCCAGAGCTGGTGGTGGGAGGCGGGGCTGGTGGTTGGGAGGCGGGGATAGTGCTGGACAGACTTATACGGTCTGTGCCCTGAAGAGGAGAGGTACAAATCAAGGTAGGGTATACACAAAAAAAAAGTAGCACATATGAGTTTATCTTGTTGGGCAGACTGGATGGACCGTGCAGGTCATTTTCTGCCGTCATCTACTATGTTACTATGTTTTATTTAATATGCATTGAGGTTATTTTAGAAGCCTTAATTCATGATTTCCATGTTTATGTTTATTCCTTACTTTATATACCACCTCTCTGTAGAAATACTAGTACTTGAACATAACATACACATTTAGAATAATTCAGAAATAAATAGCAGAATTAGAAAAGGTTCAAAGAAGAGCGACCAAAATGATAAAGGGGATGGAACTCCTCCCATTTGAGAAAAGGCTAAAGAGGTTAGGGTTCCTCAGCTTGGAAAAGAGACGGCTGAGGGGAGATATGATTGAGGTCTACAAAATCCTAAGTGGTGTAGAACGGGTTAAAGTGAATTGACTTTTCACTCATTCAAGAAGTACAATGACCAAGGGACACTCAATGAAATTACATGGAAATACTTTTAAAACAAATAGGAGGAAATATTTTTTCACTGAAAGAATAGTTAAGCTCTGGAACTCCTTCTCTGCACATATTCAACAGATTGCTAAAACCTGTCGTTTCTTCCTCTATAATATCGCCAAAATTAGCCCTCTCCTTTCTGAGCACGCTACCAGAACCCTCATCCACACTCTCATCACCTCTCGCTTGGACTACTGCAACTTGCTTCTCACCGGTCTTCCACTCAGCCATCTCTCTCCTCTTCAATCTGTTCAAAATTCTGCTGCAAGATTAATATTTCGCCAAAGTCGTTATGCCCATATCAGCCCTCTTCTGAAGTCACTTCACTGGCTCCCTATCCATTTCCGTATACAGTTCAAGCTCCTCTTATTAACCTATAAGTGCATTCACTCTGCTTTCCCTCACTACCTCTCCACCCTCATCTCTCCCTACACTCCTTCCCAGGAACTCCGTTCACTAGGCAAATCTCTCCTAATTGTACCCTTCTCCTCCATCGCTAATTCCAGACTCCGTTCCTTTTATCTTGCCGCACCTTATGCCTGGAATAGACTTCCTGAGCCATTACGTCAAGCTCCATCCCTGACCACCTTCAAATCCGGGCTAAAGGCATACCTGTTTGATGCTGCTTTTAACTCCTAACGTCACCTGCTCATAACCTTTATCTTGTCTTCTTCCCTTCAATAATCCCTTTCCCTATGTGTCCTATCTGTCTGTCCTACCCTTATCCCTTATTTGTCCTGTCTGTCTGTCCTGATTTAGATTGTAAGCTCTTTTCACCAGGGACTGTCTTTTCTTCATGTTAAATTTGTGAAGCGCTGCGTACGACTGGTAGCGCTATAGAAATGATTTGTAGTAGTAGTAGAACTCATTGCTGGAGGATGTGGACACAGCAGTTAGCTTATCTGGTTTAAAAAAAAGTTTGGATAAGTTCCTGGAGGAAAAATCCATAGTCTGTTATTGAGATGGACATGAGGGAAGTCACTGCTTGCCCCTGGATTGGTAGCATAGAATGTTGCCATGGTTTGTGATCTGGATTGGCCTCTGTTGGAAGCAGGACACTGGGCTTGATGGACCCAATATGGCTATTCTTATGTTCTTATGTACTATTTCCACATGGAGATCCACACTATCACCCTGATTCTATAAAGGTCGCCAAAAATTGCGCATGCAAATTTAGGAATGTTCCCGATTTGCAAGTGCAATTTAATTGAATAATGAGACAATTAGTGCCAATAATTGGCTTTAGTGTCAATAATTGCACGCATTGTTATAGAATACTGGGGTTCTGTGCCCAAATTGTGCACTGGGAATTACATCTGATTTCAGCAGGCATAAGTCTTGGCACCCAAATTTGGGTGCTAAAATCGGCTATGGATTAGCATTGTGCGCTGATTTTTTTCGGACCTGATTTTTGATCACCATTTACTGCATTTAGCCTATTGTACTCTGAAGGTGCTAAGACATCTATCTATCTATCTATCTATCTATCTATCTATCTATCTATCTATCTATGTAGTCAAATGTGTTTCAGTTTGAACTGGCATCCAGCTTTAAACATTACCCATAAGTGATGTTGTTTTTAGTTTCAAGTTAGTTGATCAGTAAACTATATTGCACCATTAATTTTGGCCATTTGAAAACGCTAAGCTTAATGGATTTCAAGCACTGTTATTCAATTTGCCTGGCTATTAGAGCAGAGCTATTAGGCAGGAAAAGCAAACTTCTTAATATAATGAGTTTTTTCTTTCACTGGGATAAGTATGTACTTTCAAACTAACCTCATTAATCATATAGTTAAGCCACTAATTAAAATCATTTCCTTTTGATTTGATCCATGTTGTTTAAACACATTAAATAGCAGTCTGTAATGTGATTGACAGGATAAGGAGTGAAAAGGGTTTATAAAATCATTTATCATAGGTTACAAAGTACAATCAATGTTACTTTACCTTTTTTGTCATCTAAATACTGTGATATGTTTTATTTAACCATTAAAACACCTTTCATAATTTTTTAGTGCAATGGAACACAATATACCAAAATGTTTATATGCCAGGTATAAGTGTGAAAAGGGGGGCATGTTGAGGCCATATTTCTGAAGTATGTTTATACTTTGGATTTTATAACAACAGTACAAGCACGCATCAGCAAATATGTATGTTCACATGTAGGAACTAAGGGCCCTGTTTACTAAGCCACGCTAGAGGCATGCTAGCATTTTTAGCGCACGCTAAGCATTAGCGTGTGATAATCATATAGATGCCCATAATATTCCTATGGGTGTCTTCACAGCGTGCGCTAAGTTTTAGCATGCGCTAAAAATGCTAGCTCACCTTAGTAAACAGGGCTCTAAGGCCTCTATTATGAGCTGATGGTTGGATTTGTGGTTTGTACTGGATAGTTGCTTGTGAGTTCTTCATTAGTACACGGATAAAGTAGTGCATAAGTACATAAGCACTGCCATGCTGGGAAAAGACCAAAGGTCCATCAAGCCCAGCACTCTGTCTCCGACAGCGGCCAATCAATGGACTTTTTCTTCAGGAATTTGTCCACACCCCCTTTAAACTCAGCAAGGCCAACTGCCGTCACTACCTTCTCCGGCAATGAGTTCCAGAGTCTAACTTTCTTCGATTTGTGTTGTTGCCATGTTAGCCTACACTTATTAGTGCTTGTCCACCCTTGTACCTCTCTGTCCTCCCAAACCGTTTACCCTGCTCTTTCCTTACTTACAGCTTTGGTCATTGTCAGTCTCTGTCTTCCCTATCTGCTTGCTTTCTCTTTGTCTGTCTGTTGTTTTTGCCTTCCTGCTCTTGTTTGTGTGTGTATCTGGGTGTCTGTGGAATTGGTGGTGGGTAATGTATCTCACACGTATGCACTAAATCAGGGGTTTGGAGGACAGGGATCTGTATATCCCCTGCAGAGGATATACAGATCCAGAACCTTGGTCCAGGACTTGTCAAGAGAAGTGCAAGTTTATGTTTGAAAAACCATTCTCTACTTATGCTAGAAGTTACAAGCTGAACTGCATCCTTCTGTTAGGAGAGGACACACCAAGGCAGTGCACCTGAATGTCACCATAATTCTTTCTGTTTTGGCTATTAGAAACTTACAGTCCACTGTGGTGGTCACAATGGGAATGTCTTTTGGCTGCTTTACTAAGCATTTCTCAGTTTCTGAGTGCTTTTCTCAGGAGAATCAATCAGTATATTTCTTCTCTTGAAAGTGTACAGCACCAACATCAAACCGTGACAAAAGTTTTATGACATTGCTCGCCTTCCAGCATTTTTGCACACACGTTGCATGCAGGCCACTTGCAGGGAGTAAGACTAGTTCTAGAAATGTCAAAGCTTTCCACTCCCTTAACACATATGTGGTCTGCAATGCTACAGGTCTTATCACTGATTATTTCTTATGTTTTCTGGGCTCTTGTCACAATACCTACATTTTGCCACAGTCTGGCATAATAAAGCACTTAGATGTGTCCAAAAAAGCACTTAGATGTATCCAGATCACAAGAGCTGGGCTTTTAGGTAAGCAAGAACCTGTTGCACACACGCTCAGCCTTATCAGATTAATTTTACTCTCCATATAAGTCTCAGCCATGGAAACACCAAGAGAGTCACAACAATACATAGAAGCCTGCCAATCCACCATTGCCCCATTTACTGTCTCTTTCTTTGTGTTGTCCTCCACAATAAACATCTTTATTATTATATATCCTTTCAGTCTTTGGAATCCTTGGTCATCCTCCCACTTTTATTTCATTTCTTGTTGTCCTCCACAGATGACAGAGGCCATTACCAGAAAATCTGACTTATGAGCCTACTGCCACTCCTTTCAGAATGCAGCTAAGGAGTGTTACAAAAAGGCCTGCAATAGAAATGACCTTTCATTTTTTTAAAAACATGCATCAGATGTCTGCGTAGATTGGGAAGAATTGTACTGTCACCCAATAAAGGCATACGGAATATTTTTTGCATGATTTGGCACTGATCCATAGGGAGCCTCATAAAGGGAGTCATCTGCAGCCTCCAGAGTGAAGAGGAGGCTGCAGAAGGATTTGAAGGTCAGCTTTAGCATGAGTAGCCAATGGCTCCAAGAAATAACTTGATTCTGAGAGATTTTTTAATGTGTATGACTTTATTTATGGTATACATGTTGCTATAACTCAAGATTTGTGTGGCAGCCTATGGCCTCAGGCTACTGCAGGAAGCTAAAAGTGCTGTCTGGCATAAGCCTTATGATGCAGAGAGATTTGATTTGAGGCAACACTGGTCTTGAAGAGGGAAATACCTCATCTGGTGCTTCATAACAGAGCATGCGGCTGATGGTAGGGAGGGATAAGCTGCTGGTAGAGCTCTCACAGAAGGGCAGAGAGGCACAAAAAGGATAGAAAGAGTGGGAAAGGTAGGAGAACACACTCTCTCACACTCACCGTGTCACACATACGCACTTCCACACACATCACACACACACACACTCATTCTCACAGACACACTCACACCCACACTCACTCTCTGTCACACACACACACTCGCACATTCACTCTCTCTCTCTCTCACACACTCGCTCTCAATCACACTCTCTCAAAAATACACACTCCAAGGAAAACCTTGCTAGCGCCCGTTTCATTTGTTTCGGAAACGGGCCTTTTTTACTAGTCTACAATAAATGTTCCATTGTGCTCAAGCAGAGCTCATTTTTAGTCTTGTCAGCTCCTCCACCTTCCTCTCATTCTGTGGGATGAGGAATTCTGCACAGACATGCAGCAGGCTTATGCAAACGAATCTTTTCCGGAGATGGGAGGGCGGTAGAATGAGAGGACATGAAATGAGATTGAAGGGGGGCAGACTCAGGAAAGATGTCAGGAAGTATTTTTTCACGGAGAGGGTGGTGGACGCTTGGAATGCCCTCCCGTGGGAGGTGATGGAGACGAAAACGGTAACGGAGTTCAAACATGCGTGGGATATGCATAAAGGGATCCTGTGCAGAAGGAATGAATCCTCAGAAGCTTAGTCGAAATTGGGTGGCGGAGCAGGTGGGGGGAAGAGGGGTTGGTGGTTGGGAGGCGAGGATAGGGGAGGGCAGACTTATACGGTCTGTACCAGAGCCGGTGATGGGAGGCGGGACTGGTGGTTTGGGAGGCGGGAAATACTGCTGGGCAGACTTATAAGGTCTGTGCCCTGAAAAAGACAGGTACAAATTCAAGGTAAGGTATACACATATGAGTTTATCTTGGGCAGACTGGATGGACCATGCCGGTCTTTTTCTGCCGTCATCTACTATGTTAGGTTAACATCTGATAGTATAGGTAGGATCTAGGACACATTGACAGAGTCTTAGACCTCACCTAAAGGATCTTCCACAGTCATTGAGGAAGATGGATTTTCATAGTTGAACCCAACTGCTTTTCTTTCAGGAAGCTTCAACATAAGAATATTATATATGCATATAGCATAACATTCTCAATCTCCTGGGGCATGTGAATTGGTGTCACACATGTCTCATTTTCTTTAACTAAGTGACCCTGAGCAGCAAGCCAGGACTACAAACAGCTACTAGTGCTATAAGTGACTCTGCCAATGGAGCAGTTTATCTGGTCTGGGATCAGACTAAATGAAGAGGTAGAAGGAGCAGAAGCAATGGGGCTCTGTGTTATCAGGGTATAAATTATATTGCAGTGACAGTGTGGGCCAAATTGGAGGGGGGAGGGGTTGCGCTATATGTTAAAGAGGGAATCGAGTCAAGCAAAATAAATATACTACATTAAACAGATAGCCATAGCTGAGAGATTGATTGAATTCTTTGCTTCGGTCTTTACGGAAAAAGATGTAAAAGATCTACCTGCAGGGCCAGTCTTAGGCAGGGGCGACAGGAGCAGTCGCACAGGGCCCCACACCTCCAGGTGCCCTGCGGCGCTCCTTCCTGCTCCCCGCCATTGCCGCAATCTGACTCATTGCCTCCTCTCCCCTCGAGCCATCGGGTTCCCTCTGGCATATATCCAAAGCCACCCTGGTGGTCTAGTGGAGTCTTTGGGGCAGAAAAGATCCCCAGTATTTCCTGCCTGCTGCTGACCCCCCTGTTGCTGCATTGCTCTTTAAAAATGGCTGCAGAGACTTCCAGCAGCAACCTCGTGAGACTTCCTCTGAAGTCTTGCGAGGTCGCTGCTGGAAGTCTTGGCAGCCATTTTAAAGAAGATGCGGCAGCTAGAGGGTATGTGGGGCCCCACCGAACTGGTCTGCACAGGGCCCCGCAATTGCTAAGACCGGCCCTGTCTACCTGTACCGGAAATGGTTTTCTAGGGTGATGATGTGAAGGAACAAAGAAATTGTGAACCTGGAAGATGTACTGAGCCAAATTGACAAGCTAAACATTGATAAATCACCTGGACCGGATGGCATACACCCCAGGGTAGTAAAAGAACTCAAACATGAAATTGCTGATCTGTTGTTAGTGATCTGTAACCTGTCATCAAAATCATCTGTAGTACCTGAAGATTGGAGGGTGGCCAGTGTAACACTGATTTTTTAAAAGGGTTCCAGGGATGATCCGGGAAATTACAGACCGGTAAACCTGACTTCATTGCTGGGGAAAATAGTGGAAACTATTATAAAGAATAAAATTATGGAACACATAGACAAACATGGTTTAAAGGGGCAGAGTCAGCATGAATTCAGCCATGGGAAGTCATGCATCACCAATTTGCTTCATTTCTTTGAAGGCATGAATAAACATGTTGATAAAGGTGAGCCAGTTGATGTAGTGTATCTAGATTTTCAGAAAGCTTTTGACAAAGTTCTCATGAGAGACTCCTGAGAAAATTATAAAGTCATGGGATAGGAGGCAATGTCCTTCTGTGATTTAGGAATTGGTTATTGCACAGAAAACGGAGGGTAGGGTTAAATGGCCATTTTTCTCAGTGGAGGAGGGTGAATAGTGGAGTGCCGCAGGAATCTGTACTGGGACTATTTAACATATGTACAGTGCATTTTTGTGCCGGTTTGCGCCGGTACAATGTACCGGCACCTTTTTTCTCAGGGCCGGCTCCCCTGCCCACCCTCAGCTCCCTTACTTTCCATTCATGCCGCCTTGCATTGAAATCTTTTATTTTGCCTGAAGTCTGAGCAGCGAACCGGCAGTGAAAGCAGCAGGTAGGCTCGCCTCCAGCCTTCCCTTCCCTCTCAGCGTCCTGCCTTCCTCTGATGTAATTTCCTTTCTGTGAGGGCGGGATGCTGAGGAAAGGGAAGCAAGGAGGCGAGCCTGCCTTCTGCTTTCACTCCCGGTTCGCCGCTGCGACTTCAGGTAAAATAAAAGATTTCAACACAGGGTGCACGGACAGAAAGTCGGGAGCTGAGGGCGGGCAGGTGGGGCTGGGGTTGGAACAAACTCGGGGGAGGTGGAGGCTGGGGAGAGTCACTAGACATGGATGGGAGGGGAGGATAGAGGGCAAAGGAGAATCGCTGGACATGGAGGGGAGGGCAGAGGAGAATCACTGGACATGGATGGGAGGGAAGGATAGGAGCAAAGAAGAATCGCTGGACATGGATGGGAGGGGAGGGCAGGGGAGAGAGGAGAATCGCTGGACATGGATGGGAGGGAAGGATAGGGGCAAAGGAGAATTGCTAGTGCTGCACCGCTAGGCAGACAGGTAGACAAAGTCTCTGGTGTAAAAAAGACTCACAGAACACCTTCTGTTTGCTGGTATGTGCAGCAGCTGGATAGCTGGAAATGCCTCAGACCAGGCACATTGATAAAAACCTCTGGAAAGTGCATTCTGAGGGGCTTATGACATCACCGGTGGGCAGGCTTAGCTCCAGTTTGTGCGCTGTTCTTTGAGTATTGGGGAGGCATAACAAATGTCGTCATTAACATATGTTTGGCTACATTTAATTACAATTTGTGGCCATTTCTGGCACACAGGTAGTTTCCTGCAGTAAATCCCTCTGAGCATTCCCACAGATTAAAAGCCATGCTATACCCGTGCAAACTGGCCTTACCATTTGTGGTAGGTTTTGAGAATCGTCCTGTGAGAGTGTGCACTATGCATGCATGCACATTGGTTCACACGTGCACAATAGTTCACATATGTGCAATGAGCATCTTCTTTACAAATAGGGCCAGATTCTGTAAATGGCATCTAAAATATAGGTGTATCTGAAAAAGCGCTTAGTGTTATTCTATATAACATGCCTAAAGTTAAGCATGGTGTACAGAATGGTGTACACGCCTACATTTAGGCGCGGCCATTTATGCCATTGAAAATTTGGTGTAAATATCCATGCCTAAATGTACATGCATTCCCCCGAATTTTGTTAGAATTTACATGCACCTCTTTTTAGAATACTCCTAATAAGCATACGGAAATTCCAATTATTGCTAATTAGTGATGATAATTGGTTGTTATCAGCCAATTATCACTGATTGGCTCATTAATTAAGTAGCATGCATAAATTGGGAACATGCCCAATTTAATACATGCTACTCGGGGTTAGTGTGCATTCTCTCAAAAGAGTTCACACTGCTATCAGCAAATAATAAAACTCACATTTCATGTTTTTTCTGCTGCTCGCTTTTGTTTGATAATGACATGTTGACATGGGATATGTCCTTGACATTTTCCATATCACTCCAAATGAATGCACTTTCCTAATATGGAGAGTGGAGTGGAAGTGGCCTAGTGGTTAGAGCACCAGTCTTGATATCCAGAGGTGGCCAGTTCAAATCCCACTGCTGCTCCTTGTGATCTTGGGCAAGTCACTTAACCCTCCATTGCCTCAGGTACAAACTTAGATTGTGAGCCCTCCTGGGACAGAGAAATATCCAATGTGCCCCTTTATACATAGACAACATGTTACCTCAAAAAAACCCTTATTCCTCAGCAGGGGAGCATTTAAAACATTAGCATTTGTTCTGCTTACTCTAAAAGATAGCTAGGAAAAAACTATTAAATATTGATCAAAAAAGTATAGTTACTGTGAATACTTTCCTCCCCTGTATGAGGGGTGCAATGTACCAGTTCTTATGAGTAAAAATGTTAGCACCACTGAAGCTTAAAATTGTAGTGTTGATGTATTCAGAACTGTGATATCCTGGGTCTTTAACTCTGAAGATTTAACTCATAAAGTACTATCAGAGCCATTCTGTAAGCTAAGCACTAACATTTGCATCCACTAGGTCCGTATTCAAACTTTATTTTATTTTAGATAGATATGAAATAGAATAAACTCCCATTGAAGCAAGAAAACATTCACATCCTTCCTGTTTCCACTTCTTTTCATACTTGAGTGTATAAAAGGAGTATTTATACAGAAAGTCTGTGGATAAGGTTTCTCCGCTGATTCAACCCAAACCGCATGTGTATTTCAATGTACTCTTTAGTCAAAGGAAAATATTTCTCTATTACTATATATTTACCTTGATCTCTCAGTAAATTAGAATGCTCAGTGTGATTTTATTTGGTGAATGTGAGATGGTAATTTCCTAAACAAAGAAAAGACTGTATTTTATATGTTATGGCAGCATGCAATACTATGGCTTATTTATGTTAATTGCATATAAAATTATTTAATAGACCTTTAATTTCTTTTAGTTTATAGGAGACACACAGAACAGAGAACAGAAGAAAGTCGTTAGTGGATTTCAAATGAATTATTAATAGAAAATGCTCTGTAACACTGACAAGAGAAATGAGGAAGGATACACCTTTTTAAAAAAAATTTAAAAAAATAGTCCTACTTTCACATCTGTGACCAGACATACAAAGAATTTTTCTCATAGATAAAAAAAAAGTTGTAATTTTATTGCGATTTTCCTACAAGTAAAGCTGGTTTTACACATGGAAAGGGCCACGTATAAAATTTCCTGGCCATTCCTGTGGTTATATGTATGTCAGCAGACGAGATGAGGGGGGGGGGGGGGGGAGGTACTTATGTACATGAACGCATAGACGTTCCCGGGAGTATAGTTCTGGCAAAGCATGGACAGACTTCTGATGGACATCCACAGGGGTCAGCCCTGTTCCTTATCCCTTATCGCCTGTCTTGTATAATATTGTAATGAGTTCTTTTGGTAAAGAACTGCTCTAATTAGGAGTCAGCTTATTTGGATACCAATAGTGCGCCTACATGCGTGATTGGTGCAATAAGTGGCAGTTATGTGTGTAAGTGTGAGGTGTTATTCTATAAACTCTGGGGGAAATTCTATAAATGGCACCTTAAAAATCGGTACAGTAAAACCACACAGTTAGCATGATTCTATAAACTATGCCTAAAGTTAGGTATAGTTTATTAAATACGCTCATGCGCCATTCTTGCGACTACAATTTAGGCACACCCATTTAGGCCATATAAAACCAGGCCTAAATACCTGCGCATAAGTTAGGCACAGATCGGGTATATTCTATAATAGTGTGCATAGTTTTTTGAAATGCCCACAACCCGCCCCATGGCCGTGCCCCCCTTTTCACTGCATTATAGAATACGCCTAAAACGTTGTGTGCATTAATTCTAATTATAACCAATTAGTGCCACTAATTGGTTGATAACTACCAGTTGTCGGCGCTGATTGACTTGTTAATCAATTAAGTTGTGCGTGCAATTATTTGGACACGTGGTCAAACCAGCGCACACAACTTATGGCGCCATATATAGAATTTGGGGGTCTGTGCCTAAATCACTTAGCACACAATTGTCAGGGAAGCAGTTCTCAAGCTGGGTGCTGTGGCACCATGGTGCGCTGCAGCGAACTCTGGGGTGCCGCGGCAAATCCCGACCTCCCTCCCACCACCACCACCCGAATCACTACTGCAGACAGCAGTGGCAGCAAAACAACAACAACAAAAGCAAGCGCAGGGCTGCAGCAGCCTTCAAGCATGTGCTGTCAGTTCTGCTGGTCTTTTGCCCCGGCACTGGAAGTTGACATCAGTGAGGGCAGAGGACCAGCAGAACCAACAGTGCATGCCTGTAGGCTGCTGTGGCCCCACGCTTGCCTTTTTTTTTTTTGTCGCAGCCACTGGGGACTCAGAGCAGGCACTCACTTTTGCTGCCAAGGAGGTTGGATCTGCAGCCCCTCCTTACCTCTCTACCCTCATCTCCCCTTACGTTCCTACCCGTAACCTCCGCTCTCAAGACAAATTCCTCCTCTCAGTACCCTTCTCCACCACCGCCAACTCCAGGCTCCGCCCTTTCTGCCTCGCCTCACCCCATGCTTGGAATAAACTCCCTGAGCCCATACGCCAGGCCCCCTCCCTGCCCATCTTCAAATCCTTGCTCAAAACCCACCTCTTCAATGTCGCCTTCGGCACCTAACCACTACACCTCTATTCAGGAAATCTTGACTGCCCCAACTTGACATTTCGTCCTTTAGATTGTAAGCTCCTTCGAGCAGGGACTGTCCTTCTTTGTTAAACTGTACAGCGCTGCGTAACCCTAGTAGCGCTCTAGAAATGTTAAGTAGTAGTAGTAGTAGTAGTAGTAGTTGGATGAAAACAGGAGATGGGATGAAGCCAATAGGTCAGTCTCCGTTTCCCCTTCCTATTGAAAACAAAGCAAGCAAACCTATGAGCTGCTGCATCCACGTTGTCATTCTTTATTGTTGATAGCATTTTTTATTTCATCTCACTTGCATTTTCAAACATGCTGGCTTATGCAGCATACAGATGTACACAGAGGAAGTATGATAACGGAATAACTTTTCATAGGTAGAATAGTAATTTGTTATAAATCGCAATCAGTATGTCAATTGGAGGGGCTGGTTATAGGAACACCCTAGCACTGTTATATTTGTGCAGAGAAAACGATGGGGTGCTGTGTGGCCGGGGGGTGGGGGGTGTTCATGAAGGGTGTCGTGAACTGAAAATGTTTGGGAACCAACCTGCATAAGCTGTGCAGGTTGCTTGGTGACACACCCATGTGTGTCACCAAGCAACCTGCACAGCTTATGCAATACTATTAGTTGTACACACTGCATGGCACACTTACACTAGCCTAACGTGGGACGCCAATGTTGGCTTTGTGCTGATATTCTATAACTGATGGTTGGTAGTGGGTTGAAAGCCTGGGGAACCAGGTTCAATTCCCTCTGCAGCTCCGTGTGACCCTGATTGTGAGCCCAGTAGGGACAGACCTAGTACCTATAAAATGAAACTGTAAACCGCTTAGGTCTAAACGGTATATAAATACTGAAATTAATTATAGAATTGAGGCTAGCAGGGGCATAATCGAAAGAGAAGGATGCCCATCTTCCGACACATCAGGAGATGGGTGTCCTTCTCTCAGGGTCGCCTAAATCGGCATAATCGAAAGCCAATTTTGGGCGTCCTCAACTGCTTTCCGTCGCGGGGACGACCAAAGTTCACAGGGGCATGTCGGCAGTGTACCGAATGCGGGACGGGGGTGTGCTTAAGAGATGGGCGTCCTTGGCCGATAATGGAAAAAAGAAGGGTGGCCCTGATGAGCATTTGGCCAACTTTACTTGGTCCAATTTTTTTCACAACCAAGCCTCAAAAAGGTACCCAAACTGACCAGATGACCACCGGAGGGAATCGGGGATGACCTCCCCTTACACCCCCAGTGGTCACCAGCCCCCTCCCACTCTAAAAAAAATTTAAAAACATTTTTCCAGCCTCTATGCCAGCCTCAAATGTCATGCCCAGCTCCATTACAGCAGTATGCAGGTCCCTGGAGCAGTTTTTAGTGGGTGCAGTGCACTTCAGACAGGCAGACCCAGGCCCATCCCCCCCCCCACCTGTTACACTTGTGGTAAATGTGAGCCCTTCAAAACCCACCAGAAACCCACTCTACCCACATGTAGGTGCCCCCTTCACCCCTTAGAACTATGGTAGTGTTGTACAGGTGTGGAGAGTGAGTTGAGGGGCTCAGCACCCCTGGGAGCAATTTGTGAAGTCCACTGCAGTGCCCCCTAGGGTGCCCGGTTGGTGTCCTGGCATGTGAGGGGATCCAGTGCACTACGAATGCTGGCTCCTCCCATGACCAAAGGGCTTGGATTTGGTCGTTTTTGAGATGGGCGTCCTCGGTTTCCATTATCAGCGAAAACCTAGGTCGGCCATCTCTAAGGTCGACCATCTCAACATTTAGGTCAACCTAAATGTTGAGATTTGGGCGTCCCTGACCGTATAATCGAAACGAAAAATGGACGCCCATCTTGTTTCGATAATACGGGATGCCCCGCCCCTTCACGGGGACGTCCTCAGAGATGGGCACCCTTACAGATGGGCGACCCCGTTCGAAAATGCCCCTCTAAGTGTGCCCCTTTGTGGCACCTAAAATGAGGCACCAATTTATAAAATTGCTTACATTGTGAATTTTACAAACTGATTCTGTAATGAACTCTTTTTGTTTTTAATAATGTGGGATTCGGGGAGACTGATCCAAGATGGCGTCAGGTTAAGACGTGATAATCCTACCTCGGATGATCTTACTTAAAATTTTTCCTTTTTCTTCTTTAAACTATGCCCAAAAGGAAGAGAAAGACGAGGGGAGGTAAAGCTCCTTACCCTTCACGATACCTCCTTGAGGGCAAATTCCGATCACGGATTTCACTGTCTCTGTCGCTAATTTGGGCGCCCCGCCAGCCGAGGCAGAGAGAAGCCTTGGCCAGGAAAGTGAACTATCACTTAGCCCAAGAAGCCCGCGTTTGCCCCGTGTAGCAGGAAGTGACGCCGGAGGAAGTCCCGTCCAGCAGCCCGAACTCGAAGCTGTGGTCTTGGGGAAGGAGCACTCCCTCGACGCTACGCTGTTCCCGCCGAGTTTTTCCGGCGAAGATCCGAGCCAAACATCCACCCCTAGGAGTAAGGGTAACATGGATAACATCCAGGTGGAAGCCCGAACCGCGCAGGAGATGGCGGGTCGACAGCTGGGACCTGCACTGCAACTCCTACCCCTAGAGAAGCCATCTAAGGTGACGTTGGAGTCTTTGTGGGGGGCGATGGAATCTTTGCATAAAATATGTTTAACTTTTGTTTCTAGCTCTCAAGCTAACACTTTAAAGATAGAATCTTTACAGAACAATTTGGCTTCTCAAGCTAGTAATTTAAAGCAATGTGAGACTACCATCTCTTCATTGAAAGAACAAGAATGTAAACTGTTCCAAAATGCGGACTTGATGCACAGGAAGATTGAAAATCTAGAAAATGGGGCTAGAAATTTAAATTTGAGGTTTTTGAACTTTCCCTTTGTAAAATACACCCCATTAAGAGACATGTTTCATAAGTTGCTGAAGGAAACTTTCAATTATTCTGATACAAATTTTCCCCCAATACAAAAACTTTATATGATTCCTGCTCGAGCACCTAAGGAAAAAGATAATGAGCTTACTGAAAAAGTTTTGGAACATTTAGATGTATCCGCGCTGCTCGAGCAATCACAAGAAGTGGTTGAGTATAGATCCACTTTGTTGGTATCTTTTGTTTTTTTGGCGGATAAGGAAGCTATCCTGAGGCAATATCTGAGACAAACCTCTTCTATGGTTTTTTTGGGGGAACGATTCCAACTATTTCCAGATGTATCGAGAACCACACAGGAACGGAGGAAAAAATTCCTGATGATGAGACAAGAGACAGTACAGATAGGAGCTAAGTTCCAGCTTCGATTTCCTTGCAAATGTGTAGTTTCTTATGAAAATAAGACATCATTTCTTTGAGCCTTTGCAACTTCGTTCATTTTTGAACGCAAAGCCACCTAACCCCCCATAAGGATCCAACAGAGCGGACTATATGTGTTTATTAGTGACAACCTGATGCCATACTTGTATTATAATTTTATATTTCTTTGTTAAATATCCTTATCCTCTTGTAAGGTTTCATTTCAGTCTCCCTAAGTAGAGGACTATGAAGACTAATAGTTTCCTATGGGATTTTCCCAAATAATGATTACTGCTATTGATATTTTTGTGTTATTTCTTGACAAAGCTTTGCTTTGGTATGTAATTTAAAAGTTATAAATAAATAAATAATGTGGGATTCAAAATTAGAACATGTAAAATATCAGATAGGTTTCTGATGGGAAACTTTAGGACTCTTTTACTAAAGTGCGGTTAAGTTTTGCATTTACTGCATGTTTAACACAAAAAAATAACATGCAGGAAGTGCAAATCCTGCACAGTAAATGCATATGGTGTGCCCTGCATCTTCCCTGTATTTAGTGCACAGGACACACAGTTAATGTACAACCACCTCATTACATGCCTGGATTGATGGTGTTGACCCTCTGCACTATCAGCTTGGGCATGTAACACAGTAACCATGCGTTAACACACCACATGACAGGCTGACAAGTAACTGTGGCATTGCTACATGTTCATGGCCCCTTCCCTGATTAGAACCCTGACCCTCTAACTCCCCAATCAGATCCTCAACCCTCCCTTGCAGAAATCTAATCCCCCTCCATGACAAACCCAACCCTTGATCCAAATAACCTGACCCCCTCAATTAGATCCCCAAATCCCCCAGCCCCAAACCCCCCCAGAGAGAAACCCAACTCCCTGATCCTATAATCATGACCCCCATGTACTCAGAAGATGCATTGGTGGGGCAGTGGCTTCCTTCAACATTACCACTAAGGATTATTGGCACCATTTTGGATTAAGGCATAGACCTGGGTGGCAGCAAAGGAGGATTACTGCGGCCTGAGGCCACTGCACCACCAAAGCAGACCCCAAGTAAGTCCAAGCTGAAAAGCCCTAGCTGTTTAGCCTTTCCTCATAGGGAAGTCATCCCATCCCCTTTATCATGTTCATCGCCCTTCTCTGTACCTTTTCTAATTCCACCTCATCTTTTTTGAGATGCCGTGACCAGAATTGCACACAATATTCGAGGTACGATCGCACCATGGAGCGAAACAAAGGCATTATAAGTCCTCACTTTTGTTTTCCATTCATTTCCTAATAATACCTAACATCCCAGCACAGACCCCTGGGGAACCCCACTATCTACCCTTCTCCATTGAGAATTCTGACCACTTAACTTTACTCTCTGTTTTCTATTTTTTAACCAGTTTTTAATCCACAGTAGAACATTATCTCCTATACCATGACTCTCCAATTTCTTCTGGATTCTTTCATGAGGTACTTTGTCAAATGCTTTTTGAAAATCCAGATACACAATATCGACCGGCTCACCTTTATCCACATGTTTGTTTACCCCTTCAAAGAAATATAATAGATTGGTGAGACAAGATTTCCCTTTACTAAATCCATGTTGGCTTTGTCTCATTAATCCATGCTTTTGAATATGTTCTGTAATTTTGTTCTTTATAATAGTCTCTGCCATCTTGCCCGGCATCGGTCAAGCTCACTGGTCTATAATTTTACGGATCACCTCTGGAATCTTCTACCGGTACCATGCTTGATTTTAAGGATAAATTACATAGTAGTTCTGCAAGTTCATTTTTCAGTGCTGTCAGTATTCTGGGATGAATACCATCTCGTGCAGGCGATTTGCTACTCTTCTTTGTCAAGTTGTGCCATTACATCATCCAGGTTTATAGAGATTTCATTCAGTTTCTCTGACTCGTCAACTTTGAATACCATTTCTGGCACCAGTATCTCTCCAAAATCTTCCTCGGTGAAGGCCTAAGCAAAGAATTCATTTAATCTCTCCACTATGGCTTTGTCTTCCCTGAGTGCCCCCTTTATCCCTCGGTATCTAGCAGTCCAAATGATTCTTTTGCCGGCTTCTTGCTTTTAATATACCTTTAAAAAATTTTACTATATGTTTTTGCCTCTAACACAATCTTTTTTTCAAAGTCTCTCTTTGCCTTCCTTATCAGCGCTTTGCATTTGACTTGACATTCCTTATGTTGTTTCTTATTATTTTCAATCGGATCTTTCTTCCATTTTCTGAAAGATTTTCTTTTATCTCTAATAGCTTCCTTTACCTCAGATTTTAACCATGCTGGCTGTTGTTTGGTCTTCCTTCCTCCTTTTTTAGTACATGGAATATATTTGGCCTGGATTTCCAAGATGGTAGTTTTGAACAGCAATCAAAAAATACTGAAGAGCAAAAACAAGGCTGTGATTTAGGGCAAATTATGTGGTATTATATTTTTGAACAGCATCCATGCCTGATGTAAATTTTTGACCTTCACAGCTGCTCCTCTAAGTTTTTTTTTTTCACCTTTCTAATTTTATCATAGTGGTATACATATATACAAATGCTTATATGTATACCACCACCCAATTTTACACTAGCCATTTCTACATTAAAAAACATGGAACGTGCTTCTTAAAATTACCCCTGAAAAGTCTTGCTATGCCACTTTTAAAAAATTGCACAATTTCATTAAAATGACTTCTTTAATGAATGCTGTTGCCTGAGTTCGCCTCATTTCAGCTTTTATTTTTCCTCCTCTGTCTGTAGGCAGACTAAAAGGTGGGAGGATGAGAGATGCTTTGGATGTTGAAGCTGAATGCTGCTGAGCTGCTAGTAGGAGTTGTCATACACGTAGGAGGAGAAGAACGGATTTTCTTGAAAGAAAATGCCAATTTTGAAGCTATAATGATGGGATTTGAAAGAACTATAAAGAGAATAAACCACTTCTTTAAAGAAACCTCAGTGCAATGATTTTACCTTGAATCATGTGTGGGTATTCCTGAATGTGATGAGCCTTTTAAAACAAAAAGTGGCAGGTTTAACACTGCACAAGACAAACAGAATCTTGCAAAAATTTATGAGAAATCATGCCTTTTCTTCACTCAGAAATTCAGGTGTCAATGCCAAAAACTACAACGTGGCAGCCATTTTGAGATTGCAGCTGGCATGAGCAAGAGTGACTGGGAATTGCTCCAGTGTCGACTACTCTACTAGACCACTATCAATTGTATGGTAGGCGGGGGGAGGGGCTACAAGTGAATGTGGGAAAGCCATTGGTTGAGAACAGATCCGGGAGGAGGCTATTTCTGTTTGGGGAGAGGGAGTGGTTTCTGCTCTTGACTGAGGGAGAGAACAAAGGAGTAAGGGACTCTACTACTACTACTACTACTATTTAGCATTTCTATAGCGCTACAAGGTGTACGCAGTGCTGCACAAACATAGAAGAAAGACAGTCCAGTATAAGTTTTGGTTTCACTGGCATCTTCAGCCAAATGAAACAAAAACAAATGCAGATTTCAGGCCAGTTTTGGCACTGAAACCAAAATTCAGTCAGCTTCTATGAGAAGGGTTTTGGGTGCTTGCCTTAGCCTCAATACAAACCACTAGAAGAAGAAAAATGTTTATCTATTTCCTCATTGATGTCCAACTGCAAGTCTTGTATACATGCAAAATTATTCACTCTAGTGACCTGGATCAGTTGAATTAAAAATAAAAATAATAAAATAAAAAACAACAACACATATCAACCCAGTTATATTTTGAAGGGGTGGATCTCTTTATAAAGGTGGTTAGTAAATCCCAATAAATAAATAAGGGGCCCTTCTACTAAACTGCATTAAGTGCTTCCACGTTAACCAGGAACAGGTACTGTGCATTAATGTGAATGTTAATGCATGAACTGCATTGGAAATTACTGGAAATGCCCCAACAGATGATGTGTTAAATTGCCGTGTTAAGCTGTGGTAACTGAAAATTTTACTTTAGTTTAATAAAATGGCCTCTAAATGAGTTTATTTCAGGATATCATTAGGATGTACACATGGAGCTCATTGGTACTACTGCTGGTCCCGTGTCACAAGCCTAGTGTTTCAAATATTTTATTGGGGAAATACAGAGCGAGTCAAAATATCAGCATTAATGCAACCTTTCTTCACAAAGATGAGTGATAAAATAGTCAGTCTGGGAGTAGGAAGTAAAATTGTAAAGTGGGTGAGAAACTGGTTGAGCAACAGGACTTGAGTAGTAGTCAGTGGAGGCCACTCTAGTGAAGGGAAAGTATTTGGCGAGGTGTCACAATGCTAGGCCCAACCCTCTTCAATGTTTTTCTTTCTTTCTTTTGTTTTATTTATCATTTTCATTGAAGTGTCAACATAGAAACATAGGAACTAAGCAAATAATAACAGCTATTACAAAAGTAATACATAGCATAAAATAATACAAAACTAGCCCACATCATAGGAGGATTGGAGTCATATCAAGGAAATTAAGTGGCTTTATAAGGGATATTACAGAAGGGCTAAAATGAATTATGTAGATGATATAAAAATCCATATAAATCTAGAGGACAATTCTATAAGAAGAGCACCAATATTTAGACACCAAGAATGTGAGTAAATGACCAGAATGTGGGGCATTTTTGATATAGTCTGATTTAGGACGTTTTGCTGAAAACATACAAAAATCAATTGGTAAACATAGCAATTTTTAACTAGAAAATGTCTTATCTTTTTGGTTCAAAAATTGCTGTTTTCTAGATGTTTTTGTGCTCAGTGTCAGTGTCAGCGTCAGTATCTTTTGGTACAGGTTTTGGAAAAAAAAAGTTTTAGGGAAAAATGCACAAAAATAAGCCATTGGGATGTCTGGGGGGGGGGGGGGGGCAGGATTCTTAGGAGAATGGTCACACAAACATCGCAGCACAGCAATGGACAGCCTAAGGTGCACTGCAGTGGACTTCACATAAAAGGTCCCAGGTACACATCTCACCATAACTCCCTTACATTGTATGGTGAGCCCTCCAGGAATAGCAAAAAATATACTATACCCAACTATACACCATTACAATAGCCCTTAAACCTGCAGGTGTCACCTGTAAGTAGGTACAGTAGGTATTTTGTGGGTTTTGGAGGACTCACACTTTCCACCACAAGTGCACCAGTTAGAGTGGGATATGGGCCTAGGTCTCCTTCTCTTCAGTCCACTGTACTGATCACTAGGCTACCTCAGGAACCTGCTTACTGCTCTTGAAGGAATGGCCATTATATCTGCAACTATCATACAGCCTGGTATATACTGTCATTTTCACCTCTTAAGGAGGTGGAAGGGAGTCATTGACAACTGAGGGATTAAGAGGGGGTCATACCTTCATCCCTTCAATAGTCATAAGGTCAGTTTGGCACCATTTTTGCACTTAGTCATTATTGAAACAGGTCTAACCATAAACATTTTATTTTTAGCCCTGGACACTTTTTTCAGGTATATCAAAAGCAGGAAGCTTGCAGGGAATCTATGGAACCAATAGATCAGGAAGGAGCAAAAGGAGCACTCAGGTAAGACAAGGCCATAGAGGAGAGATTGAATAAATTCTTTGCTTCGGTTGTTATGGAAGAAGATGTAAGAGATCTACCTCAGTGTTTCCCAAGTCCAATGCTGGTGTACCCCTTGCCAGTCAGGCTTTCAAGATATCCACAATGAATATGCATGAACTTAATTTGCATACACTGCCTCCATTATATGCAAATTTCTTTCATGCATATTCATTGTGGATATCCTGAAAACCTGACTGGCAAGAGGTACTCCAGGACCGGACTTGGGAAACACTGAGGTAGATCCTTACATCTTCTTCTGAGCCAAATTGACAAGTTAAAGAGTGATAAATCACCTAACTGGATGGCATACATCCCCAGATTTTGAAAGAATTCAAACATGAAATTGAATGACAGGTTGCTACAGATAGTCAAGGGGCAGTAAAAAAGAAGGCATTGGGTCTAATGGTTTCTAATTGGGCAGTCCTAGTGCTTGGTAGAACCAGGCAGTGGTCAGTTAAAGAGCAGAGAATGTGCCCAGGAAAGTAAGGTATAGTAAGGACAGCTAAATAGAAAGGGAAATGGGACTTGATATACCGCCTTTCTGTGGTATTTTGCAACTACATTCAAAGCATTTTACATATATACAGGTACTTATTTTGTACCTGGGGCAATGGAGGGTTAAGTGACTTGCCCACAGTCACAAAGAGCTGCAGTGGGAATCGAACCCAATTCCCCAGGGGGATCCATTGTTAGTGTGCAAATCAGCTAAACATTTACACCTGTACACCTGCATACAGCGTATGCTGTAATTAACTATGCCTAAATTCTAAAGTGTGCAGTTCAAAAGGGGCATGGCTATAGGCAGGGATAAAATAGAAAGGCATGAGTACTATAGATGTCATGAGACTTGAGGTTTTGCTGTTACTGTACATTAATTTTGCCGATTAATATGCAGTAACTGCAACACCTTACCACACTTTAATAAAATTTAGGTATGGATCCTGCATCCATATTGCTCCCCAATAGCTCCGACACCTCCTTGTGATTTGGATGCAATGCTGATGAACTGCATAGAAAAACTTTTTTAAAATGTGTTTCAAAAATAGCAATTTGGACTTTTAGGACAAAAAAAAAAAAATCCATCTGCCGCTTTGTGTCTCTTTTTGGATGTTTTCTGTTTCAAAAATGAGCCCCTAAGTAAGGATAAAAGAAACCTTCCCTGAAGATTCTAGACCTTAATAAAACTTATTGTTTAATAATACTGTTATCCCTTTTGAAGCTGTACTAGAGATACTGGGAGTGATTTTAGATTCTGGGTTAATGATGGAAAAACAGGTCAACACAATAATATCTAAAGTGTTTTGGAAGCTTCATCCACTTAGAAGAATTCAATCTTTTCTCCATAGAACTCAGTTTCAAATATATTCCAATCATTAAGGGCCTCTTTTACTAAATCATACTAGTGATTCGCAGCATAACAAATGCACCGCAGCCCATTCAATTTGAATGGGCTGCATCACATTTGCCGCATGGGAATCACTAGCTCAGTTTAGTAAAAGAGGCCCTCAGTCAATTGAACTATTGCAATGGTTTCTATTTGAGTTTAATGGCAAAACATTGTAATAGAATTCAATTACTAGAAAATACAGCAGCGAGAATACTTTATAACTTGCAGAAATATGATAGAGTTACCCCTGTCTTGTACAAACTTCACTGGCTACCGGTGGAAGCTTGGATTCATTTCAAGATCCGTTGTTCTGTTTTTAAATTTTTACATGGTCTTGCTCCTCTTTACATGGTTTCATTTAATTATGCTACCTCCAGCAAATAGGATTTTGCATTCAAATCACTGTCTGTATATTTCTCTGAAACTAGAGGTGCTAAATCCAAAAAAACTGTTGTTATCTATTTTTGGATATCAAGCAGTCCTCAACCCTATGCCTCCACAGAAGTATAAGCTGCAGAAGCTATACTCAGAAAGCATTCAAGTGTAACTATGGGGGCATTATCTCCAAATGGGATAGTTTTCCACATACCATTACATTAATGAACATAAGTACATAAGTAATGCCACACTGGGAAAAGACCAAGGGTCCATCGAGCCCAGCATCCTGTCCATGACAGCGGCCAATCCAGGCCAAGGGCACCTGGCGAGCTTCCCAAACATACAAACATTCTATACATGTTATTCCTGGAATTGTGGATTTTTCCCAAGTCCATTTAGTAGCGGTTTATGGACTTGTCCTTTAGGAAACCGTCCAACCCCTTTTTAAACTCTGCTAAGCTAACCGCCTTCACCACGTTCTCCGGCAACGAATTCCAGAGTTTAATTATACATTGGGTGAAGAAACAATTTCTCCAATTTGTTTTAAATTTACTACACTGTAGTTTCATCGAATGCCCCCTAGTCCTAGTATTTTTGGAAAGCGTGAACAGACGCTTCACATCCACCTGTTCCACTCCACTCATTATTTTATATACCTCTATCATGTCTCCCCTCAGCCGTCTCTTCTCCAAGCTGAATAGCCCTAGCCTCCTTAACCTCACTCCGAAGCCCAGCAGCAAAAGATCCAGACTTAACAGCGTCTCCCTACTGCGAGCCCCATCAGATCCTGACCACATCTCAACTGAGGCTGACATCAGAGACCCTGAGGCTCGATGTAACTGGGACTCCCACCCATGGAAAAGGAGCACCTCCGAATACAGTAAAAGGGCCCCTCAGTGGGGTACAGCTCTATGGCCCTAATTACTTTTCTTTCAGAGCAAAACACTCCAATGCCTTGTCTGATTAAAATTTTTTTACCTTAATTGTCATAGATAACAAATTCATGTGCCTGCCAAATCTCTTTACTACCTGGACTATAAATAACACACTTCCAAATTAATGAAGATACCAAAATAGATTTACAATAATAATCCTATATTTTAATTGGCCTCAAATTTAAATTATTTTGGACTCAGGGACAGTGAATGCATTCAGTCCTATCATTAAAGTAAACAGAAAACAAACTGCTGTTTCCTTATACTTTCTCTAATGAATATGCAACAATAGAAATGATAGAATGTAAAATTAATTTTGGAAAACCTCTCTAAAAGGAGTAAAATTGAACTGTTACAGTCTTAACCTTCATAAAATATTATATATAGCTTCACCAACTATCAATTTATACTTAATTTGCATGAGAAATAAATTAATGAGCATATTTGGATAAATGCCACTGGAATTATTTTCTTTCTTTATGATTTTAACCTCGTAAATCAAATATAATAGGATTCAGCCCTTCTATATCATAAAATTACTTAACAAGCAAACTTACTGTGATTGGATACTTGGTATTAAACATTATTGAGACTTTACTAGTGCAATCAGTGGTAAACAGAGATTTGGTTTTATTATTGGTTTATTGTTTTATGCCCCGGCTATAGCTTATCGTGATTGGTTACTAATCTACAGTTAGGGGTCCTTTTACAAAGCTGCAGCAAAAAGCAGCCCTTACACGTTCTTACATGGATCTTTTCTGCACACTAAGGCCACTTTCGCAGAGGCCAGAAAATTACCAATTTTCTATTTTCAGAATTTTTATATATATATATATATATTTTTTTTAAATAGCACAAATAGAGAGGGTACAACAGCATACACAACAAGCATACAGAAAAAAACAACACTGGGCCTTTAAGACTGGTACACTAGAAATTCTTTATTGATGACCCGACACGGGCCGTGTTTTGGCGTTAGACAACGCCTGCCTCAGGGGTCAAAGAAAAGCTCGATAATATACACGTGGTATAACTTCAATGCCCCAAGTGTTAATAGAGGATATGCGCTAATGGCCACAGGGGCGGAAACGAGGCTCAACAATTGATGCGACAGAAAAGGCTTTGTTGTTGAGCCTCGTTTCCGCCCGTGTGGCCATTAGCGAATATCCTCTATTAACACTTGGGGCATTGAAGTTATACCACGTGTATATTATCGAGCTTTTCTTTGACCCCTGAGGCAGGCGTTGTCTAACGCCGAAACATGGCCCGTGTCGGGTCATCAATAAAGAATTTCAAGTGTCCCAGTCTTAAAGGCCCAGTGTTGCTTTTTTCTTTATATTTTTAAATAAGAAGGCACCATATTTGAAGTTAGTCAGATGCCGTGAATATAGAAGGTGGAGGCACTCAGAAGTTAACTGGTAGGTGAAGGTCTGTAACTTGCTTCAAGCATCCACAGCGCTTATGAAGGTAATCTCCATTATATTTCAATTTTGTTGTATGACAGGAAACAAGAATGGCAGCAAGTTGCCATTAGTGCATGACCAGTAGCCCGTGGGCCCTCACCACCACCATTTTGTAGGTGGTAAGGGCTCCCACGCTAATCACTTGCTAATTAGTTTGCGCATGGCAATGTGGCTGTGCTGATTAGTGCAGACATACCCACTCTTCACCCCCCCCATACACACCCCCTCAGCCAAAAAAATAACATGTTCGTACAGTGCATACATCAGGATTTTACCATGGGATGCCTTAGTGTTCCCCAAGATAAGCCCTTTAAAGCTGTGGTTAGAATGCATTAGTGCTTACTGCAGCTTGGTAAAAGCAACCCTTGGTGAGGGTCTAACTGTATTTTGCATCTGAAAGTGACCAGGCATTAGGATTGAATGTTTGTGTAAGATTAATTTGTACTAATCCAACTTGATATTTATTATTATTATTTATTGTATTTGTACCCCACATTTTCCCACCTTTTTGCAGGCTCAATGTGGCTTACAGAGTATAGATATGATAACGTCGTTACATGATTTTAAAAAACAGTCGATCATAAGCGGAGGTGAGAGAGGGTTTAGATGGAGAGGTGTTAGGTGAGGCCGTGTGAGAGGTGTTTTTTGGTGTACTTGGGTGGTTTAAGGAATGTTTTGTTTCATTGAGGGTGACTTTTGTAGGCTTTGTTGAAGAGATGTGTCTTCAAAGCTTTGCAAAAGCTGGTTAGATTGGTCGTGGCTTTCAAGGCCATGGGCAGTGCGTTCCAAGACTGTGTGTGCTGTGTTTAGTTTTCCAATAGGTGTATTGATATTCACTGCAATGACCCATTGCAATAGTGCTGATTTTTCTAGGTAGACCCCTTTTTGAGACTCCTGGAAGTTAGTGCTATTATGGTGTGGTAGAATTCCCTCTATAGGTTCTGAGTGACATTTGTAGTGATTTATATTTCTTCACAATATGCCTGGCACTGGATTTTGGATTTGGATTTAGATTGCACCTTTCTCAATAGTAGCTCAAGGAGAGTTACATTCAGGTACAGTAAAGTGTTTTCCTGTCACTGGAGGGCATATAATCTGTTTGTACTTGAGGCAGTGGAGAGTTGGTTACATTTTCTAAATGCAGATTAATATCTCCAATTAACAAAACATTATCTCAGTAAAGAGCATTTTTAAAGAGAAAGTCATATAACAAGTTTCCCTGTCTGTCACCCACTTGCCAGGACAATAAAAAAGGATCAATATTAAATCACCTTCAAGTAAATCATCCTTTAGTTGGAAGGCAGCCATTTCCAAATTCAAGGTATGACCCAATGATTTCAAGTTTCAAAATGAATCAATGCTTTCAAGTTTCAAACATTCTTTAACTAACAATGCAATACCATCTCTCCTTTTACCCTGTCTCGAAAGTGATTTAAATTTTATATCCTAAAAGATGAATATCTCTCAAGACAGGATCCTCCTCAGGGAAAATCCATCGCCCCTGTTTACTAAGCTGCGAGGAAACACCGACACCGCCCATTCAAAGTGAATGGGCAGTGTTAGCATTAGCGCATGGCAGTCGCTAGCACGGTTTAGAAAACAGGGGGGCAAGTCCCCTT
The DNA here is from genome assembly GCF_901765095.1 of Microcaecilia unicolor. Taxonomy (NCBI): domain Eukaryota; kingdom Metazoa; phylum Chordata; class Amphibia; order Gymnophiona; family Siphonopidae; genus Microcaecilia; species Microcaecilia unicolor. Next base: position 608,279,543 of record NC_044032.1, on the reverse strand, counting down.
CAGAAACAAACAGCCTGGTTGATTTTCCTCAAGTCAATCCTTAACCAATTGAATCTTATTACATAGCGATCTAATATTTAGGTAGTAATACGGGATATAAATAGACTATCCCATATTGCTTATTCTTCGTTGCAAAGGGAACAAATTTGAATTATTTACAGACTGTAAATTTTTTAAATTTTTACTTGTCCAAGAAAGATGTGTTCTCTGCAGGACCTCAATGGAATGGGGCATTGCTACTTCACAGTCAGTTAAAATCTATTGGCGGATGTGGTTCCTTTGCACAAGAGTGGAAGTAAGGAAGAGGTTCGGAATTACAGACCTGTCAGTCTCACTGCAGTGGTGAGTAAGCTAATGGAAACGCTTCTAAAGAGGGGATTGTGACATTTCTTGAACTACATGGAATATGGGACCCGAGGCAGAATGGCTTCACTAGTGGCAGGTCGTGTCAGACGAATCTGACTGTCTTCTTTGACTGGGTGACCAAACAGTTGGATGTGGGAGGGGCGCTTGATGTGGTATACTTGGATTTCAGCAAAGCTTTTGACATGGTTCTGCACAGGCGACTGATAAATAAATTGAGTGCCCTCGGTGTCGGACCTAGAGTAACTGATTGGGTAAAAAATTGGTTGAATAGTAGGAGACAGAGAGTGGTGGTAAATGGCATTTGCTCTGAAGAAAAGGATGTCGTCAGTGGAGTACTGCAGGAATCGGTCCTAGGGCCGGCTCTTTTTAACATCTTTGGGAGCGATATTGCGGAAGGGCTGTCTGGTAAGGCTTGTCTCTTTGTGGATGTTACTAAACTCTGCAACAGGGTGGACACCCTGGAGGGTGTAAATGACATGAGGAAGGACCTAGCGAAGCTAGTGGAATGGACCGATATTTGGCAACTAAGGTTTAATCCCAAAAAATGCAGGGTCATGCACTTGGGTCGCAAAAATCCGAGGGAACGGTACAGTATGGGGGGGTGTAGTGCTGCAGTGTGCGAAGCAAGAGCGGGACTTGGGGGTGATTGTGTCTGATGACCTTAAAGCTTTCAAACAGGTAGAAAAAGCAACGGCCAAAGCCAGAAGGATGCTTGGGTGCATAAAGAGAGGCATGACCAGCAGGAAAAAGGAGGTGATAATGCCGTTGTATAAGTCTCTGGTGAGGCCTCATTTGGAATATTGCGTGCAGTTCTGGAGACCGCACCTACGGAAAGATATAAACAGGGTGGAGTCGGTCCAGAGGGCGGCTACGAAATTAGTACGCGGTTTTGAATGCAAAAATTATAGGGACAGGCTTATGAACCTCAACATGTATACGCTGGAAGAGAGGAGGGAGAGAGGAGGGCATTTATGTACAGGAAGTGAGCCTTTTTCAATTGAAGGAGAGCTCTGGAATGAGGGGGCATATGACAAAGTTAAGAGGGAATAGGCGTAGGAGTAACCTAAGGAAGTATTATTTCACAGAAAGGGTGGTGGAGGCGTGGAATGGGCTCCCAGTCATAGGCGGTCGGTGGCCCAACTGTTTGGGGAGGCTAAAGGGGGCGGGGTTGGAGGTGAAGCTTAAATCCATAAATGTCTGCTAACACACAGAATAAATAAAAATAAGTCACAATTAATACTTTTTATTAAATTTAGATATTAGATATGTATCATATGTCAAAGAATAAAGTGGTTGCTCAAAGCATATACTAACCACAATTGCTCAACTGCAAAACACTATGCACAACTTTGTGCAAAAACACACTCAGAACCTTACTGTACCATAAATATTACACTGGGCAGAACCTAATACACCAATATACCACCCATACGGAAAATGCAGACCGTCAACAATATGAAACAGGGGATCATAATATCATGATACGTGTAGAGCCACAAAACACCCTAATTCATGTTTAATGTGGGATAAAATGCCATAAATAAGTAAATAAATATAAACTTTTAATGTTGAGCACCTAATTCTCAAAGTGGACATATTCCAAACAGTATAATGAAAATAAAATAATCTTTTCTACCTTTGTTGTCTGGTGACTTTATTTTTCTGATCATGCTGGCCCAGTATCCGATTCTGCTGCTATCTGTCCTCTTAACTCCGTTTTCAGGGCTTCCTTTCCATTTATTTCTTTACTTTCCGCCTTTCTTCTTCATTTCTTGCCCTACATCTGTAAGTAAAAGCTGGGTCCTCCACAAACTTGACTGTCCAGTGGATCCAGTTCTGCCTATTTTCTTCCTCCATGTGCAGTTTTAAGAACTTAAAGCCAATCAGACCAAACGCCCCTTAATCTGCTTACAACTTACTTGTGGTACATTTGGTTTTTAGGAACAAGTTTCTCAGGTAGCCCCTCTTCATTATCATACTGCTCCATGGGTTCCACAGTCACAGGGCATGGAAACGTAGTTAATAATAAGGACCCATCAGCACATCTGTCCAATGCCTTCCTGGCAGCAGGTCTCCCAGAAAACTAGATAATGCCTTTCCCAGTGGTCCTTCCTCTGTCATCCACAATCACCACAGCTCTCTCCACTTGGCCAAACATCGAGAAGGCTTCCTCTAGAAGCTCATTGGATACAAACTGGGGCAGGTTGCGGATGGTGAGGGCAGCACTATGGCAGGCAAAGTGCACACGTAGCTGCTTCCCACGTATAGGCAAGTTATCAAGTTCAGCCTTCGCAATCTCAGCCAGCGTGCAAGTTTCCAGCCTGATGAATCCAAAGCCCTTATCCTTATGGATGAAGACTTCTCCTGGCTTGCCATATTTCTCAAACATCTTGCGTAGCTCCTCCTTATTGATGTCTGGGGGCAGATTTCCTACAAAGAGGCGGCTGTGTTGTGTATAGGTCTTCTCTCCTGGCTTTCAGAAGTTTGTCAGATCAATGGTGAGACCTTCATTGACGCTCTCAATAGAGGCCTGCTGCCCATTGGAAGGGGAGTGAGGCTCCATCTCCTCCTGCTCCTGGTGTTGTTGGTGTTGCTGGTGCTACTTCCTTGGAGTATGGTTTTGCTGATCCATCCTGAAGCCCCTGTTGCCCTGCATCATCATCTTCCCTCTGTCCCGTCTGTCGTCTCGGCTCTGCATCGCTTCCCCACCCCCCCGGCCGCGTCTCGTCTCTGTCTCTGAGCCGACCTATCCTCTTCTCTCTCCGCTGCGTCTGGTGCACCTTGAATTGGATGGAACCTTCCTTCAACATCTTGCAACGATTTTCAACCGGATAGAACCTTTCCTCAATGGCTCGCGCCCTCCCACGCAACACAGCGACCAGGCCCGGACTCATGGTTCTGCCCTCGTGGAAACAAGAAATATGAGGGCAGAGCTATGTGGGCAGCTGAGGGCAGATGGGAGATGATTGGTGTTGCTACCTGGCTGGGGAGCGGGAAGCCTGCAGCTCGCGGGGTGGGGGTAGCGGTTGGGCTGGGGAGGCTTAGCCTCCCCAAGCCTCTTATACCGGGCGCCTATGCTCCCGGTGGAGGTGGTGGAGTCGAGGACTGTTCCAGAATTTAAAAAGGCATGGGATAAGCATGTGGGATCACTTAGGAACAGGAAGAAATAGGGGTTACAGAGGATGGGCAGACTGAATGGATCATATGGCCTTTATCTGCCGTCATGTTTCTATTTTTCTGTGTTTCTAAGTGACGTATCCCAGATCTCAAGGAGTGGCAGTGGGTTGAACCCTGGTTTCCGTAGTTCTCAGTTATCTGCTCTAACCATTGGTACAGCTAATACAGATAATACCTATTCTAATCATGATTGGTAACTCAGCAGTAACGAAAGACCAGCAGATCTGAAGCCCAGAGTACCACTCCCTCCTCCTGTGAGTGCCTTCAAAATGGCAGCACCCTGCCCGGGGCATCATGGAATGTACTGGTAGGGCTTCCTTAACATGTTGGGTGGGTAGAAGGGTCCGGAGGTTCACCGGAGTTGGTTGGGGGCTTGGGGGGTGGGCACTAGACGACTAGGATGGGAGGAGCTGCAACTAGGGTCCTTGTTTTATATTGAGGGAGCTGGAGGTCCACCGGACCTCCAGCCACTGTGTTGGGTTAAGTTTGAGAGGTCCATGTTTTTTTTTTTTTTTGACAGCTCAGACCTGTCGACTTCTGCAGGAGGATTGTGCCTTGGGCATATGCCCAGGCACAATCTTCCCACAGAAGTATCCCCATGATCAAAAACTAATAGCCCATATAAATTTGCTTTCTAAATCATTGGGACGTTGTTTCTCCATGCTGTTCTGGTGCTAATTTTACAGCCAGCATCATGGTCTAAGGTTTTTTTGCCTGGGGCAATGGAGGGTTAAATGGCTTCCTTGAATTGAATTGAATCCAGTTTCCCAGGATCTCAGTCCAGTACACCAACCATTAGGTTACTCTTCCACTCAGTGACTGACACCCTTCTACCAGCTTTGGATCAGTGCTGGTCAGTGCTGGTGTCTTATCTCCACTGCTGATGACATCACTGGGTGACTGGGTCAAACAAGCAGCAACAGTAATAGAACAGAAAACAACACACCTGTGAGCCAGCTGGCCAGGCTGAATCCCCAGACTCCAGGAATCGAGGCTGCAAACATGTGTACAGTCCTACCATCCATGGATCAGTACCTGCATCTGCACCTTGCTGCGGTATTTTGCCTGCTTTCACATAGTAAATGAAATGAAATGACAGCAGATAAAGACCTGTACAGTCCATCCTGTCTTCCCAACAAGATAAGCTCATTTTACATGGTCAGCAATTTATCTGAATAGTTATTTGACCACCAGTTTGAATATAACTGCTAATGGTACGGGGGTGGGATTTGATTTCTCTTGTGTCAATCAAATCAGTTTACATATTATATAAGGGTACTTATTTTGTACCTGGGGTGATTGAGGGTTAAGTGATTTGCCGAGAGTCACAAGGAGCTGCAGTGGGAATTTAACCTGGTTTCCCTGCTGCTACACTAACCACTAGGCTATTCCTCCACAGGAAAAGAAATGGGATTTGATATATCACCTTTCTGTGGTTACAATCAAGGTGTATATTATACACAAGTACTTATGGTTTACATGGGGCAATACAGGTTTAAGTGACTTGCCCATAGCAACAAGGAGCTACAGAGGCAATTGAACCCTGTTCTCCAGGTTCTTATTCCTCCTCCACTCCAACTGGACAACTGCCAGCACCACCCGTGTTCCACTTACATGCTGGCCCAGAATTATCTAGATAGTTCCAGGATGGCCAGTAACGATTTCAGAAAAACAATCCATATAGTGCCACTAAAAATCACTAGAATATAGCCAGTGCCGGTCTTAGCAATTGCGGGGCCCTGTGCAGACCAGTCCAATGGGGCCCCCCCGCCTGCGCCTGCCCCACCTCCACCCACGCCCCTGCCTCCCGCCTGCACCCCCGCCTGCGTCTGTCACCATAAGCCATAATTTAACAGAGTTTAAAAGGAGCTTCAGAACCCCACCTCACCCCGTACCTTGATGTGCATCCACCACATTTCAGTAGAGAGCGTCAGACAGTGGCAGCGATATTCATATCCCGTCAGCTGATGAGCCCAGAGCCTCCTAGCTGCTGCATCCCGCCCTTGCGGAAGCAGGAAGTGGCATCAAAAAGGGGAAGGACGCAGCAGCAAAGAGGATCTGGACTCGACAGCTGACGAGATATGAACATCGCTGCCGATGCCTAATGCTCTCTACTGAAATGTGGATGCACATTAAGGTACAGAGCAGGGAGGTGTTCCGAGACAGGAGGACAGATGTGTCAGAGATGTGGGACCTCCAGGAGCGCCCCTGTCGCCCCTGCCTAAGACCGGCCCTGAATATAGCCCTGATCAACAGCATCTACCCAGACAGCAGGGGCTGCTACCAGAGAGGTACTGCTGAATACTAATCCTACCCTTTTTAATTCTGTTACTATGGAAATGTTTCTGTGGTACTGTGCAGAAGCAATGGTGAAAATAATTTAAGACTATTACAGGGAGAGTAGAAAAGATAAAGCAAGTTACCATTCTGGAAAAAAAAAATCAGTGACGTAACAGCTAAGCAATATGAAGAGGTTCTGCGTGCAGTGTTTTTCTGGCGTTATAAAGCTTCTAAATTAGCATCTATTTTATAGTTGTGCCCGTATCACTTTCTGCATATGAAAAGAATAACCCAGCCTTGCAAGCTACAAATTGCAGAATAATCTCATGTTAATATTAAAAAACCAAGGAAGTAGTCTTTATTGTTGAATGAAGTGATAAATTCCTTTAATAGACGTGCCGTTGTGTACCAGGCTGTTACTAGTTATTAAATGTGTCTTTATGATTAGGATACCAGGACTTTGTGAGCAGGCGGTGTCTATCAGACGTCAGCTCTAAGTGCAAGCTATATCCTTCCACAGTCTCCAGTGCAATCCATCACCTGCCAAGTACTACTTTGACAGTTTGTGCTAGCTTAGCATCCTCACACTTCTCTGTACTCTGACTTTTTATATGTTGTCCTTCTGTAAGCATGCTGGCTGTCAAAGTGGCTTGAATATATCAGAGTAATTGAGAGCTCAGCTGGACGAGTGTGGGCATAAAAAAACATTTCTTTTGTGTTCTATTTTTTTAAAATTGTTGTCAAACAAATGTTAAGAGTGTGCACTATCCAGACATACTGCCCACTTTTCTTAAAGAGGGCACATTATTTGCACATAGTAACATAGTAAATGTCGGCAAAGGCTAAGTTCCATATAAGGAAAGCAACTCCTTATATGGTACTTAACCCCTCTCAGTGCATCCCAGGTGGGCCCAGAGGCAGGAAGGAGTAGGCCTACGTCCTGCCTCCAACAAGGCAAAGTATGTGAAGGGGTTTGCGGGGGCGATAACACTAGACCACCAGGGCCAATGTTAAATTAGGAGGGTCAGTGGGCCTGCTGGACCACCAGAGTATTTTTTGGGGTGGGTGTGGGTTGGGGGTCCACTGGACCCCCTGGGAAACTTTTAAAAAAAATTTTTTTAGGGGGGCTCAGTGGATACACCAGACTACCAGGGATTTTGTTAAGGTGAAGGGGCTCAGGCTGACGCAGGGCTTGAGGGTAAGGGACTGCAGCAGCAGACTTTCTTGTCAGTGCCTGAGCCAGTCAGCACTCAGACACTAACAGGAAAGTTAGCACGGGGCCCCAATGACAGTTCTAATTTATTTATTTATTATTTATTTGCCGCCTTTTTAAAGGAATTCACTCAAGGTGGTATACAGTAAAAATAAATCAAACATGAGCAATAGGCAATTACAACAATAAAAAGATTCAAATAGCAATACAAAGTATGGCATAGTATACTGCTTACAATATAAAATAGAACATTTTAATTGACAGTGAAGGGTATAAGCAAAGATGGAACATATAGATAGGTAAGAGAGTAAGAGGAGTTCGAAAATAAGGTGACCAATTTAAAGAAAGGTATACGTGAGATCAGAGAGATGGTTAAATATTATAATATTTGTTTTATTTCTATTGATTACCTTTAAAAGTGAACTAACACGGCTACCATACCTCTCTATATATCTAGAGGAAGGAGCAATGGTATGAGCAGGGGCGTATCTGAACTTCAACGGTAGGGGGGGGCCAGAGCCGAGGAGAGGGGCACATTTTAGCCCCCCCCCCCGGTGCCGCTGATCCCCCCCCCCCGCTGAAGACGAAGATGACGCTGACAACGCCACCACCACCCCCCCGTTCGCCCGCCCGACTACTTTAAACCCCCCCCCTCGCGGAAGACAGCTCCAACTACTTTGAACCCCCCTCCTCCCGCTGACACTCCGCCGTCGCGCTTCACCTCCCTTTGCTGGCGGGGGTTGGCCCTCTAGCCGAAGTCTCCGTCCTTCCTTCCTTCCTTTTCGTCACTCCGCCATCGCGCCTCACCTCCCTTTGCTGGCGGGGGACCCCAACCCCCGCCAGCCGAAGTCTCCGTCTTTCCTTCCTTCCTTTGTCACTCCGCCGTCGCGCCTCACCTCCCTTTGCTGGCGGGGGACCCCAACCCCCGCCAGCCGAAGTCTCCGTCCTTCCTTCCTTCCTTCGTTTGGGTTTGGTGGTTTCTGACGTCCTGCACACTGGAAGGAAGGAAGGACGGAGACTTCGGCTGGCGGGGGTTGGGGTCCCCCGCCAGCAAAGGGAGGTGAGGTGCGACAGCGGAGTGACGGCAGGAGGAGGGGAGGTTGAGAGTGTCATTGGTAGGGGGGTCCAGGGGCAAATCTGTGGGGGCCAGGCCCCTGTGGCCCCATTGCAGATACGCCCCTGGGCATGAGGTCCTGTGATGCTCACTCCATCTCCATGAAATCTGAATTCACACATAAAATGTCTGTAAAGCTTACATTTCCACTATTTATTTCTACTAGCTTAGCTTGATGTCTAATAACCTATATAATATTACCTATGAGTGTGATATTATACAGAAAGAAATCCCAGCTTTAGTTTACTGTGATAAGGCAGATTTCATAGCTCCAGTAACTGATATTTATTTATTTTTAGTAGGATTTATTTACTGCCTTTTTGAAGGAATTCACTCAAGGCTGTGTACAGTAAGAACAACTCAAACATAAGCTATGGACAATTATATGATATAGATATGGCTCATGAATAATCCTTTGAGTACTTAAAAATCAATAAATAGTCAACTAAAAAAATAAATAATAAACATATGTACATCTTTTAAAAAGATCTGTAGGGGGCAATCTTTGTCTGCTCATGTAATAAGACAGTAAATATGCACCAGATTGTATGAGTCAGCCATTCACTTTTCACCACATATATATAATCTCTTCAAAAATATACTGTATTGAAATAAAAATTGTTACTCTCCCCCTTTCGAGTTTCCTTATGAATAAAGAAAAGAAGGGAGGATGGAAATGTTTTATCTGCAGAGAAGAGTACACTTTAGTTCCCTACTGATACTTATGTACCATACAAGATTTTGAGTTCCAAAGAAAGGAGAAACTTTATTATACTGTAAATCAAGACCTTCTGTCATGACAATCTGATGTACAGTACATTTAGCAAGTGATGAGTCAGTACACTCTACTAATGAGATTCAAAAACTCCTACGCAATTCCACAACTGAACTGCTTACAGGGAATTCTGTTAAGATTTGACTCTTCTAATAAAAACTCCTCAAGCTCATTTCCCTGTGGTTATTCACAGTGCCTCTTGCTACTTGTTTCCTTTGTATTTTCTGCATGGTTAAATCTCTTAACAAAGTTGGTCTCCAAACACCTCTTTTATCAGACCCAATATAGTACATGGATAACTGCAGGCAAAGCTTCTCTCTTCTCATCGTTATTGGCATTGAATGGGGTTGCTTCGGAGTGGAAGGATGACATCGTTTAGTCACAATCACTTTTCTCTTTCTCCTCCTGGTACACATCTAAATTCGGTGTGACATTCTGGAAATCCCTTTGTGAAACCAGGGGCGTAGCCAGACCTCGGTGGGAGGGGGGTCCAGAGCCTGAGGTGGGGGGCACAGTTTAACCTGACTCCCCCAGCCGCCGCCCCACCACTTTCGACCCGCCCCTGCCGCCACCGACCCCCCCGCCTCTTTTGACCCCCCTCCTGCCACCGACCCTCCCCCGTCACCGCCAGGTACCTTTGCTGGCGGGGGTCCCCAACCCACACCAGCCAGTCTTCTTCAGCACTGGTCTCCGACACCTTCACTGATCTGTTTCTGTCAGTACTGACTCCTGACGTCCTGCATGCACATCCTGCACGGGGCTACATACAGGATGTGCATGCAGGACGTCTTCTTATAGGAACACTTCACTTTGATCAGAAATTATGGAGGGTGGCTTTAGAAAGGGAAGAACCCTCTATTGCTGCTGAACTGTGGCCACCAATGTAATTGGGTGGGGGGTATCTACAAAATTAGCATTATAAAATTACTGGAGACTATTCTTCATAATGTGCATTATATTGTCTTTGTGATTTCAATCATTTGAACTTTCTATGGTCCACAAATAATAATCTTTAGATGCTTTCGAAACAGTCTTCCAGATACAGTTAGAGGCAAATAAAAAAATTAAGATGGCAAAAGCACAGGCAAAAGAAAAAAAAATAGCGAGGGCTATAAAGTGAGGTAACAAAGACTTTTTTTCAGGTATGTTGAGGAGAAGAGGATGACCAGAGGCAGAACTATAAGACTGAAAGGTGCAGAGGACCAAAATGGTGTTTTGGGCTAAACCCCCCCCCCCCCCCCCCCCCCCCACACACACACACACACATTTCCAATGTTGTTTCAAATGAATAATTGATTTATTTGTCTGGGTGATGAGAGAACTAAGAATAGCTATACTGGGTCAGACTAATGGTCCATCTAGCCCAGTATCCTGCTTTCAACAGTGGACAATCCAGGTCACAAGTACTTGGCAGAAACCCAATTAGTAACAACATTCCACGCTACCAATCTGGGGCAAATAGTGACTTCCCCTATGTCCATCTCAATAACAGACTAGTGACTGGCTTCTCCCATGTCCATCTCAATAATAGACTATGGGCCTTTCCTCCAGGAACTTCTCCAAACCTTTTTCAAACCTAGATATGCTAACCACTGTTACCACATCCTCTGGCAGTGTTGAGCAAAAAAGAAGATCAGAGGGCCTCCTTTTATTAAAGGACTAGGAAAAAAAAGGCCCATTTCTGACAGAAATGAAATGGGCGCTAGCAAGGTTTTCCTCGGAGTGTGTGTGTTTTACAGAGTGTGTGTGAGAGTGAGTGTGTGATACAGAAAGAGTGAATGTGTGAGTGTGTGTGACACATGAGATGAAGCTGCAAGAAGGTAAACTTAAAAGCAACATTAGGAAACACTTTTCATGGAAAATGTGGTGGATGCCTGGAATGCCCTTCCAGTGGAGATGGTAGAGACAAAAAAACAGCAGCCTGTACTCAAGGGAAGCCAGAGTTCAACTCTCACTGCTGCTCCTTCTGATCTTGGTTAAGTTGTTTAGCTTTCCATTGCTTCAGGTACTAACTGAAGGGCCCTTTTACTAAAGCTTAATACACACATAGGTATAAAATGGGTTTCTTAGCATTTAGCATGTGCTAAGCTTTAGTAAGGGCCCCTTAGACCGTGAGCCATCTGAGGACAGAAAGATTCCTACTGTACCTGAAAGTACTGTAGCTTGAAAAGATTTCTATAGGTTTTAAAATTTCCATGTAAGTCTATTTTTAATGGCCACTGAGGTTTTGAATTACATGTCATATATGTGGAGCAACATTTTTAAAAAGACATCCAAGTCAAAATATGTCACTTATGGACATCCATTTCTCATGTCTTTTAGAACAGGATCTGCCAGCATACAGAAATTGATGTCGAAGTGCTGGCTGCATCCAGCATGTGCATCCATTTTACAAACTGAAAGGTCCAAATTATGAACGAGCAAAACAAGAAGCATGGACATCTTTGCAGCAGCAGAGGCACACCCATATGATTAAATGGCCACATAATCATTTGTCTGGAAGGATAGCTTAATAGTTAGAGCAGCTGACTGTGAGTCACTATAAAGAACTAGAAGATGCCTGTTCAAATTTCTTGTAAAATTGCTTGTAAGTTTCTTTTCTTCTTTTTTTTCTTAAATTGTGAGTCCTCCAGGGACAGAAAAATATCTACTTTGACTTCCCTTACTCTATCTGTGGAGAATTGCTCATTCGGAGCACCTTTCTGTAACCTGGACATGTCAAGTAGCAGGTCTAACTACAAACGTCCATCTTTTCACACATGGATGTCCCTTGCCCTGACAAATGAGCAAAACCTAAGAAGCCTTTTGAGTTATATGAGACATCAGAATTGTCACAGTCTTCAATAGAAGAGGCTGTGGAGTTTTCAGAACTAACATCCCAAGCTAAGTTGAAAGATTATAAGCTATATATGGGATTACTTTGAAATGTTCTGTTAAAACATACTTTGATATTGAGATATGTGTGCTGGTTCTCGGTTGGGCTAGATACTTTGAGTAACCTCCACTATGGTGTGTCATTTTTTCTGTGTTGTGTTTTTCATATCCTATACTAGATATAGTTGTTACATTTGTGCACTTGGATCATTATATTAAGTATAGTACACCTTCTTTTCCGTTTTTTGATCACAGAATTTTTCTTCCTAAGATTGGCTATAATTGGAAGTTTTTGGTTTATGTGGGGTTTTTTTCGGAAGGAGGTAGGAGCCCATGATGATAGCCATTGCAGTGGAGTCCTATGTTTAGGTTCCCTGGGCTTTTGAGGCTATTTTTTTATATTTGATAAAAACATTTTTATGTTTTAGATCTTAGTGCCGAATCTAACACATTGACAGAGTGATTATTATGTTAGTTTCTTAGATCACATTCACTCTTAGCAGATTTTTGATTTTTGTATGAGATGATGAGCAATGAGAAAATGCCACCCATTTTAAAACCAAACATTATAAGGGATATTACCTTTGATCTGTAGTATGTTGAAAGTATATTTTCCATATCCCCTTCCAGAAAAGTTGGAGGCTAGGACTGAAGACATCTGTATGTGAATAGGTTCCCTTTTTACAATTACATGACCAACAAACACTTGAAGAAGCAAGACCTGCTTTATATAATTTAATAGGAAACTAAAATGCTTTGTGAGGCCAATATTTACACACTGATTATAAATGAACATGTTTAGAATTTTACTACACTACATGAGTGTCCTAGCGCTAAGAATATTATAACGAAGATTTTACATTCTGCTTATGGGATTTGTGTAATGTATATACATAATGCACGTTGTATTTATGCCCTCAGGGGTGACATGAGCATGACTCAATTCACTCGCCATCAGGCTACTATTTTTCCTTCTATTTTTAAGAATATGTAAGGAATATGACTTATCTTTTACTCTTCTATCAAATATCAATTGTCAAGGGACCAGCAACCATGGTCCATGTTTCGTGGTCACTGCCTCAGGAAAGTGGTCCTTGAAAATAGATTTAAAAAATATATATACTATAAAAAACCTTGCAGTGTTTAAATAAACATATTATCCCATATAATACCTGCCTACCTCTTACATGCTGCCACCATTCATGACTCTGTGCTTGTAAGATGGCCGCCAATTTGTATGAACTGTTATATAACCCTATCACATTTATTTATTTATTTATTGTATCTGATATACCACCAATTGCAGAGTGGCTGCTAGGCAGTTAATATTAAAATCAACAGCTTAATTTCACAATAAAGACTGCCAATCAATTAAAAGATTTAAACCCACTGGTGATATGGTATTTAAAATAAATATGCAGTGTTGCTCTTTATAATTTAGAAAATACTCTAAGTTGCTCCCTCCCACCCCATCTCAATAACATCTAGAACTCTTCATTAGATATCTTTTTATAGAGTGTGACTTGTCAACCCAGTAGCATTCAAAGCCTTAATAATTATCTGCAATTTATGTTCATTGAGAAAAACTTTTACCAACCTAGAGGATCTACCCATATATGAAAGCTGTCAAGGGAATTAAATTATATAAATTACATTACTTAATTTATATGTTGTGTTAGCTCTTAATGTGACCCTTTGTTGGGTCTGCAGATCTATCCAGTGCAACTCTTGTTTATGAACACTACTGATACTTTCCACACTGTCTATAGACATGTAGAGTTTCCTCTGTATAACTGTAATCCATCTTTCTATAACCCAAGATACAGGTATGTCAAACATGAAGCTGGGATTGTTTCTCCCTCTTTGCTAAGTCTGAAATAAACTTGTGAAGACTTCAAAAGGAGGATATTTCCCTTGATTTTCTTCTTTATAGTTGTTTCATATGATAACCATTTCTCTTCCATGTGATACAGCAGCTTTACTACAATATCACATGCCCAAAGATGTGTGTAAGTAGCAAAGCCATGGGAGGTTCGGCTCAGTTTTGATTGCTTCCGGTTCTTGGAGGAGGTCTCCTAACTCTTGTAGCTTGTGGCTGTCTGCTTGAAATCTATGGAAAGTTCTAACTCAAGACAATTTCTTACAATTTTTCCAGACAAAATGTTGATTCTAACTTTTCCAGTTCCACATAACCTTGGATTATCACTTGACCCAAAGGACAAGTAAAGGACAGGAAGATTAGATATGTAAATACATTGAGTTTACTAAGTGAAACAAGTTGAAAAGTGGTCAGGGGTGTAATACACAATCTTGAAGAAACAGAAAAGTTGACGAGACCAAGCATTGACTGTAAATAAGGAATTATAAAACAACTTACCTGCAGGTTTCAGAAAGTTCAGTGAAGTTGAATTTGCATAAAGACTTAATCCCGAGAGTGCTGTGTGGTTCTTTGAATCAGGAGTGTGGACGCTTGCTCCCTGGACTGGCAGAGAACCCTTTCTGAAGTGTGACTTCATTCCCTATTTCTACTGAACCGGACCTTGGCCCACTCCCAAGCCTGAATGGTGACACCAGTGACTGTGAGTTGGAGAGACTGTGTGAAGAGCGGGATAGAAGTTCTGCTTGTGGCCTGTGTCTGGGGGGGGGGGGGGGGTCCATACCCCTTGGGGACTGAGATAATGCTGAGAGCAAGAGACGGGTTACATGTATATCAAGTGAAGATTCTGTTCCCAAGATATGATGATAGGGAGGCAGGCTCCTTACCCAACATGCTTGGAGGCAGAGCAAACCAATAAGACACTGGGAGCAGGAGCAGCCTGTTGCTCATATTTGATCTATTCTTACTGCATACCGCCTTGAGTAAATTTTTAATAAATAAATAAATAAATGTGCACAGATAAGACCAATTACAGAAGAACTACAAAATGTAGGAACTAGCAGTTCACAATATAACAGTACTTAATGTAAATAAACAATATAATCTGCTCACATTTAAATGGGGGTGGCACTTGCACCAAATATATTTTGGCCATGCACTGCACTTTTGTCTTTATCAATGATTGAAAAGCCCAACAATACTCACATGTCAGTAAACTGCAGTTTAGCTCTCCAGGATGAATGTGGCCTAGTGGTTAGGGTGGTGGACTTTAGTTCTGAGGAACTGAGTTCAATTCCCACTTCAGACACAGGCAGCTCCTTGTGACTCTGGGCAAGTCACTTAACCCTCCATTGCTGCATTGAGCCTGCCATGAGTGGGAAAGCATGGGGTACAAATGTAATCAAAAATATATGTAAACAATCACACAAAGATATGCATACATGAAGAAAAATGTCATTGACTAAGCTATCTTGAGAATGCATCTGGCTAACTCCTAACCCTTACTCACTTGTTCAGTATCCTTGTTTTATCATCCCCATCTTAGTCCTGTTTGTCTGTCCTAATTAGATTGTAAGGTCTGTGGAGCAGGAACTGTCTCTTCATGTTCAAGTGTACAGTGCTGCGTACATCTAGTAGTGCTATAGAAATGATAAGTAGTAGTAGTAGTGGTAGTAGACTATTATAGCCTTCTGCACAAGGTGCTAGAAATATACCAATTAATGCAGTAAAACTAACAGCAGGGTATATACATAGACTCCAAAGAAACTAGGGTTCCTTTTACTAAGATGCAGTAGTGATTCCCACGCGGCAAATGAGAGGAAGCCCATAGGAACTGAATGGGCTTCCTCTTATTTTCTGGAAGGGAATTGTTAGTATGGCTTTGTAAAAGAAACCCGAAGAGAGTAATTTAAGTAGTATTTCATCTCATTATCATATTGGAGGTAATTAAGGAGATCCTCATGGAAGATGCCTTGTTTGGTCAATAAAGTATTAGACTGTGATAATCATAGAAGATCGCAGAACCCCAAATAAGCTACTAGTGGAGGTCAATGTCACGCATAATGGAATCTAAACATTCTTGGTTCAGATATTTATTTGTATTTAGCTCACACCTTTTTTCAGTAGTAGCTCAAGATGAGTTATATTCCGATACACTAGGTACAGTACAGAACTAAAAGGCTTATAATCAAAGTTTGTACCTAAGGCAATGAAGAATTAAGTGACTTGCCCAAAATCACAAAGAGCAGTAGCAGGATTTGAACTGGACTTTCCTGGTTATCAGCCTGGTCCTCTAACCACTAGGTTACTCTTCTACTCCTAATGAAAGGAAAAATATGAAAGTAAGAGGTAGGAACAGGGTTTAACAGTGCTGCATATATCTAGTAATACTAGAGAAATGATAAGTAGCAGTGATAGTAGTATTAATAGTAGTAGTAGCAGCAGTTGTAGTAGTAGGAAGGATAAATAATCTTAGCAAACAGCAGGCTGTAGCATAGACTAATTGGAAGCAGTAAAGCACAACTCCTCAGAAAGCAACTGGGTCAGTGGTGGTGGCAGCTACTATCCAGCATGGTAGGAATACAAGGGTCAGATGAAGACATATGTGAAGAAATACCATGGGTTGTAGCATAGCCAGTGTAGTACCCACATACTATGACTCCCCAGGAACCAACTAGGTTGGTGCTGGTAGTTAGCTGGTGGACTAGTGGCTTAGTACTATCCAGCAGAACACTGGGATCTACATAGCCTGGTGTTTAGTCAGCATCCTCACTGGGTTTGGTGGCTGCTTGGATTGTTGGAGGAGATATGGAGGAGGCTAATGGTTGTTAGATTGGGTATGGGAACTTGCATGCTGACATGCAAGGGATGATGGAGAACCAAAGAAGAAGAGAACAAAAAAAAAAAATTAACTTGGGTAAAGAACGTGGTGCAGAATAACTGTACAGGCTGGATGAGACAGTTGTGTTGCAATGATTCCATGAATTACTTGGTAATATAGCATACCAGTTTCCCTCTTGGTAGCAGGCCAAAATTTCCCTTGCCCTATATGCTCACACCATCATGAATACATTTTGGAAAATGCATTATCCTTTGCTTGTATCTGACTGTCACACCATATTGATGTTCCTTTTCCTTCTTTTTTTTTTTACCAGTTACTCTGCATTATCTTCCATTTGTTATGATGTGAGAACAGTTTCATTAAGTTAGCAAATCTTATTATGCAGCAGTCTTATTGTACAGTAAATCATGTCTTTTATTGTCATGCACAGCCTGTGTTTGCAAGACAAGAGCTTATAATTACACATTTGTTTTGCCCATGTATTTTAATGGTAAAATGAAGATGTTTTAAATATAATCAGGTAGAATTATCACACTTGCAACAAATTTCATCCGTTATTCCCTACCAAAATAAATAACCAATGTGTTTGGTTTATTGAATTATTTGATACACTGCCTTGCTAACCAATGGCACAACAAAGCAGTTTACATAATAATATACAAGAAAATGGGAAGCATTAAGCATATCATGGCATAAAAGGCAATTTACATTATATAATGCACTGGGGAAAGATAAATGAGAAAGCTAAGAAAAATGAGAAAAATTAAGAAGTGTAGATAGGATTTATAGAGGAATCTTATAATGAGATGCCAGAGAGAGAGAGAGAGAGAGAGAGAGCCTTGAATTCCCACCTCAGTCCCATCTACTCTCAGAAATTTCAGAATGTTTCACTAAAGAGAAAGATCTTCAAATCTTATTTTAAACTGGGCAAAGTGAACTTTGCCTTCTTAACTCTGTTGGGGGTTCCAGAAAAGTGGATCAAAGAAAGAAAACTCTAATCAGAACTCCAAAGTTGGATATAGCACAATTGATTCATATATTGGGAATGAGTTGACTGAACAGATTGGTAGGGGATCAACAAACTGGATAGGTAAACTGGACCTCGAGTATACAATACCTGGTTTAGAATGATGAGTTATTTAAAGCAAATTGTAAGGTGTATTTGTAACTCATGAATAGATTTTAAGATAAGTGAAACATTGTGGATGTTATTAACATTGTCTACAAGCCTTATAGAAACATTTTGAGGGAGTTTGTAGATGAGGTAAAGAACTACAGTAGTCTAAATAGTGTAAGATCATTGCAAATGTCAAAGTTTTGCCTAAGAAGACAGAAGCTCATTCTAACTACAGATGATATTTAAGGCTGAAAGGTTAATAAAGAGTCCAGTTTGACTCCTAAAATGATAATACAGTCATATAAATGAATCCAAATTCTTTTCAAATGTTGACTCAAGCAAGGAAAGGGAAGAGATTGTGCAACCCATATAACCTTCAATTTATCTGGATTTAGTGTCAGTCTTGTCTGTGCAATTCAAGTTGTGATTGTCTGTAGGCCACAATTTAAAGCATAAAAATCAGGGGTGAAATGATCTGTAAAAAAGACTATTTGGATGTTGTCCACAAAAAAAACAGCAACTGAGCCCTAGGCCCTGAATTAATGTAACCAGAAAGGATTTAAAAAATTGAAGCGTGTTGAGATAAGAAAGTTCACTGCAGAGCATCAAAGTGAAGATGAAAATGTTTTTATCACACTGAACCAAACTGAACCAAAAAGTAACATCCAAGAAGAAGGAAACAACAAAAGTACATTATCTTTAATACCCAAATCTGATATACTCTATCACAGTAGCTGAAATCTCCGACCTGATTGCTACCAGCATATCTACAATGGAACACTGGGCGAGGGTGTTCCGGTTCAAGTTAAATAAGGATAAAACTCAGTACCTTATTCTCCACTCCCCATACTATTCAGTCCCTACAGATACCCTCACTATAAATGACTATCCAGCTTATAATCGAAAGTGATCGCCGGCCATGTTCTGACACAAATCGGGAGATGGCCGGCGATTTCTTAAAAGCGGCGAAATCGGTATAATCGAAAGCAGCATTTTTGACAGCATCACCGCTTTCCCGTTGCTTCGCCGGTGAAAGTTCAAGGGGCGTGTCGGTAGATTAGCGAAGGCGGGACATGGGTGGGCATGGGCGTGGCTACCAGATGGCCGGCTTTTGCCGATAATAAAAAAAAAAAAAGCAGCGTTAAGCAGTATTTCGCCGAGTTTACTTGGTCCTTTTATTTTCATGACCAAGCCTCAAAAAGGTGCCCCAACTGACCAGATGACCACTGGAAGGAATGGGAGATGACCTCCCCATACTCCCCCAGTGGTCACCAACCCCCTTCCATACTAAAAAAATAAAACTAAAAACCTTTTTTGCCAGCCTGTATGCCAGCCTCAAATGCCGTACCCACCTCCATGACAGCAGAATGTGTTGTATCCTCCCACAGCCTTTCCCTGGTTGCGATGTAGCTCTGGGGTGAGTGTGACACCTTTTCTGTTAGGTGCCCTGCAGAGTCACAGTAGCAATGCATTGTGGTGGATGTAGGTTACTGGGCTCTACTCCCATGGTGCTTTTCCCCCCTGCTAACTGGGTCAGAGTGTGCCCTGTTTTGTTTCCTGTTGTAGTCCATGCGGTAGTGGCCATTTTTGTAATCCAGTTTTAGTTCCCTTTCCTGTGTTACCCATGTTAGAGAACGTAGTTCTTACCTTGAATGGTGCTGAAAGAGGGCATTGTACACCATTGTGCCAGCTCTGACCTACTGCTAATCTTAGTACCAGGGGACTCTTTGCCAGTGGGGCACAACCTCTGATCTGCAGTTAACTGTGAGTAAACGTGGTTATTTCAAGAAAGGACTTTTTCCTTTCACCGACCTTATTCAACTTAATGATGATACCGTTGGCCAAACTACTATCAAATCAGAACCTTAACCCATACATATACGCAGACGATGTAATGATCTACATCCCCTTCAAACAAGATCTAAACGAAATTTCAAATGACATCAACCAAAGTCTACACATCATACATTCATGGGCGGATGCATTTTAGTTGAAACTCATTGCAGAAAAAACCCAATGCCTAATACCTCTCAACACAACACAAACAAATTCACCACCATTAACACACCAAAACTGAACCTCCCAATTTCGGAAACCCTAAAAATTCTTGGAGTTACCATTGACCGACACCTAACACTTGAGAGTCACGCAAAAAACACAACCAAAAAGATGTTCTACTCAATGTGGAAATTAAAAAGAGTAAGACCTTACTTCCCAAGGACTGTCTTTCGCAACCTGGTTCAGTCAATGGTACTCAGTCATCTAGACTACTGTAACGCAATCTACGCTGGCTGCAAGGAGCAAATACTCAAGAAACTTCAGACAGCCCAGAACACTGCAGCTAGACTCATATTCGGTAAAACAAAATATGAAAGTGCTAAGCCCTTATGAGAAAAGCTACATTGGCTCCCACTCAAAGAACGCATCACGTTCAAAATATGCACTCTAGTTCACAAAATCACCCACGGTGACGCCCCAGCCTACATGACAGATCTGATAGACCTACCACCCAGGAATGCTAAAAAATCATCCCGCACATTCCTTAATCTTCACTTCCCCAATTGCAAAGGTCTGAAATACAAACTAATACATGCGTCAACCTTTTCCTACTTGAGCACACAATTCTGGAACGCTTTACCATGCAACTTAAAAACGATCTATGAACTGACTAACTTCCGCAAATTACTGAAAACCCACCTCTTTGACAAAACATACCACAATGATCAACACATGTGAACTCTTCCACATGTCACCAGAACTATCCTACTCTATTATGTGTTGCAAAATAACTCTCCTCTCGTGTGTCTGGGCAAAAAACTCTTTATTTGGGAGTCAATCCCCTTCTTATATACTCTATGAATATTCATGGATATTACATGTATTATCATTACTATTGGTTACATTTTGCTTACACAACCATGATCATGCATTGCTTACAAGAACAACTCTACATGAACAGCTCGTGAACCTGCTCAGGAATGTACAAACATCACCTGCTATTCTGCTACTTTCTCAGGAAAGAACAAAAACATCACATGCTAGATTCTCAGGAATATACAAAACATCATCTGCTGCCTGTATCCAAATACATTCTATCTACATCTCCACCCTTTTTTTTTTTTTTTTTTTTTTTTTTAATGAAATCTCCGTGGTGTGCCAGCTGGAGATGGAGGTGGAGATGTTTGTAATAGCTTATAAACATATTGAGCAGAGTGACGTGTTGGAGCGAATGGACGAGGAAAACATAAAGAAAAAAGGTTAGGAATGCATTGTATACAACAGCAAAAAATAGTGAAAACAAAAATACCAATGACTAAATACTGGATAATAGGGCGGAGCCAGGTCCAAGGGATCCATTGCCACAATTGATCCCATACATCAGAGAGTAGGTTATTATGAATAGTAATATGAGTAGTTAAATTCCGTAGGAAAGCTAATTGTTTGTCAATGGCCTTTGAATTGTCAGATAAATTAAAACAGCACATGTCCTGAAACTCTTCGCAACCATGATGGTTAAGTAATAAAAGATAATCAATGGCTGCTCGATTTTGTAAAACTCCATGACGTAATTGCTGTTGCTCAGCATTAAGTAAACTAATAGCAGTGGAGGTTGCATTGATTGATTTAATTGCCCAACAGGCTAATTCACGAATATTTTTTGCATTTGCCGCTGCCAATGCAGGGACACCTATTAATGAAAATGCAAGTGCCAGATATTCAGTTTGACTCAGAAATTTAACATTATCATTGCAATTGGCAGCAAGGGTCATACGCTTGGATCGCATATGTGAGGAGTTAGAAAATAAATATGTTTACTGGGAAGTACCATAGTGAGTCGACTTAGACAGCATGTAGTACCATCAGATATATTAGCTGGAATATAATTAAAGGTATACATTCCACATGACCAAAACCAGCCAGGGGGTAAATGAGTAAATTTATAAATATATGAAACATTTTCGTAGGAGCTACAATTTAACAAAGTTGGTCCAAAATTAACACAATTTGATCGGGTACAATTAACCATACGAGCACATGTCATATTGATACTAGCTATTTGATTGGTTCTCACATGCATTGCCAAAGTAGGCGGCAACAGGGTTTGTGTTCCCCAATTATGGTATTCATAAGAAGCATTTCGATAGGATGAATTAACAGGAAGCTGTGAATAAAACCAAGTATCATTTTGCATATCTTTAGGATCATGACATACTGGAATCAGGCAAGTTGCCAAAACTTCTCCAACTGCCTTTTGATGAGAAAGACAGAAATCAGTTTGGTTCAGTGAAATTGCAAACGCTTCCCAAATATTTTTTGTGGGAAGTAATTGTGACTGTCCACAAGGTATGTACAAACAACAACACAGTAGAAGCAATGTAATGGAATTAGCATTAAGCGCTGCAATAATAGCCACTACGAAGTTATCATCAGTCTTTTCAATATGAGCTTTTTCTAAAGTCTCTGTAGCTTGTTGACTCAAGGCTTTAATTTGTCCCCAAGTAACAGGAGCATTAGGTTGACGAGTCACTGACCGTTTGCGTGTTTGCATCTGCGGTCCTTGAAGGGTGAGTGTGAAATTGGGAATTGGGTTGTGAAGACCTTGATGCCACGACATGAGGTTTCACCCACTTTGCTGGAATCCACACCGGGCCAGAATCTGTTTGAACAGCAGCGTAACCACGACCCCAGGTAAGGAGAGGCACAGGGGAACTCCACTGATCAGAAGGTAGTTGTCGGTATATGACCAAAGGACGAGATAAAGGTGGGGCAGGAGTACGAAAATGTTGTTCAAATCTGGAAGAAAAAGTTTTTGTAGCAGGATTATTGATGAGATTGAGATGATTCAGTGTGTAAAGGATTTGTGCTAAGCATTCATCAATGCTTACTCTATGACGGAGAATACCGTCTTTTTTTGTAGTCAGATTACTTAAAGCAGTTTTCAGTGTGCGATTAGCACGTTCAACAATAGCTTGACCAGTGGAGTTATAGGGGATACCAAAAAGGTGCTCAATATGCCAGAGGGTCAGGAACTCCTGTAAGGAGGTGGAAGTATAAGCAGGGGCATTGTCTGTCTTGAGA
Organism: Microcaecilia unicolor; assembly: GCF_901765095.1. Lineage (NCBI taxonomy): Eukaryota > Metazoa > Chordata > Amphibia > Gymnophiona > Siphonopidae > Microcaecilia > Microcaecilia unicolor. The sequence continues at coordinate 608,256,830 of NC_044032.1, read as the reverse complement.
GTTTAGGAACACCCATGACCGCAAAAGCTTGGAGAAGATGAGAGCGGACATGAGATGTAGTTTCCCCTTTTTGTGCAGTGACCCACAAAAATCCAGAATGAGTATCAACAACCACATGAAGCTTAGACCATTGACCAAAAGGGGGAAAGTGAGTAACGTCCATTTGCCAGAGGCTATTAACTTCCAGACCACGAGGATTAACTCCAGGAAAAAAGGTAGTAGGAGCTGAAAGGAACATTGTGGACAATTTTTGATAATAGCTCTAGCTTCTTCTAAAGAAATTTGAAACTGGCGAGCTAGGCTAGGTGCATTTTGATGATGAAGTTCATGACTGCAGTGTGCTGTGGAGAAAAAATGAAGATGGCGATCCGCTCGAGCATTCCCTTCAGACAGACCACCAGGAAAAGGTTGATGACTGCGGATATGACCTATAAAGAGAGAAGAAAGGCGATTCTCCAAGTAACCTTGGAGGGTTAACAGTAAAGCATAAAAAGAGGCATCCATTTTGAATGATACATAACTGTCGGGCATGCGACGGACAAGATTAGCACAATATTGACTGTCAACAATAAGATTCAGTGGTTGATCTGAAAATAAAGAAAGAGCCAGGATGATGGCAGCAAGCTCTGAACGTTGAGCAGAGGTTTGTGGAGAGGTAAATTTGACGTGCCATTTGTTCAGATTGTACCAAGTAACCACCCCACGAGTGGGACTACCATCTGTAAAGACGGTGAGAGCAGTAGGGAGTGGACGTAAAGAAATGGGATCATGAAGAGTGATTGGCAAAATGGATGTGCCCTGTATGCGAGGGTCTTTAGGATAGTGGCAATCTATAATACCAACATAAGTGGCTAAAATAAATTGCAAGTCGTCGGAGAACTGAATCATTTTTTCCCACTGCCACAAAGAATGAGGAATGATGAGTTTAAGAATGTCGAAACCAGTCATGAATGTTGCTCGCTCTCGAGCTTTAGTAATCAGCAAGGCTAGTTGCTGGGGCCATTGTGTAATAGTAGAATGGAGAGTATTCTGTAAATAGACCCATTCTATCAATTTCGGAGGAGTTGTATCTTGATATAAGACACCAAACGGTTGTCGGTGGGTGGGGTCTTTGAGAACGCAAAAACAAAAAAGGGCAAATGCATCTCGTCTATCTGTCCATTTTGTTTGTAAGATTTGATCCAATTGTGACAGAATTGTTTGTTGCGATGCAGTGAGTGTAATTAATTCAGCAGGTGTTTTATGACCTTTTAATGCGAGAAACAGGGGTTGTAAAAATTCTGTAGGAAGTTTCAAGTAGGGACGTAACCAATTGAGATTTCCTAAAATCTCTTGTAATTGATGTAATGTCGTGGGAGACTGTAAATTGAGATGAGGAGCGACAGGTTGGGCTGCAGCTTTAGTCATACGGAAACCTAGATATACATAGGGTTCCTTTTCTTGAACCTTCTCTGAGGCAATTGTTAATCCTGAGGAGGCCAAGATAGAAATTAAAGTAGATTTCCAAGAAGGGGGAAGAGTTATCCCTGCAATTAGTATATCATCCATATAATGATATACCAAAAGTTGAGGGAAATAGGCACGAAATGGTTGCAAGGCTTGATGAACATAGTATTGACAAATAGTGGGTGAATTTAACATTCCCTGGGGCAAAACTTTCCAACAATACCTAGTAGTAGGGTGTGCATTATTGTAAACAGGTACAGTAAAAGCAAAGTATTTATAATCTTTTTCCTGGAGAGGAATTGAAAAAAAACAATCCTTCAGATCTATAATAGCTAATTGATAATCATAAGGAATCAAATTAGGATTGGAATACCACATTGTAACGGGCCCATTGGTTCTAAAATCGCATTAATAGCTCGTAGGTCATGTAAAAATCTCCATTTTCCGGATTTTTTCTTGATCACAAATACCGGAGTATTATATGGAGAATTGGTAGGCTCAATGTGATTTAATTGTAATTGTTCTTCCACCAATTGATGTAAAATCAACAGTTTTTCTCTGGTAATCGGCCACTGCTCTACCCAAACAGGTTTGTCAGTTTTCCATTCCAAAGGAAGAGAAAAAGACATATTTATGAACTGTTAATCAGGTAGGATCAATGATGCATCTAATTGTTCCAAAAGGTCACGACCCCATAAATTAAAGGGTACTTGTAAAATACAGGGCTTAATATGTCCTAGAACCTTGGTATCGTTAGGATATGTAATAGATAACCATTGAGAACTTTGGGAGGCTGACTGAGTTCCCCCTATTCCTGTCACATGTGAAGTATCTTCAATGGGCCATTCCACAGGCCATTGTTTATAAGCTATGACAGAAACATCCGCCCCGGTATCTAATATACCAACAAAGGGCTTTTGTTGCAATAAAAATTGAGCAGTGGGTCGTGCATTAGAAACCGGTTTTAAAACTGCACTTACCTGTCGCGTAGATCCAAAGCCCCCTGTACGAGAGACAGTAGAAGGAATAGGTGCTGTAAAATATGGTAAAATAATTAATTGTGCCCACGAGTCCCCGGGAGAAATTGTTAAAGGTGATGAGGACCATACTTGAATTTTAACAATGCCTGTGTAATCAGCATCAATAACTCCAGGGATAACATGAATACCTGCCTTCGATGCAGAGGAGCGAGGTAATACTAAACCTACAGTAGCCGCTGGAATGGGTCCTTTAAAGGTAGTATTATATACCAAAACTTCATGAGGTAAGATGGCAGTTTTACATTCCGCTGCAATAAGGTCAATTCCTGCACTACCTTGTGTAGCAGTAGTACTATGAGCAAAAGACCCTTGCACTCCCTTTGGACCGAGGTTAGGAGTTAACCCGGAGCAAAGTTTTTTGGGGGTGGCGGTGTGGAATTAATTGGATTAGAGCGACATTGATTGGCCCAATGATATCCTTTTTGACATCGAGGACATTTTCGAGAAGGTCGAGAAGGTCCTTTTGCAAAGTTGGCACCCCCTCCTGGGGCTCTACACTGAGCTCGAAAATGTCCTGGTTTCTTACAATTAAAACACGTCCCCTGTGGCTTATTACCTTTTTGTATAGCTCCTGCTAACAAATTCATAGAATAACCATGAGTCCCCACATCTGCACATGCGCTCAATAAATCTGCTAAAGTAATTCCTGGGCGATGAGCTACAGTCTGCAATGCCTTTTTGCAATCTGAATTTGCATTTTCTTGGGCTAATTTAATCAATAACTCTGTTTGCGCATCAAGATTATCAATTTGCCTAGTTACAGCTTCCTGCAATCGATTAACAAATTGAAGGTAAGATTCGGTTGCACCCTGTTTAATTGATGCAAAAGATTTTGTTGGTTTATTCCCTTCTGGTGTTCTTTTAAATGCTCGCAAGATACAAGTGCCTATGGCTTGAAAACAGGTATCGTTTTGTTGAATTTGCATATCAAGGGTTGAAAATGGTCCCGATCCATAAATTTGATCAGGCACCAAATTAGTCCCAGTGATAAGTTGTGCTGCTTGCTTATATTCATTATCCCACACTACATATTGCGCAGGAGTTAACAGCATACGGAAAAGGTCTTTCCAATCTTTTGGAGTCATTAAGTAACCGTTACTAATCCCTTCTATCATGCCTTGAACAAATGAACTTTTTAAACCTGATTCTACGATAGCTCTACGTAATTCTCTCAAAACTTGATAAGGTAGAGCAGTCCATTCTGCATGATGTGTTTCGTTCCCTGCCTCTATTGTTGTAGTTCTAGTAACTGGGTATAAATTAGGATTAGGTTCCGAATTATCCCATAGATCATCGTTCCAAATGAATTCACCATTTTTTCGTGCTTGCTGTATACCTAATTGAATTAAACTAGGTCGTTCTACGCTCTTTGGTGTTTTGGTAATAATAACGCTATCATTAGCGTTGTTGTTTTGGATATTTTCAATTGGTTTATTAGGGGTAGTAGTAGTAAAGTCAGGAGTTTTGTTTTGCTCTTCCCTTCCCATATCGGTGGCCAGCCGACAAGAAGGAGGAGAAGGTGTAGGTCCAAGAGTCGCGGGAGGTAAAAGAGACCAGGTCTTGCCTGGCAATTTGTTGGATATATTTTCGTTAGTAATGCCTGTCAATCCAGAAGAGAGAATTACTATAGTAGAATATATCTCTCTCCAAGTCAATAATATAGGAGTCGAAACTCTAGGCTCTAAACGAAACTGCTGCCCTATCTTTTCCCATGTTTGAGGATCGAATGATCCCTTCTCTGGATACCAGGGACATTGACAAACTATTTCCTCAATTAAACGCTCTATATCTTTAAGAGTTATTGGATTTCGGGAGGAACCATATCTTTGCGTTATAGTATATAGCTCCTGTGCATGTTGTTTATGTGATGATGTTAAATTTCCCCCCATACTTACAGTGTTCCGTAGAAGGAATGGCGCGCTGACTGTTCCAGTCGTAGTAAGTACGTCACGTTTTCACCGATCACGTCGGGGATCACCAGATGTTGCAAAATAACTCTCCTCTCGTGTGTCTGGGCAAAAAACTCTTTATTTGGGAGTCAATCCCCTTCTTATATACTCTATGAATATTCATGGATATTACATGTATTATCATTACTATTGGTTACATTTTGCTTACACAACCATGATCATGCATTGCTTACAAGAACAACTCTACATGAACAGCTCGTGAACCTGCTCAGGAATGTACAAACATCACCTGCTATTCTGCTACTTTCTCAGGAAAGAACAAAAACATCACATGCTAGATTCTCAGGAATATACAAAACATCATCTGCTGCCTGTATCCAAATACATTCTATCTACAATTATGTGTTATAATATGATCATGTTTTATTATTATCACTCTACCCAAGATTCTTTTGCAATACTAAATGTATACTTTCCTACAAATTTCCACAATTCATGATGTATTGTAAGCCACATTGAGCCTGCAAAAAGGTGGGGAAATGTGGGATACAAATGCAATAAATAAATAAATCAGTAATTTACCATTATTTTGGGTGATTCTGCACAACACATTTGCTCGGATTGCTGCCATTATCTAATAAAACAGCTTTTCTATTTTTCTAATATCTAAGCTTTGGCTCATATATAGTCTGCTCTGTTTAATCTGCCCTGCCTGTTGTGATTTGATTGTTGTTGTTTCTAATTGGTTTATTGGTATCTGTAAATCTGAAAAGGAGATTTCAGATTTCAAAACTGCTAGCAAGTATTAGAACTTTTTTCCTTTCCTGGAGATAGGTTTTAAAACAAACACATTCCACAGGTTTTAAACTTTAAGCCCACCCACCCCAAGACTGACACTTCCTAAATAAATTTTCTAACTATTCTACTTATTGCAAATTAACTCCACCCAAATTACAACTGCCTCTTGTGGCCTATGTATGGCTGAGGAGTAAAGTTAATCTTGCACAGTATTAACCCCATCATAGCATACCTGTTCATTCCCATTCTAACAAACAGGATGACTTTTATTCTCTGTAATAATTGTGGTGTTTCAGTTTCAAGGCCAATTAGCTGGAGACTTAAGGCTTGTCCTGTCTGTCATCAGCTTGCTAGTTTAAAACAGGAGCTCAGTAAGGTAAAACAGGAATTAGATGCACTTAAAGCAGCTTCTAAGACTACACAAAACCATGCAGCACAGAATCAAGCCAATTTCACACCACTGCCTCCAAGGATAAAACCACCTAGGAATAGATGGTTCACAGTAGGCTCAGGAAGACTTCACTATGTGCACCAGAGGCATCCGCCCTCACAAGTGTTGCCCCTACAGAATTATTTTGCTCCATTACAGCATGGTGATGATCCTGAAAATAGAACTGAGGCAGAAGAGAAAGAAATGAAGTTGGAACAAAAGGATATGAAGGTACCCAAAGAGAAAAGACAACCCCAAATCACAAATGTTGAAGCACATACCAGGAAATGTACATGGAAAGCGATGGCCACAAATGCTCGCAGTCTAAGCAATAAAGTTCATGACCTTCAAGCCCTGATGTTGGAGGCAGACTTAGACATTGTTGCAATCACGGAGACGTGGCTAAATGGTTCGCATGAATGGGATGCAAACATACCAGGCTATAATCTGTTTAGGAAGGATAGAGAGAGTCGTAAAGGTGGAGGAGTAGCTCTATATAGTCTGCTCTGTTTAATCTGCCCTGCCTGTTGTGATTTGATTGTTGTTGTTTCTAATTGGTTTATTGGTATCTGTAAATCTGAAAAGGAGATTTCAGATTTCAAAACTGCTAGCAAGTATTAGAACTTTTTTCCTTTCCTGGAGATAGGTTTTAAAACAAACACATTCCACAGGTTTTAAACTTTAAGCCCACCCACCCCAAGACTGACACTTCCTAAATAAATTTTCTAACTATTCTACTTATTGCAAATTAACTCCACCCAAATTACAACTGCCTCTGGTGGCCTATGTATGGCTGAGGAGTAAAGTTAATCTTGCACAGTATTAACCCCATCATAGCATACCTGTTCATTCCCATTCTAACAAACAGGATGACTTTTATTCTCTGTAATAATTGTGGTGTTTCAGTTTCAAGGCCAATTAGCTGGAGACTTAAGGCTTGTCCTGTCTGTCATCAGCTTGCTAGTTTAAAACAGGAGCTCAGTAAGGTAAAACAGGAATTAGATGCACTTAAAGCAGCTTCTAAGACTACACAAAACCATGCAGCACAGAATCAAGCCAATTTCACACCACTGCCTCCAAGGATAAAACCACCTAGGAATAGATGGTTCACAGTAGGCTCAGGAAGACTTCACTATGTGCACCAGAGGCATCCGCCCTCACAAGTGTTGCCCCTACAGAATTATTTTGCTCCATTACAGCATGGTGATGATCCTGAAAATAGAACTGAGGCAGAAGAGAAAGAAATGAAGTTGGAACAAAAGGATATGAAGGTACCCAAAGAGAAAAGACAACCCCAAATCACAAATGTTGAAGCACATACCAGGAAATGTACATGGAAAGCGATGGCCACAAATGCTCGCAGTCTAAGCAATAAAGTTCATGACCTTCAAGCCCTGATGTTGGAGGCAGACTTAGACATTGTTGCAATCACGGAGACGTGGCTAAATGGTTCGCATGAATGGGATGCAAACATACCAGGCTATAATCTGTTTAGGAAGGATAGAGAGAGTCGTAAAGGTGGAGGAGTAGCTCTATATGTGAGAAATGATATCACGGCGACCGAAATGACAGGGACCTGGGGAAAGGAAGAAGCGATATGGATCACCTTAAAAAGAGAGGATAGAACCTCTATACACGTGGGTGTTGTCTACAGACCTCCGAAACAATTGGAGGAACTAGATAAAGACCTGATCGCAGATATTCAAAAGTTGGGAAACAACAGAGAGGTGCTGTTGCTGGGAGATTTCAATCTGCCGGATGTAGATTGGAAGGTTCCGTCTGCGGAATCGGAAAGAAGTAGAGAGATCGTGGATGCTTTACAAAACGGTTTGCTCAGACAAATGGTGACAGAACCCACGAGGGAGGGAGCGACGCTGGATCTGGTGCTCACAAATTGGGATAGCGTGTCAAATATCCGAGTGGGTGCCCACCTGGGCAGCAGTGACCATCAAACGGTTTGGTTTGATATTACAGCTAAAGTGGAGAGCAGCCACTCAAAACTCAAAGTTCTGGATTTCAAGCGTGCTGACTTTAGTAAAATGGGGGAATACCTGAGGAAGGAGATGATGGGCTGGGAGGAAATACGAGAAGTGGAAGGACATTGGTCCAGGCTGAAAGAAGCTATAAATAAGACCACAAACCTTTATGTAAGGAAAGTAAATAAAAGCAAGAGAAAAAGGAAACCGATATGGTTCTCCAAGCAAGTGGCTGAGAAAATAAAGGCTAAAGAGTTGGCGTTCCAGAAATACACAAAAACTAAAGAAAAGGAACACGAGGAGGAATACAGGATGAAACTGAAAGAAGCCAAGAGAGAGATACGTCTGGCGAAAGCGCAAGCGGAAGAACAAATGGCTAGAAATGTAAGGAGGGGTGACAAAAATTTCTTCAGGTATATAAGTGAAAGGAGAATGATTAAAAAGGGAATTGTGAGACTAAAAGATACTGCGAACCGCTATGTGGATAATGATGAAGAAAAAGCAAATTTACTAAATAGATACTTTTGTTCTGTTTTCACAGAAGAAAATCCTGGAGAAGGACCGCGATGGACTGCAAAAAGTATAAATGAGATTGAAGTGGATAGAGCACCGTTCACGGAAGAGAGTGTGTATGAACAGTTTGAAAAGCTAAAGGTGGATAAAACCATGGGACCGGATGGGATCCACCCCAGGATATTGAGGGAGCTCAGAGAGGTTCTGGCGGGTCCTCTTAAAGATTTGTTTAACATATCCTTGCAGACGGGAGAGGTTCCGAAGGATTGGAGAACGGCGGAGGTGGTCCCTCTTCACAAGAGTGGTGATAGGGAAGAAGCTGGAAACTACAGGCCGGTAAGCCTCACTTCGATTATTGGAAAAATAATGGAAGCGATGCTGAAGGAAAGGATATTGAATTTCCTGGAAGCCAATAAGTTGCAAGATCCAAGACAACATGGTTTTACCAAAGGGAAATTGTGCCAAACGAATATCATTGAGTTCTTTGATTGGGTGACAGGAGAATTGAATCAAGGACGAGCTATGGACGTAATCTACTTAGATTTCAGCAAAGCTTTTGACACGGTTCCCCACAGGAGGCTCTTAAATAAACTGGAAGGGCTGAAGATAGAACCTGAAGTGGTGAACTGGAATAGGAACTGGTTGACGGACAGAAGCCAGAGGGTGGTGGTGAATGGAATTCGCTCGGAGGAGGGAAAGGTGAGTAGTGGTGTGCCTCAGGGATCGGTGCTGGGACCGATTCTGTTCAATATATTTGTGAGTGACATTGCCGAAGGGTTAGAAGGTAAAGTTTGCCTATTTGCGGATGATACTAAGATCTGCAACAGAGTGGACACCTGGAGGGAGTGGAAAACATGAAAAAGGATCTGAGGAAGCTAGAAGAATGGTCTAAGGTTTGGCAATTAAAATTCAATGCGAAGAAATGCAAAGTGATGCACTTAGGGAATAGAAACCCTCGGGAGATGTATGTGTTAGGCGGGGAGAATCTGATAGGTACGGACGGAGAGAGAGGGATCTTGGGGTGATAGTATCTGAGAATCTGAAGGCGACGAAACAGTGTGACAAGGCGGTGGCCGTAGCTAGAAGGTTGTTAGGCTGTATAGAGAGAGGTGTGACCAGCAGAAGAAAGGAGGTGTTGATGCCCCTGTATAAGTCGTTGGTGAGGCCCCACCTAGAGTATTGTGTTCAGTTTTGGAGGCCGTACCTTGCGAAGGATGTAAAAAGAATTGAAGCGGTGCAAAGAAAAGCTACGAGAATGGTAAGGGATTTGCGTTACAAGACGTATGAGGAGAGACTTGATGACCTGAACATGTATACTATGGAAGAAAGGAGAAACAGGGGTGATATGATACAGACGTTCAAATATTTGAAAAGTATTAATCCGCAAACGAACCTTTTCCGGAGGTGCAAAGGCAGTAGAACGAGAGGACATGAAATGAGATTGAAGGGGGGCAGACTCAAGAAAAATGTCAGGAAGTATTTTTTCACGGAGAGAGTAGTGGATGCTTGGAATGCCCTCCCGTGGGAGGTGGTGGAAATGAAAACGGTAACAGAATTCAAACACGCGTGGGATAAACATAAAGGAATCCTATTCAGAAGGAATGGATCCTAAGGAGCTTAGCCGAGATTGGGTGGCAGAGCCAGCCGGTGGTGGGAGGCGAGGATAGTGCTGGGCAGACTTATACGGTCTGTGCCAGAGCCAGTGGTGGGAGGCGGGGCTGGTGGTTGGGAGGCGGGGATAGCGCTGGACAGACTTATACGGTCTGTGCCCTGAAGAGGACAGGTTCAAATCAAAGTAGGGTATACACAAAAAGTAGCACATAAGAGTTTGTCTTGTTGGGCAGACTGGATGGACCATGCAGGTCTTTTTCTGCCGTCATTTACTATGTTTACTATGTTTACTATCATTTCCTCTTAATGTTTATACTTTTAATTATTCTGAATTTGGATTGTGTGTGGGGGAAGTGTGTGTGATCCAGTTCTCAGAGTGCTAAATATACCTTTATTGTCTTATATGTACTTCTTACTCTTTGCCGATCCTTTACTGAGGCCTGGTGAATGTGTTTAGTTCCCATAGGTGGGAGGGGGTCAGTGATCATTGGGAGAGTAAAGGGGGGAGGGTTGTACCTTAATCCTTCCAGTAGTCATATTTGCTCTGCGCATGCTACAGATGGCCTTCCTACACGCAGACAAGCTGCATATAGGAAATCAGGTAGCCTTCTTTTTTTGTTTTGTTTTGGGGGAGGGCTGGAAGGAGATAACAGAAGCTACAGTGGTTTCCCGGACTGGGATTCTGAACCAGAGTACATAATCACATATCCTCATTTTATTGCTGGTACCATTACATTGATTGCTCTGGGACCTCTACTTTGCAAAATGTATAGGGTGCCTTTTCAAAAATAAAACCCTCTTCAGATTCACAAAAGGATTCTTTTGTAGAAAGTTATTGTAGGAAGTGCCTGGAAATGTGCACTGTTCCACTGCTATCAAGATCCTTGTACAGTGGAATTAGGGAGCCACAGCTATTACATCGTTTGCCTAAAAGAAAAATCAAGTGCTCTTTCAAGCTGCCAGCCATGGGAAGAAGCAAGAACCAGCAGATCAGCTTCCATGCACCAGCAACAGATGGTCCATAACTCACAGCAGCGCCAGCCAGGCATTACCGGGAGCTGCAGACCTCCCATTAGATTTTCCATGTAAAGGTAGGGACTGCTTCTGTGCATGGGGTCGGAAAACGACTGTGCATCGCCTTGCATGCACATTATAATAGTAAGTAGCTCATTATAATAGCTTTGCATTCCATTTTCATTAGCTGCTACCGTGACAGGAAAATAGCTCTGAGAACCCTTTAGTGCATGTCCTGTTTTACTACTTGCTCGCAAAACCGGCTAGAACTGGTGTAAAAACCACTTTGTTGGCTCATTAGGTTTAGTGCATCTGGGCCTAAGTTATAATAGAGCACTACAATCAACACAATTAATTGTAGTGCTCTATTATAACTTAATCTCCAACTTCTGTTCTTCTGTAGGGAACACCTATACCACTTTCTTCATGGGTGTATGTACAGAGATACTTGAGGGCTATTTACGTATAGACAACTGCTCCTGTCCATGCCTATCCTGGGAGGTAGTGTTGAATCCAAAAGGCTGATTTCTGCTCTCTCAATCAAATTATCTCCAGTGGTTTCAGACCCCTCACTGTCTGACCCTTTTTCAGTGGTGTTCCCTCTCTTGATCCACCCTGGTCCTGGGACTGAGCTCTCCCTGGCTCCAATCCCATTGATCTTGGGCTGGGACCCTTCTCTGCCTACATGTAGCAGTCTAATCCTCTGGTTGCCACTTTGTATAGTAGCCCCCCCCCCCCCCCTCCTTCTCAGCCAAAGGTTACAGTCCTTCCAACAAGACTCCCCTCTCTCCCCCAAATTTATTGGCAGGGGATTTTCAGACAACTAAAAGACCATGTGCTCTCACATGCAACTACTTCTATTAACTCCTAACTTCACCTAGAACTGTCACTTACCCAAACATGGGCACGCACTTTCTGGTTTTTTTTTGTTCCATAAACTCTCCCATGGGTTGGACTTCCTCCCACCTAAAGACCTCCCAGTCACTCCCTCCAGTGACTACCAGGGCTCACTCTTTTCAGTAATCCCAACCTAACCAGGGATTACATGAGCATGAACAGATGTCTCAGCATCCAATGCTAGAGCACCTGACAGCTTCTTTGCTGATCAGACAGCATGGGTGGGGTTCCAGTGATGAATTTCTTCAGCTGGTGGTGCTTGAGCATCCCTTCCTGTAAAAGTTACATTACATTAGGAGTTATAATCTGTACATACATGGAGTACAAAAATGGCTGACCATATAGTTCCTGGGAACTATAGTAAGTCAGACAAATTACATAATAAAAACAACAGTTAACTTAAAATTAACATAAGTTCAAAACAAATTTACGAAATAACGAAGTATTTAACCGTTTCCTAAAATCCAAATAATTATGAGAAGCACAAACTATTTTACTAAATTCTATCCCATTCTTAGCAGCCTGATAGGACAGAAGGAAATGAACTATTTGTCTTCTTTTTCTACTCTTTGTAGAAGGAAAGCTGAAAAAATGTTTTAGAGTGATGAGGATGACATGTGCTCACCAATAGAAAATGATCACATATGTATATTGGTACTAAGCCAACAAAATTTTATAAAGAAAAATTGAATTACACTCTGGCTTGAGCATGGTCCCCTTAGGCTGTTAAGGAACAGTACTAACTACTACTGTACTCTACCACATCAGCCTTGTTTCTTCCATGCATGGAGAAACAGTGCTGTTTTCCTTAAGCAGAGCAAAACTACATCTCCATGCATGCAATGGGGCAAAGCCAGGTCTGGATCAGCCTATCCTCTTAGACAGGATGCTAGGTAAATGAGAGATTCACAAAGACGGGTCCTGGTCAGAAGAGAAAGGAAACATTTCTCCAGGCACCAGTGAAAAAGCCATATAATATTAAGGCTCTAATTTTTTTAAATACAAATCTCCAAACCCTCTTGCCCAGAGCAGGGAATATTATTTATTGCTTTTTTCCTGTCTGTCCTTTGGAAAAGCAGTGTGATGCAGGGCTTGAGGCAGGCAGTGACTGTGTATAGCTGCAGCTGAGCAGTGTGTAATCAGCTTCCCTGTGATGTCACACATAGGCAGGCACAGCTTTAGCCCAGCAAGAGAACGTTGCAAGCAGCTGGGTACAGTGGCGTGTGCCTGTAATCCTTGCTGCTGGGAAGCTGAGGCTGGTGGATTGCTTGAGTCTGGGGTTCCTGTCCTGCATCAGGCTATGCTGAGCAAGTGTCCACACTAAGCTGTGCATCAATATGGGGTTCCTGGGGGAGCCTAGGAGTTCCAGGTTGTCTAAAGAGGGGTGAACAGGCCCAGGCTGGAAACAGAGCAGGTCAAAGCCCTCATGTTCAGCAGTAGTGGGACTGCACTTGTGAATAGATGGTGCAGTGCAGCCTGGGTAAGATAGTAAGACCCAGCCTCCTTCCTTTTGGGAAAGAGATCTTTAGCATTGTTTTCAATATTATGCTGATTAATCTTTTGATTAATTAATAAAAAAATGCATGACCCTTTTAAAACTTGAAATAAGACATCAGATTTAAATGCAAGCCACAGCTATAGCTATAGCTATGTCCTGTAAAAAAAAAAATTAGTTGGCAAATGCTAAATTAAATCACATACAAGTTGCTTTATAAATAAAATGAAGCAGGCCTAACTCATAGCTTTTGTCCTTATTTCACTGCATAATTGGGCAAAGGATAGCCTGGGAAGGAAAAGACAGAGGACAGATCACTTCTTCCATTTCACAGTATCATTTTGTGGTTTTATTTTACATGCAGTTCTACATACGTACATAAGTATTGCCATACTAGACCAAAGGTCCATAAAGCCTAGCATTCTGTTTCCAGCAGTGGCCAATCCAGGTCACAAATACCTGGCAAGATCCCCCAAAATACAAAGCATTTTATGCTGCTTATTCCAGAAATAAGCAGTGGATTTTCCCAAGTCCGTTTTAATAATGGTCTATGGACTTTTCCTTTAGGAAGTCATCCAAACCTTTTTAAACCCCGCTAAAAATCTGAATCATCACCTCCTGCATTTTCTTTGCAGCTCTGGATTTTTCTCACCTACTGCTGGTGGCTTAGAAGAGAAGAAAAAGCATCAGGTTGCCAGCAGGGGTCCTCTCAGTGTGACAAAAGAAGTTAAAATTATAGAATTGTAACTTTAAATGTCATATTCCCAAATTACAGAAACAGAAATGCACTGCATGAAAACCATCCCCTAGAATCATTCACTTGCATCACTAGAAGGAAATACGTGGGGTGCTGATGGGACAAGCATCAAAGTGCATGTTCATCATCTCCATGTGATCCTATAAACTTCCTTGCAGATTACTAAATGTGTGACGTGAGGTGGAGAATTAGCATGAGAATTATGCTTCTGGTGACTCCTTGCTGCTATTTATTTTATTTTATTTTATTATTATTTTATTTGTTGTATTTGTATCCAAAATTTTCCCACCTATTTGCAGGCTCAATGTGGCTTACAATATTCCATTATGGCATTCGCCATTCCAGAGTAAAAGATACAATTGGTGTTACATGGAGTACATGGATACGATACAGAATTAAGCTTACTGACCCTTCTATCAGTTATGGCATTCGCCATTCCGGAGTACAGGATACATTGGTGTTACATGGAGTACATGGATGACAATGTAGAATTAAGCAGACGGATAAAGCGAGAAAATATTCAGAGTAGAGTTGAAGTGGTGTTGTGTTATAATTAAATTATTACTCGTTGTGGTATGCCTTGTTGAATAGATAGGTCTTCAGAGATTTACGGAAATTAATTAGCTCATAATTTGTTTTTAAGGTAAGTGGTAATGCATTCCACAACTGCGTGCTCATGTAGGAAAAGCTGGACGCATGTGTTAGTTTGTATTTCAGTCCTTTGCAGCTGGGGAAGTGTAGATTAAGGAATGTACGGGCTGATCTTTTAGCATTTCTGGGTGGCAAGTCAACAAGGTCTACCATGTATGTCGGGGCATCTCTGTGAATGATTTTATGAACTAGATTGCAGACCTTGAACGCAATACGTTCTTTGATTGGGAGCCAGTGTAGTTTTTCTCTTAGTGGTTTTGCACTTTCGTATTTTGTTTTTCCAAATATGAGTCTGGCTGCAGTGTTCTGGGCTGTTTGAAGTTTTTTGATAATATACTCTTTACTGCCAGCATAGATTGCGTTGCAGTAGTTTAGGTGGCTCAGCACCAATGACTGCATCAGGTTGCGAAAAATAGTCCTTGGGAAGAAAGGCTTTACTCTTTTAAGTTTCCACATTGAATGGAACATCTTCTTAGTTGTATTTTTCACTTGACTTTCAAGGGTGAGATTGCGATCAATGGTGACTCCTAGAATCTTCAGAGTGTCTGCCACAGAAAGGGAAAAGTTTGGTGTGGTTATAGTGGTGAATTTATTTGTGTTATGTTGTGAGGTGAGTATAAGACATTGTGTTTTTTTCTGCATTAAGTTTCAGCTGAAATGCATCTGCCCAAGAGTGCATGGTTAGGAAGCTTTGGTTGATGTCGTTGGTAATTTCCTTTATATCATGTTTGAACGTGATGTAGATTGTGACATCATCTGCGTATATGAATGGATTAAGGTTCTGATTGGATAGTAACTTGGCTAGTGGTGTCATCATTAGGTTGAAGAGGGTTGGCGAGAGGGGAGATCCTTGAGGGACTCCACAATCAGGTGTCCATGGGGTTGATGTAGCTGAGTTAACTGTCACTTGGTATGATCTTGTGGTCAGGAAGCTTCTGAACCAGCTAAGGACATTACCGCCAAATCCGAAGTATTCTAGGATGTGTAGTAATATTCCATGGTTAACCATGTCGAAAGCATTGGACATGTCAAATTGTAAGAGAAGTATGTTGTTGCCAGTTGCAATTGCTTGTTTAAATGTAGTCAGGAGGGTGACTAGTACTATTTCGGTACTGTGGTTGGACCGAAATCCTGATTGAGACTCGTGCAGAATTGAGAATTTATTTAAGTAGTTGGTCAGTTGCTTGGTCACTATGCCTTCCATTAAGCGGGATAGATGCAGCTGGGCGATAGTTGGTTACATCACTTGTGCTTTTCTTTGCGTCTTTAGGTAAGGGGGTAAGTAAAATATTTGCTTTGTTTTTTCCAATGCTGACACCACCATGAGGTACAGGCATGTCTTTGGCTAGCTGCAGCCCCTGTGTATGAGTCCTGGCTGAGCTGACAAATCTGTGGCTACAAGCTAGAGACACTAAGGGACCCTTTTATAAGGCAGCAGTAGCGCTACTACAACTACATGGAGCCCTTATCATCACCTAAATAGGTGGCGGTAAAGGCTCCCTCCCCCCCTCCCCGAAATGGCCACAAGGAAAAGTGTTGACTTATCACACAGCCATTTCCTTTTTTCTTGGCCTTTTATCCGCTGCAGTAAAGGTGGCCTCAATGCGTGGCAAATCCACACGCCTACACTACCGCAGGGCCCTTCTTACCACAGCTTGGTAAAAGGGCCCCTAAATCATGGTTGGGCAACATGGAGGGGCATAATCAAACACGAACGCCTATGTGTAAGAACGTCCATTTCTGAGAACGGGTCTGTGAAGGGGCAGGCCGAACTGTATTTTCGAAAAAAAATGGACGTCCATCTTTTTTTCGAAAATACATTGGATTAGGGCGTTTTTTGAGCTGGGCGTTTTTGTTTTTTAGCGATAATCGAAACCGAAGCGGCCCAGCTCAAAAACGATCAAATCCAAGGCATTTGGTGATGGGAGGGGCCAGCATTTGTAGTGCACTGGTCCCCCTGAGATGCCTCTATGCCAGCCTCAAATATCATACCTAGCGTCATGACAGCAGTATGCAGGTCCCCAGAACAATTTTAGTTTAGTTGGTGCTGCGCGGGACCCATGCAGAGAGGAAAAATCAGAAGAAAAAAAAACAAGCAAGCAAGTGCAGTCAGGGAGGTCCAAATTAAACCGATAGTAAAAGGGGAAATTAAACCAGCAACCTTCTGATTACAAGCTCAGTCCTCTAGCCAGTGCACCACGTTATTCAGTTGCTTAGATATCCTTCCCTTTCCATTAAGTCCCTCCAAGTTTCTGTCAGCCAATCATAGCTCCTTTGTGTCTGCTAAACACCTGTGATTGGCTGACAGAAACTGGGAGGGACTTAATGGAAAGGGAAGGACACCTAAGCAACTGAATAACATGGTGCACTGGCTAGAGCACTGAGCTTGTAATGAGAAGGTTGCTGGTTCAAATCCCCCTTCTACTATCCTGGTAATTTAGATGCCCCTGACTGCACTTGTTTGTTTTTTTCTTCCGATTTTTCCTCTCTGCATGGGTCCCGCGCAGCACCAACTAAACTAAAATTACTTTGGGGACCTGCATACTGCTGTCATGGAGCTGGGGATGATATTTGAGGCTGGCTTACAAGTTGAAAAAAAAGTGTTTAATGTTCGGTTTTTTTTGGTGGGGGGGGGGGGGGGGGGGTTAGTGACCACTGGGGGAGTCAGGGGAGGTCATCCCCGGTTCCCTCCGGTGGTCATCTGGTCATTTAGGGCACTTTTTTGGGACCTGTTCGTGAAAAAAACGTGTCCAACAAAAGTGACCTAAATTCTCTCTAAAAACGCCTTTCTTTTTTCCATTATCGGCCGAGCACGCACATCTCTGCTCAGCCAATAACCATGCCTCAGTCCCGCCTACACCACGCCTCTGAAACGCCCCCATCAACTTTATTCGTTCCCGCAACGGAGTGCAGTTGGAAACGCCCAAAATCGGCTTTCGATTATACCGATTTGGGCACCCGCGTGAGAAAGACGTCCATGTCCTGATTTAGGTTGGAATATACTGTAGGCGTTTTTCTCTTTCGATTATAAGCAGGATAGTCCTCAAGGGCCACAACCCAGTCAGGTTTGTCCTAAAGAAGATTCATGAGATCTGTTTGCCTGTACTGCCTCCATGGAATCCCAACTGAGTTGCAGACCTTCAGGACTGAGGTTGCCCATCCCTGCTCTAAAGAGTGCATATAACTTTTGCTCTAGAACAGTGTTTTCCAAGTTCAGTCATGGAGTACCCCTTCCAGTCCTGTTTTCAGGATATCCACAATGAATATGCATGAATTTGATTGGCATACATTTCGTCCATTATATGTCAATCTCAGCATGCGTATTCATTGTGGATATCCTGAAAACCTGACTGGCAAGGGGGTACTCCATGATTGGACTTGGGAAACACTGCTCTAGAACAGGGGTTCTCAAACCAGTCCTTGGGACATACCTAGCAAGTCAGGTTTTCAGGACACCCATAATGAATATGCATGAGATAGATTTGCATACAACTGAGGTAGGGCATGCATATTTATCTCATGTATATTCACTGTGTATATTCTGAAAACTAGGTGTTTCTTGAGAACTGGGTTGAAAACCCTTAATTTAGAGAGATTTACAAATATATAGAAATATTTCTGCTGGCATAAAAAAAGAAGTCAACAATCGTATAATATTTAAGGCACCAATGTTTCAGTGCTTTTTTTGAGGGGGTACCTGGGGTTACTGATTACCAGCACCTTTTCCATTGTCTGCTAAAATTGACCCATGGTCCCCACGTTTTAATGAAAGAGCTCAGGCTCTATGCACCAATTCTGCCTTGCCATAGATTCTGTGACTGGTTGCAGGGGGGCCTGGTTGTTGTGGGGTGGGTCACTCAGTGATCACTCCACCCCTGAAAGGTGGCCTGGCATTTGAGTACGGCACCTTTTTCGCTAGAAAAAAACGCACTGCAATGTCTTAAAGACAAATCCCCAAACTTTTTCTCCCATTGCCCTTTTCCTGTCTGTCCTTTGGGCAAACGATTAGTGTCAATGTACTCTTTTTTTACTGATTACAGTAAGAACTCCGGATATTTAAAAGCCTGAGAGCTGAATTGAGGAGTCTGTTGAGGCTTTTTCCTCCATAAAAAAAGAATTCATTGACACTAATCGTTTGGTTCATTGGAGTTAGGATCTTTTGAGTGAGATTGTACTGTACGTAGGTTGACCCTAAGGAACGCTTTGATAAATTGAGTAGGTGTCCTTTGGAAGGGCAGTGGGATGGGAGTCTTGATGTATGCACTGCTTGTGTGTAACTGCAACCAAGCACTGACGAATTAGCTTCCCTGTGAGATCACATACAGGCACAGCTTTAGCCCAGTGGGAGGCTGAGGCTAGTGAGTTTAAAAGGGGCTTCTGTATTGTATCAGGGTATATTGAGTAAGTGTCCACACTAAGCTAAGGGATTTCACCTGTGACTAGACTGTGCAATGCAGCCTGGGTAGGCGCAGCACGCTGCAGGCATTTAAAAGAAGCCTGCAGCCCGCCTCTGCGGGGATTCTATTGGTCCAATTGGACCAATAGAAGCCCCGTGGAAAAACCGCCCAACCTGCGACCGCGGCGGGAAAAACTGCACAATGTCCCGCAACCCGCAACTTTAAAAAAATCGCAAGGCAGGCAACTTTGGTAAGACAGTGAGACCCAGCTTCCTTCCTTTTAAGAATGAGATCTTTAGCATATATTGCTTTCAAAATTATTCTTTGATAAATCTTATGATTAATTAATAAATGAACAAATGAATGATTGTTTATGTGCTTAAAATTAGGAATGAGTTGAATGAGAGCCAACGATATCAAGCACTAAAGTTTTCACAACAGAAATCTTGTTGGCAAAGGCTGTGAATCCAGGGACGTAGCCAGACATCCAATTTTGTGATGCTTATAGGGTCTGACATTCTTTGGGGGGGGGGGGGGGGGGGGGGGGGGTTAACTCCATTTTAGGTTTTGTCTGCATGTTTTTTGTGTTTCCCTATTCTGTATCAGGTGAGGCTCTGACCATAGGCCACATGTGTGATGAGGTGAAGGATTTTACTAGCATGTAGTGCAAAGGTTCTCAAATCCAGTACTCGAGGTCCATCACGCAGCCTAGTTTTCAGGATTTCCACATATGTGTTAGATCTATTTGCATCCACTGCTTCCATTCCATGCAAATAGATCTCATACATATTCATTATGGAAATCCTGAAAACCACACTGGATTGTGGACCTTGAGGATCTCTGATGTAATGTCTGTTTAAGAATCTGAACAGGGCACAAGGGAAGCTGGGGTGTGAAAATTTCCATTGGCTTCCCTTGCAAAGTGGGCGGGGCAGGGGCACATCAGCAGCCTCTGGGGGGGGGGGGGGGGGGTGTCACACAGGTTGTGTACCGGACTTGCTAAGTTCCTTCTGAAATAGTCCAGCATATTTCAGTTTTCCAGTATCAGGTATACTGATGCTCTAAGGCCCAGTGTAATATTTATAGTACTTTCTTTTCGTTGGTGTGTTAGGGTTGTTATGATGTGGTAAATTCCATATATAGATTTTGAGTGTCTGTTTGCAGGGTCTTGTGTTATTTTGTCAAGAGTCTGACCCTACTGGAAATCAGGACTGACTCAGCTTGGCCCCATGGCGTGGAGCTAGCTGGACTTCCCTTTGCCTATTGATCAACCAGTATCTCACTGCTGTTGATCTTCACCTACTTCTTTTTGCCCTGGTCATATGAAAAAAAATTTTTTTTTCTTGGGGGGGGGGGGGGTAAAAGATAAGCACCACATGTTACTAAAAAAAAAAAAAAGAGGTATTTTGGAAATATCTATGACTATTACTAAACCAGGGCTTTCCTAAATCTATGCTGTATACCCAGTACCAGTCAGGATTTCAGAATATCTGCAATCAATATGCATGAGAGCAATTTGTGGTATCTATTGGATCTGTTACATATGCAAATTTCTGTCATGCACATTCATTGTGCATGTTCATGTTCAGCAGTCAGGTCTGCACTTGTTCTGGAAAGTGCCAGGTTGTGTGAACCACACAGTGTCTCCTGCTTTCAGCCATAGGTCTGCCATCTCAGCCAGAAACATGACTGTACCTTCCTCCTTGCTGGCATCACCATGAACATCCTTTGTACAAACTGAAATGTCCAACACAATTGCACATGGGCGTAGTTGGACGGGTGAGGGGGGCATTGCCCCTTCCCCAAATGGCTTACATAGCAGCACCCCTTTTTCTCCTTCCAACTCCTTCCTGCAGGCTCCGCTGTCACTTCTCCACCTCTCTGCTCTGCTCCTGCTGCAGCCTTGCCATCTTCCAGGCTGCCGGCAGAGTTAGCAATGTAAGCATGTAAGCACGCTGCCTTTGCCCATGCTCTCTATTGCGACTTCCTGTTTCAGCATAGGCAGGTCGCTCGCTGTGAGAGAAGGCTTCTGGGCCACGCAAAGGCAGCGTGCTTACATTGCTAATGCTGCCGGCAGCCCATAAGATGGAAAGGCTGCAGCGGGAGCAGAACGGAAAGGTGGAGTGACACCGGAGCTTGCAGGGGACAAGGACAGTGTGACACAGGACCCAGCGGCAGCGGCGGCAGGGGGGAGGGAGAGTGAGTAACACCGAACTTGTAGGGAAGGAGGGAGAGAGGAAGGGCGGGTGACACCGGACCTTGTGGGAAAGGAGGGAGAAAGGGAGAGAGAGTGACACCGACCTTGTGGTGGGGGAGGGAGGAAGATTAGGGTGATGGATCCAGTAGAGGGTAGATCAGGGCTAAGAGGATAGGAATGGGGGCTAAGGAGGTGGGTGAAAGATGGGGAAAGATAGGGGTTTAGGGGACTGGATAAGTGAGAGACAGAGGGAGCAATGGTAAAAGCTAGTATGTAGATGAGAAGTAAAACAGAGACTAAGGTGAGAGAAAGGGGGATAAACACAAATTGGGGGGGGGGGATATGAAATGAAAGTTCACTGCCAGACAGATGTAGAGAAGGAAAGGAAGAAGCAAAGAGGCGAGAGAAAATATGGAAATGCCAACGTGGAAAAGAATTTAGAGAAGACTGAAACGTGGAAAGTGGAAAAGAGACTGGGACCAGCCCAATTAGAAAAATAAATATTTTATTTAATACTTTTTAAGGACTGAGATGTGCCTGCTTTGTGAAATGTACATCTTTTCTATTTTTGTATTTTGCAGAGTGAAGGAGAAAACACATTTCTGTTTCTCTTTTACCAGTGTTTACACTGCTTACAGAGCAGGGGCGTAGCCACGGGTGGGCCTGGATGGGCCTAGGCCCACCCAGTTTGGGTTCAGGCCCACCCAGCAGCGGAGCGGAGGGAGCAGGCAGCGCTGATCCTGCATCTGCCTCCTTCTCTCTGACGGCAGCGCTTCCCAGACGCTGCCTACCGCCGCCACGATCTACCTCCTCCCTCTGTCTCACTCTCAACAGCAGCGGTAGCGTCGCGATTCAAACACGCTGCCTCTGGCTTCTAACCCGGAAGCGTCTCCTCTGCAGAGGATACGCTTCCGGGTTAGAAGCAGGAGGTAGCGTGTTTGAATCGCTACCGCTGCTGTTGAGAGTGAGACAGAGGGAGGAGGTAGATCGTGGTGGCGGTAGGCAGCGTCTGGGAAGCGCTGCCGTCAGAGAGAGGGCGGGCAGGTGGAATGGGAGGGAAGGATGCATAGGGGTGAAGGAGAATCGCTGGACACATGGATGGGAGCGGGAGGGGAGAGAGGAGAGTCACGGGCTGGCTGGATGGAGGGGGGTCAGGGGAGAGAGGAGAATTGCTGGGGATGGATGGACGGAGGTGGGGGGCAGGGGAGAGAGGAGAATTGCTGGGGATGATGGATGGAGGTGGGGGGCAAGGGGAGAGAGGAGAATTTCTGGGGATGGATGGAGGTGGGGGTCAGGGGAGAGAGGAGAATTGCTGGGGATGATGGATGGATGGATGGAGGTGGGGGCAGGGGAGAGAGGAGAATTGCTGGGGATGGATGGATGGAGGTGGGGGCAGGGGAGAGAGGAGAATTTCTGGGGATGGATGGAGGTGGGGGGCAGGGGAGAGAGGAGAATTTCTGGAGATGGATGGATGGATGGAGGTGGGGGGTAGGGGATAGAGGAGAATTTTGGGGGATGGATGGAGGTGGGGGCAGGGGAGAGAGGAGAATTTCTGGGGATGGATGGATGGATGGAGGTGGGGGGGTATGAGAGAGAGGAGAATTGCTGGGGATGGATGGAGGTGGGGGGCAGGGGAGAGAGGAGAATTTCTGGGGATGGATGGATGGATGGAGTGGGGGGCAGGGGAAAGAGGAGAATTGCTGGGTATGGATGGATGGAGGGGAGAGGAGAGTTGCTAGACATGGATGGATGGAGGGGAGGGAAGAGGAGAGAGGAAGGTTGCTGGACATGGGTGGATGGAGGGGAGGGAAGAGGAGAGAGGAAGGTTGCTGGACATGGGTGGATGGAGGGGAGGGGAGGGGGCAGAGGAGAGTTGCTGGACATGGGTGGATGGAGGGAAGGGCAGGAGAGAGGAGGCTGCTGGATATGGATGGAGGAGAGGGAAGGGAGAGAGAAGAAATGCTGGACATGGATGGAGG
This sequence comes from Microcaecilia unicolor, assembly GCF_901765095.1. Classification (NCBI taxonomy): domain Eukaryota; kingdom Metazoa; phylum Chordata; class Amphibia; order Gymnophiona; family Siphonopidae; genus Microcaecilia; species Microcaecilia unicolor. The sequence goes on along the minus strand of NC_044032.1, from coordinate 608,233,719 downwards.
GGAGGAAAGAGTGAGGAAGGAGATGAGATGAGGGAAAAGGAAGAGAGGAGAAAATTGCACATGGATGAAGAAAATAGGCAGAAGCTGGATCCACTGGACAGTCAAGTCTGCGGAGGACCCAGAGCAAGAAATGAAGAAGAAAGGCGGAAAGTAAAGAAATAAATGGAAAGGAAGCCCTGGAAACGGAGTAAAGAGGACAGAAAGCAGCAGAATCAGATACTGGGCCAGTATGATCAGAAAAACAAAGTCACCAGACAGCAAAGGTAGAAAAAAATCATTTTATTTTCATTATAATGATTGGAACCTGTCCACTTTGAGAATCAGGTGCTCAACATTAAAAGTTTATATTTATTTACTTATTTATGGCATTTTATCCCACATTAAACATGAATTAGATTGGAACCTGGGATCATTTAATGTTTTTTTTCCTGGAGAGAGTAATGCATTGCCTCCCCCACCCCCCAGGCTCTCTCCCCGGCTATAGCCAGCTCTGCAATTTTGAGGGGAGGTGGACGGGGCGGGGGGGGGGCGCAGAGGTGAACCGTGGAGAGAGCCTGTTGTTAAACATTTACCAGCACACCACTGTCTAGTGCCCACCCATCCAACCTGTTGGCCCACCCAAAAATTGACTTCTGGCTACGCCACTGTTACAGAGTCTGGCTTTCTTGAGGGAGATCTCTATTTCAGTTTTTCTGTGGTTCCCTGTTTTTTATAGTGATAAAAACCACTGAAGCGGGGGGGTACAGATGACCACTGTGAATAGTCTAGAAGGGAAAAGAGGTAGAGTGGTGGAAGTGTCTTCCAACGTAGGACACTAACACACAGGTAATTGTTCAAGAGGCTTTATTGGCAATTACCTGCATGATAATGTCGTATGTTGGAAGATCCTTCCACTACTCTCCCTCTTTTCCCCATTTTGTATCATGTTCTGCAGGTGCAGCTTAGATGAAGGATTCTGCTAGCATGTAGTGTCTGTGTAGGAATGTGTAACAGTCCAAATTGTTCCAGTTTCCCAGTAGCAGGTATATTAGTGTTATTTTTTTTTGGGGGGGGGGGGGATTTTTTTCCTATGTGGCATGGTATGGAAAGTTGCTGATAAAGAAGGAAAAAGAGGTGGGATTTGGAGAAAGCGAACAGAGATGGTGCTGTGTCAGGACTAGGGAACGTGCACTCTCTCCTTGCTAATTTGTGTGAATGTGAGGGGTATAATGTGTAGCTGGTATTCTTGTTCTTATATTGAGTCGGTGGGGTATGCTTTTTAGAACAGGTTCGCTTTTAGTTTTTTCCGGAACTTTAGATGGTTGTACGTTGTTTTTACTATTTTTGGTAGTGCATTCCATAGTTGTGCGCTTAAGTAGGAGAAGCTGGATGCATATGTTGATTTGTATTTGAGTCCTTTGTTGTTTGGGTTGTGGAGGTTCAGGTATGTTCGACTTGATCTTGTTCTGTTTCGTAGGTCGATGAGGTCTTTCATGTATCCAGGGGCTTCGCCGTAGATAATTTTGTAGACCAGGGAACAGATTTTGAAAGCAATACGTTCTTTGATTGGGAGCCAGTGCAGTTTTTCTCGGAGGGGTTTGGCGCTTTCAAAACACGATTTGCCAAATATAAGCCTGGCTGCTGTGTTTTGAGCGGTCTGGAGTTTCTTTATAATTTGTTCTTTACAGTCCACGTAGATTCTGTTGCAGTAGTCTGCATGGCTTAGCACCATTGATTGTATTATAATGAGAGAAATTTCCCTGCTGCTGGCTCATTTCAGTTAAAAAAAGCACAGCAGCAACAACAACTTCATTGATTTTAGTCTGGGGTATGTGTGTATTTTTTGAGGAACCATAATGAATATGTATGTATGCAAATGAATATGCTAATAAGCCAAACCACATCCTTTGCCCCCCCCCCCCCCAATAAAATGACCAAACTATGCCCATGCAATTGCAAATAAATCAAGTTGATTGTAGTGCTCTATTATAACTTCATCTCCAATTTCTGTCGTTCTATAGGGAACACCTATACCACTTTTCTCATGGGTGTATGTACAGAGATACTTGAGGACTATTTACATATAGACAACTACTCTTGTCCATGCCTATCCTAGGAGGTAGTGTTGACCCAAAGGGCTGCTTCCTCAATCAAATTATCTCCAGTGGGTTCAGACCCATCACTGCCTGACCTTTCTCCAGCAGTGATCCCTCTCTTGATCCACCCTGGACCTGGGACTCAGCTCTCCCTGGCTCCAATCCTGCTAGTCCTGGGCTGGAAATTGGAATCCTTCTCTGCCCACCTGTAGCAGTCTTAAGCCTCTGGTTGCCACTTTGTGTAGTAGCACCCCCCCTCCTCCTTCTCAGCCAAAGGTTACAGTCCTTCCATCAAGACTCCCCTCTCTCACCCAAATCTATTGGCAGGGGAATTTCAGACAACCAAAAGACCATGTGCTCTCATATGCAACTACTTTTATTAACTCCTAACTTCACCTAGATTTGTCACTTACCCCAACATGGGCACTATCTTTCTGTATATTATTCCATAAACCTTCCCATGGGCTGGGCTTTGTAGGAGTATTTACCTGCGATCTCACCTTTGCTGGTCTGGGGCCTATACAAGCCTGAACCATTCTGTTATAACAATATGGATTTTACAGCCTGTGGCCTGAATACATCTGTAACCATCAGAAACCAGCTTTTCTACACAGCAAATTACTGCCGGCCATACTAAGATGACTTTATCCAATGGAGATATTATTTGTTGCAAACTAGCCCAGTTATCTCCTGGGAAGAATGGAGGAGAGAGACACAGATGGCTCCAGGAGTATGGGATCCGACAGGGAGGTTTGCATGCTATCTGATAACAGGTTCTTTGCTATAACAAAGGCCTCTCTTCATGACCAAGAAGCTGGCTGGACATTATTACACCATCTGTGAACGGTCCACAGGTATCATCTGACCCTTGGATGCCAATGTTGGACTGACGAAGGAGAACAGAAGGAAGAAGGCTAGAAGACTTGCAGGAGGATAGAAGGCTCTGAGAGAGATAGAGCAAGAGACTGATTTCCTAAAACACCAGTGAACTGCAGACCTTTTAATAAACTAACAAGGTTAGCTCAGCTACCAAATACGGTCTTACCTAAAGACTGTGTGCCATCTGTATCCAGAAAACAGACCTTGGACTTTATTGCTAGACTGAGAGACTTGCTGATGCTTCAGCTTGAGTCTCTGAGGAGGAATCGCTTCTTTACCATTGGAAGGCTGCCATAACAGATGGCAAGGTGAGATAACTGGATATACTACCTATGGTCATGGGGATAGTTAGTCCTTGGCTTTTATCTGTGACAGATTGGTTTTATGTCAGGACTGGTGGTCTGTAAATTTTGTTTCTAACTGTGTATTTTGCATAAGATGTGTGGTGTAAGTTCTCATAATAAACATTAGGATATCAGTATTGTGATTGGTTGTGTAATCACACATTTAGTTAGTCCGTTTGGATAATCATATATCTTTGTATATATTTTGGTGATAATCTATTTTTGGTACAAGCTATTTTTGTAATTGCTTTGCATTTGCTATAATATTTTTCTACCTAATAAATCATAATATATTCCATCTGTAGCATTGTTCCTTTTTCCAGCACAGCTAGCTAGCCATAGGGCCAAAGAGGTATGCTTCCCCTAGAAACAGGTCCAGAATAGTTGCTATTTAGTAGTGTTCTGTCAGCTGAGTACCTCTGGATATATATTAGGAGTTTATCCTTCTAATATACCCCTACAGCTTCCACCCAACTAGAGACCTCCCAGTCACTCCCCCCAGTGACTCAGTACCAGGGCTCACTCTTTTCAGTAATCCCAACCTAACCAGGGATTACATGAGCATGAACAGAAGTCTCAGCATCCAATGCTAGACCACCTGCCAGCTTCTGTAGGGCAGGGGCTCCAGTGATGAATTTCTTCAGCTGGTGGTGCTTGAGCATCCCTTCCAGACAAAATTACATTACACTGGGATTTATAATTTGCTCAGTCATACTTGATTTGTTTTAAGTGGAGTACAATAACGACCAACCATATAATATCAGGGAACTACAGTATGTCAGAGAAATTATACAATAAAAACAACAGTTAACTAAAGCATTAACATAAGTTCAAAACAAATTGATAAAATAATGAAGTCTTTAACCATTTCCTAAAATCCAAATAATTATGAGAAGCACAAATTATTTTACTAAATTCTATTCCATGCTTAGCAGCCTGATAGGACAGAAGGAAATGAACTCTTCTTACTATTCTACCCTTTGTAGAAGGAAAGCTGAAAAAATTAGATGAGGACGACATGTGTTCACTAATAGAAAATGATTACCTATGCATATTGGTACTAAGCCAACAAAATTTTATAAAGAAAAAATGTTTTAAATTACACTCTGGCTTGAGCATGGTCCCCTTGGGCTGTTAAGGAATAGTACTGACCATTACTGTACTCTACCACTCCAGCCTGGCTTCTTGCATGCATGGAGAAACAGTGCTGTTTGCCTTAAGCAGAGCAAAACTACATCTCAATGCATGCAGTGGGGCAAAGCCAGGCCTAGATCAGCCTATCCTCCTAGACAAGATGTTTGGTAAATGAGAGATTTGCAAAGACAGGTCCTGGAAAAAGAGGAAACATCTCTGCAGGCACCAGTGATAAAGCCAACAGTTATATAATATTAAGGCTCTAATTTTTAAAATCAAAATCTCCAAAACTTCTCAGAGCAGGAAATATTATTTATTGCCCTTTTCCTATCTGTCCTCTGGAAAAGCAGTGGGATGGAAGGCTTGAGGCAGTCAGTAACTGTGTATAGTTGCAGCCCAGCAGTATGAAATCAACTTCCCTGTGATGTCACACACAGGCAGGCACAGCTTTAGCCCAGCAAGAGGATATCACAAGCAGCTGGGCACAGTGGCATGTACCTGTAATCCTTGCTTCTGGGAGGCTGAGGCTGGTGGATTGCTTGAGCTTGGGGTTCCTGTTCTGCATCAGGCTATGCTGAGCAAGTGTCCACACTAAGCTGTGCATCAATATGGGGTTCCTGGGGGAGCCTAGGAGTTCCAGGTTGTCTAATGAGGGGTGAACAGGCCCAGGCTGGAAACAGAGCAGGTCAAAACCCCCATGTTCAGCAGTAAGTGGGATTGCACTTGTAAATAGATGGTGCAGTGCAGCCTAGGTAAGACAGTGAGACCCAGCCTCCTTCCTTTTGGGAAACAGATCTTCAGCAGAAATTGTTTTCAATATTATGCTGATTGATCTTTTGATTAATTAATAAAAAAGTGAATGACCATTTTAAAACTTGAAATAAGACATCCAATTTGAATGCCAGCCACCTACACATAGCTATGTCCTGTAAAAAAAAATTAGTTGGCAAATGCTAAATTAAATCACATATTAGTTGTTTTACAAACTGTAATAGGAAGCAGCCTAACTCATAGTTTTTGTCCTCATTTCACTGCATAATGGGACAAAAGGTTAACCTGGGAAGGAAAAGACAAAGGACAGATCACTTCTGCAATTTCACAGAATCATTTTGTGGTTTTATCTTACATACAGTTCTGAATCATCAGCTCCTACATTTTCTTTGCATCCCTGGATTTGTCTCACCTCCTGCTGGTGGCTTAGAAGATTAACCAGACTTAAGACACAAAAAGGTATCAGGCTGCCAGCAGGGGTCCTCTCAATGAGACAAAGGAAATTAAAAATTACAGGATTGTAACTTTAAATATAATTTTCCCAAATTACAGAAACAGAAATGTATTGTATGAAAAACATCTCCTAGAATCATTCACTAGAAGGAAATATGTGGGGTGGTGGTGGGATAGGCATCAAGGTGCATGTCCATCACCTCTATGTGATCCTATAAGCTTCCTTGCAAACTACAAAGTGTGTGATGTGAAGAGGAGAATCAGCATGAGAATTATGCTTCTGATGACTCCTTGCTGCTATTTCCAATGCTGACACCACCATGAAGTACAGGCTTGTCTTTGGCTAGCTGCAGCCCCTGGGTATGAGTCCTGGCTGACCTGACAAATCTGTGGCTACAAGGTACTGACACTAAGGAACCCTCTTATAAGGCAGCAGTAGCGCTACTACAACTACATCATGTGCCAATCCAGCACTACTGCTGGCCTAGCGTGGGAGACTGTGGTGGTGCCGCTCACAGCACGTGTCATTTCCTGCATGACCAGAAATTGTTTATTGTTTTACTACTGGGGGGTAGCGTGGGAGCCCTTATCATCACCTAAATAGGTGGCGGTAAAGGCTCCCCCCCTCCGAAAAGCCCACAAGGAAAAGTGTTGACTTATCACACAGCCATTTCCTTTTTTTCTTGGCCTTTTCCCTGCTGCAGTAAAGGAGGTCTCGATGCGTGGCAAATCCATGCACCTATACTACCACAGGGCCCTTCTTACCACAGTTTGGTAAACAGGCCCCTAAATTATAAGGTGATACTGCTGCCTTATAAGAGGCAACATAGTCCTCCAGTGCCACAACCCAGTTAGGTTTATCCTAAAGAAGATTCAAGAGATCTATTTGCCTGTACTGCCTCCATGGAATGCAAAAAAATCTGATGCATATTCATTAGCAAACTCCTGAAATCCCAACTGGGTTGCAGTCAGACCTTGAGGACTGAGGTTGCCCATCCTTGCTCTAAATAGTGCATATAACCTTTGCTCTAGAACAGTGTTTTCCAAGTTCAGTCCTGGAGTATCCCTTTCCCGGCAGGTTTTCAGGATATTCACAATAAATATGCATGACCTTGATTTGCATACACTGCCTCATTATATTTATTTATTTTATTGCATTTGTATCCCACCTTTTCCCACCTATTTGCAGGCTCAAAGTGGCTTACATAGTTTTGTAACACAATTATTCTTGGGTGTCAGGTACAATTATTGTAGTACAGAGGTTAGTTAAGGGAGAAGTAGAGAGTAGAAGGGAGGCGTTTATTAGGTATAGTGAACAGTAGGTTTTCAGCAGTGGATTAGTAAGGTTCTAGGTTTTCATTGTATGCTTTGTTGAAGAGATATGTCTTGAGGGATTTACGAAAGGTATGCAAATCTCTTTCATGCTTATTCTTTGTGTTTGTCCTGAAAACCTGACTGATAAGGGGCACTCCAGGACCGGACTTGGGAAACACTGCTGTAGTACAGGGGTTCTGAACAAAGTCCTAGGGACACACCTAGCCAGCCGGGTTTTCAGGACACCCATGATGAATATGCATGAGGTAGATTTGAGTACAATTGAGGTAGGGCATGCATATTTATCTCATGCATATTCATTGTGGATATTCAGAAAACTAGACTAGCCAGGTGTGTCTGGAGAACTGGGTTGAAAACCCTTGATTTAGAGAGATTTGCAAATATAGAGAAAAATTTCTGTAGGCACCAAAAAAGAAGTTAACAGTTGTATAATATTTTTTTGCTACATTTGTACCCTGTGCTTTCCCACTCACAGCAGGTTTAATGCTGCTTACATATTATATACAGGTGCTTATTTGTATCTAGGGCAATGGAGGGTTAAGTGACTTGCCCAGAGTCACAAGAAGCAGCCTGTGCCTGTAGTGGGAATTGAATGCAGTTCCCCAAGACCAAGGTCCACCACACTAACCACTAGGCAACTCCTCCACTCCATTTAAGGCACTAATGTCTTAAAGAAAAATCTCCAAACTCTCTTGCCCCCGAGCAGGGAATATTATTTATTGCCCTTTTCCTATCTGTCCTCTGGAAGAGCAGTGGGATAGAAGGCTTCAGGCAGGCAGTGACTGTATATAGTTGCAGCAGAGCAGTGTGGAATCAGCTTCCCTGTGATGTCACACACAGGCAGGCACAGCTTTAGCCCAGCAAGAGAACAGAGTGAGCAGCTGGGCACAGTGACATGTGCCTGTAATCCTTGTTGCTGGGAGGCTGAGGCTGGTGGATTGCTTGAGCCTGGGGTTCCTGTCCTACATCAGGCTATGCTGAGCAGGTGTCCACACTAAACTGTGCATCAATATGGGGTTCCTGGGGGAGCCCAGGAGTTCCATGTTGTGCAAAGAGGGGTGAATTGGAAACAGAGCAGGTCAAAACCCCCATGTTCAGCAGTAGTGGGATTGCACTTGTGAATAGATGGTGCAGTGCTGCCTGGGTAAGACAGTGAGACCCAGTCTCCTTCCTTTTGGGAAAGATCTTCAGCAGAAATTGTTTTCAATATTATGCTGATTGATCTTTTGATTAATTAATAAAAAAGTGAATGACCATTTTAAGCTTCAAATAAGACATCAGATTTGAATGTAAGCCAGCTGCACCTAGCTATGTCCTGTCAAAATTAGTTGGCAAATGCTAAATTAAATCACATATGAGTTGATTTATAAACTAAGAGGAAGCAGCCTAACTCACAGCTTTTCTCCTTATTTTAGTGCATAATGGCGCTAAAGGGTAGCCTAGGAAGGAAAAGACAAAAGACAGAGCACCACTGCCATTTCTTAGAATCATTTTGTATTTTATCTTACATGCAGTTCAGAATCATCACCTCCTGCATTTTCTTTGCATCCCGGGATTTGTCTCACCTCCTGCTGGTGGCTTAGAGGATTAACCAGACTGCAGAGGAAAAGGCATCAGGTTGCCAGCAGGGGTCCTCTTAAGGACATTGTATGAAAAACCCCTAGAATCATTCACAGGCATTACTGGAAGGAAATATATGGAGTGGTGGCAGGACAAGTATCAAGGTGCATGTTCATGTGATCCTACAAGCTTCTTTGCAAATTACTAAATGTGTGACATGAGGAAGAGAATCAGCATAAGAATTTATTTATTTGTTACATTTGTATCCCACATTTCCCCACCTATTTGCAGGCTCAAGGTGGCTTACAGAGCACCATAGCAGTGGTTTGCCAGTTCTGGTCTGGACAAATACAAAGTATACATAAGGACAAGGTGTGGTTGTGGTAGAGTGGGGATCATATATACATAGTAACATAATAGATGACGGCAGAAAAAGACCTGCATGGTCCTTCCAGTCTGCCCAACAAGATAAACTCATATGTGCTACTTTTTGTGTATACCTTACCTTGATTTGTATCTGTCATTTTCAGGGCACAAACTGTATAGGTCTGCCCAGCACTATCCCTGCCTCCCAACCACTGGCTCTGGGACAGACTGTATAAGTCTGCCCAGCAATATCCTCGCCTCCCAACCACCTGCCCCACCTCCCACCACCGGCTCTGCCACCTAATCTCAGCTAAGCTTCTGAGGATCCATTCCCTCGGAACAGGATTCCTTTATGTTTATCCCACGCATGTTTGAATTCCGTTACCGTTTTCCTCTCCACCACCTCCCGTGGGAGAGCATTCCAAGCATGTATATAGTAGATACATTGGGGGAACATATGAAGAGGGAGAGTTGGGGTGAATCCATTGCGTTCTTGGTGTTGTTGTGTAGCTGGTATTCTTGTTCTTATATTGAGTCGGTGGGCTGTGCTTTTTAAAACAGGTTCACTTTTGTTTTTTCTCTGGAACTTTAGATGGTTGTACGTTGTTTTTACTATTTTTGGTAGTGCATTCCATAGTTGTGCGCTTAAGTAGGAGAAGCTGGATGCATTCCCTGCAACATTGAGCCTGCCACGAGTAGGAAAGCACAGGGTACAAATGTAACTAAAATAAAATGTAATTAATAAAAAAGTGAATGACCATTTTTAAACTTGAAATAAGACATACAATTTGAATGCAAGCCTCCTACACATAGCTATGTCCTGTGAAAAAAAAAAAATTAGTTGGCAAATGCTAAATTAAATCACATATGAGTTGTTTTACAAACTAATAGGAAGCAGCCTAACTCATAGTTTTTGTCCTCATTTCACTGCATAATGGGGCAAAAAGTTAGCCTGGGAAGGAAAAGACAAAGGACAGATCACTTCTGCAATTTCACAGAATCACTTTGTGGTTTTATCTTACATAAAGTTCTGAATCATCAACTCCTACATTTTCTCTGCATCCCTGGATTTGTCTCACCTCCTGCTGGTGGCTTAGAGGATTAACCAGACTGAAGAGGAAAAGGCATCAGGTTGCCAGCAGGGGTCCTCTTAAAGGCATTGCATGAAAAACATCCCCTAGAATCATTCACAGGCATCCCTGGAGGGAAATATGTGGGGTGGTGGCAGGACGAGAATCAAGGTGCGTGTTCATGTGATCCTGCAAGCTTCTTTGCAAATTACTAAATGTGTGATGGGAGGAGGAGAATCAGCATAAGAATTATTTTATTTATTTGTTACATTTGTATCCCACATTTTCCCGGCTCAATGTGGCTTACAGAGTACTGTAGTGGTGTTAGCCAGTTCCGGTCTGAACAAATACAAAGTGTACATAAGGACAAGGTGTGGTTGTGGTAGAGTGGGGATCGTATATAGTAGATATATTGGGGGAACATTAGGTAGGAAGAGGGATAGTTTGGGTGAATCCATTGCGTTCTTGGTGTTGTTGTGTAGCTGGTATTCTTGTTCTTATATTGAGTCGGTGGGCTATGCTTTTTAAAACAGGTTCACTTTTGTTTTTTTTCCGGAACTTTAGATGGTTGTATGTTGTTTTTACTATTTTTGGTAGTGCATTCCATAGTTGTGCGCTTAAGTAGGAGAAGCTGGATGCATATGTTGATTTGTATTTGAGTCCTTTGTTGTTTGGGTAGTGGAGATTCAGATATGTTCGACTTGATCTTGTTCTGTTTCTGGTTGGTAGGTCGATGAGGTCTTTCATATATCCAGGGGCTTCGCCGTAGATAATTTTATAGACCAGGGAACAGATTTTGAAAGCAATACGTTCTTTGATTGGGAGCCAGAGCAGTTTTTCTCGGAGGGGTTTGGCGCATTCAAAACGCGATTTGCCAAATATAAACCTGGCTGCTGTGTTTTGAGCGGTCTGGAGTTTCTTTATAATTTGTTCTTTACAGTCCACGTAGATTCCGTTGCAGTAGTCTGCATGGCTTAGCACCATTGATTGTATTAAGTTGTGAAATATTTCCCTTGGGAAGAATGGTTTCACACGTTTGAGTTTGTGCTGGTTCAATGCTGCTATTTCCAATGATGATACCACCATGAAGGAAGGTACAATCATGTTTTTGGCTAGCTGTAGCCCCTGCATATGAGTCCTGGCTGAGCTGGCAAATCTCTGGCTGCAAGCTAGAGGCACTAAGGGGCCATTTTATAAGGTAGCAGTAGCACTACCACCACTATATCATGTGCCAATCCAGCACTAACGCCAGCCTAGCACGAGAGCCTGTGGTGGTGCTGCTCACAGCACGTGCCATTTCTGGCACGTCCAAAAATGTTTTGTTGTTTTATCACTGGGGTTAGTGTGGGAGCGCTTATCATAGAAACATAACGACAGATAAAGGCCATATGACCCATCCAGTCTGCCCATCCTCTATAACCCCTAACTCTTCCTTTTCCTAAGCGATCCCACATGCTTATCCCATGCCTTCTTAAATTCTGACACAGTCCTTGACTCCACAACCTCCACCACACTTTCTGTAGAATAATACTTTCTTAGATTACTTCTAAGCCTATTCCCTCTTAACTTCATCATTGTATGCCCCTCCCCCCCGTTCCAGAACTCTCTTTCAGTTGAAAAAGGCTCACTTCTTGTACATAAATGCCCTTGAGAAATAGGTGGCAGGAAGGACTTCAGCTCCCCCGTCCCCCCAGAAAAATACAACGAGGCAAGTGTTTACTTAGCGCACAGCCATTTCCTTTTTTGGGCTTTTTATCCGCTGCAGTTAAACTGGCCTCGGTGCGTGGCAAATCCACGCGCCTACACTACCGCAGGGCCCTTCTTACCACAGCTTGGTAAAAGGGCCCCTAAATCATGGTTGGGCAACATAGTCCTCAAGGGCCACAACCCAGTTAGGTTTGTCCTAAAGAAGATTCAAGAGATCTATTTGCCTGTACTGCCTCCATGGAATGCAAATAAATCTGATGCAAATTCATTGGCAAACTCCTGAAATCCCAACTGGGTTGCAGACCTTGAGGACTGAGGTTGCCCATCCTTGCTCTAAATAGTGCATATAACCTTTGCTCTAGAACGGTGTTCTCCAAGTGCAGTCCTGGAGTAACCCCTTTCTAGTCAGGTTTTCAAGATATTCACAATAAATATGCATGACCTTGATTTGCATACACTGCCTCATTATATGCAAATCTCTTTCATGCATATTCATTGTGTTTATCCTGAAAACCTGACTGGTAAGAGGTACTCCAGGACTGGACTTGGGAACCACTGCTGTAGTACAGCATGGAATATTATGTATTGCCCTTTTCCTATCTGGTCTCTGGAAGAGCAGTGGGATGGAAGGCTTGAGGCAGGCAGTGACTGTGTTTAGTTGCAGCTGAGCAGTGTGGAATCAGCTTCCCTGTGATGTCATACACAGGCAGGCACTACTTTAGTCCAGCCAGAGGACATTGTAAGTAGCTGGGCACAGTGGCATGTGCCTGTAATCCTTGTGTCTGGGAGGCTGAGGCTGGTGGATTGCTTGAGCCTGGGGTTCCTTCCCTGTATCAGGCTATGCTGAGCAAGTGTCCACACTAAGCTGTGCATCAATATGGGGTTCCTGGGGGAGCCTGGGAGTTCCAGGTTGTCTAAAGAGGGGTGAACAGGCCCAGGCTGGAAACAGAGCAGGTCAAAACCCCCATGTTCAGCAGTAGTGGGATTGCACTTGTGAATAGATGGTGCAGTGCAGCCTGGGTAAGACAGTGAAACCCAGCCTCCTTCCTTTTGGGAAAGATATCTTCAGCAGAAATTGTTTTCAATATTATGCTGATTAATATTTTGATTAATAAATAAAAAAATGAATGACACTTTTTAAGCTTCAAATAAGACATCAGATTTGAATGTAAGCCAGCTGAACCTAGCTATGTCCTGTCAAAATTGGTTAGCAAATGCTAAATTAAATCACATATGAGTTGATTTATAAACTAAGAGGAAGCAGCCTAACTCACAGCTTTTCTCCTTATTTTAGTGCATAATGGGGCTAAAGGGTAGCCTAGGAAGGAAAAGACAAAAGACAGAGCACCACTGCCATTTCTCAGAATCATTTTGTGGTTTTATCTTACATGCAGTTCAGAATCATCACCTCCTGCATTTTCTTTGCATCCCGGGATTTGTCTCACCTCCTGCTGGTGGCTTAGAGGATTAACCAGACTGAAGAGGAAAAGGCATCAGGTTGCCAGCAGGGGTCCTCTTAAAGGTATTGCATGAAAAACATCCCTTAGAATCATTCACAGGCATCACTGGAGGGAAGTATGGGGGGTGGTGGCAGGACGAGAATCAAGGTGCGTGTTCATGTGATCCTACAAGCTTCTTTGCAAATTACTAAATGTGTGATGGGAGGAGGAGAATCAGCAGAAGAATTATTTTATTTATATGTTACATTTGTATCCCACATTTTCCCACCTATTTCCAGGCTCAATGTGGCTTACAGAGTACTGTAGCGGTGTTCGCCGGTTCCAGTCTGAACAAATACAAAGTGTACATAAGGACAAGGTGGGGTTGTGGTAGAGTGGGGATCGTATATAGTAGATACATTGGGGGAACATTAGGTAGGAAGAGGGAGAGTTTGGGTGAATCCATTGCGTTCTTGGTGTTGTTGTGTAGCTGGTATTCTTGTTCTTATATTGAGTCGGTGGGCTATGCTTTTTAAAACAGGTTCACTTTTGTTTTTTTTCCGGAACTTTAGATGGCTGTACGTTGTTTTTACTATTTTTGGTAGTGCATTCCATAGTTGTGTGCTTAAGTAGGAGAAACTGGATGCATATGTTGATTTGTATTTGAGTCCTTTGTTGTTTGGGTAGTGGAGATTCAGATATGTTCGACTTGATCTTGTTCTGTTTCTGGTTGGTAGGTCGATGAGGTCTTTCATGTATCCAGGGGCTTCGCCGTAGATAATTTTATAGACCAGGGAACAGATTTTGAAAGCAATACGTTCTTTGATTGGGAGCCAGTGCAGTTTTTCTCAGAGGGGTTTGGCGCTTTCAAAACGCGATTTGCCAAATATAAGCCTGGCTGCTGTGTTTTGAGCGATCTGGAGTTTCCTTATAATTTGTTCTTTACAGTCCACGTAGATTCTGTTGCAGTAGTCTGCATGGCTTAGCACCATTGATTGTATTAAGTTGTGAAATATTTCCCTTGGGAAGAATGGTTTCACACTTTTGAGTTTGTGCTGGTTCAATGCTGCTATTTCCAATGATGATACCATCATGAAGGAAGCTACAATCATGTCTTTGGCTAGCTGTAGCCCCTGCATATGAGTCCTGGCTGAGCTGGCAAATCTCTGGCTGCAAGCTAGAGGCACTAAGAGGACATTTTAAAAGGCAGCAGTAGCGCTACCACCACTATATCATGTGCCAATCCAGCACTAACGCCGGCCTAGCACGAGAGCCTGTGGTGGTGCTGCTCACAGCATGTGCCATTCCTGGCACGTCCAAAAATGTTTTGTTGTTTTATCACTGGGGTTAGTGTGGGAGCGCTTATCATAGAAACACTAGTAAAATAAAGGCCCGTTTCTGGAGCAAATGAAACAGGCGCTAGCAAGGTTTTCCTCCCCAACACCCCCCCCTCCCTCCCTCCCTCCCTCCCTACCTACCTCCCCACCCACCCACCAGTTCGGCGTTCTGAAGCCACTGACGCCTTTGCTCCAGACCTCATGAACGCACCTTCATGAGCTTCTTGGTTCTTAAGCCACTGATGCCATTGCTCCGCCCTCGATGCGTGACGCCATTGCTCCGCCCTCGATGCGTGACGCCATTGCTCCGCCCTCGAAGTCATCACGTTTGACGTGAGGGCGGGGCCCAGCGACTTGGTGCTTTCGGTGGCTTCACCACCACGAACCCTTCATGACGGAAGTGATGTCAGTGGCTTGGCTGCAGTGACGTCAGTGTCCTCAGAACGTTGAGGGTGAGTTTTATTATATAGGATAACGGCAGATAAAGGCCATATGGCCCATTCAGTCTGCCCATCCTCTATAACCCCTAACTCTTCCTTTTCCTAAGCGATCCCAAGTGCTTATTTATTTATTTATTGGATTTGTATCCCACATTTTCCCACCTCTTTGCAGGCTCAATGTGGCTTACAATACATCATGAGTAGTGGAAATATAATAGAAAGTAGGCATTTAGTGTTACTAAAGAATCTTTGGTAACATGATAATGATAAGACATGATAGTAGTATAACAAGCAGATATTATCCCATGCCTTCTTAAATTCTGACACAGTCCTTGACTCCACAACCTCCACCGGGAGGCCATTCCACACCTCCACCACACTTTCTGTAGAATAATGCTTTCTTAGATTACTTCTAAGCCTATTCCCTCTTAATTTCATCATTGTATGCCCCCCCTTCCAGAGCTCTCTTTCAGTGGGAAAAAGGCTCACTTCTTGTACATAAATGCCCTTGAGAAATAGGTGGCAGTAAGGACTTCCGCTACCCCGTCCCCCCAGAAATGACCAAGAGGCAAGTGTTTACTTAGCGCACGGCCATTTCCTTTTTTTGGCTTTTTATCCGCTGCAGTTAAACTGGCCTTGGTGGGTGGCAAATCCACGCAGCGATACTACCGCAGGGCTCTTTTTACCACAGCTTGGTAAAAGGGCCCCTAAATCATGGTTAGGCAACATAGTCCTCAAGGGCCACAACCCACTCAGGTTTGTCCTAAAGAAGATTCAAGAGATCTATTTGCCTGTACTGCCTCCATGGAATGTAAATAAATCTGATGCATATTCATTGGCAAACTCCTGAAATCCCAACTGAGTTGCAGACCTTGAGGACTGAGGTTGCCCATCCTTGCTCTAAATAGTGCATATAACCTTTGCTCTAGAACGGTGTTCAGTCCTGGAGTAACCCCTTTCCAGTCAGGTTTTTGGGATATTCACAATAAATATGCATGACCTTGATTTGCATACACTGCAAATCTCTTTCATGCATATTCATTGTGTTTATCCTGAAAACCTGACTGATAAGGGGTACTCCAGGACCGGACTTGGGAACCACTGCTGTAGTACAGAGGTTCTGAACAAAGTCCTCGGGACACACCTAGCCAGCTGGGTTTTCAGGACACCCATGATGAATATGCATGAGGTAGATTTGCATACAACTCAGGTAGGGCATGCATATTTTTCTCTTGCATATTCATTGTAGGTATTCGGAAAGCTAGACTGGCCAGGTGTGTCTGGAGAACCGGGGTGAAAACCCTTGATTTAGAGAGATTTGCAAATATAGAGAAATATTTCTGCAGGCACCAAAAAAGAAGTTAACAGTTGTATAATATTTAAGGCACTAATCTCTTAAAGACAAATCCCCAAACTCTCTTGTCCCAGAGCATGGAATATTATTTATTGCCCTTTTCCTATCCGTCCTCTAGAAGAGCAGTGGGATGGAAGGCTTGAGGCAGGCAGTGACTGTGTATAGTTGCAGCTGAGCAGTGTGGAATCAGCTTCCTTGTGATGTCACACACAGGGAGGCACAGCTTTAGCCCAGGAAGAGGACTGCATGAGAAGCTGGGCACAGTGGCATGTGCCTGTAATCCTTCCTTCTGGGAGGCTGAGGCTGGTGGATTGCTTGAGCCTGGGGTTCCTGCCCTGCATCAGACTCTGCTGAGCAAGTGTCCACACTAAGCTGTGCATCAATATGGGGTTCCTGGGGGAGCCCAAGAGGTCCAGGTTGTCTAAAGAGGGGTGAACAGGCCCAGGTTGGAAACAGAGCAGGTCAAAACTCCCATGTTCAGCAGTAGTGGGATTGCATTTGTGAATAGATGGTGCAGTGCAGCCTGGGCAAGACAGTGAAACCCAGCCTCCTTCCTTTTGGGAAAGATATCTTCAGCAGAAATTGTTTTCAATATTATGCTGATTAATATTTTGATTAATAAATAAAAAAAATGAATGACACTTTTTAAGCTTCAAATAAGACATCAGATTTGAATGTAAGCCAGCTGCACCTAGCCATGTCCTGTCAAAATTGGTTGGCAAATGCTAAATTAAATCACATATGAGTTGATTTATCAACTAAGAGGAAGCAGCCTAACTCACAGCTTTTCTCCTTATTTTAGTGCATAATGGGGCTAAAGGGTAGCCTAGGAAGGAAAAGACAAAAGACAGAGCACCACTGCCATTTCTCAGAATCATTTTGTGGTTTTATCTTACATGCAGTTCAGAATCATCACCTCCTGCATTTTCTTTGCATCCCGGGATTTGTCTCACCTCCTGCTGGTGGCTTAGAGGATTAACCAGACTGAAGAGAAAAAGGCATCAGGTTGCCAGCAGGGGTCCTCTTAAAGGTATTGCATGAAAAACATCCCCTAGAATCATTCACAGGCATCACTGGAGGAAAGTATGTGGGGTGGTGGCAGGACGAGAATCAAGGTGCGTGTTCATGTGATCCTACAAGCTTCTTTGCAAATTACTAAATGTGTGATGGGAGGAGGAGAATCAGCAGAAGAATTATTTTATTTATATGTTACATTTGTATCCCACATTTTCCCACCTATTTCCAGGCTCAATGTGGCTTACAGAGTACTGTAGCGGTGTTCGCCGGTTCCGGTCTGAACAAGTACAAAGTGTACATAAGGACAAGGTGTGGTTGTGGTATAGTGGGGATCGTATATAGTAGATACATTGGGGGAACATTAGGTAGGAAGAGGGAGAGTTTGGGTGAATCCATTGCGTTCTTGGTGTTGTTGTTGTGTAGCTGGTATTCTTGTTCTTATATTGAGTCGGTGGGCTATGCTTTTTAAAACAGGTTCACTTTTGTTTTTTTTCCGGAACTTTAGATGGTTGTACGTTGTTTTTACTATTTTTGGTAGTGCATTCCATAGTTGTGCGCTTAAGTAGGAGAAACTGGATGCATATGTTGATTTGTATTTGAGTCCTTTGTTGTTTGGGTAGTGGAGATTCAGATATGTTCGACTTGATCTTGTTCTGTTTCTGGTTGGTAGGTCGATGAGGTCTTTCATGTATCCAGGGGCTTCGCCGTAGATAATTTTATAGACCAGGGAACAGATTTTGAAAGCAATACGTTCTTTGATTGGGAGCCAGAGCAGTTTTTCTCAGAGGGGTTTGGCGCTTTCAAAACGTGATTTGCCAAATATAAACCTGGCTGCTGTGTTTTGAGCGGTCTGGAGTTTCTTTATAATTTGTTCTTTACAGTCCACGTAGATTCCGTTGCAGTAGTCTGCATGGCTTAGCACCATTGATTGTATTAAGTTGTGAAATATTTCCCTTGGGAAGAATGGTTTCACACGTTTGAGTTTGTGCTGGTTCAATGCTGCTATTTCCAATGATGATACCACCATGAAGGAAGGTACAATCATGTTTTTGGCTAGCTGTAGCCCCTGCATATGAGTCCTGGCTGAGCTGGCAAATCTCTGGCTGCAAGCTAGAGGCACTAAGAGGCCATTTTATAAGGTAGCAGTAGCACTACCACCACTATATCATGTGCCAATCCAGCACTAACGCCAGCCTAGCACGAGAGCCTGTGGTGGTGCTGCTCACAGCACGTGCCATTCCTGGCACGTCCAAAAATGTTTTGTTGTTTTATCACTGGGGTTAGTGTGGGAGCGCTTATCATAGAAACATAACGACAGATAAAGGCCATATGACCCATCCAGTCTGCCCATCCTCTATAACCCCTAACTCTTCCTTTTCCTAAGCGATCCCACATGCTTATCCCATGCCTTCTTAAATTCTGACACAGTCCTTGACTCCACAACCTCCACCGAGAGGCCATTCCACGCCTCCACCACACTTTCTGTAGAATAATACTTTCTTAGATTACTTCTAAGCCTATTCCCTCTTAACTTCATCATTGTATGCCCCTCCCCCCGTTCCAGAACTCTCTTTCAGTTGAAAAAGGCTTACTTCTTGTACATAAATGCCCTTGAGAAATAGGTGGCAGGAAGGACTTCAGCTCCCCCGTCCCCCCCAGAAAAATACAACGAGGCAAGTGTTTACTTAGCGCACAGCCATTTCCTTTTTTTGGCTTTTTATCCGCTGCAGTTAAACTGGCCTCGGTGCGTGGCAAATCCACGCGCCTACACTACCGCAGGGCCCTTCTTACCACAGCTTGGTAAAAGGGCCCCTAAATCATGGTTGGGCAACATGGTCCTCAAGGGCCACAACCCAGTTAGGTTTGTCCTAACAAGATTCAAGAGATCTATTTGCCTGTACTGCCTCCATGGAATGCAAATAAATCTGATGCATATTCATTGGCAAACTCCTGAAATCCCAACTGGGTTGCAGACCTTGAGGACTGAGGTTGCCCATCCTTGCTCTAAATAGTGCATATAATCTTTGCTCTAGAATGGTGTTCTCCAAGTTCAGTCCTGGAGTATCCCTTTCCCGGCAGGTTTTCAGGATATTCACAATAAATATGCATGACCTTGATTTGCATACACTGCCTCATTATATGCAAATCTCTTTCATGCATATTCATTGTGTTTATCCCGAAAACCTGACTGGTAAGGGGTACTCCAGGACTGGACTTGGGAACCACTGCTGTAGTACAGAGGTTCTGAACAAAGTCCTTGGGACACACCTAGCAAGCTGGATTTCCAGGACACCCATGATGAATATGCATGACGTAGATTTGCGTACAACTGAGGTAGGGCATGCATATTTATCTCATGCATATTCATTGTGGATATTCGGAAAACTAGACTGGCTAGGTGTGTTTGCAGAACTGGGTTGAAAACCCTTGATTTAGAGAGATTTGCAAATATAGAGAAATATTTCTGCAGGCACAAAAAAAGAAGTTAACAGTTGTATAATATTTAAGGCACTTAATGTCTTAAAGACAAATCCCCAAACTCTCTTGCCCCAGAGCATGGAATATTATTTATTGCCCTTTTCCTATCTGTCCTCTAGAAGAGCAGTGGGATGGAAGGCTTGAGGCAGACAGTAACTGTGTATAGTTGCAGCTGAGCAGTGTGGAATCAGCTTACCTGTGATGTCACAGACAGGCAGGCACTGCTTTAGTCCAGGAAGAGGACATCCCAAGCAGCTGGGCACAGTGGCATGTGCCTGTAATCCTTGCTTCTGGGAGGCTGAGGCTGGTGGATTGCTTGAGCCTGGGGTTCCTGCCCTGCATCAGGCTATGCTGAGCAAGTGTCCACACTAAGCAGTGCATCAATATGGGGTTCCTGGGGGAGCCCAGGAGTTCCAGGTTGTCTAAAGAGGAGTGAACAGGCCCAGGTTGGAAACAGAGCAGGTCAAAACTCCCATGTTCAGCAGTAGTGGGATTGCACTTGTGAATAGATGGTGCAGTGCAGCCTGGGTAAGACAGTGAAACCCAGCCTCCTTCCTTTTGGGAAAGATATCTTCAGCAGAAATTGTTTTCAATATTATGCTGATTAATATTTTGATTAATAAATAAAAAAATGAATGACACTTTTTAAGCTTCAAATAAGACATCAGATTTGAATGTAAGCCAGCTGCACCTAGCTATGTCCTGTCAAAATTGGTTGGCAAATGCTAAATTAAATCACATATGAGTTGATTTATAAACTAAGAGGAAGCAGCCTAACTCACAGCTTTTCTCCTTATTTTAGTGCATAATGGGGCTAAAGGGTAGCCTAGGAAGGAAAAGACAAAAGACAGAGCACCACTGCCATTTCTCAGAATCATTTTGTGGTTTTATCTTACATGCAGTTCAGAATCATCACCTCCTGCATTTTCTTTGCATCCCGGGATTTGTCTCACCTCCTGCTGGTGGCTTAGAGGATTAACCAGACTGAAGAGAAAAAGGCATCAGGTTGCCAGCAGGGGTCCTCTTAAAGGTATTGCATGAAAAACATCCCCTAGAATCATTCACAGGCATCACTGGAGGAAAGTATGTGGGGTGGTGGCAGGACAAGAATCATGGTGCGTGTTCATGTGATCCTACAAGCTTCTTTGCAAATTACTAAATGTGTGATGGGAGGAGGAGAATCAGCAGAAGAATTATTTTATTTATATGTTCGACTTGATCTTGTTCTGTTTCTGGTTGGTAGGTCGATGAGGTCTTTCATGTATCCAGGGGCTTCGCCGTAGATAATTTTATAGACCAGGGAACAGATTTTGAAAGCAATACGTTCTTTGATTGGGAGCCAGAGCAGTTTTTCTCAGAGGGGTTTGGCGCTTTCAAAACGCGATTTGCCAAATATAAGCCTGGCTGCTGTGTTTTGAGCGATCTGGAGTTTCCTTATAATTTGTTCTTTACAGTCCACGTAGATTCTGTTGCAGTAGTCTGCATGGCTTAGCACCATTGATTGTATTAAATTGCAAAATATTTCCCTTGGGAAGAATGGTTTCACACGTTTGAGTTTGTGCTGGTTCAATGCTGCTATTTCCAATGATGATACCATCATGAAGGTAGCTAAAATCATGTCTTTGGCTAGCTGTAGCCCCTGCATATGAGTCCTGGCTGAGCTGGCAAATCTCTGGCTGCAAGCTAGAGGCACTAAGAGGACATTTTAAAAGGCAGCAGTAGCACTACCACCTCTATATCATGTGCCAATTCAGCACTAACGCCGGCCTAGCACGAGAGGCTCTGGTGGTGCTGCTCACAGCATGTGCCATTCCTGGCACGTCCAAAAATGTTTTGTTGTTTTATCACTGGGGTTAGTGTGGGAGCGCTTATCATAGAAACACTAGTAAAAAAAGGCCCGTTTCTGGAGCAAATGAAACGGGCGCTAGCAAGGTTTTCCTCCCCAACACCCCACCTCCCTCCCTCCCTCCCTCCCTACCTACCCGTTCGTCGTTCTGAAGCCACTGACGCCTTTGCTCCAGACCTCGTGAATGCACCTTCATGAGCTTCTTGGTTCTGAAGCCACTGACGCCATTGCTCCGCCCTCGATGCGTGACGCCATTGCTCCGCCCTCGACGTCTTCACGTTTGACGTGAGGGCGGGGCCCAGAGACTTGGTGCTTTCGGTGGCTTCACCACCATGAACCCTTCATGACGGAAGTGATGTCAGTGGCTTGGCTGCAGTGACGTCAGTGTCCTCAGAACGTTGAGGGTGAGTTTTATTATATAGGATAACGGCAGATAAAGGCCATATGGCCCATTCAGTCTGCCCATCCTCTATAACCCCTAACTCTTCCTTTTCCTAAGCGATCCCAAGTGCTTATTTATTTATTTATTGCATTTGTATCCCACATTTTCCCACCTCTTTGCAGGCTCAATGTGGCTTACAATACATCATGAGTGGTGGAAATATAATAGAAAATAGGCATTTAGTGTTACAGAAGAATCTTTGGTAACATGATAATGATAAGACATGATAGTAGTATAACAAGCAGATATTATCCCATGCCTTCTTAAATTCTGACACAGTCCTTGACTCCACAACTTCCACCGGGAGGCCATTCCACACCTGCACCACACTTTCTGTAGAATAATGCTTTCTTAGATTACTTCTAAGCATATTCCCTCTTAATTTCATCATTGTATGCCCCCCCCCCCCTCCGTTCCAGAGCTCTCTTTCAGTAGAAAAAGGCTCACTTCTTGTACATAAATGCCCTTGAGAAATAGGTGGCAGTAAGGACTTCCGCTCTCCCGTCCCCCCAGAAATTACCACGAGGCAAGTGTTTACTTAGCGCACGGCCATTTCCTTTTTTTGGCTTTTTATCCGCTGCAGTTAAACTGGCCTCGGTGTGTGGCAAATCCACGCGCCTACACTACCGCAGGGCCCTTCTTACCACAGCTTGGTAAAAGGGCCCCTAAATCATAGTTGGGCAACATGGTCCTCAAGGGCCACAACCCAGTTAGGTTTGTCCTAAACAAGATTCAAGAGATCTATTTGCCTGTACTGCCTCCATGGAATGCAAATAAATCTGATGCATATTCATTGGCAAACTCCTGAAATCCCAACTGGGTTGCAGACCTTGAGGACTGAGGTTGCCCATCCTTGCTCTAAATAGTGCATATAATCTTTGCTCTAGAATGGTGTTCTCCAAGTTCAGTCCTGGAGTATCCCTTTCCCGGCAGGTTTTCAGGATATTCACAATAAATATGCATGACCTTGATTTGCATACACTGCCTCATTATATGCAAATCTCTTTCATGCATATTCATTGTGTTTATCCCGAAAACCTGACTGGTAAGGGGTACTCCAGGACTGGACTTGGGAACCACTGCTGTAGTACAGAGGTTCTGAACAAAGTCCTTGGGACACACCTAGCAAGCTGGATTTCCAGGACACCCATGATGAATATGCATGACGTAGATTTGCGTACAACTGAGGTAGGGCATGCATATTTATCTCATGCATATTCATTGTGGATATTCGGAAAACTAGACTGGCTAGGTGTGTTTGCAGAACTGGGTTGAAAACCCTTGATTTAGAGAGATTTGCAAATATAGAGAAATATTTCTGCAGGCACAAAAAAAGAAGTTAACAGTTGTATAATATTTAAGGCACTTAATGTCTTAAAGACAAATCCCCAACCTCTCTTGCCCCAGAGCATGGAATATTATTTATTGCCCTTTTCCTATCTGTCCTCTAGAAGAGCAGTGGGATGGAAGGCTTGAGGCAGACAGTAACTGTGTATAGTTGCAGCTGAGCAGTGTGGAATCAGCTTCCCTGTGATGTCACAGACAGGCAGGCACTGCTTTAGTCCAGGAAGAGGACATTCCAAGCAGCTGGGCACAGTGGCATGTGCCTGTAATCCTTGCTTCTGGGAGGCTGAGGCTGGTGGATTGCTTGAGCCTGGGGTTCCTGCCCTGCATCAGGCTATGCTGAGCAAGTGTCCACACTAAGCTGTGCATCAATATGGGGTTCCTGGGGGAGCCCAGGAGTTCCAGGTTGTCTAAAGAGGGGTGAACAGGCCCAGGTTGGAAACAGAGCAGGTCAAAACTCCCATGTTCAGCAGTAGTGGGATTGCATTTGTGAATAGATGGTGCAGTGCAGCCTGGGTAAGACAGTGAAACCCAGCCTCCTTCCTTTTGGGAAAGATATCTTCAGCAGAAATTGTTTTCAATATTATGCTGATTAATATTTTGATTAATAAATAAAAAAATGAATGACACTTTTTAAGCTTCAAATAAGACATCAGATTTGAATGTAAGCCAGCTGCACCTAGCTATGTCCTGTCAAAATTGGTTGGCAAATGCTAAATTAAATCACATTTTAGTTGATTTATAAACTAAGAGGAAGCAGCCTAACTCACAGCTTTTCTCCTTATTTTAGTGCATAATGGGGCTAAAGGGTAGCCTAGGAAGGAAAAGACAAAAGACAGAGCACCACTGCCATTTCTCAGAATCATTTTGTGGTTTTATCTTACATGCAGTTCAGAATCATGACCTCCTGCATTTTCTTTGCATCCCGGGATTTGTCTCACCTCCTGCTGGTGGCTTAGAGGATTAACCAGACTGAAGAGGAAAAGGCATCAGGTTGCCAGCAGGGGTCCTCTTAAAGGTATTGCATGAAAAACATCCCTTAGAATCATTCACAGGCATCACTGGAGGGAAGTATGGGGGGTGGTGGCAGGACGAGAATCAAGGTGCGTGTTCATGTGATCCTACAAGCTTCTTTGCAAATTACTAAATGTGTGATGGGAGGAGGAGAATCAGCATAAAAATTATTTTATTTATTTGTTACATTTGTATCCCACATTTTCCCACCTATTTCCAGGCTCAATGTGGCTTACAGAGTACTGTAGCGGTGTTCGCCGGTTCCGGTCTGAACAAATACAAAGTGTACATAAGGACAAGGTGTGGTTGTGGTATAGTGGGGATCGTATATAGTAGATACATTGGGGGAACATTAGGTAGTAAGAGGGAGAGTTTGGGTGAATCCATTGTGTTCTTGGTGTTGTTGTGTAGCTGGTATTCTTGTTCTTATATTGAGTCGGTGGGCTATGCTTTTTAAAACAGGTTCACTTTTGTTTTTTTTCCGGAACTTTAGATGGTTGTACGTTGTTTTTACTATTTTTGGTAGTGCATTCCATAGTTGTGCGCTTAAGTAGGAGAAACTGGATGCATATGTTGATTTATGAAATATTTCTGCAGGCACCAAAAAAGAAGTTAACAGTTGTATAATGTTTAAGGCACTAATCTCTTAAAGACAAATCCCCAAACTCTCTTGCCCCAGAGCATGGAATATTATTTATTGCCCTTTTCCTATCTGTCCTCTAGAAGAGCAGTGGGATGGAAGGCTTGAGGCAGGCAGTGACTGTGTATAGTTGCAGCTGAGCAGTGTGGAATCAGCTTCCTTGTGATGTCACACACAGGGAGGCACAGCTTTAGCCCAGGAAGAGGACTGCATGAGAAGCTGGGCACAGTGGCATGTGCCTGTAATCCTTGCTTCTGGGAGGCTGAGTCTGGTGGATTTCTTGAGCCTGGGGTTCTTGTCCTGCATCAGGCTATGCTGAGCAAGTGTCCACACTAAGCTGTGCATCAATATGGGGGTCCTGGGGGAGCCCAGGAGTTCCAGGTTGTCTAAAGAGGGGTGAACAGGCCCAGGTTGGAAACAGAGCAGGTCAAAACTCCCATGTTCAGCAGTAGTGGGATTGCACTTGTGAATAGATGGTGCAGTGCAGCCTAGGTAAAACAGTGAGACCCAGCTTCCTTCCTTTTAGGAAAGAGATCTTTAGCAGAAATTGTTTTCAATATTATGCTGATTAATCTTTTGATTAATTAATTTAAAAAAATGTATGACCCTTTTAAAGCTTCAAATAAGACATCAGATTTGAATGTAGGCCAGCTGCACCTAGCTATGTCCTGTCAAAATTAGTTGGCAAATGCTAAATTAACTCACATATGAGTTCATTTATACACTAAGAGGAAGCAGCCTAACACAGCTTTTGTCTTTATTTCACTGCATAATGGGGCAAAAGGCTAGCCTGGGAAAGAAAAGACAAAAGACAGAGAGCCACTGCCATTTCTCAGAATCATTTTGGGGTTTTTTTTAAATCTTACATGCAGTTCTGAATCATAAACTCCTACATTTTCTTTCTATCCCTGGATTTTTCTCACCTTCTGCTGGTGGCTTAGAGGATGATTGTGCACTTTGATGCTTGTATCACCCCTATTCCACATGTTTCCTTCTAGTGATGCCAGTTAATGATTCTAGAGGATGTTTTTCATGCAATGCCTTTGAGAGGACCCCTGCTGGCAACCTGATGCATTTTCCTCTACAGTCTGATTAATCCTCTCAGCCACCAGCAGGAGGTGAGACAATTCCAGGGATGCAAAGAAAATGCAGGAGGTGATGATTCAGAACTGAATGTAAGATAAAACCCCAAAATGATTCTGAGAAATGGCAGTGGCTCTCTGTCTTTTGTCTTTTCCTTCCCAGGCTATCCTTTTGCCCCATTATGCAGTGAAATAAGGATAAAAGCTGTGAGTTAGGCTGCTTCCTCTTAGTTTATAAATCAACTCGTATGTGAGTTAATTTAGCATTTGCCAACTAATTTTGACAGGACATAGCTAGGTGCAGTTGGCTTGCATTCAAATCTGATGTCTTATTTGAAGCTTAAAAAGGGTAATTAATTTTTTTTATTTATTAATCAAAATATTAATCAGTATAATATTGAAAACAATTTCTGCTGAAGATATCTTTCCCAAAAGGAAGGAGGCTGGGTTTCACTGTCTTACCCAGGTGGCACTGCACCATCTATTCACAAGTGCAATCCCATTACTGCTGAACATGGGGGTTTTGACCTGCTCTGTTTCCAACCTGGGCCTGTTCACCCCTCTTTACACAACCTGGAACTTCTGGGCTCCCCCAGGAACCCCATATTGATGCACAGCTTAGTGTGGACACCTGCTCAGCATAGCCTGATGCAGGGCAGGAACCCCAGGCTCAAGCAATCCACCAGCCTCAGCTTCCCAGAAGCAAGGATTACAGGCACATGCTACTGTGCCCAGCTGCTTGCAATGTCATCTTGCTGGGCTAAAGCTGTTCCCACCTTTGTGTGTGACATCACAGGGAAGCTGATTCCACACTGCTCAGCTGCAACTATACACAGTCACTGCCTGCCTCAAGCCTTCCATGGCACTGCTTTTCCAGAGGACAGATAGTGCCTTAAATATTATACAACTGTTGACGTCTTTTTTGGTGCCTGCAGAAATACTTCTGTATATTTGCAAATCTCTCTAAATCAAGGATTTTCAACATTGTGTAAGAAAAAGTGAGGGGAGATTGGAGACTGGGGAAGGAGAGAAAGAGAGGGGAGTAAGGGACTGTTAGACAGGGTATTAGAGTGAAATGGGACAAGCCAGTGGCTAGATGAGAGGTGAAAAGAAATAGTCCAAAGACTAGAGGGTGAGGGAAACGGAGAATTAGGGATAAAATTAGAGATGGTTAGAAATGAGACAGAGAAAGCTGAATAAAAGGAAAACATTAAAAAAAAAAGAGAAAGAATAAAAGATCTGTGCCAGACAGACCTAGAGAAGGACGTTAAAAAAAGAGAGAAGAAAAGAGAAGAGATGGAAACCCTTACCTGGAAATTAATTTACAAGACTGACACAGGAAACACACATCCTTTACATTTTTATGTTTAGAAGACTGCAGAAGAAAATACATTTCTGATTCTCTTTTGCCAACATTACATCTTATGGAGTCTGATTTACTTTGGTGGTGGTGGCGGGGACCTCATTTCAACTTTTATCTGCATGTTCTTCTGTGGTTCTCTATTCTTTATCAGGGGAAGAGGCTCTGTCCATATTCTACATGTGTAACTGAGGTGAAAGATTCTGCTAGCAGGTAGTGTCTCTGTAAAAATCTGTAACACTGCAGCTTTCTTTAGTTTGCCAGTATCAGGTATACTGATGCTCTAAGGTCCAGGGCAATATAACATTGTCTTTACATAGGTGAGTTAGGGCTGTTACGGTGTGGGGGTTTCAGTGTATTTTTACAGGGTTTTGTTTTGTATGGTTTTAATTGTCTGTGGTGGTCAGGTCCAGTGTTCTTTCCAGTAGAGTGTCAAATTTAGTTTAAAGTAGTCGGGCCAAAGCATTTTAGTCCATTTGAGGTCCTGTATTTTGAAGTCCATGTCTGGAAACAATCTGTGTGCCAGTAGGTCTAAGGCATGGCCTTTGACGTGGGTTGTGGTCACTGATGGTCTTTGGAAGTCCCATAGTTGGAGGAATTCATAGCAATTGTATTGGAGTTGGCTATAGATGTGTGCGAGATGAAGCTAGTTTGAGCCGCTTTCAAGTTTCCTGGAGGTCTATAAGATAATATACAGCACAAATGGTTGTGTAGGATACTGTCGGTGATTGTAATCGACACTATTTCTAGTTGTGGTTTTATGGATTTTGCAGTGGCTTTCACTGTTAAAAAAGATCTGTAGATCATAGCGAAGCAACAACCTTTCTTTCCATTTCTGGTCCAATGCAAGATTTTGTAAGTGGGAGGACATAGGTCCAGGATTGTAGGATCTTCTTTGTCATGGATCCATGTTTCGTTGAGGAATACCAGATCAAGGTCTTCGTCCTGTATCCAGTTTTTTATTATTTCTGTTTTGTTTACCACTGATCTAGCGTTGATGTATTCCACTGGTATTGGTAGGTAATTGTTTTATGTAGGTGCAGTTTGGGTGATTTTTACCATTTGGCATTCATTTGGATTTCTAGATTGTTTGGTTGCCTTCCTGGTTCTCTGTTGTGTTAGGACCACTTTTGCGTGATCTCTGTTGTTTAACTCAACCCGTCTGTCTTTTTGAGCTCTGCTTGAATGGGAGGCAATGTTTATGGATGGGTGATACCGGTTGCATAGTATTGATATTCTATTGTTCTCCTCTTGTGTTAAAGCTCCCAAGGTGGTTAGTAGCGTTAGAGTGGTTTGCCCAACTAGAATTCTTGTGATGTGCATTTTACCCTTTATAATGAGTGGAAAGGTCATGTATCATTCTTGAAGCTGGCCAGGTCATGTATCACTCTTGAAGCCGGCCAGGTACTCCAGAAGGCACCTAGATCGATCTGCGTGCTGCCTCCCCACTGTTGATCCAGACCCAGAATATGAGGTGGACAAGATTCTGGATTCCAGATGTCTCAGAGGGCGGCTGTACTATTTGATCTTTTGGAAAGGGTTCGGCCCTGAAGATAATTCCTGGGAACCAGCAGTTTACATTCATGTCCTGGCCCTTCTCTTGGCCTTTCACAACCAATACCCTCACAAACCCAGACTGGGCAGGTGGGGGAGAGCCTGACAGAGGGGTAATGTCATGGCATTGCTGCAACCCAGGTGGCTCACCTCCAGCGCCGCTGGGAGCAGCGGGCAGCCTCCCATGCAGCAGCAGCATCTTGGTCCGCCACAGTGGAAAGCTTGTTCCTGGAAGCCAACGTCAGAGAAATGCATCCCTAGGCACGTGCATGCGTGCCTAGCTCCTGCCTTAAAGGGCCAGCACCTGGAACTTCCGGGGCACCAGCTGAACTCACCCCAACCCAGCTAGTGATCTTAGGCTGAGCTCTACCTTCAGCAGATGCCTCAGCAACATGTTCCAGTCTGTTCCTTACCTATCACTTGCCTGAATCCTGATTGCCCAGATACCGAATCACACCTGTCTGCCGCTTGACCTGACCTTGCCTGGATACTGGATCATGCCAGTCTGCCACCTGACCTTGCTTGGATACCGGATCATGTCGGTCTGCTGTCTGACTTTACCTCACCTAGATACCAGATCGCCTGTCTGCCACCTGATGACCCTATCAGGTATCTATCTCCAGAGTCTCACTGACTGTCGCTGCTCTGACCCCTCTATGCTTCTCCAGACCTGAAGTCCCTGCAACCCAGCCAGTCTCTCTCCTGAGACCCCTGCAAGTCCTGCCGGCCACCTGAACCCATGGGCTCAACCCGCAGGGAATGGTGGTTGGTTTAGGTGAAGAACCTAGGGGTTTCTGTCAGCCACCTGATACCAGCCTCCATTGTCAGCACAAGGGCTCGCCCTCCACTACGCTATGGACGTTCAATATGCCATATGCCTTATCAGTTCAAGACGGGTTACAAAGCCAAGAAAAAACAGATCAATCCTCTCGGAATTACAATTTGAAACAATTAAAACCTAGAACAAGAAAGTAACATAATTAAGACTTGGTACGCAGAAACAAAACTTAACAACATCGCAGGACTAGAGGTAGTGAGTTCCAAAAAGAAGCCATCTGATAGGACAGTGAGTGGAGAACAGTCAGAAAAAGAAGTGAGGTCCAATAAATTAGCGAAACCCAGGATGTGCAAACATAGTCAATTTATTAGCAGCAATGAAGGAAAGGAAATGGACTCAACACGGCCATGTTTTGGCAATTTTGCCTGTGTCAGGAGTCAACCAATTTGTCCTTCTGGTCTGTATAACTTGGATGAAGTGCTTGAAAACTGGAATAAGAGCAAAGATCAAAGTGCCTTCAAACTCATGCCTGAGGACACTGCCAGAGATAAATAATATATTATTTATTTACTAAAACATATGTCTTAACCTGAAAGCTACAGGTGATGTACAGCGCTGTTCCTTTGTGCCATCAGTTATGTATTGGGGTTGCTAAGGTGTTTTTTTTATTTCACTGAAAATTCTTATTAAAATTATGTATTGGGGTTGCTAAGGTGTTTTTTTTAATTTCACTGAAAATTCTTATTAAAAATTTAACCTAGAGAACATATTATTCAACATTAATGGGAATAGATCAACCAAACTAGCAAAAATTATATGGTTTACTGTAGCAAAATCTAAAATGTCCTATTTCTTCTAGTCAAACTCAGCCTTCTGCAGAGGTTTTGGCTGACTATTTTGCTTCTAAAGTCAAAACTATTCATTAATCCTTTCAGACAATTTCAGGGATTGTTAACTGCTATGTTGAACTAATTACTGATAATATAGATTTAAATACGAGTCCAATTGATAGGACTTGGTCTAAATTTCAGCCTGTTTGTTCATCAACTGTAGGCCCTTGGCCGATAGCAAATATTCCAGTCCTCACTAAACTGGTTAAATTTGTGGTTGGATCTCAGTTATCTGACTATTTGGATAGATGTGCTCTGTTGCAAAGCCCACAGCATGGGTTTCATTCCTTCCATAGTACAGAGACCCTGATGTTGTCATTAACTACTGAAGTTAAGTGGGTGTTGTGCAAAGGTGCTGAGATGATATCTTATTAGAATTACTATCTGAAGTTGGATTGGTAGGCTCTGTCTTCCATTGGTTTGAATCTTTCCTAAAGACTAGACAATATTTAGTATTAAAGGGTGGTAGTTTTTCACTGTCATGGGTGCCCCCCTTGTGCCCCTCAAGGTTCACCTATTTCTCCCCTTTTATGCAACTTATACATGAGTTTGCTTGGGCAAGTTTTTTTTTTAATACAGGCGAGTTTATGTTCTCTTATGCTGATGACATCTTTGTATTGGTTCCTAATACTCTGACGTTGACTCCACCTTCTCTATCATAAATCACTATATTGCTAGGAACAGAGACTAGTCTATGTCAATACGACTTAAATTAAATGCTGATAAGACTAGGATCTTATGGTTTACCTTAAATTTGCAAAATATCCCTTAGTGTATTCCAGCTCATGATGGGACTCAACTAAATGTTAAGAGGGTGTCCAAAGTCTTGGGGATGCTGTTGGATTCTTTATTGATGATAGAACCAGTGGCGTACTGAGGGCAGGGCGGTCCACCCCAAGTGCATGCTGCACAGGGGGGTGCAGGGAGCAGCTGCGTGGCTGTTGGCTCTGCAGGTTCCCTGCTCCCTCTGATGTTACTTCCTGTTCTGGGGCAGAGGGAGCAGAGAAACACAGCAGAGCCGACAGCCGTGCTACTGCTCCCAGCCCCTAGGAGGTAAGAACAATGCAGCCGTGGGGGGGGGGGGGGGGGAGTGTTCAAGGTGATTCGCTGGGGGGGGGAACGCTGCATATGGGGGGGGGGGTGCAGTGGCCATCCTTCCTGGGTGGCAGCCAACCAAGGAACACCACTGAATGGGACCCCAGATTAATAGTCTGATTTGGAAAGCTTACTTTAAATTGCATCTGTTGTGTTCTTATTTTCTGTGAGTTCATTTCAGAATTATTGTGAAGCTTTCAATTTTGGCTCTATTGGATTATGGAAATTCATGGTATTTGGGCATAACCTCTAAATTTCTTTCTGAAATTCAATTAATTCAGTATTCAGCTGCAAGATTAATCGTTTGTAAATCTTGAATAGATCATGTGACTCCTTTATTAAAGGTGTTATATTGGCTATAGATATACTGATACAGGCTCAGATTCATTTTAAATTGTTATATTTAGTTTTGTTTTGTTTTTAATTTAAAGAAGTCTTTATTGATCAATAAACAATACAGCCACAAAGGATAAACGTACAATCTGAGGGACATAATACAGACAGATCATGTCTTGCCATCTCGACCAATTCGATACAGTCCCCAGTTCAACTCATTTTCATTGAAGGAATGGAATGAGCTTAGCTGACTTCATTCCTCCAACACCCATCTAGTGCACATGGCTGCCCTTGGGAGCCAGACCAAGGTCAGGGCCATAGGATCTTGATTCAGCATGGTGAGCAGCCCATTTTACAATGGAATGTCTGACAATCCACACCGTTCCCTCCTTGATAAGTCTTGAGTAAAGTGGTATGGTCTTGTATGCCTTCGATTTCCATCTACTGATTCTCACTGCAGCTCCTTGTGACTGTGGGCAAGTCACTTAACCCTCCATTGCCCCTGGTACAAAATAAGTACCTGAATATATGTAAACCACTTTGAATGTAGTTGCAAAAACCTCAGAAAGGCGGTATATCAAGTCCAATTTCCCTTTTGAATGCAGCAGAGGGGAATCCCTCTGCCGTGACACTGGTGGCTGCACCAATTTTGAAAGAGTGTGTACCGAATCTCTTGCAGTCATAACCTGCCTTCACAAGACATTTGTGGAGGACTGCAATAAATTGGAAAATTGTGAGTGGGGAACCATCTTGATGTATCAGGAAAGGCTCACCTTCTACCGGTCTTAATGCCATGCATGTTCTAGTATTTTGTACCGGGCAGGTAGCTAGGGAATCTACCTGTGTCAGTTTAATGGTCTGCCCTCTCCCCATTTGATCTGTCTTGGATCTGTGAATTGTTAACCTCAGACTTGTGCCTTCCAGGACCATGTTAATGCACAACAACCTATGTCCCTTGTTTAACTTCTTAGAGGGGGCTACCAATTCGCAGACTCTGAAAGCACTGAAGAAGGCTAACAAGAATGTCACTTTCAAGAGGTTAATCTTGAATGGTGAAGCTTCTTCATTATGAAGCTCTTATTAGGTTCACCACAACCGGCCATTTTGGAAAAGAAAGACAAGCAGCTAAATGTGCAGTAACAGAGGAAAATGAAGTGCCCGTGTCCTTTCCCTGTATGATGTATTCTACCGTTAAGTGATGGGAAATTGTAACAGGAAAGAGCTCACCTTGTTGAAGCCTGTGGTGTAGGCTTTCCGAGTTCCAGGTGCGACAGAGTGTTGCAACAGTCCTCCTTCTTTGGAACTCCAAATTATCATAGGTACTCCAGGACACAGCTCCTTGAACAGCGCTCACTTTGAACAAAAGGAACATTAACAATTGCACTAGATGCACCAAGGACATGTTTAACACAAAAATAAAAGCTATGTTTGATATAGGTGACTCGCATTCAACTCTAACATCCTATTTCAAGCTTAAAAATGGGCATTTATATTAATCAATCAAAAGATTAATGACAGCATAATACTGAAAGCAATTTCTACTAAAGATCTCTTTCCTAAAAGGAAGGAGACTGGGTCTCACTGTCTTACCCAGGCTACATTGCACCATTCACAGGTGCAATCCCACTGTTGCTGAACACAGGGGCTTTGGCCTGCTCTGTTTCCAGCCTGGTCTGGTTCACTCCTCTTTAGGCAACCTGGAACTTCTGGGCTCCCCCAGAGGCCCCATATTGATGACCAGCTTAGTGCGGACACCTATTCACCATGGCCTAGATGCAGTACAGAAACCCCAAGCTCAAGCAATCCACCAGCCTCAATCTCCCAGAAGCAAGGATTACAGGCACATGTCACTGTGTCCAGCTGTTGACAGTACCCTCTCACTGGGCTAAAGCTATGCCTGTGTCTGACATCACAGGGAAGCAGATTCCACACTGCTCAGCTGCAACTACACACAAGCACTGCCTACCTTAAGACTGCCACCCCACTGCCCTTCCAGACAGACAGGAAGAGGGCAATGGGAGAAAGAGTTTGGAGACTTGTCTTGAAGATATTACAGCTTTAAATATGATACAAATGTTGGCTTCTTTATTGGTGTCTGCAGAAATATTGCATTTTCCTTCTGAACAGGACCTATGTGCTTGCAAATCTGTCTAAATCAAGAGTTTTAAACCAATTGTGAAGAAACACCTAGCCAGTCAGTCTAGATTTCAGCAACAACATATAGGTTAGAGAGTAAGAGGAGCAACTGTACAGCATCACTGCCTGGTGCAAGGGAGATTTGCCCTTTCAGGTGACTGACAGGAAAAGGCCAATAAATAATATTCTCTGCTCTGGGAGAGTGAGTTTAAAATTTGTTTTCAAGGCCATTAGTGTCTTAAGTATTCTGTAAATGTTGTGTTCTATACTGCTGCTTCCAGCCTGGCATTGGTTCCAATAGAAATGTTTTATGTGCCTTCTAAACAGAACCTGTGCCTTTGCCAATCTCTCTAGATTGTTTACCTAACTCCCTGTACAGGAGGAAAGGCTGATCCTGGCCTGGCTTTGCCCCATTGCATGCGTGGAGGTATAGTTCTGCTTTTCATTGTAAAACAGCACTATACCCCCATTCATAGAAATGGCAATAATCAGGACTGACTCAGCTTGAATTCATAGTATAGAGATATTTCGGATTCTCCTTGTTTATTTACCAGCAAGAAACTCACTGTTGCTGATCTTCAGCTTCTTCTTCTTGTCCTGTTCATGTTAGAGGGTTTTTTTTTTTTGGGGGGGGGGGGAAGGGAGGGGAGAGGAGGGACTGGGGTTTTGAAGGATCAAACACCTCATGCTGCTAATAGAAGATGGATTTTGGAAAACTCTATGGCCTATGCAATACCAGGTCTTCATAAGGAAATGCTGTAAATCCCAATGCCTGTTAGAATTTCAGAATATCTACAATGACTATGCATGCATGTAATTTGCAGTATCTTCTAGATCTCTAGACATATGCAATTTTCTGTTATCTGTACTCGTTAAGGCTGTACTGAAGATCTGAGTGGCCGCGGACTCCCAAGAATAGGTTTGGAAAGTGCTGTACTAAAATAAAACATTTTAAAACTTACTGCAGAATGTGTTCCTAAAAATATGTACATGGCTGCTATGTTCAGGGATCACTAATGTCACTTCTTCAGACAGTCCATCTCTACGTTTCTGGAGACTCCTAGCTTGTGTGCACTGTACAATGTGTACTGTTTATAGCTACAGGTCTGCCAACTCGGCTTGGACTCGAATGATGAAGCTGCAGCTATCCAGAGACATGACCGTACTGTCCTCCTTGGTGACATCATCCTTGGAAACGGCAGCAAAGAACTAACAGAAATATACACACTTATAATTCTCATTCGAATTCTCCTCCTCGCTACGTGTGCTTAGTGTTTATCAAGGAAGCTTGTAGGATGACAAAGAAACACATGAGATGATGAACATGCATTTTCAAGTTTACCTTCACAACTATTTTCATTGTGTATGCCAATCACTTGGGGAAGGTAGCATCAGGTCTCCAGCTACCTGCCCTCCCACTGTCTGGGTCCAAGTGAAATCTGGCGACCTGCAGCTGCAGAATTTTGGGAGAAAGACGAGGGACAGAGTTATATCAGCAGCTACAACCAGAAGAGGTGAGATCTGAGGGCCCGATACTCAAAACTCTGGCGCTGTTCTGAATAGCGCCATAAAAATAGTGCCAGAACAGCGCAGAAGAACAATGCCCTAATGCTAAGCGCTAATGAGCTGAAAGTATAGATGAACTCATAGCATTGAGCATTAGGGAGTTTGGTGGGAAAATTGTGTTTTGGTGCAGGGGGATTGTGCTTGATGCATGCTCGGAAGAGTTCCACGGTAAGCTTGGCGCCTGTGCACATGATGCGCCTGGTGAAACTTGAACATGAAGCATACATTGAACATCTGTTTTCTGTGGCCTAAACATAAGCATTTTTAATTCTTTGTTTTATTTTTTTTTTCTTTTTTAGTTTGGATGCTTATATTTAGATGCAGGAAACAGATATCAATTGCTGAAAATTAGAAAAAGAGAAACAAAAGGAAAGCAAAGAGGCCAAGAAGAGAACAATTAGAAATGCATCTCTTGAAAACAAAGATAGGAAAAAAGCTTTTTGTTTTCAGTTTAGGGATTAATAGCAGTGCAGTGTTGTAGGGCAGTGGCCACCTGGCGTTAGCTGAGTTCTTGGAAGGGTATATATGCATTCATTGGACCGAGTTAGAAACTATCCACAAATGTATATGTTATTTCTGAGATGTTATTGAACCCTGAAGAAGAGACCTAATGTAATCTCAAAACTCCACATTCAACATTGTTGAACAATATTTCCTTAACTCAATAGAAAGAATCAGAATATGCCAAGAGCCCCATGGTAAGACAGTTACATTAAATATTAAGTTACTATAGGTTTATGAAAAAAGGATGTTAGTCCTTATCAGCAATAATGTAACCAAGAGAAGGAACCAAGTACAGAAAAAGACCAAGCAAAAAAAAAAACAGCACAAAGGGCCTTTAAAAACAAAAGGGAACATAGTTCTTTCATTAAAAAATCCTTTAATAGTGAACTTTGAGTGAAGAAAGACCCGACACGGGCCATGTTTCGGTGCTACCGCACCTGCGTCAGGGGTCTGAGTAGAGCTTCTGCAGCTTACACTTCTGTGGTTGAGGCATAGGGTGGAAGGCTTCCCCCTATGGGCCCCCCTCACAGAAGTGTAAGCTGCAGAAGCTCTACTCAGACCCCTGACGCAGGTGCGGTAGCACCGAAACACGGCCCGTGTCGGGTCTTTCTTCAATCAAAGTTCACTATTAAAGGATTTTTTTAATGAAAACTGTGTTCCCCTTTGTTTTTAAAGGCCCTTTGTGCTGTTTTTTTTTTTTTTTTGCTTAGTCCTTAGCAGCAGACATAGGTTATATCATTTTATTCAAATAGCATCTCAATGATTGTAGCAGAGCTGGTGAGAGGCCTTTGATTGGACACTACCAGAAAATGACTGACCTAATATTCTTTTACCTGCTCTATATCTATTTACTAAAACATATCTATCACTTAACCTGGGGGCTACAGGTCATAGGCAGCCAATAAGAAAAAAAAACTCAATACCAGAGTAGCAATACAAATTAAAGACATTTCATGACTATATATGGTTTATAATCAATACAAACTGATAGATTACAAATGACAAAACTATAGTCTCACAGTTATCAGCAAACTCATGACGATAAAAGTGGTTTCCTTGGAGTATATACATTAAAATCTCATGCAAAAGCTAACATGGCCCTGAAAGCTCTGTGTTCTGTATTTTGTATTTGTAAGTTAAATGATGTTTTTTTTAATGATCTTTTTTTGGTGGGGTAGATGAAATGTCTACTTGATGTCCTAAGCCCAACCATCCATTTCCATGAAATCATATTTGCAAATGTGAGCTGCCTGCTCTCTGCAGAAATCCAGTAGGAACCAGAACACTGGATATCCAGATTCTAGATCAAAGTAACTATACTAGTTTCCTAGAAGTTATGACGTTACAATAGAAAGTTTTATTCTTTGGACTAATGGTGTAGGTGAGTAATACAATAGATAAGATGATCAAGCTAGGAGAAAAAGAGAAAGAAGGGGAGTGGTACTAGGAAACCACTTTTATGTTTCTGCAGCAACTTTAGTAAGCGCTTGCCAATAGGTTGCTTGGAAGGAGCTTTTCCATCAGACAATGGGAACCATCAGCAACTTCTTGACAATTAACCATGCAATGGTATAATTGTTGGGGTGTTTTTCATGCAACATTATTTCTGTTTCTGGAAATTTTTTGGATGGTCTATATAGCCTTACAGTGCTCCTGGTTAGTGCAGTGGTTTAAGAACTTGGGGAACTGGGTTCAATTCCCACTACAGTCCCTTATGTCTCTAAGTATTACCTTCAAAATCTGTTTGCTCACACATAAGATCATGTATGGTGAAGCTCCAGAATATATGCTTAATTTCATTGATCTACCATCAAGAAATGCCGTGTTGTCTGCAAGGTCCTACCTCATTCTCCATTTTCCAACCTGCAGGAATGTTAAATACAAGACTCTTTTTGCATCATCCTTCCCTTACATCAGTCCGAAATATTGGAATGTCCTACCGAAACAACTTAAGGAGCTCGCCGACCACCAACTGTTCAAGAAGTCCTTAAAGACGTTCTTATTCGTCAAGGCTTACTCCACTGGCAACTCTAATGCTTAGCCTCTCCCACTTGCTGTCGCTTCACCCCGGTCATCTACCCTGTGTTATCCCATGTTCCTACCCCTCCTGTCACTTTCTGTTTCTGGGCCATCATTGTCCTGTTTTGTATCCTGATTTATTGTAAGCTACATTGCGCCTGCTCATGTGGGTAAATGTGGGGTAGAAATGTACTAAAATAAATAAATAAGTCACTTCACCCTCTATTGTCCTCAGTATAAATTGCTTTGGTTGTTGCCATAGAAAGGTGGCATATCACGTCTCATCCCCCCCCCCCCTTTTTCCTTTGTCATGTTAAGAGTACCCCTGCTGAAAATCTGGGGCCTTTTTCTGCCTTCAGTCTAGTTAATCCTATTAAAGTCTGGGGCCTTTGCTGACTTCAGTGTGGTTAATCCTATCAGCCACCAGCAGGAAGTTGTCCACATGCAGTAATGGAAAGAGAAAATGAAGGAGGTGATCAGAACTCTGGTGCTATTCCAAACAGCACCTTAAAAATACAATCAGAACAGCACAGAAAAAAACCCCCTCCCTAATTCTCAATGCTAATGAGATGCAAATATAGGTGTGCTCATAGTTTTGAGCATTAGGGAGATCAGCAAGAGGAATGTGCCTGGTGCAAGTGCAGAGGACTTCTGTGGTGAGCTCTACTCCTGTGCGCATGCGCCTGGCAAAAAGCCTGAATGTGAAGCAAACATTGGCATTTGTTCGCTGCAGCCTAAATATAAGTATTTAAAAAAAAATTAAGATGGACGCTTATATTTAAAATTTAAATGCAGGAAAAAGACACCAATGTGTGCTTTCACTTTTGGGTTTGCTGTGACTTGTGCATATTCGTTTCTCACTACCAGCGCTTAGAAGGGCTTGCATGGACTTCCTTCTGATATCAAAAGCAATCAAACCCAGCAGATTTTGAAGAAAGAATCATGAGAAATCCTCTCTTCCAACACCCTAACGCCTGCTCTGATCTGGCATTGTTTTTGCAGCGGTAAGGCAGTTTTGGTTTGGGTGTTTTTTTCTGAGCAATGGGGAGGAATACAAAATAATCTTATTTTCATGAGTTTGACTACATTAGCCTGCTTCTCGTGTTGTTTGTCTGTTCCCACGATCTGGGCCTCTGAACATTCTTCAAGGGGAAAAGCGGCTTCTAGTCTGGCGCTAGTGGCCTCTAGCGCCTCTGTTTACTTTTGTGCATCGGGGCCTTAGATCTGAATGTAAAATAAATCCACAAAGCGATTCCGTGCTCTGCCCTTTCTCCTTTCCTTCCCAGATTAACTTTTTGTTCCATTATGCAGTCAAACAGGGACCAAAGCTGAGAGTTGGACTGCTTCCTGTTAGTTTCTAAAGCACCCACGCATATGAATTCACTTAGCATTTGCCAAGAAGAATTATTTTTGAAAAAAAATCCATAGGTGGCTCTCATTGAACTCCGATTTCTTATTTAAAGCTTAATAAGTGTCATTCATTTGTTTTCCTTAATTAAGCAAAACATTAGTCAATGCAAAATTTTGAAAGGAATGTCTGCTAAAAGATCTTTGTCCTAAAATGAAAGAGGCTTGGCCTCACTATATTAACCAGGCTGTATTACCAACTATTCACAGGTGCAATCCCACTACCAGGGACGGCCCAAGGCAAGATGCTGCCTGAGGCGGAGCTTGCATGCCGCCCTCCCCCCTGGCTGAGATGCCACCATCCCACCCCCCAGCGTTTTACCTGGTCACGGTGACTTTCCAAGCCCAGCAGCGGCAGCAATTCCCATATGCTTTTCTGCCAGGAAGTTACCTCAGGCGGCTGCAGTAAAGGGAAGAGGTGGGTACCGGCAGTGGAAGGGTAGCGTATGGGAATCACTGCCGGGCTTGGAAAGTCACCGTGACCAGGTCAAGCACTGCGAAGCTGCCCCCCCCCCCTTCGAGATGCTGTTCCTAAAGAGTGCCACCTGAGCTTGCAGTTGATGAGCATGTATCCTGCTGCTTGTTCTCAACCACTGTTGCTTTCCCAGATGCCAAACACCAAGACGAAATGATGTCAGATCTTCTCCATCTACCTGTACTCCCTACATTTGTATCCGGGTGTCATCTGGAGATCTGGAGTTGCAATATTTTGGGAGGAAGGAGAGGATTAAAGTTAAACCACCAGTTGCAGTCTCAAGAGGAGAGATTTGTGTGGAAGAAGGTACTGGAAAGAAAAGAACAAAAAGAGAGGGAAACTCTTAAATAGAGAACAGAAGAGAGAGCCTATCTTCTTACAGTATGCCTGACTGTCCACCTTATAATTGAAAGAGAAAAACGCCTAGATTTTGACCCAAATCGGGAGATAGACGTTTATCTCACAAAAACGAATAAATCGGTATAATGGAAAGGCGATTTTGGACGTTTTCAACTGCACTCCATCGTGGAAGCATACAAAGTTGACGGGGGCGTGTCGGAGGTGTGGTGAAGGCGGGACTGGGGCGTGGTTATCACCCGAACAGAGATGGGCGCCTTTCGCCGATAATGGAAAAAGCGTATGCGTTTGTAGCTAGAATTTAGGGCACTTTTCCTGGACCCTGTTTTTTCACGAATAAGGCCCCAAAAAGTGCCCTAAATGACCAGATTACCACCAGAGGGAATGGGGGATGACCTCCCCTGACTCCCCCAGTGGTCACTAACCCCCTCCCACCACAAAACATGATGTTTCACAACTTTTTATTTTCACCCTCAAATGTCATACCCACCTCCCTGGCAGCAGTATGCAGGTCCCTGGAGCAGTTGTTAGGGGGTGCAGTGGACTTCAGGCAGGTGGACCCAGGCCCATCCCCCCCTACCTGTTACAATTGTGCTGCTTAATGCTTAGTCGTCCAACCCCCCCCAAACCCACTGTACCCACATGTAGGTGCCCCCCTTCACCCCTTAGGGCTATAATAATAGTGTAGACTTGTGGGCAGTGGGTTTTGAGGGGGATTTGGGGGGCTCAACACACAAGGGAAGGGTGCTATGCACCTGGGAGCTCTTTTACCTTTTTTTTGTTGTTGTAATAGTGCCCCCTATGGTGCCCGGTTGGTGTCCTGGCATGTGAGGGGGACCAGTGCACTACGAATCCTGGCCCCTCCCACGAACAAATGCCTTGGATTTATTCGTTTTTGAGCTGGGCGCTTTCATTTTCCATTATCACTGAAAAACAAAAACGCCCAGCTCACAAATTGTCGAATAAAACATGGACGCCTATTTTTTTCGAAAATACGGTTCGGTCCGCCCCTTCACGGACCCGTTCTT
Source organism: Microcaecilia unicolor (assembly GCF_901765095.1). Taxonomy (NCBI): domain Eukaryota; kingdom Metazoa; phylum Chordata; class Amphibia; order Gymnophiona; family Siphonopidae; genus Microcaecilia; species Microcaecilia unicolor. The sequence continues at coordinate 608,192,087 of NC_044032.1, read as the reverse complement.
GGAGATAAACGCCCATGGAGATAGACGTTTTCGTTCAATTATGCCCCTCTGTGTCTACCACATAGCGTCTTCCTGACTTGTCCAAAATGGTGACATTGTCTTACAAAACAATTCAAACATAATCATGTGACAGCACCATCCATTCTAATTTGAAAGTTCAGAATTTTCTCAAAATTGAGAAAGTTCTGAATTTTCAGGAACAATACTGGATATACTGGCTAAATACAATGCTTCTTACAGGACTGAATTTAGAATGGATGACACTGGGATAGGTTGCTGTCTGTCACATGGTTATGTGTGGGGGAATCCAAAAGCACGAAGGCAAAGTACAGAGCAAAAAAGCACAAGGAGCCTTCAAGTAAGGGGCGTCTCAGCTGTGCTTTTTTTAATGCGGGATGTTTCAGCATCAAACATATAAAAGGCAAGTGACCGACTCACCTGCAAATGCGCAGTAGAGTCGGAACGCTGAGAGTTTAGAAGTCCAAGCCCCGCCTCCACCAGCAGTACAGCCCAATAGGGAGGAGGACTTGGACATGGGCGTGGAAATCGGAGGAGGAGGGAGCAGGGAGGGAAGGAGGGGGCAGAACTGAGGGAAACAGACGCAGCGATGGAGAACTGATGACACGATGACGGCAGAAAGAGGGGGGGTGAAGCCGGGAGAGGGGGTCAAAGGTGGTGGCGGCGGCGAGGATGGCAGGGCACAGGAGGTCACAATCGCAGTGGATGGGAGCCCGAGGATGGAGGGTAGGGGAGAGAACAGTTGATGGACACGGGTGGATGGAACGGATGGGAGGGGGGAGAGGAGGGTTGCTGGACATGAGGGGAGGGCTTAGTAAACAGGGCCCAAAAGGAGAGAAGAGAAGACAATTTCATCTGCTGTGACCTGCTGTCTTGCAAATGGGGGCTTTATTCTTTTTAAAGTTTCCTGTAAATATGAGGTGAAATATAGGTTCTTAAAAATATGTGTTTTTGATACAGTACAATTGTACATTTTTATATCCATCGGGGGGGGGGGGGGGGGGGTAATAGAAGGGCAAGAAAGAACCTCTTCACCAATTCCAGCGGAAACAGATTCACAGTGATTGTAAAACTCCTATTGATAGGTTAGGTGCTAGCAGGTTTTTTTGTCGTCTTTATGTTTGTTAAATAATAATTTAACAATATTGTGTACTTTGATTCCTTACTAACTGGGAACTGAGTACAGTAATTTCTTTTTTCTTTATGTTATGTTATAAATTACTCATAAAAACCTTTATGTAGGATTGTTAAATTAAAATTGCAATGGTTTTCGAGCAGGGTATACAGTAAGATCTCATGTAAAAATTAACTTAGCACTACTCTAGCCTTGAAAGCTCTGTGTTCTGTACTTCATATTAATAAGGCAAACTCTATGTCTCTGTTCTGTACCCAGGTCTGAAGCCATATCGACTTGGGTCTAGCCAATTACTTTCATTTAGCCAATCGTTGAGTTGAATGCATATTGTCTGTTCTATAAGTTTTACCAGTGTAGTGCCCCCTTGGTTTCAGCAGTACCTTTTCTCAGCACAATAGCTTAAACAGCCATTGATCACAGCAGTAGCAGTTGGCTGATTTCCCTTGAGAAAAGGCTCATTTCCACACAAGTGCTATGCCACTGGTAAAGGAAATTAGAGTTGTGTTCAGGAATGTGTCAGCCCTTGCAACTGTGAGTCAGTCAGAAGTCTCGATAACAGTTCTCTTTCAACTCTAACAATACTTTATAGTGCATTATTTCTCCACAACATTTAGCCCCCTGTTTACTAAGCCGTGCTATTGGCTGGCGGGGTGCGCTAATGCCGACACAGCCCATTCACTTTGAATGGGCTGTGTCAGCATTGCCGTGTGGCAGCCGCTAGCATAGCTTAGTAAACAGGGGGATTAGTTTTGTTTCTAAAAATACAAAATAAGTAGTTTAAGATCCCAAAGAATTCAACTTTAACATCTGGTCATGACCTCTTGAAGTGCAAAATTCAAGGTTATACTGTGTTATAATTTTCAAATTCTCAAATGTCAGACACAGCATTCCCCCTCCCCCCCCCCCCCCCCCCCCCGTAAGAATTTAACCAGGTGTAAACCCCATTCTTGATTTCTCTCTCCAGCTCAACACCTAAAGAAGCAGAGCAGGACTAATGTACAGCACAGGGACCCAGTTACCCATCTACCCAGCCAGTAGCTTCAGATAAGTGTTTTCTGCAACTTCGTTCCCAATTCAAAAACTCACTCCGTTCCCCCTAAGAACCAGTTGTTTTGTGATAAACTCCTTTTCTTCTGTGTCTGCTTCTTTACAGGCTAATTTCAGTCGGGAGCAAATGTCTCTCCCATGTAGGTATTATAGTGTCATGTTTATGCAATGTCCCCGCTTGAGTACTCAGCTATGTGAAGAAAAATTAGAAAAACTGAACAATGTGTACGCGCTAATAAAACTTGAACCGAACCTTCTTTCTTTGCCAGCTTGTAGCTTGCTTGCGAGGGGTACAACAGGACCTAGGAACACAGGCTGAAATTACCTACTGCCTTTCTAATAAAAAAAACAATAAGAAAAACCCTGCCTTCCTATGTGATACATCTTAGAATGTCCTGTCTTCTCAGCAGGAACTTATTAAAAGAATAAGCACATGTTCCTAATTTCTCCCACCCAGTTGGGCAGTGACACTTCTGAGCTAAGTAAAGGTTGTCCCTGCTCCTATCTCTAATCTAATCTAAAAAAAATATTTCTATAGTTCAAGCACCTTATACAGTTCTATGCAGTTTACATAAAAAAGGAACAAGGCATACCTGGGACAGTAAACAGAACATCCAATAACATCATATAAGCAAAAAAAAAAAAAAGAAGAAGAAGACTAAAACATCATAATCCTTACTTAAAAACTTCTCAAATAGTCATGTTTTTAATGATTTTCAAAATAAAATAATGACTAATCACAAAAGGAAGCTCATTCCATAATTTGGTGTCTGAAACAGAAAAGGAAGACTCAAAAACCTTCTAATAGACTGAGAGGAAGGTAGTTACAACACCAAAGTATCTCTTAGCCACCTAAAATTATTAAGGTTGGGAACAGCTATAGTAACATAGTAAATGACGGCAGATTACGACCTGAACCATCCCTCCAGTTTACCCAACAGTCACACTCATTATCAATTCATGATTAAATCAACAATGAATGTGATATTATATACATTAACAATCACAATTGTGAAAGAGATTGTAAAAACACTTCGTGCTCAATTGACATCTGCTCTAACTATACTTTTAGTTTAAAGAGGTGGTGCCTCAAGAAGCCCCCGGCTGTATAACTTCAAAACTCACGGGGACTGGGCTGCTTCATCATCGACATTCACCTCTGAGCTGATAAACTACCCATTATCTTATCTTCTCTTACTCAGATCGCTTTTTTTATTTATTTTCTTATTTTCTTTTTTGTTCAATATATATGTATACTTGAAGACTACTTAGCTTGTATGAATCTAGTCCTTCTCTCAATATGAGCTTTTTCAATGCTGATCGCGACCATGACCAACGGTGGCCAACGTTTCATCACCTGCTTCAGGGTAGTGTGGTCTGCGTTGATCTCAATTGTGATTGCTGGTTTAAACAAAATAGTTAGAAGGAGATTTCCTTCACAATATGTTATAATCGGTTGATTGATATTATATACATTCTCACGAGTCTTTCTTTCGCGTTTCTGGGACATAAACTGTAGAAGTCCGACGGGCTCTGTTCTTATGTTCCAACTACTGGAGTTGCTGTCAAAGCTCACTCCAGCCTATCCAAATCCGTCTTGTCATTTGCGGGACCCAGACCGTAAAAGTCTGCCCAGCACTGTCCTCAGTTCCAGCTACTGAAGTTGCCATTGAAGCCCTTTCCAGCCTATCCTAAACTGGATTGCCATATACAGACATAGACCTACAAAGTCTGCCTGGCACTGGCCTCAGTTCTTCACAGCCGGAGTAGCCATCTAAGTGTCACTCACACATCCACCCTTCAGCCATTTAAGTTTTTTTTTTTAATTTATTTTTGTTTTCTAACATCTGTTTTCTAAATAGTGTTCCTCTGTGTTCATCCCATGTCTTTTTGAATTACATCACTGTTTTTGTTTCTACCACCTCCCTTGGGAGGGCATTCCAGGTATCGACCACCTTCTCCATGAAAAAGAATTTCCTGACATTACTCCTAAGTCTACCACCCTGCAACCTCAGCTCATGTCCTCTAGTTTTACCATTTCCCCTTCTGTGGAAGAGATTTGTTTCTATATTAATACTTTTCAGGTATTTAAATGTCTGTATCATATCTCCCCTATCCCTTTTTTCCTCTAGGCTATAAATATTCAAGTCTCTTCTCATATATCTTATGACACAGGCCCCATATCATTTTTGTTGCCTTCCTCTGGACTGCTTCTAGTTTTTTTTATATCCTTAGCAAGATATGGCCTCCAAAACTGAACACAATAATTCAGGTGGGGGTCTCACCAATGAATTGTACAGGGGCATCAACACCTCCTTTCTTCTGCTGGTTACTCCTCTTTCGATGCAACCTAGCATCCTTCTGGCTATGGCTACCACTTTGTCACACTGTTTTTTTCGCTTCAAGGTCCTTGGACACCATCACACCAAGGTCCCTCTCCCCGTCTATGCATATCAGCCTCTCACCTCCTAGGACATACAGCTCCCTTGGGTTTCTACTCCCCAAATGCATCACTTTGCAGTTTTTTGCATTAAATTTTAATTGCTAAATGTAAGACCAATCTTCTAACTTTTGCAGATCCCTTTTCACGTTTTCCGCTCCCTCTGGGGTGTCCACTCTGTAACAAATCTTGGTATCATCTACAAAAAGGCCAACCTTACCTTTTAATCCTTCAGCAATGTCACTCACAAATATATTGAACAGATTCAGCCCCAGCACTGATCCCTGAGGCACTCCGCTACTTACCTTTCCTTCCTCCAAATGAATTCCATTGACCACCACCCTCTGACATCTGTCTATCAACCAGTTTCTAATCCAATTCACCACTTTGTGTCCTAACTCCAGCCTTTCAAGTTTATTTAAGAGCCTTCTGTGAGAGACCGTGTCAAAGGCTTTGCTGAACTCTAAGTAGATTACATCTAGCACATGTCCTTGATCCAATTCTCTGTTCATCCAAAGAATTCAATCAAATTTGTTTGATACGATTTACCTTTGGTAAAACCATGTTGGCTTGAATCTTGTAACTCATTGGATTCCAGGCAATTCACTATCCTTTCCTTCAGCAACGTTTCCATTACTTTTCCAAAAACCGAAGTGAGGCTTACCAGCCTGTATTTTCAAATTTCTTTTCTGTCGCCAATTTTGTGAGAAGGACCACATGTGCTCTTGTCCAATCCATAAGAACATAAGAGTAGCCATACTGTGTCAGACCAATGGTCCATCTAGCCCAGTATCCTGTTTTCCAAACAGTGGCCAAGCCAGGTTACAAGTATCTGGCAGAAACCCAAATTGTGGCAATCGCACAGATCCTCTCCCATCTCCAAGGATTTATTAAACAAACCTTTAAGAGGACCCTCCAGAATCTCTCTAAGCTCCCTCAATATCCTGGGATGGATCCCTTCTGGTCCCATGGCTTTGTCCATCTTCAATTTTTCAGGTTGTTCATAAACACATTCTTCTGTGAATAGTGTGATATCCACTCCATTCTTATATGTATCTTTACCAGCCAATCATAGTCCTTCTCCAGGATTGTTAAATCGCAAAAGGATTGTGAAAAACTGGAAGGGGACCTTAAGAGACTGGGTGACTGGACATCCAAATAGCAGATGACGTTTAATGTGAGCAAGTGCAAAGTGATGCATATGGTAAAGAGGAATCCAAAAGTCATTATTAAGATGGACTTGAGGAAAATCCACTGCTTATTTCTAGGATAAGCAACATAATATGTGTTGTACTGTTTTGGGATCTTGCCAGGTACTTGTTACCTGGATTGGCCACTGTTGGAAACAGGATGTAGAGCTTGATGGACCTTTGGTCTGTCCCAGTATGGTAACACTTATGTTCTTATATTCTTATTTTCTTCCGTGAACATAGAGTAGAAGAATTTGTTTCGCACATTAGCTTTTTATCATCACTCTCAAAGACAACATATGTTGTGTTGCTAAGCCATGCAATATCTTAAAAATAGTCGTACAAGCTTTGAGGTAGACTCTAGCCTGAACCAGAAACCAATGTGCTTTAATTAGTAATGGAGTCACTCTTTCAAATTTGCCCACTGAATAAACTAATTGCCATATTCTGCGATATTTGTAACCTTTTGAAAAGTGTTTGAGTACAGCCCACAAAAAGTATGTTAGAATAATTGAACTAACTCAGATTCATAGCCTGAACAATTCAAATCAAAAGTGTCTCAATCTTCTTAAATGAATAAAACCCTTTTTTTTTTTAACAGTGCCACATAATTCTCAAAATATTGCTTGGCATCCAAAACCACCCCCAGTATCTTTAGTTCTGATTCAACTAGAAAATAACAGTTATTTAAAAGTAAAGATTGACAAAAAGCAGTTTGCTGAGGATTAAATGCTAAAAATAATTTAGTTTTTTTCCAAATTAAAGTTTCAAATTGAATGTTACCACCCAGTTCTCCACCAATTTAACAAAGGATTCAACAAGTTTTCCAGAGGAACCAATAGAGTAATATTATTTACTGTCAGTTTTTCCTGAGGAACCAACAGGGTAATATTGTCAGCATCTATACAGTTCTTCACTGCAGACTTATACAATACTTTCCCAAAGATGACATTATTACATTAAATAGAATGGGCGATAAAGGGGAACCTTGTGGTATGTCGCATGATGAAACCCATAATAAGGAGAGTTCATCCTTTATCTTAACTTGGTAGGATCTAAGGGTTAAAAAAATATTTAAACCGGTTGAAAGCAGGACCAACAATACCAATATCTTCCAATATACATAACAAAATTTTGTGGTCAATTACATCAAAGACAGTTGCTAGATCGAATTGAATTGGCAAGACCTGCCAACCTTTACTCAACCAGTATTTCATCTCTAATACTAATGCACCCAAAGCTGTCTCTGTGCTAAAATGTTTTCTAAAATCTGATTGAGTCAGCTAAGCTGTTATGAAGTTCAAGACACTTTGTTAATTGTTGTGTAACTATTGCTTCCAAAATCTTCGCAAAAAGAGGAATGGATGCTGGTCAGTGCGATTTTCAAAATGGGCCTAAGAATAATATGAACCAAATAATTAGGGTAATGACCCTGCTCTAAACATAACCATTCCAAAAAAACTGAAACCAGTGAACTTAAAGATGGGTGGGACATGTTTTAAGTGGACATGCTGTAAGTATGTTTATGGTGTTATTATTTTGTATGTATTCTGTAATCTGCAGACTATAAGTATGTAAAATAATTAGCTCTTGCTGTGGTGGATGCCAAACAGTGAGGCAAGGTAATATCAGGTCTCTACTTTCCTACAGTTCCGAAGTTTGGGTCCAGGTGTAATTTGGAGACCTGGAGTTGCAATATTTTGAGATTATCAATAGAAATCAAACAAAATAAAACATGGAAAAGAAAATAAGATGATACCTTTTTTATTGGACATAACTTAATACATTTCTTGATTAGCTTTCGAAGGTTGCCCTTCTTCGTCAGATCGGAAATAAGCAAATGTGCTAGCTGACAGTGTATATAAGTGAAAACATTCAAGCATTACTATGACATTACTATAATCAGAAGTAAACTTCCATCACAGACTGAAAAGGAACAGAAGGGCACACTTCCCTGTAATTTATCCAGTTGCAAACTATGCCAAAATATTTCACAGGACCCCAAAGTCATCCACAAAGGAAAGATATTCAACATAAAGGGATCTTTCACTTGCACATCTTCCAATGTGGTATATATCATTCAGAGTAAGAAATGTAACGAAGGATGCTATATTGGAGAAACAGGCCAGATGCTTAAGACAAGATTCAATTTCCATAGACATCACATGAACAATACTAGTGCCAGTAGGGTTCCCACACCTGTTGGTCAGCATTTTACAGGGCCAGGACACTGTACCAGTGACTTCACAGTGAGAATCCTGAAAGGTAACTTTAAAACCATACAAGAACGTAAGACCTTTGAAGTCAGAATGATTGAATATTTTAACACCCAACAGAAAGGACTTAACAAGGATCTGGGTTCCTAGCCCATTATAAACCATAAAGCTGTATGTCTCTGTTGATCACCCCACCCCTCACCTATCCACACCCATCCTGTTAGAATATCAATGATATGCTTTGATGTCCCCATGCATACCTCCTACCCACCCCCATCCTCCCACCCTGTCAGACTGTTTTCACTTATATACACTGTCAGCTAGCACATTTGCTTATTTCCGATCTGACGAAGAAGGGCAACCTTCGAAAGCTAATCAAGAAATGTATTAAGTTATGTCCAATAAAAAAAGGTATCATCTTATTTTCTTTTCCATGTTTTATTTTGTTTGATTTCTATTGATAACCTTAAGAGTGGACTAACACGGCTACCACACTCCTCTACTTAATATTTTGAGAGAAAGGTGAGAGTTAAAGTTATACAAGCAGAGTTACAAGAGAAGAGATTCAGGCAGCAGGAGGAACTGGAAAAGAAAGAGTAGAAAGAAAGGGAAAGTCCTTAGAGAGATAAAAGCAGATGGGGAGAAAGAGCAGCAGAGATGCGAGACTTGGCAGGGAAGAAAATGAAGATAATGGACATTAGGGGAAACAAGAAAGGATAACTGTGGTTTAATGGGAAAGAGAAGAGATAATGAGGTAGTGATTAATAGTGATGAAACCTGGTATGTTTAAACTGAATTTTTTTCTAAACAAATAGATTATTGTACTAGTTAGCAAATATTTTAGTTGCATTCAAATACAGATAAATTGATTTAATTCCCAAATGTTGATACCATTTTTTCAACTATGTAAATGAAGAATATTTGCAGAATTTGCTCCTTATTTTACACAAACAAACTTAGGGCTCTGTTAACTAAGGTGCGCTAGCATTTTTAGCGCATGCACAAAATTAGCGTGCGCTAAATATGTAGGCGCCCATAGGAATATTGTGGATGCCTACACAGTTAGTACGTGCTAATGGTTAGCACGTGCAAAAAGCACTAATGCGCCTCTAGCATGGCTTAGTAAACAGGGCCCTTAAAATAAAAGCTCAGTATCACTCATAAGATTTGGATCTTCAAGCAGGAAAATATGGAGCTAACACAGTTTGTGAATGGAAGCAGAAGAGTAGATTTTTAGTAATAATGGACATGAAAAGTTATGCTTGTATAATATAGAGGGCCATAATCGAACAGGGCCGGCCATCTCTAAGGGCGGCCATCTTTAACACCGGCCCCGTCAAGCGGCGTACCCGACTGTATTATCGAAACAAGATGGCTGGCCATCTTTCATTTCAATAATACGGTCGGGGTCGGCCAAATCTCTTACAGATCGCCAGTGTTAGAGATGGCTGCCATTGGTTTTCGCCGATAATGGAAACTAATGGCAGCCATCTCAAACCCGGCCAAATCCAAGGCATTTGGTCATGGGAGGAGCCAGCATTTGTAGTGCACTGGTCCCACTCACATGTCAGGACACCAACCGGGCACCCTAGGGGGCACTGTAGTGGACTTCACAAAATGATCCCAGGTACATAGCTCCCTTACCTTGTGTGCTGAGCCCTCCAAATCCTCCCCAAAACCTACTACCCACAACTGTACACCACTACCATAGCCCTTAGGGATGAAGGGGGCACCTATATGTGGGTACAGTGGGTTTGGGGGGGGGGTTGGAGGGCTCCCATTTACCACCACAAGTGTAACAAGTAGGGGGGGATGGGCCTGGGTACACCTGCCTGAAGTGCTTTGCACCCACTAAAAACTGCTCCAGGGACCTGCATACTGCTGTCATGGAGCTGGGTATCTGCAGTAACAAAAGAGAGGGTAATACAGCATACAAATATACAGCACAGACAAAAAAGCACCACTGGGCCTTCAAGAAAGAGATAATAGCCATCCTTTTATTGTGAAAAAGACCCGACACGGGCTGTGTTTCGGCGCACAAGCGCCTGCCTCAGGGGTCAAGGTGTATCTTCACAATGTATAAGCAGAAATCCTAAGTGAATTGCCAGCTACCGCTGGACGTACTTTCAATCACGCTGAGAGCTGGCTAGTTTCCAAAACAGCCATCTCTTAACCACGCCCTCGTCCCGCCTTTGGTACACTGCTGACACGCCCCCTTGAACTTTGGCCAGCCCTGCGACGGAAAGCAGTTGAAGCCGGCCAAAATCGGCTTTCGATTATACCGATTTGGCCGGCTTTAGGAGAAGGCCGGCCATCTCCCGATTTGTGTCAGAAGATGGCCGGCCTTCTCGTTTGAAAATAAGCAGGCTGGACAGTAAAGAGGATCTGGTTATTTTAAAAAGAAAAATGTACAGGGCATTTTCGATGATGTTTTGCAGAAAATGTCCAAAAGTCAAGTGGCAAACGTGGTGACTTTCAAGCCAGAAAAACGTGTATCTTTTTGTTTCGAAAATGGCCGTTTGCTTTGTACGCTTCCGCGATGGAGTACAGTTGAAAATGTCCAAAATCGCCTTTCCATTATACCGATTTATTCGTTTTTGTGAGATAAACATCTATCTCCCGATTTGGGTCGAAATCTAGGCGTTTTTCTCTTTCAATTATAAGGTAGATGGTGTTTTTTCACCGGAGGGTGAGTGCAAGTGGACGATGTAGGTTCCACCTACGTGATATCCATGAGTAGTGAATAGTTTGTAAATGTGAGCATATAACAATTGTGTGTATTTGTAAAGCAGATAGAAGCCTGTAAGATCTACTACATGCTCTATTGCATTATTTTATTTAGAAACCCGACTCCTGATGATGCTCAAGTAGCAAAACACAGACTGTGTAGGGTCTGGGCTAATTTGCAAGAGGCGATGGTGGAGGAGTGATCGCATATTGATTTGGAATGTTTTGGAAGACTTGAGTCCTTAACTACCAAGAACCTTATGAACAACAGAACTTTATGTGGTCTATGTCATGAGTGGCTTGAACCTTAGGATAAAAAAAACACATGGACATAAGAACTGATGACCACACGACAGAATTTTGATCATATGACAGGGTTGTGGGGATAATCCCACTGATAACAACGTTTGAAGAATTGATTATTTCGGATTGTTCACTGGTTATAGAAGGTAGATAGTGATTGGTTGTATTAGCTAGAGATTTGAGGTGTGAGGATATGTGTATGAGTGTGAATGAGCATATGTGCTTGATCTCAGGCGAGTAAAGTGGTGTAGACATTTTTGATATTTGAATTAACATGTAAAATAAATTACAGCAGATATTAATTAAGGGGACAATAATTGTTTTAGATTTTACCAATTCCAGTGCACTATATCTAATTATGTTTTCTTCTTTTTTTGGACAATATTGAACTGTATTCTTTTTTTCTGCTTAAATGTATCCTTTTTTGGTTTTATATATATATATATATATATATTGTGGTTCCATTTTTTCTTCTGTGTTTGATTTTCAGTGAAAAAGAAACACACATGCCCCACTTCCAAACAAACACACATACACTCACACACCCTTTAGCCCTATCATATATGCTCCCTGCCCTGACATACTCTGCCCACCTTGTACACACACTACACTCAAATACCAACACGCTCTCACCCTTGCATTCACTCTGCCCCAAGAGAGACACACGCCTCTTGCCATATACACACTCCTCTCCTTTCCACATGCAGACCCTCCCCAACACCCACCGTGCCTCCAGATATGCACAGACACACACATGCATACAGAGTCCCTCCAATATGCACCCAGAGGTGGTCAGTATTTTTTTGGCCAACACTGGTTTTATTCCCACATATTCAATGCTGGGCACTGGCATTGAATATCCAGGCTGGATAACACTTATGTGGTTAAGTGCCCATAACCACACCCCTTTTTGCTTGCGCGCATTGGAATTTAGGTGCTTTGCTTTACAGAATACATTTAGGGGCCCTTTTACTAAGCCACGGCAAAAAGTGGCCTGCGGCAGTGTAAGCACATGTTTTGGGCGCTCGCTGGGCCAGTATTTACTATCCTGCTTATTTTCGAACAAGAAGGCCGGCCATCTTCCGACACAAATCGGGAGATGGCCGGCCAAATCATCTCCCCACCCCAGAGAGCATCAACCCTCTCCCAAAGACCTCCACCACCTTGTAGCCTTCCGGATTTACCTGACAGATGCCCTGGTGATCTAGGGTTGGGTAGGTAGCGATGATCCCCGGCTGCTCATGCTGGCTCCAGGTTCAAAATAGTTTTTATTTTATGGTAAGTTGGTTCTGAGTTGGCTTCTATGTTATTGATGGAGTTCGTTTCTATCTTATTTTCAAATGCACACTGCTGTAATCTGCTTTAATAGTAATGGTGGTATAGTAACACTTAAAAAAACTATAAACTATAAAATGGCAGCCAGAACCTGTAGTGAGATTACCACTAGAAGTCACAACCAGACAGGGAAATATTTTCCCATACACATATACTTTTGCAAAATGGAGATTACATGAGTTGATAGTTGCCCTACCCAAACCACACCCCACCACACCCCCTTGAAATATATGTTTGCTGAAATCACAATTTACATGTATAAGGAATCTACAGGTACAGATGCCTCTATATGTATAGGTGGAGATGCTTCTGAAGTAAGTGCCAAAATTATGTTACCGTTAATCCTTCTCTTGGCTTGATTAATGATAGCACAGCAATCACCATCTTTCTGTTTCTGTGTGGAATGATGCCCTTGGATGAATGGGAGTTACCTGACAGCACACATATTTAAGTGTTATTCCTGATTCCTTTTTTTAATCATTCATGGGATTCACAGAAAGAAAAATAGAGACAACATTCACATGCAGTTCTTTTCGTTTTTTGCTTCTCAATCTGTAGAGCAGTTTGGAATGTAAAATGAAGCAGAGGACCACAAATCTGAGGCCTGGTTGCTAGGCAGCATGATCTATTATTTTAAACAAACTGTACAGAACTAACTGCAACTGTCAAAGCTCCTGGTTTTCCGCAAAAATACAGAGCTGGAAAATAGAGTGAGCAAAGACGTTAACAAGAAGTTGCAAGAAATAAAAAAAGAGGATTGGATTTGATATACCGCCTTTCTGTGGTTACAATCAAAGTGGTTTACATATTATATACAGATACTTATTTTGTACCAAGCACCTATAATGTTAGAAACAAAGCAATGTTTTGCAAAAACAAAACAAACAAAAGAAAAAAAAATCCAAAATAAAAATGCAGTCCATTCTAGACTGCATAAAACTCTGGTATGCCCGCCGGGATGCCCAATAGTATCAGCCCATGATTTGTATTGGAGCGAGCTTGTAAGTATATTGATTGTTTTCTGTCCCCTTTGGTGCCTCTGATTCCCTCCTATTTGAAAGATACAACTCAGTTCTTGAACAAATTGCAAGAACTACGAAATATACCAAAGGGAACATTGTTGGTTACTTTTGATGTCCAATCACTATATACTGAGATACCTCAACAGGAAGCTTTATCCGTTTTAAAGGAGGTTTTAAAATTGCATCCTAGACATCAATTGGTCTCTATCGAGTTTATTATGAAATTGACATATCTGGCCTTAATGAATAAATCATTTTCAAAACAATTTTTGTTTTGTGGATAGCACAGATAGAGAGGGTAATACAGCATACACAACAAAAGCAACACTGGGCCTTCAAGACTGGGACAATTAAAATTCTTTATTGATGACCCGACACAGGCCGTGTTCCTTCCTCAGGGGTCTGACAATAAAATACAAGAATAAAAACAACCACATAAATATACATAAACATAAATCAATTATTTCAAAAATATATAATAAAAAACAGATGTATAAATAATATAAGTAATATAAACCTTATTACTAAAGACGAGGATAATGCAAACTTCATTGCTTACAAAAATAATAATGATGAATTTTAGCATATGGAGCATAAATAGTTTCATACAGATAATTAATGACAATTCAAAATGAATTTTAATTGTCCCAGTCTTGAAGGCCCAGTGTTGCTTGTGTTTTGTGGATAACAACATATAGCCACATGAAAGCTGTCACTGGGTTATGGTAAGAACAATTTTTATAGCATGACCTGAAGATATGCACTAAACAAAGAAGAAATATTTAGATCCATCCAAAAACTGTCATAGAATTTTATTTTCATACTTCACATCCAATCACGGTTTCTTGTTCTTGTGAAAAGATAAGTTTTGGGGAAAACACCTTAGCTGAATAAGAAATTGGACAGAGGTCTCTTGGACTGAAGTCACCAAACACATATAGAATAATGACAGAAATGCAACTCTTTTTTGTGGCATGCTAGGAAAAAAAAAAAGGGTATTCATTGCACACTGCAAAGTTCCTCTGCAGACTCACATATAACAATGCAATATAAGCCAGAAACAGAAATAAATTATACAAACTATTATACCTAACCCATTTCCAGATATGGCCAGAGCAAACAGGATAACAACAATCCAAGACCAAGATGGCGTCTTGAGCAGATGCTCATGCAGGAGCTCTGCATGTTGCAGTGTTTGACTTTTTCGTTTAGGAACCTTACCCATCCTTGATGGGGAAGTGGAGAGGGAAGACTCGGCAACAACCTCTGATGCCGAGTGGATCCCAGCCTTTGTGGCTGTTGATGCTGTATTTTTTTGGAGCCCCTGCATGTTCAGGGGTTTTGACCTGCTCCCAGGCTGGCTCCACCTCAGCTCAGAAGCCCTGTGTTACCTGGGCAGAAGAATGACCCAGGAGGTTGGATGGCTACTCTGGGTTCAATCATGGAGGCGCTTCCAGCTCTCACTTCTTCCCCTGAGGAGAACTTTGGCACTGGCTCACAGCATTTGGATCATCTAATTGTGAGTACAGGAGCTGCAGCAGGGGAAGGAGCTTCTGAGACTGTGGTGGAAATGATAGTGAGACCAGCAGTAATCACTTTGGACACATGTGGGATGCAATGAATACTCTCAATTTATCTCTAAGGCAGATAGCTACCCAGTTTTATCTGAAATTAATTTGGTTTTGGGACATTGACTGCCCAATCTCAGGTATTGGACCAGCAGTCAGGAAGAGTGGTCATTTTGGAGGGAAAAGTATCTGAACTACATTTTGAGAAGGATGGATCCAGAGGCAGGAGGTCAGTAGGCATTGTTCCTGCCCTCCTGACTCCAACTCTCGCAAGGTATGTGGCGGGGTGGGGATGGAGAGGAGTGGGGGACATTAGACCACTACAGAAGTTTTTGAGTCACATGGGGTGGGGGCTCATGAGGGGGTCCATTGGACCTCCAGGGATTTTTTGGTTTTGGGGGACACTGGGAGGGGGGGTTTGGGAGGGGGTCCACTGGACCAGCAGGGAGATTTTAAAGGTTAGAGGGGTCAGGGTTCACTGGACCACAAGGAGTTTTAAAGGTTACAGGGGTCAGAAGGAGTCCGATCATTGCTGGACAAGCCCATAAAAGCTGTGCCTACCACACAGGTCTTGTGAGCATGAGCCAGGAATGCTTGGATCCTTTTAACGACCAATGCTCAAAATTAATAGCATGCATATAATTTTCATGCTGTTAGTGTTGAGCCCATAAAAGTAATAATAAATGTGATCAGGGCAGTTACTAAGTCAAGGTGTTGATAGTAGCACGATGAGTCCAATGGTACCCAAGTTTTTAATGAAGATTGAAGAGTATGTTTGATTGAGAGCCAAAGCAGCTTCATACTCAAAGATGGTTCCCACAGCTCCACAAAGTTCAACTGCAAATTTTCTTTCCAGTCGTGTATGATGAAGTGTAGAACAATTGCTAGCAAAATGTTAAACAATTTCTTATGATCGTTTTGTGTCTTAATGTCTGGATTAGAGGAGAGCCAAATTATAGTTTTGTAGGAGATATCTAAGTCTCTGGATAAATCAAATATTAAAACCATTCTGTTCCAGATAAAATTTCAGTAGGCCTTGACTTTTTTGCAGAAATAAATCATATGGGATAAAGAACCAGATTCCTCTAAACAAGACCAGCAAAGGTCCAATTTAGATCATTTTCTAATTTTAGCTAATCAGGATGGGGTCTAATAAGCTTTATGGAAAGTAAAGAAACATGATTGTGCTATTGTCACCGATTTTGTGGGCCTAAGAGTTTTACACCAGAATGTAGATCAGTCAAATTAGATGAACAAAGATAATTCTTTCTAGAATACATTGTAGGCCTTCTTTTACTTGAATCTGAACATCCAGAAAACAAATTTCAGAAGGGTGACTAGTATATTGAAACTTCATAGTAGGATGACATTTATTCAGGTCTGACACAAAAGACTGTAGAGTGGATTCATGCCGTTGCCATATGTCAAAAATGTCATCTATATATCGCCACCAACATTTGACATCTCGAAATCCTTCCAAAGTATACATTTTATCTTCTTTAAGACATGCCATAACGAAGTTCGTCACAGAGGGAGCAAACGAAGCTCCCATAGCAATACCTGTACACTGTAAGAAAATGCCCTCATTAAAGAGAAAATGATTTATTCATTAAGGCCAGATATGTCAATTTCATAATAAACTCGATAGAGACCAATTGATGTCTAGGATGCAATTTTAAAACCTCCTTTAAAACGGATAAAGCTTCCTGTTGAGGTATCTCAGTATATAGTGATTGGACATCAAAAGTAACCAACAATGTTCCCTTTGGTATATTTCGTAGTTCTTGCAATTTGTTCAAGAACTGAGTTGTATCTTTCAAATAGGAGGGAATCAGAGGCACCAAAGGGGACAGAAAACAATCAATATACTTACAAGCTCGCTCCAATACAAATCATGGGCTGATACTATTGGGCATCCCGGCGGGCATACCAGAGTTTTATATATTTTTGGCAATATGTAAAAAATTGTTAATTTAACCTTCTGTTGGTTCAAATATTTAAATTCATTTTTAGTGAGAAAACCAGCATCAAGGGCCTCTAAATTAATCTCTCTCGTTTGCATCAGAAGCTGTTCTGTAGGATCTTCGGTTAATTGCTGGTAAACCACTGTTTCAGACAGTTGACGAATAACTTCATTCATATAAACTTGTTTGTCCATAACAACGATAGCGCCCCCTTTGTCAGCCTTCTGTATTGTTTCATTTCTTTAAATTATCATTGTATTAATGGTTCGTTAAACTTTCTCTCTAACAATTTAGCAAAGGATTTCTGTTTTTATAGTTTCTGGCTATCTTTTGTTTTCCAAATTGTTTTTGCTACTAGTAAATATTTGAATACATGCCAGATATCATCCAAAACAATTGATATTTGAGCTTTTTCTTCTATATGCCCTCCCAAGGTCAAAAATAATTTGGGTAAAGCAAGACCTCTAAGGGTATGCTTTAATTTGAAATTAAATGTGTTAATGATATTTTCAATATTGTTTTATTTCAAATGAAACATTATATTTTGATTTGTTTTATGATTGAAGACGCATTTAGGGTCCCTTCCAACCATCATTGCCAAAAATGTGTGCCAACGATTTTTCAAAATGTCCCCCAGCCCTTTTCCCATGCCTCCCCTGGTATCTCACCCTGCCCATGGTTTCTTTAGGGACAGGAGGGATCCCTAATCCCTCCTGCTCTGCTGATCATGGTTTTGAAAACATTATTTAATAACTCAAGGTGGCACCATCTTGAGTATAGTAATTGCTATACAAATGAAGGCCCTGATTTACTAAAGTGCAAAATGTTTTTACAAAGTAGACTTTTCATGTTAAGGGGGTAATTATTGAAGTGTTGTAAAAGTCCAGTCCCTGTGATATCTCAGGTTAGTAACTCATGTGGTATATGAATAGCTCATATAGGGGTCTTTTTACCAAGCTGGTGCAAAAGGGGGCCTGAGCTGGCATCAGCACATGTTTTTGATGCGTTCTGATGTCCCCTTTTACCGCAGTGGGTAAAAGACTATCTTTTTTTTAAAAAGAAATGACCATGCAGTAAGTGAACCACTTGCTGCGTGGCCATTTCAAGGAGGGGGCACTTACCACCACCTATTGAGGTGGCCCGGTGGTAGTTCTGGATTAGCGAGTGGTAAGACCACGTTGGGCTTACCGCTGCTTCGTAAAAGACCCCATAGGGTCTCTTTTCTCAAGTCGTACTAGCAGTTTCCATGCAGCAATTCTGACAGAGCCCATTCAAAGTGAGAGTGGTAATTAAATCTGCAGATGATAAATGTCACTCTCCTGCTTATTTTCGAAGGAGATGGCCAGCCATCTTCTGACACAAATCGGGAGATGGCCGGCCATCTCCTAAACCCAGCCAAATCGGTATAATCGAAAGCCAATTTTGGCCGGCTTCTACTGCTTTCCATCGCAGAGCCGGCCAAAGTTAAAGGGGGCGTTTCGGTAGGGTACAGAAGGCGGGACGGGGGCGTGGTTAAGACAAGGCCGGCTTCGGCCGATAATGGAAAAAAGAAGGCCAGCTCTAACGAGCACTTGGCTGGCTTCTCTTGGTCCATTTATTTTTAGGACCAAGCCTCAAAAAAGTGCCCCAACTGACCAGAGGAACACCGGAGGGAATTGGGGTTCACCTCCCCTTACTCCCCCAGTGGTCACCAACCCCCTCCCACCCAGAAAAAAAAAATTAAAAATCATTTTTGTGCCAGCCTCTATGCCAGCCTCAAATGTCATACCCATCTCCATGACAGCAGTATACAGGTCCCTGGAGCAGTTTTTAGTGGGTGCAGTGCATTTCAGGCAGGTGGACCCAGGCCCATCCCCCCCCTACCTGTTACACTTGTGGTGGTAAATGGAAGCCCTTCAACCCCCCCAAAACCCACTGTACCCACATGTAGGTGCACTCCTTCATCCCTAAGGGCTATGGTAGTGGTGTACATTTGTGGGGAGTGGGTTTTGGGGGAGATTTAGGGGGTTCAGCACACAAGGTAAGGGAGGTATGCACCTGGGAGCTATTTTTGAAGTCCACTGCAGTGCCCCCTAGGGTGCCCGGTTGGTGTCCTAGCATGTGAGTGGGACCAGTGCACTACAAATGCTGGCTCCTCCCACGATCAAATGCCTTGGATTTGGCCGTGTTTGAGATGGCCGCCATTAGTTTCCATTATCGCTGAAAACTAATGCCGGCCATCTCTAAAGCCGGCCCAAATGTTGAGATTTGGCCAGCTCCGACCGTATTATCGAAACAAAAGATAGCCGGCTATCTTGATTCGATAATACGTTTGAGACGCCGTTCGATTATGCCCCTCTCTGTGACCTCTATCATTCAACTTTATAGGTCAGAAGCTCAGCATTAATCTCCATTTCCATACATAAACAGGACATCAATGTACAATAAATTTACTTTATTTACAAGTTTAAGTGCATATTTCACCATAAGCTTCCTATTAACAACCATTTGCACGACTTAATCTAAAACATACTTCCCCACCCCACGTTAGAGCTCCTCCTGAGGAGACCCTGAGGTTACAAAGAAATAAGCAAAGTCAAAGAGAATGGGCACCAAACCTTTTAATTGCAATAGTTTGCAAAGTAATGTGATGGAGGCAATTTCCAGTTGTCGCTAGAGCTATCCTCAACAATCATTTGTGCTTTACAAGTATTTATACAGTAAAATATAACCAGAGCTGTGCAGTTGAATTCCTGCCAATCAATCGTTAGTTTCTTTAAAAAGGCTACAGGGTCTCTTTCCTTCTATATGCTCACCAGTTGTCTCAGCTTTAGTTACATAGAATTACATGCTCTATTCTTAGTTAAGGCTGAGACTCCTTTTGTTAACCTCTCCTGACCTTCAGGTCTCAACAAATTCCATCATCCAGGGCAGAACAGCTCCTTCTGACTTAGATGAGCTTTGGAGTCTATTGAGGACATAAATTAAATACCCACATATGTCCTACACACATATGTATATGTAGCGGGCTACTTAGATATGCCTTCCTATGCAAATGCAAGAAGAGCATTCTGAACCCCTACTTCTGAACTGTGGGTGGTCTATTCAAGGAAAGTAGCCCAATAGCTTTATCTTTTGGAGAGAACTATAAAGATCTGAGTTCAGAGAGGCACCTTGCCTTAAAGGGGGTTCAGTAAAGAGACTGTAATTGTCAGGGGGTACATAAATACATAAGCACCGCCATACTGGGAAAGACCAAGGGTCCATCAAGCCCAGCATCCTGTCTCTGACAGCGGCCAATCCAGGCCTCAAGAACCTGGCAAAACCCCCAAAACAAAACAAAAAATTTAAATTAATAATGTTCAATGGACTTTTCCCTCAGGAATCTGTCCAAACCCCCTTTAAATTCCGTAAGGCCAGCTGCTGTCACTAATAAGTAAGAAAAAAAAACAGACAGGAGATTCAGTGCAGACTCAGTGTGTTAGATATTTTTGATAAGCAGTATAAATAAGGATAATCAAAAAGGAATATCTTCTTGCTGCACAAGTGCTACAAGCACAGCCTTAGGTTGTTTCACCCAGAACGGATGGGCATCGAGAAGAGAAGCTGTAAATATGTACATACAGTAGGATTATGAATTGCATTTAAGAAGATACAAAGGACAAAGACCAGGGGACACTCAATAAAATTACATGGAAATACTTTAAAAGCAAATAGGAAGAAATATTTTTTTCATTCAAACTACTACTACTACTACTACTTAACATTTCTAGAGCGCTACTAGGGTTACGCAGCGCTGTACAAAATAAACAAAGAAGGACGGTCCCTGCTCAAAGGAGCTTACAATCTAAAGAACGAAATGTCAAGTTGGGCAGTCTAGATTTCCTGGGTAGAGGTGTAGAGGTTAGGTGCCGAAGGCGTCATTGAAGAGGTGGGCTTTAAGCAGAGATTTGAAGATGGGCAGGGAGGGGGCCTGGCATATGGGCTCGGGGAGTTGAGAATAGTTGAGCTCTGAAACTCGCTGCTGGAGGATGTGGTAACAGCAGTTAGCGTATCCGGGTTTAAAAAAGGTTTGGAGAAGTTCCTGGAGGAAAAGTCCATAGTCTGTTTTTGAGCTGGACATTTGAGAAGCCACTGCTTGCCCTGGGATTGGTAGCATGGAATGTTGCTGCTGTTTGGGTTTCTGCTATTTGTGCTTTCAGGTTGTGTCAAAGGTTGGCACAGCTCACTGGTTTTGTAGCATAGATGAGCAAGCTAGAAATCCAGGCCCTAGCAGCTACCATATCTGTCCCTTCTATTTCTTTCTGAACAAGTTTGTTCCAGCCATGTAATTTTGATGAGGGCAGAAGAAAATTAGGGGCTGGTTTACTAAAGCATGATAAGCGGTTACTCTGTGAATTACTGTATGTCTGCAGTAAAATTTTCTGCACAACCATGGCTCTTACTGCACACTGAATTGTGTACGACTTGCTATGGCAGGATTTAAGAAACGGGCTCTTTATTTGGCATCTGGCCCCTAGCACTACTATTGCAAGACTACCTTTAGAGGTCAGATCTAACATTTGGAACCAGGAGGCTTATGCCCCCCTTCTGCCACCAGAACCTCCCCCTCCCCCCAGCAAGAGTCATGGGGGATGTCGGTTGTGGTGGGGAGATTTGATGGGGGCCTACTAAGGAAATGTCAAGCATGGGGAGACTTGCTGTTCAGTGCAGGGGGTGTTGGGGAGGTGAGGTGATTTAATGGAGCCTGCCATGAAGAAGTTGGGAATGTGTTCTTGCTGAATGTTTTGGGGGGTGTCGGAATTTGTTGCTCAGTGTTGGGAGTGTCAGCCGGTGATAAGCTTATTCTTAATAGCATAGATGCACTTATATCTCTTCTTGAGAAAACATTAAGTGGATCTGGGTTCTTGGTAATGCACTTGTGGAAAAGGTATGTCCGGTGTGGTAACTTCATGCCCAGGTGCTGGTTACACCTCAATAGTTCTAGAATAGGCTTTTCAATTATTATTCATTAATTTTTGCAACTAATATCTGGTAACTGCAAAACGTTACTGCACTTTAGTAAACAAGCCTATTTGTATATTTTTGTGTTTGCATCCCTAAATAGGTATATGCTAGAACAGAGAAGAAACAAGGGCGATATGTAAAAGACATTCAAGTATATCAAATGTATAAATAAGGCAGAGAAGCAAATATTTTTTCTGTGAGAAGGAAATTGCAAAATAAATAAATAACAGCCTAATTTACATATTAGCATGGAGTGCAGTGTTTAACCTATGTTACTGCTAAAATTGTATTTACTAAGCAGCCTTAGTGCACCGTAGTAATACTAAAGTTCACAGAAGCAGTATAGTTACCCCACAGAGTAATTAAGGTCTCAGTCTCAGTGATGCAGGTTTCATCATATCACTTACATTTCATCAGTTCATTAATAGTTTCAATGGGGGAACGCATGGCATCTCTGAATGTTTTAGGAGTCTCTAAATATGGATAGACTCAGTACACTTGTGACCTTGTTCAGGTCTACATTTTTAAGGCCAGCTCCATATTCTAAGGAAATTGATTATTTGGGTTATTACTAAAATTTTGTTTAAAATGTGTCAGTGCTGGCAATGCTATATGAATGTGTTGTGAAAGGTGATTGAATCTCTAAGCAGCTAACCAGCAGAGGGCAATATTATTCCAAGAAAGAAATGCTAAGGTAAACTCCCATAGGACTTCTGTTGAAAGAGGTACACAAAGTAAATTTCTGTGAAAGGCTAGTTATGTATGCACAAGATGCTGGCAGCCATGCTAAAGTAAGTACCTTGATCTCTGAAATAGTTAAGCTAGTCTAGACAGGGCTAGAGAAAATTCTGGGTAAATCTCTCTGAATTGCTACCTTTGAAGATATGCAGAAATGGAATCCAGGAGGTATACTTTGTGCAGTAAGAAGAGAGGGCTATCAGTGTCTCCTTGGGGCTCTCTGTAACAGAACACAAATACAATACGAATCAGAGAAAATTTTTCTTCACTCAATGTGTAATTAAACTCTGGTATTCGTTGTCAGAGAATGTAGTAATGGCTGTTAGCTTAGCGGGGTTTAAAAAAGGTCTAGATGGCTTCCTAAAGGAAAAGTCCATAGACCATTATTAATTTGACTTGGGGAGAATCCACTGCTTATTTCTGGGATAAGCAGCATAAAATGTATTGAACTTTTTCAGGATCTTGCCAGATATTTGTGACCTGGATTGGCCACTGTTGGAAACAGGATGCTGGGCTTGATGGACCTTTGGTCTGTCCCAGTGTGGCAATACTTATGTACTTATGTCGGACCGCTTTAGCTGAATTTCACACAAGAACCGAAGAACACCTAATGTCAAAGGGCATTTCTTTTTGCCCTCATGCATGCATGCCTGGGGATTAAAACTAAGCAAGAAAGCAGGTGGGGAGATTAGCTTCACTCACTGAAGTGATGCGAGGATGAGAAGGTGAGCAGAGCAGTGCAGGAGGTGGTGAACCTGGCCTCTGCCTGCTGAAGTGAGGAGACAGCTAGGAGGTGAGAGAAGCAGCATGGCAGATGGGGAGCCCGGACCCCACCTACCAAAGAAGACTGGAAACTAAGTGGAGCAGAGTGGTAACAGGGAGACTGGACTCCACCTGCTGACATAGAGGTGGCTCAGAAAACAGTGAGCAATAGGAGTAGGATGAACTGGAGGGGTTTGTGAGATAGTGTGGAAGTAAGGAAAAGAGGAATGAGAAAGATCTGGTAAAGCGATGCAGGGGTGAGGGAGGGAAAAGCGCCAGGAACACATGGAGGAGGGGGAAGAGAGATACAGAGACCATCACAGATGGACAGTGAAGGGGAGCAGAGTGGACTGTCCACTGCCTTCTCTCTCTCTCTCTCTCTCTCTCTCTCACACACACACACACACACAAAGAGGGGCATTTTCGAAAGGTCGTCCAAATCTAAATTTGGACGTCCTCATGAAGTCAGCCAAAATCAGGTAGGTATAATCGAAAAATAGTATGGAAATGCCCAAAAATAGTTGAAAATGCCCAAATCAGGGATGCCCAAAGTATAGGAAAAAGGACGCCCTTAGACATTCCATTATCACAGTTGAAAATGCTCAAATCAGGGACGCCCAAATTATAAGACAAATACTGCAAAGACATCCTTAGTACAGTAACAAGGATGTGTTTCTCACAGAACAGCCAAAGGACGTCCATCTTACTAGGCCCACCGAAGGACGGTGGCCCTGTAACAGGGACGTCCTTCGGCGGTTCTATGAGAAAGACGTACTTATAACTATACTTTGGACTTCTTTGATGTACCTGGTTGTTCCGTAAGTACAGTGCATGTAGTTGTGGACAGCCAGATACGGAAAATATAAAGAACATTTATAGGTGTAAAGTACAGTAACAAGGACGTGTTTCTCACAGATCTGCCGAAGGACGTCCATCTTGCAAGGGCCATGTCCTTCGGCAGCTAAGGGAAATATAAGGAACATACATATTTTATTGTGTATATATGAAGAGGTTCGCATACTTGATAATGATTCAGATAAGAAAGACTCCGCACATGTGATCACGTACTCATACAAATAAGGCCCCGCATGCATGACAACAGTCCATGCACGTCATGGATGTCCATACGACATGGTCGTTCACGTGCTGACTCATCATCCATATATGGGATGGTCATCCATATATGGAAGTGTGCATGCAAGGACGTCCGTCACACATGGGCGTCCATATAAGGTGATGCATGCTTTCCAACGGTTATTCACTGAGAAACATGGCGCTGCAAAGAGAGCCAAATTTCAGCGAAGCTGAAACTTTGTGCTTGGTGCAGCTGTGCATCAAGTACAGACAAATCCTGTTTAGGCACCACCACCACCTGCCCCCCAGGACTTTCTCCATCCAAGCCTGGGGTGAAATAAGGGACAGGTTGGAAAGGTAAGTGTTTGCTCCCCCCCCCCCCCCCCCCCCCGTAGCTACACATATAAGAGCTCCCTCAGCAATATAAGCACAAACTGTAGTCTACATTCAAGGGTAATCAGTGATATGTGCACATGCACATTCATTAATAGAATTTATGTACTAGAAAGGAAAAACATTCCTACCACATCCCTACAATACTGCACACAAATGGTACTCTCTGTCCTCATGTCCACCTCAATGACATCATCTGTACCAGTGTTGTGAATCTCTCCTATTTGATTTCCAAATGAATTTGTGTTCTGAAGGCAAGAAGGGCCATCCCCTGACTCCTGGTGTACAAACTTATATCTTGCAGAAGATTTGGCATTCAGAGGGACCTCGAGTCCCTCCGGCGGAGGTTCTGCAGAATCAAGTGGGAGAGCCCTGACATGATCAGGGCAGTGAGACGGTGCCTCAGGGCTCGACGTAAGTGTTATAAACAGGGCACCTGTACCCATTTGTAAATGTATTTATTTAATAATGCAAATGTTGTGTACAATATCAGTTTCCATGTGGCTAATAGGCAACTAGTAAGTCATAACACCTCTGTCCCAGATCAAGGCCTGAGGTTGCAGCTACCCTCCCATGAGTGTGGCTGTAACTTCCAACTAACCTCCTCTGAGATGAATGAGGTGACGTGCCTCACTTCTGTATCCCCATTTCTGGGGTGGATATGATTTCATGGTATTCTTGCCTGATGTCCTGCTCTTAGTGGATGTCACAGCATGATTTGAAAGTAATATAAAGAAATAGTGCTTCCACCCCCTCCTCCTCCCCCCCAAATGGTCATCCTACCATAGTCACAACTCAAAATGCTAACATGCTGCTGAGGAATGAGTGTTCCCTGCCAACACATCTTATAGTGTATTCCTTTTTCAGACCAGCTTCCAGGGGTCCCTGTCATGTCATCTCATGCATCTCACACCACATGTGTCTAGCCCAGGGCTCACCACTGACGCAACCTTTCCACATTCCTGCCTTATGCCAGCCAGCCAGCTCCTGCACTATGCAAGCCATGTTGAATGTGCTGATCTCAAGGACAAACCTTTTATGTACACAGGGCGCCAGCAGCAGGAGGAGGAGGAAGCTGAGGCACCAAAAGTGGTGGAAGAGGAGGAGGAGGAGGAGGAGGCAGAGGCAGCAACAAGCCAAGTACCAGATCTCTGACATGACATGCCTCCCTTTGAGGGAGATGAGGGCCCAACACCGCCCGCCTTCTCCACCTCATCCCCATCCCCAGCTGCATCTCCTGCCGCAACCCCAGCCCCATCCCCAGCACTTCGCCTCCTGCAGCAACTGGTGAATAGCCAAAACCAGGTGCTGCAGGAGGTGTCAGCAATGAGGCTGGAGATGGCGGCAATGCGGCAGGCTAACGAGCAGCACTTCAGGCGAAGATCTGTTATTTAAGAAAACAGCAAGGCAGACGATCCGCAAACTCCAAGATGGAAAACAACAGAGCAGATCAGTAGAAAATCAACATGAATTTATTAATAAAACATTAAAAAGCCCGACACAGGCCGGGTTTCGTCCAATTTTGTCAGCGGCTACAAGGAAACAAATAAAGCACATAAACATGAAAATAATAATGAGAATAAATATAAAATAAATATAAAAACCCAGCTAAAAACATATTAGCACCATGACAGAACCTAATATCATAAATTTAGAATATATAAATACATTCCACAAATATATCAATATACAATATGTAAGTAATATAAAAAGAAAATAATAATAATAATGTAAGAAGCTATATATATATACAGTGGTGGAAATAAGTATTTGATCCCTTGCTGATTTTGTAAGTTTGCCCACTGACAAAGACATGAGCAGCCCATAATTGAAGGGTAGGTTATTGGTAACAGTGAGAGATAGCACATCACAAATTAAATCCGGAAAATCACATTGTGGAAAGTATATGAATTTATTTGCATTCTGCAGAGGGAAATAAGTATTTAATCCCTCTGGCAAACAAGACCTAATACTTGGTGGCAAAACCCTTGTTGGCAAGCACAGCGGTCAGACGTCTTCTGTAGTTGATGATGAGGTTTGCACACATGTCAGGAGGAATTTTGGTCCACTCCTCTTTGCAGATCATCTCTAAATCATTAAGAGTTCTGGGCTGTCGCTTGGCAACTCGCAGCTTCAGCTCCCTCCATAAGTTTTCAATGGGATTAAGGTCTGGTGACTGGCTAGGCCACTCCATGACCCTAATGTGCTTCTTCCTGAGCCACTCCTTTGTTGCCTTGGCTGTATGTTTTGGGTCATTGTCGTGCTGGAAGACCCAGCCACGACCCATTTTTAAGGCCCTGGCGGAGGGAAGGAGGTTGTCACTCAGAATTGTACGGTACATGGCCCCATCCATTCTCCCATTGATGCGGTGAAGTAGTCCTGTGCCCTTAGCAGAGAAACACCCCCAAAACATAACATTTCCATCTCCATGCTTGACAGTGGGGACGGTGTTCTTTGGGTCATAGGCAGCATTTCTCTTCCTCCAAACACGGCGAGTTGAGTTCATGCCAAAGAGCTCAATTTTTGTCTCATCTGACCACAGCACCTTCTCCCAATCACTCTCGGCATCATCCAGGTGTTCACTGGCAAACTTCAGACGGGCCGTCACATGTGCCTTCCGGAGCAGGGGGACCTTGCGGGCACTGCAGGATTGCAATCCGTTATGTCGTAATGTGTTACCAATGGTTTTCGTGGTGACAGTGGTCCCAGCTGCCTTGAGATCATTGACAAGTTCCCCCCTTGTAGTTGTAGGCTGATTTCTAACCTTCCTCATGATCAAGGATACCCCACGAGGTGAGATTTTGCGTGGAGCCCCAGATCTTTGTCGATTGACAGTCATTTTGTACTTCTTCCATTTTCTTACTATGGCACCAACAGTTGTCTCCTTCTCGCCCAGCGTCTTACTGATGGTTTTGTAGCCCATTCCAGCCTTGTGCAGGTGTATGATCTTGTCCCTGACATCCTTAGACAGCTCCTTGCTCTTGGCCATTTTGTAGAGGTTAGAGTCTGACTGATTCACTGAGTCTGTGGACAGGTGTCTTTCATACAGGTGACCATTGCCGACAGCTGTCTGTCATGCAGGTAACGAGTTGATTTGGAGCATCTACCTGGTCTGTAGGGGCCAGATCTCTTACTGGTTGGTGGGGGATCAAATACTTATTTCCCTCTGCAGAATGCAAATAAATTCATATACTTTCCACAATGTGATTTTCCGGATTTAATTTGTGATGTGCTATCTCTCACTGTTACCAATAACCTACCCTTCAATTATGGGCTGCTCATGTCTTTGTCAGTGGGCAAACTTACAAAATCAGCAAGGGATCAAATACTTATTTCCACCACTGTATATAAAGGTAAATTGTAGACCAAACTTGGAAACTGTCAATATAAGTCAATAGATAAAGTAAACTGCATTAATAATATAAAATCTCACTGAATAAATTATACAATAAGTATATATTAAAAATGTATATCATGATTTTTAAATAATAACACCAGATAGGACACCCACCTACTCACAGATCCTTATTGCCAATATTGGAAACTGTATAACCCAGTTGCCATAACTGTATGAGAATTAAGAAAGAGAGAAAGTAAAAAAAATATATCAATGATAAAAATAAATTTAAAAAATATATAATATAAAATGATGACATATGGGTTGACTTACATCCTTGAGTCATCTTCGCTGTGTTCTTTGTTGTGTTGGAACATTCACATAACACAGATAAAATACTTGTCAGCATGACACAAATGAAACCTCTTAATGGGTAACATATTAGAACACTCATATAATATATGAAACCATTTCAGAGGGCAACATTCTGCAACCTGATACAATCAATGGTACTAAGCCATGCCAACTACTGTAATGGAATTTATGCGGGATGCAAAGAGAATCTTATAAAGAAGCTTCAAACCACTCAAAACACAGCAGCCAGGCTTATATTTGGAAAATCATGATTCAAAAGTGCCAAACCACTTCGTAAAAAACTACATTGGCTCCCAATCAAAGAACGTATTACTTTTAAAATCTGCACCCTGGTCCACAAAATTATGTATGGTGATGCCCCGGGATATATGACTGACTTCATAGACCTGCCTACCAGAATCTCAACCAGATCATGATGAACATACTTAAATCTTCACCACCCTAGTTGCAAAGGACTCAAGTACAAATCAATTTATGGATCCAGCTTCTCCTATATAAGCACGCAACTTTGGAATGCACTCCCTAAAGCCGCAAAAACTACATACGACCACTTCAACTTACGGAAATCACTAAAGACCAACCTGTTCGAAAAGGCATACTCCACTGACCCAACTTAAGTGCCTGAACCCAGCAACACAAAGAAACCTAAACTTGTAATGAACACTATGAACACTATATAACTTCCCTCTCTACGATTTCAAATGTGTCTATAACATATTTATCTAATTGACAATAACATCACTCTGTATTTGTTTCATCACCGGAGGTGGCTATCGCCTCACGGTACTATCTAAGCCACATTGAGCCTGCAAATAGGTGGGAAAATGTGGGGTACAAATGTAACAAATAATAATTATATATATATATATATATATATAAGCACAATACATAGTAAAATAGTAAATGGCATGCATCCCATCCACCCAAAAAGGTGGCCAGAGTTGTAGTTTCACCCATTTATGCCCTGTGTTAAGTGTGAATGTCATTTAAATTATGCTTTGGTGCACATTTTCAAAGCAGAAGGGCATCACAAAACGCCTTAAAAATGTCCATCTGCTAAAAATGTACAAATTCCAATTTTGGAAAGTCAGAATTTGGGCATTTCCCACTGCAATTCATCCAAACAGCAAGGGGGCATGTTGTGGTTGTGTTTTGGGCTGGACTAGGGAGGGTCCAAATTTAGGACATCCAACAGCGATTTCAAATAGGAAGAAACGTCCATATCTAGAAAGAAGGATGTGTTTATCTAGTCCTGTTTCAGTCACATCCAAGGTATACAAAGTTCCTCTGATTGAGCAGCTGATCACTGGAGAGATTAAGGCTTGGCTTCTCCTTAATCCCTCAGTGGTTGCTGCCCCCCTTCCTCTTCCTGAAATTGAAACAGGAAAGGAAAATCAGGCTCTAGGTCAGCCAGCGGCAGGAATTATAACCATTCTGAACAAACCAGCAAACAGGTGAGAAGAGTAGCCTAGTGCAGTGGACTGTAAATCAAGGAGCACAGATTCAAATCCAACTGTAATGCTATTTTTTTTCCTGGGGCTCCCTTCAGGAACAGAAAAATACTTACTGTACCTAAGTGGTGTTCCCTGGTCGGTAGCCACCTGGGGCGAATCGCCGCTGCGCACCCCCTCGGGTGCATCGCCCCCCCCCCCCCCCGGGTGCAGCATGACACCCCTCAGGTGCAACATTGTCCCCCCCCAGCGCATCACTTCCAAGCATCCCCCTCCCCGGGTGCATTGTTCTTACTTCCTGGGGTGCTGGGTGCAGCTGCACGGCTGTTGGCTCCGCTGGTTCCCTGCTCACTCTTCTCGGAACAGGAAGTAACATCAGAGGGAGCAGGGAACCAGCGGAGCTGACAGCCGCATGGCTGCTCCCTGCAACCCTCCTGCAGAGTGCACCCGGGGTGGACCGCCCCCACCTCCCTGCCCTCAGTACGCCGTTGATGTGCTTAAAAATATAAAACACCTGCAAGCCTAAAGGCTATTATGGTGTACATTCAGGTATAGTATTTTTCTGTTCCTGGAGGGATCACATTTACTCTTGGTTTACAGTTCAACATACTAGCTACTAGGTTACTCCTCTGTGTGGCCATTTTCATAAGAATGTTGCCAGACAGAAGTAGCAGTGCCTAATTTCCCCCCCATTTATAATTTAAATGTTTCAGTTTGTAAAATGGTTGTTCAAGTTGGGCACATTCAGTGGAAGGACATCCTTCTCACATATTTTTGAACAGGAAATCTGGACGTCTTTCCTGTTTACAAATTGCTATGAGATGGGTAGACATTATGAGCAGGACGTCCAAATTCAGACTTGGACGTTCTTTTGAAAATGCCTCTCTTTGTTTCCATCCCCTTTGTATATAGGGATTATCTCTGTTTTTCCCATACATTTTTCAATTCTGTCACTTTTTATTTGTACTCACCCCCATGCCACTTCCCAAAGGGAGCACAATAAATCAGGGTTTTAACAAATCAAGAAGGACATGTTCCACTCCATGTGGAAACTCAAACGTGTGAAACCATTCTTCCCGAGGGAAACATTTCTGAACCTGATACAATCAATGGTACTCATGCCACCTAGATTACTGCAATGGAATTTATGCGGGATGCAAAGAACAACTCATAAAGAAACTTCAAACCACTCAAAACACGGCAGCCAGGCTCATATTTGGAAAAATGAGATTAGAAAGCGCCAAGTCCCTTCGTGAAAAATTGCACTGGCTCCCAATCAAAGAACGTACTGCTTTCAAAATCTGCACCCTGGTTCATAAGATTATCTACGGCGAGGCCCCGGGATACATAACAGACCTCATCGACCTACCAGTCAGAAATTCAACCAGATCAACACGAACATATCTAAACCTCCACTACCCAAGCTGCAAAGGACTCAAATACAAATTAATTTATGCATCCAGCTTTTCTTACATAAGCACACAACTATGGAACGCACTACCAAAAGCCATGAAAACAACTTATAACCACCTAAACTTCCGGAAATCACTAAAAACTTACCTGTTCAAAAAAGCATACCCACCGACCCTACTTAAATACCTGAACCCTGCAACACTATTAAACCAAAGAACATAATGGACATAACGTAACTCTTCCTCTATATGATTCCTAGTATGTTTGTTCCACATGAACCTTATTCTACCATAACATCACTGTGTAACTGTTTATACCAGAATTGGCAAACGCCTTTTACGGTACTATGTAAGCCACATTGAGCCTGCAAATAGGTGGGAAAATGTGGGATACAAATGTAATAAATAAATAAATGAGAAAGAGTCAATGTATGTCAAATAAAGTATCAAATCGCAATTAATAATTGGTGAGATAGGAGAAATTGAGTATTTACTAGTGGTATTTATATATTTGTTTGGCTCCCCAAAGGGAGGGCATGCCAGGCTTCCACCACTCTTTCTTCTAAGTTTACAACCATGCAACCTCAATTAATGCCTTCTAGTTCTACTGTTCCTCATCTCTGAAAGAGATTTGTTTATAGATTAACACCTTTCATGTACTTAAACATCTATATCGTATCTCTCCTGTTTCTCCTTTCCTCTAGGGTGTACAAATTCAGGACTTGAAGTCTCTTCTCATACATCTTTTGGCACAAATCCCATACCATTTTTGTTGGCTTCCTCAGAACCGTTTCAAGTCTTTATATGACCTTGGCCTCCATAATTAAACAGCCTACTCTATAAGGGGCCTCACCAATGACTTGTACTGAAGCATTAATGTCTCCTTTCTTCTGCTGGTTACTCCTCTGTTTATGCAGTCTAGCATCCTTTTGACTTTGGTTTGATTTGTGCTTATCAGCCTCTTATTCTTTATCATGTATCATGTTCCTTTGGATTTCTACACCTCAAGTGTATCACTCTGTACTTCGTTGCATTGATACTAGAGGCACTATTACTGCTTATCTTCGGATACCAGGCTCCTAAACTGTCATATGATAGCAAGGCTGCCATTGAGCATTCATGTAACCAGAATCAACTGGTTACCCCTGCTGTTACCCATACCAGATTCCAATGTACCCGTCATTCTGCTTTTTTTTTTCTTTAAGTCCAACTCTTTGGAATGCCCTATCGTTTGTGCTTTGTAATGAACAGTCCTAGCCTTGCTTTAAAGTTATTCACTATTGTTACTCTTCCAGCCTTGAATTATAATGTCTGGACCCAGTGTGTATGTCCCCTTTGTTATTTTACTCTGGGGTCCTTTTACTAAGGCATGGCAAAAAGTGGCTTGCAGTAGTGTGGGCGTGTGTATTTGGCACACGCCAGGCCAGTTTTTACCATGTCTGGGGAAAATGGGCTTTTTTAAAATGGGTCGGGAAAAGGACCTGCGGTAAAATTGAAACCAGTGCATGCCTATTTACGGCCTGAGCCCTTAATGCCACTCATTGATCTAGCGGTATGGGCTCATGCGCTATACATGCGGTGACTGGTCGGCACACGGCAACTGCTGATTAATGCCACACATGGTAGGAAATTGAAAAATAATTTGTCACGGCATTATGGGTGTGCACCAAATCTGAAATTACCACCAGGTGGCATGCTATCCTGGTGGTAGTCTCATTTTGGTGTGAGCTGCACACATATAGAGCCTACCACACCTTTGTAAAAGGGCCCCTGTATTTGTTTTTATTTACTTGTTTTATCCTTTCTCTCTTGATGTTACTTTCTCCTTTTCTATCATGAGTTATAGTTCCTTTTCCTTTCATTTTAAATTGTTATTTTATTGTTTGTAAACCACTTTGATTTTACGAAAGGCGGTATATCAAGATTGAATAAACTAAACTAATGGCTTGAGTGATCATGGATGAAATGTTGGGGTAAAGAACTGCTTCCTGGGACTTGTACTGATCTTGTGCTCTGGAATTGGGTGTTCATTTTCAGGCCAATCAAGGAATCCACCAGAGATTAAAGAAATGTTATTGAAAAGTTGCCCAAAAGAGTCTACAGTGAACCGTGAAAGTATAGGCTTTTTATCCAAGCCCCCTTAGGTCAATTAAGGTACTGATCATCAAGGAAGAGAGAGAGAAAGGAAGGCAGGCTGAAGCGCTGTGCCTGCTCTACTTTCACTGATGCCGGTGTACACCAAGGTAACAACTTTAAATTACAGCCGGCACGCAGGAAGGCGAGGGGCAGGTGCAGGACTGCGAGAAGAGGGCGGCCAACGCAGGTCGGGCTGCCACTGAGAGAGAGAGAGAGAGGGAGGGAGGCGTGGGGTATGGAACTCCGAAGACAGGGGGGCATGGAACTCGCAGGGGAGGGAGGGGGCGGGCCTGGAACTCGGAGGAGAGGGGGGCCTGGAATTCGGAGGACGGGGGGAGGGAGGGGGGCGATTCTCCGTCGATTGAATCCGCACCTCCAACGTTCTTTTGGTGGCTGGTGCTGGTTTCCCTTTCCTCTCACTGATCCGCCCTCTGATGTCATCAAGTTCCGATGCGAGGGCAGACCAATGGGAATTGTGTTACGAACCCAGGCATCCAGGCGTAGAACGTTGGAGGTGCAAATTATTATATAGGATGTTCTATATAATAGGAAGACAGCATAAGCAGCAGCAAATTATATGTAAAGCACTGATAATGAAGACTAAAAGGGAACTTGAAAAAAAGCTTTTGTAAAAGCAAAAACTCATAGAAAAAATTGTATCAGATGCACTAAAAAGCAGAAAGCCTGTTAGGGGGTTAGTTGGACCATTAGATCATCAAAGAGTAAAATGGGCAAGGCTATAGTAAGTTTTTAAGTGATTTCTTTGCTTTGATCCTTTCTGAGGTGGGTGTAACAGAGTTTCCCCATGTCAGAAATGGTATTTGAAAGTGATGAAACAGAGGAACTGAAACACATCTCAGTGAACCTGGAAAATATAAGTAGCAAAATTAACAAGCTAAAGAGCAGTAAATCACCCTGACCAGATGGTGTGCACCCCAGAGAACTGAAAGAACTCACAAATAAAATTGCAGACCTTCCATTAGTGTTCTTTAACCTATCATTATAATTATCCACAGAACCTGAAGATTGGAAAGTGGCCAGTACAATGTCACTTCTTTAAAAGGGTTACAGGAGTCATCCAGGAGACTATGGAATGATGAGCCTGACATTAGTGCCAGGCAAAATAATTGAAACTATTATAAAGAACTAAACTACTGAACAAACATGGTGTAATAAGACAGGGTCAACATAGATTTAGCCAAGGGAAGTCTCGCCTCATCAATCTGCTACAATTTTTTGAAGGCATGAATAAACATATAGAAAAAGAAGAGCCAGTTAATGTAGAATATTTAGATTTTCAGAAAGCTTCTGACAAAGTTCCTCTTGAGGAAATTTTAAAAGCCACGGGAGAAGTGATAATGTTCTGTTGTGGATTGAAAACTGGTTACAAGATAGAAAACAGAAAGTAGGGTTAAATACTACTACATATCATTTCTATAGCACTAGTAGATATATGCAACACACATGTGAGACAGCCCTTGCTAGACAGAGCTTACCGTAACCAGTGGGTTAAAAGTATTTTGTTTTTAATTTTGTTTAAAATTGATTACCTGGTTCTGAAGGGGGAGGGGGTGTTCCTGGATCTGGGGTCTTTGGGCCATTCTGGTGGCCCGTCTGCTTTATTAGTGGACAGGATAAAGGTCCTTTGAGGGTCCGGAGGCATTTGGGGGCTTCCAGGGGAAAGAAGCACCAGACATGACCATACCTGGTACTGCCAGGCAGAGGAATAAAGTTCTTCCGGCTGGGCATGCTCAGGAAATTGGTCAGTCTGGGCCTGGTCCTGTCTCTGGAGCATGCACAACTTTTCAAGATGCGCAGTAGCTCTCTGGAGCCATGATTAGGCTGAAACCAAAGCTGGGGCCTCAATTTTTAGGCCTGCCAGCTTTAGTTCCATGGTTTTTGAGACCTTTTTCTCACGGTTGCTGGGGATCCCTCAGGATCCATTCTGGTGGTGGTGTTTGAGTGAGGAGTCTTTGGAGGAAAAGGTAAGGAGTCTGGTGGCTCATTTTTATTACGTTTTAAAAAAATTGTATCTTTCTGGCCCATTGATTTGGCCGCGGCTAAGAGGTTAATTTTCTGAGTAATTTAGTGGTAAGTATGGGCTTCTTGAGAACTGTGGAGCATTAGTGCTTTAACATTTTTGGCAAAAATCATTTTGGAGGTATAATGTGAAGGTTTTAGTTTGAACCAGCTCTGGGCTTTAGCTTTTTTGGGGGGGGGGGGGGGGGGATCACTTGGGGGGTGGGGCAATGCTGAATAATTTTTAGAGTGGATACCTCCAGTTCTTTAGGACGCGAAGGTAATTTTTGGCAAAAATGTGTAAACATCTGCAAATGCAGAGCAAAATGTATGAGAAAAATATGAAATGTGTTATTTGATGGGACCAAGGCTTACAGGATGTTTTGAGTTAATTTTGTGAAAACTTTGTATTAATTTTATTAAAGATATATTTTTCCATTATTTCCTATGGGATCAAAATGGAGACCATGGACTTTTCAGTTAAGTTCCATGTCTTTCAAAGTTTTGTGTACTGGGATTTGATTGGCCACCGAAGGTTGGTTGGTGATTCAGAGTCACTGTCACCCTTAGCAACAGCTGCTCTGACTGTTCTGAAAGGGGTGGTATGGGCGTGCACCAAATCTGAAATTACCACCAGTGGGACACGTTAGCCTGGTGGTAGTCTCATTTTGGTGTGCGCTGCACATGCATAGAGCCTGCCGCGCCTTTGTAAAAGGGCCCTTGAATGATGCAATTAAATTTGCAGATGACATAAAATTATGCAGAGTTATTAAACAACTTGTGGATTGTGAGAAATTGCAGAAGGGCCTTATGATATTGGAAGATTGGGTATCCAAATGGTAGATGCAGTCTAATGTAGACAGGTGTAAAATGATGCACATTCGGAAGAATAACCCAAATTATAAATACTTATAATTTGGGTTATTCTTTTCTCATTGATGCTAGGTTCCACTTTAGGTGTCACCAGCCAGGAAAAGATCTAAGTGTCATTGTGGACAGTATGCAACATTAGCCAAAAAAGCAAACAGAATGTTAGGGATTATGGGAAAAGTAATAGAGAATAAAACAAAGAATATCATAATGCCTCTGTATCACTCCATGGTGTGACTGCATCTGGAATATTTTGTACAATTCTGCTTATTGAATCTCAAAAAAATATGGAGCCATTTTTGATATGACCGTACAAAATTATCTCTCTATTATAGGTAACCGCAAAGTACTTTAGCATAGTGGTGAGATTGGACGTGTTTAAAGCTACTGGTCATGCACGCCTTGAGGCAGCCTTCAGCAGCGAAACTTTGGCCATAGTCGGTGTGATTGACCGACCACACACGTTTTTGCTCACCTGCACTTTGAAGTTTAAGTTAACTAATTCTTTCAGTTCTTTTTGTGAATCCATTAATTGTCATTCCTGTGAAGTTTAGCAATTTTGAACAAAAGAGTCAAGGGTTAATTAATTAATTAATTAATTATTTGTTACATTTGTATCCCACATTTTCCCACCTATTTGTAGGCTCAATGTGGTTTACATAGTACCGGAGAGGCCTTTGCAGGCTCCGGTGTGAACAAATACAGTGTAATGTTGTGGTAAGATCAAGTTCATATGGCACAGCCACATTAGGGAATCGGAGAATGGAAGAGTTGTGTTATGTCCATTACGTGCTTTAGTTTGGTTGTGTTGCAGAGATTAGGCATTTAAGTTGGATCGGTAGGGTATGCCTTTTTAAACAGGTTGGTTTTTAGTGATTTCCGGATGAAGAGAGGTAACCCATATGATTTCCTCCACCTTTGTTCTTGAAAATATTTATTTCGGGTGGAGGTTGGGTTCAGAGGCTTTTTCCCTTTTCTTATCAAGGTTTCTATTGCACTTCACAGGATTATAGTCTTGCTAAAGTACTTTGCTACCTATATTAGAGAGATACTTTTGTTCAGTGTTATCAGGACTCTCTATTCCTTGATGTGGATTGAATTATTGCTAGTGGGCATTTTTTATATTTATTTATTGCATATGACATCTAAATCTGATTTTGGACATTTTGCTGAAAATGTCCAAAATTCAAGTGGTGAACGTGGATTTATGAACCAGAAAAAGTCTTTTTGTTTTGAAAATGGCCATTTCCTAGATGTTTTGTGTTCAGTGCATTTTTTTAACCATTATTTTATTTTATTTATTTATTTATGGCATTTGTATCCCACATTATCCCACTTCTTTGCAGGCTCAATGTGACTTACAATTCGTCATGGATACTGGAAATAGCAGTGAAGATACATTTGGTTTACAGAGGGTTTTGTGTTACATGGTGGTGAAATACATGAAGGTGACAAAGCAGAAAGACACTATTAGACAGTCTGGAAGTTTTAAAGATTATATAGTTACACATGTTAGATTATACAGTTACACATGTTGATCTTTGTGATATATCTTGTTGAAGAGATAGGTTTTCAATAGTTTGCGGAAATTGGTCAGTTCATAGACCGTTTTCAGGTTACGTGGCAACGCATTCCAGAGCTGCGTGCTTGTATAGGAAAAGGTAGATGCATGCATTGATTTGTATTATTGGAAAAAAAACTTACCTCCTTTGAGTATGTGCATCCTGGGTCAGGTACCCATATAAGCAGTGACATTCCTAAAATTTAGCATTTATTCATGCATGCTACATACACATGCAAATGCTGCTATTTGTGGAACTTCAAAAGGCTTTTCAAATGACTCCTTAATGTAAAATAATAATCTGAAGAATGCATATCATTTTATGAATACCTGATTTCCAAACTTAGTCACTTGAAGGCAGTAGCATAGCTACGGGGGGGGGGGGGGGGGGGGGGCTTGGGCCCCCAAGGTCTGCTGGTTTGGCTGGAGGCAGAAACTTTCCTGCAGCAATATTTGGCGCCACACTGCCTGCCCTGCTTTCCCTCTTTCCCGCGTGCATGCTTAGCTTTAGTGAAATTGAGCATGCACGAGGCTTGCTCATACTCAATTTCACTAAAACCAAGCATGCGTGTTGGGGCGGGAAAGCGGGAGAGGTAGTGCGGCATCGAATATCGCTGCAGGAAGGATTCTACTGGCAGGGCTTGGGGTCCCCCACCAGCCCAGGTATGTGGAGTTCTGGTGGGGGTTGGGAGCAGCGGGAAGGTGGAGCAAAATGTGTCCCCCCCAACTTTGGGCTGAGGCCCCCCTCAAAATCAAGGTCTGGCTATGCCTGTGCTTGAAAGTCAACTCTATAACTGAACGTCCATATTTATTTGCCAGTTGTATGTATAAATGTACAGAAT
Organism: Microcaecilia unicolor; assembly: GCF_901765095.1. Classification (NCBI taxonomy): domain Eukaryota; kingdom Metazoa; phylum Chordata; class Amphibia; order Gymnophiona; family Siphonopidae; genus Microcaecilia; species Microcaecilia unicolor. The sequence goes on along the minus strand of NC_044032.1, from coordinate 608,153,166 downwards.
ACTCACACTTAGGTGAGCAAATGCACACTTATCCTTGAAAGTGCCATCAGGGTGTCTAAACACTATTCTATATCAGTGCAGATAAATGGCATAGTGCATAAATGGAAGGGGGTGTATACAAGGCCCACATATGGAAGTCTGACCCCTACGGGTAGTATCACAAGACAATAAAGGGGTCATTACTACTATATTTACTTATTACCTTTAGCTCTTATCATAGGACGAACTTTTCTCTTGTAACCTAACCTAATCTGCCCCTTTACCCCAACTATGTATTTCTCCTTTCCGGAACTGGTAATCACCACTTACGGAATTATGTAAGCCACATTGAGCCTGCAAATAGGTGGGAAAATGTGGGATACAAATGTTATAAATAAAATAAATAAAAAATAAATAAATATTTGAACCTAGAGCCAGATGGGACGGGATCAAAGGAGACCACTCCCACCTCACTGGACTGCCAGAAATCACTGCAAGGTAACCTATAAATGTATTCACTCTGCTGCTCCCCAGTATCTCTCCACACTCATCCTTCCCTACACCCCTTCCCGTGCACTCCGCTCCATGGATAAATCCTTCTTATCTGTTCCCTTCTCCACCACTGCCAACTCCAGACTTCGCGCCTTCTGTCTCGCTGCACCCTATGCCTGGAATAAACTTCCTGAGCCCCTACGTCTTGCCCCATCCTTGGCCACCTTTAAATCTAGACTGAAAGCCCACCTCTTTAACATTGCTTTTGACTCGTAACCACTTGTAACCACTCGCCTCCACCTACCCTCCCGTTCACATTAATTGATTTGATTTGCTTACTTTATTTATTTTTTGTCTATTAGATTGTAAGCTCTTTGAGCAGGGACTGTCTTTCTTCTATGTTTGTGCAGCGCTGCGTATGCCTTGTAGCGCTATAGAAATGCTAAATAGTAGTAGTAGTAGTAGTATTGGGGATTCCAAGGGGTAAGGGGAGGGTTTCCTTGGAAACATGTAAGCATGACTTGGGAATGGTTTATTGGGGGTTAATTGGGTAGATTGGGAATCATCAAAAGCAGATCATGGGAATTGAATCGGTGGTGAAGGTGGATTGGAATCAGGGGAGGGGTACCAAGAGAGGAAATTAGGTCAGGGGATAGAAGTGGTGTAGGGGGATGGTCCATACCACCACAGGTATCTACATTTTGTCAGATTTAGGGCTGGGGCTATGTTATATGCCTGGGTAGATAGTACAGACCCTCTCAATCTGCCAAGACATGTAACAAGGTGCCTGGGAAGAAATGATCTGCCTTGTGTGGTAAATTCCAGGTAGGCATTGGGCACACTCCTGCATTTACTGCACAGGCTTTGCATTAATTTTTGCTGTTAAAAAGTGGTAAGTACAAAACCTTTAGTTAAAGAGGTTCGAAGTTTTAATGGCTGCATAAGGAGAGGGATGATCAGCAGGAAAAAGAGGTGGTAGTGCCCTTGTATAAGTCTCTGGTGAGGCCTCATTTAGAGTACTGTATGCAATTCTGAAGACTGCACCTACAGAAGGATATAAACAGAATGGAGTCAGTCCAGAGGGTGGCTACAAAATTGGTACATGGTCTCGGTCATAAAACATATAGGGACAGGCTTAGGGACCTCAACATGTATACCCTGGATGAGAGGCAAGAGAGAGGGGATATGATAGAGAAGTTTAAATACCTCAGTGGCATTAATGTACAGGAGGTGAGCCTTTTTCAAATGAAGGAAAACTCTGGAATGAGGGGGCATAGGATGAAGTTAAGAGGAAATAGGAGGAATCTAAGAAAATACTCTTTCAAGGAACAGGTGGTGTGGAATGGCCTACCGGTGGAGGTCATGGAGAAGAAGACTGTGTCAGAATTTTTTAAAGCGTGGGACAAGCACGTAGGATCTCTTAGGAAAGGAAAAGCTAGTGGTTACTGAGGATGGGTCACTTGGCCCTTATCTGCCATCATGATTTTTATGTTTCTACGTATCAAAAAAGTCATTAAAATGAATGTATGAAACCACCTGAAAAAGCACCTATAAACCTATGAAAATATTTTTGGAAAACTCCAACAACAAACCAATAATTTCTTAGCTATGAACATCCCAGTGACTATCAGGCTCATTTTCGAAAGAGATGGACGTCAATCTTTCAACATAAATTGGAACATAGATGTCCATCTCCCAGAGACGTCCAAATCAGCATAATCGAAACCCGATTTTGGACATCTCCAACTGCAGTCCATCGCAAGGGCGTCCAAATTTCAAGGGGGTGCATCAGAGGTGCGGCGAAGGCGGGACTTGGGCGTGCCTAACACTTGGACATCTTTGAGCCATAATCAAGAAAGCAGGGACATCCTAAAGTAAAACTTGGACATTTTCACCCGGACGTGTTTTTTCAACAAATAAGGCACAAAAAGGTGCCCAAAATGACCAGATGAACACCGGAGGGAATTGGGGATGACCTCCCGTTACTCCCTCAGTGGTCACTAACCCCCTCTCACCCTCAAAAAACATCTTTAAAAATATTGTGTGCCAGCCTCAGATGTCATACTCAGGTCCATGACAGTGCATGCAGGTCCCAGGAGCAGTTTTAGTGGGTGCAGTGCACTTCAGACAGGCGGACCCAGGCCCATACCCCCCCCTACCTATTACATTTGTGGAGGAAACATTGAGCCCTCCAAAACCCACCAGATACCCACTGTACCCACATCTAGGTGCCCCCTTCACCTGTAAGGGCTATGGTAGTGGTGTACAGTTGGGGGTAGTGGATTTTGAGGGGGGTTTGGGGGGCTCAGCACACAGCATTTTATGAAGTCCACTGCAGTGCCCCCTAGGGTGCCCAATTGCTATCCAGGCATGTCAGGGGGACCAGTGCATTAGAAATGCTGGCTCCTCCCATGTCCAAATGGCTTGCATTTGGATGTTTTAGACTTGGACCTCTTTGATTTTGAAAATCGCCGAAAGTCAAAGACGTCCATCTCTAAGGTCGTCCAAATCCAAGGACATCCTTGGTATTTTCGAAACGAAAGATGGACGTGCATCTTGTTTCGCAAATATGGTTTTCCCTGCCCCTGGATTTGGACGTTTTACAAAGACGCCCAAATCCCAACTTGGATGTTTCTTTCGAAAATGCCCCTCTATGTGTACATGATAGCACAGCAAGTTGAAAACAAAAAGCACACTTTGAAGATTAACGCAAAGACTTATAATAAAAAGCACACATCATCTTTGTCCTAACGTTTGAAAACTGCCCCTTCAAAATATATAAAATGCTAGAAAGAGAGTTTTATTTTTATGGTTGTTTCAAGTCTAAAGAGCAGATTTTGTACCATGGGAATGCATCTCACTTTGATGTTTTTTTTTCTCCTTATGTTAACATGAGGATTATGATAGATACATATTACACAATATTTGAAGTCGAGGTTCATGGTCATTGAAAAAAAATAAAATAGAAAGAACCACAAAGTAACACTTCAGTAATCTTTTTTGCTGAATAATTTTGCCATCAGCCACACTGAGGGAAAGCTGCCTTCACATACTCTCAACAGCTGTCCCTCTGTTCTCTTCATTGATCTTAGTGTGAGATCTGCTCTGGAAGCTTTAAGGCTCCGTCATGTATTTTAAAAAAGATCACAAAGCTGATGCACAATTTTATTTTTCATTTTGCAACCTGCAAACCCTAAATTATCAAGTATGCCCTCACATGGCTACCTCTCAATGCCTTTAGCTAATTTGGCATATTCTTTTATACTTCCCTAGTACATCTTTTGAACTAAGGGACTGGAGAGTGAGGTCAAAATAAATGTGCACGAATAGTCACGTAGTCCTGTGTTGTAAGTGGAGGGGAGACAAATGCAGGAGCAGCCCTAAACAATAAAACGTATTTACAGTGCAGCACCATGGAACAGTTATGGGTACAACTGCAAGAAAGAGGCCTTTTATAGATCCAGAGGACATGTCAACACCTAATGAATGAGAAGAACATCCAAGGAAGCCCTTCTGTTTGGATAGGAGGGTCATTTTGAAGGCAAACACCTCCCAGTCCCATACAGTATGCCACTCACATACAGTGAAGAATAGACACTGTCTGGTATCGTTTCTCTCTGAAAGCTGCAGATTAGCCCTGTCAACTAATCAACACAGGCTAGTTTGAAGGTGACAGTTTCATTTGTCAACTTCTCTCACGTATGAAATTTACCATTAATTGTTCTCAGCCTTTTCTCATAGTTGTTAATATTCCATCAACTTCCATTAGCTAATATTGCAGAATAGTTGATACAGAAAAATTAATCAACAGAGCTGAAGGAAGAAGCACTCGGGTGCCTACCATGCAAAATTCTAAGGAACGAAGATAAGTAAAATATTTCTAGGCTTCAGGATTTCCTTGGTGCTTCATGTGTACAGCGATGGGTTACAGTTCTGAAATTCAGGGTCCAAATCCTGTGTTTTTTTTCTCTCACTGATGCACTTTGTTACCTTGGGTTAATCATGGGGAAGGCTATTTTCAGCTCTCCTACTTAGCTTGCTGACTCATGAATACTTGGTTTTTCTGTGCCTACAGATTTTGAAAGGGAAATTCAATGCCGTTTCACTTTCAAAATCTTCCAGCTGGCTAGTGTTGCAGAAAAAGCTGTTCCCATGTATTTTGTAAGTGTAAAGTATGCAGAGAGAAAGTTTAAAAAAAGAATTAGATGCAGATTTGTAAAAGACATCAATCCCTATGCCTCCTTGTGTTGACCCTTCCCTAACTCAGCCCCAAGCATTCCTCATTTTTCCTGCCATGCTCTGTCAACAGTGTTTGCAGTTTTAGGGATCAGGACAATTATCAGTGGGCAGGGGAGAGGGTTCTATGGATAAACTCCTATTTGTACATAGAAATTCCTTAAAAATTGCCTTATTTAATCCCAGTGTAAGCTATTTGGGCCAGGCTCTTGTACCTAAATGAAATAGCATACAGATGCTGAAACATGCCACCAAGCAATATTCTAAAGTGATTTAAGCAGACAGGAGAGGCTCCTGCCCATTTAAAACACCTGTTGCTGCTTAACCCCGATATTCAACAGCACTGAACTGGGCAGTGCTGCTGAATATTGCCCCTGACTGGCCCCAGAAAAAGTGGGAAGGTCGGGGCAGTACTGGGAGATGATGTTAGGGAAGAGCCTGGATTATCTAGAATGCAACCAATATGCTCCAACCAATATGGAATGCAAATGTGTAGATGCCAGCAATATTCAATGCCAGCACCCGCATAGCTAAGCAGGTTAATTTAAGGCAGCTGAAAAGCTGTCATAAATTAACCTGGTTAGCTATGCGGGCCCTGCACTGAATATTAGCCAGGATCTACATAAAATTAAATACTGGCTTTTCCCTCTGATCCCCCTCCCACCCCCTTGACAATTTCCATAGGCCCCCCTCCCATCTTGCCCCAACGTGCTGCATAGCCCCTTTCACAAACCTCCTCTCCCCCACAAATCGCCATCCCTCTACTATCCCTACTTGGCTACTCCCCACCTATCAGGATAGGTCCTCCCTCCCCCGGTAATGTACCCAGGGTTAAGAAAAAACAAACAATTAAAATGTTTTTACCTGGGTCTCTGGGGGGCTCGGGGAGCCGCAGGGTCCGGGTGCGATTTTGGGGGGGGCAGTCGTTGAGGCCGCAGTGAGGTGGTCTGTGGGATCCCCACGTGTTGGGCCAGTTTCTGGGGGTCTGGAAATTTTCGGGGCCGATTTTGGGCCCATTTTCGTGGATGGGAGCGCTGCGGGAGAAGAGTGGCGCTCCCGAGAGATTTTCGGGGCCATCCGGTGCCTCCTCTGGAGGGAGAAGCGGCGCCGTTGTTTTTGGGCTCCCGGGGACGAGGTTAGTATTCCTGCCGACTACGCCAAATCTGTCACCACCCTCCTGCGCTCCGTTGTATCTGTGGTGGTTTACCCAACACCTGTTGTTGGTAGTCGTGGCTAATGTTGGGTACCTCACGGAGCTCAGGGGATGGTGCAGGAATACTAACCTCGTCCCACCCTTTCAAAAAGATGTGGGAGGAAAAATAAACTAAATTGGATACTTTTCTAAATTAACCAGAACCAACACAATATTAAGATTTTTAAACAATAAGTAAACTTTAATTTCAGAAATTTCTGTAACAAATATTATCACAATTAAAGTAAAACCTATTCTAAGACAAATGAGCAGATAAACCCTTTTGCTGTGTTATCTTACTTTCTTTTGTATCTCTTTTCCCTTCTAAGTATCTCTTACTCACGTCAGGATATACTCAATATCAGATAAGTATAAAAAGAACCTTAACACCCTCAATTATTTTATGTATTTTCTCTCTCTGTGTGTATTTCCCTGAATTTGATTCTTTGTTGTTTCTTTCCTCTTCTCAGGTCACTGTAAGCAGCTCACCTCTCCCATCAAGGTAATAAGGTAAGTATGTTTTTATATATTTTTTCCTATCAGTCTTTCACTCTTTACTTATATTCTTTTTATATGTCCCAAAATGTCACTTAGCTGTCTTTGGTTAACTCTCTGTTCCTGTCGCCGTCTTTCTTGCGTGGGGGCCCGTTGACAGCAGATGCTTTATTTTTCTTGAAGTCTTCCTCCTAAACCTTCCTTTAAGCAAATGAACAGGAAGCAAAACCCTCTCTTCCTGATTTCGTACGGGAACTCTAAAGGATTTGTCCAAAAACTGTGGCCAACTTTTCTTTAAAAATAAAATAACCAAACGTTCCCTATCTTCCAGATCTAATCTTTAGGTTTTTTTTTCCCTGAACTAGTGGTGAGAAAGATTGATTGTCCCTTTCACACAATCACTCCCATACAATTCTTTTATTACACTTATTCAAACTCTTATTCAACTCACTACCCCTTAAGCTATAACTCTACTTCCATTGAATTAAATTTTAAATTTATTCCTAAACCCTTTCCCAAATACTCCTTATGCTATTACTACAAATACACTAATAACCCTCTCTTATCAAATTCCCCTTAACTCCTACCCTATTCATACATTCACCCTATCCTAATAAAATTTTAAAACTTATTTTATAAATCACACCTTCCTTACACACCTCACTTTCATTCACCATCAATCACCAGAAACTTTTCTCAATATCCTATCTTTTACCATTAAAACCCTCTTCTCACTACCAGCACCTCCTCAGCACCTCACCTCTCTCTGACCATCAATCCCACTCTGACCAACTGCAACTCCCCGGTTGCCTTGGTAACCAGCCTTGGCTTGCGTTCCAAACCAGCCTTGGCTTGCGTTCCAAGACCCTTCCAGCCAATCCCTGACTAGTACCAAGATTCCAATCTCCACTGCTGACCAGCGGAATTCTGGCCAGCAGTGCAAAATCCCCATTTTAACCCCATAGAAACTAATGGAAAAGTAATAAAATTAAATAAAAACCCTATAAAACTATATCCAAATCACCCCAAAATTTCTACACCAATTAAACTTCCCATTCCCTATTAAATCCTGCTTTTAAAATTTAAAAATACCACTTTTTACAGTCCGCCCGCAATTATCTCTCCTAAACCCCCCTCAAAAATCCCAAAATAATTTAAAACCCACTCTAAAATTTCAATCCCCTTCCCCTCTACCTGCTACGTCGAATTTAAAATTTTACCATGTAATTAACCCCTTAAAACCCACACTACACCAGAACACCCCCAAAAAATATTAAAATTTAAAATGTAACCCCCCACAAAAATAAAGAAAAATACCCTGAACCCAAATATGCAAAAATAATTTAAAACCAATAAACCCCTGATTTTTTAAAAATAAAAAACACTATTTTCACAATTTAAAAATTAACCAATCAAAATTCCGGGCCAAACGACCCCTTACCTTGTTGTAGAATTTCCCCTCACGTTAAGCCTTCCATCCGTTCCGGTGTCCGACGTCCTGGAGCAAAAACGGAGCGTTTTGAAAAATTTGCCCCAAAAACCGCGATTCTTCTGGAGCTCCGGCTTAAAAATCGAGGCCCAGGCTTGTAGGCCTCGCCGTAGCTCCTACCAAAAAAACCGTTCGTGCGCATGCGCGCACCCCCGACACACCTCTCACGCTCCTCCCTCGGGCCAGGCAGGCCCCGCTCGCTACCCCCATCAAAAAAAATGACGGCGCTGCTCCTCTTCGCTCCCGGGACATGCCCAATCGAAAATAACCGGAAGTCATGTCAAGAGATGAGAACCAGTTGGAGTTTCCAAGTGCATCCAGGGACTCATCTATCCGGGGCAATGGATACGCATCTCTTATTGTGACTGTATTGAGTTTTCTGTAGTCACAGCAGAATCTTATGCTTCCGTCCTTCTTTTTAATCACAACAGCGGGAGAGGTGTGTCGGGGGTGCGCGCATGCGCACGAACGGTTTTTTTGGTAGGAGCTCCGGCGAGGCCTACAAGCCTGGGCCTCGATTTTTAAGCCGGAGCTCCAGAAGAATCGCGGTTTTTGGTTTTAAAAAAAAAAAAAAAACCTGGAGCAAAAACGGAGCGTTTTGAAAAATTTGCCCCAAAAACCGCGATTCTTCTGGAGCTCCGGCTTAAAAATCGAGGCCCAGGCTTGTAGGCCTCGCCGGAGCTCCTACCAAAAAAACCGTTCGTGCGCATGCGCGCACCCCCGACACACCTCTCACGCTCCTCCCTCGGGCCAGGCAGGCCCCGCTCGCTACCCCCATCAAAAAAAATGACGGCGCTGCTCCTCTTCGCTCCCGGGACATGCCCAATCGTCCCCGGGAGCCCAAAAACAACGGCGCCGCTTCTCCCTCCAGAGGAGGCACTGGATGGCCCCGAAAATCTCTCGGGAGCGCCACTCTTCTCCCGCAGCGCTCCCATCCACGAAAATGGGCCCAAAATCGGCCCCGAAAATTTCCGGACCCCCAGAAACTGGCCCAACACGTGGGGATCCCACAGACCACCTCACTGCGGCCTCAACGACTGCCCCCCCCAAAATCGCACCCGGACCCTGCGGCTCCCCTGAGCCCCCCAGAGACCCAGGTAAAAACATTTTAATTGTTTGTTTTTTCTTAACCCTGGTTACAGTAAGTCAAGGGCTTGATAAAGCTTTTTTGAATGAGAATCACTGGACATTGAATTGGAAGTGATGTCACTGAAACACATTTGCATTCCAATAAGCATTGGGCAGTAGTTTTAGTTTTATTTTATAATGACATCATTTTTTACTTTCAATTTTACTTTTATTTTCACAATATAAAGAATTGACTTGGTGCATGAGCAGCACTGAAAAGAAATTTTTTAAAAATGTGATAAAAGAATATTTAAAGACCCATAAGACTCAGCAAGCTTTTTGTAGTTCAGGAGACTGTGTGAGGGATATCTGGAAGTGCTGGTAAGGATTGCTCTGTGAGTTTTAATATTGGATTTGGCTAAATTTTTAGGTACTAACTTTTTACAATAGTTCCCATGGGGATAGCACTGAGAATGATTGGTTAGAGCATATTGGAAGAGTGATTCTGGAAGGCACATTTTTTTTTAGAATTTTTATTTTAAGTAATTTTTCAGAAAAGTCTCTTATGAGTTTTTCTGTGATTTCTTTCTGTGATTCCAGGGTTCATTTGTAGAGCTGATGGTTTAATCTTGGATTTTTCTAAACAGTATATTTATGAATAGAAATTATCACTTTCTCAAGCTTGCTGCTGGTTGGTCACTTTCTCAAGTTTGCTGCTGGTTGGTCTAACTATTATGCACCCATGGCTTTTATAAGAACTATGTAAAAATCACAAATCATCAATATGATTTTCAAACCAATGTATATATCATTATGCTATGTACTAAGAATTGGTCAAACATCTTGATAACTGTACAGTTCACATTCTCTCAATCAACTGATATATGGTGGATGGGAGCTATAGATGCATGAAATATTTGCACTTTGTAGTTATACTTCTGTTGTCTGGTGCCCAAACTCTATAATTGTCTTCTTCTATTTTAACTAGCACTTTTGTTTTAATTTTGATTGAATTGTTTTTTTTTGTATTTTACTGTATTTTAATGTATTATTTTTAATGATATTATATTTTGAATTTACTGTGAGGGTCTTTTGCTAAAGCTTAGCTCGAGTTATCTGCAGCAGGGCCCATTTTATTCCTATGGGACCTGCTGCAGATAACCCAAGCTAAGCTTCAGTAAAAGACCCCCTGTATTTTTAATCTATGAGTCAGCTCTTTTGAAAGCAAAATGTGGACTACATCACGTTAATTGAGGCCATGTCAGGTTTATTGAATAAAATTTATTTTTTGAAACTGATCTGCTATTGTGTGCTTTGGACTGCTCCAGGTACATCAAACAAGAAGCTGGGGTCATTTTTCCTCTTTGCCAAGTCTTGGTTGAACTTCACAGACTATGAAGAGAAGAAACCTCTCTTGGTGTACTTGGTGCCCACTGATGACCATTTTTCTCATATGTCATACAGCAATTTTGATATAATCTCATTTATGCCTCAAGCTATTTGGGTCAAATTCTTGTACCTGTAAGAAATAGCATACAAATGCTGAGAAACATGTCACCAAGAAATATATTTATAATCTGGCCAATATTCAAAGTGATTTAAGCGGATTTAAGCTATCCAAGTAGTACAGGCCAGGAAGGTTTAGATCAGCCTTGAGTGCTTCCAGTTCCTTGTCATTATCTCTATTTGTCACCTTTGGGTAACACCTTTCTCTTTTCATCAGCTGGTGTACAGTTGGGGGTAGTGGGTTTGGGGGGCTCAGCACCTGGGAGCTATGTACCTGGGAGCAATTCATGAAGTCCACTGCAGTACCCCCTAGGGTGCCCGGTTGGTGTCCTGGCATATCAGGGGGACCAGTGCACTACAAATGCTGGCTCCTCCCATGACCAAATGGCTTGCATTTGGTCGTTTCTGAGATGGACGTACTTGGTTTCGATTATCGCTGAAAATCAGAAACAACCAAGTCTAGAGACGACCATCTCTAATGACGACCACATTTCAGTATTTGGGCATCCCTGACTGTATTATTGAAATGAAAGATGGATATCCATCTTGTTTTGAAAATACAGGTTTCCCGCCCCTGGATGGGGACGTTTTGCCAGGACATCCAAATCGAAACGAGGACATCCCTTTCGATTATGCCCCTCTAAGGCAAGCAAGGAAAATTGGACTATCTCAAATAGCCCACATGGTCACAGAAGGAAGACTGAGGGGGGATATGATTGAGGTCTACAAAATCCTGAGTGGATTAGAATGGGTAAAAGTGAATCAATTTTTCACTCTTTCAAAAAGTACAAAGACCAGGAGACACTCAATGAAATTACATGGAAATACTTTTAAAACAATTAGGAGGAAATATTTTTTTCAGTCAAAGAATAGTTAAGCTCTGCAATTCAATGCCGGAGGATGTGGTAACAGTGCTTAGCTTATCTGTGTTTAAAAATGCTGACTGCTCTGTTTACGATGCCAGTATTTAATTATGAAGGAGTATAACCTGCATAGAGTGGAGGATGTGGCTCTGGCCACTATGTTGGACAGACTGGATAGACAATGGGAGTTTTTATCTGCAGTCATTTACTAAGTTACTATGAATGAATGTACCACCCATCCTGTCCCCGTCTATATATCTGCAGTTGGTCTCTCAGCTATATGGTAAGCTGTATTATAGAAAGGCATTAGTATCATAGCTATACTATTTGAATGTTCTAATGTGTGCTTAGTAGATGCTTCATTAGTATTATGCTGACATCGTATTATATCTCTGTTATTTGAATTTCAGTGCTGTTAAATGTGTATTTTTCTCATCCTTTTTCATGGTAGTCCTATTATTAAGTTTCAGTTTGCTGTTTTCAAGTTTACCTCATTCACTGTATTTATTTTTATATTTGGTTATTTTACTATTGTTATGCTGTTAACAAAATTCTAAGCTTTGTGTTAAACTATACCTTGGGTGAATCTCTTCATAAAGGTAGTTAATCAATCCCAATAAATAAATTAAATAAATAAATAGGTTTGGACAAGTTCCTGGAGGAAAAGTCAATAGTCTGTTATTGAGATGGACATGGGGGATGCCACTGCTTGCCCCAGGATTAGTAAGATGGAATGTTGGTAATAATTGAGTTTCTGCCAGGTACTTATACAGGATACCAGGCTAAATGGACCATTGGTCTGAGCCAATATGGCTATTCTTATGTTCTTATGACCAGCTACATCGTTTCATACTGAGCACTGCTCCATCGCTGCATGTTGAGCGATGCCCCATCGCTGCATGTTAGTACATAAGTAATGCCACACTGGGAAAAGACCAAGGGTCCATCGAGCCCAGCATCCTGTCCACGACAGCGGCCAATCCAGGCCAAGGGCACCTGGCAAGCTTCCCAAACATATAAACATTCTATACATGTTATTCCTGGAATTGTGGATTTTTCCCAAGTCCATTTAGCAGTGGTTTATGGACTTGTCCTTTAGGAAACCATCTAACCCCTTTTTAAACTCTGCCAAGCTAAAATGTTGAGCACAGCTTCATTATTCCATGCAGTTCCACCGTTCCGTGTTGGGCACAGCTCCATCAGTGCATGCTGGACACAGTTCCATAGTTTCAGGTCGGCTTTAGCTCTATCGCTGTATGTTGAGAACAGCTCTATCATGGCATGTTGAGTGAAGTTCCTTTGCTGCTTATTCTGCAACCTTTCATCTCTGCATGTTGAACGCAGCTCCATTGTCACATGTTGAGTGCAGTTTTTTCTCTGCAGGTCTCATCGTGGGGCACATTCCTGTGTCTGTGTGTAGAACACAGCTCTGTGTCTGCCTGTGGAACGCAGGTCCTTGTCTGTGTGTGGCATGCAGCTCTCTCTTTGCGTATGGAATGCAGCTCCCTGTCTGCGTGCAGAGCGCAGCTCCACCGCCTGTTGAGTGTAGCTCCATCTCTGTATGTTTAGCACAACTCTTCTCTGCAAATTGGGTGAATTTCCTGGGTGGTATGTGGAGCACAGCTCTGTGACTGCAGGTGCTACACAGCTTCATGTCTGCATAGGAAGCATAGCTCCTTGTCGGCGTCTGGAGCGCTGGCATCTGGAGCGCAGTTCCTTGCCAGTGTCAGGAGCACAGCTCCTTGCTGGCATCTGGAGTGCAGCTCCTTGTTTGTGTGTGGAAAGCAGCTCCTTGTCTGCATTTTATACACATTTCCATCACTACCGCAGCTTCAGTTCTGCAGGTACTTCTAACATCCAGCTCATTCAGTGGGGCACTGCTCATCCTCTGTCTGATACTCTCAGCTTCTTCTCTGTTTGTTCAGTGCATTTCTATCTTTGCCAGAGGTGTGCAGCTCTTTCTGTGCCGGTGGTGCGTGGCTCAGTTTGTGTGCTTTGAGTGCAAACCCGTTTGTTCTCGTTGAGCTTGGATCCTACTCTGCCTGATGAGTGCAGCTTCTTTTCTGTCCCTTGAGCGCAGTTCAGTCTCTGACTGTGGAGCATTTTTTCATCTTTGCCTGTTGGGCACTGTTTCACCTTTTCGGTCAACCCCAGTTTTTTTCTACAGGTTGGATACAGTAACTTCTCAGCAACTGTGGCATACCGCAGTTTAGACTGCTAGACAAGGCTGTCTTGTCTCCTGTTAGCTACCATTCCTGTTGCACCTTTTCTTGCCGTAGCCTCTTGGTAGCTGGCGAGAAGCTTCTCCATTGCTGGAGTTTGAATTAGTCTCTGCTCCTTTTGTGGCTACTTGGCACCTTGGGTGTCATTTCTCCACAGTGTGGCTCTCGAGATTGAAAAATTATCTAACAGAACAAAGTTGACCCAAAATATAAAAGCCAGTTTTACAAAGGCCAGAAATCTGGGAGGTAAATGAAAAACTCTAGTCAAATGTAATGCCTAGGTAACAAAAAGAATCAACCAGAAGGACAGAAGTGCCCAAAATATCTAAATCAAGGAGTATCTATGAATACTAAACAATAGGCTGTATCATGTGCTTCTTTTCCTTTCAAAAATATGTTGATCAATGACGATAATAATATCATCTCACGACTATATTTTGGTCAAACTCCATGCTGATAAGGATGCAATACATCATGCTCATCTTAAAATGTTGTAATTGTGCAAAGATTACCTGTTCTATTAATTTCCTAAGAAACAGTACATTCAAAACAGGATGCAATTTTTCCACACAGATGAAGATGCAGTGGTAGAATACTTCCATGTTTCAGAGTGAGAGGAACAACCTCCTAGTTAAGAGAAGCATTTACCAAGTCATGCAAAAAATTACTGAGCACAACAAATATCAAGAACAGATGAGGAGGAATTCAGTCACTGAAGAATCTTCAAGTTCTAATACATCTCTACCTGCTTACACTATCTCATACCAAAAATACAGATTGCTGTGCTCGTTTACCAAAGACAATAAGAAAGCAATTCTATAATCTAGGCGATCACATTTATACGTTTCTTGTGTGCACTTACATGAGTGCTAGCAGAGTTCCTAAGTGAGGGGCATAATCGAAAGGGACACCCAAGTTTTGCTGAGGACATCCTCGCAATACATCCCGGTGGAGGGGCAGAGGAACCCATATTACCGAAACAAGATGGACGTCCATCTTTCGTTTCAATAATACGGTCAGGGACGCCCAAATCTTGCCGTTTAGGTCATCCTTAGAGATGGTCATCTCTAGACTTGGTCGTTTCTGATTTTAGGCAATAATGGAAACTAAGGACGCCCATCTCAGAAACAACCAAATGGAAGCCCTTTGGTCATGGGAGGAGCCAGCATTCGTAGTGCACTGGTCCCCCTCACATGCCAGGACACCAACCGGGCACCCTAGGGGACACTGCAGTGGACTTTAGAAATTGCTCCCAGGAACATAGCTCCCTTACCTTGTGTGCTAAGCCCCCCAAAACCCACTACCGACAACTATATACCACTACCATAGCCCTTATGGGTGAAGGGGGGCACCTAGATATGGGTACAGTGGGGTTGTGGTGGGTTTTGGAGGGCTCACATTTACCACCACAAGTGTAACAGGTAGGGGGGGATGGGCCTGGGTCAGCCTGCTTGAAGTGCACTGCACGCACTAAAACTGCTACAGGGATCTGCATACTGCTGTGATGGACCTGAGTATGACATTTGAGGCTGGCATAGAGGCTGGCACAAAATGTTTTTAAAGATGTTTTTTGAGGGTGGGAGAGGGTTAGTGACCACTGGGGGAGTAAGGGGAAGTGATCCTTGATTCTGTCCAGTGGTCATCTGGTCAGCTTGGGCACCTTTTTGTGGCTTGGTCGTAAGAAAAACTGGACCAGGTAAAGTCATCCAAGTGCTCGTCAGGGACACCCTTTTTTTTCCATTATGGGTTGAGGATTCCCATGTGTTAGGCACGCCGACGTCCCGCCTTCGCTATGCCTCTGACACACCCCCATGACCTTTGGTCATCCCTGTGACGGAAAGCAGTTGGGGACGCCCAAAATCGGCTTTCAATTATGCTGATTTGGGCGACCCTGTGAGACCCATGCTACCCGATTACCATTGGGCACACCTATTCTCCACATATAGCCATGCCTTCCACACTAACAGAAGGCACTGAAGTACCCCAGGACTCTCTACACAGACCAGTGCTTTTTAAACATATTTATAAATGATCTGGAAAAAGGAATAACAAGTGAGGTGATCGGCACCTAACCACTACACCTCTACCCAGGAAATCTAGACTGCCCCAACTTGACATTTCGTTCTTTAGATTGTAAGCTCCTTTGAGCAGGGACCATCCTTCTTTGTTTAATTTTGTACAGCGCTGCGTAACCCTAGTAGCGCTCTAGAAATGTTAAGTAGTAGTAGGTGATCAAATTTGAAGACAATTCAAAATCACAAATGGAGCATGAGAAATTGCAGGAAGACTGTGAGACTGAGAGATCGGGTATCCAAATGGCAGATGAAATTCAACATGGACAAGTAGAAAGTGATACATAAAGGTAAAATACTCCAAGGTATAGTTAAATAATACCAGGTTCTATATTAGCAGTCATTTCTGTGATTCATAAAGTTGGTCACAGCTAACAGAGTGAGAAATAAAGTACTTCCCTCAGAAATCCCCCCAAACTCATGTAGAACCCCGGGTTAGAGTCAGTAAATTTGCTTATAAAAATCCCTACCTGAAAATCAGCTGCCTGGTCCCTGAGAAGCACAGTAGGAAACGGACAACTATGATATTTGAGGGAAAGGTAGCTACATGATCATTCAGCAAGGCAGGTAGTATAGGCAAACTGGAAGATGTAATCCCTTGCCTCATCCACCAATAGAAGAAGTGGAGAGCTCTGTCATTCCCCTTTAGAATTTGAACAAAGGCAGGCACTACATGGGCCCAATGGGAACTATAAATGGCTTTTGTCCACAAGAGCAGGGAGTTAAGGCAGGAGTAGGAGGTAGGTAAAAGACACAGGTAAACGACCCACAAGTAAAATCTCTGATGATCAGAGCCTTCAAAGAAGGTATGAAGATAATAATCCCAGGTGAGAGGTCCCTAAAGAAAGGAACACTAAGAAAGACAAGATGCATGTGTGAAAATCCCAGGAGAAAAAGTCCCTGAAGAGCAGTCAGAAGAATAAAGGTATGTATGCCTGATAAGCAGGATATGCAGTGACTGGGCCTCCGAAAAGGAAGGGCAGAAGCGGGAGAAAATAAAAAATTCCCTACTGCCTATAAGAAACACCTAGCACCAGAGTCAGAAATCATAGGGTTTGGCTTTGAATCTACCGACATGCGCTGTGTAGAGGAAAGGATCTCTGAAGAAAGTAGGCAGCCAGGTGAAAGCTGAACATTAAAAGAGACCTTGTGAATGTTTTCTTTTTTTTTTTTTCTCCAAGTGAAGCCTAACAAGGAGCTGTGAGTTTGGAAGATCAATGAGATGGACATTGCAGCCAATGAATAGCCAATGAGACTTGTTTTATGCTGTTCCAGAACTTTTTGTTCTGTTTGTGATCAGTTTTGAGAAAGGTCAGAGGGAGGATTTGGCCAAGTGAGCAGAAGTTTCCCCTGCGCCTTCTGAAACCCCAGGAAGGTAACGGTATGAGAGGAAAATAACAAGTGGAAAAAGAGAAAAGTGTTTTGGAATTGCAGTAGAGGTAATAGAGCAGACATTTTTGTGCTGGAGCATTGCAGTTAGTTAAAGTAGCAGAGACTGGGCTGAGAAACTGCCTCTAGATCTAAGAGGGTGTGAAATCATCAGGCTAGGCAAAACAACTGTTTGCAAGAATGTTGTGATTGCTGAATAATATTTAGCATGGATTATTTGGTTATGTTTGGATCACTGAATGATGAGAATATACACTTCATGTAAGTGAAGCCAAAGAGAAAGACTGCCTAGTGGGGAAGAAGTTTTTCGGCAATATTTATCAATGAACTAGATTTTTAAAGTTTTTTCTTTTTTTGCCCAATCCATCGAAAGCAAACAGGCCCTAAGCAAGGAAGCAGGAGTCTATTTGGGGACAGGTGTTTTTCCTCTCATCTATTGGATTATACTTGTTCAATTGTCAAAACTGAGCCTACAGGATCCTACCCAGGAAAAGGATCTAGGCACCATCGTGGACAATACATTGAAATTCTTGGCCCAGTGTGCTGTAGCAGTGAAAAAGCAAACAGAACATCGGGAATTACTAGGAAAGGAATGGACAACACAACTGAGAATATTGTAATCACTTCAGGGTACACCACACCTTGATTATTGTGTGCAATTTTGGTTCCACGTCTCAAAAAAGATATAGTGAAACTGAAAAAGGTATAGAGAAGGGCAACCAAAATGATAAAGGGGATGGAATAGCTCTCCTAAGTGGAAAGACAAAAGGTTAGGGCTATTCTGCTTGAAGAAGAATGAGCTGAGGTTAAATAGGAGAGGTCTAAAACATCATGGGGTCCTTTTATGAATCAGCGGCAAAAGGGGGCCTGCGCTAGCATCGATGTTTTTGATGCGCGCCGAGGTCTCCTTTTACTGCAGTGGGTAAAAGACAGGTTTCACTTTTCTTACAGAAATGGCCGTACAGCAAGTGAACCGCTTGCCGCCCGGCCATTTCAGGAGGGAGTCCTTACCCCTACCCATTGAGGTGGCGGTGAGGGCTCCCAGGCTAATCCGATGGTAACTCGGCAGCATGCTGCCCTGCCCGATTACCACCAGGTACACACCGGCACTATAAAAAGTTTTGCAGCACCATAAATGGAGTGGGAGAGGGAACTACCGCTGGGCTTACCACCATTTTGTAAAAGGGCCCCCATAAATGGAGTGGAACAGGTAAACACAAATTGGTTGTTCATGCTTTTCTTAAGAGTGAACACTATCCCCCTAATTTTGTAAAATTGGGTGCGTGCCAAATTTGGGCATGCAATTTAATTGAATAACAAGCAATTAATGCTAATAACTGGCTTTTTAAACAAGCAATTATTAGCACTAATTAGATGTAATTGGAACTTATACGTGTAAATTTAGGTGCAGAATCTGTGCCCAAATTTTACACATAAGTAAAAAAAAGGGACTTAGAAATGGGAGGGTCATGGGTGGAACAGTGGTGTTCCTAGCATTTAAATGCATTGTTATAAAATAATGGGGATATACGCCTAATTTAAGTGCGTACATTTGCACCATGTTTCAGTTGCCTAAAGTTAGTTATGAGTTCCAGGTGCAAGCGCTATTCTATACATCGTGCCTAACTTTAAGTGCAGTTTATAGAATAACACTTTTTTCAGCACTGATTTTTTTTGGTGCCATATATAGAATTCACCCCAGTGCATGCATGTGCATACATACTCAATGGTTTGCACGTGTGCGCACTATCAAGAAAGAGTGTGCACTAAGGGCCTTATTCTATAAAGTTTATGCTCCTAAATTTACGCTCCTAAATTATGAGCATAATCTGTGCTCCCAAATTTATGCTCCTAATTTAGGGCCTATTACACTCATAGATTTAGCATACACTTAGGATCATAAATTATGCTCATAAATTTATGAACATAAATTAGGAGCATAAATTATGTGCATAAATTTAGGAGCATAACCTTTATAGAATAAGGCCCTATGTGCACATAGTGCACACTCTAAGAAAAGTGAACACTAATAGTAATTTCAAATGACAAAAAAAATTATTTGAAAATGCTGGGCAGACTTATACGGTCTGTGCCCTGAAGAGCACAGGTACAATCAAAGTTGGGTATACCCAAAAAGTAGCACATATGAGTTATCTTGTTGGGCAGACTGGATGGACCGTGCAGGTCTTTTTATGCCGTCATCTACTTTGTTACTCACGTTATGCTACTATGTTCTAACTGCCCTTCCCTACTAAATAGTACATTTAAAAGAAATCAGAGAAAATATCTTTTCAGTCAGCACACAATTGAGCTCTGGAATTCACTGCTGGAAGACGCGGTAAATCAGTTAAAAAAAAAAAAACAAGGTTTGGACAAATTCCTGAAGAAAAATCCATATTGTTTTTAACCAGGTAGACTTGGGGAAAGCCACTGCTGCACTCATGAAGAGTAAGCATGGAATCTATTTTTGGGGATCTGCCAGGTACACGTAACCTGGATTGATTACCAACAGGATCCTTGCCCTGATGGACATTTGCTATGACCCAGTATGGCAGGTTTTATGTTATTAAGTTGCTATATTATTAAGAGGTAAAGTCCTAGTTCAGTATTAGATACAGTACCATTTATTCAGATTTCAGAAATGATGGATACACTGAAGACTATTCAGAATTATTCAATTTACTCATTGTTTCTGGAATCCACATAGTTTCACAATGTTTTCCGATTATCTTACCAGATATCCTCAGAAAAACCTTTCTGCTAAAGCCTGAACATAAAATATAGTCAGAAAAAAATTGATTTCCACTGTAAATAGGAAAGAGCAGCATGTCGGCCATTACATGCTAAGTACTTTTACTGTCAATAGCTGTTGCTAGGCTCTGATTCTGTTTCCTAGCAACCTGAATGTAACCTACTTTTGAGGTACCTTTTTTAAATGGAGAGGAAATTAATTTCAGATTTTTATAGGGAATTAATGTTATGCCTCAGTATTTTAGGGCCAGAATAATGTCTATTGTTTTATAATACATAGATACATTTTTATATAAATATTATTCTGAAAGAGAATAAAGTTCTAGTACAGGAAAAATATCAATGGTCTTTTCTTTAATTATCTCATCCTTCAGCACTAAAGGAGATTTTTGTATGCAGGATACTCTTGTTTATTTAATAACCCTCACTATCAAAGAGCACATCTAGATGGCAAATACAATAAAGAAAAGTTTACAGAGGACAAAAAAAAAACACAGCATCACAAAAGTCAAATATACAATTATTTTTATTTTATTATTTTGAAACAAATCTCACTCTTTCTTTACACACATACACACACACACACACACACACACACACACACACACTTATTTATATATAATATCTGTATCTATATCTATATTGGGTGGCAGAGCCGGTGGCGGGAGGCGGGGATGGTACTGGGCAGACTTATACGGTCTGTGCCAGAGCTGGTGGTGGGAGGCGGGACTGTTGGTTGGGAGGCGGGGATAGTGCTGGGCAGATATACAGTCTGTGCCAGAACCGATGGTGGGAGGCGGGGATAGTGGTTGGGAGGCGGGGATAGTGCTGAGTACGGTCTGTGCCCTGAAAAGGACAGGTACAAATCAAGGTAAGGTATACACAAAAAGTAGCACATATGAGTTTATCTTGTTGGGCAGACTGGATGGACCGTGCAGGTGTTTTTCTGCCGTCATCTACTATGTTACTATGAGGCATATTTTCAAAGCACTTAGCCTCCCAAAGTTCCATAGAAACCTATGGAACTTAGCCTCCCAAAGTGCTTTGAAAATATGCCTCTATGTTACTATCTATCTATGGGGGTATTTTACTAAAGTTTAGCTCGTTATCTGCAGCAGGGCCCATATAAATAAAATGGGCTTTGTTGCAGATAACTCGAGCTAAGCTTTAGTAAACGACCCCCTATATATTTAATGGTGAGCTAATTCACCATTAAATATATAGGGGATGCCTAAATAGAAAGAGGCTGGAAACACAACATGACTATTGAGGTGTTATTTTGGGCAAGAGTAATGGGAACTGAGGCTGATGCCAGACAGACTTCTATAGTCTGTGTCCTACAAATAGCAAAAGACTGAAAGACAATTTGGCAAATCCAGCACTGGGGGAACTGAACCCAATGCTGGACAGACTTCTACTGTCTATGTCCTGCAAATGGCAAAAAACAAGTGAAGCTTTGGCAACTCCAGTGTTGTAGTTCACCATACTGTCACGTGCTGCAAGTGAGGGTGCTGTGCAGCTGAGGGAGGAGAGGGAGATATTTGGACTATAAGTTGAATACTATCAGTAATACTTAGGGACGAAATGTGGGTATAATCAAGATGACATCATGTTTGGCTACCCATATGATTAGCATGGTAGAGACTTGACAACCAGTGTTTAAGCATGGATGGCGGGCCCACACAGAGTGAAAGGCACGGCTCTAACCACTTTGTTGGACAGACTGGATGGACTGTTTGGGTCTATCTGCCATTTTTTACCTTGTTATTATGCTATTTATGCACATATATCTATCTATCTAGATAGATTGATATAGATAGATGTAGGTATAGAAAGATAGATATAATATACAGGTATAATTTCTGTATCTGGATTTTCAGAAATCATTTGATAAAGCATTTCATAAGAGATTCCTGTGGAAATGTAAAAGCCATGGGATAGAAAGCAATGTCCTATTGTGGATTGAGTCCTGGTTAAAAGATAGAAAACACAGAATAGGGTTAAATGATCAATATTCTCAATTGAGAAGGGTAAATAGTAAGATATCCTGGGGATTTGTGTTGGGATCACTGCTTTGTAACATATTTATAATAACCTGAAAACAGAATAACAAGTGAGGTGATCAAATTTGCTGAGATATAAAGCCTTTCTTCTGCTTAAATCGAAAGTTTTGAAATGCTTGATTACAAAGGGTAACAATTCATACATTTTCCTGGATCATTTGCATTTGGAGAGCTTTATTGCAGATAAGATGGAAGTTTGTAAGGTTTAAGGCCAGATTCTATATATGGCGCCTAAAAAATACGCATGGTAAACATTTCCAGCTAAGTATATTCTGTAAGTGCCACCTAGATTTAGGTGCAGTATATAGAATATGCTTAGTATATATCCGAGCACCTAAAACTATGCGCTTCCATTTATACCAATGAAAACATGGCGTAAATCCCAACATGTAGATTTATGCATACTGGACCATATTCTGTAAATACGTGTGTAAATTTAGGAATGCCCATAAAATGCCCATTTCCCAATCTATGACCATGCCCCTTTTGAACTGTTCAAATTAGAATTTAGGTTAGCTTAGAGTGGCTTAAAAAAAGTTTGGATGGCTTTCTAAAGGAAAAGTCCATAGACTATTAAAATGGACTTGGGGAAACTCCACTGCTTATTTCTGGGATAAAAATGTTTTGTACTTTTTGGGATCTTGCCAGGTATTTGTGACCTGGATTGGCCACTGTTGGAAACAAGATGTTGGGCTTGATGGACCTTTGGTCTCTCCCAGTATGGCAATACTTACGTACTTATGTACTTAAGCAACTTGTGTGCTTAAATTCTAATCATTGTCAATTAGTGCTCATTATTGCTTGTCAGGTGCTGTTATTAACGCTGATTAGCTTGTTAAGCCAATTAAGCTATGCATATTGTTATAGAAGATGCTTAGATTTCAGCGCAGAACGCTAGGTGAGCTATATAAAATTAGGCAGTTAATGTGTGTACAGGTGTTAAAGGGGTCTTACTCTATAATTGCTTGCATATTCTTATTTCTTTATCTCTTATAGCATTTTTTCCTTTTGCTTCTTATGGCTCCCCATGATGTGGGCTAGTGGGAAAATATTATGGATATCTTTTCTCCTTCTCATATTGTTGTATTGTAACAATTTGAACATTTTCAATAAAAAGAATATGCATGAGAATATCTATTGTACTTCCCCTAATATTGATGTAGAGGCTGATGTGAATAATTAGTTACCTATATATGTGTGTCAGTCTATTGTGTTACTCTTATGGGGATTAGGAGTGGGGATCATGAACTCCTCATCCTATAATATAAATCTCACCTCCAACGTTCTGTTCCTGGGACCGTGGATCCGGTGGTCTGCGAGGCACCATCAGTGATGTCCCATCTCACGCCCCTCCCACACTCTGACATTCCCCCTCACGCCCCTCCCACACTCCGCCCTCCTCCGCGTAACCTAACCGTCCTCACGCCACTCCCACCCAGTTCAACACTCCGCCCTCAAGAAAACGCTGCCGCTCTCCCTCCCCAACATTCGGACTGTCGGAGATCGGAGAGGACGAAGAGGGAGGGCGGCGAGATGGCGAGAGCTGAGGTAAGCAAGGAAGCACATCGGTTGATCTCCGTTTCCACTCCCCTACGCAGCCGTCATTCCTATACACTACAAAAACAACCAAAACTATGAGCTGCTGCTTCACACTGTCGTTTTTACATTGAGGGAGGGAGGGGGTGTCGGAGGCAGAGAGGGAGGGAGGGGAGGTAAGCAAGGAAGCACATTGGTTAATCTCTGTTTCCACTCCCCTACGAAGCCGTCATTTGTATACACAGAAAAAAAAGCCAAACTAGGAGCTGTTGCTTCACACTGTCGTTTTTAAATTGAGGAAGGGAGGGACGGATGGGGGAGGGGGGACCCTGCAACTGGGAAAAAGGGAGGGAGGGGGACCCCCCTGCAACTGGGATGGAGGGAGGACCCTGCAACTGGGAGACAGACCGGGGAGGGGGGGCGCCACCCTGGAACTGGGTGGGAGGGAGGGAGGGGGGACCCTGGCACATACTCTCATTCTCACACACACTCGCACCCAGTCTCAGTCTCTCTGTCTGTCACACACACACACACACTCGCACATTCACTCTCTCTCACACAGTCACTCTCACACACACTCTCTCAAACATACACACTCCGAGGAAAACCTTGCTAGCGCCTGTTTCCTTTAAAACAGAAACGGGCCTTTTTTACTAGTAATATAGAAAAATAGATAAATAGACATAATCTTAGAACAAGTGATAAAGGCTAACTCAAAAACAATCAGGCTGTTGTAGCTTGTTTTTTTCAAGCCCTTTCTCAGAGCAGCTTTCAAGATATGAAGCTTCATGTATTAAGGGCTAAACCAATTAGAGAGGCTTTGAAGAACAAAGAAACCCTGTCTTCTTTCTTTAAATTAGAAGAATACATTAACTTATATTTATGGAAAATGATTGAGCATCAGACGAAATAATACTCCTCCAGGTATGTTTCCATCCAACCCTGACTCATCTTAGAAGAGCAACATATTAATTTCGCTGTATTGAATTTTAGAAGTTACTTTCTTTTATTGCATTAATGAACCAAATCCATTAGCTTGCACTGCAGTGAAATGCAACCGGCTAATCAGCAGTCAGGGATTCTGATATGCCAAGTATTATGTGCAATTTGAATAATGAAGCTTTACTGCTAGAACTAAGGAATCTGTACAAAGCTCAGGCCTTGGTTTCTGATGAAAGAGACTGCAAGGCTGCTTTATTTCTATGCTTTTCTAAACCCTGAAATTGCAAGAACTTTCAATTATAATAGAAATGATTCTAGAATAGAGGCATGGGAACAAGAAGTAATATACCGTTTATCTTTGCCTGTAGGCTCAGAGTTTATTTATTGCATAATACTGTTATACACCTATTTACTACTACTACTACTACTTAACATTTCTAAAGCGTTACTAAGGTTACGCAGCGCTGTACAATTTAACATAAAAGGACAGTCCCTGCTCAAAGAGCTTACAATCTAAAGGACAAGTGAATAGTCAGTTCGACTATTTGGTGTTGATGTACTAATGGGTAATCAAAATTTATTAATACAGGCAATAGACTTAGGAGATATGGATAGTAAAGTAGCCTTATATGTATTGTGGTAATATGGCTTTCTTGGTCCCAACTCTTCCTTCCAAATAAATTCAAATATGAGACTCCTGGTCCTAAACACTCTCACTCTACGCCCTTCATCCAGTCCCTCTCAGCTGTGTCATCAGTGTTAAGTACTAGGCCAAAGTACTTAAGTAAAAGTAATAATACATTTATATTTTAATACTTAAGTAAAAGTAAAAAAAAAAAAAACTAGTGAAGAACACATTAAAAAATTTACTTAATTGAAAGAAAAAAAGTTATTACCTAAAATAATACTTTTTGATTAAAAAGAAAACTTTTGCAGCTGGCCCTCTAAGTTTTTTTTCACCGTTCTTCTCATTTTATCGTGGTCTCCTTTTTGAAAGTTAAATGCTAACGTATTGGATTTCCTGTGTGTGCTTACTCCAGAACCAATATCAAATCTGATCATGTTATGAGCACTGTTATCAAGTAGCCCTAGCACCATTACCTCCCGCACCAGATCATGCACTCCACTAAGGACTAGGTCTAGAATTTTTCCTTCTCTTGTTGGCTCCTGTACCAGCTTCTCCATAAATCAGTCCTTGATTTTGTCAAGGAATTTTACCTTCCTAGCATGCCCTAATGGTACATTTACCCAGTCAGTATCAGGGTAATTGAAATCACCCATTATTATTGTGTTGCCCAGTTTGTTAGCCTCCCTAATTTCTGATAACATTTCTACATCTGTATGTTCATTCTCACCAGGTGGACAGTAGTACACTCCTATCACTATTCTTTTCCCCTTTACGCGTGGAATTTCAATCCATAAGGGTTCCAAGCAGTGGCTCAGCCAGACCTGACATTTTGGCTGGGCCCAGAGCTAATATGGGTGGGCACTATCACAGTGGTGTGCTGGAGCAGGCTCTCACAGGCTCGCAAGAGCCGGTTGTTAAGTTTTTAAGAATTTTGGGAGCGGGTTGTTAAAGTAGGGCCCTCCATGGCTACTTTAAAAACTGGCTCCCAAAATGTGGGCTTGGCCCCCCTGCTGAATTCTCTTTTACTTTGCTGGTGGAGATGCTAAGCCCTGCCAGCCAAGTAAATAGACTGCTGCTGCTCCCCACTCCTTGTTTCCAGCTCAGAGCAAGACATTGGGAGTGGTGGCAGTCCATTTATTGGCTGCCAGCAAAGGTATGCCTAGGGTGCCCGCACGAAGGGAGGGAGGAGAGGCAAGTGTTGCCCCCCGTCACCCGTGGCCCTTCCAAATGCAGAGCTGGCTACGTCCAGAGAAAGAGCCTGTTGTTAAAAATTTACCAGCACACCCCTGGCACTATATATATATATATATATATATATATATATATATATATATATATATATATATATATATATATATATATATATATATATATATATATATAAAAACTTGATCAGATATGTCTACTATAATGGCAAATATGTCAACACACATAGCAGTATAATTACAGCAATGGCATATACTTTGCTTATAATAAATGTAAATGCCTGATTAAGCAAAATAGGAAGAAAACCTTTGAAGTCTTTTTCCCTTCCTTTGGCTCTATTGCTTTCTCTCTATTCTGATGCTGACAAAATAAAATTGCCACAGTTCGCCACATATCCTTCAACTTTGCTTTATAAGAAACGTATATCAAAGGATAGAACGAATCACAGATGAAGAACAAACCAAAAACCTTTATTGAAAATGATCCAACATGACCACGTTTTGCCTGAAGGCTATGTCAGGGGCATTTGTAAAAAAAAAAAAAAAGTTTAAAATAAAAACAAGAACAAAGCCATCTCTTACTTATCAAATGTAGAAAGTATGGTTACATGCACTCAAGAAGTGCAACTATTTAAAAAGAACAGTGCAGTGTGCTTTAATACAAAACAGTAAGTGCATAATATGGAATGCATATTGTGTTGTGGGACAAAATTTGGTGTAGTGAGACAAAGAAAAAAAATCAAATACAGTTTAAATAAGGAGCACATGTTTAATGGGGATTGACAAAAGGTATATCCTCTATAGTCAGCTCGGCCTTCTCAAAAGGCTAAGAGCCTCTCTGTATATAGGCTTATAAAAGTACCTCGTGGGCAGCCACTAGTGATGTTTTAGATAAAGTAAATTGGAATTTGGTGCTAATGTACAATTCCAAAGCTGTATAATAGTATCTAGCAAATTAAGTTGAGAAACCATGCTCACTAAAGAATGAGGCGTTGTATTTTGGTGCTGAATATATCAATAATTCTGTCATAGTCCAATGAATCACACAGTTCTCTTTCAAATGATAACAGTGACAGATTATGGAGGCGACTGATGAGCATTGAGGCTCTTGATGTTGTTTTGATCCTGTTTACAGTTGAAAACAGTCGTTCTACAGTGCAAGTTGACATTGGCAGATTGATAAGTACTCTTAAAAGGTCATTAACATTTTGGAAAATGTCCACATTGCAGTTGTCTAGTACTTTGATTAAAGATGGAAAATTTGTACCTTCTGCTACTTTGCGTTTTAGATGCTGAACAAACACTGTTAATTCAGCTTCCTCTATGGTAAGGCCATATAAAGTGCATGGGGGCAGTAGACTCTCTCTTCTGCCAAAGGCCTCAGATGTTGACATACAGGCAGCAGAAGCAGTCATCATTCCATAAGCATCATCTTAAAAATGATTATTCAATTCACTTAGCTGGCAGTCAATTATCTCATTCCACAGATGTCTCAAATCTTCATTGCTTTGATCAGAAGATTTACCCAAAGTGGAAAAAAAAACAATGAATCACCAAACTTTATAGGTAGCTTTGTCTTTCAAGAGGAAGAAACATCCCACTTTTCAATATCATATTTCTCTATGAGATCCTCTGTTAACTTAAGAACTTTATCAAATCATTTGATGTGTTCTCCCTAAACTGAGCAAAAGCTTCTTTTAGTCACTCTATAAGATTAGTGCAATCTGTAACAGACAACATGGCACTCTGTAGTCCTTTCGTGGCAAAATCACTTCTTTCAAATAATTTCCAAAATGTAACTGGCAGAAATAAGAATTTCTTTGTCTCTATCTGAAGCAACATTTGAAAATTCAGCAAGTACTTCAAGAATAACATCAAAAAGCATCAATAATTTTTTTCACAGAGCCAGATTTTGAGCTCCACCTTGTGTCTGTTGATCGTTCAAGTTCAAGGCATTGTCTATCAGGATGGAGTTGTTTCTGTATTTCCAAAAAACGAGCATGCCTATATGTACCAGCCATAAAACTATGCAAGGAGGTCAGAATTTCAAAAAATGTGCTAACAGAGGGACATGCTTTAGATGCTGTGCAGAGAACCAGATTGAGGTGATGAGAATTACAGTGCACATAAACAGCCCGCCAAAATGTGTGTTTCAAAATGACATGAACACCTCCTTTATTTCCAGACATCACAGATGCTCCATTCAAGCACTTCAAGCACTTTTATGATTTTATCAGAAATCCCATTTGTTGTCATGTCTGCAGCATCAACAAATCCAACTGCCCTTTCCTTTATTACTCCTTTGTGTAGGTACCTGACACATACTGCAACAAGCTCACATTTAGAGAGATCTTTGCATTCATCACCCAGAATTGCATAGTATGTATTATTGGTTTCATGTATTTCGTATTTTGGCTTTGCTCTGTGCGCTTTAAGTCAACCGCACTTAAAACTCTAATGAAAACACCCCTCTTGTTGTCCTAATTAGAACAATTGACTATAAATGAAGAGTTGAGCTAGGGGTGGGTGAGAGCTGGGGAGGTTGGGTGTCTTGTGAGAGGTTTGATTATAATAAGGCACATATTCAAACTTTGGGACACTTTTCTTATGGAGGTTGCCAATAGTGCCAATTGACCCTAGAAGGTATAACTTGGATACATCCTATTTCTAATTGTCAGCTTTTATCCTGGTCTACAACCTCCTGTACTTCATCTAGGGTGTCTTTTACTAAAGCTTAACTCAAGTTATCTGCAGCAGGGCCCATTTTACTCCTATGGGCTCTGCTGCAGATTACTCAAGCTAAACTTTAGTAAAAGACCCCCCTAATGTGACATATCTGATTCAGTGTCCTTGCAAGTTGCTTTATGTAGGACGGTCTTCAAGACCGGTTAGGACCTGGTTAAATGAACATAAATCTCGTATTATGAACAATGTTCAGTCAGCACTTTTGGTACAACACTGGATTGATAAATGTATGGAATAACTATGATGGAGTGTATTTAATTGTGTTGGGAGGCTGTGAACTGTGAAGATATGTTAAACTACAAGGAACAAAATGGATTTCCTATTTGAATACTGTGTACCCACATGGGTTGAATGCTGGATTTAAGTGGGGGACTTTGACTGGGGCATTCTCCAATTATCTGGCAATTTTGCTGTCTAATAAAACCTTTTTTAAAAAAAAATTTTTATCTATAACCATTTACATTTTTACAAGCGATAAAACAACTTTCTGGAAATACATAGAAAGTAATATATAGGAATTATTTCAGTCAGGTAATTCTATTCTCTTCCTTAGACAACTAAATAGGGAGAGTGAAACAAGACAAGGAGATCAATTAAAAAGTAAACAGAAAAAAAGTGGTATTAACCTGATTATCCCCAGATATTACTCATCTAATTCATTATTCCACATTGATCATCTGGTTGGCTTCTTCAAGGCCAATACGGTATATAGTCAAATCATTTCATTGAAAACATACTTATTGTCCAATATTAGTTAGAAATAATACATCTGATTACATTCTTTCTCTTTTAAAAACCAGAAGTTATTTAACAATACATATACTTAAGTCTCTAATTCAAATCCCACTGATTAAAGTAATCCCAGTTTTCACAGGCTTCACTCCTTTTAAAGTAATAATTTAGGAAATATTTCTGAGGAAAACTTTAGGAGTCATACCCGGAACTCTGGGAAAAACAATAATCTTGATATTAATCATCTATAATAATATTAATTTTATTATTCAAAGTTTCTGATCTATAATCATTTTCAAAATCATAACCACTAATAAAACCTTTAAAGTGTGGCGTTATTTGACCTGCCATTATTACAATGGCACTATGTTAAGATACTTTTCAATCATTTGATATGTTATTTTGTGATATGTAATCCTCCTTTTGATTTTTGGAATCTTGACCATGTTTTATTTGGTTTTCAAACGGACCGCTACCCTGAGGAAGGCTCCGAAACACTAGCCATGTTATTGGTCCATCTGGAAAGTTAAGTACTGCTTTATTTGATTCTTTTGTTCATGAATATAAGAAGATTAATATGGCTTATCAATAAGAAGAATGGAACTGTTATTTGAAAAAATACTTGAAAAAAATATTTGAAAATGTTTGAAAATTGATGTTGGGACCAATGACAATTGAAAATGTCCTTCTGCTAAGCTGATAGTGGTTGAAAAGGAAAGTGCACGCTATTTCTGATAGTCCTTATTCACTTATTGTTTTGAGAATGCTCATTGATAATTTTTAAGAACTATGCCTGAAGAATAGTTTATTTGCTGGGTTTAAAAAATTGTTGTGCATGCAAAACAGATTTAATATGGTTTATTGTTTATCTTTATATGCCTTTTTTCCTACAAGCATTAACCTACAAATTGATACATGTAAAGTCAAATAATGCACAGTTGTTCTAACGTTAAAATTAATTTATGAACTTTTGAATGTGTGAAGCAAATCAAAAAAGCACATAAATTGCGAGAAAAGGGCCAAAATCTAAAAATGAATCAATGTTACATTTCTAGACCTCATTTTTTGATAACTCTCTCTATCATAGTTCTCCTTCTCTCCCTTCCTCATCTCATCCTAGGCGTACCCTCATCCTAAGTTCCAATTTGTACACACACACTCCAGTAGTGTACCTCACCTGCATTTGTCAAACTGAATTGATTTTGACAGGTGACACACCCACTTCCAGGTTTTCAGCCAATCATAAGAGAGGACATGCTTAAGCCACACCTACTCTATCACCGCCTTTGATGATGTAATTGCCCAAGCCATGCCCACTCCCCGCCCCTTGGGTGATGTCACCAGATATGATATTTCAACTCCATCCAAGCCCCATCCTTTTGCATAGCCACATCTTTCACCATATCTTATTTGCATAGCCCCACTCAAACCCTGCCCCTTTTTGCATAGCCCTGCCCCTTTTGGTGATATCACAGGACGTGACTTTGCAGCCATGCCCCTTTTTCAAGATGGTGGCCACTACTGTATGCATCACATCATTTCTTGTTTCCATTACTAGCCACCATCTTGGATGGGTTCATATGATGAGAAATTATGTAAAAAAAAAAACCCAACTCTGCCCCCTACAGCCTT
Source organism: Microcaecilia unicolor (assembly GCF_901765095.1). Classification (NCBI taxonomy): domain Eukaryota; kingdom Metazoa; phylum Chordata; class Amphibia; order Gymnophiona; family Siphonopidae; genus Microcaecilia; species Microcaecilia unicolor. The sequence goes on along the minus strand of NC_044032.1, from coordinate 608,121,929 downwards.
GGTGGAATTTAGTTGTGCATGCATACCTTAACCTTTTTTTTTCTCACAGGAAAGAAAAATAGGCATTTGTTTTTTTCTTTAAAAAAAAAAAAAAACACACAGAAAAAATAGGTATTTGTTTTTATGTTTCTTTCAAAAAAGGACACCGGTTTAATCTGGATCATCTGCTTTCTATGAACAGCAGAGCTGTTCGCTTTTTTGTCCAGCAAAGCAAACTATTCTCTGTCTGTGTGAGATCGGGTCTGTAGCCCACTTTGCTTTTTCACACTGTCTGTGTGAGATCAATATGGTTTGTTGCCACCACCCATGACCTCCTTCCCTTCCCCTAGCTAGCAACAAAAGATACAGGGGAATCTCAGCTCTGCCTCTTCCAAGAAGTAGTAGCCCTAAGGCAGATGAACTTTTTTTCACGGGAGATACTACAGATTTTACTTTCAGAACTGATCACACTGGAAGAAGGCAGTTCTTTTTCGAAAAAGAACACCTTTTTAAGCTGGATCGTCTGCTTTTAAGAATGACAGGGAGGACTAGAGGGATAGCAACACCGATTTTGCTTTCAGACCTGTTCACCTTGGAAACAGACAATGCCATCCAATCACAGCCCCTGTCCTTCACTCTAGCCAACCAGTCCACTTCCCCTTCTCCCTATCCATCCACCCACATCCCCTTCCTTCTCCCTAGCCATCGACCCAAAGCCCGCTCCTTCTCCCTAGCCATCCACGCATAGCCCCTTCCTTGTCCCTAGCCATCCATCACAGAAAGAATATACTACTACTACTACTTTCTTTTTCTTTCAAAAGGATACAAATCTGAAAGCTTTGTTTTGCTTTTAGCAGTGTTCACCTGAGCAACGTACAAGTTACAGATAAACAAACCTGTCTATCTCTGCAATTCCCAGGCCCCACCTTGTTCTCTGTCTGTAGCCTCCTCCCACCCCTTTCCCCAAAAAGTTGAATGGCAGAATAAATGCTTTTATAATTCATCTAGAAAGCATACAATGTTTTAAAAAGTCAAGTAAAAATATAATCAATAACCGTAAGGCAATGTATTAAAATTTTGAATCAAAACCCATTTATCATACACGACCCTTTGAAGTTGTTTAAGTACATGAGATTCAACCTGCCATTGGGCCTTGTTTCTGACTAGTGTCTTTTGCTGAATGAATATCCTAGCTTGTTCATTCATGGCACCCTTGGATTGTAATCCACAACTAGCTACTTTAGACTGCTAAAAATGTATTTTCTTGCTGTTTTCACTGTTGAATGTGACACCTTTTACTTTCAGATGGGTCTCAATGTTGGATAGCTTGAACCTGTATGTTTTAGGACTGGCCAATACAAACTCTGTGATATGCTCACCCTTAGGGATCTCACTTGTTAATTCACCTAGAGGGGCATAATTGAACAGCGCTGGCCATTTCTATGGGCGGCCATCTCCGGGACTGGCGCCGTAAGTGGGCGGAGCCAACCCTATTTTCGAAAAAAATGGCCGGCCATCTTTTTCTTCGCTAATACGGTTGGGCCCGGCCAAATGTCAGAGCTCGCCAGGTTTGAGATGGCCAGCTTCGGTTTACGGCCATAATGGAAAATAATGCCGGTGATCTCAAATCCGGCGAAATGCAAGCCATTTGGTCATGGGAGGAGCCAACATTTGTAGTGCACTGGCCCTCCTCACATGCCAGTCCCATGCCAGGACACCAACCAGGCACCCTAGGGGGCACTTCTAAAAATTATAAAAACAAATAGCTTCCAGGTGCATAGCTCCTTTCCCTTGGTTGTTTAGCCCCCCAAATTCCCCCCAAAACCCACTCCCCACAACTCTACACCATTACCATAGCCCTAAGTGGTGAAGGGGCGCACCTACATATGGGTACAGTGGGTTTGGGGTGGGTTTTGGAGGGCTCCCATTTACCAGCACAAGTGTAACAGGTGGGGAGGGGTGGGCCTGGGTCCACCTGTCTGAAGTGCACTGCACCCACTAAAAACTGCTCCAGGGACTTGCATACTGCTATCAGGGAGCTGGGTATGACATTTGAGGCTGGCATAGAGGCTGGCAAAAAAGTTTTTTTTTTGTTTTTTTTTTGGGTGGGAGGGGTTGGTGACCACTGGGGGAGTAAGGGGAGGTCATCTCTGATTCCCTCCGGTGGTCATTTGGTCAGTTGGGGCTGCTTTTTGAAGCTTGGTCGTGAAAAAAAAGGGACCAAGTAAAGCCGGCAAAATGCTTGTCAAGCCTGGCTTTTTTTTCCCCCATTATCGGGCGAAGCCAGTCATCTCTTGAGCACACCCCCATCCCGCCCCCGTCTTGCCTTCACTACCCTACCGACACGCCCCCTTGCTGAAAAACAAGGCTAATACAGGAGTTTTTTCCTAAATCGCGGTTGTCCTTCACGAAGGAACGCTTGATTTCATAGACTTTCCTTATTTGTCTTCAGAGGCATTGGACATACACTTTATCACTAAACCCTGACCCCTGAGGCAGGCATTGTTTCATGCCAAAACACAGCCCGTGTCGGGTCAATTGTCAATAAAATACTCCTGTTGTTTCAGTCTTGAAGTCCCAGTGTTGCTTTTTTTTGTTTGTATACTTTCTATGTATGCTGTATACCCTCTCTGTTTGGCTAATAAAATCATCACGCAATACTTTGTATGCTTATCTATAATGATGTCCCTGATGATACCAGCTCCAAAATTGCTGTGCTCTAGGCAGTTTCCTAGGTTACAAATGAAAGAGCCATCTCTGCATGCATACCACTCTCAGGCAATTCAAATAGTTCCTTCATTGATTTCACCTGTTTCTTTTTGTCTGCAACTAAACTAAAGAGAGATTCTAAAACTTCCCTGCTTGATTCAAAATGTGGGGTTCACCCACACCCAATCCAACACAACCTGTTTTAATGCCATTGCACATGCCCATACTGAACACAGTTATGGCTTAACAGCTCCCTAGGGTACAACAGGTTTCTGCAAGTAGTAGTGAACCAACCATTCTCCTAAAATATATTTAAAGGAAGATATTTGTCATTCTGTGACAGTCTTTAAATGATTTACATCAGCAAAACTAATGTTTTCTCAATGCATGTTTCAAATATATTATTAAGGAAGTTACAGACGGAGAGTATTTCAGACAGATTAATGTGTTAAAACATTACTGGCTTTCTGTTAATGCACTGACCTAGAAAAGCACTTAGGAAATGGAAAAAAAGAAAAAAAAAAAGGATAAAGAAAAGAACTTCTGTACCTGGTCTTAAATCAAACCATTTCAGAAGCAAATATGTAGCCAGTTTTATTAGATTTTTCTTTCACAGGCAATAATTCAAATATTCTTAACCTGAGAACATTTTGATCATCTCAAAGCAGTGGCGTAGGAAGGGGGGAGGGGCGGTCTGCCCAAGGTGCATGCGCTCGGGGGGTGCCGGCCCCACTGGTTCCCTGCTCTCTCTGCCCCGGAACAGGTTACTTCCTGTTCCGGGGCAGAGAGAGCAGGGAACCAGCGGGGCCGACGCAGCTCCGAGTGACGTGCAATCGGGGCGGATCGCCCCTCCCGCAGGTAAGAATGTGGTCCGGGGGGGGGGGTGTGCTTCACAGAGGGGGGGGGTCGCGCTGTGCTGCACCCGGGGGGGTGCGCAGCGGCGACCCACCCCGGGTGCCATTAGCCCTCGCTACGGCACTGTCTCAAAGAAGTTAGTTTACTTAAAAGGTGCTGAGCAGCATGAAGGTCTTCTGTTAACTTTGGTTGAATATAAGCAACACATTATAGAAGACATTTTGCAACCCTTCTACCTCCATTCTCCCCCCCCCCCCCCCACTCCCCCCAGTTCCTCCCATGTCTCCAAAAGTATTTTAGAAAATGGTAGGAATTGGAACCCTTGACTAACAAAATACACAGAGATTGATTTTCAAAAGGATTTAAACTACTATCCTGTTAAATCTCACTGGCCTGCCCAGTGTCACTTAAACAGATAGTGCTGCTGAATTTTAGGGACGGGCTGTTGTTTTAAATGAATGTCATTCACTGATAAGAGTTTGCACTATTTACACTTACAGATTCTATATATGGCATGAGTGGCGTAGCTACGTGGGGCCACGGGGGCCTGGACCCCCGTAGATTTGGCCAAGGACCCCCCTGCTGATGACCCTCTCGACCCCCCTCCCGCCGCCAACCCTCCCCCGCGGCCGCTGTCACCTACCTTTGCTGGCGGGGGACCCCAACCCCCGCCAGCCGAGGTCCTCTTCTTCTGGCGCAAGTCTTTGTTCTGTTTCTGTAAGTCTGACGTCCTGAGACTCACAGAAACAGAAAGAAGCCTTGCAGATCAGCCAGCGGCTGCAACGTGCAGGACGTCAGACTCACAGAAACAGAACGAAGCCTTGCGGCGGAAGAAGAGGACCTCGGCTGGCGGGGTTGGGGTCCCCCGCCAGCAAAGGTAGGCGACGGCGGCCACTGGGGAGGATTGGAGGTGGGGGGGGGGGTCGAGAGGGTCATCAGCAGGGGGGGCAAAGTTGTTGTTGGTGTTGGTGGTGGTGGCGGTGCCAGCGGGGGGGGGGGGGGTTCAGCAGTGCCGGGGGGGGCTAAAATGTGCCCACTCACCTCGGGCTCTGGACCCCCTTCCGCCGAAGTCTTGCTACGCCCCTGTATGGCACACTCCCGAGATGCATGAGCAACTTGGGGCCCTTTTACTAAGCCATGTAGGTGCCTATGCACACGTAACGCATGCCAATTCGGAACCACCGCCCAGCTACCGCATTGCCCAGGTAGTAATTTCATTTTTTACGTGTATCCAGTATGCGCACCGGAGAATATATTTTATTTTCCGACACATGGCGCTAACCATGTGGTAATCAGCATTGTATGCGCGCTGACGATTACCGTCTGGTTAACGCATGAGACCTTACCGCTAAGTGAATGGGTGGCAGTAAGGTCTCAGGCCAAAAATGGATGTGTGCCAATTTTCATTTTGCCACACGACCATATTGGGCCAAAAAAAGAGGCCTTTTTTGCCGGCGCGCTGAACAATGGACCTGCGCGCGTCCAATAAATGCATCTAAAAACAGCAGAAACCATTTTTGGTGCACCTTAGTAAAAGGACCCCTTAATTGGCTAACGAGTTCTTAACCATCAAAAATTGGTTGCAAATAACCAATTATTGGCATTAATTGGCACAGATTAGGATTTGCGCATGCATCTAGCTGTACGCTATTCTATAACACTGGGTGCCTGCATGCATGTACTATTAGGAAAGAGGTGACAAAAAGAAGTCAAACCAGATGTTTATTGTAACAACATAAACATAAACTGCCCGGCACCGGCCATGTTTCACCCACACTAGGTCTGCATGAATAATCGAATGGGGATGACCATCTCTAAGGGCGCCCATCTGTAAGGATGGCGCTGCGAAGGGGCGGGGAAACTCGTATTATCGAAACAAGATGGGTGTCCATCTTTCGTTTCGATAATACGGTCGGGGACGCCCAAATCTCAACATTTAGGTCGACTTTAGAGATGGTCGACCCAAATGTCGAGATGGGCGAAATTAGAGATGGTCGTCCCTGGTTTTCATCCATAATGGAAACCGAGGACGCCCATCTCAAAAATGACCAAATCCAAGTCATTTGGTCATGGGAGGAGCCAGCATTCATAGTGCACTGGTCCCCCTGACATGCCAGGACACCAACCGGGCACCCTAGGGAGCACTGCAGTGGACTTCACAAATTGGTCCCAATTGCATAGCTCCCTAACCTTGGGTGCTGAGCCCCACAAAACCCACTCCCCACAACTGTACACCACTACCATAGCCCTTATGGCTGAAGGGGGCACCTACATGTGGGTACAGTGAGTTTATGGTGGGTTTTGGAGGGCTCAACATTTACCACCACAAGTGTAACAGGTAGGGGGGGGGATGAGCCTGGGTCCGCCTGCCTGAGGTGCACTGCACCCACTAAAACTGCTCCAGGGATCTGCATACTGCTGCGATGAACCTGAGTATGACATTTGAGGCTGGCAAAAAAAGTTTCTAAAGTTGTTTTTTGAGGGTGGCTGGGGGTTAGTGACCACTGGGAGAGTCAGAGGAGGTCATCCCCGATTCCTTCCGGTGGTCATCTGGTCAGTTTGGGCACTTTTTTGAGGCTTGGTCGTGAAAAAATATGGACCAAGTAAAGTTGGCCAAGTGCTCATCAGGGACACCCTTCTTTTTTCCTTTATCAGCCGAGAACGCCCATCTCTTAATCACGCCCCAGTCCCGCCTTCGCTACGGTGCCGACACGCCCCCGTGAACTTTGGTCATCCCCGCGACAGAAAGCAGTTGGGGATGCCCAAAATCGGCTTTCAATTATGCCGATTTGGGCGACCCTGAGAGAAGGACGCCTATCTCCCGATTTGTGTCGAAAGATGGGCGCCCTTCTCTTTCGATTATGCCCCTCAAGGGACATTTTCGATATGACATCTAAATCCAACTTTGAATGTTTTGCTGAAAACGTCCAAAAATCAAGTAGTGGAAATGACCATTTTCAAACCAGAAAAATGTCTATCTTTTTTCTTTGAAAATTACCATTTCCTAGATTGTTGTTGTGCTTAGTACATCTATCTTTTTGGCCCATTAAAAAAAAAAAGTTCAAGTGAAAAATGCACAAAGACAACCCATTGGAATGTAGGAGGAACCAGTTTTCCTAGTAGGCTGACCATACAGGCATCCCTGCAGAGCAGTGGGGCTTATTCGTTAATAAAACAGGTCTAGATCAAAACGTCCAACATATAGCCCTGGATGTTTTTGTTGTATTATGACAGAAAAACGTCCAAGTGTTAGGGCCACCCAGATCCCGCCCTTAACATGCCCTTGACATGCCCCCTTGTGAGTTGAATGCACTTCTGGCAGACTTTATTTTTATTTGTTGTATTTGTATCCCACATTTTCCCAGCTATTTGCAGGCTCAATGTGGCTTACCGTTATGGCATTCACCATTCCAGATTAGAAGATGACAATTAGTGTTACTTAGAGAACATGTATGGTATAATAAAATTAAGCAAACAGATATAAGAAGAAAATAGTTCCGAATATGGGTAAAGTGGAGATGTGTTACATTTACAATTATTAAACATTGTGGTATGCCTTGTTGAAGAGAGAGGTCTTCAGAGATTTACGAAAGTTAGTTCGTAAATAGTTTTTAGGTTCAGCGGCAATGCGTTCCATAACTGCGTACTCAGGTAAGAAAAGCTTGACGCATGCGTTAGTCTGTATTTTAGACCTTTACAGCTGGGGAAGTGAAGATTAAGGAATGTGCGGGATGATCTTTCAGCATTCCTGGGTGGCAAGTCTACCAGGTCTAACATGTAGGCTGGGGCATCTCCATGAATGACTTCATAGAAGAACGTCTAAAAATTGATTTTGAAAATACCAAGTTGGACATTTTTGTGAGAAAAAACACATCTAAATGCAGATTTATACCACTTTTTGGATGTTTTTCTCTTTTGAAAATGAGCCCCTTGGTGATTTTTGTAATTATAATGTACACCTCTCTTGCAGCTGTATTTTAGGCATGAATTGCCCAGATTCATGCAATGCTATATCGCTTTTAGGTACATTGAGTATATGCTTTTGTTTTTTTTCCGCTCTTGTCTGCTGCACTCCAATTTATGATCATAACTAATGTGTCTCTCAGATTTCCTTCGTCATTTGGGTTCCCTGATATTCTCAATCACAGTCCATAGCTGCAAGCACTGATCATTCATTTTCTGCCTTTTTACCTGCTTTAAATACTAGTTCTTATTCTGTCCATTTCATGACCTTTACTTTAGGTCCAATATGGCACTATGATTCATACACACACTACATATATAATTTATGTACTGATATTAGAATGTTTTACTTCATACCATGGCATAATCACATTTCACTCATTAGAGGAGATTCATTACTTCACATTTTTATGCACTTTTCTTTTCACACTTTTCTTACACACAATTTTATATCCACTTTTTGAAGTTATTTTGCTGTTGTTGTGATCCTCATTGTATGTTGTATTTTATTATTTATTTGTTCATAAGCCTACTTCTGATGAAGGCTTGAAAAGCCAAAACATGGCCTGTGTTGAGTGAACAAGTGTATTGAGGATCGCATCTCCAATTGTTTTTAAGATTGAATATACAGCAATCAATAAAGACATTGTTTTCACCACTTTGGATCACCTTGGTACTTTATCCCTGCCTTCTGTGTTTTGTTTTGTTTTGTTTTGTTTTTTACTATGGGGCCTTTTACAAAGCATTGGTAAGCACAATGCGGACTTATTGAATGCTAAATCGGGACTAACGCTGGCCCAACATGACCGCTGGTGATAGTCCTGCCCTGAGTGTGCACCATTTGGGAAAAAGAAAACCCCCTGGAAATGGCTTGTGTGGTGGTAATAAGACAGTAATCAGGCATCGTCACACACTGCCCGGTTACAGCCAGGTTACCGCAGAAGCCCTTATCACCACCTCAATGGGTGGTGGTAAGGGCTCTCCGCCACATGGCCATGTGGTAAGAGTTCTCTTACCACATGGTATGAGTTCTCTTACCACATAGCCATGTTTGTTTGGGGGCTTTTTACCTGGCGTGTGGGAAAAACGGTCCCCACCGCTAGCTCACAGCCTTTTTTCCCGCAGCTTGGTAAAAGGACCCCTATGTGGTAAAAGGACCCTTCTGTTTGCCAGTTGCATAAGATTCATGAGAAAAAAGATTTTGCTGCTACATGTGGTTGGGCTGTCCAAATTGGACTACTTCAACATCCTCGATTTTAGATTGACATCTAGGAGTTTGAGGTATTTGCAGCAAATCCAAAATGCAGCAGCTAAGCTCTTGGCAGGAGCTAAACCAAGGAGCTATGTATCTCATATTTTAAGATCACTTCATTGGCTGTTAATTTCTCACTGGAGATCTTTTGAAGGTTTGATATTGGCCTTTAACTCTTTGCACTGTCTGGCTCCAGCAATATTTTGTTTTATGAGTTCTTTAGTTCTGGCAGGTAAAGTTTAGAACTGGATGAAGGAATTTTTGACACATAGGTATTATAAAGTTAAGATGGCTAATACATTCTCTTCTGATTGGGTGTCACAATGTAGGGTTTCCCACTTTCTCCATCTTTGTTTAATGCTTATATGATTTCTTTTTCTTCTGGTTTTCTTACCTTGGGTGCAAAGTATTTTTCTTATGCAGACGACATATTTTTGCTAGTACCTATTGAAGAAGATTTATCTTCTGCGCTTCCCAGTATTGTTCAGTATATAAATAGGATTGAAAAACAGAGATTTGCCCATGCCTTTAAATTAAATAAAGAAAAAACTAAGGTATTATGGTTAAGTCGTACTAATTCTTCTATACCGATAGAATTGATAATACGTTTTTGAAAGTGGAGAAGGTGTCTAAAGTTCTTGCTGTACTTTTGGATACTACTTTGTCTCTTACATGTCAGGTCAATGCTGTGATTAAGGCATTTTTTTTTAAACTGCACCAATTTAGAACAATTCATTCTTTCTTCAAAAACATTTTTCCATTTTGATCCGGTCTGTTATTTTGTCATATTTAGATTACCATAATAGCTGTTATTGTTTACTATCAGCTCAGGCTGTTTCACGGCTGCAGGTTTTGCAGAATACCACGGCTAAGTTGATTTTTGGCAAAAAAAGATGTGATCATGCCACTCCTTATTTTATGAGTCTGCACTGGCTTCTAGTTAAACTTTGAATATCTTTCAAGCTTGTCTACTGGCTTTATAAACTTTTAGGGGGTCTTTCACTAAAGATTAGCTCGAATTATCTGTAGGAGGGTCCATGAGAATAAAATGGGCCCTGTTGCAGGTAACTCAAGCTAATCTTTAGTATAAGAACCCCTTAGTAGATTATGCCCAGAACTTAACAAATTTATTTACTTTTCCTACATGTCCATCTGTTTCCAGAGCTGGAAGTTCTTGTCTTCTTTACTTTCCTTCTTTATCAGGAGTTAACCAGCCTTCATAGTTCTCTTTTATATATAAAGCGGTCCAGATATGGAACTCCTTGCCCATAGAGCTTAAAACTATACTATCATATCTCTATTTTCAAATGACCTTTAAAATATACTTGTTTGCTGAGGTCTACTATTAATTTATTTTTAAACTCCGCTTTGAACCAATTCATGATGGAAGTTGGTGGACTATAAATACTTTATTGTATCATATCATATCATATCATATCATATCATACATTGCTAGTCAATTGGTATGATATTGTCCAACTTCTGGTGTCCTTAATTTTTTGAATGATAAGATCTTTGCTCTAGCTTCACAAAACTTTGGAGGTTACTGAAAGTTAAGATTATCATTTTTTCCTGCTTTGTTCCACTATGGTGGAATGATAGATGACCTCAGTAAATTCCAGAAGACTCTGAAGACATATTTGTTTTCTGCTTATTAAATTAGAGTATATTTCCTAAGAGGGCTTGGAAAGCATGCTACTCTTTGTCCATGACAGATCGTATCTGGTTTTGTTACTTGGATAGATTTTCCTTCTGGATTACATTGTTTTGAGATGATGAACTTAGATACATTGGGCCTGATATTCAGACAAGAAAAAAGATAGGGGGTCAACCAAATGGAAAACCAAACAGAGGGTTTAAAAAACAAAAACAAAAAAAAACCCAGACTTGACACAGTTCTGCATTTCGACACCTATGGTGTCTGCTTCAGGAGTCAATCAAATATTCTCAGCCAGTGATAGTGACAATACAAATTGGCTAAGAAGTCAAAAAGGTACAGCATCTTATTATACCACTATCGATGTATGCTGACTGATAACAGTATCCAATTATCAGATCTACAGACGTATAGAAAACTGCATAAGGATTATAACTTTCAACTTAAGAAGGCAAAGCATACTTACTATGTGGAATGGTTGAAAAGAGCGTCAAACTTTTCTAAGGAGATTTTTCATCTTTGTAAACAAACGCTTGGCCCTGGTAAAGATATTAGTAACCAAATGCCGTCGGTTGAATATCTAGCCCAATTCTTTTCCTTTAAGATTTGTGATTTACAAACGCTTTTTTTCTCCTTTTCCACCTTCTGTTGCTAGTCTGAATCCAACTGCCATGATTAAAGACTCACTACCATTATCTATTAAACACAGTACACCTCCTTCACCTCTTTGCATTGGTTCTGCAACATGGTCCTCTTTTCAGTCTCAAGCTATGGAATCTTTAAGAAAGGTAATAATTTTTGAAACCTAAGCAAACTATTCTTTAGGTCCTATTCCTGCCACATGGCTAAAGGTACCAGGGTTAAAGATTCTTCCACCTTTATTAGAAACTATTAACCATAGCTTAAATGCTGGTCAGGTACCATCCATATGGAATACTTCTGTTATTCAGCCCATATTAAAAAAGAAATTGTTGGATCCAACTATCCTGGCACATTATAGGCCAGTATCGAAGCTTTACTTTCTGTCAAAGCTCATAGAAAAAAATTGTTTTTCATCAACTCTCATCTTTCATCAAATAAACTCTAGCTCTACTCCCCAGGCAGTCCGGTTTTCGGCAAAATTATGGTTCTGAAACAGTTTTGGCAGCCCTTCTTAGTGAAATATGCTTTTATACAGACTAAAATAAGGTGATACTGGCAGTCTCACTGGATCTATCAGCAGCCTTTGATTTGCTCCTTTCACAATTATCTGCTTTGGGAATTTCTGGTGTTGCTTTCAATAGAAATAAAACAAAATAAAACATGGAAAGGAAAATAAGATGATACCTTTTTTGTTGGACATAACAATACATTTCTTGATTCGCTTTTGAAGGTTGACCTTCTTCGTCAGATCGGAAATAAGCAAATGTTGGTAGATGACAGTATATATAAGTGAAACATCAAAGCATTCCAGTGACAGTCTAACAGGATGGGGTTGGATAGGTGAGAGACCGGAAGAGTCGGGTGGATGAGGGACAGGGAGATATGCATGGAGACAGGAGGGTGACAAAGCAGTACAATTTTATGGTTTATATTGGGCTAGAAAACCCAGATCTTTGTTAAGTCCTGTCTGGTGTGTGTCAAAATATTTAATCATTCTGACTTCAAAGGTCTTACGTTCCTGTATTGTTTTAAAGTTCACTTTTAAGATTCTTACCATTAAGTCACTGGTACAGTGTTCTGGTTTTGTAAAGTGCTGCCCCACAGGCGTGATATCTTTATTAGTACCAGCATTTTTCATATGGTGTCTATGTAAATTAAATCTCTTCTTTAGCACAGTTTTGGAATAGTTTTTATCTTTTCTTTCAGAATGGTCTTCTAAAGTGATTTCTTCTAGGATTAGTTCTGAAATCCAGCCTGTAACTGCGGGATCCTCCAGGGTTCTATACTCTCACCTCTTCTTTTCAGTCTTTTTCTTAGGCCTTTGGACACTCTCATCTAATCTAAAGGTATATCAGCTCATTTTTATGCAGACGACATCCTCTTACTTTACCCTGCAGACCCTTTTTCACCTCAACGAGACCCACTTCAGGACTGCTTAAATTGTGTAGCAGACTTTTGATCACAGATTAGTGTTAAATGAAGACAAAACTGCCGCATGTTGGATCACAGGCTACTTGTCTTCCCCAACCAACACTATTTCACTATTTGGTAAGCATGTAGTGCTACTACTACTACTATTTAGCATTTCTATAGCGCTACAAGGCGTACGCAGCGCTGCACAAATCAGCTAATTCATTGAAATATCTTGGAATTATACTAGACTGAAGGTTATCATTTGCTCGACAAGTTTCTCAGTTATATAAAGCTAGTTTTTCGTTCTCTGTCAATTACGTTCAGTTAGACATCTTTTTGATAATACATTTCATGGCCTTATTGTCTCTCTCCTTATCACCAAATTGGATTATTGTAATATTGTCTATGCCATTCTTACACATTTCATAATGAAAAAATTGCAAACTGTACAAAATGTAGCAATTGGATTGTTCTCTCATGGGAAGAAATCAGATCACGTTACTCCATTGTTTAAAAAGCATCACCGGCTGCCTGTTATGCAAATAATTACTTATAAAATTGCATTTTTGACCTTCAAAGCATTTAAAATGAGTTGTCCACATTACTTAGCTGTCTTTAGTATTCCTTATACTCCGACACGGGTTCTTCAATCTACCAATGATTACCGATTGGCCTTTCCAGGCCCAAAACAAGGTAGATTGGAATGTACAAGGCACTCGGCTTTTTATTTCTTGACCCCTTAGACATGGAATAATTTGCCCTTGACTCTCCGTGGTATTTTGTCATTAAAAGATTTTAAAACTGCACTAAAGACATGGCTTTTTGGCCAGGCTTTTTACTTTGATCAATGAGATGGGTGAGGTCTTTCCCCTCAGTTCCGTAAGATTTTTCTTTAACTGTATGTCTTCTGTCCTATCATATATTGTAGTTATTTTCTTTTTAATTTTAGTTTTTAATATGGTACACCACTCAGTTCTACTTGTTGGTATTGGCAGTATAGAAAGTTTAAATAAACCATAAACCATTATGTGGGTCCTGGCCAATAGGGCCTGCATAAATGTCTTATGTGGGTCATGGCTGAATATTGACCAAGGCCCACATAAGCTCCAACAGTCAGCACATAACAAATTAGCCCCAGATATTCAGAACTGGTGTCCAGACTTGTCCCCAGCACTGAATATCCAGGCTGATTCTGCCCACAGTTAGTGTTAAAAAAAGAAACACTGACCAATGCCGGCTAAATATATACTGGTAAAGTTTTGCCATTTGGTGCAGATTAAATAGCAAAATTGTGCTTTATTTGCCTTTAATGCATATTATTTTATTGCAAATTGAAATGTACAATAATATGAAGCAAACCATGCAAAGGCAGGCAAAACACTTTATTATACAAATTGAATAATGCACCTCACATTTAACTTCACAAGCCATATTATTCACGGGAAGATGACATCAGCTCTGAACTGGCATTACATTTGCTCTCTGAGAGCATTGAGCTGCTAAGGTGAAGCATGATGCTTCTGGGGAGCCTATTAAAGGGGCAAGAATCAGTAACATAACCCACCCACCCCCCCCCCACCCCCACACACACACACTTCTCCCTCTGACCTCTTTCCTGACATGAAGACACAACCCCCCCAATTCCTCTCCCAACTTCTACTGAGATTTTCCATGGTATCTTGTAGAACAGCAGGACTGATTCCTAGACACTCCTGCCTGTTGATGCCTGTATTCAAAATGGCAGCAGTTGACCCATACTGGTAGTCTTGCTGTACTCCCAGTAAGAGTCAAGTTGAAGAATAAAAAGGCTTGATTATTTGATATTGAGGGAGGGGAAGGAGTCAGGGATTGGATCTAGGAACTGTAGAGAGGTGGGTTTAATTTATTTCATGATTGGCCCCTTTAAGAGTTAGGGCTTGATTTGGGGCCCTCTACAGTGTTACCTAGGAGTTATTTACCTGCAGTACTGAGATATCGCAGGTTAGTGACTCCTGCAGTAAATATCACTGTGATAAAATGTTGTTTTACCGCAGTTTAGTGACTTCCCCCTTTAACTGGTTATCTTTTTAAGTACTGGATTAAAGCTATTTACTATTACTACTTCTTATCATTTCTATTGCTCTACTAGATGTACACAGGGCTATCCTATTGGCATTAACTGGATGTGGTAACATTAGACATTGACCTCTGTAAAAACACATTACATTAATTAAGCCAAATATCAGACTTACGGACTTTAGACTTACTTACAACCCTGATGTGTGTTTCACACATTTTAAGGATTATACTGAATTGTGTAGGACACAAATAGTAGCTTCTGTCAGTTTGTTGATTAATCATTCGAAGGTAGTCTTTTCCTTTTTAAAATTATTATCTAGTAGAGGTTTGCATCACTAGACCACATTTTGTTGCAACACCCATATTCTCCTGAGAAGCCTCTGCTTTGAAATGTCATTCTTAAGTAAGATTTTGCCAAGGATTTCCACTGCAGCTGTTGTTGCTCACACTGAAGGCAGATTAGCTAAATAACTAATGGCACTTACAGCAGTTTGGAAATGCTGTACAGATGTCACATTCATTATTATTCCCATAAATTATGAAAAAACATCACCAGATATATTTCAGTTTTCCAGCATTCCCACTGAATGGTATTTGCTTCTTTTTCAAGAAGCATACAATGGAGAAAACCCAGAAACAGAGAAAATGATAGCAAATGAGGCAAGCTAGGGCTGGGGGGGGGGTACTGTGGAGATATCATTTACAGTCCATGAAAGGCCTGGAGCTTCAGCCACCATCAACAGAGAAATCTATTGGTTGGACTTAGGCTGCATGTGAATCAGGTTTTTGAGGGAATCATAATAATTGGGCAGATGAAGGCCAATGGCACAGTTCAGATTGAGATGGAAGCCCATAGGAATAGGAGAGAAGAGTTAGGCCAAAAGAGAATAGTCTATCAAGTAGTGATTCACAGGGTCATCTAGTTTGCTCATTTTA
This sequence comes from Microcaecilia unicolor, assembly GCF_901765095.1. NCBI lineage: Eukaryota > Metazoa > Chordata > Amphibia > Gymnophiona > Siphonopidae > Microcaecilia > Microcaecilia unicolor. The sequence continues at coordinate 608,106,465 of NC_044032.1, read as the reverse complement.
TCTATCCAGGGGTGGACTGACAGTGGTCGGGGCCCCCGGCAGTGAGGGTCATCGGAACCCCCCAGCCTTTGCCTTCCGCCTCACTACTGCACCACCGCACCACCACTGTACCGCTGCCTCCCTTACACACATCACAGCCCCCCCAATGCTGCTACAGACCCCAGCAAGTGGGTGGGTCCTACCTTGAAGGTCCCTGGTGATCTTGTAGCTTCTTTGGGGGCAGCCGGGCAGGAAAGAATCCTAGTCTTTCCTGCCCACTGCTACTAGTGTGCCCGGGGCTGGCGCCAACGTGTTTTCAAAATGGTTGTCGAGACTTCCCGCGGCAGTCTCATGGGTCTCGGCAGTCTCAGCAGCCATTTTTAAAACACGGCGGTGCCGGCACCGGGCACACTAATGGCAGTGGACAGGAAAGAGTGGGATTCTTTCCTGCCTGGTTGCCCCCAAAGAAGTCATTAGACCACGTGACCAGGGCCCTTCAAGTTAGGACCGCCGGTGGCGACATGCAACCGGGCAGAGCCTCTGGGCCCCCTAGAGCTTCTGAGCCCTCGGGCACTACCAGGTTGCCCAAATGGTCAGTCCACCCCTGTATCTATCTATTGCCATGCTGTGAAGGAAAGACTGTCACTTGCAATGTCATTGTAGCAATGGAGGTATAGTCCAAGTCTATGCTGCTGCTCTCAGCATTGGGCCCATTTCAGTGGGGAACTCCCTTGTTGCCCAAGGCATTGTTATGGTCACTGTTTTATTAATGGATGGCCAAAGGAAAAAAGTGCCATTCAAGGATCTCCTCCCTTCCTCCTGTGAAATTTCAATAATGCAAAAAAGGCCCCCTTTACTAAGCAGTGGTAAGCCCACTGCGGGCTTACCGCGTGCCAGTCCAGAACTACCGCCAGGTTACCGCAGAAGCCCAATGGTTGTTCCCACCCCTAGCATGCGCCATTTCAAGCGCTACAAAAATATGATGCATTTTTAAAGTGCAGGAACTTAATCTGTGGTAATTGGGCAGCAGCACGCGCTGCCCGGTTACCGCTGGGTTAGCGCAGGAGCCCATAACGTCATCTCAATGGGTGGCGGTAAGGCCCCCCCCCCCCAAAAAAAAATGGCCACATGGTGTTTCACTTACCGCACGGTCATTTCTTTTCCTAAAAAAAAGATAGTCTTTTACCAGCTGCGGTAACAGGGGGCCTCAGTGCGTGTAAAAAACACACACTGATGCTAGCGCAGATCCCCTTCAACCACAGCTTAGTAAAAAGGCCCCAAAATGGTTATAGTCTGTTATAATTACAAACATTCTCACAGACACTGATATCCAAGGCTGACACCACCTTATAAGTGCCTAAAAGACTCCATTAAATGATGTCATCACAGCATCAGAGCATGTTGGTGATTTTTAAATATTATGGTGCATCCGAATTTCAAAGTTCCTTGGCTACTTATCTGACTCTCTGTCACCTTCCAAATATCAAATACCTGTTATTGCTTCGTAGATTTTCGTGAAACAATACCAGTTCAAAATGCTGATAACTTGAAAGTATCAGCCCCAACATGGAGTCAAGGGGATTTTTCAGTAGTTTATGTAACAATCTGTCTAGTACACATGGAGGGGCATTTTCGAAAAAAAACGTCTAAATCAGAATTTGGACGTTTTACAAAGACATCCGAATTCCGAACAGGAAAGAAGGTCATTTTCAAAAAAGATGGCTGTCTATCTTTTGCGTTCTAAAATACTATGGGCGTCCTGTGATTTGGACATTTTGTGATTTGGACGTCTTTGTTTTTTGGTCATTTTTGAAAAAAAACCCGTCCAAGTTTAAAACGTCCAAAATCAAGCCATTGGGACGTAGGAGGAGCCAGCATTTTTCATAGACTGGTCCCCCTGACATTCCAGGATAGCAATAGGGCACCCTAGGGGGCACTGCAGTGGACTTCATAAAATGCTCCCAGGTACACATCTCACCATTGATTCCTTACCTTGTCTGCTGAGCCCCTCCCAAAACCCACTACCCCCCACTGTATACCACTACCATAGCCTTCATGGGTGAAAGGGGGCACCTATATGTGGGTACAGTGGGTTTTTGGTAAGTTTTGGAGGGCTTACAGTTTCCTCCACCATTGTAACAGGTAGGGGAGAGGTAGGGGGCTGAGTCCACCTGTCTGCAGTGCACTGCAACCACCACTAGACTACTCCAGGGACCTACATGCTATTCTGATGGACCTGAGTATAACATCTGAGGGTGGCACAGAGGCTGGCAAGTAAGGTTCTTAATCACAATTTTTTGGGGTGAGAGGGGGTTAGTGACCACTGGGAGAGTCAGGGGAGGTCATCCCCGATTAGCTCCAGTGGTCATCTGGTCATTTGGGGCACCTTTTTGTGCCTTATTCGTAATAAAAACAGGTCTAGCTTAAAACGTCGAAGTTTTAGTCCTGGACATATTTCCTTTGTTCCATTATGGCTGAAAGACATCCAAGTCTTAGGAATGCCCAAGTCCCGCCTTGAACATGCCCCTGATACGCCCCCTTGAGATTTGGACGTTCTTCTGACGGACTTCAGAGAAAGACGTCCAAAATGAAGTTTCGATTATACCGATTTGGACGTTTCTGTGAGATGGACGTCCAAATGCTGACTTATGTCACTTTTTGGACATCTATCTCTTTCGAAAATGAGCCTGATGGTATTCAACAGATCCGTATTAGCATTTTTAGCATTAAAAAGTATTCATGCTAATTCATTGCTGCAAGGGTTTGTTGAACAAACTGTAAAGCTTTCTGAGAAGTCTATTAGGAAACTAGTGGAACATGATATCAGATTGCAGAAACTGGAGTGTGGTATTGGAGCCATGGGGATGCAGATTGATGTAGCCCAGGCAGCTGATGCTATGAAAATTTGGGAGACATTAGGACTCCATCAGCTTCACTAGAAAATAGCTTTAAAGCAACACATTTCCATTTTCTTCATTTTCATAGAACTCATCTTCTAGTTCAATTGATGTGATTGTAAATCACTGCTGTTCTAGGCCTGAACTGGTGACCTTACCAATTACCTGTTTCTTATTGTAGTCGCTTTGCCAAGTACCTCAAGCCAACAGATCAACTCTGAGCCGCAGTGTACAATTAAACTAGCCACCTTCTCACCATTTAAAATAATGAAAAGAAAAGAACTAAATGGATTTTAGAGTCCAAGAACCAGTCAGGTGTTATAGTTTAAAGACAGATTTTATTTGTATCCCAAATGAAAGTTGTAAAATTATTAAAAAATGTAATTAACACTTGTTTTTGTTGAAAGTTTCCAATTTTGAACACAATTTCTTTAACTTTACTTTTCTAAGGGTTTACCCAAACAGGCATTTCTGAGTAACTTTCTGTTTAATTCTTGAATTTTCTCCAACAGGTTTAGATAAACTATTTACATGCAGGAGTCAAACAGTGGAGCTTTAAAACAGCAACTTCGCATACCCGTAACTTTAATGCCAGAAGCCACACATGACCCAGCTTTGACTATCTGGGGTTAGTTCAGCCCATGGGAGACACAGACGTACCAGCTGCCTATTGCTGTGGGCTGAATATTGGGCCCCTAGATTGTAGAATTTCCCTTTTAGGAGCCTTTGATACTGTGAGCGAGGGTTGAGGGTGGGCGTTTGCAATAACACAGAGGGCCAAGGCTATAAACATAAAATAAATACTTTTATTAAACTTTGGTCTGAGGCCTATTACTTCACAGGCCCAGGAACAAAGGCAAAGTCTCTTTAATTCAGAGAACAGTCTTAACTAGGGCCATGGCTGGCAGGGCCCAAAACAGAGTCTGTAGCTTGTTATTGCCATTCCTTAAACACAGTCTGTAAAATTCTGCTCTCTCTCACACTGTCTTTCTCTCTCTCTGGGTTCCCAGGTCTGGCTCCAGCCAGACCTCAGAACAAGGTTTACAAGTATTGTAAACCTTGTTCTGAGGTCTTCAAATGAAAAGTTGGCTTACCTCAGCCAGGTCACTGTAGATAGTCATAAAGGCATATGCTGGTGCTTCAGTTCTTCTTTCCCTGGGCCTCCTTAACTCTGCTCTGGCCCTACTGTTTATACTTCCTTGTTCCTGTCCTTTCGCTCCACCCCTCTCATATTACTTTTTCCTTGGGCGGAACTAGTGGTTTTAAGGTGGCTCAGACTATCAGAGGGACTATTCTTAAGGGTGAGGGGCAGTGTTTTATAACCCCCTCACAGGGCCCTTTTACTACCTGGTGGTAGGGCTACTGCCAGGTTTCCACATGGGAAATAGGTCCTACTGCCGGGCTTGCTCAGGAGCCCGTTGGTAGTTCTGGCTTCTGGCGCACGCTGTTTCTAGCGCTAGGAAATATTTTAAAATTTCTTAGCACCAGGGCATGCGCAGCGCTGCCCAGTTACCGCCTAAATAGGAGGGGTTAAGGGCTCCAACAGTAAATGGCCAAGTGGTAATGTTTTAATTACCGCATCGCCATTTACTGCCCCTTTAAGGAAAAACACCTTTTACCAGAGGCGGTAAAAGGTGGCCTCAGTGCATGTCAAACCTGCTTGCCAACTCCATCGCAGGGTCCCATTTACCGCCAGTTGGTAAAAGGAACCCTAAACCTGTTGAAAAGAGATGCACACTCACGTGCTTATAATTTATTCTTTCTAGCAGATTTTGCATGCAAATCTGACATGCTAGCAAGCAGTTAAGTCAGAAAATATTAGGTTTAATTTCAAAACAAGCTTTACATAGAAAACAAAATACACCTTAAATGGCGAAAGATTCACATACTGAAAATCAGCCCTTTTCCTTTAATGAGCCGGCCAGAAATGTGGTTAGTCATCCTTCTGTCTGAACTGGCCTTTCATTTTTCAATATGCAGAGAACACTCATAGATATCCCCTTTTAAGGTAAACTCTGTGCTAAGGGGCTGCTTAATTTATGACTGCAAAATATTATAGTGATCCCTAAAAGCATGATGGGTAGTTCAAATTGGGAATTAGATATTTTAGAAGGAGCGTATTATTAACATCTCTTTAAAAGCTATGAAAGCTGTTTTTCAGGTTCAGTCTATATTAAAACATTGGCTAAGATGCTTAGCTGTTTAATTTTTTGAGCACAGAGGAATAATAAATTGCTTTCTACAGATTCACTAAACTGCTACCGTTGCTACGGGTTACCATGTCTGTTAATTGTTGCAGGCCCCTTTATTTTCAGTGAAGCCAATTCACTAAAAAAAACATGCAGTAACCCAAGGTAGGGGTAACATGAGTTACTGTGCATTAGTGAAATCTTGAACGGTCTCCTCAAATACCACCTGATCTCCTGTCACCGTCTCCTCTTTTATTTTGTTCTTTTGTACCCCAAACAGGTAGAGCTCTCAGAGAGTTTCTGTTTTTCATTTGCTTCGTATACAGCTAAATTAGAAGCTGCAATACTCTTTCTCTTACTTGTTTGTTTACTGGTAGGTCCTAAAAGCTCCTGCTTCCCCTGACTACACCTATTTAGAAAACAAATGTGGCTTTTACATAACAGAATAAGAGAAAGCCAGGTTAGAAACATCTACAGAGACGCCAAGGGTGGCCTATCCCAATGCTGGAGATTTACCACTGCAATGTTGAAGATTGAAGGCCAAATGAGTGAGGTTTTTCTCATGAGCCCCAACCATATCTAAAACTAGCCCTGGCAGATACACATTCCAAAAACTGACAAATTCCAATCAATAAATCCAATCTACCGTTGTTGTCTGGTCATTTCATTTTTCTTATTATGTTGGTCCTAGTCTCTGGTTTCTTCTTTCTTTTTTCTTCTCTTGCCAGAGTCTCCTTTTCCATTTGATAATTTTTTTTCTCTCCATGTCCACCATCCATCTTATCTCTGCATCCATATCTATCTGACCCAGCAACACCTCTGTCTTCCTGCCATGTTAAGAGTCTCCCCTCTCTATGTCCCTATTCCCCCCACCTCCACATGCCAGCCTCCTTCTCTCTCTCTGTCTCTCTTCCTTCCTGTCTCTCTCTCTTGGCCAGCATCTCTCCCTTTTTTCCCTCCCTCTGCCCCCCCCCCAGGGGTCCAGCATGTGTTCCTCTCTTCCCTCGCTCCTGATCTATCCCCTTTGCAAGACCAGCACCTCTCCCTCTTCCTTCATTCCTCGCAGGTCCCAGTACCTCTCTCCTTACCCTGCACCTTCAAGTCCAGCACCTTTTTCCTCTCCGTGCCCTCTTTCTTCCCTCACTACTTCCCTTCCTCTGATGCAGCAGCAACATCTCACTCCTTGCCCCCCCCCCCCCCATCATGATGTCCTGGTGGTCTAGGGTACTCTTGGGCAGCAGCAATCCCCAATTGCTGCTGCCTGTGTTGGCTTTGAAGTTAAAAGTGGCAGCGTCAAACTCTCGTAGTAGTCTCGCGAGAGTTCGCAGTCACCATTTTAAACCGTAGAGCCAGCACAGGAAGCAGCGATTGGGGAATCACTGCTGTCCAACGACATGCCAAAGTCCCCTGCGTGAGAGGAGGATGCTTTGGCGTATGAGCTGGAGTCGGGGGCTGAAAGCATGTGTCACACGCCAAATGCGTGTGACTTGGTAGCTCTGCATTTATAGCGTAGCCTAGGAGACTGTGCACATGGAGACCCGAAAGGGTCTAACCCAGAGTACATCTAGGTAGGCTCTGGATTCAGTGAGTGAGCAACCCAAGCCAGAGAGTGAAGGTGCAGAAGTACTAGAGGAGTGTGCCAGGGAAATCAGACTGTCTGGAGCAGGTGAGTCACCATCTAACTTTCAAGCTAGGCATCTTTTTGCTCTTAAGGAGGTTTGTGCAAAAGCTTATGAAAGGATTCTACTGAAATCAGCTCCAAGATATGTGATGTGAATCACAAATTGTTTACTCAACCAAGGGAGAGAGGGGAGCCACAGTTCAACTACAAGCAGGAAGCTGGGGGGGGGGGGGGGGGGGGGGGGGAGTGTACATATAGTGAAAGGAAGTGTCAGTTCATAGGGAGTGGGACTCAGCCCAGCTAGAACTTCCCTGATCTTTCATGGATAAAATAGAGACTAGTGTATACTAGCAGTGTCCTATAGAACTTGGAAACCACAGGTTTCACTGATCTATACACATTTCTAGAAATGTATTCACTGACTCTTCCACCTGAAATGCGGCCTGTACTGTTTGCCTTTAAAAAAAAAAAAAAGCTTAGCTGGGAACAACATCAAAAGCATAGTCTGATGCTATTTTGTAATCTGACACAGTTGTGGAGGGGCATTTTCAGAAGAACAATCAAGTCAGAATTGGAACATCCTGCCTATACTACTACTACTAATAACATTTATGTAGCAGCGCTACCAGCCGCACGCAGTGCTGAACACTTGACATAGGCGTCCACACAAAAAAGGCCATCTCATAGCCATTTTTGAACAGGAAAGACATCCAGATTTCCTGTTTGAAAATAAGTGAGAAGGACGTCCTTACACTGGAGTGTCCATCCTGAGCAATCTTACAGACTAAAAAGTTTAAATTATAAATGAGATAAAACAAGGCCCAAGGATGTCTGCCTAGCAGCATTCTTGTGAAAATGGCCACCAAGCCATCTTTGCAGAACAGGGGAGTAGTCTAGAGGTTAGGGCAGTGGCCTGTAAACCAAAGGACATAGATTCAAACCCCACTGTAACTCTTGTTTTGGTAAATGTGACCCCTACAGGAACAAACAAAAACTCCTATAGCTGCTGCATTAACCACTAGGCTACTCCTCTGACCTGCTTGCTGTCTTCTTCAGAATGGCCATAATACCTGCAACTGACCTAGAGCCTGGTTTGTTTTTTTTTCTGGTTTCACTTTTGGAGGAGAGGGAGGGGACAGTAACCACTGGGGGATTAAGGAGAATATCTTTCCGTAAAAGACAACTTGATAGTAGTATTAAAATTAGACGTGCAAAGATTGAACCTGTTAAATTTTGGAATGAGTTTGAATTATATTTAAGAATCTCAATAGAGTTTTGAGACTCTGAGGTAAATAAAATACTTTCTGAAATATCTGAGCTAAAACCTGTTAAGGTTCTGTGTAGGAACAATCTTTGGTATACTGAGAGTTTGGTGCTTCAGAGAAGGCTTTATAGGAAGTCTGAAAGACAGTGGAGAAAGTGAAGAGATGAGTTACATCATAGGCACTGGCATAAAAATATAAAAAAATTATAAAGCAGCTGTGTCTCTTGCCAAAGTTAATTACTATGATTCATTAGTTCAGCAGGCTGATAGTTCCTCTAAGGAACTGTTTCAAATTTTTAGGAACATGGTCAGTGTAAATACTGTTAGCTCTCTGTCTCAGGTGTCACAACCTTCTGCTTGTGAATTAGCTATTTTTTTCCCCAAATCAAAGTGTAGAAAATTAGACAGAATTTTTGCACGGGAGCTAATGCATATTTAAATTATACCCCTGGGTTTTTTGATTTGTCAGATGAGATTCCTGTGGAGAGAACATGGGACTCTTCTGCAATAAATTTAGATTTTGTTGTTAAGTTTTTTAAGGCTTTCTCTAAGAAACCATGCTATTTGGATACTTGTCCTGCATATCTGTTAAGAACGATTCCGCCTAACGTACCTTCTTGGATGAATAGGTTACATCAAACATATAAATGGCAAGTGACTGACTCACCTGCAAATGCGCAGTAGAGACTTCCCTCTCTATCCCGCCCTCGCGTCAAGACATGATGACATCAGAGGGCGGAACAGAGAGGGAAACGGAGTTGGTCTGTTGGACGCTGCTGCTGGAGCCTGGAAATGAACATTGCGCGCACCAACCTCCACCCTCCCCCCATCCCCACCGCCACTCCCGCCCCCTCCATATCGGGCCCCCTGCACTGACCTGACAGTGCCTCTCACCTCCGTGTGGAAGCGCTGCAGGCAGCAGCAGAGAGATCTGCTGCTGCCTGCAGCTCTTTCACATGGAGGTGAGAGGCGCTGTCAGGTCAGTGCAGGGGGCCCGGCACAGAGGGGGGAGGGAGCGGCGGCGAGGAGGGTTGCTGGAAATCTCACCCGTTTTAACGGGCTTAACGGCTAGTAAGTACATAAGTAATGCCACACTGGGAAAAGACCAAGGGTCCATCGAGCCCAGCATCCTATCCACGACAGCAGCCAATCCAGGCCAAGGGCACCTGGCAAGCTTCCCAAACGTACAAAATTCTATACATGTTATTCTTGGAATTGTGGATTTTTCCCTAAGTCCATTTAGTAGCAGTTTATGGACTTGTCCTTTAGGAAACTGTCTAACCCCTTTTTAAACTCTGCCAAGCTAACCGCCTTCACCACGTTCTCTGGCAACGAATTCCAGAGTTTAATTATGCGTTGGGTGAAGAAACGTTTTCTCCGATTTGTTTTAAATTTACTACACTGTAGTTTCATCGCATGCCCCCTAGTCCTAGTATTTTTGGAAAGCGTGAACAGACGCTTCACATCCACCTGTTCCACTCCACTCATTATTTTATATACCTCTATCATGTCTCCCCTCAGCCGTCTCTTCTCCAAGCTGAAAAGCCCTAGCCTCCTTAGTCTTTCTTCATAGGGAAGTCGTCCCATCCTCGCTATCATTTTAGTCGCCCTTCTCTGCACCTTTTCCAATTCCACTATATCTTTCTTGAGATGCGGCAGCCAGAATTGAACACAATACTCAAGGTGCGGTCGCACCATGGAGCGATACAACGGCATTATAACATCCTCACACCTGTTTTCCATACCTTTCCTAATAATACCCAACATTCTATTCGCTTTCCTAGCCGCAGCAGCACACTGAGCAGAAGGTTTCAGTGTATTATCGACGACGACACCCAGATCCCTTTCTTGGTCCGTAACTCCTAATGTGGAACCTTGCATGACGTAGCTATAATTCAGGTTCTTTTTTCCCCACATGCATCACCTGGATGGAATCTATTGTTGTTGTTGTTTTTTTTAATGGAGTATATCCTGATTCAGCCTCAAATATTGTACTTACGCCTATTCCTAAGACTACTGGTTCTGACCTTTCTCAAGTGGATAATTATCGTCCAGTGGCAGGAATCCCTTGTATTGCAACATGACTGGAGTTTTTGGTGTATTATCAATTTAAAGAATTTGTTTTTGCTAATGATTATTTACATCATTCACAGCATGGTGTTCGCCCCTTATATAGCACTGAAACCTGACTTCTTTTTCTAATCACTGAAATTTGAGTCATCATGAGTAGAGGAGGCCAGGCAGTGCTTAAAAAGAACACATAAAAAGCTCCCTGTGTACAATATAAATAGCAATGGTCGCCGCATCTCAAAAAAGATATAGTGGAATTAGAAAAGGTACAGAGAAGGGCGACCAAAATGATAAAGGGGATGGGACGACTTCTCTAAGAGGAAAGGCTGAAACATCTAGGGCTTTTCAGCTTGGAGAAAAGATGGCTGAGGAGAGATATGATAGAGGTCTATAAAATAACGAGTGGAGTGGAATGGGTAGACGTGAATCGTTTGTTTACTCTTTCCAAAAATACTAGGACTAGGTGGCATCGATGAAGCTACAAAGTAGTAAATTTAATACGAATCAGAAAAAATGTTTCTTCACTCAACGTGTAATTAAACTCTGAAATTCGTTGCCAGAGAATGTGGTAAAGGTGGTTAGCTTAACGGGGTTCAAAAAAAGATCTGGACGGCTTCCTAAAGGAAAAGTCCATAGACCATTATTAAATAGACGGGGAAAATCCACTGCTTATTTCTGGGATAAGCAGCATAAAATGCATTGAACTTTTCGGGATCTTGCCAGGTATTTGTGATCTGGATTGGCTACTGTTGGAAACAGGATGCTGGGCTTAATGGACCTTCGGTCTGTCCCAGTGTGGCAATACTTCTGTACTTATGTAATATTTAGAGCAAATAATAAATAAAACTATATTATACCAATTCTTTGGTTTTACTCCTTGTCACATTTTTCTTCCAGTTATTTTTGGCTGATTATTCTTCTACTGATTATTATTTCTAAACTGCTGATAAGCGGGCTTATGTAGTGCTGTGTAGATACATTTAAGAGACATGAACCCTGTTTGCCTCTGATGTGTAAGCTGACCCCAGACTAGACCACAGATCAAGAAGTCTTGTACTTGAACTGTGAGTTTGTCTTTCTAATGGTTTATGTTCACAGAAGCTGAAATCTCTTTCTTATTCCCTGAAGAAAAGGGAAAAGTGACTGCCAAAATGGTTAGATGCCTAATTTATATAATATGCCTGATGTTTGTAAGATAGAACCTTGTTATGTATTGCTGTAAGTGTGTTTCATCGAATGAAGCCTGGGCATTGAATCCTGCCCTAGAGGAACTTACGTAGGCGCCTTCAACTTGATACTATGGTACTCATTTTCAAAAACAGATGGACATCACAAAATGGGCAACAAAACATCCATATGCTGAAAAAATCTAAATAACGACTTTGGAAAGGCATAATTAGGATGTTTTACATTGCAGTGTATCTAAATATCAAGGGAGAGTGTTGGAGACGTGTTTTGGGCAAATCCCAATGCCATTCTTTTGGTACCATATATAAAATTCAGGGGTTAATGTCTTGTTTGATGAAAATGGTATATCAAATGAAGAGATGAAACTGGCATTTGTTCAGACAAATCACACAAACATATTAATAGGACCTACCTAATGAATCATGAAGCATTTGAAAATGTGTATCTGTTGATATGTTTAAGTATGATTAAAATCCCACAATTAGTCAAATCATAGAAAGACAGAAATATGAGGGCAGATAGGGGCCAAATGGCCCATCCAGTCTGCCCATTTTCAGTAACCACTATCTCCTCCTTTCCCTAAGAGATCCCACGTGACTGTCCCATGCTTTCTTAAACTTAGACACAGTCCTTGTCTCCACAGCCTCCACCGGGAGGCGATTCCATGCGTCCACCACCCTTTCTGTGGAAAAGTATTTTCTTAGATTACTCCTGAGCCTATAACTTCTTAACTTCATCCTGTGTCCTCTCATACCAGAGTTTTCCTTCATTTGAAATCGTTGACCTACAAATAAATAATGGGAACCACAACAAAAAATCTAAAATGTTCTAAAACAAACAGTGGACCAGAGACAGGCAGATGCATCTGTATGTGAGAAACAGATATTGCTGGCATTTGTCTGTATACAATGAGGCCAAAAGCATTGCCAACTAGAAAGCTGAGATTACTGTTTACATATTATAGGAGATTAGATCTCTTCTATTGAAATGATGTGTTGCGTTTTCCATTAGAGAATACAAAAATCCACCAATGACAAAACATCTCTTCGAGCAAATTAGCATTTTTATATTCTAGGTATGGATCTGGATTTAGCACACACCCATTTCAGTAGTAGCCTGAGTTAAGTTACATTCAGGTATATTTTCCTGATTGTCTGAGCGCTTACAATCTAAGAGGCCCTTTTACTAAGCAGAGGTAAAAAGTGGCCTGTGGTAGTGTAGATGCGTGTATTGGGCGCAATGTGAGCCAGTTTTTACCGCATCTACAAAAAAGGGCTTTTTTTAATGAGACGAGAAAAGGGCCTGTGGTAAAAATGAAACCAGCGCGCGTCCAAAACCAGCCTGAGCCCTTAATGCCACCCATTGATCTAGCAGTAAAGACTCACATTCTACACGCGTGGTGACCGCTCGGCACGTGCCAAGTGCCGATTATCGCCAGAACTGGTCCGTGTAGGAGGACATAAATAAATAATTAATCCATGCATTATAGGCACATGCCAAATATGAAATTGCCACCAGGAGGGCATGCTGGTCTGGCGGTAGTCTCATTTGGGTGCATCTACATGTGCGTAGAGTCTACCATGGCGTAGTAAAAGGGCCCCTAAGTTCATACCTGAAACCTGATGCAATGGAAGGTTAATTGGCTTGCCGAAGATCACAAAGCTTGGTAGTGGCAGCAGTGGCGTAGCTACGTGGGGCCTGAGGGGGCCGGGGCCCCCACAGATTCACCCCAGGACCCCCCTCCCGGCAAACCCGCCCCCGCCGCCGCCTACCTTTACTTTTGCTGGCGGGGGATCCCACTCCCCGCCAGCCGACATCTTCTCAGTCCTTCCTGCTCTTCAATTTGTTTGCTGACGTCCTGCACACGTAATTGTACGTGCAGGACATCAGACTCAGAGAACAGTTCTGTTCTCTGAGTCTGACGTCCTGCACGTACAACGTGCAGGACATCAGCAAACAAATTGAAGAGCAGGAAGCGACTGAGAAGAAGACGTCGGCTGGCGGGGAGTGGGATCCCCCGCCAGCAAAAGTAAAGGTAGGCTGCAGCGGCAGCGGGTTCGCGGCGGGAGGGGGGGCGGCAATGTCGGCGGTGGGGGGGCGGCGCCGGGGGGAGGGCTAAAATGTGCCCCCTCCCCCCGGGCTTTGGACCCCTCACCCACGGAAGGCTGGCTACGCCCCTGAGTGGCAGTCCACTGCTCTAACCATTAGGCTTCTGCTCCACTAAATTGATATGTTGCAAAAAGTAATATTGGTTGTCCATAAAACAATAGGTCAGTTTTGCTCACAGGTCTCTAGTTAAATTTATTCGGGTCGATATTTTTCTGCCTGCTTAAATCACTTGACTTCATCCAACTGCCAATATTCAGCGGCACTTAACCAGGCAGTGCCACTGAATATCGAGTCTGACCAGTCAGGTTTAAAGTGGGGAGGGTCAGGAGCAGTACAGGGGGTGGAGTAGGGGAGGAGCAGGTAGTTATGCGGGTGCCGGCAATATTCAGTGCTTGCACAAACATGCTACCTGGGCGAATTTAGGATAGCTTCAAAGCTGTACTAAATTCATCAAGTTAGCTGTGCAGTCCCCAATTGAATATCGTCCGGGATCTGCATACCTTTTTAAAGAAATCAGCTCTTCTGATCCCCCTGGAATATGCCCCCTTCTGATCTCCCTCCCACTTACTGGAAACAGCTGCCTTCCTTCTGATTTCTCCTTCATATCTCCCATTCTCCAGGCAAGGAAGGCTGTTACACATAGCTCCTACGGAATGAGTTTGAGTGTGGGGGCTACACCTGAGAAGGCTCACTGGTGGGCATCACATCATGCAATTTGGAAAACTGCACCTGTTTGTACATTCATGGTAGTTTTCAGTCTTATAAAGTTCAGCATAATTTCCTTTTCAAACTCTCCTCTCAAACCCAGGACCAAACAGGATGTCACTTTCCAGTTGAGTGACTTGCAGCAGGTGTAAATGATGATAAGGACATTTTCTGAGTTTTATGAATATCGCTATTCTAAAATTCAGAATGCACATATACTTTGGAAGTTTACCCAAGCCATGCCCAGAACATGCCTCCTTTCATATGTGCCTGCAACTAGCTTATATATTTAGTGGATTTTCAAAAATCTACATATATGGATAGGTTACTTTACATGTGTAAATCACTCTTTTGCATATTTAAATGGTGCACAATCCAAATAAAATTCACCTCTAAAGTGTATACTTTTGAAATTACAGTCTACACACATGATTTTGCTCCATGACCTACACTTACCCTTGGAAATGCCTCCTCATTGTCTGGCTGAATGTGTAAGTGCCAGGGAAGCAGCTTCAGTTGGTTGGAGGGAGGACAAAAAACAGCCATTTTTTTTTTACTTTGGTAAATGGCTTTGAAACTGGCATCCTCTGCTTACATTTCTACAGAACAAAATGGAATAAAAGAAACACATTTTACATAATAATCATCAGTGGAGAAACTGCTTCTGTAAACTGCTCTAAATGTTCCACCCATGCTTTCCAAAATTAGGAGTCTTCAGTGATTCTGCCAAGGACAAACCACATGAACCTCAGGCATCCATGCCACGATAACATAATTCTTCCAGCATTTCGGGTTTCAAGACATAAAACTGTATTTACTTATATGCTTTGAAAATGTACCTTTCCAAAACCCTTTTTTTTGTGGAAAAATAAAGCATTTCTATTATAATTTTGTACATCTGTCCAACCATCTGTGACACTGACCACAGGTGAGGACTGGTAGGCAGGAGAAGAAACCTTAGGACATACACATCACAGATTCAGATCAGGCGGGCTGATGGGTTCCTGGGATCCTGCTAGCTGAAGGCTCAGAGAAACCAGCTTTTTTGCATATTGTTTCACTGTAGCATACTGATCACCCCCAACAACTCTATGCTATGTTCTCTTCTACAGGGCCGCCAAGTTACCCTGATTCAGAAGGGAGATTTGGGGCTAGTCCTGAATTTCTGGCAACCCTATTTTAATGCATAACGGGACCTACAATGCTGATTTCATGAGACAAAATCAGGAGCTACGATTTCACACTACCTTGTTAAGTCGAAACCAGAAGTGTCCAAAAATTCTCCCTCCTGGTGCAAGATTACTTGGCAGCTCTGATGTTCAGTACTGCCTTTTCCACTGGAACAGGGAGGAAGAGGAGAATGAGAAGAAAGAGAGTGCAGGGCAGAAAGAGTGTGAGGAGTAAACATGGCAGATAAGGACCCACAACCCAAAAAAGGCTTGTGAATTTCACTCCCACATAAGAAGATTGGCAGCTAAAGATCTGCACGGCCCATTCAGTGTGCCCAACAAGGTAGAATAACATGCACATACTTGACTGTTATCTGTCTCCCATTTTCTAAACTCAGACTGTAAAAGTCTGCCATGCACTGACCTTGTTTTCCAACTACTAGAGTTTCTGTCAAAGCCTACTCCAGCTCATCCAGATCTGTCTTTGCCATTTTTGGGACACAGATTGTAGAAGTCTGCCCAGCACTGGCCTTACCTACCCACTGCTAGAGTTCCTTCATAAGCACCAGTTCTGCCCATCATAACACATCAACAGCCATGAGGTCATTGAAGTTTTGTTTTGATACCATCCCCTTTCTATTTAGGAATCCTCTGTGTCTATCCCCTGCATTTTTTAATTCCATCACTGCTTTTGTCTTTACCACCAGCACCAGGAGGTCTCCAGGCATCCACCAACCTCTCCATCAAAACGTATTTCCTGATGTTACTCCTAAGTTTACCCCAGCTCTACTTACATATACAACTGGCAACGTGCTCTGGTTCTATCACTTCCACATCTGTGGAAAATATTTGTTTCAAGTATTTCAACATTTGCTTATTTTCATTAAAAATGGTCTTTTAGGACCCCTGTTACTAAGCCGCCTAGGTGCCTATCTAGCTTATTTTCGAAAGAGATCACCAGCCATCTTCCAACACAAATCGGGAGATGGCCGGCCATCTCCTGAACATGGCCAAATCGGTATAATGGAAAGCCGATTTTGGCCTGCGCCAACTGCTTTCCGTCACAGAGCCGGCCAAACTTCAAGGGGGCGTTTCGGCAGGGTGCAGAAGGCGGGATGGGGGCAGGACGGGGCGTGGTTACTAGATGGCTGGCTTCGCCCGATAATGGAAAAAAAGATGGCCAGCTCTGACGAGCATTTTGCCGGCTTCATTTGGTCCATTTATTTTTAGGACCAAGCTTCAAAAAAGTGCCCCAATTGACCAGAGGACCACCGGATGGAATCGGGGATCATCTCCCCTTACTCCCCCAATGGTCACCAACCCCCTCCCACCCCCCCAAAATTTATTTTTTAACATTTTGTTGCCAGCCTCTATGCCAGCCTGAAATGTCATACCCAGCTCCATCACAGCAGTATGTAGGTCCCTGGAGCAGTTTTTTGTGGGTGCAGTGCACTTCAGGCAGGTGGACCCAGGCCCAACCCCCCTACCTGTTACACTTCTGGTGGTAAATGGGAGCCCTCCAACCCCTCCCCCCCAAAACCCACTGTTTCCACATGTAGGTGCCCCCTTCACCCCTTAGGGCTATGGTAGTGGTGTGGAGTTGTGCAGAGTGGGTTTTGGGGGGATTTGGGGGGATTTGGGGGGCTCAGCACCCAAGGTAAGGGAGCTATGCAGGACATGCCAGGACACCAACCGGTCCCAGCTATGCACCCAAGGTAAGGGAGCGTAGCTGGGACCAGTTGGTGTCCTGGCATGTCAGGGGGACCAGCGCACTACAAATGCTGGCTCCTCCCATGACCAAATGCCTTGGATTTGGCTGGGTTTGAGATGGCCAGCTTCAGTTTCCATTATCGGAGAAAACTGATGCCGACCATCTCAAACCCAGCCATCTCTGACATTTGGCCGGCCCCAACCGTATTATTGAAACAAAAGATGGTCGGCCATCATTTTCGATAATACGGTTGGGGACAGCTCTTTATGGCGCTGGCCATATAGATGGTCAGCCATCTATTTCTCTGGCGCCGTTCAATTATGCCCCTCCACGTGCGCTAAATTGTAGTTCCTGCCCAGTTACCATGTGGCCCTTATGGTAGTTTCAATTTTGGCTCATGTCCGCTATGCGCATCTGAAAAATAATTTTTATTTTCTGGCGTGCCTAATGGATGCACGCCAACTGGCATTTGATGCACGTAGGTCATTACCACCCAGATTCTTTACCACTAGGTCAATGGCTGGCGGTAAGGTCTCAGACCCAAAATTGACATGCGGCAATTTTGATTTTGAAGCACGTAAATTTTTGGCCGCCCCAAAAAAGAGGCCTTTTTTACAGGTGCTCTAAAAAATGGATCGGTGTTTGACCAAAACCTGCGCCTGCACTACCGTAAGCCATTTTTCAGCGCGTCTTTGTAAAAGGACCCCTTAATTGGCTGTCCAGTTCTAGACTTCTTGATTATTGATTCAGGTTGTCAGCTCCATAGCTAGGATAGCTTAATCCTTTTAGCACTCCAGATAGGAAAATACACATATTATTCTTATCAAGCATTCTGATTCCAGTTGTTGCTGACATTTCTTATGTGGTTGCAGATGAATGCACAACCCTAATTTCATTGTGCATAGCCTGAAAACCTGACTAGCTGTGGGGACTCCAAAACAGGTTTGGGAAGCTTTGGTCTCAGAGAAAAAGAAACTTTAACAATGGACAACTGTTCCTCTAATTCTATATAGAGTGATATAGACTAGCTGCCAATTTGGTGCTTAACGTTTGATGCTCAAATGGAAGTTAAGTGCCAAAATGGGGGTAAACTGCCATAATGCAAATAACTGCACTTAGGCATTGTTCTATAAGGTAGCACCAAAGTAGTCTAGCATGTAACCAGGGGTGTAGCCAAACCTTGCCGGGAGCGGGGGCCACAGCCCGAGGTGGGGGGGGCACTGTTTAGCCGCCCCCCCAGCCGCCACCGCCGCCACGATCCCTTTGAAACCCCCTTCCCGCCACCAACCCTCCCCTGCCATTGCCGCCCGCCCTGCTGCCGCATTGGACCCCCTGCCGACAATCCCCTTGAACCCCCCTCCTGCCACCAACCCTCTCTTGCTGTCACCGCCCGCCCCGCTGCCGCAGCCGATACCTTGTTTGCTGGCCAGGCAGCCGAAGAGAGTCTTTTCAGCGCCGGAGTAGTGCCTTCGTTCAAGGAACTTCCTGGTTATGATCAGCTGTTTCTGACGCCTTATGCGACGTAAGTTGGCGGCGGGAGGGGGGTCGAGAGGGTCGTCAGCAGGGGTCGTCAAAGTTGTTGTTGGTGGTGGTGGTGGCGGTTGCGGAGGGGTTGGCAATGGTGGGGGGGGTCGGCGGCGCTGTGGGGGGGGGGGGCTAAAATGTGCCCCCTCACCTCGGGCTCTGGACCCCCTCCCACTGAAGTCTGGCTACACCCCTGGTGTACGTGTGATGCCCAAAAGTTAGGCGTGGGATCTAAACCAAATGCTATTCTATACGGGGCACATTCCCTTTACAAAATAGCACTTAGCACTCAAGTTTTTCGGCGCTAAATTTTCAACACCATTTATTGAATTCCCTCCTGTGTGCTTTAAATGAGGAAAAACTCCATGTCCTCAGACCCACCCTCCCCCTCCCCTATAGTTACCCTCCCTTTAGTTTATATAATTGTGATTTCCTTAAACAAATTATTGTTTTTTTGGCTAAGCAGAATACATCCCCCTGTTTACTACGCCATGCTAGCAGCTGGTGGCGTGGTAATGCCGAATTGAATGGGCTGGGTCGGCATTGCCGCATGGCTTAGCAAACAGGGGGTAAATGCGTTGTTAAATTAAATTAAATACCTCCAAGCATTTGTTACATTAATATCCTCAAATATAATATTATGCTTATGGAGGTAAGAATCAGAGCAATTTATGTGGGTAAATGCAAAAGGTCACCAGCTGATTATTTCACCCCCACCCCCAGCAGGTCAAAGTGTCTGTGGGGATCCTCTGCCTTCCTTCTGTCCTATATTTAATGGAGGGAGATAGGGGTTCCCACAGGCAAGTATTATTTGGCAGATAAAGAGGAACCAGGGACTTTTAAAGGAATTGTTACATGCTAAAGAGAGGGAACCTGTGGAGGGGAGGTCTGAGGACATGGGAGTCTCTCATTAAATTGTACATGTAGAATGGAGTGTGAAGGATCAACTAATAAGGAACATTCTTGTTTCCTGTAATTGTACATTTTATTCAAATTTGATATGTACGAGAGACGGAGGATGGGGAATCCAATGGGACATAACTATTTTAATTGTACATACAGGAGGGAGAAAGTCTACAGGAACCGATCAATGGGAAACATTTCTCTGTTTTGGTTTTCACATGGGGGGGGGAGATCACTGGGATACCATTTATTTAGGGTTTTCTTGCTCCATGGGATATCTTCTGTTGTGGAGGACATGTCCCATTTATATGTCTGTCTTTCTATCTGTTTATCTATACAAGTGAAGAAGACTGGCATAAGAGCAGTAGACCCACGGTGGCAGTGGAAGCATTAGGGTGCTGGCAGGGGCCCAACCCCATGAACTCAGAAAGAAAAAACTGATCCCAATCTAACCAGAGGTGCAAGTCAGGAGTGAGCAACCTTGGTCCTTGAAGGCTGCAACCCACTTGCAACACACTGACAATAACGCAGGCCCCCTTTTACCGCAGCTTAGTAAAAGGATCCCTTTAGTAAGAGGACCCCCCAAGATGATTCCTTTTCTCCTATTTTATTTCTATTTATTACCTTTAAAATGGGCTAATATGGCAACCGCACTACTTTATCCCCTAACTCCAGGACACTTCATTTTAAAAACGTTTACCAAAGTCAACAAATGCTTGTGGCTTAGCAGGGAATAGCAATTTCCAATTATAATACAAAACTTAAGTTTGAAAATTGCTCTTTCCCAGAGATTGTATGTTTTTATGTATGTGTGTATAATTGTTGTTGTTATGATTATTATTATGGTTTGATTGAATGAATGGCTGAAAATGACGTATGTCATTAGATTCCCTGATGTAAAGGAGGATTTATATAAGAACATAAGAATTGCCATTCTCTATCCATCTACTCCAGTATCCTGTTCTAACAGAAGCCAATTCGGGTCACAAATACCTGGCAGGATCCCAGAATGTAACTGGGTTCCATGGTGCTTACCCTCCTCCTCCTCCTCCTCATGGTATTGTTTACATAAGCATGAATTTTCAGAAAAGGCAAATCAAGGTGGCACCACCTGTAAAACTATGTCAAAGTAATAAGGAGCAATATCATAATTTATTCTTGTGGCTAAACTGATCAGTGTTTTTATTGCAGTGTGCTTTCAAATAGTCTTGTATATGGTTAGTACCAACTAGGATCCTACTTCCAAAGATATGTAGAAAATTAAGGCAGATGTGACAAGGTCAATGGCTCTATCAGGGGAACCAAAGCAAACTGGCATTACAACCCACAACATAAGAACCAGCAGGGCGGGGAAGAAAGGAAGTGTGAGTCACTGGATCCTGCCTTTTCCCACATAAAAACCCTCTGTCCAGACAGGAAAGAGGCTGAATGGAAAAAGCACTCACTGGTGAAAGTTTTGTCAGCCAACAAGATTTGCTGCACCTATATCCTTAAGCCTGGATTCAGGTCATAACCAGAGAAGGACTTACAGACAGGATCTCTCTGATGTGACATTTACGAAGTACAGTCTGGCCTGTGTTTTGCTATTTTGTTCTCATTTTCTGTTCTGTCTAGAACTGGGAGAACCCATTTTTCATATTTATCTGAGAGAGAGCAATAAACCAATTATTTTCTGAGACCAGAGCTGTGCCTTGTTGACAAGAATATCGCAATGCACTTTTAAAATGAAAATCTTTTGAAAGTAGATTCTTTGTAGGTTGTTGTATGTATCCAGTGGTGTGCTGGAGCAGGCTCTCACAGGCTCGCAAGAGCCGGTTGTTAAGTTTTTAAGAATTTTGGGAGCCGTTTGTTAAAGTAGGGCCCTCCATGGCTACTTTAAAAACTGGCTCCCAAAATGTGGGCTTGGCCCCCCTGCTGAATTCTCTTTTACTTTGCTGGTGGAGATGCTGAGCCCTGCCAGCCAAGTAAATAGACTGCTGCTGCTCCCCACTCCTTGTTTCCAGCTCTGAGCAAGACATTGGGAGTGGTGGCAGTCCATTTATTGGCTGCCAGCAAAGGTATGCCTAGGGTGCCCGCACGAAGGGAGGGAGGAGAGGGCAAGTGTTGCCCCCCCGTCACCCGTGGCCCTTCCAAATGCAGAGCTGGCTACATCCAGAGAAAGAGCCTGTTGTTAAAAATTTACCAGCACACCCCTGTATGTATCTCTGGCAAACCTACTTTTATATGTATTGCTTTCCTGCTACATTGGTACCGCCCCCCCTCCCATCTTGAATGGACCTTCCATGATCTAGGGGCCCTTTTACAAGGCAGTGGTAGAGTTAACACCGCTTTGTCGCTGTTTATCAAGCACTATCACCGGCTCACTATGGGAGCTGGCAGTAGTGCTGTCCCCACGATGCGCCATTTCCAGAAAAGTTCTTTTCTGCCAGGGGCTTACCCGGCGGTAACCGAGTCCTAAATAGGAGATGGTAAGGGCTTCCCACAACCATTTCCTTTTTTTTTTCACAAAACCCCCACTAAGGTAAAAGGGGCCTCAGTTAGCAGAAAATCCAGATGCCGAGGACACCGCAGAACCCCTTTTACTAAAGTGTAGTAAAAGGGCCCCTAAATTCATTGCTCATGGGCTTAGTGGCTGTGTGGTAGTGCTGTACATGGCCATTCTGAACATCTGATAGAACTGAAAAATGAGCTTGCGGAGCTACTGTTAGTGATATGCAATTTATCCTTAAAATCGAGCGTGGTACTGGAAGATTGGAGGGTGGTCAATGTAACGACGATTTTTAAAAAAGGATCCAGGGGAGATCCGGGAAATTATAGACTGGTGAGTCTGACGTCGGTGCCGGGGAAAATGGTAGAGGCTATTATCAAAAACAAAATTACAGAGCACATCCGAGGACATGGATTACTGAGACCGAGTCAGCACGGCTTTTGTGTGGGGAAATCTTGCCTGACCAATTTACTTCAATTCTTTGAAGGAGTAAACAAACATGTGGACAAAGGGGAGCCGGTTGATATCGTGTATCTGGATTTTCAAAAGGCGTTTGACAAGGTACCTCATGAAAGGCTACAGAGGAAATTGGAGGGTCATGGGATAGGAGGAAATGTCCTATTGTGGATTAAAAACTGGTTGAAGGATAGGAAACAGAGAGTGGGGTTAAATGGGCAGTATTCACAATGGAGAAGGGTAGTTAGTGGGGTTCCTCAGGGGTCTGTGCTAGGACCGCTGCTTTTTAATATATTTATAAATGATTTAGAGATGGGAGTAACTAGCAAGGTAATTAAATTTGCTGATGACATAAAGTTATTCAAAGTTGTTAAATCGCGACAGGATTGTGAAAAATTACAAGAGGACCTTACGAGACTGGGAGACTGGGTGGCTAAATGGCAGATGACGTTTAATGTGAGCAAGTGCAAGGTGATGCATGTGGGAAAAAAGAACCCGAATTATAGCTACGTCATGCAAGGTTCCACGTTAGGAGTTACGGACCAAGAAAGGGATCTGGGTGTCTTCGTCGATAATACACTGAAACCTTCTGCTTAGTGTGCTGCTGCGGCTAGGAAAGCGAATAGAATGTTGGGTATTATTAGGAAAGGTATGGAAAACAGGTGTGAGGATGTTATAATGCTGTTGTATCGCTCCATGGTGTGACCGCACCTTGAGTATTGTGTTCAATTCTGGTCGCCGCATCTCAACAAAGATATAGTAGAATTGGAAAAGGTGCAGCGAAGGGCGACTAAAATGATAGCGGGGATGGGACGACTTCCCTATGAAGAAAGACTAAGGAGGCTAGAGGTATATAAAATAATGAGTGGAGTGGAACAGGTGGATGTGAAGCGTCTGTTCACACTTTCCAAAAATACTAGGACTAGGGGGCATGTGATGAAACTACAGTGTAGTAAATTTAAAACAAATCAGAGAAAATCTTTCTTCGCCCAACGTGTAACTAAACTCTGGAATTCGTTGCCGGAGAACATGGTGAAGGCGGTTAACTTAGCAGAGTTTAAAAAAGGGTTAGGCAGTTTCCTAAAGGACAAGTCCATAAATCACTAATGAATGGACTTGAGAAAAATCCACAATTCCAGGAATAACATGTAGAGAATGTTGGAGAAAAGACAGCTGAGGGGAGATATGATAGAAGTCTATAAAATATTGAGTGGAGTTGAACGGGTAGATGTGAAGCGTCTGTTCACGCTTTCCAAAAACACTAGGACTAGGGGGCATGCGATGAAACTACAGGGTAGTAAATTTTTAAAAAATTGGAGAAAATGTTTCTTCACCCAACGCATAATTGAACTCTGGAATTCGTTGCCGAAGAACGTGGTGAAGGCTCACCCAACACATAATTAAACTCTGGAATTCGTTGCCGAAGAACGTGGTGAAGCGGTTAGCTTGGCAGAGTTTAAAAAGAGGTTAGACGGTTTCCTAAAGAACAAGTCCATAAACCACTACTAAATGGACTTGGGAAAAATCCACAATTCCAGGAATAACATGTATAGAATGTTTGTACGTTTGGGAAGCTCGCCAGGTGCCCCTGGCCTGGATTGGCTGCTGTCTTGGACAGGATACTGGGCTCGATGGACCCTTGGTCTTTTCCCAGTGTGGCATTACTTATGTACTTATGTACCTGCTGCTCATATGTTCTTATTTTAGAGTGCCCAGTCAAATGTTCCACTAAATAGTACATGAGCAGATACACTGAAAGAGGAGAAAAATCCAATACTCACCAAAAAGTAGAGAAAAAAGGCCTCTGTAAAGCCACCCAGCCAACCAAAGTTCTAAGGCTTAGGCCCGGCTCACCATAATGGGTCTGAAAAAAACTCCACTCCAGCAGGGTGCATAATATCTTCTTAAGAAGATAAGTGGATCATAATTATGTTACCAGTACGTCATTATTTGGTTTAAACAGTGACTATTATTCAATTTCCTGTGGATATCTACATGCGTTTGTTACTCTGGCTAAGTTTTGAAGTGCTATTCTTAGCACCCAGCTGGAGTGGTGTTTTTTTCAGACCTGTGATGTAGAGCCGGGCCTAAGCCTTTGGTTGGCTAGGTGGCTTTACTGAGGTCTTTTTTCTCTTTCTCTCTCCTCTTCACCCCTTTCCCCCTTCCCCCAAGTGTAACACTCCTCTCTCCCCTCTCCCTCATCCCTCTCCCCTTCCCTCTCTTCCCTCGCAGGATGGGGATAGAAGCTGGCAAGCAGGCAGGCTGGTCGGCGGCAAGATGCCGCTCCCTAAAACGTACCACCTCAGTTGGCCTAATTATAGGGCCGCCCCTGAATAGACTACCCTGTCTCTTTCACACACAAGAACACAGAGAGGTCCTCACCAAGTATAGAAATATATAGACAAAATTTAAACTGAAGCCACAAGAAGGAAAAGGGAAAGGGAATGGTACTTGATATACTGCCTTTCTGTGTTTTTTGTAATTACATTCAAAGTGGTTTATATAGTATATACAGGTACTTATTTGTACCTGGGGCAATGGAGGTTTAAGTGACTTGCCCAGAGTCATAAGAAGGCAGTTAATCAACAGAACACAAAACAAAAAGTGGAACAAATAAAAATGTTATAATTACTTTAAACATAATATTAACTATCAAGATAATAAAATCAAGAATGCATAATGAAAATTAAGCTGCCAAACATACAATCTGTAAACATATGCCATAATAAATGGACAGAAAAATTTGTGCATGCATCTCACTCTTCCTTTAAAGCTCTCTCCTGGGTCCAGTGCTTCTCTTTCCCTCCCTGTGGTGGAACAAACACCTCTCATTCTCCTTCCCTGCCTCCCCCATTCATGGATCCAGCATCTGTTTCTCTCCACCCTGTGAGCCCAAACCTGGGTTCTTTGCCTGCAGCAGCAATGATAAACACAGACTGCCTGTGGTCAGCCTTGAAGCCTTTCATCTGCCCCATTCTGTGTAAACAGATCCAGGAATTTGAGCCAGAGTGGGGTGGGCCAAGACAGAGGGAAAGCTCCAGGGCCAAGCAAAGAATACAGGCTTGGAAGTCTGTGGGGTGAAGAGAAAGAGGTGCTATACTTATGAGTGGAGGAGGGGAGTAGGAGAAGAGAAATACCATTGCTAACTTACGCCAGCTGAAGCATTTGGGGGGACATTGTGCCCTTCCCAAACTACGCCTATGACAGCATCGTAATAAAAAAAAAAAACAACTAATGCCATAACAATGTTGATACCTGCAGTGTGTGAGATATATCCCAATCGGCTTCGTTCTCTCATTGGCTACTGACAAGAGAAGAAAACCAGCCACAAAGCCTGGAATGCGAGCACTCTGCAAGGCTTTGCTGGTCCCGGTCATTCAGCTGTACACTTTCTGCTGTCATAGGAGTGAAGAGCAATTCCACGCTGGGCTCCATGGCCGTTTTTTTTCTCTTGTCCATGACATGTGAGAGTCCAGAGATGATTAGGATGTGAGTGTCTCACACTGATGGGTACCGACCATGCTGTGACCCATTTTCATCTCCCATCCAAGGCATGGGAGAGTCTGAAGCTGATCGAGAAGAGGGGGAGATGCTGGATCATGTAAGAAGGACTCATTGGGCCACCTACCACTCTGGGCTCTCTGACAGTCCCCATTTGCCTGAATGGTCAGTCTGCCCTTGCTGTGAGCTTATTCTATAATGGTAATTAGTCATCTAATTGCTGTTAAAGAATACTAGCATAATTTGGTATCTACATGCCTACATTTAGGCACTAACATTTATGCCATGTCAAAGGCTGGCGTAAATTTTATAGTATTTTATAATAAGTGTGTACATGTTAGGCACACCTCTGCCCTGCCCATGATGCTCCCCTATAAATGCTTCCTTACAATTACACGCTAAACCATTTGATCATGCAGTTATAGAATAGCAGTTGGTCAACATTTATGCATGTTATTGTATAGTTATTTATTTTATTTTGTTACATTTGTACCCCACATTTTCCCACTTATTTGCAGGCTCAGTGTTGCTTACATAGTACTGTGAGACATTAGCCACCTCCAGTGATGAAACAAATACAAAGTGATGTTATTGTCGACAGAGGTTCACATGTTACAGACACATTAGGAAATCGTAGAGAAGAAGAGATATATTGTGTTCTTTATGGGCTTTGGATTCATTGTGTTGCTGGGTTCAGGCACTTAAGTTGGGTCAGTAGGGTATGCCTTTTCGAACAGGTTGGTCTTTAATGATTTCTGGAAGTTAAGGTAGTTGTACGTTGTTTTTATGGATTTCGGTAGTACATTCCACAGTTGCATGCTTATATAGGAGAAGCTGGATCCGTAAATTGATTTGTACTTGAGTCCTTTGCAGCTAGGGTAGTGAAGATTTAAGCATGTTCGTGATGGACCGATTGTGTTTCTGGTTGGCAAGTCTATAAGGTCGGCCGTATATCCCGGGGCTTCGCCATATATAATTTTGTGGACCAGAGTGCAGATTTTGAAAGTAATACGTTCTTTGCAATTTTTCTTGGAGGGGTTAGGTGCTTTCAAATCGCAATTTTTCCAAATATAAGCCTGGCTGCTGTGTTTTGAGCGGTCTGTAGTTTCTTTATGAGTTGCTCTTTGCGTCCCGCATAAATTCCATTGCAGTAGTCTGCATGGCTTATTGCCATTGATTGTATCATGTTACGGAATGTTGCCCTCGGGATGAATGGTTTCACGCATTTAAGTTTCCACATTGAGTGGAACATTTTTTCAATTATGGAGTTAACTTGGCTCTTGAGTGTAAGGTTCCGGTCGATTATGACACCGAGGATTTTCAGGCTGTCTGAAATAGGGAGGGTGTGATCTGGGGTGACAAAGTTTGTGGGTATGTTCATATTGCATGTTATGTGAATAAATGCTCATATTTTATAAATCCGGGTCCTACCTGGGCCCACAAGCAAAATGTGTCTCATGGGTGTCACAGGAGACCACATACACACTGCACTCACAATTCGAATTCACTTGCAGTCAAGCTGGAGAGTGGGTCAAATGGTCTGGAATAGAGATCTAGGGTGTTGGAAGTTTACCACAACCTTTTTTTGTAGTGTTGCTTCTCTCAGTCTGGGAGCACCTGCTATCACTGTTTTACCAATAACCAAGTTCTTTTATAACATGCAACTGAACTTTATTGGAGTTTCTGCAAACATCAGGTGAACACTTCAGCACTTCTTATATATACACAGCTTCATTCAAGACCATTCATGACGATCTTAGCCACTCTTTCTTCACTCTCAGGGTAGTTCACAGCTGTACATATTTACACACACTCCTGTCCTTCACCCATCCTGTTGTGTCAAGTATAAATCCAAGGTGATGGGCAAAATGGTAGAGACTATTATAAAGAACAAAATTTAAGAGCATATTCAAAACCATGGATTAATGAGACAAAGCCAATATGGATTTAGTGAAGGAAAATCTTGCCTCACCAATCTATTAAATTTTTTTTGAAGGGGTGAACAAACGTGGATAAAGGTGAGCCAGTTGATATTGTGTATCTGGATTTTTAAAAGGTGTTTAACAAAGTGCCTCATGAAAGAATCCAGGAGAAATTGGAGAGTCATGGGATAGGAGGTAGTGTTCTATTGTGGATTAAAAACTGGTTAAAACAAAGAAAGCAGAGAGTAGGGTTAAATGGTCAGTATTCTCAATGGAGAAGGGTAGATAGTGAGGTTCCCCAGGAGTCTGTGCTGGGACCGCTGCTTTTTAACATATTTATAAATTATCTAGAGGTGGGAGTAACTAGTGAGGTAATTAAATTTGCTGACAGCACAAAGGTATTCAAAGTTGTTAAATTACAAGAGGATTGTGAAAAATTACAAGAGGACCTTACGAGACTGGGCGTCTAAATGGCAGATGATGTTTAATGTGAGTAAGTGCAAAGTGATGCATGTGGGAAAGAGGAACCTGAATTATAGCTACGTAATGCAAGGTTCCATGTTAGGACTCACCGACCAAGAAAGGGATCTAGGCGTCGACGTTGATGATACGTTGAAACCCTCTACTCAGTGTTCTGCGGTGACTAAGAAAGCAAATAGAATGTTAGGTATTATTAGGAAAGGAATGGACAAAAAAATAAAGGGGTTCAGCCCCAGTGCCTCAAACCTATGTCTCAAAGGGGTCAACAGAATATTGAATAGTATTGGAGACAATGGAGAACCCTGCAGAATATCTCATAGTGGTGACCATTTCTAAGAAAACTCCCCCCTCATTTTTACCTGATACTGCCTCTTAGTAAGGAACCCTTTAAACCAATCCAAAACTGCTTCATCTATACCATAATCACTCATTGTACTCAACATAATATCATGATCAACTAAGTCAAAAGCACTGGACATGTTGAATTGAAGTAGTAAAACATGTCTACCCAAACTGATCTCTCTTCTACTATTGGATATAAGTGCTGTCATTACAGTTTCAGTACTGTAACCACTCCTAAATCCCGATTGGGAATAATGTAAGATGTTGTACTGATCTGAAAAGATAACCAATTGAGCAGTTACTATTCAGTCTGTTACTCTGATCAATAGAGGTATGGAAGCTATAGTTGTAATTTGTTATATCATTACTGGGGGCAGTAGAATTTTTAGGGATAGGTGTCAAAATAATATTCCCATCTTCTTTTTAAAAACACCCCTGATCAAGATTATTACTAGTAATAATCTCTGTTACAAAGCAAATACATTTGGAGGAAACTGACCTCATTACATAAGGAGGACATGCATCAATTAATATGATGAATATTTCTTAATATAAACAGACACCATTTGAGTTGTAGATAATACATAGTAATGTGTAACATAGTAGATGATGGCAGAAAAAGACCTGCATGGTCAATCCAGTCTGCCCAACAAGATAAACTCATATGTGCTACTTTTTGTGTATACCCTACCTTGATTTGTGCCTGTCCTCTTTAGGGCACAGACCGTATAAGTCTGCCCAGCACTATCCCCGCCTCCAAACCACCAGCCCCTCCTCCCACCACCGGCTCTGGCACAGACCGTGTAAGTCTGCCCAGCATTACCCCCGCCTCCCAACCACCAGTCCCGCCTCCCACCTCCGGCTCTGGCACAGAGTTGTACATAATGTAACATTATATAATTTATATAACTCTTAACATTATATAACTCTTCTCTCGATTCTATTATGTGTCTGTAACACATACATCTCATTCTCTACCACATCATTCTGTATTTGTTTCATTACCGGAGGTGGCTTACGCCTCATGGTAATATGTAAGCCACATTGAGCCTGCAAATAGGTGGGAAAATGTGGGGTACAAATGCAACAAATAAATAAATAAAAGAAGACCAAATTCTATCTGCTACTATACTTAAGCAAGTACCACTTTCATTATCAGCAGGTACCACTTTCATTATCTTCTTCAAATGCTTCATCAATACTGAGAGAGAGAGAGAACCAATTCTCTAATCGTCTATATCTTGTTTTTAAAATCTGTGCCAATTCCTCTGCTTTTGGGTACTCTGAACAGCTGAATACATTTCTGGCACTTTACACAGTTTATTGCCCAGCATATGCAAACTTTTAAAATTCAATTTATCTTGGCCAATTTTGTCAGCTTAACCTGGTTTACTTTCAATTTATAGCTATTAATGGCCAATCTCCAATCCCTTCTACTATCCTCAGTTTGACATTTCATCTAATTTCTTTCCAATTTTCTACTATTTCTTTCCACTTTCAATAGATCTAGAGTATACCACTCTTCTCTCTTCCTATCCCTTTTCCTTCTTCATTTCAATTGTTCAGTTTCAATTGTTCCAATATGCCTTCACCCAGTATATTCCAACCTCAAAAAGTTCTTACTAAGGATTCACTTTCATCAATTTATCTATCTTCTGCCAGAAAATAAGGGGATCTGTTTTTCCCTCTTGACCATATTGATTTTAGTCATTCTGTCCTACCTTTCTTTCTTTTTTCTTTCCAATGTAGCACAAAATGTAACCTATAATGATCTGACCATATTAAAGGACACCGTGAAACATTTGTAATTACTAAACAGCGTTGCTGAAAAAAACCCCAAATGTTCACGTATCTAATTGATGACCCTTAATGTGTGTGTGGGGCTAAAATAGTTCTGTTAAACTCCACAATATGAAACAACTTATAAAATCAGTGTTTCTGTCAGTTAATTTTTCCAAATGAGGATTAATATCCCCCCCTACCATATCACATTGGAGAACTCAATTTCTTCTGGAGAAATAAAATCAGAGAAAATATCTTGAGCCTCTTCCCATTTTCCTGGGGGGAGTGGGGGAATAACACAGTACAAAGCAGATTGCGTTTTCCAAGGAATCATCCTCAAGTGTACACGATAAAAATTCTAAAAATGAAGTGACAATAACTTCCTTCAATTCTTCTTTAAAAAAGGATTTATAAATGACTAATAAATCACCACCCCTTCCTTTCTCCTGGAAACTACAAAGAGTTTTAAATCCATTTGGACATAATTCATTTAAAATAGGGTCATCCCTACTCTTTAGCCAAGTTTCTACAATAAATACCATATCGGGGTCGTCTTCTTGTAACCATTCTCTGATTATCAAGGCCTTAATTACTACAGACCTGGCATTGAAATAATAGATGGGAAATAGAACCGTGTGCATGGTGCAGTCTCTAACAGTCTATATTTAACACTTGGGGGGGGGGGGGTCTTTTACTAAAGCTTAGCTCAAGTTAACTGCAGCAGGGTCCACGGAAATAAAATGGGCCCTGCTGCAGATAACTCGAGCTAAGCTTCAGTAAAAGACACCCCATCCTTCATAGTTTTCCTCTTTCAATTTTTAAAACCTTTAAACTCATTTTGAGCCTATCTTGAAGATATTAAAGTTTCAATTTGTCCTGGCATCACCCCATCACAATTAATAAGATTTCTCTGTACATATAAAGCAGGAATATATTTAAAATGATGATAACCAGAAATTATAACTGGTATCATTGATTCGTCACTCTTTCCCCTTGTCAGTTTCCCTTCTAACAGTAACAAAATTAAGCAGCCAGACCACAAAAAACACCATGGAGCCATCTTAAGAAATTATTCAAATTAATTCTCCGTTTTAAACACCACACCAGCACCATATGTTCATAAGTGCTTCAGACTGGAAATTCTAACAATATAATACTCTAATGTCCAAAATCTAATGAAATAGGATGAGGTATACTGTCTCTGCTACACAAGCTGTGCAAAGGAGCGCACTTTCAGCTTGCACCTTAGGCGATGCGCCGAGCGGCGGTTCACCACTAGGTGCTATGTTTAAATAGCCGCATGTCATCTCAGAAAGGGATGGAGCAAGCTCCCATGCCCGGATCACAGCCAGATTGGTAGATTTGGTGCTGGAATAGCAGTGCAAGATGGTCAGCACAGGCCAGTGTTTCTAAAAATGCTAGCTATGGAGTAGTCCCAGAGGACCACTAAGAGGTTCATTTTCAGAGACTACAATCGAAAATTCCCACTGCAGCATCTGGGAGCAGGAGAGTGCAGCCCAAAAATTATTGCTTAGTGTTCTTTCCTATGTCATTTACAAGAAGGCTCATGTTCAGGATTTTCTTGATGTTTTTTCATTTTGGGAGCTATGTGGTCCAAGATGTATGCCCTTTTGGAAAGAGTGCACATTCATTCAAAAGAGTGCACACTTTTCACAAAGTGCCCATTCTTTCTAAAGAGTGCACAGTATTTGCAAAGTAGGTATTTTTTTTGGAGGGGGGGAAGAGGGCACCCTCTTGCACACCTCCCCCAGATTCTATATAGTGCACTTAGATTTAGGTGCCAAAATGCATGCAGATTCTATAACACTGCGTGTAACTTAATGGGCTTAACAAGCTAATGAGCGTTGATAACAACACTTAAAAAGCAACAATGAGCACCAATTGGTAGATTAGAATGGGCACACAACTCGCTAAGCGTATTCTGTAATGATGTGTGCCAAACTTCTAATGGATGGAGGCAAAAAGGGGAGTGGTTATAGATGGGGAAATGGGCATTTCATGAACCTTCCGAAATTTAGGCACCTAGTTATAGAATATGGCCCAGTGCGCCTAAATCTACACGCTGAGATTTACACCAGGTTTTCATTGATGTAAATGGATGTGCACAGATATCGGCGCTCAAATTTCAACTAAGCATATTCTATAATCTGCACCTAAATCTAGTACATAAGTATTACCTTACTGGGACAGACCAAAGGTCCATCAAGCCCAGCATCCTGTTTCTAACATTGGCCAATCCAGGTCATAAATACCTGGCAAGATCCCCAAAAAGTACAACACATTTTATGCTGCTTATCCCAGAAATAAGCAGTGGATTTTCCCCACATCCATTTTAATAATGGTCTATGGACTTCTCCTTAAGGAAGCCGTCCAAACCTTTTTTAAACCCTGCTAAGCTATCCACCTTTACTGATTATAGAATACGCTTAGTCGGCACTGATCTCCTCCTCTGTGTAAAGTGCTCCTTAGGAAAAGTTTTGTGCTCATTATTTTATTGATAATGATGTAAAATTACATTGGAAATGTCATTGACATTTCCTATGTCATTTCAAAGGAATGCACAACTGTATCTTGGAATGGGTTCTTGGGGACAGGACCAGCAATCGCTGGGAGGCTTTTGCTTAAGGCCTAGGGGGATCACTCATTTTTCTCTTTCCATGGTGTCTGTTCAGTTACAAATCAGAAAGGTTAACCTGGCAAACATCATAAAACAGCAGTCACAGCAACAAAGTAAAGAAAAATAGTCTGCAATTTTCAGATAGGCAAAATCTATTCAATGTTCTTGAGTAGCTACAATTTATTATTTATTTAAAACATTTCTTTTATATATATATATATTTTTTGATCATTTTAAATTACAATCACATCACGAATTAATGCAACTAAAGAAACTACATAAACAAACAGAAATTAAAAAGGAAATAATATATATTTCAAGAGGAAATGCAAAAAACAATCAAAGGCCAAAGCCAGTTATAGCAGTACCCCCTAATCGCCTAGAAGAAGTCAACTCCTCCTTAGACACCGCAAATTCTAATAGTTGTTTTGGTTCACTAAAAACATAAGAATCATTCTGTTAAAATAAGCAACAAAGATAAGGAAAGCAAAACAAAAAATTCATACCCAGAGCCTGAACCCTTGGACACAGGGCTAAGAATTCTTGACACCATCTCTGGGTATTTCTCAATCCATATAGCGAAAATATAATTTTAGAACAACATACCTGGCAGGTTCTAATGCAAAGATCACCAAGAATGTAGTCCTTTGGGTTATAAAGTCCAATAAAGATGACTCCACAAAGTCTGTTAGGTTTTCCTCCTAGAGACCAGGTTTTCAGCTCTGACTAAGAGTGGTAGTGCTTCAGATGGCATTTCCTTAAAATATTTCTTGACCATCTCAACAGAAGCAATTAATAGTGACCTTGGAAAATTTAAAAATCATGAAATTGTTCTTTCTCAGATGATTTTCCATATATTCCATCCTTCCTGATCAAGAATCTTATCCTTAATAAGACTTCTTGTAGACTCCAAAGTAGTCACCTTAGCAGTCTGTTATTCTAATGCCTGAACCTGATCATCCACAGTTTCAATCACTAATTTAACATCTGAAGAACGATCTACCTCCCTATTTGAGTTCAGAAATTTCTTTTCCACATTTTAAAGTACTGCTTAAATCATATTATTTTTCCTTAGCTTTTTCCTTAGTTACTGGTGACTCTCCCATTCCCTCAGAATGGAAGGCCTAGTTAAAATAAAAACTGGCACAAAGAGCATGTTTTTGTTGTCCAAATGGGATATGGTGTGTGTGATGGGGGTAGAACACCACATAAATCTCACAGACGACACCCCATTCCAAGAAAGGTCCCAGAGGATAGCCCCAGGTGGTTTAGCTCAGAAAATATCTGGAAGAACTCATGCAGGCAGGGATTATTTTGCTTCTCCCATTGTAGTTGTGAGGAAGAAAGATGGGTCAGTGAGACTATGTGTTGACTATCATACCCTGAATGCTGGGACTATACCTGACCAACACATTACCCTTGAGTAGACAACACACTGGATTCTTTAACTGGGAGTCAGTGGTTCTGTGTTCTGAACTTACATAGTGGGTACTACCAGATCCCCATGAGTGAGACAATCAATTCAATATATGTCCCCAGGGATTGTCTGAAGCCCCTGTAATTTTTCAAAAATTAATGGACAAAATGGTGGGGGACATAAATCTATTGAAAGTTCTGGTGTATTTGGAAGAATATGAAGAAAGGTTTTTGAAGGTACTTGTTCACTTGACACAATGCGGGTTAAAGCTGTCCTTTGATAAATTTAAATTCTGTCAAGCATAGGTGAATTATGTGGGGCATATTGTGTCACAAAGAAGAATGGCCATGGACCCTTATATGATAGCTGCTCTTACCACCTGGCCAAGGCCAGCCTATTTAATAGAGTTGCGATCTTTCCTGGGATTCTCTGGTTACTTTAGGAGGTTTGTAAAGGATTATTCAAAAATTGTGAATCCCTTGCTAGGACTGATGCATGGGTACACCCACAAATCAGAAACATAGGATGGGTGAAAGGGAAAATATTATAAAGTATATGAGTATTTTGGTACCAGATGGACTCTCGAATGTGAGAATGCATTTGGGAGCATCATAGACTGCTTGTGTAATGCTCCTGTACTTGCATTCGCCAACCCAGGCAAACCCGATGAACTGCATAAAGATGCTTGCCTGGAAGGACTAGGAGCAGTACAGTATCAGCCATACCCTGAAGGACTGATGCCAGTGGCTTATGCAAGTCAAAGTCTATCTAAGACTGAGAAAAACTCTCAAGTGGGCAGTGGTGTACAAGTTAAGAGACTACTTGTATGGAGTAGAATTCACAGTGAAAACAGACAATAAACATAAAACATATGTTTTGACCACTGCAAAATTGTCTACAGTATCAGTCAGGGAATAACAATAGGGATGTGGACGCTTTATCCAGATGCCCTCACAGAAGTGAAACTGCTAAAGAGAATTGGTATAAACTGTCAGAGTCTGGTGTGGCTGCTATATGTGGGACAGTAGGGGACCAAGCGTACCTGGACACTGAGAATATGCACCGGGCAGCTGATAGCCTGGGAGTTCTGCTCGAGGCTTTACCCCTTGTCTACTGCAATGTTGTGTCTTTTATATCGACTAACCTACCCAGTTTGACTTTAAAGGACATTCGCCAGGCCCAACAGACTGATCCATTAATGGATACTGTGTTGAAAGTCAAAGAGAGAGAGGTATGGGACCTCAAACTGTGCAGATGAGCCACCCAGATACTAAGGAAATGCTAAGAGAGTAGAATTGGTTGCTTGTAAGAAATCAAGTACTTTACAGAGAGAGGGAAAACACCCACTTGGGTCAACCTGAACAACTGTGTTTGCCCAGAGTGTTTCAGAATATGGTGTTACAGTCTTTACATGATGACATGGGCCACATGGCAACTGAGTCTTGCGATTAAAGCTCCTTGTGTCTCTGGGCAATGAGAGGTTAAGGGAAAGGGGATGGGACTTGATATAGCACTTTTCTGTGGTTACAATCAAAGTGGTTTATATATTATATACAGGTACTTATTTTGTACCTGGGGCAATGGAGGGTTAAGTGACTTGCCCAAAAGACACACTCATTATCAATTCATGATTAAATCAACTATGAATGTGGTATAAAATAAATGATCCTGTTTTTTTATTTACCATTTCTGGGACATAGACTGTTGAAGTCTGCCCGGCACTGTCTTGTCATATATGGGAGACAGACCATAGAAATCTGCCTGACTCAGAAGAGAGCGGAACAATTCAGTTGGGGTCCTTAGTGCTTCACAGCCAGAGTCACCATCTAAGCACCACTCGACACATCACCGCTTATTCAATGGGTGTCCCAGCACTGGGATGCTTTCTCCTACCAGGGGTGACCTGGTTTCCAGTCTGGATCTCATGCAACCTTCCAAGTTTTTAAGAAGAGATTTTAATGACATCTGGTGGTTACCTTGCTCTGAAGATGGGTCCTTTCCATGGACATCTACTCCAGGAGTTATTTGAAATCAGAGTCAGAAGATGAACTACTTGCACTGTTGAGGAAGCTGCAGAGTGTCCTTCTGGAGTGCTACAATTTTTGCTGCCTCATTGGAAGAACTGAACAATCTCTATATAACCCCCTAAAGGGAGAGACGCTCCAATGAAATTCTCAAAAATGTAATTCTCAAAAATGGTCAGTCCAGGGAGAATGGCAGTGAATGTCAAGGTTGACAGATGGTGTTGTTGTTGAACAGCTAGAATATCAACAACAGAGCCAGGATGCGGCTGTAAACTTTTCTTGTTCTGGTTTCGATAATTGGAGGCATATTTGAGGACTATATAAGGGCTTCCAGCAGGTAACTCTTGGCCTTTTGATGGCCATTCCTTTGATATTTTGAGTGGCTCTCACTAGAAGAAAAATTCTGCTGTTCCTAATCCTTAAGGTTTGACAAAAGTACCTTCTGCTTACTTTCACGATGGAAGTGTAAATGTTGCTTCTTCAGATAAAAGAACTTTGGTTTTGGATGTGCCTGATTCTCAAAGTGTATCTGATATGCAGTCTGGAGATTTTATTAGTATTTTACTATAGGCTTTTACTGATCTGGAGTCTGTAGTTATTGCAAAGATGGAACTTCAACATAATGTTGTGGTAACGTTTAAAGAGAGGGTTCAGCAATGTGAACAATCTGTAGTTAAGGTGGAAGGAAAATTATCTATTGAGTTATCTGTGGTTTTGGTTCAAGATATATGTTCTAAATTAAGTCAGAAAAAGTGATTTTGTGTCAAATGTAAAGTGATGGAAAACTTTATTGAAGGGAAGGAATATAAGATTGACAGATTTTCCTATGATTGCTACTGTTTCTCCAAAGGATTCTGTATGTTTCAGAGTTAAAAAGAAATTCCTAAGAATATTTTCTTACCTCTTGTGTCTGCTTATTTACCATCAAAGCCTAGTTCTTTAACAATGAATTATTTTACTAGGAGGTCCTTTTACTAAGCTGTGGTAAAAAGGGCCATGCGCTAGCAGCAGGGGCCATTTTTGCCACGTGCCGAAGGCCTTTTTACCGCAGTAGGTAAAAAGGCTGAAAAAAGACATGGCCATGCAGTAAGATTTCACTTACCACATGGCCAGGTGGAGGGGGGGGGGGGGGAGCAAGGTGATGGTAAGGGCTCCCACGCTAACCCAGCAGTATCCGGATAGCGTGCAGTGTTGCCTGGTTACCGCTGGGTTAGCACTGCACTAAATAATACAGCCCTATTTTCCCTAGCGTGGTAAATGGTGCATGCTGGAGCTGGAACTACTGCTGGTGCCCAAGTTGGGCTGGCTATAGCTCCAGTTTAGCACGTGGTAAGCCTGCATTGGGCCCCAATAATGGACAGAGGATACTGTTAAAGATCACGCTACTAAATTAAATCTGGATATCTCTTTATATTACCATTGATTTTTCAGTATTGTTGGTTGCTTTTCTTTTGGAGTCAAATAGGGATTGGATTTTTAGGATATTTTTTTCTAAAAAAATTTTGGGGACTCTAGGAGGCTAGGGCTTTTCAGCTTGGAGAACAGATGGCTGAGGGGAGACGTGATAGAGGTATATAAAATAATGAGTGGAGTGGAACAGGTGGATGTGAAGTGTCTGTTCACGCTTTCCAAAAATACTAGGACTAGGGGGCATGCGATGAAACTACAGTGTAGTAAATTTAAAACAAATCAGAGAAAATTGTTCTTCACCCAATGCATAATTAAACTCTGGAATTCATTACCGGAGAACGTGGTGAAGGCGGTTAGCTTGGCAGAGTTTAGAAAGCGGTTGGGCGGTTTCCTAAGGAATGGGTCCATAAATGGACTTGGGAAGAATCCACAATTCCACAATTCCAGGAACAACATGTATAGAGTGTTTGTGCATTTGGGAAGCTTGCCAGGTGCCCTTGGCCTGGATTGGCCGCTGTCTTGGACAGGATGCTGGGCTTGATGGACCCTTGGTCTTTTCCCAGTGTGGCATTACTTATGTACAGTACTTATAGTTAGAATTTATCCAGATTTTACATGGGAGACCCAAATATGTAGATGTACATTTCTGTCGCTGAAGCAAAGAGTTACTGTTATAGGGGCCTTATATTACCTCTGTAAATTACATTGCATTATACTTGGGGTTCTGTTTACTAAGGTGCGTTAGCATTTTTAGCACATGCTAAAAAATAAGCTTGCACTAACATTAGGGGCACCCATATATTTCTATGGATGTCTCTTGTGTTGGCACATGTTAATTTTTAGTTCATGCTAAAAACGCTAGCGCGCCTATAACGCAGCTTGGTAAACAAGGTCCTTGATATTTGTATACCACAAATACCTCGCAAGCATGGTTCACTGCAGTTTACATAACAAGAAATGGAACAATCATCCAGAATTATAGCATCATTAAAATTACATCATACATAAAATTAAAAATCAAGGTATTTAAGATGCAAGCCTCATTTTAGTTGTTTAACATATATTTTTGAAATGAATATATTTTCAAGGATCTCCTAAACAGCTTATAGCTGGTTACTGACATAATGTAAGATGGTAAAATTTTCCAATTTTTTTGCAGCTTGATAAGCAAAAGTGGCATTAAAAAATCTTCTGTATTTTTTTCCTCTGGGATTGGGAAAATTAAATGGAGATCTCTCTCATAATGCATAAACTTGCTTTGCTTGTTTTAGATAATGTATCAGCAGCAAGGATATTTGTTCTTTCAGCCTGAAAAATATATTACTTTTTTGTCTGCTCGTATTTTGGATTCTGAAACATGCTTGGAAACTTAAAAACTGCTTGATAAATCAAGCTTGATGTGGATTATCATTTGTACAGAATGAATTTATATTACTTAAGGGATACAAAGTTGTTTAAAACAGAAAAGTAGCATAATGGCGAGAGAAGTCAGCTGAGAACCAAGGAAAGTTGGTTTAAATCCCACTTCTGTTCCTTGTGATCTTGGGTGGGTCACTTTTAACCTTCCATTGTCTTAGGTAGTAACTCTGATTGTGAGCTCTCCAGGGACTGAAAAATATCTACTGTACCTGAATGTACCCTGCTTTTGAGCTTGCAGGCGGCTAGTTAACAATGTGAAATTCAAATAAGGAAATTATAAGGAAAACAAAAACCTAAGGATAACATAATAAATCAGCATGACCACATTGAACACCCCATGATAATATCATACAAATAACCATAAAAGTATTACTCCAGATTAAGATATCCATCACTCTAATTATCTTAGTCCAGGGACACACCTAACCTATCTGTTTTTTTGGATAGCCGCAATGAATGTCCCTGAGGTATATTTGCACACATTGGAGAGCCAGCAAGCATACACAAATCTACCTCAAGTAGATTCATCATGGATACTTTGAAAACCAGCAAGGTTAGACATGTCACCAGGATAATATGGTTCAGAATCACTGCCTTAATTGACCAAAAAATTAATAATTGAAAGCAACTTGAAAGACCCAAGCCATGACCTTGCCCTGAAACAATAACAGCTTTTCAGTTAAATGAATTTCCTGGGGAAGTGGGTTCCAGACAGTGGGGGCACATAAGTAAAAGAACTCTTCTTTGTCAGTTCAAAATGAATTTCCTTTAGGGATAGAAGTTTAGGAAAGAATGCATTCTGAGACTTCAATAGAGAGGCTGGCCAGCACATACAGTACCTAACTAGTCTTTCCTTAAACAAAAGTGTTTCCAGACTGTTTAATGCTTCAAATATAATGAGCAGCATTTTGAACTGGACTCCTAAGTTTACTGGCAGCCTGCTCTGCATTTAACCCTCTGGCTATATCGCATGGCAGCTTTCCAGTTCAGTGGAAACAAGTTCACCCTCTTTTGAAAAATTCCTTTCTTGATCCCACTGTGGCATCCAGCTACAGACTGGTATCTAACCTCTCTTTCATTTCTAAGATCGCTGAAAGGTTAGTTTTCACACCACAGCTTAATTTTGCGGAATGAACTAGCATTCTTTATCCACTCCAATCTGGCTAGGACACAGCACTGAGACAATTGTCTCTGCACTTCTCAGTACCCTCCATCGCAGATTAAAAGCTGGTAGCATTATTCTTGTTGCTTCACTTGATTTTTCGGCTGCTTTTGATCTGGTAGACCACTCTCTTCTTTTGGTATCTCTGGAACAGTCTTATCCCATGTCTCCTCTTCTTTTTTTTTACATAATACTGTAGATCTTTTGCAGTCACTACCGATACTTCTTCTATCTCTTGCACACAAGGTTCCAGTACTGGTGCCACTTCAATTTATCATCTTCCTTAGCCCACTGACAGCTCTCATTCAAGGTCTTGGCATTCAAGCATACTGTTATGCTGATGACACATTACTCATTCACAGTACAGATTCACCATCCCCAGACATCACTAATTGTCAGCAACAAAGCAAAGAAAACCCAAAGCACAGAAAACTAAGCCAAATAAAGAACAGAAGGCCAGATATTTAGAGTGATTTAAGTGGGTAGGAGAGGCTGACCAGTTCTGGGGGAGGTGTTATGCAGGGGCCGGCAATATTCAGTACCGACACCTGCATTGCTAAGTGGCCTAATTTATAACAGCCAGCACACGCATAACTTTAAAAAAATTTTTGAAAGTGATGTGATCCCCGTCCTGGTCCCCTCATTCCTTCACTCCCTCCCACTCTCCCCCCAGCTCGCACCAAGTTAACCCTTTCCCTGCAACATCGCCCCCTACAACTCCAACCCCAGCACTCTAGGTAGCTCCCCCCCCCCCCCCGGCTTACCTTTTAATCCCTGGTGGTCCAGAGGGTCATTGAAGGACCAGCAGAGCAGTGAGGCAATGCAGTGGACTTCATATAAAAAGTTCCAAAACTCACACCTACACTACCGCAGGCCATTTTTCAGTGTTCCTTAGTGAAAGGACCCTTTAGTGACTTGTAGGCTGCTAAGACCAAAGTCCACTGCACTAACCATTAGGCTACTCCTTCACTGCATTTTACAGAGAGGGACGGAGAGAGTAAGTCTGATAAATAAGATGGGGGCAAGTCCATGGAGTACTCTAAAAATCAAGGTACAGATTTTGAAAAAACAACATGCCTGAAGTAATAAGGCTTTGCTTTCAGATCATGTGGAAGATAATCCAAAATCATTGGGGCTGTCTCTCTGATGGTCCTGTCCCTAGGAGAGCCAAATTTCAACTCTTTTACTGATGGAACGTTCATCCAAATTTCAGATTGAGATCTAGAGCCCTAATTAGTTAATATGCAGTTACAGATTGTGATTAATTTTCTGAACCTATTTCATGTAAAATCTTGAATATAAAAATAAGACATGATGTACAAGAGAACCCATTAGTATTCCTTTTGATGCTCCAGCAATAAGGCTGGAGTAAAAGAATGTAAGCTTAAAAAAAATAGTTTGAATTCTTTACTGGTTGAGTTGTAGCAAGCTAGTGCTATATATATGAGATCTGGGGATGGAAATTCTAATCTAATCCAAAATCCACACTATGGCCCTTATTTTAGAAGCTCTATTTGTGTTTTGCATCTGGTACTTGGCATGTTCAGGTTACAGAAAGGTGCTCTGAACAGCCGTCTATTGG
The DNA here is from genome assembly GCF_901765095.1 of Microcaecilia unicolor. NCBI lineage: Eukaryota > Metazoa > Chordata > Amphibia > Gymnophiona > Siphonopidae > Microcaecilia > Microcaecilia unicolor. The sequence continues at coordinate 608,064,513 of NC_044032.1, read as the reverse complement.
AAAATTAAGGCAAGCCATTTCCTTAATCCTCCAATGTTTGCAACCCCACTCCCTCCCCTGAATGTGAAATTATCAAGGGATATTGGGCTCTATGACAGCTTCAGGAACCAAACTATGGACATTCATAGTACTAAAATCCAGTGGCGTACCAAGGGGGGGGGGCGGTGGGGGCGGTCTGCCCCAGTTGCATGCCGCTGGAGGGTGCTGCGGCGTGTGCCTGCTCCGAGTTCGCTAAACTTCGTCGCTCGTTCGCTGCAGCTCCCTCTGCCCTGGAACAGCTTACTTCCTGTTTAGCAAACTCGGAGCAGGCGTGTGCCGCGGCACCCCCCCCCCCAGCGGCGTGCACCTGGGGGGTGTCATTTCACTGGAGGGGGGAAGGTGTCATTTAGCAGGGGGGGGGGGGGCGCATCGGCGCTCCGCCCCGGGTGCCATCCAGGCCAGGAACGCCACTGCTAAAATCTTTTTTAAATTCAATTCTTAATAGACTTTCACGTATTGCTGAGAAGTATCCCAATGGTTAGAGCAATTCCAGGTCCAAATCTCACTTTCAGCTCTTTGTGTTTTTTGTTTGTTTTTTTGTTCTTCAAATTGTGAGTCCTCCAGGGACAGAAAAATGCCTACTGCTCCTGAATGTGTAAGAAACCTGCAAGATTGAAACCAATTGGAGCAGCGTACATTCAGGTACAGTATGTATTTTTCTGTCCCTAGACTGCAAACATTTAAACAATTGCATAGTTATTTTGAATTTTCTACATTTCAATCACTTTGAAATGTAGAAGATTCAAAATAACTATGCAATTGTTTAAATGTTTGCAGTCTAGGGACAGAAAAATACATACTGTACCTGAATGTACCTGAATGTTGAAGGGGGAGATGTTGCAGGGAAAGGGTTAAACTTGTCCACATTTTTCAGAAAAAGGTCCCAGGTGCATAGCTCTCTTACCTTGGGTGCTGAGCCCCCCCCCCAACCCCCCCCAAAAAAAAATAATCCACAACTGTAAACCACTACCATAGCCCTAAGGGGTGAAGGGGGGCACCTACATGTGGGTACAGTGGGTTTTGGGTGGGTTTTGGAGGGCTCACATTTACCACCACCACAAGTATAACAGGTGGGGGGGATGGGCCTGGGTCCGCCTGTCTTGTTTGAGTGGCATGTATCACATGAGATTATTCTTCCCATGCAAGGTGGATTATTTATTAATATCAAAGCTGAGATCTCCAGTGCATTGAGTTGTGAGACGGGAACATGGCCTGCCACAGGAGTTGAAGCAAGATGAACAGGAAATTCTTTGGGTAGCCTACATAATTAATGCCATTTGTCTATGAATGGGACAGAAATTGGACTCAAAAGTAGTGTTTATAAAATGATATTGTGTATGGGTCAAAAGATTGACATTTTCCCAACATTTCATGTATCACGGAAGTTAAACATAAACATTTTTTTTATCTGCACCACGATGGTCATAATGGCATGAATTTATCATTTTGATTTTTTGCTTTTCTGTAATTTTGTTTTGCTCTCTGTATGTGGTACTTTCCAATATCATACACTAAAATATATTAAGGAATTAGAATGCACTAACACCCCTATTTTATATTGCGCAACTAGCGTTCCGCACCAAAATCCAAGTGGATTCTATAACAGCGCATATAACTTAATTGACTTAACAAGCCAATCGGCATTGTTAGCAGCACTTAAAAAGCAATAATGAGCACTAATTGACAATAATTAGAACTTATATGCACAAATCGCTAAGCATATTCTGTAAAGCAGACCGCCTAAATTTTAATGCAGCAAGCAAAAAGGTTTTAGGCAGGGAAATAGGTATTTCATGGGCATTCCAAAATTTACATGCATAGTTATAGAATGTGGCCCAGTGTGCCTATATCTACGTGCCAGGATTTATGCCATGTTTCCGTTGGTGTAAATGAATGCGTATAGTTTTATGCACTGGGATGCAAACTAAGCGTATTCTATATACTGCACCTAAATCTAGGCACCACTTATAGAATACACTTAGGCGGAAATGTTGTCTGCACAGATTGTTTAGGTGCCATATATAGAATCCCATATTCTCTGTAGTATACAAATTGCATCTATACTCTGAAATGACGTTATATTAATCTATCTGCTTAATCTACCATAAGTACATAAGTAATGCCACACTGGGAAAAGGCCAAGGGTCCATCGAGCCCAGCATCCTGTCCACGACAGCGGCCAATCCAGGCCAAGGGCACCTGGCAAGCTTCCCAAACGTACAAACATTCTATACATGTTATTCCTGGAATTGTGGATTTTTCCCCAAGTCCATTTAGTAGTGGTTTATGGACTTGTCCTTTAGGAAACCGTCTAACCCCTTTATAAACTCGGCCAAGCTAACCGCCTTCACCACGTTCTCCGGCAACGAATTCCAGAGTTTAATTACACGTTGGGTGAAGAAACATTTTCTCCGATTTGTTTTAAGTTTACTACACTGTAGTTTCATCGCATGCCCCCTAGTCCTAGTATTTTTGGAATGCGTGAACAGACGCTTCACATCCCCCTGTTCCACTCCACTCATTATTCCACATCAATATTCTTTAGGTATTATCAATTGTCTCTTTTACTCTATAATGGCAATCCATTATGTTATTCACATAATCTATTATGTCATCCTTGTTCTCTATTTAATATCAACGGTACCTTTCTACTCTGGAGTGGCAAATGCCATGAAGGAACTATGTAAGCCACATTGAGCCTGCAAATAGGTGGGAAAATGTGGGATACAAATGCAGCAAATAAATAAATACATGCTAAGAAACCCATTTTATACCAATGAAGTATATAATTTTTGGATTCATGTATGCTACCCATATGCTGGGGCAGGTCTGGGGCAGGGAGTGGACACGCTCTACGCTAATCAGTTAGTGTGTGTGGGCAATGCCACTCACTAACTAGCGTAGATTTAGTGTTTTAGTCCCTTCTGCTTACAAAATAGGTTATGGTAGGGGCTGATCCACTAATCGCCACGTGTTAATGTAAAAAAAAAAAAAAAAGAAAAATCAGCCATTTTACCCCGGCAGTAAAAATGGCCTTATTGTACAGGAATGAACCATGTAGCACACGTTAAGGCCACTTTTTACCACAGTTTGGTACAAGGGCTCCTAAGTTCCTGCATCAATATTCCTAACAGAGTTTTGGTACTAAATTCCCTTCTAAAACCAGATTGTGTGGGATGTAAAATATTATGATGATCCAAATATTTTCACAATTGATCAGCTACTAAGCTATAAGAACATAAGCATTGCCATACTGGGAAAGGCCAAAGGTCCATCAAGACCAGTATCCTGTTTCCAAAAGTGGCCAATCCAGGTCACAAGTACCTGGCAAGATCTCAGAACAGTGAAACAGATTTTATGTTGCCTATCCTAAAAAACAAGCAGTGGAGTTTCCAAAATCCATCTTACTAATAGCTTAGGGACTTGTAGGAAATTACCCAAACCTTTTTTAAACCCTGCTATGCTACATGCTTTTACCACATTATCTGGCAATGAATTCCAGAGTTTAATTACACGTTGAGTGAAGAAATATTTTCTCTGATTTGTTTTAAATTTACTATTTAGTAGCGTTATTGCTTGTCCCCTAGATTAAACAAGCGATTCATTTCTACCCATTCCACTACACGCAGTATTTTATAGACCTCTATCATATCTCCCTTCAGCTGAAAAGTCCTAGCCGCTTTTCCTTATAGAAAAGTCATCCCATCCCTTTTATCCTTTCGTCGCCCTTTTCTGTATCTTTTCAAATTCCTCTAATATCTTTAGTTATTTAGGACTCTATTTAGATTATCAACTCTCCTTCTATGCCCAAATCTCTACTGTTACTAGATCTTGCTTAAACACATTCCACTTTACTCACTCCATTTGAAGTTGCTTGGATGAATCAGCTTGCACCACCCTTCTTTATGCTAGTGACTTCCCAGTTGGATTATTGCAATCCTATATACGCAGGAGTCAGTTCAAGAGATATCCAGTTTTGATAGTGTGACCTCCCCCCCCCCCCTTTTTTTTTCACCTTTACCATTGGCGTTCTATTCCTTTTAGAATACAACATATACTACTTACCCTGACCCACAATGTACTTCATACAGGATCTCCACTTTACCTGGCTAAGACAAAGAAACACCAATGAAGACACTGAGGCTAAGATGCACAAAAGTCCTCGTTAGAGCCGTTCCGTACCGAATTCCATAACGAATCGGTACGGAACGGCTATGCACGAAGGATAGGGAATGCAAATAAGCTGTTCATTGCAGCAGCTCACTTGCATTCACTAACCCTTCATTAAAAACGTCGGTAATCGGCCCGTAAAGCATGCACAGAGCAGTCAAGCGTTATGCTGGCTTGCTGACTGCTCTGCGCATGCCACAAACGTAAAAACAAAAACAAAACCCCAAAACAAACACGTCCTTTATGGACGGCCTTGCCCCCGTCCAACCCCGCCTGAAGTCGCCGCTGCTCCCCGCTTCCCCCTGCATAAAAATCAAAACTTTAGAAGCCCCGGCCCCCCTCCCTTCCTCTCTTCCTTTCTCTCTTTCTCCCCAGCTCCGCCTCCCGTCATCCTCCGCCCCTGTGCCCCGCCCCGCCACCCCCCCCTGAGGTCGTTGCCGCTGCTCCCCCCTCCACCGGGCCCCCCTCTGTCTTACCGGGCCCACGCAGCGCCTCTCACCTCTGTGTGAAGGCGCTACACGGGCAAGAAGAACAGCTGATCGTCTCTTCGCCGAGTCTTCGGACGTCTCTCCTTTCCTCCTGGGCCCACCCTCGTCAGCCCCAAAATGGACGCGCAGCAATTTTCATTTTGTCGCATGTCCATTTTTGGCAAAAATTTTAAAAAGGCATTTTTTTGTAGGTGTGCTAAAAAATAATTCTGCGTGCGTCCAAAACACACGTCTACACTACCGCAGGCCATTTTTCAGTGCACCTTAGTAAAAGGACCCCTAAATCTACTGCCATCACTTTTTAGGGTGGCTTAGTAAAAGGACTCCTAAATGCCTAATTGGTGCATGTTGTCACCCATTAATCAACTGAGTTGTACACGGATTTTGGATCCATGTGCAAATCTGGCACCCAACTTTGGGCAACCTATATAGAATCCGGGGGATTAGTCCGATGCCCATCTATAGTTAGGATCTTTAACCAAATTTTTAAAACACTTGGAGGGGCATAATCGAATGGCGCCAGCCATCTCCATGGCCCGCAACTGGCAGGAGCCAACCGTATTTTTGAAAAAGATGGCCGGCCATCTTTGTTTTCGATAATACGGTTGGGGCCGGCCAAATGTCAGAGATGGCCGGGTTTGCGATGGCCGGCATCGTTTTTTGCCGATAATGGAAACCGAAGCCGGCGATCTGAAATCTGGCCAAATCCAAGGCATTTGGTCATGGGAGGGGCCAGGATTCGTAGTGCACTGGTCCCCCTCACATGCCAGGACACCAACCGGGCACCCTAGGAGGCACTTCTAAAAAGTAAAAAAAAAAAGTTAAAATAGCTCCCAGGTGCATAGCTCCCTTACCTTGGGTGCTGAGCCCCCCCCCCCCAAAACCCACTCCCCACAACTATACACCACTACCATAGCCCTAAGGGGTGAAGGGGGGCACCTAGATGTGGGTACAGTGGGTTTCGGGAGGGTTTTGGAGGGCTCCCATTTTCCGCCACAAATGTAACAGGTAGGGGGAGATGGGCCTGGGTCCGCCTGCCTGAAGTCCACTGCATCCACTAAAACTGCTCCAGGGACCTGCATACTGATGCGATGTACCTGGGTATGACATTTGAGACTGGCATAGAGGCTGGCAAAAAAGTTTTTAAAGTAGTATTTTTGAGGGTGGGAGGGGGTGACCACTGGGGGAGTCAGGGGAGGTGATTCCCGATTCCCTCCGGAGGTCATCTGGTCAGTTCGGGTACTTTTTTGGGACTTGGACCTGAAAAAAAGGGACCAAATAAAGTGGACCAAATTCTCGTTACGGCCGGCTTTCTTTTTTCCATTATCGGGCGAAGCCGGCCATCTGCCCATGCCCGCCCATGTCCCGCCTTCGCTATGCTGCCGACACACCCCCTTGAACTTTTTCCGGCTCGGCGATGGGAAAGCGGCAATGTTGTCAAAACAGCAGCTTTCGATTATACCGATTTGAGAGATCTCCGGCCATCTCCCGATTTTTGTCGGAAGATGGCCGGCGATCACTTTCGAAAATAAGCTGGATAATATTCTTAGAGGCCCTTTTACTAAGTGATGGTAAGCCCGCTGTGAGTTTACTGCATGACAATCTGGAGCTACTGCTGGTCCAACACAGGTTCCACCCCCAGTGTACAGCATTTCTGGTGCTAGCAGAAATATTCCAAAAATATTTCCGCAGGGAATTACCCAGTGGTAATCAGGCAGTGCTGTGCACTACCTGGTTACTACTGGGTTAGCTCGGGAACCCTTAGTGCCACCTCAATGGGTAACAGTAAGTGCTCCCCTACATGGCCACACGGTAAGAGCAATCTTATAAATACATAAGTATTGCCATACTGGGAAAGACCAAAGGTCCATCAAGCCCAGCATCCTGTTTCCAACAGTGGCCAATCCAGGTCACAAATACCTGGCAAGATCCCAAAAAAGTACAAAACATTTTATACTGCTTACCCCAGAAATAGTGGATTTTCCCCAAGTTCATTTAATAACCGTCTATGGACTTTTCCTTTAGGAAGCCGTCCAAACCTTTTAAAAACTCCGCCAAGCTAACCGCCTTTACCACATTCAATCTTACCACATGATCATGTCTTTTTTTGGCCTTTTTACCTGCTGCTGTAAAAAGGGCCTCAAAGCATGACAAAAACAGCCCCTGCCGCTAGCACAGGGCCCTTTTACATCAGCTTAGTAAAAGGGCCCCTTAGATCTTAATATCTTCTTTCTCCTTGGTCTATTCTCTATAATTACACAATGCCACTTGGGATTGGAGCCAGTGCTCATGAGTGCATGGCATCAAACATGTTCACACTGCCTTTGTTATCAATCATGACAAAAGAGGCATCATATGTTTCTTGCTAGTAATAATGAAGACACTTTTAACACTCTATAGGGTTATTTATTCAGGGTGGGGAGAGGGTAAAGACAATAATTCAAGTGCATTGAAGTGCATCTTCTTTGCAAGCACTGCTCAATCCTTATAGTACATTATGTTTTCTCTTTGATAATGAATTTCACAAAAGAAAATCATCCAATTTGTGGAACAGACTGACCTTTTCCTCTGGTGACGTACACCTCCTAAGTGTGTTTTGCGTGTCCCTAAACGCTTTATAAATATGTTACTGCCTGGAAAGGTGCACACATCTGTTATGTGCTGGTAGGATTTTTGCTGCCTGTTTGAAACTTAGAAATCCAAATTTCTATCGATAATTGTGTAGTGAAGAAGTTGGCCAGCTTTTTCTTCCTGCGCCATGGCAAAGTCTGTTTTATCACTCTGCCTTACAGCCTTCCTTATTATGGATGCTCTTGCAGTAGCACTGGCATCCTTGAGGCAACAAAGGAATGCTGACATCCCAACCCAAGGTAATATATAAATATTCTCTATCCAGTCATTAAGGTGATGTGTTTATGATTACAGCTGACACACTTGAAGTGCGTCAGAGAATACTGGGAGTATGTACAGAGCAACATCTGTCTGTGTTGTCCCCCAAATTAGTCTTTTCACCTTTAAAGATTTGTATTTAGAGTTTTACTGACTTTGAAAACAAATGCTGATACAGTATTGTTTCTTACACATCTATATTGGTAAAAGCTATTCCCCAGATTCTATATAGCATGCCTAGCATTCTGCGCCAAAATCCAAGTGTATTCCATAACAATGCACATAACTCAGGGGTCCTTTTACTAAGGTGCACTGAAAAATGGTCTGTGCTAGGGTAGGCGCATGATTTGAATGCGCACATATCCATTTTTCAGCGCATCTGTAAAAAAAAATGCCTTTTTTGGGAAGAAAATGGACGTGCGGCAAAATGAAAATTGGTGTGCGTGCATTTTGGGTGTGAGACCTTACCGCCACCCATTCACTTAGTGGAAAGGTCTCATGTGTTAACCGGGTGGTAATGGTCTACATGCGTAAAATTCATATACTTTCCACAATGTGATTTTCCGGATTTAATTTGTGATGTGCTATCTCTCACTGTTACCAATAACCTACCCTTCAATTATGGGCTGCTCATGTCTTTGTCAGTGGGCAAACTTACAAAATCAGCAAGGGATCAAATACTTATTTCCCCCACTGTATGTGGACACCCTGGAGGGTGTGGATGACATGAGGAAGGACATAACGAAACTTGTGGAATGGTCCGATATTTGTCAACTAAGATTTAATGCTAAAAATGCAGGGAATGGTACAATATAGGAGATGAAGTGCTTCTGTGTACAAAGGAAAAGCGGGACTTGGGGGTGATTGTGTCTAATGACCTAAAAGTAGCCAAACAGGTAGAAAAAGCGACGGTCAAAGCCAGAAGGATGCTTGGGTGCATAAGGAAAGGGACACAAATCAGGAGATGGCTGGCCTTCTCCTAATGTCGGCCAAATCGGTATAATCGAAAGCTGATTTTGGCCGGCTTCAACTGCTTTCCATCGCAGGACCAGCCAAAGTTCAAGGGGGCATGTCGGCAGTGTAGCGAAGGCGGGACAGGGGCGTGGCTAACAGATGGCCGGCCTCAGCCGATAATGGAAAAAGAAGGCCGGCCCTGACGAGCATTTGGCCGTCTTTACTTGGTCCCTTTTTGTTCACGACCAAGCCTCAAAAAGGTGCCCAAACTTACCAGATGACCACCAGAGGGAATCAGGGATCACCTCCCCTTACTCCCCCAGTGGTCACCAACCCCCCTCCCACCTCAAAAAAATGTAAATACGTTTTCTTGCCAGCCTCTATGCCAGCCTCAAATGTATTACCCAGCTCCATGACAGCAGTATGCAGGTCCCTGGAGCAGTTTTTAGTGGGTGCAGTGCACTTCAGGCAGGCGGACCCAGGCCCACCCCCCCCCCACCCCCGTTACACTTGTGGTGGTAAATGTGAGCCATCCAAAAAAACCCAAAACCCACTGCACCCACATGTAGGTGCCCCCCTTCACCCCTTAGGGCTATGGTAGTGCTGTACAGTTGTGAGGAGTGGGTTTTGGGGGGATTTGGAAGGCTCAGCACCCAAGGTAAGGGAGCTATGCAGCTGGGAGCAATTTGTGATGTCCACTGCAGTGCCCCCTAGGGTGCCCAGTTGGTGTCCTGGCATGTGAGGGGGAGCAGTGCACTACAAATGCTGGCTCCTCCCACAACCAAACAGCTTGGATTTGGCCGGGTTTGAGATGGCCGCCATTAGTTTCCATTATCGTCGAAAACCAATGGCGGTCATCTCTAACGCCGGCGACCTCTAAGGTCGGCCCAAATTGTGAGATTTGGGCGTCCCCTGACTGTATTATCGAAACGATAGATGGCCGGCCATCTTGTTTCGATAATACAGTCGGGTACGCCACTTGACGGGGCCGTCGTTAGAGTTGGCTGCCCTTATAGATGGCCGGCCCCGTTCGATTATGCCCCTCCAAGTTACTTAAAATTTACATGGACCACGTTACAGAGTACACTTAGCGAGTTGTGCACTTAAATCTTAATGTCAATTAGTGCTGATAATTGCTTGATAACATCCAGTTGACAGCCTTGATTAGCTAGTTAACCAATTAAGTTATGTGCTTTTACAGAAGATGCTATGATGTCTGTGCAGGAATTAAGGTACAAAATTCAGAATCCAGCAGCATATGGATGACTTTCTTCCTTGACAAAATGAAGTAATAATAAACATATTATAAACTGTGTTTATAATGTGTTTATGTGTGTATTCAGGTTTTCTGTGTCTAATATAGTATTACATTCTGTTTAAAGATCAGAAACCATTCAGTATGACATATATGCAATAATAGGGGAAATCAGGAGGGGTTAAAACTTTTTCACATCACTGTATTAAAAAAAATGAATAAACTTGGAAGGAAGACAGTTTCAAAATAGAGGCAATGAACATAAAAGTACCTGATCCTCTTTGTGGGGATGGGGGGAAGGGGAAAGAATAAAGTCAATTTGGATTTTTATTCAGTATTTCTTTTTAATTGAAGAAATGCATTTTAAAACTGGACTCAGTAACAGATGTTAACATTTAACTGTAATGTATAGAGTCAATGTAAACATTTTAATTGGTTAGAAGAAAGGGCAATTCCACAGAAATGCCTGTTTTCACTACATCTCACGGTTCATTTTAAAAATAACATTTCAGTTGAAAATATACTTTAAAAAGCTTCAAAATAAGCATGTTAATCTTATAATGTGAATTTGCTGACAGTGGTTAATGGCGTGCCTTTTCCAGACACAACACCAACCACTGTGTATGCACTGTTTATAAAGGACTATAGCTTTTAGAATGCCTCTTTTTCTTGTAATTTATCAAAATTGTGGAAGAAATCATTTTAAACCAGGCAACCTGTAGCCTGCTTGCCAAAAGGCCTGCCATGGAATTTTATTCTGCTCCCAAGACCATGGGAAGTATACACAGAAAACATAACCAGAATTTTGGCAATTTTAAATATTGTATTTCGCAAATATTTTCAGAACACTTTAGCAGTTTTTTTTTCCATCATTTGTAGTTTAATTTTTACTTATTTAGGACCTCCTTTATCAAACCGCTTTAGTGGTCCCCAGTGCAGCAATGCTGACAAAGCCCATTCACTTTGAATGGCTTCATTGGCATTGCCGTGCATAAATGGTCTATAGAGCTTTGTGTATTTCTGGTTTCAACATTACATAATGTTGTGGCCCACAGGATACTGGGTTACATGGACCATCGATCTGACCCAGTATGACTATTCTTATGTTCTTATGTTATATTCTTATCCAGATAGGACTAGGTTCTATAAATGGCGCCAAAACATTGTCGCTGAAACAAATAGCATTTAGCACTATTCTATAAACCACGTATACAATTAGGCGCTTAGGGGTTCTTTTATAAATGCATGTAAGGGTCTACGCATGTCCAGCATGCGCCAAATTGGCATTACCGCCTGGCTACTGCGTGCCCCCAGGCGGTAATTCTGAATTTGGTATGTGCTGAAAAGACATAGTAGAAAATATTTTCTATTTTCTACTGCGTGGTGTAAGGTCTCAGGCTGAAAATGGACGTGCGCTGGTTTTTATTTTGTCGTGCATCCATTTTCTGGCCCCTTAAAAAAAAGGCCCTTTTCTAGGATACGGGAAAACTGGCCCAGCACAAAAGACACGCTCGCACTGCTGCAGGCCACTTTTTGCCGTGGCTTAGTAAAAGGACCCCTTAGGGACTTACTCTATAAGGGTTATGCCAGTGGCGTACCAAGGGCGGGGCGGTGGGGGCGGTTCACCCCAGGTGCCCGCTGCTGGGGGGGGGGGGGGGATTTGCAGAGAGCAGCTCCCCTCATCCGTCTGTTTTCCAAGCTGAAGAGCCCTAACCTCTTTAGCCTTTCCTCATACAAGAGGAGTTCCATCCCCTTTATCATTTTGGTCGCTCTTCTTTGAATCAATTAAGCTATGCATATCAAATTGAGCTTGTGTCCAATTTAACGTGCATAATTCGTGACACCATATATAGAATGTGGCTGATTGTCTTTGCAAGAAGATGCTGGCCATGCTCCCTACAGTAAATACAGAGGTATTGTACTGTTACTGCACATGAATTTAGGCTATTAAAAGCAGTAACTGTAAAATTTGAATGCAGCTTAGTAACAGGTGCCTTCTCTGCATGATTATGTATTACATATGTTTTTCTTTTTTAATATGTACACAAATCTGTTTTCATTTTGATTTTCTCCTTTTTGCTTTAAAAGGGTTAGCCCTATTAGTCTGGTGTAACAAAATCGACAGAGGCAGGTGATATCTTATAGACAAACCAATTTATTGAGGCATGAGCTTTCGAGGACCAGGGTTTACTTTGTGATCTGAAGAAGTGGACTCTGGTCCTCGAAAGCTCATGCCTCAATAAATTGGTTAGTCTATAATGTGCCACCTGCCTCTATCAATGTTGTTTTTTTGCTTCTAATTGTATTTATTTTATTGAATGTTCTTCGGTGCTTTTGTGGAAAGTTGGGATGTAAATCTAAAACAACAAACAATCAAGGAAACCTTGAATCTTTATAGACTGACTCCTTTTATTGAATGAATGAAAACGATGCTGTCGTTCTTAAGGTCACACATGTTTCCAGAGCACCCTTAGTAATCTAATTTAGAGATATTGTAGATGGTATTAGAAAGACATGTCCTTCTGACCTTTGAGTGTTCAACATGTCAACTGTAGAATGAAGATTTTTCTATATAATGTATTCTTCTGTGGCAAGAAAAACTTAAGATTCTATTAACAGTACAGTGAATGTTAAAAACACTATTGTTTCTTAACCAGTGGTTCTGTTCTGCTAAAATATCATTGCCAGAACTTCTACAGTCCAAAGAATAATGTAAAAAAAAATACAGTCCCATGAGAACATTAGGCGATGTATTGAATCACATATTCATGTTATCTATAGTAATCATAATTTATTTTTCCTGGTCTCGCACTAATTTTTTAATTAGCATATGAAACTGGCAAAAATATTAACACAGGAACACTTACTACTTCCTATTTAGGAGGCTCTAAGAGTTCCCATTCAAACCAACGTTAACTGTTTGGCATGCGATTAATGCTTCTATGCTCATTCCTCACCCATGACACTTCCCTCCCCCCCAAAATTTGCCTGTGCTGACAGGCAAATTACCACAAAACACTTTAATGTGTTTTACAGTAAGCCTTTTTGCTGTGTTAAATGTACGTTAGCACTTAATGCAGTTTAGTAAAAGGGTCTATTCAATTGTAAGTCCCTCAGGGACAGGAATGGACCTTGTGTATCTGAATGTAACTCACCTTGAGCTACAACTGTAAAAGGCTTGAGTTAAATTCAAACTTCCATCCACTTATGATTCTAAAGACCTCTATCATATCTCCCCTCATGCCATCGGTTCTGCAAGTTTTAACACACATACAGTCAATTTTAAAAGTTCTAATTTATGTTAAAAAAATGTATTAACACAAACAATTGAAGCAAATTGAACAATGCCTACATTTACAATTGCAAAATGTACAGATATTTTTTTAACATGGAAATTCCTATCATAGCAATGATCTGAGCACTTAAGATACTACCTAGTTTGGTCAAAGAGTACTCTCAATGTTTTTGTTTCTTCACAACTGAAGAATAGTTTATTATGCAGGGGCTAAGTGTTGATGGGAAGCACAGAGAAAACATGGCCATTCTACAAGATGTCACCTAAATTTAGGCATTTGTTTTGTAATATTTTTATTAAATTTCAAAAATACAGCAAAAAGCAGTGGAACAAGATAAAACACACAGTACAATAGACAAAGCCGAGTTCAAGTCATGAAATTAGTCCTTAGCACAGAGAAAAGGGTTAAATTTAGGCATTTTTTGCATGTTACAGAAATCTAGCACTTACATTCATGATTGGTGCCAATAATTGAAAGTTATACCACTCAAATCTATACTAGAGTCCAAATACGTAATGTCCCAGAAGAATTTTCTGGTGGTTTAAACAGACCTCAGTTGTGCAACTCAAAACTAATAAGAAGTTTGTATAGTTTCAAGAATCAAGCACAGCATTCGTCATCGGTCTCTTTAGTTTAAGGGTTGTATTTTATAACCATTTCTTACATATCTTCTTAAGATCTAATTCAAACCTTGTTAATTTTTAAATAAAAGAAAGTAAAAAAAGAAATGGTCACGCAGTAAGATAACCCTTACCTCATGGCCATGCAGCGGGGAGCACTTATCCATTGAGGTGGTGTTAAGGGCTCCCATGGTAACCCAGTGGTAACTGGGCATCACACAGCAATGCTTGATTGCTGCTGGGTTAGCACCGCGCTACAGAAAAAAATTCCATACTGCCGCCAGCTGCATTGGGCCAGAGGTAGTTCTGGATTAGAAAACGGTAAGCCTGCATTGGGCTTGCCACCACTTTTTAAAAGACTCCCGTGGTGTTTTAATTTATGTTTGTTCTTGTTTATGTTTTTTGAGGACCCATGTTGGGTTTTTGCCTGTATGTACCGTTGACAAATAAATAATTTGGAATAATAAAATTGCATGTCCTTGGAATCTAGTATCCTTGGATTTGTGGTTGGTGACTTCTACTTCTTGTTTGGTTTGTGTTTGCAGGTTTTTTTTGTGGAAGACTTTTGGTGCTTTTCTTGTTTTTTTTTGGTCCTGTAGAGTTCGCCTGTCCCTGACTATTGAAAATGTGATAGTGAAACAGCACATAGGTAGAGTAGGACCCCGTCTCAGCTTAGAGGGAATAGTGCATGGATATGTCACGGATATGTCACCAAGCAACATACTCAACTTATAGAATAATATCAATTGCGCGAGACACATGGTGTGCTAAGGCACACCAACTTGCACCAGCCATTGACATGACATAAGTCGGCATACCTAAGTTTTATCATACCATATTGGCTTTGCACTAGTATTCTATAATGGCTTAGGCTTGCCCCATTGTGGTGCCTACATCATAGCACTAAGTTATAAAATTGCCCTCCAATTCATGAATTCCTTGTGTACGCAAACTAACAGATATATTTTGTCACAGCTCTGTAGTATTACACATATTTTGTGTATTTATTTTATTTATTTATTCATACTTGTATCCCACAATTATCCAAAAACAAGTTTTGGTTCAATGTGGCTTACATTTAACAGTTGTTAGAGATTACATTGATTCAATTACAATTACAAGGTTGTATGATGCTGTGTTTTACAGTGGTTTGCAAGATAACTATTGGTGCAAATGGAATAGTCAATGGGTTTCTTGAAAAGGTATGTCAGTTCATTTATTAAATAAAAAGATGCATTACAGATAGAGGTTGTGTTGTGTATTGTTGTTCCAGAATGATTCGTGCATATTTTACTCATAGAATCTCCTGAAGAAATGAATCTGATGACATTAAGGGCTTCATTCATCAACATATTTTTCCATAGACATAGGAGGTAAATTTTAGAAACCTTAGCTATTGCCTGGGCTTTGCAAAGAACCTAACAGCAGTACTTTGAATGGGGGAATAAAGGAAGGCTGCTGTTAACTCATCAATTGAGACAGCAGCACGAGCGCAACTGTATTCTGCGGGTGATGGATCATACTGGGACCCCACATACTGATACTGCTGGTATATGTGAAGCCTTTATTCATTACTATCAGGGCTTGCATACACCTGAGCATGAGATAGCACAAGCAGATATAAAAACATACTTGCAGGGGGTTGCTGTGCTCGCACTGAGTGCAGGGGAGGCAGATCAGCTGTCCCTACCAATTACAGAAGAGAAGGTCCTGTGGGCTATTTTGCAACTGTCATCCTATAAAGCACCAGGTATGGATGGCTTTACTAATCAGTTGTACAAAGTTTTTGCTCAGTTAGCTATGGAGCCTTTGGTTCATCTGTTTATCTATCTGTTGGAGGCTGGGGAGATTCCTCTTTCAATGCGGCAGATGGAGGTTTTCCTTTTGCTTAAACCGGGGAAGGATGCTGCTAATTGTGCATCATATCAACTAATATCCTTGTTAGGTGTTGACTATAAGATTCACACTAAAATTCTTGCGGTGCATCTTCAGAGGTATATCTCTGGCCTGGTCCATGGAGATCAGGCGGGTTTTATTGTGGGCCATCAGCCAACTGATAATATTCGTAGGTTGGTGGACCTCATCTGGTTGGTGCATCCAAAAAAGGTATTTGATTGGGTCTCTTCGCCTTTCATGATGGCGGTGTTGCATAAATTTGGTTTTACGGAAGCTTACTTGCAATGGATTGCCTTGTTATATCAGACTATGGTTGCATGTCTCAATATTAACAGGATGTATATGCCCCCTTTTCACCTTCACTGGGGCATTTGGCAAGGATACCCATTGTCTCCTTTGCTGCTCGCATTAGTTATGGATCCCCTTGCGCAGAAAGTGGGGGATAGTGTGGCCATCAGTGGCATCCAGACCCATGATGAAGACCACAAGATTTTGTTATATGCTGACAATGTCCTGTTTACCTTCACTGAGCCACAGCTTTCCTTGCCACCCCTTTTGGAGATCCTGCGGAATACAGTCATGTCTCTGGCTTTAAAAGTAATATCAATACTTGGGCGAGTTGTCAGCTTATCTCCAGCAGCACTTTCAGTTTAGTTGGGCTCTGCACTCTAATAGGTATTAGGGGTGCATATTTCAGCAGATCTTTCACAATTTTTCCTTCTTAATTACCCCCCTTCTTACAGCAGTGCTTGCTGATTTCCTTTGTTGGGAGAAGCTTCAGATCTCCTGGGTGGGACAGATTAATGTTATTAAAATGGTGGTTCTTCTTCACTTTCTTTATCTTTTTGCCTGCTTGCTGTTGCCCCTCCCCCAAAAAAAGTTTCTTGTCCGGTTACAGCGGAAAACGTTTGCTTATATATGGCAGCATCAACCTCAGAGGGTTCAGCGCCACAGAATGTATCTATATAGGGCTCACGGGAGTATGCCTGATTTTGTGGTTTATTATCAAGCAGCCCAACTTAAAGTGCTTTTGGAATGGGCTGCTTTCCCTGTTGGGTGCAATTGGAACTGGAGCTCATAGGTTGCATCCCACTGTGAGCCCTCCCCTGGTTGCCTTTAGAATAGCTAAAACAAATGGTAAGCTTTGTCCCCTTTGCGGTGCAACTTCCTTGCTGGTTTGGAGCAATTTTTTCCAAGACAATGTTATTTTATGACATGCATATTCAGAATGCTAGGGGTTTTGCTCCAAGTGAACGTAATCCTATATGTGGTAGATGGGCAAAGCAAGGGTTGCGAGTGTTAGGGCAGCTCCTTTCTGCAGGGCGGTTAATCTCATTTGAGGCCCTGCGCAATGAATATGGTTTGAAAGACACTGACTATTTTGTTACTACAAGCTTTCAGATTTTATGACTCGAACAGTGCTGCCGTATTGGGACAAGGAGAATTATGCTCTCTTAAATGTGTTTTGATTGCAGTGGGCTTGATTTCTCATTTGTATGAGTCCTTGATGTTTTGAAAGCCCTTGGAACGCAAATATGAGAGAAGGTGGGAGGAATTTTTGGGCTCCCCTATGCCCACCAGTCATTGGGACCTGATCTATGCCCAACTTTTCAAAATTTCTTTCGCTGCCCATCTGATGGAACACGGTTACAAAATGCTCTTTCAGTGGCACTACACCCCTGCCTGCCTTTAGGCTGTGTATGGGACAGGTTCTGGGCAGTGTGGGCATCTCTGTCGGCAGTTGGGTATCTTCTCTCATATTTGGTGGGATTGCCGAAAGTGCGGCCTTATTGGCTACTAGTAAGATGGCCTTATTAGCTACTAGTTAGACAACTTCTTCATGATATTCTTCATGTGTAACTCCTTCGAGCTGAACAGTACTTTCTGCTGAATGTCCCTCCTCCGGGATTAGACAACGCTGCTCAGAAGTTGGCTTCTTTGCTGGTAATGGCACAAGCTGTGTTTCGGCCCACAAGGGCCTTCTTCAGGAGTCTCTCAAATTTGTATGCATGCTGTTAAAACTAGAATGGTGCAGATGTGTTCAATATTTATGACAAAGGATAATCTTTGTACTTTTCTTCTAATGCGCTTGAGCTTTGATGAGAGACTCCTGAGGAAGACCCTTGCGGGCCGAAACACGGTTCATGTAGAGTCTTGTATGTCCAATAAAGGTGCAAGTTTGTACATTGTCTGTTTCTTCCCTTCTTTTCATCGCCCTTGCTGTGATTGACTTGTCTCTGTGGCTACAAGGGTTTCGGTTCTTCTGTTTTTTGGTTGTTGCTGGTAACGGCGTCATGCCTCTGTTTGGCTCATCAGTGGAAGCAGGAAGGGCTGCCAACTAAGGACCATCTGTTGCAAAAGGTGGATCAAATATATTTAAGGTCTAAATTGACTGCTCTGTTGAAAGACTGTTTGGAATCTTTTTGGCGGGTCTGGACGCCTTACAGAGTTTGGAGAGGGATAACTTCTTGATGGTGGGGTTTTTCTTAATTGGTTCTGTATGTTTGTTGTTATTGGGTCCTTTGGTTCTGCGGGGTTGGAGTGGGAAGGGGGATGGGAGTGTTTCTTTGATAACCTAGGATGTGGGGTGGTGCATTTTATTTTTGTATGCTGGTTGTTTGGGACAACTTGTCTTGCTGGTTTTGATAGCTGTGATTTTGTATGTATCTTTTGCTGTTCCTGTTGTAGCTCTATTGTTATATTTTTATTGGCAATAAAAAAATATTTACCACACACACAAAAAAAAAGTTTAATGTCAAAATAAATCTTACCTTCTCACAAGAAATGTGTTTGGATGCGCTCGTTTCTAGCAGCCACTGCTCACTGGTAGGCTTGTGGAGGCATCAAGTTTTGAGGTTGCACATTCTCCTCCTCTTCATCACTGTCAGTGTGTAGCAATACAAAACCCTTAGGCTCAGGCATCTGGCAAGTGATGGTCAGGTTGGGGAGTATGCAGTAGGCTGTGAATATATCACACATTTTAGATGGCATGTACAGCAGTTTCCCACCTGACCAGCAGAGACACCTGAAGTTTGACTTTAGGAGGCCAAATGTGTGTTGAATGACTGCCCTTGTTTTCCTCTGTGCTTCATTGTACCATTCCTCAGGCCCCCTGGGGGTGAAAAATGGGGGTCATTACCCAGATCCATAGGGAATAGCCTCGGTCACCTGCATGTAAAAGAGGACAGGGGATGTTAGTGAATGTTTATACACTGTTGTGTGGGTTGTCACCTCACAAGCATGGTGGCTGTTGCAGTATCTGGGCTGATTATTGCACTTCCAGGGAGTAACCTGTGAGGAGATAGAAGGGAGGTTAGTATTGTAAGGGGGTGGGTGGGTGGATATGGTGTACACACCTAACAGCGCCCCCCCCCCCAACCCCCATGATCTGGCCACTCTGGAAACTCTCATGTATGCCAGATTGTGATAGAATGTAGTCATCATGGCTGGATCCTGGGACCTTGCAAACAGTTCCATAATGTCATTGGTATTGGAGGTATTGCAGATAAACTGTATGTTTAGTGAATGGTAGGACTTTCACTTATAGGTTGCCTTATTCCATGCGAGTGGTCTAAGGGCTATGTGGGTGCAGCACAGATAAAAAGTCTGTCAGCAGATAGAACCCAGTCATGGCTCAGTGTTGCTCTCAGTCATGCATAGGGATTTTAATATCTTCAGTGTCTGTACAGAAAATGCTTTGTAGGAACTGAGCAATTCAATGTAATGTGGCTGCCTGGCTCATGCTTGCTGTGGCCCTAAGGGGTATTTGGAACGATCCTGTGCCCCCTCCACTTTGTGGGGTCTAATTCTTCCTCCAGCTGTTTGCAGATGCGTACAATGGTCTTCTTTTTAAACCTGAACCTGCACGCACATTCCTCATCACTCAGGTCCCTAAGCCTGTAGCCCTCTGCACAGGGCCTCTTCTTCTCCTCTGTGACCTCTGCCTACTGTGAGACAATATCCACAGCAGCAACAACTCACTTCCACTAAGCTTCTAACCAAAACAAATTTCAGCTCCCAAACAATACACTAGAACACACACTCACCCCCACACCCTGGCAGACACACAGGGGTCCTTTTACTAAAGTGTGCTGAAAAATGGCCTGCGGTAGTGTAGATGCATGTTTTGGGCGTGCACAGAATTATTTCTCAGCACACCTACAAAAAATGCCTTTTTAAATTTTTGCTGAAAATGGACATGCGAGAAAATGAAAATTGCCGCGCATCCATTTTGGGTCTGAGACCTTACCGCCAGCCATCGACCTAGCGGTAAAGTCTCACGTGGTAACCAGGCGGTAATGACCTACGCATGTGAAATGCCACTTGGCACGCGTCCGAAAATAAAAATTATTTTTCAGACGTGTATTGGACGTGCTTCAGAAATGAAATTACCGCAACAGCCACGTGGTAGCCGGGCAATAATTCCATTTTGGCACACGGGCGCACGTAGGCGCTTACACGGCTTAGTAAAAGGGCTCCACAGAGAGACAAGTGTGCAAACAATGAAGACAGGTTTTTTTTGTTATTTAACCATGTCTGTTTTTATTGTCTTTATGAATTTGTTCTCTGTTATGGAAATATAACAGTAGAGTGGGTTACACATTTCTTAAAAATAAAATAAATAAGACAGGATTTACACATACACAGCCAGATATAGATACACACCCAGCCAGCAGTTGAAGAAGACCACCACTTGTATCTTATTTTGATTCGGTACAGCGATAAGCACTAAGTTTGATGTATTTTGTGGCCTATGCAAGTTTTATACCTTGATTTGTATCCTCCAGCCCTCCCCCTTTTCCTCTCCTTTTCCTCTTTCTTCCCTTTTTCTTAATGTGATTCTAGATGTGGATAGTTACTTCTTAAATGTGAGCTCCAGTATTGCCATGATTTGTAAAATGTTGCTTGTTGTTATGTTGTGAGCTCTTGCTTATATTGTATTGTATTGAAAACCAATAAAAGAAATTAAACTTGAAGAAGACCAGCAGAGACAGGGAGAAACACATATACACACACAAACACCCGGATGCTGTTGCACAAAATGGTGGAGTGGAGGGGCAGTGAAGGAGCGAGAAGGGTACGACGACAGGTGGCTAGGTGTTGGGGGCATAGGAGCCGACTCTGTGGGTGCAGCACACAGCGGGTGTTGTGGGTGCTTGAGCACCCCCAGTATTAAGAAAATTCCTTGTATGCATCCAGGGAAGGGTTATTTCCACTGGGCTTAGCACCCCCCTCCCCCAATAATTTTGAAAAGTTGACTCCTATGGTTGGGGGGGGGGCAGGGTGTGGGGGGGTAGGTGGTCTTTGTAGGGCTATGTGAGGACAGAAAACAGGGTAATTAGGTAATGAGTAGGGACTGAGTATGTACACAGACGCAACAAGCAGAAGAATGCCCCTATGAACCTCCCAGATCATTAAACAAAATTGCTCAGTCATTTAGCCACCATATATAGCAAATGTACAGTGGGGTACACCAGTTATGTGCACCATTTGTAGAATACATGTTATGCACTAGGTTGCAGGTTCCAGCCAGTGCCTGCCCACTCTTTGCTCCTAATCATAGACAGGTTAGTGCACACCTTGCATTTGTATACTGAAATGTCACATTTGCGCATCAAAAGTGTGCACAAACTTTTTAGAATCAGGGGAAATATGTATTGTTATTGAATATGTTTTTTTATATATTGCATACATTAGGCTTCTTCTTGGGTGAAGTTCTTAAAAAAGGTGGTGAATGAATCCTATTAAAATAAATAAATCGCTTCACCGATATAAAATCGTAAAATAAATTTATGCCTGCAACATCAAATGATATCAAAGTTTTATGTACACAAACTTGCCAAGTTACCCAGTTCCATGAGTGAAACTTTCAGGCTAAATCTGGTTTTATATGTAAATCCCTGAACCGTCTTAAAATGTCATCCCTTGGAACTGGGAGCTCTGTTTGCTTTATTATTGAAGGCTGCAGTGTATAATTCTATGTTTTGCTTTATTTTCTAGTGTGTAGTAATGGAAAATGGCAGATTTTCATTGACGGAAATGCAGAATGTGGTAAGCGACTTTATTTCACACGTTAAGTATTAATAGATAAGCAGTAGCAAATTATTCTACAATGTTATACTGGGCAAGTGAAACTCAGGTTATCTTTGACTTTTGCCCTAATGCTTCTGACAGTGCTTCAGCAATAGCCAGAGAGGCTTCAACTATGTCATTGACCAATGGCACATTGCTGCAGCAGTGGCGTAGCTAGGTGGGGCGCCAGGGAAGTGACAGCTCTCCCAAACGGACTTCAGATGGCGACAGTGCCTATTTTTCAGGACTGGGTTGATCCAGTCCTGCGTTTACCCCAGTGCATGCTAGGACTTCTAGTCTTGCTTTTCTTAGGGAATGCAATGGGGAAATCGGAACTACAAGTCCCTACATGCAACAGGATAAACCCAGGACTGGATCCAATTAGCAGCAATACTATAATCCTAGGAATAGGTAAAGGTTTCCCTGTAGAAGTTGTATCACTAGGGAAGCTGCGGCTTGGAAAGCGAATAGAATGTTGGGTATTATTAGGAAAGGTATGGAAAACAGGTGTGAGGATGTTATAATGCCATTATATCGCTCTATGGTGCGACCGCACCTTGAGTATTGTGTTCAATTCTGGTCGCCGCATCTCAAGAAAGATATAGTGGAATTGTAAAAAGCGCAGCAAAGGGCGACTAAAATGATAGCGGGGATGGGACGACTTCCCTATGAAGAAAGACTAAGGAGGCTAGGGCTTTTCAGCTTGGAGAAGAGACGGCT
The DNA here is from genome assembly GCF_901765095.1 of Microcaecilia unicolor. NCBI lineage: Eukaryota > Metazoa > Chordata > Amphibia > Gymnophiona > Siphonopidae > Microcaecilia > Microcaecilia unicolor. Next base: position 608,042,114 of record NC_044032.1, on the reverse strand, counting down.
GAGGGCAGACATGATAGAGGTATATAAAATAATGAGTGGAATGGAACAGGTGGATGTGAAGCGTCTGTTCACGCTTTCCAAAAATACTAGGACTAGGGGGCATGCGATGAAACTACAGTGTAGTAAATTTAAAACAAATCAGAGAAAATGTTTCTTCTCCCAAAGCGTAATTAAACTCTGGAATTCGTTGCTGGAGAACGTGGTGAAGGCGATTAGCTTGGCAGAGTTTAAAAGGGGGTTAGACGGTTTCCTAAAGGACAAGTCCATAAACCGCTACTAAATGGACTTGGGAAAAATCCACAATTCCGGAAATAACATGTATAGAATGCTTGTACGTTTGGGAAGCTTACCAGGTGCCCTTGGCCTGGATTGGCCGCTGTTGTGGACAGGATGCTGGGCTCGATGGACCCTTGGTCTTTTCCCAGTGTGGCATTACTTATGTACTTACGTACTAAATCAAGCTCAATAGGTATATTAGGCTATAAATTCTGGTTTTTGATATTTACAATTCCCATTATCCTCCAATCATTTTTTATTTATTTTCAATAATTGAATATTAACAACTTGCAAACAGCGGGCGTTAAATAGCAATTGTGAAACAATAAATGAGAAACAGAGAAGGAGAGGACCTCAGACCAGTGCCACCTTTTTAATCAATAAAATGATATTCATGTGGCCGTAATCATATAATCACTGGTCCTCTACCAACCTCCTCCCTCAATATTCGTTTGTGTGCTGCTACTCTGTGACGGTGCTATCACACACGTCTTTGACAAATATCAAACACCACAGCTACTTAGCTTGTTGCTGCTCCAACCAGGGGCTCCCCAACGGTCCCGTTTCGCCACCTGGGGCTTCGTCAGGGGAAGAGCTCCCTGCAACGCCAAGCTGTGGTAAGCATCTAAAAAACAGACACACAACAAACATTCAATATCTTACATGTCTCACAACAACCTACAAACACCTTAAGAACTAAAACAACCGCTCTAATGAAGCTTACCGGGCAAGCCAGTGAAGCCGCCAAAGAAATATGCGCCAAGGTTTCCCACAAACCCCTACCCCAAATGGCAAAACAAATTGCTGCAATGCATTCACAATAATAAGAGAAAGGTGAAGAGACAAAAAAGGAAGAAAAGAGAAAAAGAGAAATGAGGGATGGTATTCATGTATTGAATATTCTTCTGTAATATCATTTCCTATTAATGTATTCTGCACATCAAGAAAGCTGCAATAACAGCTTGGAAAACTAAACAGTGCAGTTGCTTTTCTTAAACTGGACCCTGACAAGGAAGGAGCAAAGACTGAAGCAAAAGGTCATTGCTGATCACCATAAGGACAGTTAAGGCCCTGTTTACTAAGGTGCGTGTTTTTAGGGTGCCTACACTTAGTGCGCACTAACCATGTAGGCACCTATATGGATATTGTAGGCCAGGGGCGTAGCCAGACTTCGGCGGGAGGGAGGTCCAGATCCTGAGGTGAGGGGGCACATTTTGCCCCCCCCCCCACCAGTGCCGCCGACCCCACCACCACTTTTGACCCCCCCCCCCCCCCCCGGTGCTGCCACCATCCCTCCCCCATCCCTTTCGACCCCCGCTCCCGCCACCACCAACCCGCCATCGCCAGGTATCTTTGCTGGCAGGGGTCCCCAACCCCCCCCCCAGCCGAAGTCCGGAGACTGGCACTGAAGAGGACTTCGGCTGGCGGGGGTTGGGGACTCTGCCAGCAAAGGTACCTGATGGCAGCGGTAGGGGAGGGTTGGTGGCAGCGGGAGGGGGAGGTCAAATGTGGTGGGGGAGGGTCGGCGGCGGGGGGGGGGGGTGAAAGCAGGGGGTCCAGAGCTAAATCTACAGGGGCCCATGCCCTTGTGGCCACAACTAGCTACGCCCCTGTTGTAGGCACGTACATGTTTAACACACGTTAAAAATGTTAACGCGCCTACAATGCTGCTTAGTAAACAGGGCCCTTAGGGTGAAAACGTAAGAGACAACTTCATGCAGGATGGCTGGTAGCACACCTCATTCATGAACGAGCCAGACTACTCATCACTAACAATCCAGTGGAGGAGTGGCCTAGTGGTTAGAGTACTGGTCTTGCAATCCAGAGGTGGCCAGCTCAAATCCCACTGCTGGTCCTTGTGATCTTGGGGAAGTCACTTAACCCTCCATTGCCTCAGGTACAAACTTAGATTATGAGTCTTCCTGGGACAGAGAAATATCCAGAGTACCTGAATGTAACTCACCTTAAGCTACTACTGAAAAAGGTATGAGCAAAATCTAAATAAATAAAATCAGCAGAATTGAATTAACTTTTAGGGATGGGCACCCCCAAAAATGTTGTGATCATGTTCAGGTTTTTATTTCGTTGTCAAACAAATATCATTATGAGCACACACAGTAGTTCATGCAAGTGTGTCCTTCAGGAAAGACTGCACACTATGTGCTAATAGTGCACCTCTTTAAAGGGTCATTTTACTAAGGTGTGCCAAAAAATGACCTGCACTAGTCTAGGCGCGTGTTTTGGATGTGTGCAGGTCCATTTTTCAGAGTGTCTGTAAAAATGGCCTTTTTTGGGGGTGAAGGGGGGCCAAAAATAGACGTAAGACAAAATAAAAATTGGCGCACATCCATTTTGGGCCTGAGACCTTACAGCTACCCGTTCACTTAGCGGTAAAGTCTCGCACATTAACCGTCAGCAAGCGTAAAAGTGTAGTGGACGCAAGTAAAAAATGGAATTACCGCCTGGGGCACGTAGTAGCCAGGTGGTAGTTCCAAATTGACATGCGTTGGACACGTATAAGCACCTACGCAGCTTAGAAAAAGGACCCCTAAGAAAAGTATGACATTTAGGCACTGAAATTTGCACACAGATGTTGGATCCGTGCACACCTTAATGAGAGAATGAACACCAATTGGCCACTTTAATTGGGGCTAATTGGAGCTTGATTGAAATTACACTCTAATCTCTCCCTGCATGCTTTTCTATACCTTGGTGCCAAACTTTTTTTTCATGTACATCCCAAAAGGGGACATGGCCATGGGAGGAGCATGGGCAGATTGTGGGCATTCCCAAAAGTTAGGCACCAAATTATAGAATGGTGCTGATCCACGCCTAACTTTGGGCACCAGACTTACATCTGTTTCTATCAGGCATAAGTCTGGCACCAAAAGTCAGGTGTGACTAGCGCGTTATGCTGGTATTCTATAAAGATTGGGCACCCTTGTGTAGTATAGGGCAGTGATGGCGAACCTATGGCACGTGTGCCAGAGAGGACACGCGCCATCGCCTCACCCACCGGAAGTTCGTTCCCTCCTCCCTTCGAGTTCCAGGCCCCCTCCCTCCGAATTTTAAAAGTCATCTATTTTACCTCGTCAGGGTTAGGGTGGCAGCATGCAGGCTCGGCTCGGTACTTAGTTCAATTTTCCCTTCTCTCTCTCTCTCTCAGCTCTGGTCCTGCCCTTAAAGAAACAGGAAATGAGGGCGGGACCAGAGCTAAGAGAGAGAGAGAGAGAAGGGAAAACTGAACTAAGTACCAAGCCTGCATGCTTCTTACCGCTGCTGCCGCCCTAACCCCGACGAGGTAAGATAGATGACTTTTAAAATTTGGAGGGAGGGGGGACCCTGGAACTGGGAGGGAGGGAGGGGGGCCTGGAAGTTGGAGGCAGGTGGAGGGGGGATGAGGGAGGGGGGACAGGAGAGGGAGGGGGTCAAGGGGGGGGACAGGGAGGGGGAGGGGGATGAGGGGGAGGGGGGAATGCACCACCTATTAAATTGTCCTGTTGGCACTTTGCGATAAATAATTAGATTTTGGGTTGCTGTTTGGGCACTCGGTCTCTGAAAGGTTCGCCATCACTGGTATAGGAGCTCAACACTGATCTTTTTTGGTGCCTAACGTTCGGTACTGTATATAGAATTTCCCCATGTGTACTCTTAACCACAAACAGTATTCATTTTAAATGACAGCCCATCCCTATTAATTTTAGACTGCTCAGAAGTTGGAGAGACCTTCTTAATAATTGATAAAAGGACTCAAATATAAATCAACATATGCATCCAGCTTCTCCTACATAAGCGCGCAACTGTGGAACGCACTACCAAATGCCATAAAAACAATGCATGATCTAACAATCTTCTGAAAACTACTGAAAACCAACCTGTTCAAACAGGCATACCACAATGATCCATCCTAAATTCTAGACAACTAAACTCTACCTGAACTCGACAAAACCGACCTCTCCACACTAGACTGACTAACATATGTTATCATGTATGAACACTACGCATTACGCACTACCACTTTATTTCTCATGCCAGAAATGAACTTTCTATAGTTGATTGTTTAAAATACTCTATAATCTATTCTATCATTTAGGAACTTCAATGTAACACCACTTTGTAATCTACTCTACCATTTATGCACTGTAATGCAATACCACTCTGTATTTCTTAATACGGAAAGGGTGATCACAATTACGGCATAAAGTAAGCCACATTGAGCCTGCAAATAGGTGGGAAAATGTGGGATACAAATGCAACAAATAAAATAGATAAATAAATATCAAATTTATATAGGAAAACACAGATAATAAATAGAACCAAATCAACCTCTATTATAAGTCTGTGTATATTCCACTGAATACTTCAACAAAGATGTGGAGAAAAAGACTTCATCATTATCAATGCCTTATTTGTCACTTAACAGTCTTTCAGACTGCCGACAGCTAACATCATTAGTCTGAAAAACCTCCACCATTCAGAACAATTTTGTAAAAATCTTCTGTTTCTTGTCTTTTTTAATCTTTTGTCAACTTTTAAAATACATATTTTTTTGTAAAATGATTTCAATTTATCAAAACATTTACTTAATGATTCTATTGAAGAAAAAAGTGGTGACTTAGTTTGCATCGGCATTACAGAGCCTCTCCGTTTCACATTTCTGCTTCTGCAGGAGCCGCCGGTAATTCTAATAGTGTTAAGTTTTCACCATCTTAGATGCAGTCACCACAGTCTAAACACTTCAATTGTTCTTACAAGGGTCATTTTATAACGGCATTTTCATGTGCATGTGTCAGTATAAGCAAATAAAAAGCTGCTAACAGGATTACTCCACGTGACAATGTAATGCCAATTTTTAAAAGGGGTTCCAGAGGTGATCTAGGAAATTATAGACCAGTGTGTCTGACGTTGGTGCCAGGAAAATTGGTAGAAACTATTATAAAAACATAGACATGGATTAATGAGATAAAGCCAACATGAATTTAGTCAAGGGAAATCTTGCCTCATCAATCTACTACATTTCTTTGAAGGGGTGAATAATCATGTGGATAAAGGTGAACCGGTCGATATTGTGTATCTGGATTTGACAAAATACCTTAGGAACCACTCCTGAAGAAATTAGAATGTCATGGGATAGGTGGTAGTGTTCTATTGTGAATCAAAAACTGGTTAAAAGATAGAAAACAGGAAGTAGGATTAAATGGTCAGTATTCTCAGTGGAGAAGGGTAGATAGTGTGGTCTGTGCTGGGACCGATGATTTTTAAAATATTTATAAATTATCTAGCGATAGGAATAACTAGTGAGGTAATTAAATTTGCCAATGACACAAAGTTATTCAAAGTTGTTAAATTGCAAGAGGATTGTGAAAAATTGCAAGAAGACCTTATGAGACTGGGAGACTAGGCATCCAAATGGCAGATGACATTTACTCCGTAACAAAAATTCCATTAAGAATAGATATATATCTTTTATCTGAAATTGCTATTTATTGCTGTAATATTTTTTGTCTAGCTTATATGAAATTATAAGCAAACGTGTCCTATACATGTGCAAATTATTCTCCGCAAAACAGTGGTTATTACGTTACACAAATTAGTTATTACATACTTCTTATCTTTTCAACATAGTATAAACCATTGTCTCCTGTTCAAAAGTCCATACAGTCAAAGAATAATGCAAAAGTTCATGTATTCAAAGAGTAATACTAGTTCAGTTGTAACGTGTAAATTCACTCCAAATTTATCCTATAACAACGCGTGTAAATTTAGGAACATCCACGGAACGCCCATTTCTCCGCCCATAGTCATGCCCCTTTTGAACTGCACGCTTGAGGTGTTAGGTGCAGTTCAATACAGAATATGCTTAATGAGTTATGCACATATATTCTATTTATTGCTAATTAGTGCTCATTATTGCTTGTTAAGTGCTGTTAAAAATGCTGATTAGCTTGTTAAGTCAATTAAGTTACGAGCGTTGTTCTAGAATATGCCTGGAATTTGGTGCAGACCTCTAGGCATGTTATATAGAATTTAGCTCATGGCACATCGCTCAGCATATTATATATACCACGTGGAAATTTAAGTCTATTCTAAAAAAAATGTACGTGTACTTTAGAGAATACACCTAGGCGTAATTTTTTTCTGCCTGGATTTTTCAGATGCCATATACAGAATCTAGCCCACCATGGGACCCTTTTACAAAGCTGCGGTAAGCACTAACATGTGCTTACTGCAGCAAAAAATGGTGTACCCATAGTAATTTTGGGATGTGCATGCACTACCCATGCGCTAAAAAATATATTTTTTTGTCACAGGGGGCATGTCTGGCGACAGAGAGTAGGTGTGTTCTACACTAATTGGTTAGCATCTACATTGCTTCTTGCGAACTGATTAGCATGGGAGCCCTTACCACCTACATAATGGGTGGCAATAGGGGCTCATGTGCTAATCTGTTTTAATCGCCACATGTTAATGGCAAAATTCGTGTGGGACCATCAATACAACAAACAGGAAATGTGGCCATTTTACTCCAGAGGTAAAAATGGCTTTAGTGCACAGGCAAGACCTGTGTAAGGCTGCATTAAGGCCACTTTTTGGTTAAAGGACCCCTAGGTGAGTTAACCGGGTATTTATTTATTTAGATTTTGTTCACACCTTTTTCAGTAGTAGCTCAAGGTGAGTTACATTCAGGTACATTGGATATTTTTCTGTCCCAGGAGGGCTCACAATCTAAGTTTGTACTTGAGGCAATGGAGGGTTAAGTGACTTGCCCAAGATCACAAGGAGCAGCAGTGGGATTTGAACTGACCACCTCTGGATTGCAAGACTGGTGCTCTAACCACTAGGCCACTCCTCCATTTAGCTGCCCTGTTAGCACTTATTATTATTATTATTATTAACATTTGTATAGCGCTACCAGATGCCTGATATAGAGAGACAGTCCCTGCTCAATAGAGCTTACAATCTAAAAATAATACAGACAGACAAGACAATTAAGGGCGAGGGAAGTACTGGGTGAGAAGGAACATAGGGAGGTAATTGAGTAGTAGCTAGGAGCCAAAAGCAGTGTTGAAAAGGTGGGTTTTCAGCATAGATTTGAAAACAGGTAGAGATGGAGCTAGATGTACAGGCTCAGGAAGTCTATTCCAGGCATAAGGTGCCACGAGGGAAAAGGGACGAAGCCTGGAGTTAGCAGTGGAGGAGAAGGGGGACGACAAGAGAGATTTGTCCAGTGAGCGGAGTTCACGGGGAGGAATGTAAGGAGAGATGAGAGTGGAGAGGTAATGGGGAGCTGCAGAATGGATGCATTTAAAGGTCAGTAAGAGAAGTTTGAATTGTATGCGGAAGTGGACAGGGAGCCAGTGAAGTGACTTATGTAGGTAAATAATCTGATTTATCTTAAAGTCCCTAGACATAGAAAACATAGAAATAGGAAGGCAGATAAGAACCAAATGGCCCATTCTTCAGAGATTGCAGACAATTCAGGACACAGCAGTGAGATTAATTTTCTCCTTACACAAATATGAAAAAGTCTCTACATTTTATATACAGCTTCACTGGCTTCCATTGGAGGCCAGGATTCTGTTCAAATTTTCTTATGTATTACACCAGGTTTTAAATGGAGAGTGTCCTGAATATTACTCCCCTTTTGCTTTTCCTTCTGTTAAAGGTATAAAATTATTTAAGCTCTGTGACAAAATCCTTGCTTATCAGGCTCCTAAAATTTGGAGAGAATATGCTTAATGATTTAATGATAATCCTAGTTATTCTCTTTTAGAAAAAGGTTAAAACCCTCACTTTTTAAAAATGTTCTTGTTCACAATAGAGATTGAGGTCTTGTAATGGGACTTTTGTTTTATTTAAATGTATTTTCCAAGTGACTGTCTTGGTGCCTCTTATTGCAAACTGCTTTGAGCCTTTGGTACTAGTGGTATATTTATTTAGATTTTTGCTCACACCTTTTTTGATAATAGCTCAAGGTGAGTTACATTCAGGTATGCTGGATATTTCTCTGTCCCAGGAGGGCTAGCAATCTAAGTTTGTACCTGAGGCAATGGAGAGTTAAGTGACTTGCCCAAGATCACAAGGAGCAGCAGTGAGATTTGAACTGGCCACCTCTGAATTGCAAGACTGGTGCTTTAACCACTAGGCCACTCCTCCACTCCACTGACATATAAATGTAAATGTTCACATACATGTGTAAGTGCTAATATTCTAAACATTTACATTTCGCAGTGGGAGGACAGATGTTAGTGCCCAGTTCACAGAATTGCCTTTTATACATATTGGAGGGGATTCTGCATATGGCACCTAAAAAAATCCGCACAGAAAACGTTTCTAAGTGTATTCTGTAAGGGGCGCCTAGATTTAAGCACAGTATATAGAATACACATAGTTGGTATCTCAGCGCCTAAAACTACATGCGTCCATTTAAACCAATGAAAACAACATGAATTCCGGTACTTAGATTTTGCCACACCGAGCTATATTCTATAATTATGCATGTACATTTTGAAATGCCCATTTCCCCACCTATATCCATGCTCCTTTTTGCCTGTGTGCATTCAAATTTAGGTGCAGTGCATTATAGAAAGTGCTTAGCAATTTGTGAGCATAAATTCTAATTATTGGTAATTAGTGCTCATTATTGCTTGTTAAGTTCTGTTAACAATGCTGATTGGCTTGTTAAGCCAATTAGGTTATACACACAGTTACAGAATTCGCTTGGATTTCAGCGCAGAACACAGACCTGCTTATAATCGAAAGAGAAAAACGCGACCCAAATCGGGAGATGGGCGTCTTTCTCCCGTGGGCGCCCAAATCGGTATAATCGAAAGCCGATTTTGGGCGTTTCCAACTGCAATCCGTCGCAGAAACGGGTAAAGTTGGTGGGGGCGTGTCGGAGGCACGGTGAAGGCGGAACTGGGGTGTGGTTATCGGCCGAGGAGAGATGGGCGTCTTTAGCTAATAATCGAAAAAAAAGGCGTTTTTACCACGATTTTGGGTCACTTTTTTTGGACCCTTTTTTTTCACGAACAGGTCCCAAAAAAGTGCCCCAACTGACCAGATGACCACTGGAGGGAATCGGGGATGACCTCCCTGGACTCCCCCAGTGGTCACTAACCCCCTCCCACCAAAAAAAAACCACTTTAAAAACTTTTTTTCCAGCCTCTATGCCAGCCTCAAATGCCGTACCCACCTCCATGACAGCAGAATGTGTTTGATCCTGTCACAGCCTTTCCCTGGGTCAGATGTGGCTCTCGGGTGCAGTACAGGGTCACATCAGCATTGCATTGTGGTGGGTGTAGGGTATTGGGCTCCGTGATTTCATTAGCTTGTGTTACAGTCTCACGATGTTGGTAGTTGGTAGGCTCTTCTCCCATGGTGCTTTTCCCCCTGCCTACTGGGTCAGAGTGTGCCCTGTTGTGTTTCCTGTTGTAGTCCATGCGGTAGTGGCCATTTTTGTAAGCCAGTTTTAGTTCCCTTTCCTGTGTTAGCCACGTTAGACAACTTAGTTCTTACCTTGAATGTGGCTGAAAGAGGTCATTGTACAGCATTCTGCCAGCTCTGACCTACTGCTAATCTCAGTACCAGGGAGACTCGTTGCCAGTGGGGCACAATCTCTGATCTGCAGTTAACTGTGAGTAAAGGCGGTTATTCCAATAAAGGACGTTTTCGGAGAGATTAGTCTTCAGGTGTCAACTGGTGTGCCAAAGTTATACAGCAGCAACAAGTCCTAGAGGCCTGGAGCACTTTTAGTGGGTACAGCAGTGCACTTCAGGCAGGCGGACCCAGGCCCATCCCCCCCCATCTGTAACACTTGTGCTGGTAAATGGGAGGCCTCCAAAACCCACTGTACCCACATGTAGGTGCCCCCTTCACCCCTAAGAGCTATGGTAATGTTGTACATTTGTGGGTAGTGGGTTTTGGGGGAGGGGGGTTGGGAGCTCAGCACCCGTGGTAAGGGAGCTATGCATGTGGGACTTTTTCTGAAGTCCACCGCACTGACCTAGGGTGCCCAGTTGGTGTCCTGGCATTTCAGGGGGGCGAGTGTACTATGAATCGTGGCCCCTCCCATGACCAAATGGCTTGGATTAGGACGTTTTTGAGCTGGGCGTTTTTAGTTTCCATTATCGCTAAAAAAATCAAACGCCCAGCTCAAAAACGTACATTTTTTCAAAAATACGGTTCGGCCCGCCCCTTCACGGACCCGTTCTCAGAGATAAACGCCCATGGAGATAGGCGTTTGCGTTCGATTATGCCCCTCTAAGTGCGCTATATAGAATCTAGGGGGAATTGTGGTGAACAATATTTGTAAAGTGAATATTCTGAAATATTGCTTTTGTTGTCATTTTTATTTCCTTTTTTTATTTTTTGGCTCCCTTCACCCTTTAGAAGCTACAAAGAATGTGGGTGAACCGAGGTAAATAAATTCAGCAACTGAACATCGCAATTGCCTAATAAATGCAAGGCATGCTTTATCATAACAATGAAGTATACTTATCTATCCTGGAAAATGTTCTCTATAATGACATTATAGCGTTGTCTAACTGCCTAGCCAGCTGGGGATAGTTTTACAAAAAATCTGTGACAGTTAAAACACCCATGTGGAAACAATATTATTGTTGCTAGGAAACCGAGTACTTTAAATCACTGGTTAATTCTCCTATGAAACCAGTCACAGATACTGGGGTCAGGTTTTGCCTTTTTTGCTAAAATATTTCTTCCTAATCTCCTGTAAGAGAAATTTCTGGAGTATCAAAGAAGAAATATTTTGGGGATAGGTCAAACAACTATCCCAAGCAAACCAGTTTGTTGTGCTGCAGCTAAATGGTACTGAATGAACAATGTATGAAAGCACACATTTCACAAAACCGAGAGAACAAAATAAGGGTGCATTTTGTGTTTGGATCAGTGATTTCCCACTTCAGGCACAGGCAGCTCCTTGTGACTTAACCCTCCATTGCCCCAGGTACAAATAAGTACCTGTAAGCCGCATTGAGCCTGCCATGAGTGGGAAAGCGCGGGGTACAAATGTAACAAAAAAAAAAGTACTAATTTGCCATGCTATCTCATAAGAGATTGGGATTTCAAACCATGAGTCATCTTTTTGTGTGATCCAAAGTTGGCATGGTCTATTTTAAAAGTCTTCCATAAGCTTGCCACCACTTCTTGGGTCCTCGATTTCTACTCCTTAGCTTATCAGCTTGGCTGATCTCTTGGAACCTTCTGGCATTCGGCTGGGTGCCGTGGGAGGTCAGGCTTCTGTTGCTCTGATTTTGATTTGTGACAGGCTTCATGAATTATTCATGACTGTCAGATGATTTAAATTATTGTTTCTCACGCTAAGCTCCAGCAAGACCTGTGCAGTGTAACTTTCTGACTCTTGACTAATTGTAGCAAGATGGAACCACCTGGAGATTATGTATCCCATCACAAAACAGCTGTTGTTCCATGCTAGAAAACCTCTCATTTGGGATGTAACAGTAAGTGGCATTGCTAAGGGAAAATAAAATTCAGAGCCATAGCATTTAGATCTCTTGTAATGACACTGGCAATTCAAAAGTAGTAAGAAGCAGATGAATTAATATGCTTACATATTTACATTTTTAAATATTCAGTGGCAGCAGCAACCGTATCAGTTTAAACACTGGCACTGTCATTTAATAAGGTGCTGCCAAAAATACAGTTTGTGACACTGAATATTCAGATTATACATTGTCATGTTAATGCACTTTTCACAAGCATCTCTGCAGCCTTAATAAAGAGTTTACAGATTATTTGAAATATCACCATCAAACTTTTCAGTAGTGCTTGCAAATATGGCCCTGAAACCTTTTTTTTTTTTATTAACGGATCACCACTAACTACCCATCACCTACAGAACTATGTTCAAAATTGTAACCCTGACGCTTAGATCTCATCTCACCACATCCTGAATATTTGTTTAACCTTTTTATTCCTTATTTCCCAGCTTGCTGTCTAAGATCTTACCAATCGAACTACTGACTCTTATGCCCCCAGCCAGAATTCGGCTGAAATCACACTGCCGTTCGGTATTTTGCTATATTGCACATTATCTTTGGAGCTCCGTGCATTGCACTGGAGGGCAAGTTTACATATCCATTTTCTTTTTAAGTTCTGGCCTTAAAACCTGGCTCTCTGAATAAGCCTTTAGGTAAAGGGAGACCATCTGATGGCACTCCAACAAAGGAGAATCAATGGAAACAAGCGCTCACTAGCCTATGGGATTTGCACATGGTGGACAGCCATTTCTTCAGACTTGTTCCCACTGGACAGTGCACCTTATCCCCTTGTTCTCATTCCAATGTTATTCTCACTGACTCTTGTTAATGTGCATCTTCCAAAAATGTCTTTTTCTGCCTTGAATCAAATTCTTTGCTATTTCTAGACTCGGTGGGCCCAATATTCAAATAGACATACATCTAATGGGTGCTGCTTAATGGGGGGAGGGGAATCAGAGGTCTCCAGGAAAACATTAAATAGCTGTGTGGATCCTGACCAATATTCAGCCGGGGCCCACAAATGTGTGTTATGTTGGCCCCAGCTGAATATTGACTGGGACCCGCATAAGCTCCAGCAGCTAGCAGAGGAACAATTAGCCCCAGTTGCTTGCACCAACTTCAGAGCCTTCTGTCTGACACTTCCCGCCTATGCAGAAACAGGAAGTTGTGTCAGAGTGAAGGCTCAGAGGTCAGCACAAGCATCCTGTGTGACGCTGCTCACTGCTGGTGACCTGTAAAAGAAAAGACAGCTTTGAAAAAGTACACCTACCTTACATGAACCCAATCCTACCACACTAACACCTTGTATTTGTTCATACCGGAACTGGCGAACGACACAACGGTGTTATGTAAGCCACATTGAGCCTCCAAATATGTGGGAAAACATGTGATACAAATGTAACAAATAAAAAAAAATAAAATACACAGGTGGAGGGGTGAGAGACAAGGGGGGATGCCATCATCAGCTGGACAGGAAGCAGAAGAGAGAGAAACCAGACCGCTGGTGTGGTGACATCACTTCTGGAGCTTAAAGAAGTGCTGGAATACCATTCCACTCTGTTCTGGCACAAATTAAGCCCTGTATCTCCCACTTGCATGCGCATAAGTGGGAGATAACTGGCATGGCATAAGTGGGTGCACCTAAATGTAGACACATAACTGCAGACTTACACCAGTGTTCTATAACACAAATTATAAGTTCGATACTCAGTCAGCGGTGATCAGTGTATTGCTGGCTGCTGATGGCTTTAAACTCAGAAAGTCAATGCCGGGGCCATGTCCAGCCACTGGTATTACGCTTCTAGATTTCTGGAGTCAGCTAACACATAGTGGTATACAGGTTTAATGCATTCAATGGTGTGTAGATGGGGCATTTAAGTAATGCAATCAGTTCCAAAGAGACTCAGCCCTTCATGTTGCAGGGATTTGACCATCTAACAGAAACTGAGAAAGAAGAGAACACCATACATCTCTATAATATACCACAGTGCAAACTAACTCAGTATTATATCCTAAAACCAAGAGCCACCCATATGAGAAAGATATCCAAGATAAGAGTATCCAACTCATATTTCATCTCCAATGTAAAAATAGTATCAAATGTAGAAAAAGTGAAGAAAGATAAGAATGAGCAACCAGAAAATTTTTGTTTCATGTCGTTTCCTATGATTATGGGAATAAAGGTTTTGTTTAGGTTCTTCTGGCCATTTTGTCAGTTTCTAACATAGTAACATGGTAGATGTATGGTCCATCCAGTCTGCCCAGTATGATCTACTTTATATGTATACCTGACCTTGATTTGTCCTTGCCATTTTCAGGGCACAGACTCTAGAAGTCTGCCCAGCACTAGCTTTGCTTCCCAATTACCAGTGTTGCCACCCAATCTCCGTTAAGATGTGGATCCATTCCTTCTCAGCAGGATTCCTTTATGTTTATCCCATGCATGTTTGAATTCCATTACCGTTTTCATCTCCACCACCTCCACACTCTTTGTAAAAACTGTGCACTATTTTAGGAAAAGGGTGCACTCTGTTTCCGAGTTTGCACATGCTTGATGGTTTGTACATACCTCCACATTCTATATATAGTTCTCAGATTTGGGGATCCAAATTCGGGCACACTTCTGATATGCATGTGCAATTTAATTGGCTAACAAAATGTTAATCGTCAATAATTGGATACTAACCGATTACTGATGTCAATTGGCAGCAACTAGTACTTATGCATGCATCTGGCTGCACGCTATTCTAAATCCCATAGTGCAGAACCCAAAAGGGGGCTTGGCTGTGGGAGGGACACAGGCAGATCAGGGACATTACAAAAAGTTGTGCACAGTGTTATAAAATAATGCGTTTCTTTGCCCAACCTGGGTGCCCTGAATTATACCAAGTTTCAGCAGGCATAAGTCTGGTGCACAGAGTTGGGTGTGGGAATCAACGCATTCCCTTTATAGAATAGTACTTTGTGTCATTCATTTCCAGCGATCATTTTGAGCACCACTTATAGAATTCCCCCCCCCCCCCCCATAGTGCACACTATTATCGGCAAATGACAAAACACGAGATGTCATGCTTTTCCGCTCATTTTCTAATGGTATGCAATGACTTAGGATACGTTGTTGAAATTTCCTATGTCATTGCAAGTGACAACCCATCCCTAATGATTGGCACATACATCAGATACTTCAGAAGTGGCAAAGGAGTTTAAAAAAGGATTCATTAAACCACTGAGACGTAACATTCTACTGCCTGCCACGTTGCTCTTCTCCTGCTTCCAAATTCAAAAGGACTTCCTGTGCAGTTCAAATTCCTCTCTCCTCCTCCTCCCTTGCTCCTCCCCTTCTTTCCTGCCCCCTCCCCTTGCTACCCCTTGTTTCCCTCCCACTACTACCTCTGCTCTCCAGCTAGGCCCTCCCTGTACCCTCCCTCACACTTCTGTCTTCGCTGGCCTTCAGCCCGGTTGTGGTCAGCCCCCCTTTAATGGGTGTGCCTGGTTCTTTCCTAAATCAGAGTATCATTGCAATACTTTTTCTGTTTCAATTATGTTTTCTGGCAACATCATCTTATGCTCCTGTTTCTGATCTGAGGTAGGCGGGTATTAGCTCCTAAAATCTAGTGAAAAAAACATATTGGCAGCCCAATAAAAATGCATCAGCTTGTTTGTTTTTATTTGCTAACCTTAGTAATTTTGTTAATTGTAAAAAAGACCAATAAACTGTAGCAACAATATATCCTTCTTGGTAGATCCTCAAGCTACTATGACAGCAAAGAAAATGTCACTTTGCAATGTGCTAGAACAGGCATATGTGAATGCCAGCCACACCGATTTCACTCTAATTCCATCTATTAATATCCAGCGCCATACAATAATACATTTTTTATGTTATATTAGTACAGTGAGAGAGCTGTCTCTCTCCCTCCTTCCCAGCTACCTCCCACTCCCTGCCACCTCTACTTTGAACTGAAAGAGCAAGGTATTGTCAGTATGTTTGGATTTAACAAAGATTCAATTCAAATCTCTCAAATTAGAATCTTTGAATTCGTCTTATAAATGTATATTAATAGAAAAGTGCAGAATCTCTGTGCTTGGCATGGAAATTATGATACCTAAGCAATTATTTTGGTAATTTAACATTAAAATATCAGGTGGAATTCAGTTTCAAAAAATGTGACTGAATTATATTATCAAGTTCCCTAATTAGCAAAAATTAAAAAAAAAAAAGGAAGGTTCATAGCTTCAGTAATTATGGAGCGGTCAATCAGATATATTTGAAAAGGTCTAGTGGATTCGTTCTTAAAATGTTCCAGCTGCGCACAATCTGTCTTTTATGTTAGGCTGGGAGGATATTCAAATCCCTTCGGTTGCCAAGAGCAACCATGGATGGCTTGTTGTATTCCACACCAGAAAAACAACATTTGTTCTGACACAGTTTAACAAATCAATGGCCATGAAGTCTAGGGAAACCATGGCCTCACTCCCCCACAGTATTTTATAACAGTGTGAAAATGAAATATGCACCATAGAGACAGAGATACAGTTGATAACTATATCAAGCTATTTCTCCTTGATCTAAGCTTTGGAAGAGTATCTGCATTCTTAAAAATAACTCACTTGGTTCAGTTACTCCCTTCCTTAGTTCTTATCCTTTCTGTTATTATAAAAAATGCTCTAGCCTTTTTTTTTTTTTTTTTTTTACAGGTCAGTTCAACCTTTCTCAGGACTTGGAAGATTTTCTGGCAAAATGTGGTAGTTTAGACTGCGAACATTCATGAAAATCTTACACAGCTAGTGAAACGTAAACAATTCCTTAGCTCTTCCGAACAAGTCTGGAGATAGAATATTTCATAGGATACATTTTCTAAGCAACAAATCAATATGTCTGCTGTTTTTTTTTTGTTTAAATTATCCAAAAAATGGTCATTAATCAAATTTCAGGTTTTCTGGAAAACTCTAGGGGGTTTATTGATTTCCAGTTTTAGCATGGAGATCATTTAGGTGCCTGTGCTTGATGAGGTATTGCTTGTTCTAGATAATGGAAGGATTTGTAAAGGTGGTCCTTCTCTATCTTACCAGTGCCAGTGGAATAGTCATGGAGGGCCTTGGAGGCCTGAGCCCCCCCCCCCCCACACACACACACACACACACAGGCCCCCTCTCAAACTGCAGCACCCATTCAATGACTGGTGGGGATGTTGAATCCCCACCAGCCAGAGATTCACTTCCGGAGCTGCACCCCTCCTCATTTTGATGCAGGACAGAGGAAGTCGGCAACATGCTTCCAGCCACTGATGCCTAGATTCCTCACACATGCTCAGTTCTTGCAGGAACTGAACATGTGCGAGGAGGTGTCAGCAGCTGGAGGCATGCCACCAACTTCCACTGTCCTGCAGCTGTACAGGATGAGGGGATGGCTCTGGCAGTGAATCTCTTTGACTGGTGGGGCTTTGGCAGCTCCACCATCTAAGGTACTATTTTTAACATGGGAGAAGTTGGCTATGCCCCTGATTAGTGCATGCGATCTTAATGACCATGGGATCTTGTTGAGAAGATTTACTAAGGTGGCCCTGATGAGAGGGATAAGCGACTGGGTTGCTATCTTTTGGGAGGTAGGGAGCAAATTGTTTCTTGGAAAGGTGTGCTTTTACTAGGGCTAGTGGAACAGTATTGGGCACCCTATGTGAACCTTTAGCCTGAGGCTCCCTTGTTCACCTGAGGTCTCTAACTCCCTGCCCCTCAAGTGATTTTGATAAAAGCAATAATCATGATCATTTGAACACCATCCCTCATATACAAATCCTCTAAAAAAAAACATAATAGGACATCATACTTTAAATATTAAATTGTGTTTTGAATGCATGTGTTGGTGTGTTTTCCAATGTTTTGTCCCTACAGTTATGGATGTATGTTCTTCATTTGTTTTTAAATTGGTAGTTCCAGCATGTTTCTTAGGCTGGCAGTCACTGTCTGAGGGTTCTTGCAATCTGGGCTTTCATAAATCAGCTCTTGAATATGACCTCTCTCCAGTCACTGGAATCCTGGCAAGTGCTTGCTTCAGTGCTAGGGTTAGTATATTTGCAGAGACAAAAAAGAAGACACAAAAAAAAAAATACAAACCATTCCATCCCTGCCTGCCCATGGCTGCACCCCAGCTGCACAGTCACCTTGATCCCCCAACACTGCACAAGTTAAAGTCCCCAATGACACACCTGTACATACTTCCAGATGAGCACAGTAAGTGTGTTTCAGATTGATTTAAGCTGCCATTTCAAGGACACCTTGCTAAAGGTCTTACAAATGAAAGACAGACAGAAAGCTTTACCTGAGCTACCAGGTCCGGTGCTAAACTTTCTGGTGCCCAGGGCAGAAATTATGAAGGGTGCCCCCAAAACCTATCAACAAGCTCTATCTTCTTCAGCCGGCAGTGTCAGCTGGCTTCTCAAGTCTTCTCTCAACCGTGTCTTGCCTGCGTGGGAATAGGAAATTGCTTCACAGAGTGTGGAATGCGGTAGAGAGAAGACTTGAGGAGCCGGCCGGCAGTGCGTGCCTCAGTCACTGACACCGCCACCAACGAATCCAAGGATTGGAGGACCACCGGAGAAGTGGACTAGAGGAGGTTCCGGTCTGCCAGAAGGGGAGGTGAGAAAGAGGGAGACACACATGCCAGACTTCTGGGGGAGGTTGTTGGTTGGATTAGATTGAGCCCAAAGGGGGTGGGCCTGTGTCTATGCCACTGTTGGAAAAGACAGTCGCAAACTCCCCTAACTTAGGAAATCCGCCCAGATACCCGGACAGCCACCTAAAAAGAGGACATATCCAGGGAAACCCAGACATATGGTAATCCTATTCAGTGCCCTTAGGGACATGCACTGTGCCCTAGTCTCAGGCACTGACTCTACTGGTCCCTTACCTTGCTCTCTCTAGCCTGGTGAGTCTGTTTCTTGCTCCTCCTCCCTGTAAGGCAAAGAAGTCTCCATTTTGGCTCAGTGTATGCTGCTTTGTTTTGCTTTGCCTCACTGCTCCCTTGGAAAGCAGACTCTCTTTTCACCACACTTTTTCTAAGTCCAACATCCCTCTTTTTTGACTAACTTCTCAACTACCTCAGTTTATATTCTACATTACTCCACTTCTCCAATAAACCAACTCATTCTTCAGACATTCCATATCCACTTTTCTGAGATTGTCAGCCTGTCAGCAATTGTAAATATCCAGTTCAAAGACTTTCCTGTTCTGGCAGAAGGGCCTTCTGAGTTCCAGCTACTGCAGCAGTAAGTTATAGTTTTGCTTATTCTTGCAATAAACATTTGAAATTCTTCCTTATGGATGTTGAGCTGCTGGTTTAGCTGGCTGCCTAGTAATGCATGTGAACATATTATGAGGACAGAGCAATGTGCGTGTAATAAAGAAAATTTCCGAAAGTCACTTACCCAGGTAAAAACTGTTTACCCTCCCTGGAGGTAAACAAATGTATGATAGTTCTTTGAGTTTGTGTGATAGTCAGGTCCTGTTGTTTTGCTTTGATTGCCCCTGCTCTTTTCTGCCCTTAGAAGGCTGAAGCCAAGGATATATGCACACATCAGATATATGTTAGCAGCAGAATCACTATTTTGAATAAAGATTGTATCAGGACCTGGAGAAGCATACATATAGATGTGTGTCTGTAATGCTTAAAATATGTATTCCGTGCATTAAGGAATCCTGAAAATATCTGCAGTTGAGCACGTTGCTCATCCTATATAATAATTCTCACCTCCAACATTCTGTGCTTGGGACCATGGCTCCCTGGCTGGAGGTGGTCTGCGAGGCAGACATGCATGGACGTCACGACAGATGATTCCAAGGCAAGGGGAGGAGTAGGGAAACACACGCAGCGTGTTTCCCTACTCCTCCTACTGCCTCAGAATCATCTGTCACCCCCCGCGCTACGGCCCCCTCGAACCCCCCTTCCGCGAACCTGTCGATCCCCCCCGGACCGCCGAAAAACGCCCCCCCCTCCGCCGCCGTTGTGCTCTACCTGTGCTGACAGCCCAAGTGTTGTTCTGCCATTCGCGTAGGTTACTCAATCATCTTCACTAAAAGTTTATCTGCGTGCGTCTGACGTCAGACGCACGCAGAGGAACTTCCAGAGATGATTGAGGAAACTGCGCGAAGGGCAGAACACCACTTCGGCTGTAAGCACAGGTAGCACAACAATGGCGGCAGCGGGGGGGGGGGGCGGTTTTCGCCGGCACGGGGGGGGATCGACAGGTTCACGGAAGGGGAGTTCGAGGGAGCCGTAGTGCAGAGAGGGGGGGGGGGGGGAATTTGCCTGCCTAAGGCCTGTTTCCTTGCCTACAGAAACAGGCCTTTTTTACTAGTCATTTCATAACTATGACACCTCATCCTAATTCTGTTTTCAGTAACACAATCATCTCTGTACCTCATCCCCCAAAGGTTCTTTTTTTTTTTTTTTACTCATAAAACAACATAAGTTGTGAGTACATCATGTTCTCACAAATGAGAGGAAACTGGCATGAACAGAAACCATCCTTCCCCATAAGTTTTAAGGGAAAGGGAAATGATATACCACCTTTCTGAGGTTTTTGCAACTACATTCAAAGTGGTTTACATATATTCAGGTACTTATTTTGTACCAGGGGCAATGGAGGGTTAAGTGACTTACCCAAAGTCACAAGGAGCTGCAATGGGAATTGAACTCAGTTCCCCAGGATCAAAGTCCACTGCACTAACCACTAGGACACTCCTAGAAGATGAAAGAAAAATATTATTTAGCTGGAATAAACTTCAAGCACGGAAGGGCAGAAGTTACAAACTCTTGTGACGTAATATGATCTGGCTGTAGTTAGACTAGAGGGATCTGCATGGGAGTGTGTCATACAAACTGCTAACTTTTCTGAATAGGTAAAAAAAAATTACGTACCAATAATATTACTCTAAAGCTGAAACATATGTATATATATGTGTTGGGATATATTTTGGGGAGAATGAGGTCTACTGGGTTTCCACTGCTGAAAAGACAGGCAGGGGACAGATTGCACCAAGGGGTCCTTTTACTAAGGTGTACTGAAAAATTGCCTGCGCTGGTGTAGACGTGTGTATTGGATGCACGCAGGTCCATTTTTCAGCGCACCTGCAAAAAAGGCCTTTTTTTTTGTAGCTGAAAATAGACGTGCAGCAAAATAAAAATAGGCTTGTGTCCATTTTGGGCCTGAGAACTTACTGCCACCCATTGACTTATTGGTAAGATCTCACACGTTAACCAGGTGGTAGGTAATCATCAACGCGCGTACACTGCTGATTACTGCCCGGTTAGCGCTGTGTGCTGGAAATTTTCTGATGCACCTACTGGATGCGAATAAAAAATGAAATTACCACCCAGGCCACATGGTAGCCAGACGGAAGTTCAGAATTGGTGCACGTTGGGCACACATAGGCACCTACAAGGCTCAGTAAAAGGGCCCCATAGTCTCTATCTTCTTACCTGATTCTTGGTTTTCTGGCTAAGAGGGAAGAGAAGGGTTTCTCTAAATTCTCTAAACAGGGCAAAACATGAGCATAGTTATCTAGAACTGCTGAAAGCTAGAGTCATTAAGAGCTATAACTACTGAGACATAGGTTTAGTGAGAATGTGCTCTAGGTAATGGAAATCCTAGCCAAGGAAGCATGACCTGCAGGATTTTGAGTGGCACATGAGAGGCACCTGGAAGAAGGGATGCAGCAGCTAAATTTCAACTGAAATGGACAGCCCCAGGGAAGGGGTCCAAAAGCTGAGAGGTACCTGAAGCGATTGGCCTCTGGGTGGAAGGGATGCAACAGGTGAGAGACATCCAGAGCGGATGTCCTCAGGAGGAAGAAGTCAAACGGCTGAAAGTTACCTGAAACAACCATCTTCAAATGGCTAACTTCTTGCAATATCGATAATATCACTATAAGCTTCTGCAAGCAAAATAACCAATATGTTGCTACATTTTAAAAAAGGAGGAAAAAGGGCTTCAGTGATGTCTGTCACGTCTCAGATAACTTTGGAGTAATGACTAGACAACCTCTTCACTAACCCTAAAAAAAACCCTCCTTTTATTTTTATTTTACAATTGTTTTTTGTTCTTTTCATGTTACTGTATAGTTCATGTTTTTTTCATATTACTGTATAGTTCAACAAATCCATATTCTTTTGTGTCCGGTACTTATCTCGGTTTAAATGCTGCCTCGCCCTACAGTGTGACACCGTTTCACAGAGGCTTCTTCAGGAGCAGTTGTAAATGCAGCAACTGTACTACTCTATGAATCAAAAAATAATTTAGCATTAACTTCTGTGGCTCTAAGGCTTATTCGTACTTACAGCTACTGAAGAACATATATTTTGAATAGTCTACAGTCAGCTCTTACCGTTCCCTTCAATGTAAAGATTTTCTGATCTAGCAGTTGATTCTAAAATGACAGCTAGACTTTTAAATAGACACTGATACTCATGTACCAATAAAAATGCCGCTAAGTAACTAAATGAAAAAAAGAAAGACAATATCCATTACATATAACAAGATTGTATCTTGAAGAGCTGCTTAAATTTCTCTAGTATAGCATATTCTACACTTCATCATACCTGGGGAACATCAACCCTCTCATGGTCCCAAATACATGTCGCAAACTGTAAAGGATCTAAAAAATATTATCTTGCATAAAAAGCTCAAAAAAAAGGTTTCCCCTGTTGCAGGTACTCAGACCCTGAGGGACAGGAATACCCTACGCCACTGTCGAATGGCATTCGACACGTCAGGAAAAATTTAAATCTTCTGAACACGGAAGAGGAAATCTTTCTTTTTGAATTACTCTTTACGAATGAATATTTTATTCCTGTCAGAAGAGTGAGTCACTATCAAGGTAACTCGAGTTGATATTACATCATTAGAGCTTTCTAAAAACTCTGTCAAATGTAATTCACTTTCTGCGGCTAGCATATCCATAGCTCCCTCTTTCTCATTAATCATACAGGATTTCCCTGAAATATAATATAAATGATAAATTGAATTATCCTCAGGCTTAAAGGTATTCATCACCTCTTGCAAATATTTACTCAGTAGGGCAGTGCTTTTTAGTGCAAGCCCTGGGGTGCCACTGATGTTTCTTGGAGACCTCCAGGGTGGCTCCCATCAACATTCTGGGTTTTTTTTTTCTCACTACTTTCTGCCTTTCTATGCAAGCTTACAAAAGAAAGGGGTAAGCGGATGGGAGGAAGAACAGGATGTTTGAAGAACAAGGCATTTCTCAATAGAACATAAGAATAGCCATACTGGGCCAGACCAATGGTTCATCTAGCCCAGTATCCTGCTTCCAACAGTGGCCAATCCAGGTCATAAGTACCTGGCAGAATCCAAATAGTAGCAACATTTCATGTCAGAGAATGTATTTGGAAACAGTGGCATAGCCACAGGTGGGCCTGGGTGGGCCAGGGCCCACCCACTTAGAGCTCAGGCCCACCCAACAGTAGCACACGTTTAGCGGTAGCTGGTGGGGATCTCAAGCTCCACCAGCTGAAGACTTCCCCCCGATGGTAACGAAAATACTAATTTCCATGATACCAGCACCTGTGCATGCTCAGTTTTCAGCGCATGCCTGCTGCAGACTGCCAAGGTGGAAAAAAGCATTTTCCTGCCAGCTGAGAAATATTTTTGGTGGTGGTTCAGGAGTGGGGGGGGGGGGGGGGGGGGGGGGGGGGGAGAGCACGATGCCCACCCACTTCTTGCCTAGGCCCACCCAAAATCTGTTGTCTGGCTACGCCCCTGTTTGGAAATACCCATGTCCTTGAGAATACCCTCAATGAAACTTTTGAAGGTGGGCTGGAAGGGATGGAAGTTATTGATACACATTGATCAGCAATGTCATGGTCGCACTTGGGAACATATTTGGTGGCTCTCCTTCAGCTCATTTGGATCCAAAGTGGCCATGAAAATTTTCGACAGGGGGTGAGTCTGCATTTCCCTCCCTTCTCCCTCCCTCAGCATATCTCTCTTCCCTTCCTGGTCTGGCCCTGCAAAAATCTGTAATTCCACCCCCCCCCCCCCCCCCCCACATGCTTTAAAATAACTTCCAGTGTTCGCCCGGGCAGTACCAGCAGCAGTGGCACTCATAGGCTGCCTCTGGCCTGCACCAAGGCTTTCTCTCTGAACTGCCCCGCCCTTCAGAAAACAGGAAGTTAAGTACATAAGTATATAAGTATTGCCATACTGGGACAGACTGAAGGTCCATCAAGCCCAGCTTCCTGTTTCCAACAGTGGCCAATCCAGGTTACAGGTATCTGGCAAAATCCCAAAACAGTACAATACATTTTATGCTGCTTATCCTAGAAATAAGGAGTGGATTTTCCTCAAGTTTATTTTAATAATGGCTTATGAACTCTTCTTTTAGGAAATTAGCCAGTCCTTTTTTAAGCCCAGCTAACTGCTTTTACTACATTCTCTGGCAACAAATTCCAGAGTTTAATTACACGTTGACTGAAGAAATATTTTCTCTGATTCATTTTTTACTACTTTGTAACTTCATCACGTGCCCCCTAGCCCTAGTATTTTTGGAAAGAGTAAACAAGCAATTCATGTCTACCCGGTCCACTCCAATCATTATTTTATAGACCTGTGTCATATCTCCCCTCAGCCATCTTTTCTCCAAACTGAAGAGCCCTAGTCGCTTTAGCCTTTCCTCATAGGGAAGTCGTCCCATCCCCTTTATCATTTTTGTCGCCCTTCTCTGTACCTTTTCTAATTCCACTGTATCTTTTTTGAGATGTGGTGACCAGAATTGCACACAATGTTCGAGGTGCGGTCGCACCATGGAGCGATACAAAGGCATTATAACATCCTCATTTTGTTTTCCGTTCCTTTCCTAATAATACCTAACATTCTATTTGCTTTCTTAGCTGCCACCGCACACTGAAGTTTCAATATATCATCAACGATGACACCTAGACCCTTTTCCTGATCAGTGACTCCTAATATAGACCCTTGCATTACATAGCCAGATGGTTTAGAGAGAAAACCCCATGCAGGCCGCAGGCAACATATAAATACACCTGCGGCTGGAACTGCCCAGGTGAAGACTGGGAGTGATTTTAAGGCACAGGGGGAGCGGGAGAGGGAGGAAATTGCAGATCTTTGCCAGGCTAGGATGAGAAGGGATAGATTTGGCATGAGTAAGAAGGGAGGGACTTACAGGGAGTGCGTACACAACACATGCACCTTGACTAGATATGTGATTGGTGGCTCTTAAATAAAAGGTAGTGATGATGCTTAGTTTTAGCAAAATTAAATAAACATAAATTTTTACTTCAGAGAGAATTCTCAAATGTTTTCATTTTTTAATGCGAAGGCAAACTATCCTTAGATAACCAAACTGATTGTACAGAAACAAACATAGATTCTATCTTCTGGAAATAGATTGTCCTC
Source organism: Microcaecilia unicolor (assembly GCF_901765095.1). Classification (NCBI taxonomy): domain Eukaryota; kingdom Metazoa; phylum Chordata; class Amphibia; order Gymnophiona; family Siphonopidae; genus Microcaecilia; species Microcaecilia unicolor. The sequence goes on along the minus strand of NC_044032.1, from coordinate 608,016,886 downwards.
TTCAAGAAACTTATCTAGCTCTTCAAGTCTGCCAAGAAACAGTAGCAGTATAAATTGACTCAGGGGCTTGCAGTAGAGCCGTACACACCGAAAATTTGAGGGTAACTGGGGGGCAGAATGCTGGACTCATGCATACAATGGTGTTGTGGTAAACGCGGTTTTTGTGCATGTCCAAAAAAAAATTGAAAGTGTCGGCACACATCAGCGCCTGTTCTACATCTATATGAGCCTAGCAAAAATTGCTCACACTTATAATTTTAATGAAGTTCATACAGAAGAGCAGGCGCTAATGTGTGCTTTCACTTTTGGTTTTGTTCAGACACATGCACATGTCTGTTACCTCCCGTCTGTCTTCGAACTTTGCAGGGGCTTCCTTCTGGTTGCAAAAGAGACATAACTGGCAGTTAAATCTCACAAAAAATGGCATGAAATTCACTGCACAAACTCTTGTATACTGCCCCAGATCTGATGAAAAAATTCTCATAGTAACCACATGTCAAAAGCCTCTCTGTATTGGGGTTGAATATTCAATGGTCTCATTTGCATTCATTTTAACGCAATGTGTGGTCATGTATTCCACACGAGTTAACAAACCCCGCTCAATCCATCTCTGCATTGCTCAGTGCATACAAGTTGTATTCAACCCTTGGTAACCAAACAGTTAACCTGTCAGTCTTTTTAAATGTCTACTAAAGACATGTCTGCATGCTGAGTTCTACAAGGCCTTAGGAGATCAGGGTGTGGTCCCCTTAATTCAGTGTATGATAATTTGACTTGAGTAGGTTCATTTGGCTCTATGTTGAACCAGATGTTAATAACAGTTCTCCTTAAAGAAGGCAGAGTTTCAACAATGCCTGGGTCTTATACATAGGCGCCCGGTATAAGAGGCTTGGGGAGGCTAAACCTCCCTAGCCAGAAGTGCAGCAAGGGCTGGGCGGGTGCAGCTCGTGAACATCTCCTTCCCGGCTCCCTCCCGGCTCCCTCCCCCCCCCAACTGGTGTGCAACGGTCCCGATCTTTACCCCCGACTCGTGCGGTATCGCTCTCCCCCTCCGCTCCTGTCACGTCGTCTTCCGGCTCCCTCCCCCCGACTGGTGAGCGCCAGTCCTGATCTTTACCCCCCATCCCCCCGACTAGTGCGGTGCCGCTCTCCCCCTCCGCTCCTGTCACATCATCTTTCAACGAGGCTTCCTTCCTGTAGCATCAGCAGCATCAGCAATGATGTAAACGCCGCTGCTTTCAGCCTGCCCCAGAAGCCTTCTCTGGACAGCGTCCCTCCTACGTGGGAAGCTATACAGAGAGTGCTTCCGGGGCAGGCTAAAAGCAACAGCGCTTACATCATTGCTGATGCTGCTGATGCTACAGGAAGGAAGCCTCGTTGAAAGATGACGTGACAGGAGTGGAGGGGGAGAGCGATACGGTACCGCACTAGTCCGGGGAGGGAGGGGAAGCGATGCCAGACAGACAGACCAACCAAAGGGAAAGGGGGGTTGAGAGAGGAGGATGTGAGATGCCACATCGAAGGGGAAGAGGGAGGAAGGAAAGCAATGGCAGGGCATGGGAATGGGAAAAGGGGGGGTGGAGAAAGGAGTAAGAGTGATGGAAGCAAGAAGGGGAGGGAAGAGAAAGGTGAGATACATGAGGGAGAGGAGAGATGCATGAGGACGCTGGTGGAGAGAGAGAGAAAGTGGAAAAGTTTAGGGGAGAGCCAGAGAGAGATGGGGAGAGAAAGAGGGGACATGGAAGAGAGCAGGGGAGAGCCAGAGAGAGATGGGGAGAGAAAAAGGGGACATGGAAAAGAGCAGGGGAGAGCCAGAGAGATGATGCTGGATGGAAGAGGGGTACAGAGAGAGAGAGATTAGTGGAAAGATGGGGGGAGAAAGAGGGGACATGGGCAGGAGAGAGAAGCTGCTGGGGAGAAACTGGGGGAGACCCTAGCTGTCAGACGGAGAAATGCTGAATGAAAGGAGGGAGAAAGAGGGAAAGCTGGAAGGGGGGGGGGCAGAAAGAGGGAAGACACTGGACGTAAGGGTAGGGAGGGAAAGAGGAAAGACAGTGGAAGGATGGGGATAGAGAGGACATGCTGAATGGAAAAGGGTCAAGAGAGAGAACTGTTTAGAAGGAAGGAGATATAGAGGGAGACAATGGATGGAAGGAGAGAGAGACAATAGACGGAAGGATTGGGAGAGGGTAATGGGTAGAAGGATGGAGAGAGAAAGAGGGATGACACTGGATGGAAGGGTAGGAGAGAAAGAGGGAAGGTGCTGGATATGGATGGATGGATGGATGGAGGGGAGGGAAGAGAGGCGAAATCTGGACATGGGTGGAGTGGAGGGCAGGGAACAGAGGAGAAATGTTGGACAAGGATGGAGGGAAGGAAAGACAAAGGAAGTACATGCACATGGATGGAGGGGAGGTGAGAAATGCTGGATATGGATGGAGGGAAAATTGCTGAATTTAAGGGCTGGATCGGAACAATTTGAGGGCAGATGCTGAAACTGGAGAAAGGATAGGGACAGGGCTACAGATGGTAGACAGGACGCATAAGGACACACAAGGACGCATAAAGACACAGGAGGATGGTGGACATGGTGAGAGAAAAAATATCAAATGGAAAGAAGACACTGGGACCAAAGCGAATAGAAAAACTAAATGATCAGACAACAAACGTAAAAAAAAAAGTATTTTATTCAGAATTTATTAACTGGAATATGTCAGCTTTTGGAAATGTGCATCTGTGATATTTTGCATGTAAGTTTCAATTTTTATAGTATTGCTGCATGCTGAGTCTGACTTATTGAGGTAACTTTCCAGTTTTGCCTTCATATCTGTTGTGTCATGTGTTTTTTTTATGTGTAATCAAAGTGCAGTATTCTACTAGTGTGTAGTATTTACAGCCCTTTTGGGGTTTTTTTTGTTTCACTAGGTTTGTTTCACTAGGTTTTAGAGCCCGGTGTAATTACAGTGCTGCCTTTCCACGCATAAGGTTGTAGCTCGTCCTGTCCTTGGAATTAGTGGCGTTATGGTTTGGTAAGGTTATGACTGTGTTTTTGCACAAGTTTGTGTATAGTGTTTTGCAGTGGAGAGATTGTGTATTGGCCTTACTGAGGTGGCACCAAAACATCAGAAAGGGTTTTAGAGCCTAAATCACGACACACTACCTCTTGAAGGATCTACATATAGTCGTTAATAAAAGGAGCTCATTGTGAACACTATCCACCCTAAAAGGGTGTTTTGTGGCTCTACATGAGAATTGTGATATTATGATCCCTTGTTTCATATTGTTGACGGTCTGCATTTTCCATATGGGTGGTATATTGGTGTATTAGGGTCTGCCTAGTGTTATGGTACAGTAAGGTTCTGAGTGTGTTTTTGCACAAATTTGTGCATAGTGTTTTACAGTTGAGCGATTGTGGTTAGTATATGCTTTGAGCAACCACTTTATTCTTTGACATATGATACATATCTAATATCTAAATTTAATAAAAGGTATTGATTGTGATTTTTATTTTTATTTATTTTTTCTGTGTGTTATCAGACAATTATGGATTTAAGCTCCACCCCTGGCTCCACCCCTAACCCCGCCCCCTTTAGCCTCCCCAAACAGTTGGGCCACCAACTGCCTATGGTCTTATAGTCCTATTTCACAGCTTAATATGGATATTAACATCTATGCAAAGGTGCTGGTGGATAGCTTAATGTTAAGTACCTGGACCTAGTTGTGTAAAGAACAAGTGGGCTTTGTACAAGATGGAGATGGATCACAAATGTTAAGAGGATCCTTGCAGGGATAGAAGTAGTGCAGTATAGGTGGGAGGAGTAGCCTAATGGTTAGTGCAGTAGGCTGAGAACCCAGGGAATGGTATAATTCCTACTGCAGCTCCTTGCAAGTCACTTAGACCTCTGTGAGTGGGGCATAAGACCTTTTTTTAGTGGTGCTGTTTTCTGTAAGGTCTAGGCTAAGCATGTATTCTAAATGTCAACCTGTTCTGACACTGTAGTTGTCTTTTCATCCACATGTGGATAGTCCAAGGCCTCTGATCGCCTTCCAAACTCTGGAAGGTGCCATTTGTTTCAGGTTGTCACTTAAATTTAATTTAAAAATGGTCTGACCATGATGTGGGTGTTATTTCAATACTGTTATCCCAGTTAGGCATGTCTGATATACAAGCTATTTGATGGTTCCTCTCCAGATTATATTTTGAATTTGATCTCTTTTCCTTTTATATGTTTTTTTTTTGTTACATTTGTACCCCGCACTTTCCCACTCATGGCAGGCTCAATGCGGCTTACATGGGGCAATGGAGGGTTAAGTGACTTGCCCAGAGTCACAAGGAGCTGCCTGTGCCTGAAGTGGGAATCAAACTCAGTTCCTCAGGACCAAAGTCCACCATCCTAACCACTAGGCCACTCCTCGACTAATCCTTCATGATTTAGAGACCCTTTTCACTTTTGTAGTATTAAGTACAAGAAAATATTGGAATCATCTTTCTGTTTTTATGCTCCTCAATTTTGGCTCTCCCTCCCTATGGTTCTTAGAAACTCTTCTGGTTATCTTCAATTTCATAAAAACCTTAAAACCTATTTGTTTAAGCATTTTCTGTCTTAAAAATTTTATTTTATGTTAATTCATTTTATATTTTACTTAGTTTTTTTTTATTAATTTGTTGTAAACTGCTTTGAACTACTTTTTAAGTGGGAGTTAGCAGGATACAAGAATCACATTACTTACTTACTTACTTACACTCTCCACCTGAAAAGAAAAAGAGCACTTGAATGTTTTATATGCATTTTATCATTTAATACTGGTTCTTTATTGGAGATTAGTAATAAAACATAGTGATGATATATATTAACAAACAGGGTGCCCCACCCCCATCCACCCTAATACATAGCTTTGATGGATGATCTTTGTCAAAAGGCAGTCAAGAAAGTAGTTCAATATACATAAAAAAAAAACAACAATCATAAATGGAACAAACAAACAAGTGTCTGAGCCTTAGCAAGGAAAGGCTAGATATTTTACAAACCAGACTTGTTTTATCTGAACGCGCACAGCTTGAGCAATATTGATACTGACTTTTTTTTTTTATTAAGGATAAAAATGTAAATATTTGAAACTTTGCTGATGTAATTTCATAAAACTTTGCAAACGAGGTATCAGGCTAATCGTAATTGCAACCAAACCAATCTCCAGAACATCCATTGTTGAATAAGGCCATATATAGCCCAGCAAAAAAGTCCTAGATTATGAGTTTGACCACTGTTATCTCTTACTAATATATACTGGTCAGGGGGGGGGTCTGAAGTTAGAGGTATCTCAATGATGTATTTAATGTTTAATAGACTGCATCCTACAAGACTATTTATCACAATTTCTGAAAACATCTAACGCACATTTCTTATTCTACTTTTCAATCACAGTAAACCCCATGTGGGAAAGCAAGTTTGATCCCACCTACTGCAAACAAATGACGGAGGGATGGATAGCCTGTCATTGCGAACCTGAAACCCATATACATGCTGTTAAGAATGGCGTAGACACCTGTGTGGAAATAAGTAAGCATAAATGGAACTCACAGATTACAATTTCAATAAGTTGTTTTAAAGAAGGGTTTTTGATGCCAATGACCACATTACATTAAGCACCTTGTATGTAATAGTACTGAATCTAAATTTAAGGCGTTTTGCTTGTTTTAATACAAGTCCACATATTTGTTGTTTTCAAACATACTCACTTTTATACTCAAGTATTTAAGATTAAAATGGAGTTGTAGAGTGTTTTGTTCCTTGGGTACCTGCTCTACTAACTTTGGCATTTTTGGTGTATTGATATGTCGTAACATATGCTAGATTATGGAGCTTATTTTCAAAAGAGAAAAACATCTTGCACGACTCTCCTTGCATCCTTTGCCTTCGAAACTGATAGAAATAATATACTTAGGTTATACTTCAGATTTATGTCGCTTCAGTTTTTTGGTTCAAGGATACAAGTTTTCCCAGACATCAGTAAATCTACTCAGAGAAGAAGGAGAGAATTTCTGGGACTTAAGCCCCGGATTCTTGCATTAGGTGGAACTTTTAAGCTAAAATTTGCATGTAGATGTCTTATTTCCTTAAGAATGGTTTATTATGTATTCTTTGATCCAGAAAAGTTGAAACAGTTTATAATAGCAAAGGAAAGCGGTGGCGAATCTGCTTCGAGAGCAACCGAAGTTAGCTAAAACCGCAGGCAGAAATCTAGCTCTTACTCTCCTATTGTATTTAGAGAATTTTTTTTCTCTCTTTTACTTTTTCACAATCAATTACCTTATATCTTGATCAATATTGTGGTCTAAGTAATAATGACATTGCTATTTACCCTTGACTATGTAAATGATAGTGAAGGAGTATGTTAATTTTTCTTTTTTTTATTGTATTTCCTGATTTTCTGACATTTATTTTTATATGAATGTATATTTTGAAACTCATAAATAAAAAAAAATAAAAAAAAAAAAAAAGAGAAAAACATCTCAACTGACATGGCATTTGGACATTTTTTCAGATAAAAACGTCCAAATCTCAGTTTTCAAAAATCGAATTTGAAATGTTTTTCTCTGCAGTGCATGCAAATCGCAAGGGAATGTGTTGAGAGCAGTATTTGGGTGTTCCCAAAACTTGGATTTTTTTTTCTGCCATAATGGAGAAAATCAAAAAAGTCCAGAGCTAAAAGTTAGACACTTTGGGCTAGACCTGTTTCAATCACAACAAAGTCACAAAAAGGTGCCCTAAATGACCAGATGATCGCTGGAGGGATTAAGGCACGACTCCCCCTTACTCCCCCAGTGGTCACTGACCCCCTACCACCCCCAAAGATGTGAAACAAATAGTATATACCAGGCTCTATGAAAGCTTCAGATGTTATGGGCAGTCCTTTAGAGCAGCAAGTGTCACATCTCTCGCGGAACCTTGGGGTTAGTGAGCCCTTGGGCCACTGCCGCGGTGCGGCAGCGGCAGGAGACTCACCCAAACACAGACAAGGCAAAACAGATGTACCAGCAAATCCAGGACTGGAACTACCAGGCGGAGACGGCAGCCGAGGCAACTCAAGTTGGAGCAAGCAGGACAGGAATTCAGCCAGACTTCACCTGTGCTTAGCCACCGTTCCTCAGGAGTTGAGCCCCTGATTGCAGGCGGCCGACAGGACTTACCAGACAGGACTGGAAGGCAGAACTGCAGGAAACAGCAGCCGGCTGGCAAACAGCAGGAAACTTCCAGAAAACACACCGGGGTTCCAGGCAGGCAGCAAGCAGCAGAATAAATCATAAAACAAGCTGGGTCAGGGCGGGCAGCAGACAGAAGAATAAACCAGGGGACAAACAGAGTCAAAGACAGAATCAGGAAATAGCACAGCAGCACTGCAGCAAACTCTCGCCAAAGGAAACTCCTCTGAGGACCTCTGTTGCAAGGCAAACTAGAGACCTTCCCAGGTGGTTAATAAAGGCAGCATACAAGGGAGTTCACCAAGTACGGGTACTGCTTAGTTCCAAAAAACTCCCAAAACAATCTGGAAGGCTGGAAGATCCGGACCGGACCAGCATATCTTCTGGAACATGGGAAACGGTAAACCATCAGTTCACAGCAGCTACCAGGTCTGACGACCGGGGGCCGAGGTGACTGAGAGCCAGGAACCTGGGCACCACCGTAACAGCAAGTATGGCCCTGGAGTAGCCTAGTGGTCAGTGCAGTGTACTGTAGAGAAGGGATACCCTGGCTCATATCCCACTTGACCGGTACACTTGTGGTGGAAAGTGTGAGCCCTCCAAAACCCACCGAAAACGTACTGTAGTCACATAAAGGGGCACATAAGAACATAAGAATAGCTATGCTGGGTCACATAGTCCATCTTGCTAGTATCCTGCTTCCAATACTGGCCAATCCAGGTTATAAGTATCTGGCAGAAACCCAAGGCATAAGGCCTATTTTAGTGGTGTACAATTGGGTATAGTAAGCTTTTGGTGGGCTTACTATACAATATAAAGGGGTGATAGTGAGATGTGTACCTGGGAGCTTTTATATGACGTCCACTGCAGTGCCACCTAGGGTTCAGGGCTGCCGAGAGGGGGAGACAGGAGGGACAAAATTCCCCGGGCCCGGGTCTCTGGGGGGGGGGGGGCCCGGCACCGCCGCCTCAGTCCGGCCTGCCCGCCCTCCATCACTTCCTGGCATTGAATTTAAGTGCCTCACCTTCGAAAAGCGCAGCAAGCAGCGGCAGACCACTCCTTCCTTCCGTGTCCCGCCCTCACCTGACATAACTTCTGCAAGGGCGAGACACAGAAGGAAGGCGTGGTCTGCCGCTGCTTGCTGCGCTTTCGAAGGTGAGGCGCTTAAGGTCAGTGCAGAGGGCCCGGGGGTGGAGAGAGGGCCCGGGGGCGGCCTTGTCCCGGGCCTGGCCCAGTCTCTCGGCGGTCCTGCTAGGGCTCCCCACTGCTCTGCTGGGATGTCTGTGTGACCAGGTGTTTTCCCCTTGGATAGGTTTTCTTTCTTTCTTTTTTTTTTTTTTTCAAAAATGTCCTAAAAGATAGATGCATTGAGCACACAAACATCTTAAAAATTGCCATTTTTGAAACAAAACGTTGGACATTTTTCTGGTTTGAAAATGACCATGTTTGCTACTGAATTTTTGGATGTTTTTGCTAAATCATCCAAAATCAGATTTAGACATCTTATTGAAAATGCCCCCTACACTACTCTACATTAGAATTATAGGCAGCCTTCATTGAATAGAAATTCATCTCATCATGCTTTACAACAGAACAAAGGAGGTCATTTGATAAGTATCTGCATGTGTAAATAACTACATGTACACGTACAGATTACCATATTAAAGCATGGTTGTAACCTGGATTGGGCCACTGTTGGAAACAGGATGCTGGGCTGGATGGACCTTTGGTCTGTCCCAGTATGACGATACTTATGTTCTTATGTTTTATATTTAATGCTGGTGTGCTCTATAGTTGGCAACATCTCTCCTTTGCTGCTCAACACTGGCACTCGGTGCATGCTTGTTTTCATACATGCGCAAGAAAACTGAGCATGCACTGGGTGCTAGTGTTGGGTGCCTATGAAGGGCTGTTGTCAACTGTGAAACTGTGTTGAAGAAAGTTTCTGTCTCATTCAAGGAGGTTTACAGTTGGCGGGGCTTGGGGATCCCCACCAGCTCAGGTATTTAAAGTTCTGAGTTGGGGAAATCAGGATGTGGAGATTACATATGCCTGACCAGTTTTCCCAGTGGCCCACCTAAAATTTGAGGTCTGACAATGCCTCTGTTTGGAACACCTCTGACCCACCCATGCTTCCTTTTTGTAAGTTAAGGATAATGGATTTAATGCCTTTCTACCAGTATATTTATTTATATTTACTTAAAGCATTTATCGGCCTCGTCCACTGTTCCAACAACCTGTGTGTCAGGCAGCAAAAAAAGCAACAGAAAACTACATTAGCATAATAAAATAATATGAATATATATATAGAGAGAGAGAGAGAGAGAGAAAGAAGGGGCAGGACCCAAGCGGGCACGAAGAGAGCCCGAAGACTGTAATAGAGAGAGAGAAAGAAGGGGCAGGACCCAAGCGGACACGAAGAGAGCCCGAAGACTGTAAAAAAAGCGTCTCTTCACTTTTTTATTCCCCAAAGAACAAGCAGGAGTCTGTCTGTCAGAGTGCAGTAGGCAGATTGTTCCACAGAGCAGGGCTGGCAAATCCAGGAAACTTGGGAATATGCCTTCAACTACTGAGCAGCTAATAAAGAGGAAACAACTGACTAACTGACAAATGTCAGCTGTAGACAATCAATATCCAATCAGGAAGCAATTCTAGAACAGGATGCATTCATTTAGGAGCCTATCCTAGAACAGAACCTAATGCCTAGGTTCTGTCATAGAATACTAGTGTAGCCTGGTATCTACACACCTAACGTTTAGGCGACCGCACTTTCAACAGCCATAGAACTATAATAAGTTTGGGGAGATAAATGCTTCAGGGATGCGCATAACTTATAAATCTGGTGCTACTTGCTGCAGCCTCCCAGGATAAATCCTGGTCCCAAACCAACAAATTTGATGTATGCCCTTTCCACCCAGATTCCCGGGCTTATACCAGGCAGTTACCTAGGTGTGCAGACAAGGGGATACACTATGGTGCTGTACAATGTAACAGAGAACTTAGGGAACACCTCCACTAAATTATGCACAATAACAGTCAAAAATAACGGATGATAATCATAGGTTGTGAGATAAATTTATCGATAATGGAGGAGAAGAAGACCTCAGACCTGTGATAACTTTGATCAATAAGATCACATCGATATAGTCACCTCAATCTAATCACTGGTCTTCTACCAACCTCCTCCCTGGGTGTTTAATTCATGCGCTTCTAACGTTTATAGTGCTATACATCACAGCCAAAATATAAACCACAGCTACTTAGCTTATTGCTGCTTGATTAAGGGCCTCCCCAATGGTCCCGTTTCGCCAACTGGGGCTTCATCAGGGAGAGAAAACCCCGCAACATCAGTCAGACTGTGGAAAAAAACTAGCAAGCCAATAACGCCGCCAGAAAAAAACGTAATTGTAAATGCCCTATGAAGAGAAATTTTATGTGGGTATTGAGTTTGCTTGTAATGTTGTATAATTTGTTTCAGTTTTTATTATTGTACTTGCGATTATGTAATCCACCTAGAACTTTTGGCGATAGAGCAGAATATACATTTTTTAAATAAATAAATAAAGTAAATAATAAAATGTTTATTGGTTTCAAATTTACCCAACTGCAAAGCAATTCTCTCATATCATTTTGCATGATGCCACAAAGTATAGACCGCAGTTCAATGACACCCCTGATAGTCTAGAATTTTGCAGCTTAATAATGATACACACCGTTTATAGGGAAGGGGAGAACAGTTCTAAGTTGAAACAGCAGAAACAGCACAGAACAAGGCTGCAAGGAAGGTGGCATCCAGAGAATCTATGGGGCCCTTTTACAGAGCAGCGGTAAACCCAATGCGAGCTTACCGCTCGCTCTTACGGGACTACCACCAGTTCAACGCGGCTGCCGGCAGTAGTCCCGCACCGAGCGCACACCATTTCCAGGGAAACATAAAACCCCTGGAAATGGCTTGCATGGCGATAACACGGCAGGAGCTCTTATTGCCACCACAGTGGGTGGCGGTAAGGGCTGTCTTCCACAGGTGTGTCACGGGTCTTTCTTACCCGCTGTAGTAAAAAGGGCCCTAACACACAGGAAAAGCATCCACCACCATTAGCACAGGGCCCTTTTTCCTGAAGCTTGGTAAAAGGACCCCTATATGAGGAAACAGGAATGAGAAAAGCCCATGGTTCAAATGGGCGGGTTATTCCTACCTGAGTGGTAGAAAAATTCAAGTCTTTTATATTTGTAATAACTAATACTAAATACAATTTTCAATGGAATCTCCCTGTATCTTTATCAGGTTAAGATTATGTCTCAATCAACCAATCAAAATGTATGTTTAATCTGCCTTTGGAAAGCTCAAGGCGGAGTACGACATTAAAAAAATCAATAAACACATAAACCTATCAATGATCGTTTGACTACTTGAATTGCTAGAGCTGCAGATTAATATTGCTGAACCTCACTTAGCTGAAAACATAAATTTACAATCCTACCTATTTTAAAACACGAAGTCCTTTTAATTTCAGCAGTAAATTAGCACATCCAGGATGTGTTGTTATCATTGGATAATTGGTCCCCTAAGGAACTAGAAACAGACAGTTGTCTCATACTATGGAATACCTTGGAGATATGATTATTTCATAGAAACCACACACCCTCCACATCATGTATTTTTACCTAATTATATTGGATATAAATATGTCATGCTACTAATAAGGGATCATTCATATTTCCAAAATGCTGTCTTGATATGCAAAAATTAATAGAATCTCTGATATGTATTTATTTATTTGTTATATTTGTATCCCACATTCTCCGAGGACAAGCAGGCTGCTAGTTCTCACGACTGGGTGACGTCCGCGGCAGCCCCCACCAACCGGAAAAAGCTTCGCGGGACGGTCGGCACGCAGGGCACGCCCACCGCGCATGCGCGGCCGTCTTCCCGCCCGTGTGCGACCGCTCCCGCCAGTTCCTTTTTTTCCGCGTCTGGAGAGAGTCGTGCTTTGCCGCTCTCTCTGTTTTCAGCCGCCGGAAAGCCGTTCGCGTTTACGCGAATCGTTTCTCTTTTTTCTATTTAAGTTTTGATACACCGCCCGGTTTCTTTAAAAAAAAAAAAAAACCTGAGCGTGTGGAGCACGCGCTCCCCTTTTCCCTCGCTTCTAGCGGGGACGCCACGTTGCGGCCTAGTGGCCGCACGGTCGTTTTTCCCTTTTTCGAGGTGTGATTTCCGCCACCATCGACGACTTTGACTTCGCCGACGCGATTTTTCCGTCGATGTCCTCGAAGGTCCCGAGTGGATTTAAAAAGTGTGGTCGGTGCGGCCGGCCGATCTCGCAGACCGACACCCACGCTTGGTGCCTCCAGTGCCTCGGGCCGGAGCACAATCTCAAGTCGTGTCCCCTGTGTCTCGGTCTCCGGAAACGGACTCAGGTTGCGAGGCAAGTTCTACGGGACCGTCTTTTTGGAACTTGCGCCGGCCCCTCGACGTCGACCTCGACGGCATCGGTATCGACGCCCGGTCCTTCGGTACCGGTATCGATGCCCGAGACATCGGCACCGATGGCATCGACCCCAGGAGAACAGGGCCCGCCGGTCCTCCGGTGAGAGTGGAGGTGAGAGGCCGCGTGGGCAGTCGGCCCCGGTCACTCCCTCGGCTCGTGGCCCACGAGACCGAACCCTGTCTGACCTGGTCCCTCGAGACCCCCTCGGTGGACCTTTTCGCCTCTCAGACCAACCACAAGCTGCCTCTGTTCTGTTCCAGACTACAGGCACACGGCAGGCTAGCGTCGGATGCCTTTCTCCTCCATTGGGGGACCGGCCTCCTGTATGCTTATCCTCCCATACCTTTGGTGGGGAAGACCTTACTAAAGCTCAAGCAAGACCACGGCACCATGATTCTGATAGCGCCCTTTTGGCCCCGTCAGATCTGGTTCCCTCTTCTTCTGGAGTTGTCCTCAGAAGAACCGTGGAGATTGGAGTATTTTCCGACTCTCATTTCGCAGAACGACGGAGCGTTGCTGCACCCCAACCTTCAGTCCCTGGCTCTCACAGCCTGGATGTTGAGGGCGTAGACTTCACTGCGTTGGGTCTGTCTGAGGGTGTCTCCCGGGTCTTGCTTGCCTCTAGGAAGGATTCCACTAAAAAGAGTTACTTTTTCAAGTGGAGGAGGTTTGTCGTCTGGTGTGAGAGCAAGGCCCTGGAACCTCGTTCTTGCCCTGCACACAACCTGCTTGAATACCTTCTGCACTTATCAGAGTCTGGCCTCAAGACCAACTCAGTAAGGAATCACCTTAGTGCGATTAGTGCTTACCATTATCGTGTGGAAGGTAAAGCCATCTCTGGAGAGCCTTTAGTAGTTCGATTCATGAGAGGCTTGCTCTTGTCAAAGCCCCCTATCAAGCCTCCTACAGTGTCATGGGATCTCAACGTCGTCCTCACCCAGCTGATGAAACCTCCTTTTCAGCCACTGAATACCTGCCATCTGAAGTACTTGACCTGGAAGGTCATTTTCTTGGTGGCAGTTACTTCAGCTCGTAGGGTCAGTGAGCTTCAAGCCCTAGTAGCTCATGCTCCATATACCAAATTTCATCACAACAGAGTAGTGCTCCGCACCCACCCAAAGTTCCTGCCGAAGGTGGTGTCGGAGTTCCATCTTAACCAGTCAATTGTCTTGCCAACATTCTTCCCCAGGCCGCATACCCGCCCTGCTGAACGTCAGTTGCACCATTGGACTGCAAGAGAGCATTGGCCTTCTACTTGGAGCGGACACAGCCCCACAGACAGTCCGCCCAATTGTTTATTTCTTTCGACCCTAACAGGCTAGGGGTCGCTGTCGGGAAACGCACCATTTCCAATTGGCTAGCAGATTGCATTTCCTTCACTTACGCCCAGGCTGGGCTGGCTCTTGAGGGTCATGTCACGGCTCATAGTGTTAGAGCCATGGCAGCGTCAGTGGCCCACTTGAAGTCAGCCACTATTGAAGAAATTTGCAAAGCTGCGACGTGGTCATCTGTCCACACATTCACATCACATTACTGCCTCCAGCAGGATACCCGACGCGACAGTCGGTTCGGGCAGTCGGTGCTGCAGAATCTGTTTGGGGTGTAAATCCAACTCCACCCTCCAGGACCCGAATTTATTCTGGTCAGGCTGCACTCTCAGTTAGTTGTTCTTCGTAGGTCAATTTCCTGTTGTACCCTCGCCGTTGCGAGGTTCAATTGACCTGGGTTCTTGTTTTGAGTGAGCCTGAGAGCTAGGGATACCCCAGTCGTGAGAACAAGCAGCCTGCTTGTCCTCGGAGAAAGTGAATGATACATACCTGTAGCAGGTGTTCTCCGAGGACAGCAGGCTGATTGTTCTCACTTACCCTCCCTCCTCCCCTTTGGAGTTGTGTTTCATATTTTATTGCTTGTCATTCAACTGGCGGGAGCGGTCGCGCACGGGCGGGAAGACGGCCGCGCATGCGCGGTGGGCGTGCCCTGCGTGCCGACCGTCCCGCGAAGCTTTTTCCGGTTGGTGGGGGCTGCCGCGGACGTCACCCAGTCGTGAGAACAATCAGCCTGCTGTCCTCGGAGAACACCTGCTACAGGTATGTATCATTCACTTTATCCCAAACAAGCTCGGGTTCAATGTGGCTTACATTCAAGAAAAACAACAAAAATATGATAGTCAGATATTATTTAACATATTAGGAATAATTGTGCGTTTGTCATGAAGCTAGGCTAGACTATTGGTTATATTGAGAGACAGCAACTTTAGTTCATTGTCTTTTGATAAGATATGTACTTAATAGAACAGCCTTTAGTAATTTACGGAATCTCAGATAATCTTCTAAGTACCTTAATTGCTTGGGTAGAGAATTCCAAAGTTTGGTACTCTGATATGTGAAGCCTGCAACAAGGATTGATTTGTAAGAAAGATATCTTTCAGACAACAACAAAAAATCTTTGATAAACAGATGAATACAATAATCACAAATCACTTTCACTGATAATATCTCTGGATCTCCTAATATGTTGTCTCTTAGATCAGTGATTCTCAAACCTATCTTGGGGGACCAACTCAGGATATCCCTAATGAATATGCATAAGAGAAATGTGCATATAATGGAGGTGACAGGCATGCAAATCTGTCTCATTCATAGTCATTAGATATTTCCTGAAATCTGACTGGCTGGTGGCCTCCCCAGACCAGATTTGAGAACCACTGTTTTAGAGGGCAGTTCTATAACTGTGCTCTGTATGAACCTATTCTGTTAAAAAAAAATGTGAGCATCTGCTTTCCTTTATAGAATACCAAGCTAACAAGTTAGACATCAGCACTTGATGCCACTGAAACATGCATAACTTGTAATCACTGTTCCCTCTAAGCTGAGCACGAGTCCTCCAACCACAGTCCTGCCAGTAGGGGTGCTGTTTTGCTATCACATTTTCAATAGTGAGGGACAGACAAGCTCTACGGGAATCTAGGCCTGTTCCTAGTGAGTGCAAACATGATATTGAATTACCACCTCCTACTGGTAGCAGTGCAGTTGGAGGACACCCACTCAGCTTAGAGGGGATAGTGCTTGTAGTATTCTGTGCACAAATTTGCATGTAATCCTGAGATGGGCATGCAATATAATTGGCTATTGAGCCATTAACAAGCAATTACTGGATGCTAACATTCAATTATTGCCATTAATTGTCACCAATTAGAAGTTGCATATGCACTTGCCTTCTGGTAGCCCAAATCCTACAGCATACACCCCTAAAGGGGGCACAGCCATGGAAGGAGCATGGGCGCGTCAGTGGTGTTTGATAATTTGGGCTCAGTGTTACAGAATACTGGGGTTACATGCCCAACTTGTGCATCAGGATTTACACCAAGTTTTAGCTGGCATAAATCATCTTGCCCAAAGTTGATTGCGAGAATCAGCTCTACATGTGATTCTATAATGAGTTCTCATCCTAGAGTACCCTTTACAGAGTAGCACTGAACTCCAAGTTTTCCAGGCACCTAATTTTCAGTAGCAAGAAGTAGGAAAGGTAGGCTCTTCTAAAAACCAGAGGAGACGTCTATAAAGAAACAATTCTTTATTGCAAGCGAAGTGAAAACGACTGAACACAGCTGTGTTTCGGTGCTAGCTAGAGCACAGCTGTGTTCAGTCGTTGTCACTTCACTTGCAATAAAGAATTGTTTCTTTATAGACGTCTCCTCTGGTTTTTAGAAGAGCCTACCTTTCCTACTTCTTGCTTCTGCAACCTTTTACGTAGGAACCAGTGTACCTCCACCCCTTTGGGGTGGTTTTCGTTACCTAATTTTCAGTGCCATTTATTGAATCAGGCCCTATCTGCCGGATTCTATAGATCACGCCTAGTGTTCTGCGCCAAACTCTAAGCATATTCTATAACAATGTGCATAACGTAATTGGCTTAACAAGCCAATCCGCATTTTTAACAGCACTTAAGAAGCAATAAAGAGCACTAATTGACAAGAATTAGAATTTACGTGCACAACACGCTAAGCATATGCTGTAACGCACAGCGCCTAAATTCCAATGTGCAGAGCCAGAAAGGGGCATGGCTATGGGTGGGAAAATGGGCATTTCAAGGGTGTTCCAAAATTTATGTGCACTGTTATAGAATATGACCTTTTGTGCCTAAATGTATGCACCAGTCTTAACACCATCTTTTCCTTTGTGCATAGTTCTAGGCGCTGGGATATCAATTAAACATATTCTATATACCACGTCTAAATCTAGGCATGGCTTATAGAATACACTTAGGCAGAAATTTATTCTGTGTGGGTTTCTCAGGCACCATATATAGAATCTAGCCCTATGTGTGTAAATAACAATCCTGCCCATGCATATGCACTCTTGCAAATACACACTATGGAAGCTAAGCGCATATTTACAGAATAGCACATAAGCAGAATATTTGCAATTACACACACAAGTGTGCACATGCATGTAAATGCCATTATTCTAAACATTTACATGTGCAAATGTTAATACCTGTAATACAGAATTATCCCCTTAGGGGGAAGTATCTCCAAATGCAGAGACAATGACAATAATGCACCTTACTCCTCAGCTGGGGAATGCTGAGTATGATCACAATCTCTAGTCTTATTGAATAGAGCATAGCTCCTTCTGTATATGAACATTACGGCACACCATGTGATAAATGGGACAGCTGCTAAACACATACAGGGCAAGTCTATAAGTTGTTGCCTCAGGTTATGTGCTCCAATGCTGTGTGCTTAGTAGCACATATATAATGGCATCAAAATGCTAGGCTTCCATTGTAGAATACTAGGGAATGCCAGAACTGGCACGTGCATGTTTAGACATGTCCTCCTATGCCGTATCAATGGCAGATGTAAGCTGGTGTGCCAAAGTGGGCCAAGAGGTACATATAGGGCTAGATTCTATATTTGGCACCTGAAAACTCCATGTGGTAAAAAAGTACACATAGACGTATTCTCTAAAGTACACCTACATTTTATAGAATCAGCTTTTAAATTTCCATGTAGTATATAGAATTACGCCGAACACTACTCCATGCGACCAAATTTGGTTGCGTCCATTTAGGCCATATTTTACTTGGCATAAATCCCGACACCTAAATTAGGCACTGAGCCAGTGAATTCTATAATAATGCGCATAGATTGTAGAAATGCCCACGTCCCACCCATGGTCATGCCCTCTTTTCAACTATGCAACTTAGAATTTATACACACCACATTACAGAACACACATGTGCGTGTAAATCTCAATTTATGCCAATTAGTACTAATAATTGCTTGCTTAGCAAGTTAAACAATTAAGTTATACGCCTTTTTATTGAATACGCTTCAATTTCTACGTGAAAATCAAGGTGTGATTATATAGAATTTGGGGAATAATTTATACCTGTGAGACACCCATGCTTAACCCTCATGCAATATGACATTAAGGGTCATTTTCTATATATGGCGCCTAAAAAATCCACGGGGATTTAAGCATATTCTATAAGATTTAGGTGCAGTTTATAGAATATGCTTAGTCAATACCATAGAGCCTAAATGTACACACACCCATTTATGCCAATAAAAATCTGGTGTAAATCCATGCGTGTAGATTAAGGCACACTGACCTGTATTCTGTAATTAAGTACAGACATTTTGGCATAGCCGCAAAATGCCCAAAACATACCCCTTTTAAACTACGCACGTTTATTTTGAACTGTGCGCTTTAGAATTTAGGCGCAGTTCTTTATAGAATACGCTTAGCAATTTCCACACATAAATTCTGATAATTGCCAATTAGTGCTCCTTATTGCTTGTTATGTGCTGTTATGAACGCCAATTAGCTTGTTAAGCCAATTAAGTTACGTGTGGTGTTATAGAATCTGCACCAATTTTGGCGCCTAAATCTAAGCGCACTATATGGAATCTGGGGATAAGGGCCCTGTTTAAAAACACTAGTGCACCTTAGTAAACAGTGCCCCATAGCATCTAGTGCATATAGGGGCAATTAATGATAATTTTGACATTCCAAAGTGGCTTGTACCACTAGGCGCATGCATACAGAACTGCCTCGAAAGTCCTTCTAATACTTTTAAATAGTACCGATGCAAATTTGCTAATAAACAAATAAATCATCTCCCTTTTTCTCTTTCCAAAAAGAATAGATTAGAAAAGGGCAGCTAGTCGATTAACTGCTGAAAATCTTTGAATAATATTTTTGCAACTCATCCTGAATGCCACAGTTGCATCCAGATAATCAGTAAAAAAAAAAAAAAGGCAAGCTGCTGAAGCTGCATTTAGGAACTATTGATGAAATGAAAGTCATCTTTTCACAGCAAAAATAGTCAGAAAATGCCAGTTTGCAAATGATGTTGTTCAGTTGCATTTCTCAGAATATTCTTTGTAAATGCAGCCATCAGTTATGGGTTTCCAGCAGCTACGCGGTGGATTTCCTAGGGCAGTCTACCAGCTTTTAATGGACAGTGCCAGTTCTGATGGGGAAAAAGTTCATTGTGCTTTTCTACTCAGCTGATGAACAGAGAAATTATTTTGAAATGCATAATTGACTAGCTTTAACTCCTGTTTCTCTTCTGAAGATAATGTAAAGGAGGGAGGATACTGCAGCTTGAAACCCTGCCCGGAGGAGTACGGATGCAATGATAGTCAACCCTATCGATATGATTGCATCAAAGACAAGCTTGTTATACCAAACTGGGTAAGACATTGTTTTAGGTCTCTCTGTAAATCTGTTCACACCTTTTAATTCCCTGTTCTTCTACTGGGCATTAGAAACAACTGTTTGACGTTTGAGTTAGGCCCTTATTAATGAACCCGATCAGTGTGAAGAAGTAAATGAAACAATGCTGTTTAGGTTTTTAGCATAATTCTTTATCATAACATGATCTTGAGTCTCAGCCAACATTTGTGAAAACCTCGAGGATATAAATGAATTCTGTGTGCCTGCTTCATGTAAATGTGTTATTTTAATTATACCCGTGCATTGAGTTTTCCCAAATGTTGCATATACATTCATGGATGCAAAATGACAACATTACAAACCCCTAAGGCAAATTCTAGCTTCATGCACTCAATTACATTCAAACATTTCCCCACACATTCTCCATATTACGCATATACAGAGGGTCATCTTCACTCAGTTTAGAGATCGCAAGTTATGCAGAAATTTCGTTTTAGAGCTGTGTACTGATGGCTAAGTGCACAGCTTCTAACACAAATGTAATGCCCAGTGGCGTAGCCATAGGTGGGCCTGGGTGGGCCGGGGCCCACCCACTTTGGACTCAGGCCCACCTAAAATTGTGACAATCTTGCTGTGGCTGGTGGGGATCCCCAAACCTTGCTAGCTCAAGATTTTCTCTCCTTGGGCAGCCAGCACTCTTCCAAATGTCAGCCGGAAGCATTTGCCTTAAGCTGACGCTGAGACCAGCCCTTCTGCACATGCAAAAGCACTGAGCATGCACGGCTGCTGGCAGCAGCCTCAGTTTGAGGCAAGTGCTACCAGCTGCTGTTTGGAAGAGGAGGAGGAGGAAATCTTCAGTATTTAATATTTAAGTATTTAATATTTGGGGTTTGTGGGTAGAGAGGTAGAGAGGGGTGGAGAGAAGAGCAAACCAGAGGGGGACTGGGGGGGAGCAAATGCCATGCCCACCCACCTTGGGCTCAGGCCCACCCAAAATTGGCCATCTGGCTACGCCCCTGGTAATGCCCCATTTTTGTTCGCAAATATAGCAAGCTAATCATATGCAAATTTGATGCACACAGAACATGTGAACTAATCAGGGACAGCACGCCAACAAATGTGTTAAAGGTTCAGCAGTAAGAGTATCTAGTACTGTGCACATGTCTGAGCAAAACAAATTGTGTCAGCACTAGGGGTGGGCATTGAGGGCTAGATTCTGTATATGGCGCCTGAAAATTCCAAATGGAAAAAAATATGCCTAAGCATATTCTCAAAAGTACGCCTACATTTTATAGAATAGGCTTAAATTTCTGCGAGGTATATAGAATATGCCAAGCGCCTCTCCACACGACTAAATGTAATCGCAACCATTTATACCATGTTTTACTTGGTATAAATCCAGGTGCCTAAATTAGGCGCAGAGTGGGTATATTCTATTACAACGCACATAGATTTTAGAAACACCCATGCCCCGCCCATGGGCACAACCCCTTTCCAACTATACGACTTAGAATTTATGCACACCACGTTACAGAACATGCTTAGCGAGTTGTGTGTATAAATCTTAATGCCAGTTAGTTCTGATAATTAACAGCACTGATTAACTAGTTAACCAATTAAGTTATGCACATTGTTATAGCATACGCTTCGATGTCTGCGTGGACATTTAAGGCATGATATATAGAATCCAGAAGTTAGTGCATTATTTATTCTATTAATTGTTCAAAATTTTAACTAGTATTAAATTTTTTAATCCTGATCAAAATGTTTAAGTCTCCTGTGTTGTCCAGCATTGCGTTCTCTCCCCTAACTATCCTATTTTACCTTGCCATAACATAGCAACGGGAAGGCATCGGCGTCAGTTGCATGTAGCATGTGGGAATTGCTGCCGGAGACCCTATGAAGAACCAGAAAAATGTTAAGATACATTTGGGGGGGGGGGAGGGTAAGAGATGCTGGACCTGTATGTTGGGGGGAGGGGGCAGCAGCAGCAGGAGAGGAGAGAAATGGATATCAGTGTGTCAGGGGTAACAAGTTTAGCAGCGGAAGGGGAAACACTTGGGTGCATGTATTGTCCCCTGCTCAGAATGGTAGATGTGCAGGCTACAAAATGTTTTAAAATAAATAAATATGTACAGAGGAAGGATGCAGCAGGACAGGAAAAAGGTAGGTATGAGTATGGAAGGGAGAGGGAGCAATATGCTATTTGAAGGAAAGGTGTGAATACAACTTTTCATTATATTCTGCAGGTTTAAGAATATTTCCATGCAGTGACAATTTACTAGTACCAAGCCATCCAGCCCAGAGGTGCTATTAATCGTGTAATTAAAAATTTTAATCATTGCCCACCCCTAATTGAATAGCATGTTATGTAGGATCATAAGCCATGATGAGCATTTGTTCAAAAGAATGTTTGGGTCAGTGTTAAAAAATTGAAAAGTATGTGCCCAAAATGCATACGTGATAAAGTGCAATCAACCGTGTGATTACAATTTTTAATTGCACATTTGATTGTGATTAACATTTTTAATCATTGCCCACTGCTAGTTGGCACACATCTGCACATGTGCTAGAATTTTATTCTGCATATACGTATCAGCATTGGGAAAAATAACGATTTAAAAGCGCAAGGCCTTTACTCCGAAAACTACATTGGCTACTAATTATAGCACATATAACCTTTAAGATTGGTTCCCTGGCCTACAGAATAATCTTTAGCCTCTTCCCAGTCTACATGACTAGCCGAGTAGATCTGGGAGTAATTTCAGATAGTTTGTGCAAATTCTGCGATGATTCAAAAGAGGCAAATGAAATTGCACTACTCCTCATTTACCGTCGTCCAGCAGCCTGGTCCAAGGCAGAACGTCCACTTGAAGAGATTACTTCCTCTGCCATGTCACAGTTTTCAAGGATTATTTTCCTGGGATACTTAAACCTACACTTGGAAAATGATGTGGACACCAATGGCCATAACTTCAAATCGTTCCTGAAAGACTGCAAACTAACTACATTTTCCGAGGGTGCAATTCATGAAAAAGGCCATATGTTAGACTTCATGACTTCCTATCCTAATAGCTTGATTACTTCATTCAAATGGAATCAAGAACCATGGTCTGACCACTCTTCCAACTGGATTTTACCATTGATATCTGTATGTAAAGCTCAACCAGACACAAGTCAACCAAACTCAACAAGCCCATTTTCTGGTCAGAGCTAACAAATTCCCTCACTGCCACATCTCTTACACATGGTTTGATCAAATCCCACTGGAATACCAAGGTGAAAGCCATACTAGACAAAATTGCTCCATTTCCCACTAAAAATGTCAAGACAGCCAGAAATTCACCATGGTTTACAGAGGAACTATCCAGCCTAAAAAACGAATGCCGATGCCTTGAAAAGCAATGGAGAAAGAACAAAGATACTACTGCTAAATCCAAATGGAAGTCTGCTTTCCGACGCTACAAAAAGAAGGTAGCTGACTCAAAACGCCAATACTATAACAGCCTGATAGGTCAAGATGATCTTGACAATAAAAAACTTTTCTCTTTATTTAAAACTCTAGCGTCAACTAATAAGGATGAACATTCACAGAAAACATATACCACCGCCCAAGACCTAGCTGATCATTTCACCAATAAAGTCCTCCAAATTAGGTCCGAACTACCTAAAGCTACACCAACAGAGGAAAATAGTCCAACCCGTAGCTCAACCTTAATCACCGGAGATCCTACAACCCAAGGACTGAAGGCTGACCAAAACTGGGAATCTTTTCAACCACTAACAGTTGAGGATGTAAGATCAATGCTGTTGAAATGCTCCTGAGCCAACTGCTCCCTGGTTCAATGCCCAAAGCATCTACTCAAATCCATCCCTATGGAAGCAATAAAAAGGCCGATCCTTTACAGTAGTTACTTCTGAGGGCTCCTCAGGTACCTACTTACATTCCTGTGGTATTTTGCAAGGATCAATTTTATCTTCTATACTGTTTAACCTTTTTGTTAGCCCTCTTGCCTCACTAGTACAGGCATCGGGGATGTGGTTACTATTATACCGATGATGTTTTCCTAATTCGCTATACTACTTCTGATAATCCTGATTTGTACCCATTGCAAACTTGGCTGAAGGAATAGTGCCTAGTTTTAAACCCTGAAAAAACAACAGCCTACTAGCTTACTGGCCTTGCAACTCCTCCAACTATACCTCTTATGCTTTTTGATATCCCTGTTCTTCCTGTTGATAAGTTCAAGTATCTAGGAGTATGGCTGGATTCAAAGCTAACCTCTTCGCAAATTTCATCAGTCATCAAAGCTGGTTTCTTTGCTCTTCATTTGCTTATTTCCGATCTGACGAAGAAGGGCAACCTTCGAAAGCTAATCAAGAAATGTATTAAGTTATGTCCAATAAAAAAGGTATCATCTTATTTTCTTTTCCATGTTTTATTTTGTTTGATTTCTATTGATAACCTTTGCTCTTCAGAAATTGAGATCAGTTCACAGGTCCCTAAGCTTTGAGTCCCTTCACATACTATTCTATGCCTTTGTGGGCTCACACACAGATTACTATAATATAGTTTATTAAGGAGTATCGAAAATTGAATTAAAATGGTTACAGACATTAAAGAACACTGCAGCAAGTACTTTACTGCCCCATGTTTATGGAATGCATTGCCTATTTCCCTTCGATCTGAGACCACTTTGCAGCAGTTTAAGAGTGGGCTCAAAACTTACTTCTAGATACCAGATTCTTTGTTATACCCTTCGACCTGACCACATATCTCATTAATTATTAGGCTTCACTGGCTACCTGCCAAATAGCATATTAAATTTAAGATCCTCCGTCCAATATTCAAAAGCATTTACCCGGCTAGGAAGGGCAGCTGGCCAGTTAAATACCCTCAAGTCGGCTATCCACCGAAATTCATTGGGAGATAACCGGCTATCTCCTGCTGAATATCCCGGTTAGCAGCTAGCCCGATCAGCGGCTATGTCGCATGACATAGCTGGTTACTGCTGATTTTCAACAGCTGACCGGTTAAGTTAAACCCCCGTAAATAGCAGGTCTATCTTTGACCACTAGAACCTAGCCAGCCAGCTGATGAATGTTGGCTTAATCGGCTATGCCACCAAAAAAAGCCCCAGAAATTCAATGCTGGTGGCTGGATACGGCCCTGGAATTGAATGTCCAGGTTTGACGGTGACAGTGGGAGTTAGCCGTTCTAACTCCCGCTGTCTCAATATTGGGGCCCCTATCTTTAGTGTTCAAAGCATTTCATACAGGTACCCTCGATTAACTTGCTACCTTAACTATTCCATTTATTCCAATATGTAGCCCATCAAAGGCTTATTGGGAGTCCATATGAAGAGGTGCTTTTTTTTTGTTACATTTGTACCCTGCGCTTTCCCACTCATGGCAGACTCAATGCGGCTTACATATTATATACAGGTACTTATTTTGTACCGGGGGAAATGGAGGGTTAAGTGACTTGTCCAGAGTCACAAGGAGCTGCCTGTGCCTGCAGTGGGAATCGAACCCAGTTCCCCAGGACCAAAGTTCACCACGCTACTACTACTACTACTATTTAGCATTTCTATAGCGCTACAAGGCGTATGCAGCGCTGCACAAACATAGAAGAAAGACTAGGCCACTCCTCCACGTTTTACTTTACTGCTCCATTTTTATGGAATGCATTGCCTATTTCCCTTCAATCTGAGACCGCTTTCCAGCAGTTTAATGTTGGGCTCAAAACTTACTTTTTTAACTTGCCATTTGAAGGTTTTCTAAATACCAGATCCTATGAGTATCTGTTCATACAGGGCTCTCTGTATTAGGGACATATTTGCAGTTAGCTGTTGCAGAATATAACTGATAGTGTGGTTGTGAAAATCTTGTATGCTTATTAACTGTCCTATCTGATTATGGTGGGTTTTTTTCCCATGTGAGTAGTTTTATTGTATCCTGCCTTGATTTGCCTTTGTGACAAAAGTGTTTTTAGCAAATTTTAATAAATGATAAACGATCTTCAGCCAAAAGGAGACAGCATCCAGACAGTGCAGTAATCAAGAGAAATAAAGAGTAAGAGGGTGAACCAAGACTGTTAAAAGGATATTGTCAGCGCAACAGTAGGCCGAGATCCCATGAGCTTGGATAAGAGAAGTAAGGGGACTAAGGAAGATATCGACCACAGTGAAGTGGAAATGGAGGAGACTGAGAGGATGCAATGGAGACCATAAACAAGCAATCTTTGAGGAAGAGATATGATAGAGGTCTATAAAATAATGAGTGGAGTTGAACGAGTAGAAATGAAGCGTCTGTTCAAGCTTTCCAAAAATACTAGGACTAGGGGGCATGCAATGAAGCTGCAATGTAGTAAATTTAAAATGAATCGGAGAAAATGTTGCTTCACTCAATGTGTAATTAAGCTCTGGAATTCGTTGCCAGAGAATGTGGTAAAGGCGGTTAGATTAGCGCAGTTTAAAAAAGGTTTGGACGGCTTCCTAAAGGAAAAGTCCATAGACCGTTATTAAATGGACTTGGGGAAAATCCACTATTTCTGGGATAAGCAGTATATAATGTTTTGTAGTTTTTTGGGATCTTGCCAGGTATTTGTGACCTGGATTGGCCACTGTTGGAAACAGGAAGCTGGGCTCGATGGACCTTTGGTCTTTCCCAGTATGGCAATACTTATGTACTTATAAGGAAGTGAACTATTTCAGTACTGTACCAGAGAGCCCAAATTTTGATAGCTGAGACAGTAACAATAAATGATCCACAAGAACAAAAGCAGCATAGAGATCTAAGGAAATAACACGAGCACAATTGCAGTAGTGTTTTTAGCGTGCATTACAAATCCACATGCGCCAAATGTTAAGATGCCCATAGAAATATAATGGACATGTAACTGTGGTATTGCCAAGCAACAAGGGGGCTGTCCTAATTAGATTGTAAACTCTGTTGAGCAGGGACGGTTTGTTTGTGTTCAAGTGTACAGTGCTGCATACGTCTAGTAGCGCTATAGAAATGATAAGTAGTAGTAGTAGTAGTAGGGGCGCTACACAGACAATCCAGAATACTTCTGTCTGGCTCCTCTGCTCTGCTTAGAAATATGACCGCATTGCACCACTGTTAATTCAATGTCATTTACTTCCTGTTTCCTATAGAATTCAATGTAATATCCTTATATTGACACACTAGGCATTGCACAGTGGCATTCCACCCTATCTTTCAGAACTGGTCATCCTTCACACTCCAGTTAGGACACTGTGCTCACTACACAATGACTACTACTACTACTACTTAACATTTCTAGAGCGCTACTAGGGTTACGCAGCGCTGTACAATTTAACATAGAGGGACAGTCCCTGCTCAAAGAGCTTACAATCTAATAGACAAGTGAACGGTCAGTCCGATAGGGGCAGTCAAATTGGGGCACTCTGGATTTACTGAACGGTAAGTGTTAGGTGCCGAACGCAGCATTGAAGAGGTGGGTTTTAAATAAAGACTTGAAGATGGGCAGGGAGGGAGCTTGGCGTAAGGGCTCAGGAAGGTTGTTCCAAGCATAGAGTGAGGCGAGGCAGAATGAGCGGAGCCTGGAGTTGGTGGTGGTGGAGAAGGGTACTGAGTGTCTTTTGATCCCTCCAGTATCTCATAACCACCGGGATTTCACAATGCAATCAGCCTTGTTGTTTACAGCACCTTCCTTATGGAATTCCCTTCCTTGACATTTGTGCCTAGAATCTACTTTCATTTAAGACTGCTCTAAAATCCTACCTCTTCCAGCAGGCCTTCCCTTCTGCAGATGGCAGTGGGCAGCTCTCTGCAGCATGAGATCTTAATTTGATTCTTTCTGCTCTCTGACTCACAACGCTTCTTTCCTATCAATTAATGGTGTTCCTTTCTTCATTTGGATTTTTGCTTGTTTGTTTGTTTGTAAACCGCCTTGCTAAGTGCAATGAGGAAAGGCAGAATATCAAGTCTAATAAACCACAAACCATTTATATGTGTTTTATAGCAGTTGTAAATTCTGATATTTAAATGTCCTGCCCTGCATGTTGGCATGCTATATAAATCAGTTCTATGAATGTATGACCTAGCACTGCCCACACCATGCCTCCTTTCAACAGAGAGATTTTTGAGAATAGCAGGCATTTCAACTTTTAATTCACTGTCTTTCTAAAATGGCAGTTTAGATATGGATACAGTGGATAAGCAAATAATAGAAACCTCATAAATCAGGACTTCTCAACCCAGTCTTAGGGGCACACCAAGTCCCAATTGGGCTTTTAGGATGTCCACAATGAATATGCATGAGATAATTTGGCATGCACTTCCTCCTCATGGCCATCTCTAACATCAATCTCTGCCTTTCAGTTTTCTTCTATACATTTTTTTTCTGCTTCTCTATCTAGATATCACTCCTCCTTCTTACCAAGCAGTGCTTAATCTTCATCTTTTTACCTATGGCTATTTACAGCTTTCAATATTTTTCCTTCACCCCACTCCACACTACCATTCCCCAGCGATCTCACCTTCTCCAATCTCTCACTAGCTTCCTCTTTTCTCTCTTCCCTCCTCCCCTCATAACTAGAATTTCCCCTCTCTCCAGGTCCAGCATCACCTTTCTTTCTCCCCCCCCCCCCCATCTAGTGTCTTATATCCAGCATCCCCTCTGTCTCACTAGTCCTTTACATTCTCTCTCTCTGTCTCTCTAGAACCCCTTTACGCCATGACCAGTATCCTCTTTCTATCTCTCTAGTTTCTACCCCCATGTCGAGTATTCTCTCTCTGTCTCTCTAGTTCCCTAATCCCTATCTGTCATCCCTTCTCTCACTTCCTAATCCTCTATCTTCATGTCTAGCATCCCCTCTCTGTTTCCCTTCACCCTATGTCCTGTATCCCCTCTCTGTCTCTCTAGTCTCATATTCCCATGCCTAGCATCTTCTGTCTCTCTAGTCACCTACCCTCATGTACAATATCCCCTCTTTATTATTGAGCCCCCATCCCAATGTCCAGCATCCTCTCTCTTTCTCCATTGCCCCACCCCCATATCCAGCATTATTTCTCTGTGTCTTTAGTCCTTCACCCCATGTACTGCCTCTCCAACATGTCTGTCTCTCTCATCCACACTGCCCAGATGGTCCAGCATCACCTATCTGTATCTCCATTCCCCTACACCCCCTCCTTTGTGGTTCAGCATTTGTCCCCACCTATGTTCCAATCCTCTCCTAGCCACAGCATCAGACCATTCTTCTGACATAGTACCTCCTTCTCCCACCCTACCATCTACCAACACTAGCTCTCATGGTCTCTCCATCTCTCCCCCTCCCCAGTCCATCTCTGCTTTCTGTCAATCTATTCTCCCCTCCCCCTCATGCCCAGCATTTCTCCTTCCTGCTATATACCCCTACCCCTTGTTCAGCATCCCCAGTTCTCCTCCCTACCCATATAATCCAACATCTCTCCTTAACCCCCCCCCCCCCCAATTTGATCTATTATTCTCCATCTTTTTCTTCCCCTCCAGCTCCAGCTCTAGTTGGATCTGTCCAGAGTCCATGCAGTCCTGTACCTCCCTTCCTGCTGCAGCTTCTCCTGCTTACTATCTTGGGTTTTTTTTTGTCTTCTTGGCCTGCCTTGTAAGCAGGAGAAGCTATGGTAGAGAGGGAGGTGCTTGATCTGGAGGTGGAGGAGAATAGCAGCAGTAGCAAGCAGCAGCGAGCAGCTAAGAAACCTGGGGGGGGGGGAGGGCATGCTGTCCCTAAAGCCTCAGTCTCTTCTCTCCCCTTTCAGCTCTCTCCAAGTTCTCCTCATTTGTTTCTCAACCTTTCTCAGATTTCTATGGTTCCTTCAGTCCACTATCTCCCCTCCCACTTTTCTCTTTTCCAGTGCAGCTACAACAACACAAACACAGCAAAAGTAAGGAACTCACTGTTCCTGAAGTAGCTCCTCTCTCCTCCTAACGCATGCCTCTTTTCTACATTAAAATTAGACTAAAAACTTTCTACACATAGAGTAGCATAAAAAAGGTTTGACACTAAAAAGCATCTATATCAAAGCTCCCAATTGTCAATCATAAGACCCAGTATCATGTACACCAAAAAAGAACTTTATAAATTCAGTCCAAATCAATAATTATGAAAAATTCTAGAGGCAGCAAGTACTTTTAGTGCACCCAAAATAGTCAACTCATATTAAAAAAAAAAAGAACTATACTGGGTCAAACCGATGGTCCATCTAGTTCAGTATCCTACTTCCAACAGTAGATAATCCAGGTTACAAGTACCTGGCAGATTCCATGCTACTGACCCCATGTCTACCTTAATAGCAATTTATGGACTTTTCCTCCAGGAACTTGTCCAAACCTTTTTTTTTTTTACCCAGATACGTTGTTTTTACCATGTCCTCTGGAAACAACTTCCAGAGTGAAAAAAATATTTTCTCCTATTTGTTTTAAAAGTATTACTATGTAACTTCTAGTTCTCTAGTCCTTGTACTTTTTGAAAAAGTAAACAGTCGATTCATACTTACCCATTCTAATCCACTCAGAATTTTGTTGACGTTGATCGTATTCCTCCTCAGCTCTCTCTTCTCCAAGATGAAGAGCCCTAACCTCTTAAGCCTTTCTCCATATGAGGAGTTCCAAGAGGAGTTCCATATATGGAGATCCCATATAAGAGGATCAAAGAAGAGCAACCAAAATGATGAAGAGGAGTTCCATCCTCCTAATCATTTTGGTTGCTCTTCTTTGAACCTTTTCTTATTCCACTATCCTGCTTATAATCGAACGAGAAAAACGCCCAAGTTCCGACCTAAATCGGGAGATGGACGTTTATCTCACAAAAACGAATAAAGCGGTATAATCGAAAGCCGATTTTTGGACGTTTTCAACTGCACTCCGTCGCGGATGCGGACAAAGTTTATGGGGGCATGTCAGAGGTGTGGCGAAGGCGGAACTGGGGCGTGGTTATCTGCCGAACAAAGATGGGCGCATTTCACTGATAATGGGAAAAAAGTATGCGTTTTTAGCTAGAATTTAGGACACTTTTCCTGGACCCTGTTTTTTCACGAATAAGGCCCCAAAAAGTGCCCTAAATGACCAGATGACCACTGGAGGGAATCGGGGATGACCTCCCCTGACTCCCCCAGTGGTCACTAACCCCCTCCCACCACAAAAAAATGATGTTTCACAACTTTTTATTTTCACCCTCAAATGTCATACCCAGCTCCCTGGCAGCAGTATGCAGGTCACTGGAGGAGTTGTTAGGGGGTGCAGTGGACTTCAGGCAGGTGGACCCAGGCCCATCCCCCCTACCTGTTACAATTGTGCTGCTTAATGCTTATTAGTCGTCCAACCCCCCCAAACCCACTGTACCCACATGTAGGTGCCCCCCTTCACCCCTTAGGGCTATAGTAATGGTGTAGACTTGTGGGCAGTGGGTTTTGAGGGGGATTTGGGGGGCTCAACACACAAGGGAAGGGTGCTATGCACCTGGGAGCTCTTTTACCTGTTTTTTTGGTTTTGTAAAAGTGCCCCCTAGGGTGCCCGGTTGATGTCCTGGCATGTGAGGGGGACCAGTGCACTACGAATCCTGGCCCCTCCCACGAATAAATGTCTTGGATTTATTCGTTTTTGAGCTGGGCGCTTTCATTTTCCATTATCGCTGAAAAACAAAAACGCCCAGCTCACACATTGTTGAATAAAACATGGGCGTCTATTTTTTCCCAAAATACGGTTCGGTCCGCCCCTTCACGGACCCGTTCTCGGAGATAAACGCCCATGGAGATAGGCGTTTTCGTTCAATTATGCCCCTCTATCTTTTTTTTAATTCAATCATGGTATTCTTCTCAAATCCTGCTTTGCAAAGACATCTCATTTTGCTGCCTGCTGTTTTATTTTTCTTAATGAAATGATTAGATCAGTAAGCTGACATATAGGAAAAGCATACAACTCACTTGCTATTACTGAAAAGCTATGAGTTAAATCCAAATGCATGGAGCCATCAAGCCCAAACACCATCATTTTCCATTTGTTTCTAATATTATTGTCTACATAGCAATGCTATAAGAAGCTCTAAGTCATGTGACACTGGCAGCCATTATCCTTGTTTTATATTTGTTCTATATACATTTATACCGGTAGAAACAAGAGACATTCCAGAATTCTTAGAGAAGGGGAAATTAAGCAGACAGGACTGAGTCACACTGTTGCTGGCAACCTGAAGTTAGTTGCTGGTTCTGATCAGGAATCAAACCCAGGTTTCCCTGTTGGCAATTTCAGTTGCTAAGCAGTGGCCATTCTCCAATACATCAGAGTTTCCTCTCCGAAACACATAATTATAGGGTCTCCCTTAAAATGACTACCATTACTAGGATTTAATCCCTCTGCTATATAAGAAACTTCTTAACTCTGGGTCCATACTGCTGCCAAAAAGTTAAAATCAACTATTGTAGAAAAGGTTTAGCAGTATGGTCATCAAAAAGGTTTGGAAGAAATTTCCACTTGTTTCCTTTATTTAACTGCCTACAAAGTCTTATGGATAGAAATTCCATTTGTGAAGGGAAGAAGTATACTGGTAGGGCTGTACTACCGTCCCCCAGGGCAGAATTCACAGATAGATGAAAAAATATTTACAAAAATTAGGAAAGCTGACAAATTGGACTGCAGTATAATAATGGGTGATTTCATTTGCCAATAAAAATTCAAACAGGAAAAATCACTGTATAAATTCAGAATATCTCAAACAAAATATAGTGTAGTCATTGAATTGTGCCTTTTCTGTTCAGACAATATTAAACTGACACTATAATAATATGGTAATGAAAAAAGACCTCAGAACCAAGGCCCACGGCTACACATCCACCAATAAGGACTCAGGCACATTCAATCAGAGGCCAGAAAAAAAAAACTCCACCTATACTAATATATCAAATATAAATAATAGAGTCCAAAATATTCAACCATGTACTGTGCAAAATATAAAATTAGCAGATTTAAATCCTAAAAATTAACATATTCAAATCACCAAATTAAAAATAATTTTTTCTTCCTTTGTTGTCTGGAAATTTCATTTTTCTAATCATGTTGGTCTCAGTCTTCGGTTTCTGCTGTCTTCTCTTAGTTCTCCTTCCAGGGTCTCCAGTGCATTTGATACTTCTTCTCTCCCCTCATGTCTTCTTTACTTTCTCTCCTATGTCCATCTTGGGCATTGATCTCTACCTCTCAGCTTGCTTTCATTTAATTCTCTCTCTCTCTCTCTCTCTCTCTCTCTCTCTCTCTCTCCCACCACTAAGATTTCACTTCTTCTCCTTACCATCCACTCCTCAATCTCCCTCTTTTTATTGCATCCACCTACAGCTTTTCATCTTTTCCCCTCATCTTAGCCACTATTCTGCATCTCTTTTTCCTCAGCCTTTCAGTAATTTCCTCCTCCCTTTTGTCCAGCATGTTTCGCCCTCTGTCCAAAATCTCTCCCTCACTCCTCCATTAAGGAAGACAGAAGGAATATGGGCTACTATTATTCTACCACAAGTTGTGCTATTTTAGCACAGGGTCCCATTTTGTGCAATGAAATCTCTCACAACTTTATGAGAGGTTCTGAGAGATGAGGACATTTCTATGGGTAAGTGAACATTATTTTGCCCTGTGCATTGGTAACTTAAAGATTGGGGTTTAAAAAAGGAATTGTAAGTTATTGATAAACACAGTTAGAATAAGAAAAGGAAAAAAAAACAAACTTGATTAACTAGTCTCCATACCCTTTTCCCCATAGTTTTAAAACTTGAACTTTCTTCCACATCAGTAACTGATAGCCTCTTAAATGCACCTCAGGGTGTAGTTCAGTATGACCTCACCTTGAGTATTACGTTTATTTCTGGTCACTGTATCTAAAAAAAGATATAGCAGAGTTAGAAAAGGTTCAAAGAAGAGCAACCAGAATGATAGAGGGGATGCAACTGCTCCCATATGAGGAAAGACTAAAGAGGTTAGGGCTCTTGAGTTTGGAAAAGAGATGGCTGAGGGGAGATATGATTGAGGACTGCAAAATCCTGAGTAGTGTGGAGCGGGTGGAGGTGAATCCATTTTTCACTCATTCAAAAAGTACAAAGATCAGGGGACACTCAATGAAAATGCATGGAAATACTTTAAATACAAATAGGAGGAAATATTTTTTTACTCAAAGAACAGTTAAGCTCTGGAACTCATTGCTGAAGGATTTGGTAACAGTGGTTAGCATGTCTGGGTTTAAAAAAAGGTTTTGTCAAGTTCTTGGAGGAAAAAGTCCATTGTCTGTTATTGAGATGGACAGGGGAGAAGCCACTGCTTGCCCTGGGATTGGTAGCATGGAATGGTATTACTAACTGCATTTCTATCAGGTACTTGTGACCTGGATTGGCCACTGATGGAAGCAGGATACTGGGCTAGATGAACCATTGGTCTGACCCAGTATGGCTATTTCTATGTTCTTACAGTATATCCTGTCCATTTTCGTATACACCCATGTCTAACATTTCTCCTCCATTTCTGTTTCCCTCTGTATCCAGGTACGTAGAGAAACAGAAGGATGCCCTCTATGAAATACAGTGAGAACCAAAAGGATGTAGAGGGTGACAAAATATTCTCAAGCCAGGGGAATTCAAATACAGCACTTTTAAACATTGTCTTTTATTTGGCAGAATTCTATGCTATTTTTAGGTGTATTTTCAAAGCACTTAGACTTGCAAAGTTCCACAGTAACCTATGAAACTTTGTAAGTCTAAATGCTTTGAAAATGAACCCCTTGGTAGTGTTGCACAACATATACCACTCATAGGTACCACACACAGACAAGTGTACTCCATCAAGTCTTGTGACCGCTGAGCAGGCAGCCTTCCACCGAAATACAGGCCCATGTCGAGTCCTTCACCTTGGTGCCTAATAAAGAGTTTGTATTTGAATCCTCATAGTAACATAGTAAATGGCAGCAGATAAAGACCTGTATGGTCCATTCAGTCTGCCCAACAAGATAAACTCATTTTACATAGTATGCGATACTTTATATGTATACTTGAGTTTGATTTCTCCTTGCCATTCTCAGGGCACAGACCATAGAAGTCTGCCCAGTACTGTTCTTGTACTAAGTTCTGAAGCTAACATCGAAGCCCCTTAAAATGTACACTCCAGCCCATCCCTATCTATTCAGTCACGATCGGGGCATAGACCGTAGGAGTCTGCCCAGCTCCTGTTTTGTTTCCAATTACCGGCGTCACCACCCAATCTCCGCTAAGATTTCACGGAACCATTCCTTCTAAACAGGATTCCTTTGTGTTTATCCCACGCATGTTTGAATTCCATTACCATTTTCATCTCCACCACCTCCTGCGGGAGGGCATTCCAAGTATCTACCACCCTTTCCATTAAAAAATACTTCCTGACATTACTCCTGAGTCTGCCCCCCTTCAACCTCAATTCATGTCCTCTAGTTCTACCACCTTCCCATCTCCGGAAAAGGTTTGTTTACGGATTAATACCTTTCAAATATTTGAATGTCTGTATCATGTCACCCCTGTTTCTCCTTTCCTCCATGGTATACATGTTCGGCAAGCCTCTCCTCATACGGTTTGCAACGCAAATCCCATACCATTTTTCAGTCTTTTTACATCTTTAGCAAGATACGGCCTCCAAAATTGAACACAATACACCAAGTGGGGCCTCATCTCTCCTGGGTTGAGAGTCTTGTGTCACTCTCTACTTCTCTTTGGTTCCCTCTATGCCCAAACATTGCAATCGGTGCTTGAATATATTACATTTATTCAGTGCCACTGTAATGAGTGTTGCTGGGGGGATTCAGGGTGGGGCATCAGAATGTTGTCTGGGATGACTAGCACCAGCTCTAGGGACAGTGGTGATGTTTAGCTGCTTTCCTTGTAGATATGCTGTTTAATTTAGGACAGCTTTTTAGTGGGACTGCATAGCTGTTTGATAGCAGCTGAATATTGCCAGCTATCTGTGGTTAGGTGGATGTGCACACTCCACCTTCACTCTGCTCTAGCACTGTTTGTTGGCTCTATCCAAATAGTATCAATGAAAATTCATAGAGCAGGCACATATCTGCATAAAGGACAATTCTAAAACAAGTTGCTTACATTTACATTCCAACTGTGTGCCTAACCAGCTCATTTTCGACAGTGATCGCCGGCCATCTTCCGACATAAATCGGGAGATGGCCGGTGATCTCTCAAAAGCGTCGAAATCGGTATAATCAAAAGGTGTTTTTTTGACACCTTCGCCGCTTTCCCGTCGCCGAGCCGGCGAAAGTTCAAGGGGGGTTGTCGGTGGCGTAGCGAAGGCGGGTCATGGGCAGGCATAGGCGTGGCTACCAGATGGCCGGCTTCAGCGCATAATGGAAAAAAAAAGCGGCGTTAATGAGTATTCGCCGGTTTTACTTGGTCCTTTTTATTTTCACGACCAAGCCTCAAAAAGGTGCCCCAATTCACCAGATGACCACTGGAGAGAATGGGGGATGATCTCCCCGTACTCCACCAGTGGTCACCAACCCCCTCCCACACCAAAAAAATAAAAATAAAAACCTTTTATTTGCCAGCCTGTATGCCAGCCTCGAATGTCATACCCAGCTCCCTGACAGCAGTACGCAGGTCCCTGGAACAGTTTTTGTTGGTTGCAGTGGACTTCAGGGAGGCAGACCCAGGCCCATCCCCCCCCTACTTGTTACACTTGCGGTGGTAAGTGTTGAGCCCTCCAAACCCCCCAAAAACCCACTCTACCCACATGTAGGTGCCCCCTTTCACCCATAAGGGCTATGGCAGTGGTGTAGAGTTGTGGGGAGTGGGTTTTAGGGAGATTTGGGGGGCTCAGCACCCAAGGTAAGGGAGCTATGCACCTGGGAGGTATTTGTATATATATATATACTAGTAAAAAAGGCCCGTTTCTGACACAAATGAAACGGGCGCTAGCAAGGTTTTCCTCGGAGTGTGTATGTTTGGGAGAGTGTATGTGAGAGTGACTGTTTGAGAGTCAGAGTGAAAGTGTGAGTGTGTGAGAGAGAGATTGAGTCTGGGTGTGAGTGTGTTTGTGAGAGAGTGTGTGTGTGAGAATGAGAGTGTGTGCAAGTGTGTATGTGATACACAGTGTGAGAGAGAGTGTGTGTGTGTGGGCGAGAGAGAGAGTGTGTGTGAGACACAGATTCTCTGTGAGAGTGAGTGTATGAGACCAAGCGAGTGTGTGAGTGACTGTGTGGCACATAGAGAGTGAATGTGATACAGTGTGAGACAGAGTGTGTGAGAGTGAGAGTCAGAAAGACATTGTATATGAGAGAGAGAGTGTGAGCCCTTCCCTCCCAATCCATGGCCATCTGTCCCCTGCCCCCTCCATTCATCTTTTTCCAGCAATTCCCCTCTCTCCCTGAGCCCTGCCCTCCCAATCAATGCCCATCCATGCTCCTCTGTCACCTGTCCCCTCCATTCATCCCTATCCAGCAATTCCCCTCTCTCCCTGAGCCCTGCCCTCCCAATCCATGCCCATCCATGCTCCTCTGTCCCCTGCCCCCTCCATTCATCCCTTTCCAGCAATTCCCCTCTCTCCCTGAGCCCTGCCCTCCCAATCCATGGCCATCCATGTTACTCTGTCACCTGCCCCCTCCATTCATCCCTATCCAGCAATTCCCCTCTCTGCCTGAGCCCTGCCCTGCAATCCATATCTATCCATGCCCATCTGTCCCCTCCATTCATCCCTATCCAGCAATTCCCCTCTCCCTGAGTCCTGCCCTTCCAATCCATGCCCATCCATGCTCCTCTGTCACCTGGCCCCTCCATTCATCCCTATCCAGCAATTACCCTCTCCCTGAGTCCTGCCCTTCCAATCCATTCCCATCCATGCTCCTCTGTCACCTGGCCCCTCCATTCATCCCTATCCAGCAATTCCCCTCTCTCCCTGAGGCCTGCCCTGCAATCCATATCCATCCATGCCCATCTGTCCCCTCTATTCATCCCTATCCAGCAATTTCCCTCTCTCCCTGAGCCCTGCCCTCCCAACCCATGCCCATCCATGCTCCTCTGTCCCCTGCCCCCTCCATTCATCCCTTTCCAGCAATTCCCCTCTCTCCCTGAGCCCTGCCCTCCCAATCCATGCCCATCCATGCTCCTCTGTCACCTGGCCCCTCCATTCATCCCTATCCAGCAATTCCCCTCTCTCCCTGAGGCCTGCCCTGCAATCCATATCCATCCATGCCCATCTGTCCCCTCTATTTATCCCTATCCAGCAATTTCCCTCTCTCCCTGAGTCCTGCCCTCCCAATCCATGCCCATCCATGCTCCTCTGTCCCCTGCCCCCTCCATTCATCCCTTTCCAGCAATTCCCCTCTCTCCCTGAGCCCTGCCCTCCCAATCCATGCCCATCCATGCTCCTCTGTCCCCTGCCGCCTCCATTCATCCTTTTCCAGCAAGTCCCCTCTCTCCCTTCCATGACCCCCCCTCGCATCCATGCTCCTCTCTCTCCCATGTCCCAGCCTGTCCCACCCTCTTCTCCCCCCCCCCCTTCGCATCCATGCCCCCCCCCCCCTTCGCATCCATGCTGTCGCATCCATGCATCCCTTTTGTTTTTTTTCTTCTTTTTAAATTTGCCTCCGTGGCGGTTCCGGCAGGGAAGCGTCAGGGAAGGAGGCAGCACTCCCGACGTCTAGCCTTCCCTTCGCTGTGTTCCGCCTCCTTCCCTGACGCTTCGCTGCCGGATTTGTTTGGGGTTTTTTTTCCGCCCTCGACGTCATGACGTTTGACGCGAGGGCGGGGCAGAGACGGCTGGCTGGCTTGAAGGCTTCACACCACGAATCCACGAACCCTTCAGCCTGGGAGTGACGTCAGATGGCTTCATGGCTTCAGAACGTTGTCCTCAGAACGTTGAGGGTGCGTTTTATTATATTAGATATATTTTTGTTGTTGTTGTTGTTGTTGTTTTTTAGAAGTGCCCCCTAGGGTGCCCGGTTGGTGTCCTGGCATGTTAGGGGGACCAGTGCACTACAAATGTTGGCTCCTCCCACGAGCAAATGCCTTGGATTTAGCCGGGGTTGAGATGGCCGCTTTTTGTTTCCATTATCGCTGAAAAACAAAACCAGCCATCTCAAACCCGGCGAACTCTGGCATTTGGCTGGGCCAAACTGTATTATGGAAAGAAAAGTTGGCCGGCCATCTTTTTCGATAATACGGTTCAGCCGGCTGTTTGTGGCGCCATCAAAATAGATTGCTGGCAATCTATTTCACCGGCGCTGTTCGATTATTCCCCTCCATGTGTACTTAGTACTATCATTTAAATGCCAAAATGTACACTTACTTGTGAAAATATAATTTAGGTGTATAGATGAACTTCTACAAAAAGGCACTCAAATGGCGTGGAGGGCAATTCTATATAAGGCATGCCCACTTTTAGATGCGTCTGAAATGTGTAAATGCAGATTAAGCACTAATTATGCACATGCTTGCACAAATCGCTATTCTGTAAGTTTGCACCAGGGAAATAGCCAGAAGTTGATTGGGAGGTGGTCCAATGGTGGACTGGGAGGGCCAAGCATTTCCTCTCAGCCTCTCCCCCTGACGCCACTGTTGCTGCACTCCCCCCCCTTTTGGATCACAACTTTGCTGGCGGGGATGCTCAAGGCCTGCCAGCCAAAATTTCACCACCAGAGCCCTGCATATGCTGTCTGAGAAGCGGGAAATTAGGCAGGATGCTCTAACTTCTAACACCAGTGCATCCGCGCATGCTCAGTTTAAATACATAAACTGAACATGTGCAGAAGTGCTGGCATTGGCAGCTAGAGCACCCTGCCTACTTCCTGCTGCTCAGGCAGTATGGGCAGGGGGAAGGGAAGGGAAATGGGACTTGATATACCACCTTTCTGAGGTTTTTGCCACTACATTCAAAGCGGTTTACATATATTCAGGTACTTATTTTGTACCAGGGCAATGGATGGTTAAGTGACTTACCCAGAGTCACAAGGAGTTGCAGTGGGAATCGAACTCGGTTCCCCAGGATCAATTGAAAAAAGGCGGTGCAATTGAAAAAAAGGGAGAATAGGTAGGAGGAGCATGAGTGGGATGTGGGAGTGTCACCCATCAACACACACCTTTTTAGGTTAACTGTTCTAGTTTTACATTTTGTCTCAGTAGATATTATATTGTTTTATGTTGATTATTGTTTGTATGCTTGTTCATTTTGCAACTCACCTAGAATGGCAAGATAATGCAGGCTAAAAATTATTTTTAACTAAATAAAAAATATATCAGGTGTGTGTATTGACTGACTGATCTAGGTGCACCCTCCTTCACCTATCACTGAATTGGCATAAGCAGCATGCCTTCTTTTTGGTGCACCAATGAGGCTTTGCATTTGTATTCTGCAACAACATCAGGGTGCCCTGATACCATTATACACAGTGACCAGAAAAACAGGGACCCCTTACATAATTTCAAAATACTTTGCAAATGTTTAAACATTTAAACCTTTGACAATACATTAGTCCAACCTTTATTAGGAAACTTCCTTAGGAAAGGCTTTGTGTCGTATGCCTTATTTTGTCACAAAAATTTAATCGCAACTTTATCTTCTTCGCTAAACGCCATTTTGCTAAAATTGATCTTTTTTATTTATTTATTTTTGTACATTTATACCCCACATTTTTCCCACAGTTTTGTAGGCTCAAAGTGGCTTACAATGCACTGATAGGCTATTGCCAGATCAGAGGAGATACAGTTACAATTAAATTAGAATTAAATTAGATAGAATCAAAGAAACAGAGAAAATAAATAATAAGGAAAGGTGAAAAGAGTCTAAAAATGGTCACTTCCTGAATGATGTCATTTTGAAAACAGGGATCATCCAGTTTTTACAGCATCTTGCAGTAACACCTGTAAATAATAGGAATAATTTTTTAATAATAGTTCATTTGCTTTTGGATTATTTGGAAAATGTTGGGGTTCCCATTTTTCCAGACACCATGTAGAACTGGCGCTTCCTAAGCTTCATCAGCACACGGAAAAGGAGGCAAATGGCTGCCATAGTGCATATTTGTAAGGGGGCATTCACATGGGTGGAACCTCAGTGGACCATAGGCGAGCAGACATTTAGGGGTCCTTTTACTAAGCTACAGTAGTGAGTGGCCAGTGGTAGTGTAAGTACATGGAATAGCCACGTGCCAAGACCTCATACTACCGCTGCAGTAAAGCACCTCATTTTTGTACTTATAGCTTTAATGGCCATGTGCTAATTTTACAATTGGCACATGGCCATTTACTGCCTGAGCCCTTACCACCTGCTAGGTGGTAGACATTAAAGGCTCATGCGCTAAACCCGTGGCAATTGATCAGCACGCATCACTTCCCTGTCCCTGCACTAGAAAATACAACAATTATTTTCTGGCGTGAGAAATAGCACATGTCAAAATCAGAACTACCACCAGGCACCTGGGTGTGACCAGTGATATTGCTGACTTTCCGCTCACTTCCTGCGTGGTAGCCCTATTGCCCTTTGGTAAAAGGGCTCCTTAGGCTGAACATTTATAGAATACTAAAAGTTGCTCATGTGTTTACTACATGTACACCAGTACTAAATGTACACCAGTATTCAAAGAGGACAAGACTCAGCTCATACATAGTTATAAATAGCCATTCCTATAGGCTATATTAGATGGCTGAAATTATGGCTCATCATGCTTTAAATATGATGACAATTTTCAAAGCCATTTACTCATGCAAATAGTGTTTTGCCCATATAAATTAGTCTGCAAATTGCCTCCTTTGCCTGGCATAAAGCATAACTGGGCTTCTGCAGCATATGTACTATAGTGAAGAAAAAGGGATACATTCTTGAGGGCAGGTTGAGGGCATATTAGGCAAACAACCTGCACAGATTTGATTAGAAAATATGTGTGCAATGGTTTGTAGAGTTGCTACATATAGACAACAAGATTTCTAGTCACAGCTAAGATATTTCTTCACAAACAGTTAAAAAAAAGAGGACATAGAAACATAGAAACATGACGGCAGATAAAGGCCAAATGACCCATCCAGTCTGCCCATCCTCTGTAACCCCTAATTCTTCCTGTTCCTAAGCAATCCCACATGCTTATCCCATGCCTTTTTAAATTCTGGAACAGTCCTAGACTCCACCTCCTCCACCGGGAGGCCATTCCACGCCTCCACCACCCTTTCTGTGAAATAATACTTGCTTAGGTTACTCCTAAGCCTATTCCCTCTTAACTTTGTCATATGCCCCCTCATTCCAGTGCTCTCCTTCATTTGGAAAAGGCTCTCTTCCTGTACATAAATGCCCTTGAGACATTTAAACGTTTCTATCATGTCTCCTCTCTCCCTCCTCTCTTCCATGAATAGGTTGAATAGACAACATATTTATTTGTTTCAAGCTGTGCTTTAAATCTCCATCATTTACTAAGAGCGAGATAACAGCAATTAAAACACCACACATATACATAAATACGTACAATAAAATAACTTAATAGAGTTAAAAATCATAAAACCAACAGAATATACAGCTATAGAAATGTATATAAAATAATACCATAGCACCAGCAACCTAATATAAAGAAATCTTTCCATTAATACATTTAAACCAGCTTAAAAGTGGTAAGGTCAACTAAAACTTGATTAAATTTGCACTAAAGTTTGATTAAAAAAACACAAAATTTAATTGAACATTTAAATTTAGTATATCTGTAATTAAATTCATTTGTTTTGCAATCAAGTCCCAGAAGTATGCAATCTTCTGTGTCAGCCTTATTTCCTTTGGGGAAAGAGGTGCGGAAAGGGTATCAATTGTATATCTATTTGGTAAGGAGCCACTCCTTTGAGATAACTAGGCCCCACGTCATGAAGCATTTTTAAACCATTGTGATTAAATGAAATTGTACCCTAAAGGAAACTGGCAGCCGGAGCAACTTCCTTAGAGTCAGTGTTATGTTATCTTTTAAACGTGAGCCTGTTAAAAGTCCAGCTGCTTTATTCTGCATGAGTTATAATTTTTTAATGGCCAGATGCGGCACGTGCCAATAGCTGAACCTAGAGCTAACAGAAGCATGGGCAATTAAATCAAACATATTTTGCTCACAAAGAGGGCAGTTTTGCTGTAAGGGTTTCAGTTATGTAAAAACACTGCTTGACACAGTTCTAATCTGAGGTTTCATATTAAGGCTCAAATCTAGAATTACAGACAGGTTTTGCACCTGCTTCAAGAGGAAGATTCATACCATTAATGAGTGGCACATCAGTGTAATAAGCGGCGTATCAAGCTAGCATAAATAAATAATAATTAATTAATGACAGTTTAATCCTTCCCTGAATTTTTCCCTCCTCTTCTGATTCATAAAGCTTAATCTCTGTAGGTGTTTATATTATGAGTCCATACCTTTCTCTTCATCCTCAGCTAATGAATATAATTGTATTGTACATATCTTCCATGGCCTGCCCTCATTTGGAAGCAGCCTAAAATGATTTATCTCTTTTAAAAGCTACAAGTTTGTAACCAGAAGGGAGAGAATGCTGACCACCCTGATTCTGTGTGCTCAGGTGTAATGCAGCCATCTGGCTTAAGGTCATAGGAAACAAATGAATCAAACAAACAAAGGGGTTTCCCAGTGTGAAAACCTTGGAAACAAAAGACTTGAAACCAAGAATGAGGTATTTCTTATATGATAAAATTCTTATTTCTTGTACCCCCACTTCCCTCATCAGCAAAGGTTATATATGATATCTAGGTAGCCTTCACAGTGCCCGAGGAAAGAATGTGCAGTAATTGCTTAAGGATGACACCTAATGGCCAGATTCAGGGCCCATAATTGCAAGGCTCGTCTGCTCTGCTTTGGTTACTCTTACTTCTCCCATTCCCCATTCTGTGAGGTGTACCAAACACACGGTAGAAATGTTCTACCGTGTGGCGCTTACCTGGCGGCAATCAGAAGTGTAAGCGTGCTGATGATTACCGCCCAGTTAACGAATGAGACCTTACCGCTAAGTCAATGGGTGGCGGTAAGGTCTCGTGCCAAAAATGGACGCGCACTGGTTTTAACTTTGCCGCACGTCCATTTTCAGCCAGAAACAAAGGCCTTTTTTGCAGGCGTGATGAAAAATGGACCTGCGCTCATCCAAAACACGTGCCTACACCAGCACAGGCCATGTTTCGGCACGTCTTAATAAAGGGGCCCCAAACTGAGGGCAACAATGTATTCTGTGGTCAATTGCAGAGACAACTTAGAAGCTACAGGAATCCGCTACTGAAATACACAGCACTCCTGTTACTGAACTTAGAAAGGACATTTTTAAAAATTTGGCGGGTGACCCAAATCCCTATGTTTTCCTTTTTAGTACACCACTGAATTTGGCAGGGCTGAGCCCAGAATTGTCAAATAGTAGCATCTATCTTCATGAATTCTCAACAAAGCATGTTTTTAAAGAATAGTTTGTGGAAGTATAAACAGCAAATGCTTTTTTCTAACATCAGATATCTAGGAACTGAAAATTAAACAATGTGGCATGTTATTTATTATATATCAACGTTTCGTAGCTCCTCTGAGATGAGTTTATAAAAACATAATCTTATTTTTTTTTGCAACAGACTATTCAACTTAAAGGTCATTAAACGTAATAAGATTTTAAAGCTACAAAACTCAAGCAATGGTGAAAATAAAATCATATCCAGTTTATATAATAATCTTTTTTTTATAAACAGATTTTGCAACTATCTCTACACATGCTGTATCTAGGAACATATAACTTGGGGCCTTTGCTAAAGTGTATTAAGCACTTACCCCCGGATTCCATAAACGGCACCCAGAT
The DNA here is from genome assembly GCF_901765095.1 of Microcaecilia unicolor. Lineage (NCBI taxonomy): Eukaryota > Metazoa > Chordata > Amphibia > Gymnophiona > Siphonopidae > Microcaecilia > Microcaecilia unicolor. The sequence continues at coordinate 607,972,682 of NC_044032.1, read as the reverse complement.
TTGCACATGATCCTGAGACCCACACACAAATAGATTAGATAATGAGTCATTAGTGGTTGTGCCTAAAGTTCAGCACCAGAATACGCACTAAGCACCAGGAGTGGACTGAGAGTATTCTGGGCCCCTGGTCACCAGGGCCGCCGAGAGGGGGGGACAGGGGGGACAAAAGTCCCGGGGCCCGTGCCTCCAGGGGGGCCCGGCACCGCCGCCGCTTGGCCCGCCCTCCGTCACTCCCAGAACTAACCTTAAGCCTCCTTCCACTTCGCAGCAAGCAGCAGCAGGTCAGGCCACTCCTTCCTTCCATGTCCCGCCCTCGCCTGACGTAACGTCCGCGAGGGCGGGGCACGGAAGGAAAGAGGAGAGGTCTGCCCTGCCGCTGCTTGCTGCGAAGTGAAAGGAGGCTTAAGGTTAGTTCCGAGGGCCCGGCCCGATAGCGGGTGGAGGGGGGCCCGCCGACTTCGGGTGGGTGGGCGGCGGGGGGGCCTGGCGATCTCGGGTGGGCGGCGACCTCGGGTGGGGGGGGGGCCCGGGCGGCCTTGTCCCGGGCCCAGCTCTGGCTCTCGGCGGCCCTGATGGTCACTGAGACAACTCTGGGTCCCTCCCCGCCATGTTGTTGCTGCCCCCCTGCCATGCAGCCGATGCTCTCCCTCCCATGCTGCCGCCAACGCCATCAGTGCCCTCATCCTGCCTAGCTGCCTCCCTCCCACCATGTTACCGCTGTCCCCCCTCCCCCACCTTGAAGGACCCTGGTGGTCTAGTGACTGTGGCTTCTTTGGGGCAGGAAATAAATCCCCTCTTTCCTGCCCTCCCACTGCCTCTACTCTGCCTGGTGCAGCGCTGTGTTTACGAAATGGCTGCTGAGACTTCCCACGGTATTCTCGCCTCTCTCGAGACTACGTCGGGTGTCTTGGCAGCCATTTTTAAAACACAGCGGTGCAACCAGGGAGAATAGCGGCACATGGCCACTAGACCATCAGGGCCCCATGGGGGATGTAGTGTGTGGCAGCGGGCAACCGGGCAGAGCCTCTGGGCCTCCTAGAGCCTCTGGGCCCTCAAGCACTGCCCGGTTGCCCGAATGGTCCCTGCTAAGCACTATTCTATACAGGGTGCTCAGCCCGGAGTGTGCTTTATAGAATATCACTGAGCTAGAATTTTTTCATGACACTTAGTTGTGTGGCACCATTTACTGAATCTGGCCCTTAAAGCCACATACTGCGGTGCTGTTAAGTGATATCTTCATTATCTGCAATCCAATTAATCCACAGTGAGTATATTGGGCCCAATATTCAGTGCTATGTATCCAGTCAGGAATGGCTCCTGATTAGTTAAATAACACTTAGCCGGCTAAACACTAATATTCAATGTTACATCCATTGAAAATTAGCGCTTAGCGTGATATAGCTGGCTATCCATGAATATTCAAGCACTGGCCAGCTAAGTTTATTGGGCAAATCAAACTGCCTAAATAGAAGTCTTATCTTTACCCGCTATTAACTTAACTGGCCAGCGCTGAATATTCACATAGCTGCTTAGGTTAAAGTTGGCCAAAAGAAAAAAAACCCGAATATTCAGTGCCGGTATCAGAAATGGCCCAGCATTGAATATCCGGAGTCAGCGCCGGTGGTGGCAGCCTAACCGTGCTGCCTCCTGCCAGATGAATATCGGGGGGGGGGGGGGGGATTGAATCTGCATTAACTGTATGGGAGGGTGCTGGGTGGCACCGGAACAGTTACCACATAGGTTTTGTAGATACCACACATTCATTTTTGCAACTAATGCACAGTGGCTGCAAATTCTTATCACACTTTATTAAATGGGCCCCTTAACATATGAATTAAGGGCCCATTCAATAAAGTGATGCCCCCTATCCCCTTTTCTTTTTAACTTGGTTTTAGAACATCTCTTAATAGCTATCAGTTCTTCTCCAACAATATCGGGGGGGGGGTAGAGTCAGCAACTGTTACTGCTAAAGTATCTGCATACGCTGCTGACATCCTTATCTACACTTCTACTTCCTCTACGTCAAACTTACTGAATATTATTACTAGTTATTCTGCCATCTCTGGTTATAAATTTAACACAAACAAATCTGAAATTCTTCCCCTCAATTGTCCACACATCAAAAATAAGATAAATCATTTTGGTTCTCATTGTTCACCCAAACACATAAAATACTTCGGTATCCATTTTGGTCCTAGCAACGTATGACCACCTAAGCTTCCAGAAAGGGCTAAAAACTAACCTGTTTAAAAAGGCATACCCTACTGAACCAACATAAATGCCTGAACCCGGCAACACAACGAAACCAAAACACGTAATGGCTTTACAAAACTCTCCCGCTCGAGGATTCCCTATGTGTTTGTTCCAATGATCCTTATTCTACCACAATATCACATTGTATCTGTCCTACCAAAGCCGGCGTATGACTCTACGGTACTATGTAAGCCACATTGAACCTGCAAATAGGTGGGAAAATGTGGTATACAAATGTAACAAATAAATAAAATAAATAAGTACTATTGCAGACATTTTAAGCCTAAACTCTTAATTACTTATTAAGTTAGCAACATAACTTACCTCTAAATGGTCCCCACTGCATTTGTCAAAGTGGGGACAGACATTTAGATACAATTAAAATGATGATAACTCCAATGTTGAATTACACCCTTAGGGCCCTGTCTACTAAGCCATGCTGTAGGCGCGCTAGCATTTTTAGCATGCATTAATGCTAGAGACACCCATAGGAATATATGGGTGTCTCTAGCATTAGCACACACAAAATTTTAGCGTGCACTAAAAACGCTAGCGCATCTTAGTAAACAGGGCCCTTAGGGGTATGTTTACTAAGGTGCATTAGCGTTTTTAATGCGCCTGAAAATTTAAGGTGCGCTAAATGCTAATGCGCCTATACATTTTGGGCGCGTTAGTGTTTAATGCACGTAAACCATTTACATGTATTAAAAATACTAATGCACCCACAGCGCCGCTTGGTAAACATAGGCGTTAGTATGTTGCCTTTCTTGTTACATGTTAGTGTATGCAAAACGATAGATAAAATATTAACTGCATTTTTATGGGCTCCAAAAACTCCTCGCATTGCCTTGAAGAGATTAAAAGGTCCTAAAACTCATGGTGGTGTAAATTTTCCAAGTTTTTATGAATACCACTCAGTTTTCGTCCTTAGTCAATCATCCACCTGGTTCACAGTTACAGCTATTTCAACTGCACCCCTATGGTGGAAATTTGAGGCTGAATTTTGGAAAGGCCTACCACTACAGTTCTTGCCAATCTCCAAAGTAAATAAGGAATATTCAAATGTGATACTGCAATCTACTCAATCTACATTTAAAGAAATAGATACCTTCATGCAAACTCCTTGGTTATCAACAAACCAAATTTACTTATGGAATAACAAGATGTTTCAAATAAACAGTGAACTGATTTCTTGGCCTATTTGGCAAAAAGCGGGTATATTGTCTATCCAGCATCTTATGGAGGGATCACATTGGTTACCTTTTCAATCTTTGTGTCAATGATACAATCTTCCTTCTCAACAGTACTTCCGCTGGATGTGGCTAACACACTGTATTTCATCTCAATTCAACATTTCAACTCTTTCTGCCAATAGCCCTAGTTGCTGGGAGCTTTGCAATATCATAGATGCAAATACTAAGCCAGCCTCCAATTGGTATAAGTATTTCCAAATTTGGAAATTTGCTTCAACTTCGAACTGTGAACTTGTCTGGGCCAAAGAACTGGAACAGGATATCCCTCCAGATCAGTGGAAATCACTTTGGTCTGGCATCTACATGTCTATGAAATCAGCCTCTATAACCCAATCCATCTACTTTCTTATTCACAGAGCATTATGGACACCCTCCAAACTTTCTAAAATGGCTAAATCTGTTGATAACAAGTGCTAGACTTGTAACTCTGAAGTGGGAGATTTGAAACATTTATTATTTGACTGTATCTACTTGAAGCCATACTGGGAGACAATGTAAAATACTATATGTCAAATCTTATCCATCACTAATCCAGTACGCTACAATCTTTTGTTGAGTTCAGAAGGCATCTCATCACCTTTAGAAGATCATGAGGCGAAACTACTATGCATTTTAATCCAGTTGGCTATCAAGTTAATACTACAACACTGGAAGGGCTTTTCCAAGCTGGATTACATACAATGGTGGAACACTTTATATTTAATTACAAAATATGAACATGTTGCAACTGAGAAAAATAGATCTCTAAGGTCTTTCAATAAATCCTGGGGCCCTTTACGTGATTACTCTAAGCCTCCTTAATATGCTTAACTCTTTTATTTTATTTTATGTATTAAGGTACTCAATTACTGCTAATTTGTTATAATATTCTATTTCATTTTAATTGTTTTGTGTGTGTTGCTCGTGCTTTGTTGTTGTTATTGTTGCTGTTTTTCTTTGCAGTGCAATATTGTAAAATTTTCCTCTTTTTATATTTCCTTGAAAATTAATAAAACCTTTTGAACTAAAAAAAAAAAAAAAGTATTACCCTGTAACTTCATTGAGTGTCCCTTAGTCTTTGTACTTTTGAAAGAGTAAAACATCAAATCACTTATACCCGTTCTACACCACTCAGGATTTTGTAGACCTCTATCATATCCCCCCCCCCCCCCTCAGCCATCTCTTTTCCAAGCTGAAGAGTCCTACCCTCTTTAGTCTTTCCTCAAAGAGTTCCATTCCCTTTATCATTTTGTTCACCCTTCTTTGAACCTTTTCTCTTTCTGCTACATCTTTTTTTGAAATATGGTGACCAGAATTGCACGCAATACTCGTGGTGAGGTTGCAACATGGATACAGAGGTATTGTAATATTCTTCATCTTATTTTCCATCCCTTTCCTAATAATTTCTAACATTCTGTTTGCTTTTCTGCTGCAGCCACACACTAAGCAGAAGATTTCAGCGTATTGTCCACTTTCACTTATAGCATATCAATATGCAACTGTCACTTATCTGCACCACTGACATCTGCTGTCCAACAGAGCACCCCTTTTCGGAACCCCTCGATCAGGGACAGTTGTCCTCTTTGCAGAGAGAAAGAAGTTTCATCCACAAAGTCATTCAGCATGTTCCCAAATGAGAAAACATGGTGGTTTTATAACCTATGGGCATACTTTGAGACTCCATCCATGCTCCACCCAATCTCTGTCCCTGAATATTCCTATACACAGGGCCGCTGAGAGGGGGTGGGGGGCAGTTCCCCATGCCTGGCCTCCAAGGGAGGCCCGGCGCCAGCAAGGTTCTGCTCCCTTGGTCTGTCTCTCTCCTGCTCCTGTGTGTTGGGATCCAGGTGATTGTGTTAAGTGATAACCCGGGTTCTAGCACACAGGAACAGGAGAGTGACAGACTGAGGGAGAAGCAGATGTAGGAAGGTAAGGGGGCATGGGCGACAGCAGCCTGAGTTGGGGGAGGGGCGGCAGCTCTGCCTCGGGCTCAGCTCTATCTCTCGGTAGCCCTGACTATATACGTAATAGCATGCACCTTCTTTTTAGCACACATACTTTTTACATACATAGGGGCCTTTTATAGACATAAAACAGAGTTTATTCATGACAAAAAATCTTTAGAAAATTACCCCCAAAGTGTGCACTACTCTAGGAGAAGTTTCAATAAAATGAATATAAAACTAAGCAGTTTATTCATTGATGGGCCGATTATTCAGTGGGAGATGACCGGTTATGAAAACTCCTAATAGGTTATCTCCCACTGACCAGGTAATTACCAGATATTTTCAGCAGCACATAATCACATACCCCCTAATTCTGTAGAGCTCAAAATTGTGTGTTCAAATTTGAGCACATGCCCAAGTGAACGACGAGCCAATTATGCATCCTAAATACCAGTTAATCAAAATTTTACACCGAATCTTCACTAAACATAATTCTGTACTTCCCGATTGTCCATACTAATCAATAAGATTGAAGTTTAATATTCCTGATTGTCCACGTTAATCTACTCACAATTGAAGTTAATCCAACACCTTTATTTCTGATTATGAAAATGCACTTTCTGTAACTGTATACCTAATCCTCTCTGTCTCCTTCACCTTAAATATGTATTTCTCTTCCGGAATTGGTGATCACCATTGTGGAAAATGTAAGCCACATTGAGCCTGCAAATAGGTGGGAAAATGTGGGATACAAATGCTACAAATAAATAAATAAATTAGTGTCAATAATTGGGTGCTAACAACCAATTTGAAATTATGTGCACATCTTCATAGTTGGTATTCTATAAAGATGTACGAGAACATTTTTATTCGTGGATCCAAAAATGGGAAAGGCATGGATGGGTCAGCAGAATTCCTAGAATTTCACACAGTGTTATAGAATAAGGCAGGTGTGCACCTAATTTAGACACAAGGATTTACACCAGGTTTCAGTTGGTTTAAATCCTCACACCTAAAATCGGGTGCAGTTCCTGGCACTAAGTACTATTCTTTAAACGGCACCCAACTTTGAGTGCCATTTGTACAACAGCACTTGGCATTCATTTTTTCGTTGTCCACCATTTATAGAATTTAGTCCATAATGCCTTGGAAATCTGGGGAGACTAACTATCCACTTTGTGCCACGATAGTCCGCGGCTAGGATGCCAGCAAATAGACTGTCCTGTCTTTAGCCAGTTTGTTATCCGGGCTCTGGTCTGAATATTGGCCAACACCCAACAGCAATATTCAATGCCAGTGCCTGCATTAGACACACTGAATAACTGGACCAAGTTCTACCCATGGTGGTCAGAGCCACGGGCTGAATATTGGGCCCTGATTTTCCATGTATGACACCATGCACACTTGTGATTATTAAATGCTGAAAACAGATGTACTGAGATGGAAGGATGGTGAGAAACTTCAATCACATTGCACATTATTTTACTAAGGATGAGTACCTTTCTCATATTAGATGTTATCTGTCAGTCACATATTTTAACCGGTCCCAGGTTGAAGCTTGCTCTGAAAGATAACTGAGGGGATTGGGGGGGGAGCTTCAGGAAGGAGATTTTTTGGAGGTTTATAGATTTGGGGTATGGAGGGTGGGGTGGGGGCTTGGATTAAAGTTTTGTCAACTGCCTTCAGGGTGGTAGGTATGGTTGGGGAGATGCCTTTGCTAGAGTATGAGGGAAGAGGAAGGAGAAGGGTCTCTGGCCCCTTTAAGATAGTTTATAGTTTATTAGGATTTGTTATACTTTCATTAACTAACTAGCAGAGCACAGCCATTTACAATCTAAATGCAAAGAAAGAACTAGAAAGGAACTAAAAATGTAAATAGGAAAGCAAAACATCATATCCAAAGCCAATAAAAATCACACAGGGCAGGAGAAGGGATGGGGAAGGGGTAACAGAGAGAAGGTAATTGGTCACAAGGCTACATGGTAAGAAACGGCAGTGGCAGAGCAAGAAAGGTTCTTAAGTAGAGTCGAAAGCACGTGAGAACATTAGGCGGCATGTTAATTTGGGTTTAATTTATAAAATCTCATTTAAAGACTATAGTAGCTAATATAAGAATGATTCAAATGGAATGAGTGCATACCTAGAAATATTTTACAGTTTCTCAGTAACTTAATTCAGGCTGGTTAGAGACCTCAGGCAGCCTTCTAATGATTCTTATATGAGGATCTCAACATGTGACTCTGTCAATAAAAGTTGATGGGTTTCTTTTTTTATGAGAGTACAAGAAATATGATGGTGGTGGGAAGATCAAAGTCAACAGCAGCAGTCCAGGGCTTGCAGGAAATCAATTGCATTGTAAATGGAAAGGTTAGATGTGATCAATATCACAAAAGACACTCACACAGAGGCCATAAAGTCAAGAAGTATGTGTGTGATGGACTGAACAAGAAAAATAAGCCTTTTTGCAACTAAGGAAGTTTAGGTGCAAAATAGCCGAGCATAACTATACGTGCAACAAAGTCAAGAATCGTAAGAAAACTGAAAAATAAGCAAACTACCCTTTTTCACAGAATTGGTCAATACAAAAAGCATGAGAGGATAAATGCTTGAACTTTAGTCTACTGTATTTTCAGTTTTTAACATATTTTCAATCTTTAACATAAGAATAGCCATACTGGGTCAGACCAATGGTCTGTCTAGTCCAGTGTCCTGCTTCCAACAGTGGCCAACCCAGGTCACAAGTACCTGGCAGAAACCCAATTAGTAGCAGCATTCCATGCTACCAATTCCAGGGCAAGCAGTGGCTTCCCCATGTCTATCTCAATAGAAGACTAGACTTTTTCTCCTAACAACTACAAAATATGGTATCCTGCTTTAAATATCATAACATTATTTAGGGGTCCTTTACTAAAGGGCGGTAGGTCCTAAGGCATGGTTGGCGCACAAGAAAAGGCTTACCGCAAAACAAATTAAAGTGTTTAGCGATATTGTGTCTGTTTTTGAACTCTAATCTCTCATTATATATTTCTTTAAAATATTTTTTAGAGGACGTATGTCATGGGCTAGGAGTGGGTGTTCCCACATTATTCAACTAGTGTGATATGATTAGCGTATGCTATCTGGATAACACAGACTTAACGTGGAAGCACTTAGCACCTTCTAAATAGGTGATGGTAAGTGCTCCCGTGTTAAGTTTTGCAGACGAGTTGTGCTCAGCATTACTGATTAGTCATGCACACCGTGAAACAGCCCATGGTAGCGAAACTTTGGCCACAGTCAGTGTGACAGACCTTGTTTGCATGTTTTACGTCTATCACCAACCCAGAAGCTAATTGTGTTTTTCATGTTTTTTGGGATTGATTCATTAAGAACTTCCTGTGGAGTTTTTAGCAAGAGTTAAGAGTCTATGGGTTTTTTTATGCCCATGAAGAAAGTTGGACCCATTATTTTTCTCCTTACCCTATTAATATATTAAGGGTGGAGGTTGGGTTCCAAATGCTTTTTTCCCTTTCTCATATTTTGCATTCCACAGAAATAATCTCTCTATATAAAAGGCAACACCAACGTTCTATGAAGCCTCCAGCCGGAAGTGTGAAGGGGGAGAGATATCCGGTTTCCCCATGAGTGTCTGCCCCGCCCTCTCTGTAACACAGTCAGTCAGTGAAGGAAAACACAGCAAAGCAGTGAAGGACTCGGAGGGGGGAGGGGAAAGAGGGCAGAGGGCAGAGACACACACACTCCCACATGCACACAGAAGAAAACCTTGCTAGCCCCTGTTTCATTTGCATCAGAAACGGGGCTTTTTTACTAGTTTAGTATATTAAGCACTTTGCAGTTATACAAGAGAGGGGAATTGTTATATATTGGTTATTATAGACTCTCTTATCCTTTGAGTGTTGAAGGTTTGCAGGACCTACATGCTAATGGGAACATTAGCATGGGACTTGAAATAATTTTTAAACAAAAAGCCCTATTAAGTGGCATGTTATATCTGGGATTAGCCTAACACCCTTTTCAATTAGCTTTCAGAGGCCAAAACCTCCTGCCTCAGGTCAGTATAATGCTGTTATGGTATGCTCTCCTGACCTAAGGAAGGAAGTATTGGTCTCTGAAACTTTATTAACATAGCTACCATATTACTTTATCCTAAATTAAAAATAAAATTATTTTGTTTACCTTTACATAAGTACATAAGTAATGCCACACTGGGAGCCCAGCATCCTATCCACAACAGCGGCCAATGAGCATTTACTTTTTCTAATTGTGTTGCTCCCAGTCTCTTGATTCTGCTTTCCTTCATCTTCTCTTAACTCTTTTGCCAGGGTTTCCTGGCCATTTGTCATTTTTCTTTCCCTTTTCTTTGTTTTCTTCAATATTTTTCTGCCCCTCACTCTTTGTCCAGATTTAATTCATTCTTACTATCCATTCTTTAATTTCCTTCTTTTTACTTCATCTACCTATGGCTTTTCATCTTTTCCTCACCCATGTTCTCCCTGTGCCCCTTCCTCTTATTCTCCAGTCTTTCACTACTCCCCTTTTCCATCCAGCAGCTCTCTTCTTTCTCTCCCCATCCTTCCAGTGTCTCACCTCTTTCTTTCGGCATCCTTCCATCTTGCATCTCCTCTTTCTCCTTACCCTTCCATCCAGCGTCTTCCCTCATTCTCTCCCCATCCTTCCACCCATCTAGCCTCTCTCCTGATTCTTCCATCTAATGTCTCTCTCTCTCTCCCCCTCCTTCTATCCAGTGTCTCTCTATCTCTCTACCCTTTTCTGTTCAGTGTCCCTTCTCTCTCCACAACCTTCCAGTCTCCCCTCTTTCTCTCCCTATCCTTCCATCTAGCATCTTTCTCTCCCCATCCTTCCATCTGTTTTCCCTCTTTCTCTCCCCATCCTTCCATCCATCTACCCCCCTCTCCCGATCCTTCTATCCAGTCTCTCTCTCTCTCTATCCTTTTTTGTTCCATCCAGTGTGTCTCTCTCTTCCCTTTTACATTCATCATTCCCCCATCTTTCTCCCCATCCTTTAATGTCTATTCTGTTTCTCTCCCTACCCTTCCTTCCAGTGTCTTCCCTCTTTCTGATGTCAGCCAGGATCCCCCCCTTTCTCCCCATCCTTATCACCAGCAGCTTCTCCCTTTCTCCAGCCCTTCTCCATCTCCCCTCCTTCTCTCCCCACTCTCCGTATTTTACCTCCTGCTTCCCACTCCTCCTTCCACCAGATCTTCGTTTCTTGGCCACTGCTGCTTCTCCTGTTGAGCAGCAGTGGCCACGACAAAAAAATAAAAAGAGCTAACAAAAAAAATGTAAAAAAAAGCAAGCGCGGTACCGCAGGCAGCCTTCAGGCATTGGCTGTCGGCTCTGCAGCTGCTCTTCTCTCCTCTCTCTGTCCCCGGAGGAGCGCAGCGTAGCAGGAAGTCAATCTAAACTTCCTGCTCCAGCTCCAGGGGCAGTGACGTGAGAGGAGAGAGGAGCAGCTGCAGAGCCGACAGCCAATGCCTGAAGGCTGCCTGCGGTGCCGCACTTGCTTTTTTACTTTTCTTTGTTAGCTCTTTTTATTTTTTGTTGCGGCTGCTGCTGCTCAACAGGAGAAGCAGCAGTGGCCAGAAATGGAAGAGGGAGCTAGCGCCGCCGCGTGTTTCAGCGGGAGACTTTCCCACTTTGGCGGGAGTGTGGGAGATGACCTTCCAAAGCGGGACCTTTTTACTAAGATGTGTTATGAAAGGTATTAATATACAAACAAATCTTTTCCAGAGATAGGGAAATTGAAATGGTAAAACTAGAGGATATGAATTGAGGTTGTGGGTTGGTAGATTTAAGAGGAAAGTCAGGAAATTCTTTTTTTATGGAGAGGGTAGCAGATGCCTAGAATGCCTTCTCAAAGGAGCTGGTGGAGACAAAAACAGTGACGGAATTCAAAAAAAGCATGGGATAACCTATGCAGCAGTAAGGCAAAATGCTGGCCATTGTCGGTTGGACCACTTTTGAACTGAAACCAGAACCGCGCTTTGAGCACAGATAAGTTGAAAGCATTCACACCTGTTGTGCACTTTATATGGTTTTGGTTAAATTTGATGAGAGGTTTTTTTTTATGCTGATGAGGTGACTGCCCATAGAGCCTATTTTCTTGTATGACATTGGACGGCTGGGCTCTGAGCCTTTTTCCATCTGTCTTAGTTCTAGGTGGAGTAAGCCCTTAGGCCACAGCTGGTCAATGGCAGGTGTAGAAGCCCCAGTTGGCAGCAGGTGAGTCGCTCCAAGAAGCGTGAAGGTGTGGGGTGGCCCTGAAAAGGACCCTTAGGGGCAGGTTCAGTGCAACCAGGACCTGGAGTGGCCTTGAAAAGGACCCTTGGGGGCGGGGCCGGTGGAACTGAGATCTGGAGTGGCCTTGGGGGTAGGCCCAGTGAACCAGGACCTGGAATAGCCCTGAAAAGGACCTTTGGGGGCAGGCCTGGTGGACCAGGGCCTGGAGTAGAAACAAACAAAGGTAGAGCAAAGAAGTAGGGCAAGGCAGATTGAAGGTAAGCAAAGGTGCGAGGCATGGCAGGCCTAGGTAGTGCAGGGTGGAATCAGGCAAGACTAGGCAAAACACGGTAGGACTAGAGACAAGGCCGGCAGGGAAAGAGGCAAGGCAAGGCACGGCTGGAGACAATACAAGGCAGGGCGAAGCTGGAAGCAGGGCAAGGTGGTAGGCAGAGCAAGGCAAAGCTAGAGACAGAAGACCAGAACCACAGCAGGAGACAGGAACCAGGGCTGGAGCTGGAGTCAGGAACCAGGGCTGGAGCTGGAGTCAGGAACCAAGGCTGGGGCTGGAGTCAGGAACCAAGGCTTGGGCTGGAGACAGGAACCAAGGCTGGAGCTGTAGGCTGGTACCAAGGCTGAAGACACGTTGTGAAGGCAAGGCAGAGGGGGTCCGACTACCTTAAAAAGCCCCAACTGCATGATGTCATCACTGCTGGGACCTTCCTCTGGCTGCTGGTCTTTTCAAAGTGTGTCTTCAGTGCATGCACACACCTAAAGGAGCAGGCTCTTGCTGACACAGTGCAGCGGGATGGACACTGGGCTTGGGAGAATGTCCCGAGGCACAAGAGATGGTTGGACAAGTGGCCCACTGAGGCGGGGAGAACGCTGAGGCCCCGAAGGGGAAGTGGAGCGGGATGAGGTGAGTCAGGGAGGAATCAGAGCATGGCCGTAGCTGCAGTACCTTCCATTATTATTAGACATATCGTTTAAGTTGAGACTGAATAGTATAAAGTTCAAATCTTTCATGAAGAATATCCATTATCTCCCAGATTGTATAAAGGTTGTCCAAATTTGAGCACCCAAAATTGAGTGCAGATCCCAGATCAGTGCCCAAAATAATTAGCTAACGGGCTTTAATGATTTAATTATTAGAGCTAACAAGCACTTAATTGGCACTAATTATATTTTGGGCGTTGATCTGGCTACGTTCTATTCTGTAACAATGGGTTCCTAAATTGGATCACATGCAACTCAAAAGAGGGTGTGGCCATCGGCAGTGGCGTTCCTAGGGGGGGTTGACACCCGAGGCGGATCGCCGATGCACCCCGCTCCCAGCGCCCCCCCCCCGGATGCAGCGCGGGGCCCCCCCCCGGCGAAAGGACACCCCCACGAAGGAATCCCCCCGGGTGCACACCGCTGGGGGGGTGCCGCACGCGCCTGTCCTCCGTTGTTCCATGCTTCTTCTCTGCCCCGGAACATCCTGTTCCGGGGCAGAGAAGAAGCATGAAACAACGGAGGACAGGCGCGCGCGGCACCCCCCCAGCGGCGTGCACCTGGGGCGGACCGCACCCACCGCTCCCCTAGGAATGCCACTGGCCGTCGGAGGGGCATAGATGAATTAGGAACATTCACAAAAGATGCTTGCAGTGTTACAGAATAGCAGGAATCTGTGCCCAACTTGTTCGCCAGGATTTACACCAGGTATGAGCTGTTGTAAGTCCTCAGTGCCCAAAATTGAGCGTTGAATTTAGTGCTTAGTGCTATTCTATTAAGTGCTCATCCCATTGAGTGCCGAATTTTATCTATATGAACACAGAGGATCCCTAATTAGAAAATAGATGGTATAAAAAAATTTGACTGTATGTGTGTTGTTTTTTTATTTTTATAGCAATTTTTAATACCGTGTTTCCCAGAAAATAAGACACTGTCTTATATTAATTTTTGCCCCCCAAAATGCGCTAGGTCTTATTTTCAGGGGCTGTCTTATTTTTCGGGGAAACATCAGGGTTGGATCGGGTCGGCCCATCCGCCCTCCGTCGCTCCCGGAACTAACCTTAAACGCCTCCTTTCACCTTCGCAGCAAGCAGCAGCAGGGCAGGCCACTCCTTCCTTCCATGTCCCGCCCTCGCCTGACGTAATGTCCGCGAGGGCGGGGCACGGAAGGAAGAAGAGGTCTGCCCTGCTGCTGCTTGCTGCGAAGGTGAAAGGAGGCGTTTAAGGTTAGTTCCGGGAGTGACGGAGGGTGAGTGGAGGGGGGCCAGGCGACCTCGGGTGGGGGGGCGGCCTTGTCCGGCTCTCGGCGGCCCTGATTTCCAACAAAAATTTGCTAGGTCTTACTTTCGGGGGAGGCCTTATATCTACCAATTCAGGAAAACCTCTACTAGGTCTTATTTTCGGGGGATGTCTTACTTTCGGGGAAACAGGGTATACATTCAATAATTTACTTGTACAGAAAAGGAAAAGTGATCAGGAAAATAAAACATATCTATATTTAGAAAGAAAAATAAACTATTCTCATTTTTTCACTCAAGTCCACCAAGTTGAGGGGGTGGGGGGTCAGAGTTCAAGCAATTTACCAAAAGACATAAATATTTCCATAAGACAAATGCTATCTTGCTTGAACAAATAGAAAACATACTAACATACATAAGGCTAACCTTCATCTTGATTATTTAAAGAAGGAGGAGAAAGAGCAACAAAAGTTTGCTTCAAAGATATGAAACTTGGCAGATGGGTAGTTCAAAGAACATATAACACACCAGCTGGTACTTAATTACACATTTACATGGGAATTTTAAAAAGAATAATGCTCCCAAATGCAGAACTCCAGTCTTTAAAAAATACGTTCTTTCCTCTTTTTCTGCATTTCTCTTGTAACGTCAGGAAATATAGTAATTAGAACATTCCGAAAAGATTTTCCGCAAGGTTTAAAAACAACTTCAAGTACAATTCCGTATCTGAAACAGATCAAACTTAAGGAACATAGACACAGGTATAGCTAATTCTGATTCTGAACATTCAAGATGTCAGAAACATCCAAAGCATCCATCTCCACAGGTATCTCAGTCTGTAACTGTTGGCTTTGTTTCTTTCTAGTTGGCAGATAGTATACTGAAGCTATCAGTGGTAATAACTCAGATAACATCTGCATTGCTCAAATATTATTCTCCAAATTTTCCACGTTCATCCTAATATTTATTGAATCCTTCATAAGAACAAATTGTTGGGAATTAAACAGATCAAGATCTTTCTGAACCTGGTCAACTTTAGTTGAAATATGTGTTAAATCCAGAGTATATTTATCAACTTTGCTCTCAACCCTCTTCATTTCTTGGGCCAAAGTATTAATATGAGAAATATGGAACTTACTGAGTTCATTCAACATGTCCCAGATGACCTTGAGTGTAACTTGAGCAGGACAATGAAGAAGAAATTGAAGCTTCGTAACTCCTGAGATAAATTCATCTGTAGACTGCAAAGAAGACATTCATGGATCAACAGCCACCATTCTTTCTCCTGCATTGGACTCAGAAGTACTTCCCAGCTCCAAAGTGCCAATACAAGCTTGCACTGCCTCTTGCTGCGTTTCTAAGAAGAGACCCACTCCAGTATTACTACCTCTGGGTGACTGCAGCTCAGCTACTCTAGTCGAGATAATGTTCCCTGAAGCAGTAACAAACCTATCAAAAAGCAGCTAAGGAGGTGAGTGTCTTAATTCTGGGGTCAATGAGGTGTCTTGCCCTGGAGAGAATCCCGTAGCTCTTGCTTCCATGGAGTTCTCAGTGAGCGTTTCACTCTCGGTTCTGACTCTTCTGTTCGCTGCACAAATGAATCAATTGGTTTCATGGAAGGCACAAAAACTTAGAGTTTGGAGGGATTAGCCCAAGGTTTCCCTTTGCATTTCCCCATAGGTGAATAAAATGGAAGAAAAGCTGCAAACACTGTCAGACTAACTTCACCATCTTAGCCATTCCTCATTTCAGAAGAGTGCACATCTTTCAACTGTATGTGTGTTGATGTGTTGTGAGGTGCCTAGACTTCAGCTGTGAGAAACTTAGGCCAGAGCTGGGCAAACTTCTATGGTCTGTGGCTCGTATATTGCGAGACAAATTAGGATTGGCTGGAGTGGGCTTTGATGGCAACCCCTATAGTTGGAATATATGGACAGTGCCGGGTGGAGTTCTATGATCTGTATCCCAAAAATGGCAAAGAAAAGAGCAGGATCAAGTATTTTTATACCACATTCTTTGTTGGTTTAATCATGAATTGATAATTAGTTTGATTGTAGGGCAGACTAGATGGACAATTCACATTGTTATCTGCATCATCTATTATGTTGCTATATTACTATGCTAATTCTATTTCTAGCCTGTCCAAAAATATGGCATTTTCAACTGTACACTACTCAGTGGCGTTCCTAGGGGGGCTGACACCCGGGGCGGATCGCCGATGCGCCCCGCCCCCCAGGTGCAGCGCCCCCCGGAACAGCGTGAAGCCCCCCCCCGGTGAAAGAACCCCCCCCCGGGTGCACGCCGCTGGGGGGGGGGGGGGTGCCGTGCGCCTGCCGGCTCTTCATTTTCATGCTCCCTCTGCCCCGGAACAGGAAGTAACCTGTTCCAGGGCAAAGGGAGCATGAAAACGAAGAGTCGACAGGCGTGCGGCACCCCCCCAGCGGCGTGCACCCGGGGCTGACCGCCCCCCCCCCTTGGTACGCCACTGACACTACTACTACTTGACATTTCTAAAGCGCTACTAGGGTTACGCTAACATAGGTTGCATGCTAATGTCATTAAATGCAACTGCAAATCATTAAAGCAGACACACTTACCGCCTATGTAGGAGATGCTAAGGGTTCCTGCGTTAACCCTGCATTATCCAGTTAGTATACATTGAGTTTACTACCGGAATAGCGCTTCCATGCCCATTCTGCTTTTTAGCATATCCTGTGGTAAGCATTTATCAGCAGGCTAAGCCCATATTCCTCCAGAGTCTATATATCGTGCCTAGCATTCCGTGCTAAAATCCAAGCATATTCTATTTATTTATTTATTTATTCATTCTTATATCCCACAATTATCCCAAAACAAGTTTCGGCTCTATGTGGCTTACAATTAGCAATTAGGAAAAATTACAAATTGTGTCATACAGAGCATCTTTAACAGTACTTAACAAGCAAGAATGAGCACTAATTGCCAATAATTAGAATTTACGCCCATAACTCGCTAAGCATATCCTGCAATGCACAGCACCTAAATTCTAATGCGTGGAGCCAAAAGGGTGTGGTTATGGGCAGATAAATGGGCGTTTCATGGGCATTCCGAAATTTATGCGCACTGCTATAGAATATGCCCCTCTGTGCCTAAATCTACGTGCCAGTATTTACGCCACATTTCTCTTGGTGTAAATGAATCCACGTAGTTTTAAGCACTGTGATATCAACTAAGCATATTCTATATACTGCGCCTAAATTTAGGCACCACTTACAGAATACACTTAGGCAGAAATTTATTCCACTCTAATTTTTACATAAGTACATAAGTATTGCCATATTGGGACAGACCAAAGGTCCATCAAGCCCAGCATCCTGTTTCCAACAGTGGCCATTCCATGTCACAAATACCTGGCAAGAACCCCAAAAAGTACAAAACATTTTATACTGCTTATCCCAGAAATAGTGGATTTTCCCCAAGTCCATTTAATAATGGTCTATAGACTATTCCTTTAGGAAGCTGTCCAAACCTTTTTAAAACTCTGCTAAGCTAACCACCTTTACCACATTCTCTGGCAACGAATTCCAGAGTTTAATTACACATTGAGTGAAGAAACATTTTCTCCAATTCGTTTTAAATTTTACTACATTGTAGCTTTATCACATGCCCCCTAGTCCTAGTATTTTTGGAAAGCGTAAACAGACGCTTCACATCTACCTAGTCATTATTTTATAGACCTCTATCATATCTCCCCACAGCCGCCTTTTCTCCAAGCTGAAGAGCCCTAGTCACTTTAGCCTTTCCTCATACAGAAGTCGTTCCATCCCCTTTATCATTTTCGTCGCCCTTCTCTGCACCTTTTCTAATTCTACTATATCTTTTTTGAGCTGCGGCGACCAGAATTGAACACAATATTCAAGGTGCGATCACACTACTATTACTACTACTTGACATTTCTATAGTGCTACTAGGGTTACGCAGCGCTGTACAATTTAACAAAAAAGGGGGGGCAGTCCCTGCTCAAAGGAGCTTACAATCTAAAGGACGAAATGACAAGTTGGGGTAGTCTGGATTTCTTGAATAGTGGTTAGGTGCCAAAGGCGACATTGAAGAGATGGGCTTTTAGCAGGGATTTGAAGATGGGCAGGGAAGGGGCCTGGCGTATGGGCTCAGGGAGATTATTCCAAGCATGTGGTGAGGCGAGGCAGAAAGGGCGGAGCCTGGAGTTGGCGGTGGTGGAGAAGGGTACCGAAAGGAGGGATTTGCCTTGAGAGAGGAGATTACGGGTAGGAACGTAAGGGGAGATGAGGGTAGAGAGGTAGGGAGGGGCTGCAGATCGAGTGCATTTGTAGGTTAGGAGGAGAAGCTTGAACTGTATGTGGTACCTGATCGGAAGTCAGTGAAATGATTTGAGGAGAGGGGAGATGTGAGTATATCGGTCCAGGTGGAAGATAAGATGTGCAGCAGAGTTCTGAACGGACTAAAGGGGGGATAGGTGGCAAAGTGGGAGGCCAGTGAGGAGTAGGTTGCAGTAGTCGAGGCGAGAGGTAATGAGAGAGTGGATGAGAGTTTGGGTGGTGTGCTCAGAGAGGAAAGGGCGAATTTTACTAATGTTGTAAAGGAAGAAGCGACAGGTCTTGGCTATCTGCTGGATATGCGCAGAGAAGGAGAGGGAGGAGTCGAAGATAACACCAAGGTTGTGGGCAGATGAGACGGGGACGATGAGGGTGTTGTCAACTGAGATAGAGAGTGGAGGGAGAGGAGAAGAGGGTTTGGGTGGGAAGACAATAAGTTCGGTCTTGGCCATGTTCAGCTTTAGGTGGCGGTTGGACATCCAGGCAGCAATGTCGGACAAGCAGGCCGATACTTTGGCCTGGGTTTCCGCAGTGATGTCAGGTGTGGAGAGGTAAAGCTGTGTGTCATCAGCATAAAGATGATACCGGAAACCATGAGATGAGATCAGCGAGCCCAGGGAAGAGGTGTAGATTGAAAAAAGAAGGGGTCCAAGTACAGATCCTTGAGGAACTCCAACAGAGAGCAGGATGGGGGTGGAGGAAGAGCCATGAGAGTGTACTCTGAAGGTGCGGTGGGAGAGATAAGAGGAGACCCGGGAGAGGACAGAGCCCTGGAACCCAAAAGAGGACAGTGTGGCGAGAAGTAAGTTGTGATTGACAGTGTCAAAAGCGGCAGATAGGTCGAGGATGAGGAGGATGGAGTAGTGACCTTTGGATTTGGCAAGGAACAGGTCATTGCAGACCTTAGATAGTGCCGTCTCTGTCGAGTGTAGGGGGCGAAAGCCGGATTGAAGTGGATCGAGGATGGCATGAGAGGAGAGAAAATCAAGGCAACGGCTGTGAACGGCGCGTTCAAGTATCTTGGAAAGGAAGGGTAGGAGGGAAATGGGGCGGTAGTTGGAGGGACAGGTAGGGTCAAGTGATGGTTTTTTGAGCAGAGGTGTGACTACAGCGTGCTTGAAGGTGTCAGGGACAGTTGCAGTGGAGAGAGAGAGGTTGAGGATATGACAGATGGGGGGGGGGGGTGACAGTTGGAGAGATGGTGTTAAGTAAGTAGGTGGGGATGGGATCCGAGGAGCAGGTGGTGCATTTCGAGGAGGAAAGAAGATGGGCAGTTTCCTCTTCAGTGATCTCAGGAAAGGAGGAGAAGGAGGCATGGGTAGGTTAGTTGAGGGAGTGGGCTATAGAGTGAAGAGGAGGAGATGGTTTGGTGGTGAATTCGAGGTTGATCTTCTGCACCTTGTTGCGGGAGTGGTCAGCCAGTGATTGAGGAGAGAGTGAGGGGGGGGTGGGAGCAGAGGGCACTTTGAGGAGGGAGTTGAGGGTGGCGAAGAGACGATGAGGGTTAGAGCTGAGGGAATTAGTCAATTGAGTATAATAGTCCTGTTTGGCGAGGAATAGGGAGGACTGGAAGGAGGATAGCATGAATTTGTAGTGAATGAAATCAGTATGGGTACGAGATTTCCTCCAGAGGCGTTCAGCCGATCGGGCGCAGGAACGAAGGTAGCGGGTGCAAGGGGTCAGCCAGGGCTGGGGATTAGTACGCCTAGTGGGACGGGAGATGGCTGGTGCAAGGGCATCCAGTGCAGAGGAGAGAGTGGCATTGTAAGTGGAGACGGCCTTGTCAACAGACTTGGAGGACAAGATGGAAGGGAGGAGATCAGAGATACTAGAGGATAAAGTGGGAGGGTCGACAGCCTGGAGATTCCTGGAAGTAGTGGTTAATATAGGGCGGGACTGAGGGGGAGGGTGATTAAGTGTGAAGGTGATCAGGTGATGGTCAGAGAGAGGAATAGTTGAGGCGCAGAAATTGGAGGGTGAGCAGGTAGAGGAGAGGACGAGATCAAGACAGTGGCCAGATTGGTGAGTAGGGGTGGTGGAGCTCAACTGGAGGTTGAAGGAGGATGTTAGAGTGAGGAACTGAGAAGCGTATTTGTCGGATGGGTTATCGGTGTGTATGTTAAAATCTCCAAGAATGAGGGATGGGGATGAGGGCTCAAGAAAGACAGAGAGCCATGCGTCAAAGTCGGTGAGGAAGGAGGGGAGGGACTTGTTGGGGGGTCAGTATATGACCGCAACTCTGAATGGCATCGGGTAGAATAGACGGATAGAGTGAACTTCAAAGGATGAGAAGCAGTGAGACTGGTAGGAGGAGAGGTTGAAAACTGCAGGAGGGCGAAAGTAGTAACCCGACGCCGCCACCGCGGCCGACTGGAGCGATGCAAAGGCATTATAATGTCCTCATATTTGTTTTCCATTCCTTTCCTAATAATACCTAACATTCTATTTGCTTTCTTAGCCGCCGCAGCACACTGAGCAGAAGGTTTCAACGTGTCATCAACGACGACACCTAGATCCCTTTCTTGGTCTGTGACTCCTAACATGGAACCTTGCATGACATAGCTATAATTCGGGTTCCTCTTTCCCACATGCATCACTTTGCACTTGTTCACATTAAACATCATCTGCCATTTAGACGCTCAGTCTCCTAGTCTCGTAAGGTCGTCTTGTAATTTTTCACAATCCTCCTGCAATTTAACGACTTTGAATAACTTTGTATCATCAGGAAATGTAATTACCTCACTAGTTACTCCCATCTCTAGGCCATTTATAAATATGGTAAAAAGCAGCAGTCCCAGCACAGACCCCTGGGGAACCCCACTGACTACCCTTCTCCATTAAGAATACTGACCATTTAACCCTACTCTCTGTTTTCTATCTTTTAACCCAGAATAGGACACTACCTCCTATCCCATGACTCTCCAATTTCCTCTGGAGTCTTTCATGAGGTACTTTGTGAAACGCCTTCTGAAAATCCAGATACACAATATCAACCGGCTCACCTTTATCCACATGTTTGTTCACCCCTTCAAAAATGTAGTAGATTGGTGAGGCAAGATTTTAAGGTGTCATATATAGAATCTAGGATGTAACAAAAGAGAGGGAACAAAGTACAAACTAAAGTCCAAACAAACAAACAAAAAAAAACAGCACCACGGGCCTTTAAAAATGGAACACAGTTCTTTAATGAATGAGCCTTGACAAAAAGACTCGACACGGGCCGTGTTTCGGTGACTAGCACTGCATCAGGGGTCATAGTGATGACGTGGAAAACTTGGGGAATAACTCGAATATATTCCTCTACAATATATTATTCCTTACCCCACGTCTCATGTAGTAAAAGCTACAAAGCACCAAGGCACTTTCACTTTCTGTATCAAAATGAATGGTGCTTTGTAGCTTTTACTACATGAGACGTGGGGTAAGGAATAATATATTGTAGAGGAATATATTCGAGTTATTCCCCAAGTTTTCCACGTCATCACTGTGACCCCTGACACAGGTGCTAGTCACCGAAACACGGCCCGTGTCGGGTCTTTTTGTCAAGGCTCATTCATTAAAGAACTGTGTTCCATTTTTAAAGGCCCATGGTGCTGTTTTTTTTGTTTTGATATATAGAATCTAGCCCATTAGGGCTTAGTGCACCTTGGTAAAAGGAACCCTATATGCGCTGAAAGCACCCATGTACTTACCACATATGAAATCCAATCTATGAAGGTTGTTTTCCTTCCATAACTTAAACATACTCCTCCGGAGACCTCTTTTTTTATGTCTGCTATAAACATGAGCACTAGGGAAGATTATGCGTACTTTTAAACAGATAGAAGAGGATGTTTCTCAGATGGCTAACAAGGTAACTCGTTATGGCTTTGAATACGTCCTGCTATATAATGAACATTATTATTTAATTATAATTAGTTTAAAAATGAAAGGGAACTTTCTCATTTTTGGATCTGCTTGGCTGCAATCAAAACATAAAATCCACATGCACAGCATCTATAGTCCGAGGAAATTAATAAAATTGACCTACTAAATTAAGTTGAAATACTTTCGGAATCTGACCCTGATATACTAAAAGTGTGAAGTAACTTTGCAAAAGTGTGCTTCATATGAAAAATGGCATGCACACCCTGGAAACATGCAAAAATGCAAAATTTCATGTACTACTACTACTACTACTATTTAGCATTTCTATAGCACTACAAGGCATACGCAGCGCTGCACAAACATAGAAGAAAGACAGTCCCTGCTCAAAGAGCTTACAATCTAATAGACAAAAAATAAATAAAGTAAGCAAATCACATAAAGTGCACTTTTATGAAGTCGCTTCTCAGTTAAACAATAAAACTTTTGTACAAAGTCCTCTTCACATACAAGTTTACCAATCAGCTGCTGTAATGAAAATTAATGCAAAGCAGCTCAAAACCAAAACAAGCACACACACACACAAAAAAAGGCTTCACAAGCCTATTTTTACAAAACCCCTTAGCAGTGAGCCAAAAAGGGTACATGCCAATTTAGTAGACCCTGGACCCATTGGTGAGTCTTAGTCACAGGGGAGAGAGAGGAACACAGAGGGTGGGAACAGCATTCAGATTTTTAGACTTTGATGTGAAAGGGGGAGGGGTTATTTAGGGATCTGTACCTCTTGTCATTGATCAGGACAGGGGAGAAGGGTCACAGCACAGTAGACCACCAGGGCTTTGAGGTCTCCCTAGGGGGATCTAGGGGACTTTTTTAAAATTCATGTATGCCCTTTATGAGGTCTAGAGTGGAGGGATTGCAGGGGTCGCTGGCCCACCAGGGTTTGGAAGTTCACCATGGGGGAGGGGGATACAAAGGGGAGTAGAGGAGTGGCCTAGTGGTTAGAGCACCAGCCTTGCAATCCAGAGGTGTCTAGTTCAAATCCCACTGCTGCTCCTTGTGATCTTGGACAAGTCACTTAACCCTCCATTGCCTCAGGTACAAACCTAGATTGTGAGCCCTCCTGGGACAGAGAAATATCCAGTGTACCTGAATGTAACTCACCTTGAGCTACTACTGAAAAAGGTGTGAGCAAAAATCTAAATAAATAAACTAAAGCATGGCATCATGGTTGTTTAAACAGTACCACCACCACATGAAGTGGGTGTTTTAAACAGATTTTTCATGTATTGCCACAGCCAAGAATGCAACGAGTTCCTAATTGTGGCAATGCACAAAAGATCACATATGAAAATTTAGCTATGAGATGTGGATGAGCCAGACCTATTTGCATCAACAGGTACTAACTCACAAACGTTTTTGTGGGTTAGTACATCACAGCTTTATTACAGTTCAGATATTGAACTAAGGCTGGCTGGTACTCTTAAAAGCAAACTTTGCTCACTTACTCTAGCCATGCCATTTACTGCTGAAACCTCTCCCTCTACCCACCTTTTCCTCATTCCCGCTCCCCAACTGTTCTGAATATCACAAGATGGATGCTAGCTGCAAAACTCATTTTAACGATTTTATTTTGTTTGTGTCCTTTCCAGTATGCTTCAGTCGACTTCGACACCGTCAAATAATGGCCAGCAATTTCAGCTCAACAAATTCCATCATACTTCGTTTTCCATTTCAGTTTGATGGCTGAGTCATGCATCCTGTCTGAGCTAATGTTAGTTTTTTGATTGCTGTGTGTCTGGAACTCCGTCGGCTCACCAAGTCCCTAAGCCACCTCTGAAAGGTCATCGCAATTTGTAGTGTGTTCCTCTTCTCACTGGCATTTCCTTCGAGCAATACACAAAAAAACATATATTTCACAGAGCTATCCAGATCATAATATTTCAATAAAGACTCATTTTACTTAATACAAATAAATGAAAGATATCAATACTGAAAGAAAATGTTCTGTATTAATGTTTTTGAATCTCTAACATTTTTCCTGTAAGTATTTTCAAATTTCCCATAAGGCTACAGCAGCGTTTTCAAGCTGGACTTCTTTTGTGATGTGAGATTATGGTACCCATGAGTCTCTCATTCTGTTTCCAAGCACAGATGAATGATAAGAGGAGTTGCATAGGTTCAAACCTTGGATATTTGCATAGCTAAAAAACTATAAGGGCAATTCTGTAACAGGGCACCCACTTTTCTGTATCGATTGATCGCATAAATGTACAGAATAAGTACATAACTGTTGCCATACTGGGACAGACTGAAGATCTATCAAGCCCAGTATCCTGTTTACAACAGTTGCCAGTTCAGGTCACAAGTAACTGACAAGATCCCAAAAGAGTAAAACTGATTTTATGCTGCTTATCCTAGAAATAAGCAGTGGATTTTCCCCAAGTTCATCTTAATAATGGCTCATGAACTTTTATAAAATTATCCAAGCCTTTTTTAAACCCTGCTAAGCTAACTGCTTTTACTACATTCTCTAGTAACAAATTCCAGAGTTTAATTACATGGTTAGTGAAGAAATATTTTCTCCTATTTAATGTAAAACAGGCTAACTATGTGCTATTCTACAACAGCATACATTAGTGGCCTACTGCACAAATACAAGGGGATGTATACTGGGCAGAGCATGAGGGGGCATGGATGGGACTCCCACATACAGGTATAACTTGCAGAATACTGTCAGGTGCATGCTGCATTGACACAACGCAACGCAATGCCAGGTCTATGGGTGCATAAATGTTAGGTGCACCAATACCGGATTAGGTATGCTAGAATTCTGTAAAGGAGCTGGGCCCCCCTAGAACAGGCTTTCACTGCACAGCATCAGAACACCTAAATGGAGGCACCTACTTATCGAATTCCCTGCTATGACTAGGTTGCTTATCAAGAAAATGTTCTTCAGAGACAAAAAGTGGAGGAGTAGGCTAATAGAGCAGTGGGCTGAACCCCAAGGAAATCAGATTCAAATCCCACTGATGCTCCTTGTGATGGTGGGCAAATCACTTAGTGCACCATTCTCTCAGGTATGAAATTAGATTGCAAGCTCAGTGGGGACAAGGAAATATCTTCTGTAACTTGCCTTGTGCTATTCCTGAAAATGCCTGAACAGAAACTAACTAAATAAATAAGTTATGTGCAAGTTTCAGACCTGAGATCCTCTTTAACAGGCTGGGGCAGTGACAAAAACTCCCTGATAAATGGAGAGAGCATCCTAATTATCATGCAATGCCTACAACTGGATCAAGTGTAGAACCACACTGAGCTTCAGAGAAAGGAAGATTATTTTGAGGCACTGTACAATAGAGGGAGCAGGCTGAGGCCTAGTTAGAAGGAATGAGCCAGGTAGCTAAGATAAAAAGTTCAAGGTATCTGCCTCAGACCCTAAATGCCAGAGGGTTCTGGATAGTGCTAAACAATTGTTTGTATGTGGAAGGTCATTCTATAACAGAGGGGCCTAGTTTTAAGAGCCTACTTTCTTTTATATTATATTTGCATAACTGAGTATATACATATGTATGTGGTTAAATATGAGCCCTTATACTAACCATAGAGTTAGTGTAAATGCTTGCACATAGTTGCCAGAGATAAGTAGATAAGAAGACCAGCCATTACTCCACACAGTGACAGCCATTGCTCTGCAACACTCCCACGGTGAGTGTAGACCACTTGGGAGGGGATCACCCTTGGAAGACATCTAGGTAAGGACTATGACCACTCGAGGGAGGACCTGGTGGGAGCGCCAACTAATGACATCACACACTCTCAATTAAAAAGATGTTGGGTCTCGAAGCATCTTGCCTCGGGTGTTGCACTGAAGGGGCGTGCCAAAGAAGCACACCCCATCTCTTTGCCCGTCCCTTCAACCACAGCTTCATCCACAGCCCAAACTCTCCTTCAACAGTCTATCAGAGTATTATTTAACCTAAACCTTACTTAAACTCTTGCGTTGCTTGCAGAATTATGTCTACATCCTAACCCCCACCTTCATGCTCTGACCCAGGTGTGCCCCACTTAAATTTACACATAAGCTGCAGCATAGGTATCAAACCGAACTCCTGGGCCCGACAGCACTTAGAGCAGGATGGAGTGGGTCAAACTCACCAGAATTCTTTTTCTTCTACTGGGGAGTCTGATTTTACACTTATCGGCAGGGAGAATGCTTATTCATCACCCCAATCTTGACCTTCACAGCTACATACCCCATATCCAACCTGCAAGGTCTCTGCTAAATTGCTCAGACTTTATGTAATACATCATCACAGCTATTAAAGGTACAAGAAGGTGTACACACAAAAATAATCATGCTAGCAGGACCTCTAGAACAAATAGGTACCTCAAACAAATAAACTTAACCAAAATACCACCAACTATAAAAGTACCAATATGTACTTACTATGTAAATGTGAGATCTCTTGGAAACAAATCAAATTTAATCAATGACTGGATTGAACTCTCAAAACAAAGCCTGATATTCATCATGGAGACCTGGCTATGATAGGAAAATGGCTCAATTTTAAGTGGTCTGTCCCCTGGGCTTCAATTTCCTATCTGCATCCAGAAAACAGAAGAAAGGAAGAGGACTAGGTCTAATATATAATGAGATGTTCAAAATCAAGCTATTAGAATACCACATCTCACTGGCCCTATAAAAATGACATGTAAAATCAAGGACACCTCACTAGAAAATTCTCTGACATATATTCAATTCTACTGCCCACCAGGGAAATGGACCCAAGCATGCATGGATTTCTTTGACTTCCTAACTAGAAACATGAATTCTGAGGCCTGTACTCTACCTCTGGGTAACCTAAACCTTCATCTAAATGAAACAACTGACCCTGAACTTAAGGACCTATCTAGCTTCCTGGATGCCCTAAACTATTGCGCACCTGGCCAGATGATTCACAAAAAAGGTAACTAGACCTTATTGCTTACAAGAAACCCAGCAACCAGTCCAAACAGAGATGGGTAAATGATCCCCTCTGATTTGGTCAGACCTTTACCTAATGGATTTTATCATTCTCTGGCCACAATATAATGCCTGCACCCATCACTATAATAATAATAATAATAATACCTCTAAGAGAGGAGGAAGTGACGTGACGGAGAGGAATGGAAGCCTGAATCCTCAGCTCTGCTCAAGCAGAGACAAAACTAGGATATACACCCGAGATATCTCATATCAGCTTACTACACACGACGTGGACTAGTAACAATGATGGCAGCGCAGAAGAAACTCGCTAAATTTAAATTCATTGCAGACAAACTGGCTGGTGGCATGAGCGCGGTATCAAAGATGGCGGAGCCCGAAACAGACTCAGAGCCAGATAATGAGGAGCAGCTTGTGAGTGATAATGAACTTACTAGAGGTGATATGGCGCGTTGGGTCCAGGAGCGGAAGGCGGATTTGGGACTGGTCTGAGGGATATTCGAGCAGCAGTATCGGAGCTACATAATGAGGTGCGAGAAATCGGATGTCGACTGGAGCAAACTGAGGAGCAATTAGAATGTTACGCAGAGGATCTTTTGGGGCTCCAGGAGGTCTTAAAATTGGAAAAAATTGTCCTATCTGTCCTAACCCTTATCCCTTACTTGTCCTGTCTGTCTGTCATAATTAGATTGTAAGCTCTATTGAGCAGGGACTGTCTCTCCATGTTCAAGTGTGAAGCGCTGCGTATGTCCAGTAGCGCTATAGAAATGATAAGTAGTAGTAGTAAAAGCAGACGAGGATGGATCTACAAATCGCCCTGGAGGACCTAGAGAACAAGTTCAGACGTGGTAACCTCCGATTTAAGGAGATCCCAGAGGATGATCAATATAAAGATTGCATAAAAGTTGTGAAGGAGATTTGTGCCCAAATTTTACAAACTGGCGAATCCAATAATGGAGAACTGGCTCCCACCTCGATCTCTCTGGATAGGGCTCACAGAAGTCTGGGGCCTCAGAGGGGGAATACCCCATGTGACATTATAGTGTGCTTTCATAATTATTCGGTTAAAGAAGTGGTCTGGAGACGTGCGAGAGCTCTGGAAGACATTGTGTAGAATATCTGCAAGATTCAGATTTTTCAGGACTTAGCTAAGGCCACCCTTCAGCGATGGAAGGAGTTTCGTGAAGTGACCGGATACTTGTAGAAAGCGGGCTCAAGATACAGCTGGTTCTTCCCATTTGGATTACAATTTACTTTGGGTACGCACACGAAGAAGGTTCAGACTATCTCTGTGGCTTGGAAAGTGCTGAAGGACCTAGGGTGCGCAGATCTGCCTGACTGGGAGGGTTTGACCCACGCTCGTGAGTTATCTAGAAGCCTGAGGTCTCAATGGCAGAAAGTCCGTGTTGGACGGAAGAGAGGAGCATCAGGAAATCAGGCGGGGGGCGAGCACAGCTTCCTGAGACACATTTGGACTGAGTTTCTTTTTTCTGTCTGCTGGGTTGAAAGTTGTGATCTTGGGTTAATCGGTGGGAACCCAATATGGGTTGTTAAAGTATGGTTGCGGAACGGAGTGAGAATGTGGTGTGGTATTCAATGGATGGTTTGGGAGTTTGTAATGTGCGGAGATTGAAATGGATGGGGAAATATTATCGTATTCTCTCTGGGTGAATATGTGATATGGTATGGTATATATTCCTGCTATGGGCTCATATCCTCTGGGAATAAACTGACCGGAGAGGATGTGGGCCAGTTGGGAGGAGGGAAATATGGGGGGGGGGGGGGAGAGAGAGAGTGGGGAATAAAAGTGGGGTCATGGAATGTCAATGGTATGAACGATCCAGGGAAATGTAGTATTGTTTTTAAGGAGCTGAGATGGCTTAAGTGGGATGTAATTATGTTACAGGAGACTCATGTGCGGAGGAAAACGGATACACATTATTATTATTATTAGCATTTGTAAAGCGCTACCAGAACGCATGCAGGGCTGAACACCTGACACAGAGAGAGACAGTCCCTGCTCAAAAGAGCTTACAATCTAAAAAAAATACAGACAGACAAGACAATTAAGAGTGAGGGAAGTACTGGGTGAGAAAGAACAAGGGGAGGGCAATTGAGAAGTGGCTAGGAGCCAAAAGCAGTGGTGAAAAGGTGGGTTTTCAGCATAGATTTGAAAACAGGTAGAGATGGAGCTAGACGTACAGGCTCAGGAAGTCTATTCCAGGCATAAGTTGCCGCAAGGGAAAAGGAATGAAGCCTGGAGTTAGCAGTGGAGGAGAAGGGAGACGACAAGAGAGATTTGTCCAGTGAGCGGAGTTCATGGGGAGGAATGTAGGGAGAGATGAGAGTGGAGAGGTAATGGGGGGCTGCAGAATGGATGCACTTAAAGGTCAGTAAGAGAAGTTTGAACTGTATGTGGAAGCGGACAGGGAGCCAGTGAAGTGACTTAAGAAGTGGGCTAGTGTGGGTATAACGATTTTGGCGGAAAATAAGTCATGCTGCAGAATTTTGGACAGACTGGAGTCTGGAGTCTGCTGCAATATAAAGGCTACAGTGAGTGGTATGCTCATGCTGATCCTGGGGGAAGTAAGCGCAGGGGACTGGTGATTTATATAAGATCTGGGCTTACCCTTGTTAAATAAAATGCATATTTTGATGAAACGGGTAGATGTATGGCAATCAGGGGTCAGCTTGGGGAACAACCGATAACATTTGTGAACTTATATGCCCCTAACACGGGTCAGGGGGGATTTTTTAAATCCCTGCGGGTACAACTTCATAATTTCGCTAATGGGCATGTCGTGGGAGATTACTTTAACCCTTCCACCGGGGCCTTTAGACCACTCCAGGGGAGGTGAGAGGACTAGCATAGCTCATAGGAGGAAGCTGATGTGACTGGTTCAAGATTTGGACCTGCTAGATGCTTGGAGATTACAACATCTGGGGCAGCACATTTACACTTTTTTACTCACATGCACAGCAGACCTATACACTTATTGATGCACTCTGGTGTGGTCAGACGTTGTGGGGACAGGTGCAAGACTCTGGGATTGGAAGTATACATGTTTCAGATCATTCTCCAGTTTGGGTACACTTAGCGGGTCTACAGAGTGAGAAGGAGCAAATATTTTGGAGATTAAATGAATCTTTGTTGGGGGATAAGGAGGTGGGTAGTGTCATAAGAGAGGTTATATGTGCCTACTTGGAGGTCAACGATAGGGGGGATGTGTCAGATGGAATCATGTGGGATGCTCTTAAGACCGTAGTAAGAGGTCATTTGATTAAATGGGGGGCAAGGCATGAGGGAACGATGCACACAGGAGCTCATGTTACGCAAGGAGTTGGTGAGATTGGACATTTTGCATCAAGGAGGGGGGACCCTAAAGTAGGGAAGCAACTGATGGAATGCAGAGGGGTCTTGCAGAGGTTTCAAATCGATCAGATGGAATTTCAGAGACGTCTGGTTAAGCAGTGATTTTTTGAATTTAGCAATAAAACAGGGAGGATGCTGGCCTGACACTTAAATACGTGTCAAAAATTATCTACAATAACCAAAATTAAGGGTCCTAGTGATGTAATCTACTATAAGGACAGTGAGATCACTGATCAGTTTGTTCGGTATTACACTGCCCTGTATTCCAGGGGGTGGCTGCTCCTTGTGAGGCAATTCGGGAATATTTAGAAGGGGGGGAGATGAGGAAGCTACCTCCTGTAGATAGGGAGGATCTAGAGAAGCCGGTTAGTGGGGAGGAGATACTGAGGGTGATAAAGGGCCTTAAGGGGGGTAAGGCACACTGCAAAGTTTTATAAGCTCTTTGCGGGGGAGCTGACAGCATTGCTGAAGCTGGTTAAGAATGCATGCTTTTTGGGTAGCTCTATCTCGCTGAGCATGAGCGAGGCGGGGATCTTGGTGATCCTGAAGCCGGGGAAGGATCCTACAGTGTGTGGCTTATACCGTCCAATATCCTTGCTCAATGTGAATATAAAGATTCTAGCTAAAGTTATGGCTGATCGACTTAGTAGAGTATTGCCAAAACTGATTCATGAAGATCAAGCGGGATTTGTCCCTCATAGGCAGGTGGGAGATTATATACGCAGGACCTTGCTAGGCAGGTAGGAGATAATATATACAGGACTTTGCACATATTATGGGGGGGGGGGGGGGAAGGAAAGGGAAGATTATTTGCATCTGTTGACAACAGATGCTGAGAAAGCATTTGATAGGGTCGATTGAGTATATTTGTGGGAGGTATTAGGCTATATGGGGTTTGTGCCCCAATTTATAGGTTGGATGCAGAGTCTTTACGAGGCTCCGATTGCACGTATTAAAGTAAATGGTGGATATTCCTCACCATTTCCGATTCAGAGGGGTACGAGATAGGGATGCCCTCTCTCTCCTTTACTTTTTGCATTATCCATTGAGCCGTTTGCTAGTAATGTGCGGGTATTAGGTGATGTTAAGGGAATTCAGATTGGAAGCATGGAGCATACAATTTCCCTTTTTGCTAATGACATTTTGTTTTACATTAAAGCACCCCAGTTGACACTGCCTATTATAATGAGGGAGCTCACTAGATTTGGGACACTTTCTGGGTTTAAAGTAAACTATGATCAGTGGCGTTTCTAGGGGGGGGGGCAGTGGGGGCGGTCCGCCCCAGGTGCACGCCGCCAGGGGGGTGCCGCGTGCGCCTGCCCTCCGTTGTTCCATGCTTCTTCTCTGCCCTGGAACAGGTTACTTCCTGTTCCGGGGCAGAGAAGAAGCATGGAACAACGGAGGACAGGCACGCGCGGCACCCCCCAGCGGCGTGCACCCGGCGGGGGGTTCCTTCGCGGGGGTGTCCTTTCGCCGGGGGGGGGGGGTCTGCGCTGCATCGGGGGGGGGGTGCTGCACCCGGGGGGCGGGGCGAATCGGCGATCCGCCCCGGGTGCCAGCCCCCCTAGGAACGCCACTGACTATGATAAATCTGAATTTATGGGAATAACTATCTCTGAGACGGAGGAAATGATTCTACAACGGTCATTTCCATTTCAGAAGGCTGATAACAGTTTTAGATACTTGGGAATTCAGATCCCCAAGGATTTAACAAAATTGTATTCTTTGAATTACCCTCCTCTGATTCAACAGCTAAGGAAAGAGATGAAAGGGTGGCATGATGTGTCACTTTCCTGGTGGGGAAGGATCTCTGCGGTGAAAATGAATCTTCTACCTAGATTATTATTTTTATTTCAGTCCTTACCATTATTGTTGCCTAGAGTGGACCTTAAGCGACTGCAGTCGGATATTTCTGGGTTTGTGTGGGGATAACGCACCCCGCGATTAGCTAGAAGGGTGATGTGGGGCTCAGCAGACTTGGGAGGTAGAGGAATGCCCAATCTGGAGTGGTACCTTAGAGTCCACCCCTTCAGCAGACTAGCTAGCACTCCAGAGAGAAAACAGCCAAAATCAGGTTACTACTCAACAACCCTACCAATGAGGAATATTCGGCCATCACATACATTGACACTGGTATACCCTCCAACATGATATGGGATGAGTTCCACCCCATTAAATGGGAGGACCTGGATCAACTAATCAGGAAAACTTCCAATTCTCACTCCCAACTAGACATATGTCCAACTTCCGTCATGGGATGCGCCATCCCCAAATTCAAATCCTTGATATATAACTTACTGACTCCCTCTTTAGTTGTCTCTTCCCAACCATCACTAGGGAGCATCATTCTCACTCCTATAATAAAAAGTAAGCAAGAGTACTGACCTGTGGCCACCATACCATTTCTTACAAAGCTAATGGAAGGCTTAGTCACCAAACAGCTTACCAAATACCTGGAAAAGTTCAACATATCCCACAG
Source organism: Microcaecilia unicolor (assembly GCF_901765095.1). NCBI lineage: Eukaryota > Metazoa > Chordata > Amphibia > Gymnophiona > Siphonopidae > Microcaecilia > Microcaecilia unicolor. The sequence continues at coordinate 607,939,743 of NC_044032.1, read as the reverse complement.
CTCTCAGTCCAGATTCTGAGCCACCTTCATCTCTGAAATCACCTTATACACCCTAGTATATGATATAAACACACTAGACGCTGAGGGGAAAAAAGTACTCATCATGCAATTTGACCTCTTGGGTGCTTTCAACATAGTAGACCATGAAATACTAATAGCAACTCTAAGCAATATCGGCCTAACAGGCCACATCTTGTCATGGTTGTCAGGTTTCCTCACAAACTGATCCTATCTAGTACAAACAGAAACAGAGAAACAGAGAATCTTGATTGCAGATAAGGGCCAAATGGCCCATCCAGTCTGCCCTTCCTCATTAACCACTAGCTCCTCCTTTTCCTTAGGGATCCCACGTGCCTGTCTCATGCTTTCTTAAATTCTGACACAGTCCTCATCTCCACGACCTCCACCGGGAGGCCATTCCACTCATTTACCACATTTTCCATGAAATAGTATTTTCTCAGATTCCTCCTAAGCCTATTTCCTCTTAACTTCATCCTATGCCCTCTCATTCCAGAGTTTTCCTTCATTTGAAAAAGGCTCACCTCCTGTACATTAACACCACTGAGGTATTTTAACATCTATATATCCTCTCTCCTGCCTCTCTTTCAGCGTATACATGTTGAGGTTCAAATGAGTAATCTACTCTCTGAGCTGGACCACAGGCAGCAGAGTTCCTCAAGGCTCCCCAATCTCCCCTGTTAGACGCCCGTGGCATTTGCAAGGGCAAGGATTCAGGGACTGGGGCAACTGACAGATCCGAAGAGGTTGCTGACTTGCTATTGTAACTCCAGGGCACACATCCGGCTCAACTCCACCCCAGGGTTTCGCTCATCCCACCTGGGACCAGGGTTGCACAAACAGAATCTTCTGCCACACACACAGCTTCCGCTGGCAGGATAACTCGAACTGGGCAGGGGCCAAAATATATCTGTGTTGTGTCCCTTGATTCCATTAGAAGTTTTTCATCAAGTTTTACAAAGTTTTGTGTTGCCAGGTCCTTACTATTGCAACGTTAGTTATGTTGGTTTACCTGCTATACGTATTCATTCTTTGCAAGTGGTAATAAATTCTACAGTTCGTTTGACCATAGTTTGTCTAAATATGAACATGTCTCTCCTTTTTTTAAAAGCTAAAGTGGCTCCCTGTACCTGACCAGATTAGGTTTAAACTGTTGATTACAGTGGCATACCAAGGGTGGGGTGGTGGGGGTGGTCCACCCTGGGTGCATGCTTCAAAGGGGTGCATGGAGCAGTCGTGCGGCTGTCGGCTTTGCCGGTTCCCTGCTCCCTCTAATTACTTTGTGTTCTGGGGCAGGGAACCGTCGGGGGCAACAGCCATGTGACTGCTCCCTGCACCCCCAGGAGGCGATGCACTGGGAGGGGTGGAGGTGATGCGCCAGGAGGGAGGCAATGCATCGGGGGGGGGGGGGGTGCGCAGCAGTGATCCGCCCTGGGTGGCAGCCGACATAGGAACGCCACTGGTTGGTTATGGTGCATCAAAGTGTTTATCAAGAATCATCTCAGTATTTATCAGCCTGTCTACATTGGTATCACCCGATCCAAGCTTTACTCCAGGAGCTTGCATTTAATAGAGGTTCCTGACTTTTGACTTGTTCATTTGGAATCCATCAGGAGGAGAGTCTACTCTGTTGTCGGTCCTGCTGAGTGGAATAAACTGCCTGTTGTACTTAGGAAACAGAAAAATTTGGACCTGTTTAAGAAATTATTGAAACAGCATTTGCTGAAGCAGTCTCCAAACTGAACTTGATTTCAGGTGCCAATGGTCACAATTTGTGAATAGCCTTTTGAGTGTTGTTTGTAGTTATAATTTGTTTGGTTTGTAAAAGCGGAATAAAAATATTAATACATGAAATGAAAACACTAGTAAGCAGTCTCAGTGTTAAACTTCAACTTTCTTTACTAACAGTAGCTTGGAAAAAAAAACAGTTCATGAACTTGTCAACTTAGTCTGTACAATTCATGTTTTCAGATAGTCAGAGTGCAAAACAAGGTCTCCACATAATATTAGGGCATTCAAACTCACAGTTCAATTCTATCTTAAATCTTCTCTATTTACAAACCAGAACAAAGTACTTGGCAATCTCCTCTTGATTATATTCTCAGTCCACAATCACCTCCACATAATCTCTTCAGGTACTCTGTCCACAGGGGTCGTTCACATATGCAATGAAAGTCCTGCTAGAAGTGAGGCATGCCTGCTCCCATTCCTCCTACCTGGGATGTATTGTCCCCCCAAGCATGCCTACCTAACGCTCTGCAAGCACCCACTGCCATGTAGCAGGGGCTTCCCATCACTACAAACTTCTCCTACCTTGGTACCCAGGACTTCTTCCTCAGTGCTACGGGTCTCGGTGGGGATGTGCTATCAAACACCAGAATTTTCTCCATGCAATGCCTTTTACTACTTCTTGGCTCTGCCCCCATGGGCTGGGCTATATCCCGATTCTCTTGCCAGGCTGTCAATACCAGCTCTGTCTCCTTAGTGATCCCCACAAAATCCTCTCACCTCCAGCCTTATGCCGGAGTCCATGGGCGGGGGTGGGGGGTGGTCACACTATAGTGAGAAGGTGTGGGGACCCTTCTTACCCTGCTTAGTCTCTCAAGGGAAGAACTAAGGAGAGTCTCAGGCAGCCCATATACTACTTCTATGGAACACTACATCTATGACAGAGTAGAGGAAAGAGCAAAATAAAGAAACATCTTTATCTGTACCAGGTTACAGCAGCTAAGTGGAGGAGTGGCCTAATGGTTAGGGTGGTGGACTTTGGTCTTGGGGAACTGAGGAACTGAGTTCAATTCCCACTTCAGGCACTGGCAGCTCCTTGTGACTCTGGGCAAGTCACTTAACCCTCCATTGCCCCAGGTACAAATAAGTACATGTAAACAATATGTAAGCCGCATTGAGCCTGCCATGAGTGGGAAAGCGCAGGGTACAAATGTAACAAAAATAAAATAGATACTATTGGAGATTCTACATGGAATGTTGCTACTATTTGAGATTCTACATGGAATGTTAATGTTGCTATTCCACTAGCAACATTCCATGTAGAAGGCTTCTTATATATGGTTGTATTGAATAAATAATCATCTTATTATATATTTTATATTTTCCTATTATTATTTTTCATTATTCACTATTCTCATTTTATCTAATTTGTATCCTTTATATATATATATATATGTATGTCTTATATATATATTTTTTTACATTCAATTTGTAAATTTTGATTCTAATATACCACTTCATCGCTATGGTACTCTTATTATTTTTTTAGCATCTACAGCACATTTTCTTTGTGCCACGTAGTTACGTAACTCCGCCCTCTTTTTCGTACACCACCACGTGAATCAATTTAACTTCTATATGCCTTCACATATTCTCTGTGCCACGTAGTTACGTATCTCCGCCCACTCTACGTACGTAAGACGCACGGATGGCTACACAGCGTTCATGTTTCATGATTTTGAATCAGCTGACACTAATGTCGGTTGATCTTCGCGCGTTTTTTCGTGCCTCTCTGGCTATTTGAATTGCCCTGCAGCTTACTTTCACTTTCAATGTTACTGCTGAGATCGCCGCGACAGACAGACGGTTCACTTGCATAACGGTCTTTTTTAAGGTAAGCGTTTCACGTCTTTTTTTCAATACATGCAGTTAGCGCCTCTAGCGCTGCCGCCGGTTAGTATTTTTGCTTTGTTTGAGTGCGGTCTCCTCTATTATTAACATGGAGTGCATGTTCTCTTTTCTAAATTAACTAGACCAGTGGCATTCAGGTAGTCTTGTGTCTTTATTATCAATTCGTAGTGCGTGTTCTTTTTCCTCAACTAACTTTTAACTAATTTTTGGTTTTTTTAGTTAGTCTTGTGTGCTCTACTTACGAGACAATGTTGGAAAAGGCTCAATAGTTAAGTCTCGTGACTTTTTTTCCATTTGAATTTTCTTCAATTGCGTGATATTTAAACTGTTTCGCATGATCATAGGATTAAACATATTTATTGCCTTATGTACGCTAACCACATTCATTAATATACGATCTTTTTTGCAAAAACCTTTTCCTGTCTTCTACAGACCATTTTTAAGATCTTATCTGTAAGATCTTTGGAATCTTTTATCCACCAGTTGAGATTCCTTTGATGAGTTTTATTCAATTTCAACTTGACCAACAAGGTTAGTTTTTTCATTTTTTCATCAAACCCCATGTATGTATATATTTCAATTTGTTGCCTGGTTTCATTATTTTGTAATTTCTTTTGTCTCTTTTCATCTAATGCTCCTTTCTTTAGTATGTTTGTTTGACATATTATTTGGTATATATATATAGATGTATAGTTTTTAATTGGCTTTTTTTGTTAATAAGTATTTTATTTATTTGCATTTATATGGTTCCTTGATTTTTTTGATATTTTTTTGATAATTTATATATGTTCCTCTTTCAGTATAATCTTTGCTGTATATTATTATTATTTTTTACTTTTATGCTTAATTTGTTTATTTATTGTTTGTTTATGTTTATAGACTCCTGATGTAGGCCTCTTCGGCCGAAACACAACGTTGTGTCGAGTCATTTTTTATGTGTTGTTATATCATTATTTACTTGGAAATTATTAAACTTTGTTTTTTTTAAAAAAATAGGTTCCATTCTTTGGATAGCCTGGCTCATATTCCCACCTTTTTTATTTTTCATTTCACGCATCGTGGGATCTATTGAGTTCTCCACTTTTTGTGGATTCTCTTTAGGCTAGTGGAATAGCAACATTCCATGTAGAATCTCAAATAGTAGCAACAGTGGAGGAGTGGCCTAGTGGTTAGAGTGGTGGACTTTGGTCCCGAGGAACTGAGTTCAATTCCCACTTCAGGCACAGGCAGCTCCTTGTGACTCTGGGCAAGTCACTTAACCCTCCATTGCCCCAGGTACAAATAAGTACCTGTAAACAATATGTAAGCCACATTGAGCCTGCCATGAGTGGGAAAGTGCAGGGTACAAATGTAACCAAAAAAAAATATTTGAGGTAACCATCAACTTGTTTAATTGTAACATTCACTGAACTGTAATCACCATCTGTTTGAATACCATCCGCCTATCTAGCCTTGATTTTTAGAAGTGTGAGCAAGAGAAATAAATATCCAAAATTCTAAAAGAGTTTACATCTACGATGTGAGTTGTCCATGTGCAATGCTAAAAGGTAGAAAGATCCAAAGAGTAGGTGCCATCACCAAAAAAACAAGCCTGCCGAGTAGTCTAATCAGACATTGGTATGGGAAGGAATAACAAGTGCATTAGCCTGTGAGGAATGCAAAGTCCGATGGGGTGATAGGGAAGCAGCATGGAATTCAAATAGAGAGACAAATCTGTGTAATAAGAAAGTGTCATTCAATAGGAAAAGATCACAAAAGGCCTCAAGAACTGATGTGGAGGAACTAATTTTATTAGAAGACCCAACACGGGCTATGTTTTGGCAAATTACCTGCATCATGGGTCAGGAATATATATCTTCCTGCACATATGAAATGAACTTGATCAAGCGATGTGATCCAATATGCACAAATATCTGTTTAAAATTGCTCAATTCACTTGAAGCCTAAGTGGATTTTGGGCTGCTGAATATTGGCATCATTTAGGGATCCTTTTACTAAGCTGTGTGTAATCCTGGCTCTGGGATAAAATTCATCTGGGCCTTACCTCGAAGCCCCACAAAGCATGAGAGGGGGCTGGAGCAATATTTCAATTTGTAGTTCAAGGCACAGGCCAAGGCCAGGGCCAGAGTTGCCTCCAATTGGCCGGAGCGGCATCCCACCCTCAGCTGTATCTGGAAGCTTAAATGATCCACACCACACCAGTAGGCTACAAAACAAATTCTGGCTTTACTGAGCAGTCAAAACAAATAACAGTTTTCAGAAACGCTCACAAGAGGGCTCAACTTTATATATATTTACAGTTCAGCTTCACTGTTGGTACTACTGATGGTCAGTATCACTTTTTAAATTCTGGCAGACCAATCATATCAGGTATTGGCACACTCACGGAAGAAATATCTGGATTCATAGAGGGAATTCTGAAACCTCTCGTACACAAAACTAACAGCTTCATACAAGACACCACAGACTTTCTGAATAAATTGAAAAATATCAAGCAACTACCACCTAACACCCTTCTGGTCACGATGGATGTAGAATCACTATACAGCAACATTCCACATGCGGATGGCATAGCTGCATGTGGAAGACTCCTAAAAAAATCCACACTGGACCATCAATACTCACCAGAAACTATTACAAAATTAATCAAATTCATCTTAACTCACAACTACTTCCACTTTAACAATGATATCTATCTGCAAATAATGGGCACTGCGATGGGCACCAGGACAGCACCCCAATATGCCAACCTTTTTATGGCTGAGCTGGAAGAGACATTTCTGAATACACACCAGACCAAACCTCTAAAATACTACCGGTACATCGATGACATTTTTATGATTTGGACGGAGGGTGAAGAAACTCTGAAACAATTTTATTCTGCATTCAATACATACCATCCTACAATCAGATTCAAAATTGACTACTCCCCAGAAAAAGTAAATTTTTTGGACACCACGGTCTCAATCAGTGATGGCTGTATACAAACATCCATATACAAGAAACCCACAGACAGATGCAGCTACCTCCATAACTCCAGCTTCCATCCTTCACATACAAAAAGATCCATCATTTACAGCCAAGCCACAAGATACCACCGTATCTGCTCTGACCCAGGGGACAGAGACAGACACCTTAAAAGCCTGACTGAATCCTTCAAACAGAAGGGCTACAACCCCAAAATAATCTCCAAGAATATTGCCTCCTCCCTCAAAACACCCAGGGAGAATCTGCTACAGTACAAAAAGAAAAAATCCACAGACAGAATCCCGCTTGTAGTGACATACAATCCAGAGCTGGAAAAACTGAGAAAAATCATAAGAGATCTACAACCTATACTCCAGGAGGATGAATTACTGAAAGAGATATTCCCATCCCCACCAGTACTGGCCTTCCGACAGCCACCCAATTTAAAACACAAGCTAATCAGAAGTAAACTTCCATCACAGACTGAAAAGGAACAGAAGGGCACACTTCCCTGTAATTTATCCAGTTGCAAACTATGCCAAAATATTTCACAGGACCCCAAAGTCATCCACAAAGGAAAGATATTCAACATAAAGGGATCTTTCACTTGCTCATCTTCCAATGTGGTATATATCATTCAGTGTAAAAAATGTAACGAAGGATGCTATATTGGAGAAACAGGCCAGATGCTTAAGTCAAGATTCAATTTACATAGACATCACATGAACAATACAGCCAGTAGGGCCCCCACCCCGGTGGGACAGCACTTCACAGAACCAGGACACTGTATCAGTGATTTCACAGTGAGAATACTGAAAGGTAACTTTAAAACCATACAAGAACGTAAGACCTTTGAAGTCAGAATGATTGAATATTTTAACACCCAACAGAAAGGACTTAACAAGGACCTGGGGTTCCTAGCCCATTATAAACCATAAAACTGTATGTCTCTGTTGATCACCCTCCCCTCACCTACCCACACTCATCCTGTTAGAATATCAATGATATGCTTTGATGTCCCCATGCATACCTCTGACCCACCCCCATCCTCCCACCCTGTCAGACTATCATAGTAATGCTTGAATGTTATCACTTATATACACTGTCAGCTAGCACATTTGCTTATTTCCGATCTGACGAAGAAGGGCAACCTTCGAAAGCTAATCAAGAAATGTATTAAGTTATGTCCAATAAAAAAGGTATCATCTTATTTTCTTTTCCATGTTTTATTTTGTTTGATTTCTATTGATAAACTAAAGCCAAAACAAATTTTTGAAAGAGCGGTATTTAAAGATTTTCTAAATTTCTTAAATTCTGCGGAAGGGAGTTCCAGATCTTTGCTGCTTGATAACCTAAATCTATGACCAATAGGTTTTATATCTAACCCCTTTTGGGTTGGGAAAACTTACTAATAATTGTTGTCTAGCTACACTCCGAGCATGTAAAGTTGGAAATTCTGTTAGTTCTACCAAATATACAAGAGCTTGACCATGTAATATTAGAAATACTGTGGAACACATTTTAAACATAACTCTTGCCTCCCCTGGTAACCAGTGTAATTTCATAAAATAAGGAATTACTCTGTCTGGTTTGATTGAATGGATCAAACCTTAATGCACTTTAGTTTTACATTTTTCAGAACAAATCATTCCACACACCCTGGGAAATGCTGCCGGTTTATATTTTTCACTTCTGTAAAAGGCTAATAGATGTCCCCAGGGATCCATTTTGGCATCTAAATTATTTAACATTTTCAGGGCCCTCTTGGCCTGTTTGGTTCAGACTTTAGAATTTGCACCATTCATCTATGTGGCTGAGATTTAAATTTTGACAATAATTGAACCTCTGAATCCACAGGACGCTCTATCATTAAATACGCTCACCAAGATAGCAGAACGGCTACAGTCTAATAGTGTTAAACTTAACCCTGACATATCAAAGGTACTTATCTTCTCTAGGAAAGAGAAAGTGGGACTCACAATTTACATTAAAATCCGGGGAGACACTTTAGACAATGACTTCATTTTCAATTGCACCTTTCAGTTTTTATTAAGAAACTAGTAAAAAAGGCCCCTTTCTACCTGAAATGAAACGGGCGCTAGCAAGGGTTCCCCCCTCCCTCCGTTGCTGTCTCCCTCTCTGTCCTCCGAGTCCCACGCCCTCCTTTCGTCCCCTCCGAGTTCGAGGCCGTCCTCCCTCTCCTTTCCCACTCCCCTGTAACTCACCACTTTGTCGAATGACGACCGCAATTGTGGCAGGGGCCATTTGTGGAGGGGTGGTTGGAGGGTTGGCATGTTTTTAGTCGGTGGTCACTGTGGGGTTCGTCAGTTGAAGCCATCTATCTCTGGCCATGTCTCCGACGTCATAACGTTTGACGTGAGGGCGGGGCTAGGAGACATGGGCAGAGAGCGATGGCTTTGGTTGGGCACGTCCTCGTCCGCTTTTGTTTGTTAGGCAGTCTGCAGCGATTTGTTGGAAGGGGAGGAGTAGGGAAACACGCCAGCTACGCCAGTTTCCCTACTCCTCCCTGTTCGTTCATTTTCGTTGTTTTGTAATTGTTCCGCCCTCGATGTCATCACGTCTGATGCGAGGGCGGGGCATGGAGACATGGTGAGTATTGTGGCTTCACCACCATGAACTTACGAACCGGTGTCTGAGTGGCTGCAGTGACGTCAGTGTCTTCAGAACGTTGAGGGTGAGTTTTATTAACGTAGATGATTTTTCATCTCAAAAATGTTTGGTCCTCCCCTCAATTTTCTGTGTTTAGGTGCAGTATTGCTGGATAGCACAAAGTGGAAAATTGAGGAAGTGGTATAGATTCAGAGCCTTCTCGGTGCAATTTCTAAATATACAGTAGTTGCTTGTAGGACTCCATATGGCAGCTAATTGCACTATCAAAGCTGTACTAATCAGTCTACTTTAGTGCTAAGTTTTGGTCGCTAATTATACAAATTAGCAGTGACAAACAACTTTAAAACTCTGTGAGCTATAATCATTTCCAGTGTGCTGTATACTTCAGTTTGATCCTGGTAACATGCAGTAGGTAGTCCCATACAAAATGATGGGAACATACTGGATTGCCCATGCTCTCACTTACTAGTGTCTGTCCATTGTAAGTATACCTATACACACACGCACATGCATATAAAGCAGGAAACCTCAATGGCACTACCATATCACCTAGAGATATGGGGATAGGGGATGGGACTTGATATACTGCCTTTCTGTGGTTCCAATCAAAGCAGTTTACATATTATCTACAAGTACTTATTTTGTACCTGGGGCAAATGCATTGGTGCCGGCTCTGTGGGTGCTGTGAATGCTTGAGCACCCCCAATACTGAGAAAATTCCTTGAATGTGTCCATTGGACTTAGCACCCCCCAATAATTTTGAAAAGTTGGCTCCTATGAATGGAGGGTTAACTGACTTGCCCAGAATGTCACAATGGCTACAGTGGGAATTAAACCCAGTTCACCAGGATCAAAACCCATTGTACTAACCACTAGAGTACTCCTCCATTCCCCTGCAATTTTATTGCAGTCCCCGTCCCCCCATACTCTCATGCCTGAAGCTTTTTCCCACTTCAGGCACAGGCAGCTCCTTGTGACTCTGGGCAAGTCACTTAACCCTCCATTGCCCCATGTAAGCCACATTGAGCCTGCCATGAGTGGGAAAGCGTGGGGTACAAATGTAATAAAAATAAATAAAATACACATTTTATTCATAGAGAATGGTTTTCCCTCTGTCTCTGGCAGCCTACCATAGATCAACATTTAATCTTTATTGTAAAGTACAGCACCATGAAAAATGTTTATATAACAGCATACTCTTAGTTTATGGCATACATTTTTTCTTAATCAAAACAGTGGGTTGAGGAAGAAGAATCAAGTCACAATTGTTACTATCCCCAAATGATTCAAACAGCATCTACTACGACTATCCTGAGATGGGAGGAAAAGCATCAAAGAGCTCCAGGCAAAAACGCCCTCGGAGCTGAGATACACTTCAACATCTGCAGACAAACCTCTTCACAGGTCAATTTTTCAATATTCTATCATTCTGCCGATGATGAAGAGTATCTCAGCTCCGAGGGCATGGTCGTAGAGTATGATGTTTGAATTATTTGGGGATAGTAACAATTGTGACTTGAATTCTTCTTCCTCAACCCACTGTTTTGAGTAAGAAAAGATGTATGTCATAAACTAAGTGTATGTATCAGAATAGATCTTGCTTTTTATTTAATAAACCCCCGAGTCAAACATTTTTGAGATGAGAAATCATTTCTTAATAAAAACTGAAAGGTGCAATTTAAAATGAAGTCATTGTCTAAAGTGACTCCCCGGATTTTAATGTAAATATTTTTTGAACAGCAATAATTTTAGAAAAACTATACTACTGAACATACTCAATGCGCTTGTAGATAGACTATAATGCATTTCTCTGGTTCTCTTTTGCTGTCTGGGGATGAATTTGACGGCAAAAGAGAACCAAATAGGTGCATTATAGTTTGTCTACAAGCGCATTATTGAGTGTGTTCAAAAGCAGTACAGATTTTCCAAAAATATTGCTGTTCAAAAAAAGTTTTGTTTTTGAAAAACTTTGATAGAATATTGAAAATTTGACATAAGAGATGGAGAGGTTTTTCTGCAGATGATGAAGAATGTCTCAGCTCCGAAGGCATTTTTGCCTGGAGCTCTTTGAGGTTTTCCCTCCCATCTCAAGATGGTCATAGTATGTGTTGTTTGAATCATTTGGGGATAGTAACTATTGCGTTGTTGTACATCTTTTCTTAACAGAAAGGATTTGGCTGCATTATAACCATGAAGCAAATTCTCGAATTTTGACTAACTATGTATGGCCAGACTTCCACACTGACATAATAAATTCTGTGTATTAAGATTTTATCTTGTCATAAAGGCTCATTGTCTTATTATTTTAATATAAATCACTATTAATAAATTGACTGATGGGGGGGGGGGGGTCATCCCTGTGGCTTGGTCATAATGTAGTTATAACAAGGCCAAGACAAAACCAGCTTAACACAAATCTAAGGCAAAAATCCAAAAAGAAGTTTTGAAACATGCATAGTCAATACAAGAAGTCTGTCTGAAGAAAAAGTGCTGGAACAAGAAAGAATCAAGAAGAAAAATTCAGGACAAAGCTGTAAGGAAGAACAGGCAGGAATATGTGCTCCAGCTGCAGCAGACCATTGCTATCTTTGGGGTCCTTTTATTAGGTGCAGTGGCATACCAAGAGCAGAACAATGGGTGCTGTCCATCTCAGGTGCAGGCAGTAAGGGGGTGCACTGAACAGTTGCGTGGTCGTCGGCTCTGTCGGTCCCCTGCCCCGGATCAGGAAGTTGATGACCGAGGGGGCAGGAGACTGGCAGATCCAACAGCCAAACGACTGCTCAGTGCATCCCTTTACAGCTTGGAGGGAGGGAGGCAGCGGGGTGGGGGTGACATTCCTGGAGGAAGGGGTGCTCCATTCTGGTAGTAACCAAGCTTGGTACACCACTGATTAGGGGGCACTTCTATAACTGGGTGCCTCAATTTAGGCCCCAAATTACACAAGCTGTGATGCACAAGTGTTCTTATAGAATACTAGCATTAGGTGACATCTACTCTCCTACGGTACATCAGCTTACGTCATGTCAATAACAGGCATAAATGAGTATGTTTATATGCGGCAACTTAGTGCATAGCCTACAGTATTCTGTAAGTTATGTGCATACATAAATGTGGGACACAACAATGCCTGGCCCATGCTCCTCCCCTTCTGAATGCTCCCTTGCATTTATGTGCTAAGGCAAAGTTGTGTGTGTAAGTTAAGGGAATACCACTGAGCATGCGGCTAGCACTTAAGCATGTTACAATAAGTCTCATGTGTAAGCGCTAGTACTCTATAACCTATATGCGCAATTTCTGCCCAACTTTAAGTGACCTGTTATAGAATGAGGGGATCATTTATCGTTTATCATTTATTAAAATTTGGTATATGGAACTCCACAGAATGAGCTGGGGGGTTGATAACATTGGCTGAAACAGGTAAGGTAGGGGTGATAATGGGGTTGCGGGGATAAGGAGTGGGGGTGGGAAGTATAGGCATAGGAGGAATAAAGTAATTTAAGAAGAAAGCAGAATAGGGAGGACAATCTTCCACCGCCTTTCCCTACCAACAGAGATAGAGGTTGATTGGTAGAGAAAGGCAGTGGAAGATTGACGGTATGGAATGTGGAGGCAGGGTAATGAAGATAAGAGAAAAGTAGGTTTTGACGGGACCAGGCTATTCGGTGGTGGGATGGAGTGATAGAAGGTAGGATAGAGGAGGACAAATTTACTGTTCTCCCAGCCCTCGTTTCTTATTGGGGGGGGGGAGGGCTTTTTGGGGGATGAGCGCAGGGTGGGTCGGTCACAGCCTAGGGGTGGATTTGGCTTATTGGCCCATTTATGAAGAATTATTGGCACCAGATGCGGACGGATTAATAAAGTTGTGAGATATCAGTGCAGATGCGGGTCGATCACAGCATGAGTCACACATATTGATGAGTTAAAAATAGTGTGAAATTAAGGGGAGCTAGTTTTGACACTGAATAGCCCCCTGGGGATTAGGAAGCCACACTGGGGCTGATATAGTTATATTTGGGTAATACGTTGATACTTGTTAAATGATGAATTTATATTTATGAATTGTTATAAAACATGAATAAAGCTGCGGCCAAATAGTTGCCGTTGGAAATCATGATGTCAATAGTTATTATGTTTGTGTTAAGGATGAAGTTTGTAAGTAGGGGCCAGTGGCAGATTGCGAATGTCAATGTTATGCCTCATATGCAGCACAAGTCAAGGCAGTTTACAGTTAACATAAAATCAATATGAAAAGAACCTCATAGTTAAAATAGGGCAGGCATCATTCATTCAAAGTAAAGTGGAGGAGTAGCCTAGTGGTTAGTGCAGAGGATGTTGATCCTTGAGAACTAGGTTCAATTCCCACTGCAGCCCCTTGTGACTCTGGGCAAGTCACTTAACCCTCCATTTCCCCCAGTACATAAGTACCTGTATATGCTATGTAAACCACTTTAAATGCCGTTGCATTTCCCTTAATCACAGTGTCCCCCTCTTCTTTTTTTGATACCTGTCTATTATAGTAATTGAAAGATGGGTTGTACTTTAAAAGGATGTGTTTTCAACTCTGACTGAAATTTGTTATAAGAGCTTTCCAAACGCAAATACAACAGCAACGTATTCCGAGATAAGGAGCAATAAAAAAGAAGGCACTGGTCCGTCTTGATGCCCATCTTGATTGTGTTGGACTTCACAATACAAATCTATAATCATTTAGGGATCAGAGATAACGAGTAGGGATGAACAGGATAACTGTTTTATTTTTCAAGTAGATCATTTTGCCTGAGTTTCATATGCTACAAAAAGAATAATTATGGGTTTTTCCTCGTATTTTCTTGTTTTAGTAAACAGACTCAGACTTTTCGCCCAAATAATAAGTGGTGACACATAGAATCATGTTGTACATTATCCTACTCTACCCAAGGGTTATTACACCAGAGCAGGACTCAGATGCTCTATTCTCAAAGCCAGAGGAAAGAGCATTCACCAGTTAGTCATAATGGGGAAGAGAGCCAAATTGAACACTCCTCTGGGTAGCTGAAAAAGAAAGCTAACAGTGTTACATTTAATGAGAAGCAGTAAGAAAACGACAAATATCAGAAGGAAAGAGAGCACTTACGAAACTCAAAAAAGACAGAAATTTCACAGATACGTTTCCACAGTACCAGAAAAATGCTAGCTCAAAAAAAGAAGCTCTGTTCTATTCTTGGGGTTAGAGGGAGGAGTAGTTTGAGTGGAGTGTTTTTGCTTGAGTTTCTCAGCCAAGTTCCTGGATTTTTGGTTTTGATGTCTTTCATGTTATTGTTGATCTCGCCTTTTTTTCTGGTAAACGTTCCCTTCACCTTGGGGGAGGGGGGTTCAGACTTTTTTTTAAATTTAAGAAGTCCTTTTACTAAAGCTTAGTGTGTGCTAAGGGGCCCTTTAATGAAAGCGTGGTGAGCCTACCACCTGCTTGCTGTGTGGCAGTTTGGCTCTACCACCAGGCTCCTGGGGGAGCCCAGCAGTAGTTCCAGCCCCCACCATGTGCCATTTCCGGTGCTAGAAAATTGTTTTGTATTTTCTAGTGCCAGGGGCGTACCCAGCATTTACGCCAGAGCCCTTACCGTCTCCTAAATAAGAGACAGTATGGGATCTCCCAGTAAATGGCCACGCGCCAATGTGTTTTGCGTAAGGTAATTTACTGGCCCTTTAACGAAAGTCACCTTTTACCCCCAGTGGTAAAAGGTGGCCTTGGCAGGACCTCTTTTACTGCCACTTGGTAAAAAGAGACCTAAATGCTTTGTGTCCATTTTTTTTAACCTCTGGGCGCACTCTGTTAGCACACTAACCCCCTGTTTAATAAGCCACACTGATGGATCATATTACACTGCACGGGTTTTAAATATGCTTTGCAGCTTCTGCCCCACAGCACTTGAAGTTCATTCCAGCTAAACAAAAAATGTTTTTATTCATTTCCCCCAAATCCCTTGAAGCTGAAAAGGTATGGACAGGGCCAGGGGCTTAGCTACAGGTGGGCCTGAATGAGCACAGGCCCATCAATTTTTGTCTCAGGTCCACCCAGGTCTAGTGGCCAGTTAGTTGCTGTTTTTTTCCTTAAGCATCACCCTTGATCCTTCCATTGCTGCCCAGGTAAAAAAACGATATTACATTTTGACATCTCTCCTTCTCCCATCCCCTGGTTCTGGCATCTGCCCCTCTCCCTTAGTCCTCCAGAACTGTATTTTTTCACCAGCAGTGATGAAGCCAGGCTGCCTGTGCCTGTAGCCAGTGAGGGACCTTTTCTCTGCTGAAACCTTCCTCCTCTGATGCAACTTCCTGTTGGAACATGGTGGGGTGTAGCAGAGGGAAGACCCTTGGGCTGGCTGCAGGCAGCCTGGCTTCATTGCTGCTGGCTGAAGACAGGCAAGTTTGGAGGACCGAGGTGTAATAATGCATATAAAAATTGTGTCCAGTTCACAAATATTGCAAAGGAAAATTTATCTTACAACCCAATGGAGACCTGCCATTTTCCTAGCAACTTCTTCAGGGGTTTCTTGTAAAGCAGCTTCTAAAATACATAACAGTGGACTTCAAAATTTATTTTTACAGGCATTTATGTCACCTCACTTCTACATTCCTTGGCATTTAAAATATGTCTTATTTAAAGAGAAGAGCCATCTTGAGATACTTGGTAGCAGCCCAAATGCTAATAAATGCAGAAGCAAGCGAGCAATGTAAGTGAATAAGTAAAACATATTGAGATTTTTTTTTTTTGTTAACATTTGTACCCAGTGCTTTTCCATTCATGGCAGGCTTAATGTGTCTTACATGGGGCAATGGAGGGTTAAGTGACTTGCCCAGAGTCACAAGGAGCTGCCTGTGCCTGAAGTGGGAATCGAACTCAGTTCCCCAGGACCAAAGTCCACCACCGGCCCTTGCAGATCACCAATGTGGCCGCGCAGGCTTCTGCTTCTGTGAGTCTGACGTCCTGCACGTACGTGCAGGACGTCAGACTCACAGAAACAGAAGCCTGCGCAGCCTTCTACATGGAATGTTGCTAGTGGAATGGCAACATTCCATGTAGAATCTCCAATAGTAGCAACATTCCATGTAGAATCTCCAATAGTATCTATTTTATTTTTGTTACATTTGTACCCGTGCTTCCCTCTCATGGCAGGCTCAATGCGGCTTACATGAGGCAACGGAGGGTTAAGTGACTTGCCCAGAGTCACAAGGAGCTGCCTGTGCCTGAAGTGGGAATCGAACTCAGTTCCCCAGGACCAAAGTCCACCACCGGCCCTTGCAGATCACCAATGTGGCCGCGCAGGCTTCTGCTTCTGTGAGTCTGACGTCCTGCACGTACGTGCAGGACGTCAGACTCACAGAAACAGAAGCCTGCGCAGCCTTCTACATGGAATGTTGCTAGTGGAATGGCAACATTCCATGTAGAATCTCCAATAGTAGCAACATTCCATGTAGAATCTCCAATAGTATCTATTTTATTTTTGTTACATTTGTACCCCGTGCTTCCCTCTCATGGCAGGCTCAATGCGGCTTACATGAGGCAACGGAGGGTTAAGTGACTTGCCCAGAGTCACAAGGAGCTGCCTGTGCCGGGAGTCGAACTCAGTTCCTCAGTTCCCCAGGACCAAAGTCCACCACCCTAACCACTACCCTAACCACTAGGCCATGCCTAGTGGAAAAGGATGATTCTAGCTACTTAATGCATGGCCATGTAATAATAAGCTCTGTTGTCAGGAAAAAGTTCATCTGTCTCTATGTTCCACCTCTGCTTATATCCTATGCTGTCTTTTATAATGTTTTATTGCATATTGTGTCGACATTGTAACTGGCATACTACACCATAATATGCACTGTTATTTGAATATTTTTTTTCTGCTGAAATTGTCAATTGCCTATATCCAATTGTTCTTGCTGCATACCACCTTGGGATAATTTCTTCACAAAAGTAGTAAATAAATTCTAATAGATGCAAAAAAAAATGGTTAGCATCTTATTGAAAGTACAATGCCATTTTTAAAATTTATGATAGTATTTTAAGTAGAGGAGTGTGGTAGCCGTGTTAGTCCACTCTTAAGGTTATCAATAGAAATCAAACAAAATAAAACATGGAAAAGAAAATAAGATGATACCTTTTTTATTGGACATAACTTAATACATTTCTTGATTAGCTTTCGAAGGTTGCCCTTCTTCGTCAGATCGGAAATAAGCAAATGTGGTAGCTGACAAGGACCTGGGGTTCCTAGCCCATTATAAACCATAAAGCTGTATGTCTCTGTTGATCACCCTCCCCTCACCTATCCACACCCACCCTGTTAGAATACCAATGATATGCTTTGATGTCCCCATGCATACTTCCTACCCACCCCCATCCTCCCACCCTGTCAGACTGTCATAGCAATGCTTGAATGTTCTCACTTATATACACTGTCAGCTAGCATATTTGCTTATTTCCGATCTGACGAAGAAGGGCAACCTTCGAAAGCTAATCAAGAAATGTATTAAGTTATGTCCAATAAAAAAGGTATCATCTTATTTTCTTTTCCATGTTTTATTTTGTTTGATTTCTATTGATAGTATTTTGAATGCCAGTGAATATAAACGTAGCCGAGGTGACATAAATGTCTGTAAACTCTATTGATTTAATTCTGTGTTATGTATTTTAGAAACTGCCTTTTAATGAAACATAGAAACATAGAAAATCCGTATGGCCCATCCAGGCTGCCCATCCCTATCATCTCCTATCCTTTTCTCTCCCTATTATGTATCCTATGTACTTGTCCTAATCTCTTTTGAATTCAGATACAGTCTCCATCTCTACCACTTCCACCAGGAAGCCATTCCATGAATTCACCACCCTTTTCATGAAGAAGTATTCGCTCAGGTTACCTCTGAGTCTCTCCCCTTTCACCTTCATCCTATGCCTCCTCATTCCAGAGCTTCTTTTCGATTGAAAGAGACTCACCTGCTGAGCATTTATGCCACTAAGGTATTTAAATGTCTACCATATCTCCCCTCTCCCACCTAAGTTTCATTCATTAATTTTTGCCCCTTTTACCTTTAACATGGGTGAAAGGAAAGGCACTGTTTGAGTGAAACTCCCAGCTCCTTCACAGGTGCCTCCACACCAGACAACATTTTAAAACATCGCACTCTAAAATAGCTGTGACCACATTCTTTTAGACATTTGGATCAATTATACTGCCAAAGTTAGCTTTGGAAAACAAAGTTCATCAAACAGTAACATAGGTGACCGGAATTCCATCCTCTGTAACCACAGCTGGGTAACCCAACCACGCCTCTCACATTCATGTTTTTGCAATCCCTTTGAAAGCTGGATAACTTTTATATTCATGTTTTAGTAGCAATAAATTTCCTTCTGGCCCCAATGTTCACTAAACTAATGCAAACACAAAAGCTCTTTTTAGATGTACTTAATTCATTTTTGATGGAGCGAAAGATAGGCTTAATTAAACAGAACCTCTTACACAAACCACATCCCCAAAAGGTTAACATACATGAAACTATATATTCAAACATCAGCACTGTATCCTCCCCTCAGTGCTGGCAGACTATTTATACTGACAAGGAAGACAATAGATCTTAAGATTTATCTCACATTTGTCTTTAAATACAGACAGTAGGTTTAGTTATAATACAGGGTGTTAATTCCAGAACAATGAAGCATGAAAGGGACTTGCAAGACAAGAGCACATGTAGGCACAAAATATGAGTGACCAAAACTAGGAGTCAAATCTTTAATAAGCATAGGCAAAGAAACATTTAATAAGACATCCTTTCCTCCATCACATGCTAAAAAAAAATGCAGGGCTACAAAAACCTGAGGGAACAGTACAGTTTAGGTGGTGAAGAACGTTTGTGTATGAAAGAGGAGTAGGACGTGAATGTGATCGTATGTAATGATCTGAAGGTGACCAAACAGGTAGAAAAGTCAACAATGAAAGCTAGAAGGATGCTTGGGTGCATGGAGTTAGGAATGGCCAGCAGGAAAAAGGAGGTGATGGTGTCCCTGTATAAGACTCTGATGAGACCTGATTTAAAATACTGTGTACAATTTTGGAAACTGCACCTTCAAAAAGATATAAACAGGATGGAGTCAGTCCAGAGGGTGGCTACTAAAATGGTCAGCGATCTTTTTGATAAAGTATATGGGAACAGACTTAAAGATCTCAATATGTATACTTTGGTAGACAGGCAGGAGAGGGGAGATATGATAGAGATGTTTAAATACCTGCATGACATAAATGCACAGGAGACAGTCTCTTTGAAGCTCTGAAATGAGAAGGCATAGGATGAAGGTGAAAGAGGATTGACTCAGAAGTAACCTGAGGAAGTACTTCTTCACAGGAAGTGGGAAGGGCTCCTCACTTTCACCAGCCTTATTCAATATTATGTTGATGCATAGGCGGTCGGTGGCCCAACTGTTTGGGGAGGCTAATGTGGTGGGCTAGTTAGTGGAGCCAGGGGCGGAGCTTATAGCCACAATTAACACAGAAAAAAATAAGTTAAAATAAAATAGTCACAATACCTTTTATTAAATTTAGATATTAGATATGTATCATATGTCAAAGAATAAAGTGGTTGCTCAAAGCATATACTAACCACAATCGCTCAACTGCAAAACACTATGCACAAATTTGTGCAAAAACACACTCAGAACCTTACTGTACTATAACACTAGGCAGACCCTAATGCACCAATATACTACCCATATAGAAAATGCAGACCGTCAACAATATGAAACAAGGGATCATAATATCACAATTCTCATGTAGAGCCACAAAACACCCTTTTAGGGTGGATGGTGTTCACAATGAGCTTCTTTTAATAACGGATTTAGTGAAGGGAAGTCTTGCCTCACCAATCTAATGCATTTTTTTGAGGGGGTAAGCAAACATGTGGACAATGGGGAGCCGGTTGATATTGTATATCTGGATTTTCAGAAGGCGTTTGACAAAGTGCCGCACGAAAGACTCCTGAAGAAATTGCAGAGTCATGGAATCGGAGGTAGGGTATTATTATGGATTAAGAACTGGTTGAAAGATAGGAAGCAGAGAGTAGGATTGCGTGGCCAGTATTCTCAGTGGAGGAGGGTAGTTAGTGGGGTCCCGCAGGGGTCTGTGCTGGGTCCGTTGCTTTTTAATGTATTTATAAATGACCTAGAGATGGGAATAACTAGTGAGGTAATTACATTCGCCGATGACACAAAATTATTCAGGGTCGTCAAGTCGCAGGAGGAATGTGAACGATTACAGGAGGACCTTGCGAGACTGGGAGAATGGGCGTGCAAGTGGCAGATGAAGTTCAATGTTGACAAGTGCAAAGTGATGCATGTGGGTAAGAGGAACCCGAATTATAGCTACGTCTTGCAAGGTTCCGCGTTAGGAGTTACGGATCAAGAAAGGGATCTGGGTGTCGTCGTCGATGATACGCTGAAACCTTCTGCTCAGTGTGCTGCTGCGGCTAGGAAAGCGAATAGAATGTTGGGTGTTATTAGGAAGGGTATGGAGTCCAGGTGTGCGGATGTTATAATGCCGTTGTATCGCTCCATGGTGCGACCGCACCTGGAGTATTGTGTTCAGTACTTGTCTCCGTATCTCAAAAAAGATATAGTAGAATTGGAAAAGGTACAGCGAAGGGCGACGAAAATGATAGTGGGGATGGGACGACTTTCCTATGAAGAGAGGCTGAGAAGGCTAGGGCTTTTCAGCTTGGAGAAGAGACGGCTGAGGGGAGATATGATAGAAGTGTATAAAATAATGAGTGGAATGGATCGGGTGGATGTGAAGCGACTGTTCACGCTATCCAAAAATACTAGGACTAGAGGGCATGAGTTGAAGCTACAGTGTGGTAAATTTAAAACGAATCGGAGAAAATTTTTCTTCACCCAACGTGTAATTAGACTCTGGAATTCGTTGCCGGAGAACGTGGTACGGGCGGTTAGCTTGACGGAGTTTAAAAAGGGGTTAGATAGATTCCTAAAGGACAAGTCCATAGACCGCTATTAAATGGACTTGGAAAAATTCCGCATTTTTAGGTATAACTTGTCTGGAATGTTTTTACGTTTGGGGAGCGTGCCAGGTGCCCTTGACCTGGATTGGCCACTGTCGGTGACAGGATGCTGGGCTGGATGGACCTTTGGTCTTTCCCAGTATGGCACTACTTATGTACTTATGTACTTATGTACTAACGACTATATGGAGATCCTTCAAGAGGTAGTGTGTCATGATTTAGGCTCTAAAACCCTTTCCGATGTTTTGGTGCCACCTCAGTAATGCCAATATACAATCTCTCCACTGCAAAACACTATACACAAACTTGTGCAAAAACACACTCATAACCTTAGCAAACCATAACAGCACTAATTCCAAGGACAGGATGAGCTACAACCTAATGCGTGGAAAAGCAGCACTGTAATTACACCGGGCTCTAAAACACCAGTACACAACCTATTGAAACAAAAAACAAAAAAACAAAAAGGGCTGTAAATACTACACACTAGTAGAATACTGCACCTTGATTACACATGAAAAACACATGACACAACAGATATGAAGGCAAAACTGGAAAGTTACCTCAAGAAGTCAGACTCAGCATGCAGCAACACTAGAAAAATTGAAACTTACATGCAAAATATCACAGATGCACATTTCCAAAAGCTGACGTATTCCAGTTAATAAATTCTGAATAAAATACTTTTTTCTACCTTTGTTGTCTGATCATTTAGTTTTTCTATTTGCTTTGGTCCCAGTGTCTTCTTTCCATTTGATATTTTTTCTCTCAACAAGTCCACCATCCTCCTGTGTCCTTATGCGTCCTGTCTACCATCTGTAGCCTGTCCCTACCCTTTCTCCAGTTTCAGCATCTGCCCTCAAAGTATTCCAATCCAGCCCTTAAATTCAGCAATTTCCCCTCCATCCAAATCCAGCATGTCTCCCCTCCATCCATGTGCATGAACTTCCTCTGTCTTTCCTCCCCTCCATCCATGTCCAGCATTTCTCCTCTCTCCCTTCCACTCCATCCGTGTGCATCTCCTTCCTTTGTCTTTCCTTCCCTCCATCCTTGTCCAACATTTCTCCTCTCTTCCCTCCCCTCCATCCATCCATGTCTTTCTCTTCTACACTTCCATCCAGTGTCATCCCTCTTTCTCTCTCCATCCTTCTACCCATTACCCTCTCCCAATCCTTCCGTCTATTGTCTCCCTCTCCTTCCATCCATTGTCTCCCTCTATCTCCCCTTCCTTCTAAACAGTTCTCTCTCTCGACCCTTTTCCATTCAGCATGTCCTCTCTATCCCCATGCTCTTTTGCATGTCCCTGGCTCTCCCCTGCACTTTTCCACTTTCTCTCTCTCTCCTCCAGCATCCTCATGCATCTCTCCTCTCCCTCATGCATCCCACCTTTCTCTTCCCTCCCCTTCTTGCTCCCATCACTCTCACTCCTTTCTCCACCCCCCTTTTCCTATTCCCTGCTATTGCTTTCCTTCCTCCCTCTTCCCCTTAGATGTGGCACCTCACATCCTCCTCTCTCCACCCCCTTTCCCTTTGGTCTGGCAGCTGGCTGGCATGATGCATCGCACCCCCCCCCCCCCCCGACTAGTTTGATATCGCTCTCCCCCTCCGCTCCTGTCATGTCTTTGAACGTCGAGGATTCCTTCCGGTAGCAGCAGAATCGGCAATGATGTAAGCGCTGCTTTCAGCCTGCCCCAGAAGCCTTCTCTGGACAGCGTCCCTCCTACGCGGGAAACTGTACACACAGTGCTTCCGGGGCAGGCTAAAAGCAGCGCTTACATCATTGCCAATTCTGCTGCTACCGGAAGGAATCCTCGACGTTCAAAGACGACGTGACAGGACAGGAGCGGAGGGGGAGAGCGATACTGCAGTAGTCGGGGGGGGGGGCGGTAATGATCGCGCGGTCCACGGGAGGGAGGGAGATGTTCAAGGCAGCGGGAGCTGCACCCGGGGCGGTCCGCCCCGCCCTTGCTGCACTTCTGGCTGGGGAGGCTTAGCCTCCCCAAGCCTCTTATACCGGGCGCCTATGTGTTGATGCCTTTAGCTGCTGCTCTCGCAAAACTGGACCTTAACCCTTTCATCTATGCCGACGATATTACAGTCTACATTCCCTTTCGCACCACCGTGTCAGAAATTGTTCACCTCATTGATGCCTGCTTCTCCACCTTAGAACATTGGGCTCAGGTCTTCCGTTTCAAATTAAACAAGGACAAAACACAGTGTCTCATCCTCTCGTCCATCCACACTCCAGTAACTGACACGGTGCTCCCAGTATTGGGATCTGTCCTTCCGATTGCCACAAGCCTGCGGCTTTTAGGAGTGCAACTGGACACACACCTCCAGCTGGACAATCATGTGCACTTGGTCACAAAAAAAATGTTTCACACCATGTGGAGGCTTCGGCATATCAGATACTTCCTTCCTAGAGATTTGTTCCACACACTTGTCCACTGGCTTGTCCTCTCCCACTTGGACTATTGCAGCGGAATTTACGTGGGCTGCCAGGCCTCTCTGTTGAAAAAGTTCCAAACAGTTCAGAACACTGCTGCGAGACTCATCCTGAGAGAGCAACGCTTTGCACATGCCGAACCCTTACGGTTCAAATTACACTGGCTGCCTGTTCAGGAGCGCATTGCCTTTAAACTCTGCTCCTTGACCCATAAAATTATCTATGGGTTTGCCCCGGAGTATATGCAACCCTTGATCGACCTCCCACCCAGGAATGCCAAACCTGCTGCTCGTTCCTTCCTCCACCTTCACTTCCCAAACTGTAAGGGTGTCAAGTACACGAGGATCTTCGCCTCATCTTTCAGCTATTGGAGTCCTAAGCATTGGAATTCTCTCCCGCAACACCTTAAAACTCAAGCGGACCACGCCCTCTTCAAGAAGTTGTTGAAGACCTACTTCTTTGCCAAGACATACTCCTCACTTTATACCGCTGCTTGATGCATCCTCCCTGGCTCCTACCCTGCTAGTTCACCCTGTTAGATGCTTCTCCCCCTGCATACTCCTTGTATATTCTTCTAAGTTTTCCTATTCTGTATTTTATTTAATGTTTGTAAGCCACATTGTGCCTGCATGAGTGGGAAAATGTGGGATATAAGTGAACAATTAATAAATAAATAAATAAATTCATGGAATAGCCTCTTGGTTGAAATGGTGGAGATGAAAACTGTATCTGAATTCAAGAAAGCTTGGGACAAGTACAAAGGATCTCTAAGGAAGAGGAAGGGATAGTAGATGGCATGGATGGGCAGATAGGAAAGGTCATATGCCATGGTCTTTACCTGCCTTTGTTTTTCTCTGTTTCACACAACCCAACTGAGAACACAAGAAAACATTCAGCAGAAAAACTGGTGAATTGCCGTATATCTCTGAGAGGAAGGGAACACTTTTTCTCCCCAAGTCTTGCTTTACATGGTGACCCTGTTGTATAACATCTACAGCAAATCTCAGTTAGGCAACACTACTGTAAAAGTATGGTAGGAATGAAAAAGAAAGATACTTGCTGGCTGCATATTACCCAAAATAAAAAGATGCTCACCTTCTGGCTTATGCACTAGGGCTAATAATGGTGATAGTGATAGTGCAAAACCTTCAGGAGAAGAAACATCCCTGATGCAGGTATAGGTCATATGGAACTTGTTCATGGACCCAAGGCAGCAGGAGAT
This sequence comes from Microcaecilia unicolor, assembly GCF_901765095.1. Lineage (NCBI taxonomy): Eukaryota > Metazoa > Chordata > Amphibia > Gymnophiona > Siphonopidae > Microcaecilia > Microcaecilia unicolor. The sequence goes on along the minus strand of NC_044032.1, from coordinate 607,914,793 downwards.
AAACCACATAAATCATTGAAAAAATTGAGAAGATTAAAAACTTTTAGGTGGACTCTTGAAGATATAAAGGAGATAATGTACTGTTGTTTTTATTATGCTATAAACCCTATATTTGATTACAGGGAGGGTATGCAGAAAGCTCACCAGAAAGTGAAGGAAAGAGGACATATATTGAAGGAAATTCTGCAAAAGGCAACTGACACCAGTCTAAGAACCCTGACATTGTGGTCAGTCAAGAACCAAATGAAATGTTAAAGAATTATGTAGCAGAAACAAAAAGTAGGGAGAGCTGGCTCTTCTCAAACACTGGAGGAGACGTAATGATGGAAATAAAATCTTTATTGCAAGAAAAACAGAAATGACTCAACACAATAGCTGTGTTTCAGTGCCCAAGCATCTTCCTCAGGAGTGTTATGATGTATAGCTGATTATGAAAAAAAATATGTCTTTATTAAATCAATACACACAAGCGATATAAATATAATCCGAAGTTAAACAGGAAATAACACTGGACTGTCAAAATAGATTCGGATTATATTTATATCGTTTGTGTGTATTGATTTAATAAAGACATCCTTTTTTTCATAATCAGCTATACATCATAACACTCCTGAGGAAGGCACTTAGGCGCCGAAAAATGGCTGTTGTGTTGAGTCATTTCTGTTTTTCTTGCAATAAAGATTTTATTTCCATCATTACGTCTCCTCCGGTGTTTGAGAAGAGCCAACTCTCCCTACTTTTTGCTCTGCATCCTTTGACGAAGGAAACTAGCGCACCTCCACCTTTGGGTGGTTATATTTGGTAAAGAATTATGTAGGACAATATCTTCTCTAAAAGTATTGCTAGGCTTTCACGTTTTACAAGAAAATATGCAGTTAAGTCAATCATTACCAATTTCAATGCGACATCACTCACTAGAAAGCCCTTGAGCTACAAACATGCATTATGCAAAGGGCTTTTAAAAATTCTCATTTGTTGATGAGTTTCAGGATCAAAATGTGAGAAGAGACAAACAATAATATATAAATTACTTTACACCTCTATTGTGTAATGGGAAATATGCAGGCAGAGGAAGGCATAGAATTGCTGCAGGCTTCAAGTGAAAGGGTTTGTATAATGAGGGGCATAATCGAAAGGGACGCCCAAGTTTTGCTGAGGACATCCTCGCAAAACATCCCGACAAAGAGGCGGGGAAACCCGTATTATCGAAACAAGATGGACATCAATCTTTCGTTTCGATAATACGGTCGGGGACGCCCAAATCTTGAAATTTAGGTCGTCCTTAGAGATGGTCGCCCCTAGACTTGTCGTTTCTGATTTTCGGCGATAATGGAAACCAAGGACGCCAATCTCAAAATGACCAAATGCAATCCTTTGGTCATGGCAGGAGTCAACATTCATAGTGCACTGGTCCCCCTGACATGCCAGGACACCAACCGGGCACCCTAGGGGGCACTGCAGTGGACTTCATAAATTGCTCCCAGGTACATAGCTCCCTTACCTTGTGTGCTGAGCCCCCCCCAAAACCCACTACCCACAACTGTTCACCACTACCATAGCCCTTAAGGGTGAAGGGGGGCACCTAGATGTGGATACAGTAGATTTCTGGTGGGTTTTGGAGGGCTCACATTTACCACCACAAGTGTAACAGGTAGGGGGGATGGGGCTGGGTCTGCCTGCTGAAGTGCACTGCACCCACTAAAACTGCTCCAGGGACCTGCATACTGCTGTAATAGACCTGAGTATGACATTTGAGGCTGGCATAGAGGCTGGCACAAAATATTTGTAAAGATTTTTTTTGAGGGTGGGCGGACGTTAGTGACAACTGGGGAAATAAAGGGAGGTCATCCCCAGTTCTCTCCAGTGGTCATCTGGTCAGTTTGTGCACTTTTTGTGCCTTGGACATAAGAAAAACAGGACAAGGTAAAGTTGTCCAAGTGCTTGTCAGGTACGTCCTTTTTTTCCATTATGGGTCGAGGGTGTCCATGTGTTAGGCATGGCCAAGTCCCGCCTTTGCTATGCCTCCGACACGCCCCCAGGAACTTTGGTCATCCCTGCGATTGAAAGCAGTTGGGGACGTCCAAAATCGGCTTTCGATTATACCGATTTGGACGACCCTGTGAGAAGGACGTCCATCTTCCGATTTGTGTCGAAAGATGGGCAACCTTCTCTTTTTTACAAATGAGCCTGTATGTCTCCAACATACAAGTATGGATTGTCAGCTGTCAATGGCTGTTATGAACTGTAGCATCAATGATATCACCAGCACGTATATTGGCTACAAGCAAAGAATCTGGCATTGCTTTATCATCATAGTCATAGCTTACTCTCTCCCTCTCTCACACTCACCATCTCTCCTCCTAGTCCTCTCTCTCTCTCTTGCTTCTCAAACTATTTCTCTTCATCAAACCCTTCCCTCAATCCTATTCTTGCCCTCTCTTCCCACACCCACACACTCTGCTTCTTTTTATCCTTCTTTGGTCCTCAGACCCTCCTCTCAACAGTCTTCCAACTTCCTCTCCCTACAAACATACTGTCTTCAATGCCTTCCACCTACAGATATTTTCTTCCCCCAATCCACCTCACAGTTCTCTGTCTCAATGGTTTTTACCCAGTCCTTTATTTCCCCAGGTTCTCTCTCGTCTATCCCTTCCTAATCTCCAAGTTCTTCCATTCCCTGGTCCTCTCACCTCCAGCTCCCTTGGCCTTTGTCCTCTCTTCTGGCCCATCTCTGATCTTGAACTTTCCTCACCAGACAGGAGGAGAAGCTCTTCAAGACTGAGAGGATTACAATCTGAGGATCTGGGCACAGAAGGCAGAGCTGGTGCTGGAGATCAAGGTGGAGGACGTAGGAGTGAAACTGGGGGTCAAAACCTCCTAATGTGTGTCCATAATGCCAGTCAGTGGAAATCCATGGCCTTTTTCTCCCTCTACCACAAAGTTAAATTTAAAACTTTCTGTTGGCTTGGCCCTGTTGCTCAGTGATTTTGATTCCTACGGCAAGACGCTGCTTCCCAGAACAGCCAGGGCTTTGGTATCCACAAAGACAGTTTACAGCCCACAAAGAAAGTTCACTTTCAGCCATCATTCTTCAGCAATACCTATTAGTGACAATCTGGAACCATAATTTGGCCTCTAGTCAAGGATCACCATTGCAGCATCTGGGGAAATAATCTTTGAAAAAAATATCAAGTGGCTACATATCAGGCTACATGACTCCATAACCCAGAATCTCTACACATGAAGCTGAGAAGAAAACAAACTGCTTTATATTATTTCAGCATTGATCAAGAGAGTTTCTTCCTACTGCAAGAGGAAAGCAACCTGGTGAGTGAATTTAAAAAAACCAGGTTGAATAAATGCATATATTTTGTGATAAGAAAAACTGTTCAATAAACCTCCACAGGAGCAACTGTGAAAGGCTATTTATGTGGGTAAATCAGTGGTCCAAAAATTGCCAACTCTCTATGAGGATAAAAGTACACACATTGTTCTACAACAAATTCACTTTTATACACATTGAGTAAAAGCTTTTCTAAGGGTAGGGAATGCAACAACATAAGCAGTTTCACATTTTCAAAGCTATGCACATCGTTAAGAAGAGAAAAGGTATCTACAGGAGGGAGAGAAAACAGGTACAAATCTCTGCAAGTCATTTCCTTCTATGCAGTTCTCCAAGTGAAAATACACTCATACTTTCTTTTGAGAAGAGGCGCAAAATGTACAGGTTGCAAATTTTTGGGATTTATTAACCGCCTTTATGAAGAGATTCACCAAAGACAGAGTATAGCAGATACAGTGTAACATCAAGGGCCCTGTTTACTAAGATGCGCTAGCATTTTTAGTGCGTGCCTAAAATTAGCATGCGATAAACGTCAGAGTCACCCATATATTCCTATGGACATCTTTAGCATTTAGCGCAAGCTAAAAATGTGTCATGTCCTCTACCTCAACGCAAGCGGCGTCCTTGGGCTGCGCAGGGTCCTGGCAACACACACACACACTTGACTGGCTCAGCCTTGAGCCATGTCTGTGTACTTCTTCTCTGGCTGCAGGCTCCCTGATTGCCTTGCTCTCATGCACCTGGATCTGCTCTCTCTGCCTTAATTACTTTGCTACCACGCACCTGTGTTGACTTTCTCTTTGCCTACCTGACCTATGGAAGCTCTCTTCTTCAGCTGGTTCCTGTCTAAGTCAGAAAGCCTGCACTATTTCTGGGACACTTTCCCTCTGCCTCATTGCTTCAGCTTCTACTTGGGTAAGCGTTTCTCTTCAGCGTACTCTTCTGTTTGCTGTCTGCCTGTAAAGGCCCTGCTTGGACCTGGTTACTCTCTTGTCTGCTGCCTGCCTGAATATGCTGCCTGGATCTGGTTACTCTCTTGTCTGCTGCCTGCCTAGATATCCTGCCTGGACCTGGTTATTCTCCTGTCTGCTGCCTGCCTGAATATCCTGCCTGGATCTGGTTATTCTCCTGTCTACTGCCTGCCTGAATATCTTGCCTGGACCTGGTGACTCCCGGGTCAGTTACCCACCTGTATACCTGCCTGGACCCGAGACACTCCTTAGCCTACTGTCTGTCACTCTATTGTGACCTCGCTCCTGAACTTCTTCCTTCTGTTCTCCTCTGGCTGGTCTCTCTGAGCGCCCCTTTCCTGGCCTCTCAGTATAAGTCCTGTCGGCCGCCCGCCCACACCTGGGGGCTCAACCGTAGGGGAACAGCAATCACCACAGGTGAACTTCGGGGTTGCTCGGCCGCCAAGCAGAACCCAGGTCCGTGTCTTTTTACACCCGGCAGCACACTGCTCGGCACAGGAACTCACCATATCTGACAAAATGCTAGCACACCCTTAGCGCAGCTTAGTAACCGGGGCCCCAAATTTACATTTCTGTTAACAGAATAACAATAGTAAAATGACCACATATAAACATAATATAATAAATGAGGTAAGCTTGGAAATGGAAAATTTAAACCTAATAATAGAACTAACATGAAATAGTATCACAAATATCTACATTTAATAGCACTTTAGAACAATCATGTAACAGAAATATGATAAATGTCAGTATAATACAAACAATACCATAATAGCGTGGAAGAACATTCCCAATGTATATAATACGATGTCAGCATAATACCAATGAAACACTTAATAAGCACAAATTAGCATTAGAACATTTAAATGGCATAGCTATGATGCTAAAGCTTTTTCTACAGCACAGCTTACCATGTAGCCAAAGGGCCAAGTGCATATATAGATGTGGACAAGATGGGTAGTACAGAGTCAATTGGGTTAAATAGATGGGAAGCTAAACTCAAGGCCTCTTCTTTGTACATTTAAACAAGATATGAGGAATTGGTTTAAGGTACAGGGTGTGCAGCAAGTTGAACAGGTCTGTTCATGTGCCATTTGTGGACCTGCTCGCTCCCCCCCCCCCCCTCTGCCCCCACCAGGCAGATCATTTGAATGGGCAGCTCCAGGTGCTACATAGCTCGGTAGAGTGGGTGACTTCTCCTACCTGCTTATTTCTGGATCCACTCCATCCGTGTGCATCTCCTTCCTTTGTCTTTCCTTCCCTCCATCCTTGTCCTACATTTCTCCTCTCTTCCCTGCACTCCACTCCATCCATATCCAGATTTCTCCTCTCTTCTCTCTCCTCCATCCATGTCCAGCACCTTCCCTCTTTCTCTTTCCCTTCCATCCAGTGTCATCCCTCTTTCTCTCTCCATCCTTCTACCCATTACCCTCTCCCAATCCTTCCGTCTATTGTCTCCCTCCATCCATTGTCTCCCTCTATCTCCCCTTCCTTCTAAACAGTTCTTTCTCTTAACCCTTTTCCATTCAGCATGTCCTCTCTATCCCCATCCTTCCAGTGTCTTTCTTTCTTTCTTTCTTTCTTTCTTTCTTTCCCTCCCTACCCTTACGTCCAGTGTCTTCCCTGTTTCTGCCCCCTCCTTCCAGCATTTTCCCTCTTTCTCCCTCCTTTCATTCAGCCTTTCTCTGTCTGACAGCTAGGATCTCCCCCAGTTTCTCTCCAGCAGCTTCTCTCTCTCTCCTGCCCATATCCCCTCTTTCTCTCCCCATCTTTCCACTAATCTCTCTCTCTCTCTGTACCCCTCTTCCATCCAGCATCTTCTCTCTGGCTCTCCCCTGCTCTCTTCCATGTCCCCTCTTTCTCTCCCTATCTCTCTCTGACTCTCCCCTGCTCTTTTGCATGTCCCTGGCTCTCCCCTGCACTTTTCCACTTTCTCTCTCTCTCCTCCAGCGTCCTCATGCATCTCTCCTCTCCCTCATGCATCCCACCTTTCTCTTTCCTCCCCTTCTTGCTTCCATCATTCTCACTCCTTTCTCCACCCCCCCCCCTTTTCCCATTCCCTGCCATTGCTTTCCTTCCTCCCTCTTCCCCTTAGATGTGGCACCTCACATCCTCTCCACCCCCTTTCACTTTTGGTCTGGCAGCTTGCTGGCATGATGCATCGCTCCCCTCTCGCCCCCCCCCCCCCCCCCCCGGACTAGTTCGGTATCGTTCTCCCCCTCCGCTCCTGTCATGTCTTTGAACTTCGAGGCTTCCTTCCGGTAGCAGCAGCAGCATCGGCAATGATGTAAACGCTGCTTTCAGCCTGCCCCGGAAGCACTCTCTGTACAGTTTCCCCACGTAGGAGGGACGCTGTCTAGAGAAGGCTTCCGGGGCAGGCTGAAAGCAGCGCTTCTCCAAAGACAAGCAGGCTGATATTCTCACAAGTGGGTGACGCCACGTCGGCCCCGGAGGATTTTAAAGCAAAATCTCAAAATCTCTTTACGGCGTTCCGTCGCGCGAGCGATCGTACTGCGCATGTGCGCACACCTATTCCCGCTCGCCGAGCGGACACGCCCCTCAGTTTTTCTTTTTCCGCGTCTGAGGAGACACGGAGTTCGTTAGGGCTTCGTGTTTTCTTCAGGTCTTCGGAGTAAATCTCTTTTTTATTTTTTCATTTGTACCGGATCATCTCCCTGTGAAGCGCAAGTAGTGTCTCAAAGTACCGAGACGTATTCTACTCTGCCAGGGATGCCCAAAGGACCGGATCATCTCCCTGTGAAGCGCAAGTAGTGTCTCAAAGACGAGACTTATGCTACTTGTCAGGGATGCCCAAAGGAGTTTCTGGAGTCCGACAGAGACCGATGCACGCTGGGTATAGTTATGCATCGAGTAGGTCTCCACCTGCCTCGGCGCCTCCTGCTTGGCAGGTCATTCGGGCGCATCAGCGGGTGTCGGTGCCATCGGTGCCCAGAGCTTTGCTCCCTCTGTTATGGAGGTATTCGGGCTTCAGACATCAGTCGGTGCCGAGAGCGTTGCTCCCTCTATTATGGAGGTATCCTGGCATTGGACGTCGATACACGGGTGTCATGGGTACCGTCGGTACCGAGTATCATCGGTACCGGGTGTCATGGGTACCGTCGGTACCGAGTATCATCGGTACCGGGTGTCATGGGTACCGTCGGTGCCGAGTATCATCGGTACCGGGTGTCATGGGTACCATCGGTACCGAGTATCATCGGTACCATGGGTGCCGTCGGTACCGAGTATCATCGGTACCATGGGTGCCGTCGGTGCCGAATGTCACCGGTGCGTCGGTACCGAGGAGTATCGGTACCGGGAACATTGGTACCATGGTTGGTGCCATGGGTCCCGTCGGTACCGGTACCATCGGTACCATGGATTCCGTCGGCACCGGGTATCATCGGTACCATGGGTACCATCGGTGCCGAGTGTCTTCGGTGCATGGGCACCGTCGGCACCAGGTATCACCATCGGCATCAGATATCATGGGCACCATCGATCACAGGTATCATCGCCCATCGGTACCGAGTATCACGAGTACCATCGGTATCGGGTATCGTCGGTACCATGGATAGGTATCATGGATACCGTCGGTACATGAGTACCGTCGATACCAAATATCATGACCAGGTACCATCGGTACCATGGGTGCCATTGGTACCAGGTGTCTTGAGCACCGTCGATACCATGTGTACCATAGGTACCGTCGGTGCTGTTGGTGCCGAATATCATGGGTACCATCGGAACCACATGTCAAGGGTCCCTTCGGTACTAGGGTATCATGGGTACCATCGATACCAGATATCATGACTATCATCGGTACCAAGTACCATGGGTTCCATTGGTACCGGGGGTCATCGGTACCATGTGTATCATCGGCACCGTCGGTGCCATGAGTACTATCAGTACCATCGGTCACATCTCTGTTATGGGAGTCATCTGGCAGTCTGGTTTCGATTCCCTTGCATTGCCAGATGTTGTCCTTGGCTTCGAGACCATGGGTACCATTGGATGCCATGGATGCTACCGACTCCCGCGGCATCTAGCTTTTCAACTGGTCTCCTTCACCGATGCTGCCTCTGGTATGGGTGTTCGCTCGTAGAACTTACCGCGCCTCCATACCTTGGCTTCCAGGCCCAGAAATGCATGTTAAGAACAGCCATTTTGCTACAGGAGAACATATTTTTCCATAGCTGTTCTGTAGAATTGTATGTATGACAGTTGCTCTATACTGGTCAATGTTTGCATCTGAGCTGCTCTGTTTGAGTAGTTGGCTCAGTTCAATGATGGTTCATCTGATGAACATGAAGGTCATGGGGTTTTCTCTGCTGAGAATCCTCTAGATCCTCTATTTGTCTTGACACATTACAATGGAGATTGTCAATCAGCCCAATGCCAGATGCTCGAGGTCCTGGACTACCATCTTCAACTCAGAACTGATAGCAGTTCTAAGAACTTGCTTCGGCGCCCCCGAGGCCAGAGCATACATCCTTAGCCTCCTTTGGAGAATGGCGTACCAGGCTGGCATGATCGCGTCCAAGACCAAGTCCTGCCAGATCTTTATGAACATTCCCACCGGAGTAGGCTACATCTTTTTTCCAAGTGTCGCAAGTTCCTGTCCAATGGCGTTTTCATCACTTGTATTGTAACACCTAGATTTCTGCTCTAGGTATGGTGATGCGCAGACTCTCATGACTGTGTGCCTCTCACCTGGAGGAGGAGACTCAGCAGAAAATTGTTGATATGCTGTGCATACACTTCCTCATCTCGGAACTTCTTTAAAGAGATCAGCACGCTCGTTCTAGTCAGCGGCGTGCACCTAATCAGGCTCCTGCAGCTATTCCGCAGGAACCAGAGAGGGGTTTTGGAGTGGCTCCAATTCAGCATAGCCACTATATAAAAAAAAAAAAAAAAACAACAAATGTCCGTACCGGCCAATCTGCCTGTCGGGGGGAAGTTCAAATATTCTCCACCACAGGTGACTTCTATATCCTCCAACCGGGGGTTTTTTTCAAATAGTCCGGTTAGGATACATTCTCAATCTGGAATCAAACCCTCCACATTGTTCATTGGAAGTTTAATCCTTTAGCTTCCATCAACAGTGAGTACTTGCAGAGGAACTCTCTGCCTTTCTCAGTACCAATGCAGTCGAGCCTGTTCCACAAGGGTAAGAAGGATTGAGTTTCTATCCCAGGTCCTTCCTTGTGGGTTCCGTCCCATCATAGACATAAGGGGCCTCAACAGATTTCGTTCAGGATGATTTCCCTGGGCATCCTTCTTCCCATACTTCAGGAAAACGAATGGTTATGCTCTCTGGACTTACAAGATACTTCTACTCACTTTGCGTCCAGAGTATGTTTTTCCTAGTGCCTAGCTGTTGTTGCAGCGTATCTTCATGGACTGGGAGTGCAAGTGTTCCCTTAACACGTTGATTGCCCGTCTCAACAGATTACAGCACAGTAATATTGAGACTTCTAGACACATGGCTTCCACAGTTCACGTCACTCCCTTGACACTTTTGCACATCTAGAGGATGTAACCCAACTGTTCGCCAGTCTTCGGAATTCCCCTCAGAGGTGGTTAATTCTCTCCATTTTGATTCTGAGGTGTCCAGTCCACCTTACTCAGTCAAAAGCTGCTGACGAAGGTTGCATCCCTCCTGGCTATCCAACCTAATTATTTTAATCAACCACACAATCGGGTTGTGATGTACTCGATAACAAAGGAGTACTGGATCTTGTCCTCTGAGTCAAGATGCCATGCAGATGTAGCGGTGGGCTCGCCAACGCGGCTTGTTTTCTCCAAGCCATTTATCTAATTGGCGTAAACAGCAGTCTGGCCGACAGGCTGAGCAACTTAGTTCAATCACAAAGTCCCTCAGTTCTGTTCCAGGCTGCAGGTTCACGGCAGACTACCATCGGATGCCTTTCTCCTTCTTTGGGGGACAAGTTTTCTGTATGCGTATCCTACCATACATCTGGTGGAAAAGACTTTGCTGATTCTCAAGCAAGATTGTGGAGCCATGATTCTGATTGCTCCTTTCTAGCTACGTCAGATACGATTCCCTCTTCTTCTGGAGTTGGAATGTTTTCCAGCTCTCATTACGCAGAACGAGGGGGCACTGCTACATCCCAACCTCCAATCTATGGCTCACACGGTCTGGATGTTGAGAGTGTAGGTTTCGTTGACTTTTCCAGAAGAGTGTCTCCCGACTCTTGCCTGCTTCCAGAAAAAGATTTCACAAAGAGGTGTTATTCTTTTCATGGAAGAGGTTTGCCGTCTGGTGTGACAGCGAGGCCCTAGATCCTGCCTCTAGTCTTATACAGACCTTGCTTGAGTTCTTTCTACACCTGTCTGAATCTGGTCTCAAGACCAACTCGGTCAGTATTCATCTTCGTGCAATAAGAGCTTATCATCAACGTGTAAAAGGTCAGCCTTTAGCTGTCCACTTCATGACGTTTACTTCTCCCACAGTATTGAGAGAATTCCTTGTATGTGTCTAAGGGGGATTATTTCTGTTGGGCTTAGCACCCCCAATAATTTTTACAGTTGGCTCTTATGCTTCGGTCAGAGCCCCTATCACTCCTTATTCAGTATCTTGGGGTCTCAATGTCGTTTTCATCCAGCTGCTGCAAGCTCAATTCGGGCCACTGGATTCCTGTCATCTGAAGTATTGGACCTGGAAGGTCATTTCCTTGGTGGCTGTTCCTTCAACTCGAAAGGTCGGTGAGCTTCAGACTCTAGTAGCTCAAGCTCCTTACCTTACTTCTCATCTTAACAGAGTAGTTCTTCGCATGCAGCCAAGGTTCTTACTGGCGCTGGTATCAGAGTACCATCTGATCCAGTCAATTGTCTTCCCAACATGCTTTCTCCCTCATCTTACAAGCCCTGGCGAAAGCAAGCTGCGTCCAGTGTCTTCCCTGTTTCTGCCCCCTCCTTCCAGCATTTTCCCTCTTTCTCCCTCCTTTCATTCAGCCTTTCTCCGTCTGACAGCTAGGATCTCCCCCAGTTTCTCTCCAGCAGCTTCTCTCTCTCTCCTGCCCATATCCCCTCTTTCTCTCCCCATCTTTCCACTAATCTCTCTCTCTCTCTCTCTCTGTACCCCTCTTCCATCCAGCATCTTCTCTCTGGCTCTCCCCTGCTCTCTTCCATGTCCCCTCTTTCTCTCCCTATCTCTCTCTGACTCTCCCCTGCTCTTTTGCATGTCCCTGGCTCTCCCCTGCACTTTTCCACTTTCTCTCTCTCTCCTCCAGCGTCCTCATGCATCTCTCCTCTCCCTCATGCATCCCACCTTTCTCTTTCCTCCCCTTCTTGCTTCCATCATTCTCACTCCTTTCTCCACCCCCCCCCCCCTTTTCCCATTCCCTGCCATTGCTTTCCTTCCTCCCTCTTCCCCTTAGATGTGGCACCTCACATCCTCTCCACCCCCTTTCACTTTTGGTCTGGCAGCTTGCTGGCATGATGCATCGCTCCCCTCTCGCCCCCCCCCCCCCCGGACTAGTTCGGTATCGTTCTCCCCCTCCGCTCCTGTCATGGCTTTGAACTTCGAGGCTTCCTTCCGGTAGCAGCAGCAGCATCGGCAATGATGTAAACGCTGCTTTCAGCCTGCCCCGGAAGCACTCTCTGTACAGTTTCCCCACGTAGGAGGGACGCTGTCTAGAGAAGGCTTCCGGGGCAGGCTGAAAGCAGCGCTTCTCCAAAGACAAGCAGGCTGATATTCTCACAAGTGGGTGACGCCACGTCGGCCCCGGAGGATTTTAAAGCAAAATCTCAAAATCTCTTTACGGCGTTCCGTCGCGCGAGCGATCGTACTGCGCATGTGCGCACACCTATTCCCGCTCGCCGAGCGGACACGCCCCTCAGTTTTTCTTTTTCCGCGTCTGAGGAGACACGGAGTTCGTTAGGGCTTCGTGTTTTCTTCAGGTCTTCGGAGTAAATCTCTTTTTTATTTTTTCATTTGTACCGGATCATCTCCCTGTGAAGCGCAAGTAGTGTCTCAAAGTACCGAGACGTATTCTACTCTGCCAGGGATGCCCAAAGGACCGGATCATCTCCCTGTGAAGCGCAAGTAGTGTCTCAAAGACGAGACTTATGCTACTTGTCAGGGATGCCCAAAGGAGTTTCTGGAGTCCGACAGAGACCGATGCACGCTGGGTATAGTTATGCATCGAGTAGGTCTCCACCTGCCTCGGCGCCTCCTGCTTGGCAGGTCATTCAGGCGCATCAGCGGGTGTCGGTGCCATCGGTGCCCAGAGCTTTGCTCCCTCTGTTATGGAGGTATTCGGGCTTCAGACATCAGTCGGTGCCGAGAGCGTTGCTCCCTCTATTATGGAGGTATCCTGGCATTGGACGTCGATACACGGGTGTCATGGGTACCGTCGGTACCGAGTATCATCGGTACCGGGTGTCATGGGTACCGTCGGTACCGAGTATCATCGGTACCGGGTGTCATGGGTACCGTCGGTGCCGAGTATCATCGGTACCGGGTGTCATGGGTACCATCGGTACCGAGTATCATCGGTACCATGGGTGCCGTCGGTACCGAGTATCATCGGTACCATGGGTGCCGTCGGTGCCGAATGTCACCGGTGCGTCGGTACCGAGGAGTATCGGTACCGGTACCATCGGTACCATGGATTCCGTCGGCACCGGGTATCATCGGTACCATGGGTACCATCGGTGCCGAGTGTCTTCGGTGCATGGGCACCGTCGGCACCAGGTATCACCATCGGCATCAGATATCATGGGCACCATCGATCACAGGTATCATCGCCCATCGGTACCGAGTATCACGAGTACCATCGGTATCGGGTATCGTCGGTACCATGGATAGGTATCATGGATACCGTCGGTACATGAGTACCGTCGATACCAAATATCATGACCAGGTACCATCGGTACCATGGGTGCCATTGGTACCAGGTGTCTTGAGCACCGTCGATACCATGTGTACCATAGGTACCGTTGGTGCTGTTGGTGCCGAATATCATGGGTACCATCGGAACCACATGTCAAGGGTCCCTTCGGTACTAGGGTATCATGGGTACCATCGATACCAGATATCATGACTATCATCGGTACCAAGTACCATGGGTTCCATTGGTACCGGGAGTCATCGGTACCATGTGTATCATCGGCACCGTCGGTGCCATGAGTACTATCAGTACCATCGGTCACATCTCTGTTATGGGAGTCATCTGGCAGTCTGGTTTCGATTCCCTTGCATTGCCAGATGTTGTCCTTGGCTTCGAGACCATGGGTACCATTGGATGCCATGGATGCTACCGCCTCCCGCGGCATCTAGCTTTTCAACTGGTCTCCTTCACCGATGCTGCCTCTGGTATGGGTGTTCGCTCGTAGAACTTACCGCGCCTCCATACCTTGGCTTCCAGGCCCAGAAATGCATGTTAAGAACAGCCATTTTGCTACAGGAGAACATATTTTTCCATAGCTGTTCTGTAGAATTGTATGTATGACAGTTGCTCTATACTGGTCAATGTTTGCATCTGAGCTGCTCTGTTTGAGTAGTTGGCTCAGTTCAATGATGGTTCATCTGATGAACATGAAGGTCATGGGGTTTTCTCTGCTGAGAATCCTCTAGATCCTCTATTTGTCTTGACACATTACAATGGAGATTGTCAATCAGCCCAATGCCAGATGCTCGAGGTCCTGGACTACCATCTTCAACTCAGAACTGATAGCAGTTCTAAGAACTTGCTTCGGCGCCCCCGAGGCCAGAGCATACATCCTTAGCCTCCTTTGGAGAATGGCGTACCAGGCTGGCATGATCGCGTCCAAGACCAAGTCCTGCCAGATCTTTATGAACATTCCCACCGGAGTAGGCTACATCTTTTTTCCAAGTGTCGCAAGTTCCTGTCCAATGGCGTTTTCATCACTTGTATTGTAACACCTAGATTTCTGCTCTAGGTATGGTGATGCGCAGACTCTCATGACTGTGTGCCTCTCACCTGGAGGAGGAGACTCAGCAGAAAATTGTTGATATGCTGTGCATACACTTCCTCATCTCGGAACTTCTTTAAAGAGATCAGCACGCTCGTTCTAGTCAGCGGCGTGCACCTAATCAGGCTCCTGCAGCTATTCCGCAGGAACCAGAGAGGGGTTTTGGAGTGGCTCCAATTCAGCATAGCCACTATATAAAAAAAAAAAAAAAACAACAAATGTCCGTACCGGCCAATCTGCCTGTCGGGGGGAAGTTCAAATATTCTCCACCACAGGTGACTTCTATATCCTCCAACCGGGGGTTTTTTTCAAATAGTCCGGTTAGGATACATTCTCAATCTGGAATCAAACCCTCCACATTGTTCATTGGAAGTTTAATCCTTTAGCTTCCATCAACAGTGAGTACTTGCAGAGGAACTCTCTGCCTTTCTCAGTACCAATGCAGTCGAGCCTGTTCCACAAGGGTAAGAAGGATTGAGTTTCTATCCCAGGTCCTTCCTTGTGGGTTCCGTCCCATCATAGACATAAGGGGCCTCAACAGATTTCGTTCAGGATGATTTCCCTGGGCATCCTTCTTCCCATACTTCAGGAAAACGAATGGTTATGCTCTCTGGACTTACAAGATACTTCTACTCACTTTGCGTCCAGAGTATGTTTTTCCTAGTGCCTAGCTGTTGTTGCAGCGTATCTTCATGGACTGGGAGTGCAAGTGTTCCCTTAACACGTTGATTGCCCGTCTCAACAGATTACAGCACAGTAATATTGAGACTTCTAGACACATGGCTTCCACAGTTCACGTCACTCCCTTGACACTTTTGCACATCTAGAGGATGTAACCCAACTGTTCGCCAGTCTTCGGAATTCCCCTCAGAGGTGGTTAATTCTCTCCATTTTGATTCTGAGGTGTCCAGTCCACCTTACTCAGTCAAAAGCTGCTGACGAAGGTTGCATCCCTCCTGGCTATCCAACCTAATTATTTTAATCAACCACACAATCGGGTTGTGATGTACTCGATAACAAAGGAGTACTGGATCTTGTCCTCTGAGTCAAGATGCCATGCAGATGTAGCGGTGGGCTCGCCAACGCGGCTTGTTTTCTCCAAGCCATTTATCTAATTGGCGTAAACAGCAGTCTGGCCGACAGGCTGAGCAACTTAGTTCAATCACAAAGTCCCTCAGTTCTGTTCCAGGCTGCAGGTTCACGGCAGACTACCATCGGATGCCTTTCTCCTTCTTTGGGGGACAAGTTTTCTGTATGCGTATCCTACCATACATCTGGTGGAAAAGACTTTGCTGATTCTCAAGCAAGATTGTGGAGCCATGATTCTGATTGCTCCTTTCTAGCTACGTCAGATACGATTCCCTCTTCTTCTGGAGTTGGAATGTTTTCCAGCTCTCATTACGCAGAACGAGGGGGCACTGCTACATCCCAACCTCCAATCTATGGCTCACACGGTCTGGATGTTGAGAGTGTAGGTTTCGTTGACTTTTCCAGAAGAGTGTCTCCCGACTCTTGCCTGCTTCCAGAAAAAGATTTCACAAAGAGGTGTTATTCTTTTCATGGAAGAGGTTTGCCGTCTGGTGTGACAGCGAGGCCCTAGATCCTGCCTCTAGTCTTATACAGACCTTGCTTGAGTTCTTTCTACACCTGTCTGAATCTGGTCTCAAGACCAACTCGGTCAGTATTCATCTTCGTGCAATAAGAGCTTATCATCAACGTGTAAAAGGTCAGCCTTTAGCTGTCCACTTCATGACGTTTACTTCTCCCACAGTATTGAGAGAATTCCTTGTATGTGTCTAAGGGGGATTATTTCTGTTGGGCTTAGCACCCCCAATAATTTTTACAGTTGGCTCTTATGCTTCGGTCAGAGCCCCTATCACTCCTTATTCAGTATCTTGGGGTCTCAATGTCGTTTTCATCCAGCTGCTGCAAGCTCAATTCGGGCCACTGGATTCCTGTCATCTGAAGTATTGGACCTGGAAGGTCATTTCCTTGGTGGCTGTTCCTTCAACTCGAAAGGTCGGTGAGCTTCAGACTCTAGTAGCTCAAGCTCCTTACCTTACTTCTCATCTTAACAGAGTAGTTCTTCGCATGCAGCCAAGGTTCTTACTGGCGCTGGTATCAGAGTACCATCTGATCCAGTCAATTGTCTTCCCAACATGCTTTCTCCCTCATCTTACAAGCCCTGGCGAAAGCAAGCTGCGCACTTTTTGCGTGGAGCAGACGAGCTCCCTCGGAAGGTCTGCCCAGTTGTTTATTTCTTTTAATGCCAGTTGCTGTCGGAAACCGCATCATTTCTTCTTAACTGGCAGATTGCATCTCCTTCATTTTTGTCCAAGCTGGACTGACTCTAGAGGGCCATGTCACGGCTCACAAAATTAGAGCCATGGCTGAATCGGTGACTAATCTAAAATCAGTCACTATTGAAGGGATCTGCAAAGCTGCGGCGTGGTCATCAGTCCACACATTCACATCTCACTACTGCCTTCAGCAGAATAGCCGACGCGTCAGTCGGTTTTGGGCAGTCGGGGCTGCAGAACTTCTTTGGGGTTTAGAATCCAACTCCAACCCTCCTAAGCCCATGTTTGTTCTGTTCCAGGCTACACTCATTTAGATGTTTCTCCTTTTCAGGTCAATTTTTATTCTGGCCTCGCCGTTGCGAGACTCTATTGACCACTGTTTGTTGTGTAAGCCTGAAAGCTTGGGATACCCCACTTGTGAGAATATCAGCCTGCTTGTCTTTGGAGAAAGAGTCGTTACTTACCTGTAACAGGTGTTCTCCGAAGACAGCAGGCTGCATATTCTCACAAACCCTCCCACCTTCCCCTTTTGGAGTTGTCTCCTCCATCTTTTGGATATAACTGAGGGGCGTGTCCGCTCGGCGAGCGGGAATAGGTGTGCGCACATGCACAGTACGATCGCTCGCGCGACGGAACGCCGTAAAGAGATTTTGAGATTTTGCTTTAAAATCCTCCGGGGCCGACGTGGCGTCACCCACTTGTGAGAATATGCAGCCTGCTGTCTTCGGAGAACACCTGTTACAGGTAAGTAACTACTCTTTACATCATTGCCGATGCTGCTGCTGCTACCGGAAGGAATCCTCGAAGTTCAAAGACGACGTGACAGGACAGGAGCGGAGGGGGAGAGCGATATCGAGGTAGTCGGGGGGAGGGTAAAGATCGCATGCACCAGTCTGGGGGAGATGTTCAAGGCAGCGGGAACTGCACCCAGGGCGGTCCGCCCCGCCCTGCCCTTGCTGCACTTCTGGCTGGGGAGGCTTAGCCTCCCCAAGCCTCTTATACCGGGCGCCTATGTGTGAAAGATTCCTTAATGTTGAATATTTTTCCTTTGTGAATGACCATGGGGTCCTGCGAAATGTTTTGGCATAGTTTGCAGCTGGGTATATTGCAAGGATGTGTGCCGTTCTTTTCTTTTTGAGTCTGTGTTGGGATCTTACTTCTAATTAGCTTGTGTTTTAAGTTGGGTGGCTGTCAGAAGGCCAGCACTGGTGGGGATGGGAATATCTGTTTCAGTAATTCATCCTCCCGGAGTAGAGGCTGCAGATCTTTTATGATTTTTCTTAATTTATGTCCAATAAAAAAGGTATCATCTTATTTTCTTTTCCATGTTTTATTTTGTTTTATTTCTATTGAAATCAATCCAAAAGGAGCAAATAACCTTAGTAGTTTGGGTTCAACTATAATGTACTAGATTAAGTTAACAGTGTTTATTACAAATCTTTCTATTTCATCCTTCACAAAACAAGAGTAGTTTACAATATCACTAGAGCAGGGGTTCTCATCCCAGTCCTCGGGACACACCAAGCCAGTCTGGGTTTCAAGATATGCACAACATATACGCATGAGATAAATTTGTATACACTACAGCCATGGTATGCAACACTATCTCATGCATACTCAGTGTGGGTATCTTGAAAACCTGACTGGCTAGGTGTGTGCCGAGGATTGGATTGAGAACCCCTGCACTAGAGGTAAAACTAGTCATAAGCAGAAATAGAAGGTGGAGAGGGAAGACTAACCAGTTTTTAGGACCCTTCAGGGGGTCACGTGAAGGTGTCCAGCTGAACAGAGGCTCCCGACACCAGCTCCACTCCTGGAGCACTAATATCCTTAATTTCTGCTGGAACCCACTTAAATTCATATCCCTTTTGGACTCTGCAGGACAAGGGAACCTTTGTAATACTGCTGAAACATAGCGAAATCATCCAAAAGGGCACGCTGCACTGCTATGCCCATTAAGAACCCGCATATGGCACAGGAGAAGAGCATAGCAGGAACCATCAAGATGGTGTCGGAGGTACTGCCACCAATGCTTACTCTGCAGGAAGAGGCAGCATGTGAGCTGAGAAGAAATCTGTCAGCAATGCTGAATGGAAGAATAGCAACGTTGCAGGCTTCCATGGGTGACATCAAGGGGTGCATGGAGACCTACACCTGCTAAAGTTAAGTAATTTTAAATGATTTATATAAAGAAAACACACACTGTCTCATCCTCTCTTCCCAATATAACACGCACAACCCCACAACAATCAACACCCCAGATCACACCCTTCCCATCTCAGATAGCCTGAAAATCCTTGGCGTCACAATTGTCCTGTTTCAGTTATTGGTGAGCCCTTAGGTTCTCTGAGGCCCGGAGGACCTCCGAGGACCGCCGCGCACCCCGAATCTTCACCCGCGGCGACCGCCATTCACCGAGGGTTGAGCCCCCAGCTGCAGGCGGCCAGCAGGACTGCTGGAACCGCGGGGTGACGGTCGGCCTGGCTGGTAGTCAGCAACTCAGTCTCTAAAGGGCCGCTAGCAAGGACGGCTAGCGCAGGAAAGGAACAATCTCTGGAGGAGGCTAGCAGGGACGGCTAGCTGAAGAGAACACAGCCTCTGGAGGTGGCTAGCAAGGACGGCTAGCGAAGAGGACACAGTCTCTGGAGGTGGCTAGCACGGACGGCTAGCTGAAAAGGACACAGGCTCTGGAGGTGGCTAGCAAGGACGGCTAGCTGAAGAGGACACAGTCTCTGGAGGTGGCTAGCAAGGACGGCTAGCTGAAGAGGACGCAGTCTCTGGAGGTGGCTAGAACGGACGGCTAGCTGAAGAGGACACAGTCTCTAAAGGTGGCTAGCAAGGACGGCTAGCTGAAGAGGACACAGTTCCTGAAGGTGGCTAGCAAGGTCGGCCAGCTGAAGAGGACACAGTTCCTGAAGGTGGCTAGCAAGGTCGGCCAGCTGAAGAGGACACAGTCTCTAGAGTTGGCTAGCAAGGACAGCTAGCTGAAGAGGACACAGTTCCTGAAGGTGGCTAGCAAGGACGGCTAGCTGAAGAGGACACAGTTCCTGAAGGTGGCTAGCAAGGACGGCCAGCTGAAGAGGACACAGTCTTTAGAGGTGGCTAGCAAGGACGGCTAGCTGAAGAGGACACAGTTCCTGAAGGTGGCTAGCAAGGTCGGCCAGCTGAAGAGGACACAGTTCCTGAAGGTGGCTAGCAAGGTCGGCCAGCTGAAGAGGACACAGTCTCTAGAGTTGGCTAGCAAGGACAGCTAGCTGAAGAGGACACAGTTCCTGAAGGTGGCTAGCAAGGACGGCTAGCTGAAGAGGACACAGTTCCTGAAGGTGGCTAGCAAGGACGGCCAGCTGAAGAGGACACAGTCTTTAGAGGTGGCTAGCAAGGACGGCTAGCTGAAGAGGACACAGTACCTGAAGGCAACGCTTCCGATCCACTTTGAGGGCTTCTGACGAACGAAACGGAAGCACTGACTCTTCCTGTTTCGTGGTTTAAATCTCCCGCCCGTCCACCCCTTCCTAGAAGAGGAACCAATCCCCTCGGCCCTGGCAGGCAAGGAGCGCCTGGATAGGCCAGGCCACCTTGCAGGCGGAGTCTTCTGCTGCAATGCGCCAATCCGGCGCGAGTAGGCGGAGCTAGATCCCTGCTCGGAGCTGAGCCAGGGAGACGACGACGCCGGCGCCGCCATCTTGGCCGGCGTGCTCCTTTCTCCGAGGCCGGCGTTCGCTCCAGCGGTTTGCCGGCCTCGGAGCGGCCCGTGGCAGCGCCGGCCCCATCGGCGGCTCGTCCTCGCCGCCCTGGATCCCGCGGCCCCCGTTGATCCTTGCCCCCCGCGTCGGGAGCCCAGGTAATGGCCCGGAACGGGACAACAATGGACCGCAACCTTACACTAGGGAACCAAGTAAAATCAACAACAAAAGAAAATGTTCTACTCAATGTGGAAACTCAAACACGTGATACAATACTTCCCGAGGGCAACCTTCCGCAACCTGATACAATCAATGGTACTAAGCCACCTAGATTATTGCAATGGAATCTATGCAGGTTGCAAAGAACAAGCATTAAAGAAACTCCAGACCACGCAAAACACGGCACCAAGACTCATCTACGGAAAACTGAATTTTGAAAGCAGCTCCTTGTGACTCTGGGCAAGTCACTTAACCCTCCATTGCCCCATGTAAGCCGCATTGAGCCTGCCATGAGTGGGAAAGCGCAGGGTACAAATGTAAAAAAAAAAAAAAAAACCTCTGCGAAAAACTCCACCAGCCTCCAATCAAAGAATGCATAGCCTTCAAAATCTGTACAATGACTCAGAAAATTATCTACGGTGATGCGCCGGGATACATGACTGAGTTAATCGACCTATCAATTGGAAATACCTCTAAATCAACATGCTCGTATATAAATCTGCACTACCCACGATGCAATGGACTCAAATATAAATCTACCTACGCATCCAGCTTTTCTTATATCAGTGCACAACTATGGAACGCACTGCCAAAAGCCCTGAAAACCACATACAACCACATAAACATTAGAAAAACACTAAAAACTCACTTGTTCAAAATGGCATATCCTACCGATCCAACATAATTTCAGAACCTTGCGACACAACACCACCAAAGACCGAAATGGATACTACACAATACTTCCGCTGAACAAATCTTTTATGTGGACCTTCCACATGAACCTATCCTACCACAACATCTCTTTGTATTTGTTTACCCCGGAGCCTGTAAACATCTCTCCGGCGCTATGTAAGCCACATTGAGCCTGCAAGTAGGTGGGAAAATGTGGGATACAAATGTAACAACTAAATAAATAAATAAAATATGTACCAATTAAAACTGAATTAAGTCAAATGTGAAAGACCAATGACGATATGGTAACCATAGGACAGAGTTCCTTTGTGAAATAAGTTACCACTGAGGTCTGTTGGCTTAATGTTGAAATTAAGTGATTATGTTTCTGCATTTTCTGGACTGTTAAAAGTTATATTTGAAGTTTTTGAACTAGCGTTGAGCAAATTGTATATATAAGTGCCAATATTCAGCATTTAACTGAATAAATTAACTGGACAAAACATAGTCCTATCTTTGATTTCACTTGTGTGGTTAAGTGCTGAATATAGCATTTAACAACATAAGTGATAGCTGCCCATTCAATGCCGGTGCCTGGAGATGGCCTGGCAATGAATATCTGGACATAATACTGGTGGTGAACTGCCACTGGCTGAATATTTATCCCTATCTATTTCCTTTTCCCCAAAGGGCTTATAGTCTGCTTGTACTTGAGACAATGGAGGGTTAAGTGATTTGCCCACAATCACAAGGAGCAGCAGTGAGATTTCAACTAGGCCTCTCTGGCGGTGAGTCTGGTGCTCTAACCACTAGGCTACTACTCTTAACAGGGGCGTATCTGCATGGGGCCACAGGGGCCTGGGCCCCCGCAGATTTTGCCCTGGCCCCCCTCCCCGCCGTCAACCCTCCCCCGCTGCTTACTTTTGCTGGCGGGGGGCCCCAACCCCCGCCAGCCGAGGTCCGACCCCGCAGTCTTCATATTTCGCCTTCCTCCGACTCCTCCGTGGCCATGCTGTAAGTAACGCTGCTGATTCGTTGAATCCAGTTCGGAGTCTGACGTCGCAGCACGTTGTACGGGGGGTGGGGTGGAGAGAGGCAGAGGCGGCGGCGGCGGGGGGGGGAGGCAAAATGTGCCCCCCCTCTATGGCTCTGGCCCCCCCCTACCGCCGGATTCCAGATACGCCCCTGACTCTTAATCTCTTAGATGAACTTCTTTCCTGTGTGAATGGCAAGAGATTTCCTCTTCCCTCCTCAGCAGGAATCAGAACCACTTGGCAATGTCGCTGGACAAAAGCTATCATACCTATACCAGTTCAGGGCCTCATACAAGAACAGAAGCTTTATATATAGCAGATCCACTTACTATTTATCCTGTCTGTAAAGAGTTGGATGCAACATTACGTGTATATTAATTACATGTAAGATCCACCAGGTCTGGGCTTTAGTATGATCTAGCTTTCACATTCCTCAGTTGTAGTTGAAGTAGCCATGACATCATCCACTTGTGTACCTAAGCAATCCTAGTGTTTATGGAAAACATCTGTTAATGAAATAATGCTATTTTTCTTACCATAATGGTGTTCCAGGTTGGAATTCTTCCAGATTTGAATACAGGAGAAACATTTTCAAAGCCAGTTGCAAGGGGTAAAGTAGTACCCATGGCAATTAATTATTTGAAAAGTGCCTACTGTTTATAAGGGCAAAACTACGTGTTGTTCCACAATGTTGCGTATTTTTACCTGCATTAGCAAAGGCTTTTATTGAGCAAGGGTAGGGAGAGATTCACTGTATTTTCAAAACAGAAAAATATAGGCAGATAAAGACCATATGGTCTACCCATTCTGCCCTTCCATGCCAATTGCTCTCCCTATCACTTCCTTAGAGATCCTATACTTGTCCCCAAGCTCTCTTGAATTCAGATACTGTTTTTGTTCCCACCACATTCATCCTTTCTATGAAGACGTATTTCCTCAGGTTACTTCTGAGCCTCTTCCCTTTCACCTTCATTCTACCCCCCATCCCCCTGTTCCAGAGCTTCGCTTCAATTGAAAGAAACTCGCCTCCTGTTCCGTACGGGTATTTAAATACCTCTATAACGTCTCCCCTCGCCTGCCTTCATTCCAAAATATGCATATTGAGATCTCTAGAGCACTATAAGTTTGTCCCCATATGCTTTATGAAAAAGACCATTGATCATTTTAGTAGTTCCCTCTGGACCAACACCATCCTGTTTATATCTTTTTGAAGGTGCAATCTTTAGAACTATATACAATATTCTACATTCGGTCTCACCAGAGTCTTATACAGGAACATCATCACCTCCTTTTTCCTACTGGCCAATCCTCTCCCTATGCACCCAAGCATCCTTCTAGTTTTTGCTGTTGCCTTTTCTACCTGTTTGGCCACCTTCAGATCATAACATATGATCACACCCAAGTCCCACTTCTCTTTTGTGCATAAAAGTTATTCATTCCCTAAACTGTACTGTTCCTTTGGGTTTTTGCAGCCCAAATGCATAACCCTGCAATTTTTTTAGCATGAATTCTTAGCTGCCAACTTCCAGACCATTGCTCTAGCTTTGCTAAGTCCTTCCTGTCTAACCTATTGCAGATTTTGGTATCATCTAAAAAGAGGCAAACCTTATCAGACAGCCCTTCAGCAATATCGCTTACAAAAATGTTAAAAAGAACCAGCTCAAGAGCCAAACCTTGTGGCACAACACTGATAACATCCTTTTCCTCAGATTGAGCTCCATTTACCACTACCCTCTGTTGTCTTCCACTCAACCAGTTCCTAACCCAGTCAGTCACTGTAGGGCCCATACTGAATGCACTTAGTTTATCTATTAGTCATCTATACAGAACAGTGTCAAAGGCTTTGCTGAAATCTAAATACACCACATCTAGCACTCTGCCTTGACCCAACTCTCCGGTCACTCATTCAAAGAAATTAATCAGATTTGTCTGACAAGACCTCCCTCTAGTGAAACCATGTTGCCTCGGGTCTTGTAATCCATTGGATTCCAAAATTTTTATTATTTTCTGTTTTAAAAGTGTTTCCATTAATTTACTTACCACAGAAATTAGACTTACTGGCCTGTAGCTCCCAACCTCTTCCTTACTTCCGCTTTTGTGGACAGAGACCACATCTGCTCTTCTCCAGTCCTCTGGACTGGACTCTAGACAAGCATTGAAAGGTCAGACAGTGGAGCCATAGAACTTCCCTAAGTTGTTTCAGTACTCTCGGATGTATGCCATTCGGCCCCATCGCTTTCTCCACCTTTAGTTTCGCCAGATCCTCCAAACACATTCCTCTGAAAATCATTCAGAGATTACCACTCATCCGTTCTTATTTGTGCTTGTTTTCCACGTTCCTACTCACAGAACAGAAATATTTGTTATGCAATTCCTCCTTATGTTTATCAGCTTCTACATATTCCTCCCATTCACCTTTGAGTCTCACAATGCCAATCACTAACAAATCTAAAAAAATGTCTTGTCCTCCCATTTTGCCATATTGGCTATTTTTTTTCATCCATTTGCATCTTTGCTTTCCTGACTATTCTACCAGTCTCTCTTAGCTTTTCCATATATTGTCACTTGTCTTCCTCTTTCTGCGATCTCTTTCAGTTTATAACGTCTAACTTCTTTTTCCTTACCTTTTCAGCTACTACATTTGAGATCCAAAGCAGCCTCCTTCCCTCTTACTTTTATTTGCTTTCCTTACAAAAAGGATTGTTGCCCTTACAATAGCTCCTTTCAGTTTTGCCCACTACTTTCCAACTTCTTCCAGATGTTCCCATCCAGACAATTCCTTGAGGTAATCCCCCATTTGAACAAAGTTAGTTTTTTTGAAGTCTAGAACCTTCACTTTTGAATGAACTCTCTCCACAATTATCTTAATATTAAACCGTAACATCTGGTGGTCTCTGGATGCCAGATGATCACCTACTATAACATCATGCTTGTTATTTTGGTTGGAAAAGTACTTGTGGTAATAGGAAGTGCAAGTGTCTGTAGCTATATTTCCTTTCAACAGTGTAAGTACAAGTATATTTTCATTTTGGAAATTAGTGCAACGTCCACATGTAAAAAGTATTTGTGGACTTCACAGCTATGCAGGTAGTATAAAAATTTCCTCTTGAAGGACGTGTTGTACAAAGTTATTATTTGTATTCAATATTTACTTTAATGGTATGATTCCAGAGTTCAATTAATTTATCTGCCTCTTGGTAATGTGCAATGGTTAAGGGTCAGATTTAGCCTAAAGGTATGGATTTTATGACTCTTGTGTTATGCATATATCAAGAAGCTCTATTTCACTGTATAATTAAGTTGGAGATATTTATATAATTATAATCTTTTTATAATAGTTACACTTCAAACATGACATCAGTTTATTTTGTCTATGCATGATCTACCAATAAAACATGCTTACCAGATGTTTACAATTTTATGAATTTTACACACAAAAATTATGATTAATTAAAATCCTTTGTTAAAAATTAGATAAATCTGAACAAAAATATAAAATGTAAGTTACTACTGGGCTCATTTTTGAAAGACAAGGACGCCGATCTTACGACACAAATCGGAAGATGGATGTCCTTCTCACAGGGTCGTCCAAATCGGTATAATCAAAAGCCGATTTTGGGCATCCCCAACTGCTTTCCATCGCAGGGATGGCCAAAGTTCAAGGGGGCATATCGGAGGTTTAGCGAAGGCGGGACTTAGGCGTGCCTAACACTTGAACGTCCTCGACCCATAATCGAAAGAAACAAGGGCATCCCTGATGAACACATGGCGACTTTTCCTGGTCGTGTTTTTCTTACGACCAAGGCACAAAAGTGCCCAAAATGACCAGATGACCACCGGAGAGAATCGGGGATGACTTCCCTTTACTCTCCCGTGGTCACTAATCCCTTCCCACCCTCAAAAAACATCTTTAAAAATATTGATTGCCAGCCTCAGATGTCATACTCAGCTCTATCACAGCAGTATGTAGGTCCCTGGAGCAGTTTTAGTGGGTGCAGTGCACTTCAGGCAGGTGGACCCAGGCCCATCCCCCCCTGTTACGTTTGAGGAGGAAACAGCGAGTCCTCCAAAACCCACCACAAACATTCTGTACCCACATCTACGTGCCCCCTTTCCCCCGTAAGGGCTATTATAGTGGTGTACAGTTGTGGGTGGTGGGTTTTGGGGGGCTCAGCACACAAGGTAAGCTCTTTGAGCAGGGACTGTCCTTCTATGTTTGAATTGTACAGCGCTGCGTAACCCTAGTAGCGCTTTAGAAATGGTTGTTGTTGTAAGGGAGCTATGTACCTGAGAGCAATTTATGAAGTCCACTGCAGTGCCCCCTAGGGTGCCCAGTTGGTGTCCTGGCATGTCAGGGGGACCAGTGCACTCAAATGCAGGCTACTCCCATGACTAAATGGCTTGCATTTGGTCGTTTCTGAGATGGACGTCCTTGGTTTCCATTTTCACCGAAAATCAGAAACGACCAAGTCTAGGGAAGACCATCTCTAAAGACGACCAAATTTCAGGGTTTGGGCGTCCCTGACCGTATTATCAAAACAAAAGATGGACGTCCATCTTGTTTCGAAAATATGGGTTTCCCTGCCCCTGGATGGGGACATTTTGCGAGGATGTCCAAATCGAAACGAGGACGTCTCTTTCGATTATGCCCCTCCACATCTTTTTTTAAGATATGAAGACCAGAACTGAACGCAGTACTCAAGGTGAGGTCTCACCATTGAGCTATACAGAGGCATTATAATAGTCTTGGTCTTATTTAGCATCCATTTCCTAAAAATTCCTATCATCCTGTTTGCTTTTTTGGTCACCACTGCACACTAGGCAAAATATTTCAGCATATTGTCTATAACAACTCCTAGATATTTTTCTTGGGTGCTGACTCCCAAGGTGGACCCTAGCATCAGGTAACTATGATTCAGATTATTCTTCCCAATGTGCATCATTTTGTATTTGTCCATATTAAATTTCATCTGCCGTTTGAATGCCCAGTCTTCCAATTTCCTAAGATCTTCCTGCAATTTTTCACAGTCTGCATGTGTTTTAACAACTTTGAATAGTTTTGTGTCATCTGCAAATTTAATCACCTGACTTATCATTCTGATTTCCATAGGCACGCTCCCCGCTGGGGCCAAGCATGCCGGGCGGACCAAGTGGCGGACAGAAGTGCCACCAACCATGCGGCGGACTGAAATGCCACTGACCAGGACAGGCTGTATGGCGCTGGAAGGGATCAGGCTCTGGGCACAGGGGCAGAGAGACTGGAGCGAGTGGAGGAGGAAGGTAGGTCACAGCAGAAGCCATAACAGATTGGTAGTATGGAATGTTGCTAGATATCGGGACAGTTGTTCCGGTACCACCTGCCGAGGTGCGCACAGGGCATTATTCAATTTACTTTGTGGTTCCCCAAAAGGGAGGTTCCTTCAGACCTATTCTCAATTTCAGGAAAGTGAATGATTTTCTGCAGGTGCGACATTTCCGCATGGATACTGTGCGGTCGGTGGTAGCGTTTGTGCAACCGGGAGAGTTTCTCATGGCCTTTGATCTGAAAGATGCTTATTTACACATTCCGATTTGGCATCCCCATCAGAGGTATCTGCGGTTTGCAGTATAAGGCCGGCATTTTCAATTTTGCGTCTTGGGCTCGCAATGGCTCTTTGCATGTTTTCCAAAGTGATGGTGGTCGCTGCGGCATTCCTCTGGAAAGAGCGGTTCAAAGTTCATCCTTATCTTGACGATTGTTTGATTCGAGTCCTCTGAAATCAATGACGGGAACTCATCACAATGAAAAATCTGAACCGCTGTCAGATCATCTTGCTCACCTTGGAGGAGTTCGCCTTCCTTAACCTCCTCTAGCCTAGAAGGGTGCCCTGGATCCCCTGATCCCACCAAAATGGAAGACAGAGGAGAATGGGGTCAAAAAGACCCTCCCTCAGGATAGGAAGCCAATCTTCTGTGCTTTAGGGTAGGGTCTTCTAATTAGGGAGGTGGCACTAAGTCACCCTGGCTAGCAAGAAGCTCCCTGCCCTCCAGACACCGAGTAAAAGAAGGCTGCATCAAAGAAAGGCCTCTCTTCATCAGAAATGCTTGATGCTAACTGCAAAATAAAATCGGGGGAAAAATCCATTCCCACCATGCCAGGACCAGAAGGTTCTGAAATAGAGCCAGTGCTACAAACACCTGCAGCGGCAGAACCGGAAAGGCGAGAAAGTTCACCCATGGAAAAAAGCATTGGATTTGCAACCGCCTCAGGCCTGGCTAACAAGGCACATGCGCCAATTTTTGGCACTCAGGAAGTCTCCCCCACAGCTTCAATAGGCCCCTCAGATCCAGAAACAGCATCGGAGCACCTAGCTACACAGGCGCCCACTGTGGAATGAAGAGAGCCGCAGCAGGAACATCTCTTCACCACTTCCGCTGCATAGTGTGGTCCACCCCACCGGAGTCAATCGAGCAAAAACAAAAATCGTAGTGGTAACTCACCGGGGCAGCAAAGGAATCCCTGAAGGTGGTGGCAGCTCTCAGAGGTTGCCCAAACGGCGCTCCCGCTCCCCACAGCCCGGCAGCCGCTAGCAGAGAGAGTGAGGGAGTGGCCTAATGGTTAGTGCTGCAGGCTTTGATCCTGGCAACATGGGCTCAATTCCCACTGCAGCTCCTTGTGACCTTGGGCAAGTCACTTAACCCTCCATTGCCCCAGGTACAAAAAAGTAGATTGTGAGCCATCTAGGGTCAGAGAAAATACCTGCTTATAATGTGTACAGTGCTGCACACATCTAGCAGCACTATAGAAATGATTATTAGTAGAGAGAGGAGTCTTATCTCTTTTTTTTTTTTGCCAGCTGGATGCTGCAGCATTGTGAGGGATTTTTTTTTAAAGGTAAAGCAACCAGGGACAGGAGCCCAGGGATCCCTCAGAGAGCAGGGGGAGAAAGAGTAGGATAGGGACCTGGAGCCCAAATATGTCCGCAAGGTTGGCACCATCAGCCACACGCCCCCACGCTCAACTGTCAGAAGCATCCAGGAGCCCCCCCAAGAAAATTCCAGGAGGTGGAAGGAATCCGTCCACCACCTGCTGGAGACAGAGATATACTGAAGGGATAAGGAGCTGGACATCCAGGATCACTGTTTTCTCTTCAGTGTTCTCTCTCTCTCTCCACCTGCTGGTAGGCGATAAAGTTCACCAGTTCCTGGATTCATCTGCTGCTGAGGCTAAAGGAACTCCCTTTTCCCAAGTTTTCATACACAGAGCAATTTCATAACATATATGCTAAAATTTACTCACTCATTGCATGCATAAATGTTTATAATGATAGCAGTTATGTGTGCCTGTGTGCACATATGTGCATAAATGCCAAAAGCTGCTGAAATGCTATACTTCAAATACTCATGTGACTTAGATCATATTTGTGCACATGGGCGGAGCTTGGGTAGAGAAAGATGCAGGGCTCAAACTTATCCACATATCTTACAGAATACTGCAAATTATGCGATTAGCAATGATATTTATGTGTTAGCAATTATACAAGCTCTACGGCAGGCATTAGTGCTTATGCCTTACTTTTAGGCACTTATATATAACCAGTTGTCTAGCATTCAATAAAGTACTGATTCTCAACCCAGTCCTTGGGACACATGTGGAGGGGCATTGTTGATATGATGCCTAAGTCTGACTTTGGATGTTTTGCTCAAAGCATCCAGAAATTGAATAGCAAGCATGACCATTTTCAAACCAATGAAACATCTTTTTGTTTTGAAAATGGCCTTTTTCTAGTTGTTGCTGTACTCAATACGTTTATCTTCTTTGACCATTTTCGCGGAAAAAAATTCCCCCGTTCAAGTGAAAAATGCACAAAATCCAGCCTTTGGGATGTAGGAGGAACCAGATTCTTAGGAGTCCTAAACAGGCAGGCTGGCGGGCGGGACTAGTGGTGTCCTATCCTTCACTCTCCTTACCTTACTATACTGCCCTGGTGGTCTAGTGACCTCTTCAACTTTTGGCGGCCATTTTGAATCGGTGCCGGGACTGAAGTCAGCAAGGAACAGTATGCAGGCACTCCAGGAAGGAAAGACAGGTCTCTATCCTGCCCCAAAGAGGTCACTAGACCACCAGGGCAGTATAATAAGGTAAGGGGAGGGGAGGCTAGGACACTCTTAGGGGTGTGTGACGGGGAGTGTGTGAAATGGGTGGGGCGGTAGGTGACAGGGGTGGGGTGGGCATGGCGTGAGCATGGTGGGGGTGTGGCGGGGCGGGGCATATGTCCTCTTTTTGGGGGGAGCAAATATGGGAACTCTACTCAGGCCACTTTTAGCGTGGCTGCAAAGTGGTAGCAATTTCAGTCATACCATTAATGACCACGCACTAATTTCCCAATTAGCACATGGCCGTTACTGTGTGAGCACTTACTGCCACCTATTTTGTAGGCGCTAAGGGCTCACACGCTAACCACGTGCTAATTGGGCAGCACACTGCAATTTGCCTGCGCTACCCATTTAGTGCAGGGCACACCTACTCTCTGCCTTCAAACACGCCCACCCCCCGTGCTAAAAAATATTTAATATTTTTTACATTTTATATATATTTTTGTATTTTATATTTTTTAGCATGGGGTTGATGTGCGCCAATACAATAACTATGCAGGATGCTTGAGTGCATCCCACGGTAGTGCCTTTTAAGTGCGCAGTAAACACACGTTAGTGCTTTCCGACATTCAGTAAAAGGACCCCTTATTTAAGTATATTTGTTCACAAATGCACAATCCCTTGCAAAGCATTTTTTTTCCAAATATTTTATTAATTTTCAAAGAATACAAATAACAGGAAAACAATGATGGAAAAACCTAGGAAGCAAGAAACACAACAGGTGGGAAAAAAAAAAAAAAAGAGAAAGGAAAGAAGAGAAAAAAGGAGGGGAAAGCATCCAGGTGTTTAACAAATAAGTCCTTTGTACTGGTTTAAGGTGTGGCCTGAATAGTTTGGAGGTAGTTGTCCAAAATAGACCAAATTTTTTTCTTAGATACTATCATCCGACTTTTCGCAGACATGGCGAGCTCAAACTTCTGATGCTGCAGGACTGTATTCCACCAGAAATGAATATTCAGCAACTGTGCATTTTTCCAGTTTTGCAAAATATGCCGTTGAGCAATAGTGAGGAGAATGTCCAATAGTTTTGTTTGCGGGGAGGTCAAATCAAAAGTTGCATGAACGGACTTAAAAATTACAATTGAATAAGTCAGGTCATCAATTATGGGCAAAAGTTTTTGTATAATATTCCAAACAGCCTTCCAGAATTGAAAGATCGGAGGACACTCATATAGCATATGAGAGAAAGTACCCACTTGCAGCAAACAGTGCCAACATTTGTCTGATGAGCTCAGGCCAGCAGTAGCAAGTTTTCGAGGAGTCCAATTGGTTTTATGATATAAAAAAAACATAGACTGCAAAACCGCTGCAGAGGAAAGAGGTTTCATAACTTTAGACCAGAAACAGAACCACATATTTTCATCTACCACAGACTCTGTATCAAGCTGCCAATTATGTTGAAGGGCAGTATTGAAATTGTGTGTTGCGTTAATAAAAATTTTATAAATAGATGAAGCTGTGTGCCCAGCTAATACTAGTGTCTGGGCGTTGGCAAATAAAGAAGGCAGCCGAGATGACAATGATGCCAGCTCAACAGATGCCTTCACACTATGAGTAAGTTGCATCCATTGAAAGAACATAGTAGGAGGTAGAGAAAATTTGGATACCACCTCAGAAAAGGACCAAAAACTATTATCAGCATTAACAATATCAGACAGATAGAAGACTCCCTTATCTATCCACTCTTTCCAAAAGAATGGAGCCTTATTTATTAAGATATGCGGATTATACCAAAGTGACTGATGTGATGACTTACTGAGAGGTATTGCATGAAATTTGTCTAGGTCCAATAGACATTTGACCGTGGAGACTATAATCTGATTAACTCTATGTGATGGAAATGAAGAAGCAGTAAGAAGAAGCGGTAAAGTGAGAGGAGCTACCATGGCCTCCTCCAATTGCAGCCACATGGGCTTGTATTCAGAAGTGCGGAAGAACCATCTGCACCCCTTCTGTGAAATGTAAGATTTATGATAAGTGAGGAAGTCGGGAAATAAAACTCCGCCTTTTTCCCTGGTGCATTTAAGTTTCCTCAAAGCAATCTTTGGAGGCTTATTTGACCATAGAAAGGAAGATAATAATTTGCCAACTTGTGAGTAGAATGGAAGGGGGAAGACGATCGGAAGCATACTGAGGATATAATTAATTTTTGGAGATATCATCATTTTAATAGTTTCAAGCCGGCCCCACCAGGACAAGTGTAGAGGATGCCAGGAATGCAGCAAAGCTTTAAGGGTTTTATATTTTTTACATTTTATATATATTTTTGTATTTTATATTTTTTAGCATGGGGTTGATGTGCGCCAATACAATAACTATGCAGGATGCTTGAGTGCGTCCCACGGTAGTGCCTTTTAAGTGCGCAGTAAACACACGTTAGTGCTTTCCGACACTCAGTAAAAGGACCCCTTATTTAAGTATATTTGTTCACAAATGCACAATCCCTTGCAAAGCATTTTTATTTATTTATCTATTAGGATTTATTAGGATTTATTTACCACCTTTTTGAAGGAATTCACTCAAGGCGGTGTACAGTAAGAATAGATCAAACATGAGCAATAGGCAATTACAGCAATAAAAATATTCAACTAACAATACAAAGTATGGCATAGTATACTACTTACAATGTCAATACAATATGTAATAGAACATTTTAATTGATAGTGAAAGGTAAAGCAAAGATGGAACATATGGATAGGTAAGAGAGTAAGAAGAGTTAGAAAGTAAGGTGACTGATTTAAAGAGTAGAAATCTGTTTAGTTTACTACTGATTTCAAAAACTGATGCAGATCTCTTATTATATAATACATGT
This sequence comes from Microcaecilia unicolor, assembly GCF_901765095.1. Lineage (NCBI taxonomy): Eukaryota > Metazoa > Chordata > Amphibia > Gymnophiona > Siphonopidae > Microcaecilia > Microcaecilia unicolor. Next base: position 607,881,660 of record NC_044032.1, on the reverse strand, counting down.
AAAATAATCTAGAAAGTTTTCTATTAGTCATTGTGTGCAGGAAGCTTATCCCTGCACTGTCAGTGCTTTCCTCCTTCTCCAAGCTTAGATGGCAGTCAAAGCGTGCAGAGTTTTCACACCATATGCTAATCACAATTATACAAATGCTCATCAAAATCTCTCTCTCTGTGAAAAGTATGTGACAGTCATTATTGGAAATTAATTAATTCTCAACACAGTATAGCGTCCATGTGCCAAACAAATTTTCTGTGGACACTCTATGACCCTTTGGTGCCAAACAGACTTTAGAATGCAGATTTCTTACAAGTCTCCATATGCAAGAAAAGTATTCTTGCCTGGAAACGGGAAGGCATCGAAATAGGTTATACATACTAATTTTCTAAAGATGGTTCACTATACAGGCATTTGAACCTTTTAGATTGGTTACTCAGCATCTGTATGTGTAAATATTGGCTACTTAGATGTCACCTGAAAACAAACGCATCCTATGTCACACCCAAGTCCCACTCCTCTTTTGAGCACAAACGTTCTTCACCCCCTAAACTATACTGTTTTGCAGCCCAAATGCATGACCCTGCGTGTTTTAGCATTAAATCTTAGCTGCCAAATTCCAGACCATTCTTCAAGCTACACTAGGGTCCTTCCTCCTGCTATCCACACCATCAGGGGTGTCTATCCTATTACAAATTTCAGTATCATCCACAAAGATGCAAACCTTACCAGGCAGCCCAAGTACCGAACCTTGTGGAACATCAATGATTAGATCCTTTTCCTCTGAGTGAGCTCCATTTACCACTACCCTCTGTTGACTTCCACTCAACCAGTTCCTAACCCAGTCACTTTAGTGCCCAAACCAAGGTATTTATTAGTTGTCTATCCAGCTTATAATCGAAAGACAAAAACGCCTATATTGCGACCTAAATCGGGAGATAGGCGTTTATCTCCCAAAAACGAATAACGCGGTATAATCGAAAGCCGAACTTGGATGTTTTCAACTGCACTCCATTGCGGAAGCGTACAAAGTTGACGGGGGCGTGTCGAAGGCGTGGTGAAGGCGGAACTGGGGCATGGTTATCGGCCGATCAGAGATGGGCGCCTTTCGCCGATAATGGAAAAAAAATATGTGTTTTTAGCGAGAATTTAGGGCACTTTTCCTGGACCCTGTTTTTCCACGAATAAGGCCCCAAAAAGTGCCCTAAATGACCAGATAACTACTGGAGGGAATCGGGGATGACCTCCCCTGACTCCCCCAGTGGTCACTAACCCCCTCCCACCACAAAATATGCCGTTTCACAACTGTTTATTTTCACCCTCAAATGTCATACCCACCTCCCTGGCAGCAGTATGCAGGTCACTGGAGCAGTTATTAGGGGGTGCAGTGGACTTCAGGCAGGTGGACCCAGGCCCATCCCTCCCCTACCTGTTACAATTGTGCTGCTTAATGCTTATTAGTCGTCCAACCCCCCCAAACCCACTGTACCCACATGTAGGTGCCCTCCTTCACCCCTTAAGGCTTTAGTAATGGTGTAGACTTGTGGGCAGTGGGTTTTGAGGGGGATTTGGGGGGCTCAACACACAAGGGAAGGGTGCTATGCACCTGGGAGCTCTTTTACCTTTTTTTTTGTTTTTGTAAAAGTGCCCCCTAGGTTGCCCGGTTGGTGTCCTGGCATGTGAGGGGGACCAGTGCACTACGACTCCTGCCCCCCCCCCCCCCCATGAACAAATGCCTTGGATTTATTCGTTTTTGAGCCGGGCGCTTTCATTTTCCATTATCGCTGAAAAACAAAAACGCCCAGCTCACAAATTGTCGAATAAAACATGGACGTCTATTTTTTTCGAAAATACGGTTCGGTCCGCCCCTTCACGGACCCGTTCTCGGAGATAAACGCCCATGGAGATAGACGTTTTCGTTCAGTTATGCCCCTCTATGTAGAACTGTGTCAAAGGCTTTGCTAAAATCTAAATAGACCACATCTAGTGCCAGTGGCGTAGCCACAGGTGGACCTTGGTGGGCCGGGGCCCACCCAATTAGGGCTCAGGCCCACCCAACAGCAGCACACGTATTAGCAGTAGCAGGTGGGGATCCCAAGCTCCGCCAGCAGAAGACTTCCCCCTGATGGTAATGAAAACGCTATTCTCCAGGATACCAGCACCTGCGCATGCTCAGTTTTCAGCACATGCCTGCTGCAGACTGTTAAGGTGGAAAGAAGCGTTTTCCCGCCAGCTGAGATTTTTTTTTGGTGGTGGGTGAAGGGGACAACACTTGGTGCCCACCCACTTCTTGCCTAGGCCCACCCAAAATCTGTTGTCTGGCTATGCCCCTTTGACTAGTGCTCTCCCTTAATCCAACTCTCTGGTCACCCAATCAAAGAAATTAATCAGAATGGTCTGACAAGACCTGCCTCTAGTGAAACCATGTTGCCTTGGGTCCTATAATCTATTGGATTTCAAAAGTGTACTATTGTATTTTGATTAAAAATTTGTAATTGTGATAAATCACATTATTAAAGATATTTTATTTATTTACTTATTTGTTTCTCACTGCAGCTCCTTGTGACTCTGGGCAAGTCAGTTAACCCTCCATTGCCCCTGTATATATTATGTAAACCATTTTAATTGTAACCACAGAAAGGCAGTATATCAAATCTCATCCTTTTCCCCTTCCCTAAAGGAGGAAGTCACTGAAGGCTTTGTTTTATTTAAGAAATATTTTAATGCATTATCTTGAATTTTGTGGTTCTTTAGTTTTAATGTTCATTGTACCTAGAAATGTCTCATTTGTATCATCTGAACATGGGTTCACTCTTATTTTTGTTTTGTGACCTGCTTTGAACTATCATGGCATTAGCAGGATACAAGTTCAGTGTAAAGTAAAAGCGATAATCTCCCTCCCTCCCTCCCACCCCCAGATTCAACATCCCTTTCTCTTCCTTCCTTCCTTCCTTCCTTCCTTCCTTCCTTCCTTCCTTCCTTCCTTCCTTCCCTCTCCTCTTCCTCCAGGTCCATTATCTCTCTTTCTTTCCTGGGGTCCATTCTCTCTCTCTTCTCTTTTCCTCCTCTCTCCCATTGTCCAACATCTATCCCTCCATCCCTCTCCTTCACCCTCAAGATTAGCAGCACAAGCTTGGTGGTGAGCAGCACCAAGCTCTTCTCATAGCTGCTGGAACTCGCTGCCTCGGCCATAGCTTCCACCAATGGCATTCCAGTTCTGCTTGCAGGTCTGCATCTCATTCCCCTTCCCCATCCGAGGTTCAGCATCTGCCCCCACTCTCAATCACCCCATGGTCTACATTAAAGGTGGTCTTGTGTTGTTTCCTGCCAGCAATAGTGTTGCACAGACACTGCCTGCTCCAAAGCTTTCCCCTCTAGCCCATGATCCCACCTCCTCTGACATCTCTGTTTTTGCATGGGCAGGATGGGACAGAGGGAAAGTTTTGGACATGGCACAGGCAGCACATGTGCAACACTGCCACTGCTGGGGACCAACAGAAGATCGCCTTTAAGGTAGATCAGCGGAGGCGGGGGGGTTGATATATCACAGGTGGAGGGAAAGATGCTGGATCACACTGAGGACAGTGGTTAGGAATGAAAAAGAGCAGAAGAGAAGTTTGGAGATGCTGCAACGAGATTAAAGTTTTTTTTAAATTATGATTAATTTTTTAAAATCATGATTAATAATGCATTAATTGCAGAGATAAGTGTGATTAACTTGCAGCCCTAGAAATTACCTCCTCAGGAAAGAGCCAAAAGAAGCCCAAATTAACAAAATATTTTTTTTTTAATTGTCCCAGAAATATTTCTTATTGAGATTGGGGAAGAAATGGGAGAAGAAAATCTAAGAAATGGACTAGTAAAGGGTAAAGAGTCATGGATTTGATATTCCGCTTTCCTGTGGTATAACCAAATTGATTTACATTATATTATATTACTAATAAAACAGGCCAGTGTCTGACACAAATGAAACGGGCGCTAGCAAGGTTTTTGTCGGAGTGTGTATGTTTGAGAGAGTGTGTGTGTGTGTGAGAGAGAAAGTGAATGTGCGAGTGTGTGTTTGTGACAGAGAAAGAGTGAGACTGCTGGGTGCGAGTGTGTCTGCTCTGTCCCCTGCCCCCCCCCCCCCTCCAGCCACCCAGTGATTCTCCTCTCTCCCCTGCTCCCCCTGCAGCCACCCAGCAATTATCCTTTTTCCTTGCCCCCCCCCCCCATATCCAACCAGGCATGCTGTTCTCTTCCCTGCTCCCCCTCCAGCCACCCAGTGATTCCCCTCTCTCCCCGACCCCCCCTCCAGCAACCCAGCGATTCTCCTCTCTCCCCTGCCCCCCTCTAGTCACCCAGCGATTCTCCTCTCTCCCTCACCCCCCTCCCGCCATCTAACGAGTTTCCTCTGTCCCCTGCTCCCCCTCCAGCCACCCAGTGATTCCCCTCTCTCCCCGCCCCCCCTCTAGCCACCCAGTGATTGTCCTCTCTCCCCGCCCCCCCTCTAGCCACCCAGTGATTGTCCTCTCTCCCCTGCCCCCCTCCAGCCACCCAGCGATTGTCCTCTGTCCCCTGGCCTCCTCCAGCCACCCATCGATTGTCCTGTCTCCCCTGCCCCCCTCCAGCCTCCCAGTGATGTTCGTTTTTCCTCTGGCCCCCCTCCAGTCACCCAGCGATTCTCCAGACGAAAGCAGCATTAAAAGGCGTGCAGCCTCGGGCCTTCTCTCTCTGTTAGCTTTGGTCCCGCCTTCATTGCGAAACCAGGAAATGAGGGCAGGACCAGAGCTAACAGAGAGAGAAGGGCCGAGCCTGGGGCGGCGTAGCGTTGCGGTGAGGGCGGCAGGGGCGGGGCTCGTGCTGCTGTCTTTCGGTTTGTCAGTGCTGCGGGTGACATACCCGGAATGACTTGACGTCAATCCTGAAGATGAAGCCTAATAGAGAGCACTGTGCAGGAATGCTTCAGCCACAGTCAGCTTCAGAACGTTGGAGGTGCGTTTTATTATATAGGATATGCAGGTACTTTCTCTGTCCCTAGTGGCATTTGTTCCATCTAAGCTGAGTGGGAGTCCTCCAGCTGCATTGCTGCCAGTGGTGGTGGTGGTGGGGGGGGGGGGGAGTAATGTTTCAACATTGCTTTTTTAATCGCTAGGAACAGGCAGGTTTCCTGGAGTCCTACAGAGTTTGCCTGTCCTTCACTAACGAAAATGGGATAGTGAAACAGCACCACCCACTGGTATGACTGTAGGTGGAGGACTCCAGCTCAGTTTACAGGAAACAGTGCCAAGTGGACTCATAATCTAAGTTTTGTACCAGGGTCAATGGAGGGTTAAGTGATTTGCCCAGAGTCACAAGGAACTGCAGTGGGAATTCAAGCCTGGGGTTCTCTGCCCACTGCACTAACCATTAGACATAGCAAACATTTAAAACTTCATGGCCTCAGGTAGAGATCAGAAGGGATTTGGATTTTGCTCATGCCTTTTCTCAGTAATTCAAGGTGAATTATATTCTGGAACAGTAGGTATTTTCGAGTACCTGAGGCAATGGAGAGTTAAGTGACTTCCCTAAGATCACAAAGTGGTCTTTTACTAACAATTACCAAGTTATCTGCAGCAGAACCTATAGGAATAATTTGGGCCCTGTAGCAGATAACATGCACTAATTGTTATTAAAAGACCCCCAAAGAGTGCAAGTAGGATTTGAAACCTGGCTTCCTTGGGTCTTAGCCCACTGTTCTAGCCACTAGGCTACTGATTGTAATGCACCTCAAACTCAGAGTTGGAAAGTTGGGCTATGAAATCTAAAGTCTGAATCTAAACCCAACAGTTTATTATCCAGAAACTTAACTTTTGGAAAAATTATGCTTGTTTCATAGGTCCACTCAAATGCAAAAATGCAGGTTAATTAAATATATTCTTACTGGTCCCTGCACAGTGAAAGGTTTTTGATTTTTAATGATAATAAAAGCTTACCAGGGAAGGGCTAATCCTATTGCTCAGGTGACATGGGCTACTATTGTTATGTAGAGGATCCCCAATTCAGTCATTAAGAGGCCCTTTTACTAAGCCGCGGCAAAAAGTGGCCTGCGGCAGTGCAAGTGCATCTTTTGGGCACGCGCTGGGCCAGTTTTTGCCACGGCCTGGAAAAAGGGCCTGTTTTTAAGGGGCTGGAAATTGGACATGAAGCAAAATAAAAACCAGCATGCGTTTATTTTCGGCCTGGGACTTTACCTCCAGTCATTGACTTAGCAGTAAGGTCTAACGCGCTACCTGGGTGATAAGCATGCAGTGCGCATCCACTGCCTTTTACCGCAGTAGAAAATAGAAAATGTTTTCCACTAGTGTTTTCGGCGCTCGCCAAATTCAGAATTACTGCCCGGGACACGCGGTAGAAAATAGCAAGTTGGTAATTCCGATTTGGCATGCGCTGGACATGCGTAGGCCCTTACGCACCTTTGCAAAAGGGCCTCTCCATAATGCCAAAAAATGGCCTTAGCTCATTCTTATGTGGGCCTTTCCCATGCACTACCCCCCCCCCCCCAAATTCTATATATGGCACCTTAAGCTGTGCATGCTAATTTGGCCACACGGCCAAATTGCATGCACAACTTAATTGATTAACAAGCCAATCAGCTCCGATAATTAGTACTTAACAACCAATTAGCGACACTAATTGGCTTTAATTAGAACTTAACTCGCACAACTTTCTAGGCATATTCTATAATACGGTGTGCGTAAATTCTCATGCATGCATTTGAAAAGGGGTGTGGTTATGGTTGTGGAATGGGCATGTTGTGGGCATTCAAAAAACTATGTGCACTGTTATAGAATACACCTGATCTGTGCCTAACTTAGGCGCAGGTATTTAGGCCTGGTTTTAAGTGGCCTAAATAGGTGCGCGTAAATTTTAGTCAGAAGAATAGACTACGCATAACTTTAGTCTTAGTTTATAGAATCACGCTAACCATGGGGGGGGGGGGTTAATGTGTCATTTATAAAATTTGGCCCTAAGCCCATTTCTACCATGGCCATTCAAAAGGGCTCTTTTTTATTTCTCGAATATATGGCCATGTGCTAACATTAGCATTAGCGCATGGTCATTGCAAAAAAATTAAGGTGGTTGCACAGATGACCTGCTATTTAGGAAGCACTAACGGTTCCCACATTATGGATGGGCTAACCAGTTAGCGTGGTGGTAATGTCAGCAATCTATCTGATTAGTGCCTCCACGCCCTTCTCTGCCTTTGACATGCCCCCTCTAAAAATTACAGAAAAAGAAAATAAATAAATACCACATGCTTAGTGCACGCAGATGGCAAAACTCAAAGAACGCATCATGTTCAAAATATGCACTCTAGCTCACAAAATCATCCACGGTGACGCCCCAGCCTACATGACAGATCTGATAGACCTACCACCCAGGAATGCTAAAAAATCTTCCCGTACATTCCTTAATCTTCACTTCCCCAATTGCAAAGGTCTGAAATACAAATTAATACATGCGTCAACCTTTTCCTACTTGAGCACACAATTCTGGAACGCTTTACCACGCAAATTAAAAACGATCTATGAACTGACTAACTTCCGCAAATTACTGAAGACCCACCTCTTTGACAAAACATACCACAATGATCAACACATGTGAACTCTTCCACATGTAACCAGAACTATCCTACTCTATTATGTGTTATAATATGGTCATGTTTTATTATTATCACGCTATCCAAGATCCTTTTGCAATACTAAATGTATACTTTCCTACAAATTTCCACAATTCATGATGTATTGTAAGCCACATTGGGCCTGCAAAAAGGTGGGAAAATGTGGGATACAAATGCAATAAATAAAAAAATTTAAAAAAAAATGTATAACAGCATTTATATCCCACATTTTCCAAATGTGTTTGGTTCAATGTGGCTTACAGTGGAAGATATCAGAGGTAGGAAATTACATTGTATTATTATTATTATTATTACATTTGTACTCCACACTTTCCCACATAATGCAGGCTCAATGTGGCTTATATAGTAACTAGACTTTGAGCCCGTAAAAACGGGCTATTATAGGAAGGGGGAGTTGAAAGGCCCGCCCCCACCGCCGAGTTCGCCGCTGCCCCTCCCCCTCCGAGTTCGCGCCCCCCCCACCGAGCCGTCACCACCCACCTTCCACCCGGCCGGGCCCTCGCTCCGCTATTGAAACAGCGAGGGTCCGGGAACACAGCACTGAGCTCTGCTGAGCTGCCGACGTCGGCCTTCGTTCTTCTTCTCTGCCTGTCCCGCCCTCGTGTGACGTAACATCATCGAGGGCGGGACAGAGGCAGAGAAGAAAAAGGAAGGGCGATGTCGGCAGCTCAGCAGAGCTCAGTGCTGCGTTCCTGGACCCTCGCTGTTTCAATAGTGGAGCGAGGGCCCAACCGGGTAGAAGGTGGGTGGCGGCGGCGACTCGGGTGGGGGGAGCGTTAGACGGCGGTGTCCCTCCCTCAGCAATGCGCAGTACAGACCCTCTGTGTTCCGCCTCCCGTCATCACGTATTGACGTGGGGGCGGGGCAGAGAAGGTCTCTACTGCGCATTTGCGAGTGAGTACGGTCACTCGCCGTTTATATGTTTGATTATAAGCAGTGGTAATAAAATTACATTTAAGATGAACATTGTAATATAAGCAGCGATAATAAAATTACATTTAAGAAGAACATTGGATAAAGAGTTACTTTTGAGATGAAGTTAGAAAAGGAGTTACCTTTAGAATGAGAAGTAGGTGATCCTTATGATTGCTTCAACGGCAGAGAATGGGATGGGGAGCAGGTGATTGAGGAAAAGTTCCTATTTGGTTGGATCTAAGTGGATAGGGGTTAGGTTGTTTGGGATGCTGTGGGGTAGAATTGGGTATTTAGATGTGTTGATTATGATCGGTGGGAAGGGGATTGGCATTTATGTAGGTGGGGTGGTTGGTTCATTTCTGTTGGTGAAGTTGATTCGCTCTTGTTGTCTGTGGGTAGGAATTTCTTGAACAGGTATGTCTTGAGGTGTTTCCTACAGATGGTGTGAGCAGTTAGGTACCTTAGTGATTTTGGCAGTGCGATCTTGGTTCCTAGGTAGGAGACGTTTGAAGAGTGTATAGACATGTAGATAAGTCTAACAGCTGGAGTAGTGAAGTTCTTAAGGGGTAGGATGATCATGTCTGAGAGGTACACTGGCGCTTCACTGTGAATTATGGAGCCAGACTATGGTACAAAGTTTGAAGGCTATGCGGGCTTTGATTGGGAGCCAGATAATGGTTGTAGTAGAGGTTGTTGCATCAGGTGCATGTTAACGCCTAATGCAGCTTAGTAAAAGGGCTCCTAAATTAAATCTTGTGCACCCTGGGTTAGCTGGGGCTGGGGATAGGGATACTACAGAAAGCATTTATATATCCCCAAAGAGAAGGAGACGTGGAGAAAATGTCTGCATCAAAAATTTAAAACCTTAATATGGACGTTTACTATAAATGATGATTTTTCTTTAGCTTGAAGCTTTCTTCTTGTCTTACATCTTTAATGCCTGCAGGTCATAGCTTTTGTAAGAAAATACATATATATATATATATATGTTTTAATAATTAATTTTTGTTATTGATGCTACGAAGCAGAAAGCATTATTGTCATTAATTATTCCTGTATTGGAAGAATTTAAACTCATACAGCATTCTTTTTCCCTACTTCCATCTTACTCTATCATTTTCAAATATTTTTAACTTTTTTGCTTCATTTCTTTTTCCAGTGATATAGAAATGTTCTAATATGCAAAGCAAAGTTTTCCATTCCATTAAACAGTGCCTGAAATATACCACCAGATTAGCATAGAAAACTCCCTCATGCTCAACGCTATTCAGATGCAAATTTAAGTGTACTCATAGCGTTGAGCATGAGGGGGGTGATTCAGGAGTTTGGGAGACAATGGTGCCTGATGCATGGGCTGAAGAGTTGTGCATTAAGTACCGCTCTTGAGTGCAAGCCCAGAACATCAGAAGCCCAGAATGCCAGAGGGAGGAGGGAAGAAGAAGGAAGAGGTGCCAGCTGCCGGTAAGTGCAGCTGAAGGGGAGTTTGCTGGCTTCTCCCTTTCTTTAGGGTGAAATCTATGAGTAGTTTGCCTCTTGGATAAGTTATTTTTAATTTTGGCTTCTTTACAATGAAGTAAAATATACTGCTGTATCAAAGTCTTTGGTAATTGGCTAGCATGCTACAGCCATCTTTTAGAGAGACATGGCCTTTTTAGACACTTAAGAGACACTTTTGAAGAGAGACAATTTTAAAGAGACACTTTTAAAGAGACATAGAGGGGCATAATCGAACAAAAACGTCTATCTCCATGGGTGTTTATCTCCGAGAACGGGTCCGTGAAGGGGCGGACCGAACCGTATTTTCGAAAAAAAAATAGACGTCCATGTTTTATTCGACAATTTGTGAGCTGGGCGTTTTTGTTTTTCAGTGATAATGGAAAATGAAAGCACCCAGCTCAAAAACGAATAAATCCAAGGCATTTGTTCGTGGGAGGGGCCAGGAGTCGTAGTGCACTGGTCCCCCTCACATGCCAGGACACCAACCGGGCACCCTAGGGGGCACTTTTACAAAAACAATAAAAAAGGTAAAAGAGCTCCCAGGTGCATAGCACCCTTCCCTTGTGTGTTGAGCCCCCCAAATCCCCCTCAAAACCCACTGCCCACAAGTCTACACCATTACTATAGCCCTAAGAGGTGAAGGGGGGCACCTATATGTGGGTACAGTGGGTTTGGGGGGGTTGGACGACTAAGCATTAAGCAGCACAATTGTAACAGGTAGGGGGGGGATGGGCCTGGGTCCACATGCCTGAAGTCCACTGCACCCCCTAACAACTGCTCCAGGAACCTGCATACCTCTGCCAGGGAGGTGGGTATGACATTTGAGGGTGAAAATAAAAAGTTGTGAAACATCATTTTTTGTGGTGGGAGGGGGTTAGTGACCACTGGGGGAGTCAGGGGAGGTCATCCCCAATTCCCTCCAATGGTCATCTGGTCATTTAGAGCACTTTTTTGGGACCTGTTCGTGTGAAAAAAGGGTTCAACAAAAGTGTCCTAAATGTTCGCTAAAAACGCCTTTATTTTTTCTATTATCGCCCTAACACGTACATCTCTCCTCGGCCAATAACCACGCCCCAGTTCCACCTTTGACACGCCCCCATCAACTTTGTCCGCATCTGCGACGGAGTGCGGTTGAAAACGTCCAAAATCGGCTTTCGATTATACCGATTTATTCGTTTTTGTGAGATAAACGTCTATCTCTCGATTTGGGTCGAAATCTAGGCGTTTTTCTCTTTCGATTATAAGGTGGATAGCCTCTTCAGACACCTAATGCCAACTCCGAGCCCTTGTTCAAGGCGCTCTTTGTTGAGCATGAGTAGGAAAACTAAAATACCTAATTTAAATTGCATATGCATGGAATTTGCATTATGCTTCCGTAAACTCATTGTTCCCCATGCCGGAGCCATCTGTGCATTTTGTAGTAGGAAATGCGGGCCCTAGGCTGGCATTAATGGCCTCTAGCACCCACATTTGCTTCTGAGCATCGCAGTGGCGTAGCCAGACCTGACATTTTGGATGGGCCCAGAGCTAATATGGGTGGGCACTACGTATACAGGTATGAGTAGTGTTTCATGGGGTATTACAAAATAATGCCTTAGAATGCACTTGATGAAGTATTTCTAAGTAAATAATCTGCCCAACAGTTGTCCTGTGCCAACATAAACCACGAACATACTTTATGGAACACCACCATTTTAAAATTTATTTTAAAAATTTCTATCCTGCACTATCCCACAATTCTTGGCAATTACTAGACAAACAGCACTTAAACCTGACCAGACATAAGTCTACTATAATGGCAAGCATCTCAACACACATCACAGTATCCTGCAAAATAATTATATCAATGGCACATATCCGTCAAACCTTGCTTTAAAACAAATGTAAATACCTGATTAAACTGTGTTAAAACCACCTTTTCTAAAACTTTAGACAAAAATGGCAAACTGGACACTGGCCTAAAAATATTTGGCAGATCTGGCATAGTCCACAGCTAAGATGTTTCCTCTTACAGTTTTCCATTGGAAAAAAGTGTATTCAAATTCTGGTAGGACCTCAGTAATAGTGACATTGTCAAAATCCCTTCCTTGCCAGATTCTTTGTGAAGTAACATTAAATCTTATGAAGCTTTTTAGAGCCTATATAGCAAACCTTAACACCACCAATTCTGAACACACAAAAGGCAACAGTGAATATACACAACAGAAATATATGTCCCATTCTAAAAGCCAGACAAGTCAGATTAATATAGGTCCCCACACAAAGCACATGCCAGAACACAGAACAACTCTCACCAATTACAAAATAAAGGATCAAAAATTAGGAATTGTCCTGTAGCACAGCATCAGCCCCAGAGATGCCAAGTTACCAAGTTCCAGGCTGGAAATTTTGGGACAGTCCTGGATTTTTGCCCACTTCATGCTGTTGCTTTATGGGACTCGAAGCACTCAATGGGCACTACAAATCCCACACTGTTTTGGGATATAAATTCAAAACCAGGATTGCCCCCAAATCTCTAGCCTGGAACTAGATAACTTGGCATCTCTGCAGCCCTTCCCTTCCCTACCCTTCATACCCCAGCATCATCCCTGCCCTTGCCTACCCCTTTCCCCATTCTTCCTTGTAGCTCGGCATCAGTCCTGTCCTTTCCTTCCCCTTTCCCCATCCCCCCATAGCTCAGCATCAGCCCACCTCTACCTACTCCTCATAGTCTGGGAACAGTCCTGCCCTTCCCTCCCCCATCCCCCATAGTCTAACATCTCCTCTTCCATTCCCAATCACCCACCCCCACCCAGATAAACTGGTCCAAGTCTGACACTATGCTTGCTTTTTTTAAAATTTATTTATTTATTTGTTGCATTTGTATCCACATTATCCCACCTATTTGCAGGCTCAATGTGGCTTACAATGTTATGTTATGGCCTTCGCCATACCAGAGTAAAAGATATAGTTGGTGTTACATAGATACTAGGATGACATAATAGACTTAAGCAAACAGGCATAGAAAGAACCAATCATAATGTAAGGTGAAGTGCCTGCTTATAATCGAAAGAGAAAAACGCCTATATTGCGACCCAAATTGGGAGATAGACGTTTATCTCCCAAAAACGAATAAATCGGTATAAGCGAAAGCCGATTTTGGACGTTTTCAACTGCACTCCGTCGCGGATGCGGACAAAGTTGATGGGGGCGTGTCAGAGGTGTGGGGAAGGTGGAACTGGGGCGTGGTTATCGGCTGAACAGAGATGGGCGCATTTCACCGATAATGGAACAAAAGTATGCGTTTGTAGCTAGAATTTAGGGCACTTTTCCTGGACCCTGTTTTTTCACGAATAAGGCCCCAAAAAGTGCCCTAAATGACCAGATGACCACCGGAAGGAATCGGGGATGACCTCCCCTGACTCCCCCAGTGGTCACTAACCCCCTCCCACCACAAAAAAATGATATTTCACAACTTTTTATTTTCACCCTCAAATGTCATACCCACCTCCCTGGCAGCAGTATGCAGGTCCCTGGAGCAGTTGTTAGGGGGTGCAGTGGACTTCAGGCAGGTGGACCCAGTCCCATCCCCCCCTACCTGTTACAATTGTGCTGCTTAATGCTTAGTCGTCCAACTCCCCCAAACCCACTGTACCCACATGTAGGTGCCCTCCTTCACCCCTTATGGCTATAGTAATGGTGTAGACTTGTGGGCAGTGGGTTTTGAGGGGGATTTGGGGGGCTCATCACGCAAGGGAAGGGTGCTATGCACCTGGGAGCTCTTTTACCTTTTTTTTGTGTTTTTGTAAAAGTGCCCCCTAGGGTGCCCGGTTGGTGTCCTGGCATGTGAGGGGGACCAGTGCACTACGAATCCTGGCCCCTCCCACGAACAAATGCCTTGGATTTATTCGTTTTTGAGCTGGGCGCTTTCATTTTCCATTATCACTGAAAAACAAAAACGCCCAGCTCACACATTGTCGAATAAAACATGGACGTCTATTTTTTTGCGAAAATACGGTTCAGTCCGCCCCTTCACGGACCCGTTCTCGGAGATAAACGCCCATGGAGATAGACGTTTTTGTTCAATTATGCCCCTCGTGGTGATGTGTTAATTACAATTATTGATCATTGTGGTATGCCTTGTTGAAGAGATAGGTTCTTCAGAGATTTACAAAAGTTAATTAGTTCATAAATTGTTTTTAAGTTACGTGGCAATGCATTCCACAACTGCATGCTCATGTAGGAAAAGCTTGACGCAAGTGTTAGTCTGTATTTTAGTCCTTTGCAGCTGGGGAAGTGTAGATTAAGGAATGAGCGGGCTGATCTTTTAGCATTTCTGGGTGGCAAGTCAACAAAATCTAGCATGTAGGTCGGGACATCACCGTGAATGATTTTATGAACTAGAGTGCAGACCTTGAACGCAATGCATTCTAAGTGGAAGCCAGTGTAGCTTTTCTCTTAGGGGTTTAGCACTTTTGTATTTTGTTTTTCCAAATATGAGCCTGGCTGCAGTGTTCTGGGCTGTTTGAAGTTTCTTGATGATTTGTTCTTTACATAAGTACATAAGTACATAAGTAGTGCCATACTGGGAAAGACCAAAGGTCCATCTAGCCCAGCATCCTGTCACCGACAGTGGCCAATCCAGGTCAAGGGCACCTGGCACGCTCCCCAAACGTAAAAACATTCCAGACAAGTTATACCTAAAAATGCGGAATTTTTCCAAGTCCATTTAATAGCGGTCTATGGACTTGTCCTTTAGGAATCTATCTAACCCCTTTTTAAACTCCGTCAAGCTAACCGCCCGTACCACGTTCTCCGGCAACGAATTCCAGAGTCTAATTACACGTTGGGTGAAGAAAAATTTTCTCCGATTCGTTTTAAATTTACCACACTGTAGCTTCAACTCATGCCCTCTAGTCCTAGTATTTTTGGATAGCGTGAACAGTCGCTTCACATCCACTCGATCCATTCCACTCATTATTTTATACACTTCTATCATATCTCCCCTCAGCCGTCTCTTCTCCAAGCTGAAAAGCCCTAGCCTTCTCAGCCTCTCTTCATAGGAAAGTCGTCCCATCCCCACTATCATTTTCGTCGCCCTTCGCTGTACCTTTTCCAATTCTACTATATCTTTTTTGAGATACGGAGACCAGTACTGAACACAATACTCCAGGTGCGGTCGCACCATGGAGCGATACAACGGCATTATAACATCCGCACACCTGGACTCCATACCCTTCCTAATAACACCCAACATTCTATTCGCTTTCCTAGCCGCAGCAGCACACTGAGCAGAAGGTTTCAGCGTATCATCGACGACGACACCCAGATCCCTTTCTTGATCCGTAACTCCTAACGCGGAACCTTGCAAGACGTAGCTATAATTCGGGTTCCTCTTACCCACATGCATCACTTTGCACTTGTCAACATTGAACTTCATCTGCCACTTGCACGCCCATTCTCCCAGTCTCGCAAGGTCCTCCTGTAATCGTTCACATTCCTCCTGCGACTTGACGACCCTGAATAATTTTGTGTCATCGGTGAATTTAATTACCTCACTAGTTATTCCCATCTCTAGGTCATTTATAAATACATTAAAAAGCAACGGACCCAGCACAGACCCCTGCGGGACCCCACTAACTACCCTCCTCCACTGAGAATACTGGCCACGCAATCCTACTCTCTGCTTCCTATCTTTCAACCAGTTCTTAATCCATAATAATACCCTACCTCTGATTCCATGACTCTGCAATTTCTTCAGGAGTCTTTCGTGCGGCACTTTGTCAAACGCCTTCTGAAAATCCAGATATACAATATCAACCGGCTCCCCATTGTCCACATGTTTGCTTACCCCCTCAAAAAAATACAGTCAACATAGAGTGTGTTGCAGTAATCTAGGTGACTCAGCACCATTGACTGTACCAGGTTGCGAAAAATGGCCCTTGGGAAGAAAGGTTTTACTCTTTTAAGTTTCCACATTGAGTGGAACATCTTCTTAGTTGTACTCTTCACATGACTTTCAAGTGTAAGATTTCGATAGATGGTAACTCCAAGAATTTTCAAGGTGTCTGAGACTGGAAGGGAAAGGTTTGGTGTGGTTATAGTGGTGAATTTGCTTGTGTTATGTTGTGAAGTAAGTATAAGACATTGTGTTTTTTCTGCATTAAGTTTCAACTGAAATGCATCCGCCCATGAATGCATGATTTGGAAGCTTTGGTTGATTTCATTGGTGATTTCCTTTAGATCATGTTTGAACGAGATGTAAATTGTGACTTCATCTGCGTATATGTATGGACTGAGGTTCTGATTTGATAGTAACTTTGGCCAAGGGTGTCATCATTAGGTTGAAGAGGGTCGGCGAGAGGGGAGATCCTTGAGGGACTTCACATTCGGGTATCCATGGGGCTGATATAATCGAGTTAGATATCACTTGGTATGATCTTTCCAATTTGTTTGATCTCCACAGGGTATTAACTACCTTGGAATTTCTTTTCATTGAAATTTGAATTTTATGAAGGACTATAATACCAATAGATTTATGTTGTCTATTCAGGTGTGTCATAGTGAGTGACATCTCCTTTTACTAGGGGCCACCTATATATAACTAAAAATATGAATGCCCTCTTAGCTAATTATATACTAATTATATTCCCATTTTCTAATGGGTATAAGTGAATTACCCCACACTACTATCAATTAACATTGCAGACAATCCAGAATTTAGCTGTATGGGTGATTTTCTCTTTAAAAATGAATGTATCTATTACCCCTTATTATTTTAAACTACACTGGCTTCTGGTTTCAGCAAGATGTTATTTTAAGCTATGTACAATAGTTTATCAAATGTTACATGGAAATATGCCTTCCTATTGGATTGATTTTTTTCTGTATTAAAAAGACAGCTATTATGAGGACAAATAACTCTTCCAATTCCCCTAGTTAAATCAGTTAAATATATAAAACAATTATCGGTATCTATTTCCTATCAAACCCCGACATTTTGGAATGCTTTACCATTATTTGTGTATTCCTTAACGCATTTTCAATCTTTTCATACACAGCTTGAGGCAGTTCTGTTTGAGAAATATGTAAAATGTTTTGCATTTAGACCAAGTTCTATTGTGCATATTCTCAGATGTTTGTTCTGGTATCTTTTATGATTATATGATCCACATGGCACTGTATAGGTCATTGCAGAAGAGAAGCCTTTAATGTAATGTAATTTGCTAATTTGCACAGGTTCCATTCTAGGCAATGGGACCTATTTACTAGGAATGAAATTCATTAATTACATTAGTGCATGCTAATATGGTAGCACATTTCAGTAAGTCTAGCCCTTATTATAACACCATTCTTATTTCCTATGGAATTTTATGTCAAGGTTGCTTCTAAAATTCCTATGGAAAGGGAAGATATAAAGAAATTAGAAAGACAGAAAAGGGAGAACCAAATGATTAAAGGGATAGAATGATGTTCATATGAGGGAAGGGAATGGGAGTTGATATACTTCCTTTCTGTGGTTACAATCAAAGCAGTTTACATATTATATACAGATATGTATTTTGTACCTGGGACAATTTATTTATTTATTTGTTGCATTTGTATCCCACATTTTCCCACCTCTTTGCAGGCTCAAAGTGGCTTACAATACATCATGAGTAATGGAAGAATGCTAGAAAATAAATGATTAGTATTACATAAGGATCTTGGTCAGCATGATGATAATAAGACATAGTAATAGTATACAAGCAGATATTATGAAACAGTTCTGAATATAAATGGGCGAGTTGTGCATATTCACATTGGTTGATCTTTGTGGTACGCTTTATTAAAGAGATGGGTCTTCAGTAGTATGCGGAAGTTCATTCTTTCATAGATCGATTTCAAGCTGCGCGGCAACGCGTTCCATAATTGTGTGCTCAGGTAGGTCAAGTTTGACGCATGCATTAGTTTGTATTTCATACCTTTGCAGTTGGGGAAGTGCAAATCAAGGAATGTGCGGGATGATCTTTTGGAATTCTTAGATGGTAGGTCTAACAGGTCTGACATGTAAGCTGGTGCGTCTCCATGGATAATTTTGTGAACTAGTGAGCATACTTTGAACGTGATGCGTTCCTTGAGTGGGAGCCAGTGTAATTTTTCTCTTAAGGGCTTAGCACTTTCAAATTTTGTTTTGCCAAATATGAGTCTAGCTGCAGTGTTCTGGGCTGTTTGAAGTTTCTTGATTATTTGTTCTTTGCAGCCGGCATATAGTGCATTACAATAGTCTAAATGACTGAGCACTATTGATTGTACCAGGTTACGGAAAACACTCCTTGGGAAGAAATTAAGGACTAAGGGGGAGATTCTATATATGGCACCTGGAAAATCCATGTGGAAATCATTTATGCCTATTTTATAAGATTTAGGTACGGTTTATAGAGTATGCTTAGTTGATATTCCAGTGCCCCAAACTACCTGCCTCCATTTATGCCAGTGTGGATTTATGTGGACTGGGGCCATATTCTATAACAATGCGCGTTAATTTGGGAACACCCACAAAATGCCCATTTCCCCACCCATAGTCACACCCCCTTTTGGATGAGCTCATTACAATTTAAGTGCAGTGAGTTACAGCATATGCTTAGCGAGTTATGCGCATAAATTCTAATTATTGCCAATGTCTACTATTGCTTGTTAAGTGCTGTTAACAATGCTGATTGGCTTATTTAAGCCAATTAAGTTATGTGCATTGTTATGGAAGATTTGATTTAGGCGTGATAAGAAGTAACTTGCCCAGAGTTAAGGGGAGCAACAGTGGGGATTGAACCTAGTTCTCCTAGGGGTTCTTTAACAAAGGCATATTGAAAAATGGCTTGCAGTAGTGTAGGCGCAGGTTTTGGATGTGCGCCGATACATTTTTTAGCACCTGTAAAAAAGGCATCTTTTGGGGGGGGGGGCAAAAATAGACATGCGGCAAAATCAAAATTGCTGCACGTCCATTTTGGGTCTGAGACCTTACCACCAGCCATAGACCTAGCGGTAAAGAATCTGGGCGGTAATGACCTATGTGTGTCCAATGTCACTTGGCGTGCGTCCATTACACGCGCCAGAAAATAAAAAATATTTTTCTGGCACGTGCCAAAATTGAAATTACCACAAGGGCCATGTGGTAACTGGGCGGTAACTCCAATTTGGCACGTGTTCGGCGCACATAGGTGCCTGCGCGGCTTAGCAAAAGGGGCCCCTAGTTTACAGGCTGCTGCACTAACCATTAGGTTTGGGAGGCTGGGGCTCTTCAGTTTGGAAGGGAGGAGATAAATAGATGCCTGTTAAATCCTGAGTGAGGTAGAACAGATAAATATGAATAGATTGTTTACTTTTTCAAAAAGAAAAAAGATTACGGGACATGCCATGAAATTATTAAGTAGTACATTTAAAACAAATTGGAGAAAATATGTTTTTACTCAATGCATAAGCTCTGGAATTCGTTGCCAGAGGATGTGCTAAAAAGCAATTAGGTCAGATGGGTTTAAAAAAAGGTTTGGACAAATTCCTGGAAGAGAAGCCCATAAACCGTTATTTAAAAAAAAATGTTTTAAAGGTAGACCTGGGGAAAGCCACTGCTTATCCTTGTGGATATGTAACAAGGAATCATGCTACTTTTTGGAATCCTGCCAGGTACTTGAAACCTGGATTGACCACTGTTGGAAACAGAATGTTCAGCTAGATGGACCTTTGGTTTGACCCAGTATGGCAATTCTTCTGTTCTTTTGTTCTTACAAGTACTTTTATTATGCATATTCATCTTTTGGAGTGTAAGCACAGACAAGTAACAACTTCTTTATCAAAAATGCCCAAAAGATTGAAGACCAGAAACATTTAAGTGAGCAGAAAATTAAAGCATGACCACAGTCTGATTAGAAAAAATGTCTTCGTAGTTAAAAAAATATACTCTGAAAAATTCCTAGTGAAAGAAATACCTTCATTGCATTGCATCCACGTTTAAAATATTATTTGGGGAAAGCATACAAACTGGCATGAACTCAAATGTGAATATCATATTTTCCTTCATCAAAAAGGTAAGTCTCATTTTCTATGACGGTTTTATGAAAGACATGACAGGTAAATCAACTTCTCCTGAGATACTGTAATAATATTAATGAAAGATGCAAAGGTCTGTGAGCAGAGCATATGCACTATGTAACACATCCCCTGTTGCCTTATTACAGGGAGCTCCAGCTGTTCATATGCTCAAGAAATCCCCATGACATCAGCAAATAGGAATTATGTTTCATGTGCCTCTTTCGTCACAGTAAAAGAGTCAACACGGTCCAGATGGTGTGTCTGTGAGCTAATACTGAACTGCTTGGTAATTGTTGTCAGAGTCTCAAGTTCTTTCTTCATTGTACTGAAACAATTGATTTGATCCCAGCTG
Source organism: Microcaecilia unicolor (assembly GCF_901765095.1). Classification (NCBI taxonomy): domain Eukaryota; kingdom Metazoa; phylum Chordata; class Amphibia; order Gymnophiona; family Siphonopidae; genus Microcaecilia; species Microcaecilia unicolor. The sequence continues at coordinate 607,861,198 of NC_044032.1, read as the reverse complement.
AATCCAGCGATGAAAAACATGACAGTCTATATTTCATTACAGTCTGGGTTGGCTTCTAGTTTCACTAAATCTGCAGTAGGATTAGAAAACCATATAATTTCTTCAAGCGCCAAAGTAAGGGAAACACAGAAGAAGTAAATATGCACATTGGAGGTCACTTTTATAAAGGATTTTTATATTACATAAAAATTGTATGCATGTAAAAGACCTCAAAAATTATGCTCAATGTAAAAATACACACAGTGACGAGACCATGTGAACTTTTATGTGGCCTAGGTATAGACACAATCGGGGACACACAGGTGGACTCATGAAGTATGAAGAACAATAGCAGTGCGGTGGCCACAGATGGAACGAGGTAAAGCCAAGAATCAGAGGAAACAGATTTTATTGGACCTGACACGGCCCGTGTTTTGGCAAATGCCTGCATCAGGGGTCAGAATGTTGTTAAAGCAATGCTAAGCTTCCTGTTTTAATTTCACAATGACAGTATTACAGTATCAGATAAACAGTTAAGCATCCTGTTGCTCAAGCAAGCATAACAGCATGTAAGGTAAACTACAATCTCACTTACTGTTAGGCTTGTTCGAGCAACAGGACGCATGAATTTGTTTATCCAATACTGTAATACTATTATTGTGGAATCAAAACAGGAAGTTTAGCATTGCTGTAACAACATTCTGACCCTTGAGGCAGGCATTTGCCAAAACACGGACCGAGTCAGGCCCAATAAAATCTGCTTCCTCTGATCCTTGGCTTTGTCTCGTTCTTCCATCTGTGGTCCAACACACTGTTACTGTTCCACGTTGTTGTCTCCCTCTGGTTTGCTCTATACTCACGGAGTATGCACATTGGTTATAATGGACTAGATTCTATATATCACACCTAAAACTTTGGCGCCGAAATGAATTTTGCCTAAGTGTATTTTATAAAGTACACCTTAATTTGGGTGTACTTTATAGAATAAGCCTACATTTTTATGCGGTTTATAGAATACACTGAGCGCCGGTCTGAGTGACTAAATTTAGTCATGAGCACTTATACCAAGTAAATCCTAGTGTAAATGCTGATGCCTAAATTAGGTGCAGACCGGGTATATCTTATAACAAGGCTCATATATTTTAGAAACACTAATGACCTGCCCATTCCACATCCATGGCCATGCCCCCTTTTCAGCTACGTGACAGAATTTACGCACAGTACATTATAGAATACGCTTAGACAGTTCTGCGTGTAAATTTTAATTAATGTCAATTAGTGTTGATAATTGGCAATTATCAGCACTGATTAGCTTGTTAACTAATTAGGTTATATGCATTGATATAGAATACACTTCAATTGCGGCATGGAAATCTCAGCATGATATATAGAATCCGGGAACAAATACGAATCTAAGTGCATACTTTGCCACTCCTATTTACACCAGATCCCGAGCTGGTGGAAATGTACATGGCTGCATATTAGCCACAATTCTGGCAAGTATAGTGAAGGTATTTTATAAACATACATTGGAATCTTTGTGTCTTTAGCCTTAAAATAGGAGTCTACTTGGCCTCTCCATGTAGAGAACCTGTTATAAAATTACCCTCATTCAACAATATTAAAATTAGAGGACACTTGTCACTACGGAATAAAGCAAAGGTATGTTATTGTAGAATAAAGAAAGGTATGTTGGCCAAGGAAATGAAAGCATCTGCCTAGTTGAACAATAAACTTTATACAGAACTATTCTAGCAACTGTATATGCCTCCAGGGGGCAGCCATTTTGTGCCACATGCAGAAAAGCAGTCAGCAAATGTGTTTATCATATGCTGCCAAGTAGAAGGTACAATGAGATGATGTCACTAGGGCAACTGCTTCTGAAAAAAAAGTATTCATTCTCACACCAGGAGCTGGAGTCTTATACACAAGGCAAGACTGATGTTGAACTGTATATTTAAACCTCATTATCCAGTCGTATGGCAATTTAGGACTCTCAATAATCAACATTAGAGAAATCTTCCACTGCCGTCATCTACTATGTTACTATAGTCTGGGCAGATAGCAAATTACATACTCAATCAGTCCAGGATACAATCTAAATATTTTAATCATGAAAATTATAGTGAGTTTAAGTGCTCAGAAATAATTCAGTGCCCCTAAAGTGATATTTAAACACATCCAGGCACTTATATCTCAATCATCGCACTGAGTATATTGTCCATTCAAAAAAGTAGGATACTGCATCTCATAATGCAGAAAATCACTAGCTTGAGCAGGGGTATCCATGGCGAGATAACACGGTGTTTGTATAGTAATAAAATTGCCCCAACTAGGATCCAAGTTTCACTATAAGGATAGCTTCATCAGAGGGTCTTCACATAACAACTGAAACAAAATAAATAAACAAGTCAAATTTTAAAAAAGAAAAAAAGATATATCCCAAAAAAGAGTCTTAAACAAGTTAACAGAGCTACCGGGCAAGAAAAAACACCCGACTCCATCTTGAAAACAACAGACAATGGCAGAATGGGACAGAGGGAAAGCTTTGGCTTGGGTACAGGCAGCATATGTTTATACCGCCTTGAGTGAATTCCTTCAAAAAAAGTGGTAAATAAATCCTAACAAATAAATATGTGCAACACTGGGGACCAACAGAAGGCCATCTTTAAGGTAGACCAGCAGGGGGGGAGGGGGATGATATTAAATCATCGGTGCAGGGAAAGATGCCGGATCATACTGAGGACAGTGGTTAGCAGAGGAGACAGGAGATGCTGCAACATGATGAATTGTTTTAATCACGATTAATTTTTTGAATTGTGATGAATTAATATGTTAATTGCAGAGATATCTGCGATTAACGTGCAGCCCTAAAAATTACTCCCTCAGGAAAGAGACAAAAAAGCCCCCCCTAAATTAACAAAATACTTGTTTTCATTTTCCAGTTAGTCCCAGGCAAGCCATTTAAAAATCTCAGGAGCATCTCCAGGCTGTTGAAATTGCTTTGAATATCAAGATAATGACTAATATCGTTGCTCTCCATGTACTTTTGCTCAGTGGTTAAAGGGATTCTCAGTAGCATTATGGGCTACATTCAGTAAATGGTGCTAAAAACCCAGCAACAGTGGCATAGCTAGGTGGGACCACGGGGGCCTGGGCCCCCCCAAATTTGCTCTGGGCCCCTGGTTGGCTGGTGAGGGGAAGAGAGAGCAGGGTAAGCAATGCAGCGGCACCGGAGACCAGCAGTGGATGAAGTCTTCAGTTGGTGGGGGTTGGAGACCCTTGCCAGCCAAGGTATTTGCGGCAGTGGCGCTTCAGCTGGCAGGGGTTGGGGACCCCCGCCAGCTAAGATGTTACATCAGTGGCAGTGGGTGGCGGAGGGGGGGGCGGCAAGGCAGTGGAGGGGAGTGGTGGCAGAGGGAGCAGCAGCGGGGCGGTGACCAAAATGTGCCCCCCACCTTGGGCTCTGGCCCCCTCCCACCTCGAGGTCTGGCTATGCCGCTTCCCAGTGCTAAAAAAAAATTAGCACTCAATGAGCGCCTATTATAGATTTAGCATTGAGTTCTGATTTTTGCACCCAGGACTGAAACCAGGTGTAATTCCTTATACCACTACTACTATTACTTATCATTTCTAAAGTGCTACTAGACTTACGCAGCGCTGTACACTTGAACATGAAGAGACAGTCCCTGCTAGACAGAGCTTACAATCTAATTAGGACAGACAAACAGGACAAACAAGAGATAAGGGAATATTAAGGTGAGGATGATAAAATAAGGGTTCTGAACAAGTGAATAAGGGTTAGGAGTTAAAAGCAGCATCAAAAAGGTGGGCTTTTACACCCAATTTGGGCACAGATCCTCAGTATTCTATAACACTGCACACAAATTTTAGGAATGCCCCTGATCCACCCATGCCCCTCCTACGACCCCACTCCCTTTTGGGTTGTGCGTTGTGAGATTTGGGTGCACATTGTTATAGAATAGTGCATAGCAAGATGTGAGCAAATTCAGTTGGTGCCAATTAGCACCCAATTATTGGCACAAATTGGTTTGTTAGCCAATTTAAGGGTCCTTTTACAAAGGTGTGCTAGCATTTTTAGCACACTCTAAAAATAAGCTTGCACTAAACTCTAGACATGCCTATATATTCCTATAAATCAACTTCAAAGGGCACACTTAAAGGTTTATCTCATCAAGCAGATGGGGCTAATTATTTAATAGTCCCCAATGAAACCCAGGGTCTAAAACTTTAATTCCAAAATGTTTTATGTATGTAATGAATTTTTGACATAAACTGTCATGGACCTCAGTGGCGACTCGTTTCATAAGAGCCAGAATATCTCTTAGCTCGCCTAGCCGCTTCACAGGTCCAAAATAACTTTTAAATCAAATTCATTATTTTCATTTTTTTTTGTTTTGTTTTTTGAATATTTTTATAAACATTTTGAAACTTTAAAACGAGTTCACATCCCATCTTAGATTCTTATCTCATATATCAAAAAGACTTTTACAAAAGTGACTTAGCTTTGTTTGCAATCATAAACAACGGGACCATTGGCCAACATGAGGCATTTTTGTTTTAGTTGTGTCAGGGTCCAGTCCACGCATTGCTCGCTATGGTATAATAACTCCTGACAAACTCATTTTAAAGTTCCAAAACAATTTATAAAAACATTTTTAAAAATTACCAAAAAAATGAAAACTAATGAATTTGATTTAAAAGTCATTTTGGACCTGTGAAGCGGCAAGGCAAGCTAAGAGATATTCTGGCTCTTATGAAACGAGTCGCCACTGAGGTCCATGACAGTTTATGTCAAAAATTCATTGCATACATAAAACATTTTGGAAATAAAGTTTTAGACGCTAGGCTTCATTGGGACTATCCTATATAATAAAAAGCACCTCCAACATTCTGAAGCTGACTCTGTGGCACTGTGGCAGTGTAGGGTTCGTAAGTGTGTAGTTCAGCGTTTCATTGTCTCTCACTGTCCCCGCCCTCACGTCGAGGAAACAGAACACTACATAGCTGCCAAGCAAACAAACGCGATGTCAGAGGAGCGAAGAACCAATCAGACAGAACGGAACTTGGAGGAGGGAAGTGAAGTGGATTGAATCTCTAACAAACAATCATATACAGGGAGGTACGAACATCAGTGGAGGCAAGTGCACAGAACGGAAGGGAAGACAAACATTTAATCACTTTTGTCACTCACACACACACACACACACAGACATCACACACACACACACACACACACACACACATTCACTATGTGTATTTCTCTCTTACACTGTCTACAAACACACTGTCTCAGTCTCTCACATGGGCAACTGTATGTTGCATTCTCACGAGTAAGGAGCTTTTCTGATGTGATTGTTAAACTGATTGAAGGGCCTGAACAAGGAAAAATTTTACTACATTGTAACACAGTTTACCCAAAAAATATTGTATATAAAGAAATCTTATACATGTAAACAACAATTGTATTCAGAATACAACCGTGGAAACATTAATGGCAGGAACTCATTACATTGCTAGCGCCCGTTTCATTGCGTTAAGAAACAGGCCTTTTTTTACTAGTTTATTATATATTCCTATGGGTATCTCTAGCATTTAATGTGAGCTAAAAACATTACCGCGCCTTTGTAAAAGATACCCTTAGTTGGGTGCCCAAATATAAGAGACCAATTTTGGGTGCCATATATAGAATCTGGGGGTATGTGGATGGTGTAGTGCCACTGAAATTTACAGAGAGGGGATTTTTACATTTAGCAGCAGCCACTAAACATACAAGTGCTTTGGAATTTCAACTTGATCATTATAACAAGACATCAAATTGCCAGAAGAGTTCTGCAAAAGAAAGTTTTACAACAAAATAATTTCTAAGGGCCAAAATCCACATTGGCTAATGGATCTAAAATTATCATGATCAAGACAAATGCCTTTAGGTCATCAATTGCAAAGATATGCTGACATTTTCATTTCTTAATGTTTGTTTATCCCCTACATTTCTTGGTTCTTTTTTAAACCATGTCATGTATTTCATTCCATTTCATATTTTTCTGTTCCGTACAATACAATCAGATCTTGACAGATTACAAGAATAATAAACATAATAAATGTAGCCTGCTTCTTACTCAGGGAGTAGGGGTAGCCTCAGAGGTGCTACGTAGAAGTAAGAAAAGCACTGGATAATTAAAGAAAGGGAACCAAGCAGTAAAAATCAGTAATGCAGAAAACATTAAGGAGGTAATATTTGGCCTGTGGCAGTCAGCGGCTTGTAAGCCACTCACAGACCCTGGCTGGCTGGGGCATGTGGACTGCATATGAGCAGATTTACCCTACAGAGTGAAGTTTGGATAAATATTTGATCGATGCAAAATACATTTTGGACTATATTCTATTTATCATGCCTAAAAAATCAGCACCAAAACGAAATACACCTAGGCATATTCTATAAAGTACGCCTAAATTTAGGCATACTTTATAGAATAGGCCTAAATTTCTGCATGGTTTATAGAATGCATTGAGCGCCCGTCCACGTGACTAAATATAGTCATGGGAAGTTATGCCAAGTAAAACTTGGTGTAAATGCCAGCGCCTAAATTATGCACAGACCAGGTGTATTCTATAACAATGCTCATAGATTTTAGAAATGTCCACAACCCATCCATTCCATGCCCATGGCCAAGCCCCAATTTCAGCTATCTGACTTAAAATTTATGCACATCACGTTACAGAATGTGCTTAGACAGCTCTGCATGTAAATTCTAATTAATGACAATTGGTATCAATAATTGCTTGTTAAGTGACAATTATCAGTGCTGGTTGGCTTAACTGATTAAGTTGTGTGCGCAAATGCAAAATATGACTGGAGTTGCACACGCAAGTCGCACTATATAGAATCCAGGGATTGATGTCTCTGCAATTGCCATGGTGATCAACATTTATCATTCCCCTGTAACTGAGTAGAACCATCCACTTGCATTGGGACAGCTTATTCACTTGACCCCTGATGCAGGCATAGTGCCGAAACATGGCCCATGTTGGGTCTTCTAATAAATTTTGTCCTTTTCACCAATTCTTGGGGCCCTTCATGCATTTTCTGCTGTGCTTTGGACACTGCACTTTGTATTCCCTTTACTTTGTTTCTTCTTTTTTACTGTCCTAAACTTTATCTGCACAGTGCTTCGCTGGAAAGTATGTCTTCTCAATCAAGGGTCTTTTTAAAGACTATTATCCATTCCAACACAAGATTGGACAACTATATACAAACGAAGAAAGCTAATCAAGAAATGACTTAAGCTATGTCCAATAAAAAAGGTATCGTCTTATTTTCTTTTCCATGTTTTATTTTGTTTTATTTACCTTTAAAAGTAGACTAACACGACTACCACACCTCTCTACTCAAGGTGTAATATATAGAATCTAGCCTTAGATATAGGTACTTTCTCTGTCCCTAGTAAGCTCACAATCGAAGGTGGGGTTTTTTTTTTGTACCTGGAGCAATAGCAGGTTAGGTAACTTATCCAGGGTCACAAGGAGCTGCAACTGGAATTGAACCCAGTTCCCTAGGATCTCAGCCCACTACACTAACCATTAGGCTACTCCTCCTCTCGCTTCAATGAGGTTCATAATATGCCCTGGAGTGTAGGTTGTTTATTTATTTTGATTTTGCTCATACCTTTTTCAGCAGTAGCTAAACTCCTGTTAGCTACTCCTCCACTCCATTTTGTACTGCAATACATATTTTGCCCTGCTCACAGACTTTCTCGCAGTCAGCACCAACGTAAACAGTCACAGTGACATGCTGCAGCAGCGCTTATTCATAATTTAAAGGTGGTCTAATTCACCTTCACCTGGTATTGGATGTACATCGGCTCCACACTTGACACTCCGATGGCCCTATTTGTCTTAGTGACTTAAACATTTTGTCCTGCCCTTTTGTAAAATACTGGCTTATACATTTTGGCCACGAAAACAAATGTGTCACGACTACGATGTTTAAAGCCCAAATAGCACTTGTAAAATGTCCGCCAAAATTATTTTAACGTACTACCAAAATGGATTTAAAATAGCTGAGCATTACCAGCCCATTTTAAAGACAACCAAATACCACAGAAGTTACTGTAGTTAAACCTATATATCCAAGATATCGAAATGGTGTCTTTTACTAAAATCCAATAAAATTATATCTGGAAGAACACAGAACTGATGTTTTATTCTTCTGCTTCTATGAACACCTGCAGTTTATTTCACAAGTGATCTATCCAAAACAATCTGTTAAATCACTAATGGAGTTATTGTGCTCACTTTTCGGCAATGCCTTTGATCTTTGTGTCCCAGGAACATTTCTTTAGGTGGGCAGTCCCAACAGCTGTACATACAATGTTAATACTGCTGGCATATATCATGTTTCTTTTTATTTTATTTGTTCAAGTGAGAGGATTTTATGCAATTCCATTATTCCCTCTTGCTGTGCTTTCAACTAGAGTACCTGAAGTGTTCTGTTAATCCTGGAAATCAAAAGAGCTTTGATACTTTTACGGTGATTCCCGTAAAAATTCTTGGTAGTTCAGTCTAAATCCTGTCTCCTTCAGTGCGGTTCAAAATTGTAACATTTATCATTTTAGTCCTAATTATAACCAAGGAATGTGTAGGTAGATGTGTACTGAATGGGACACCTGGGGGATTCCCACAGGCCTCTTTTACATTATTCTATGAGGAAAGCGTGTGCATGGGGAAGAGCAGGCCAAAGCCACTGATAGCACATCATGCTTACAATTTGTGTCCTGTAAAGCTTAATATTCTTGTAAAATAAAAATCTATTGAGGCATCTTTTCAAAGCTCTTAGACTTACAATCTAAGAGGCCCTTTTACTAAGCCGCATAAGCATCTACGTGTGCCCAATGCGCCAAAATGGAGTTACCGCCAGACTACTGTGTGGCTCTTGTGGTAATTTCATTTCTGGCGCGCATCCATTTTCAACAAAAAAAAGGCATTTTTTACAGGTGCGCTAAAAAATGGATTGGCACGTGCTCAAAACCCGCACCTACACTACCGCAAGCCATTTTTCATCGTGCCTTTGTAAAAGGACCCCTTACATATTAACCTATAGAACTTTGTAAGTCTAAGGGGTCCTTTTACAAAGTGGCGATACATGTACTCCGTTTTGCCATGCGCCAAATCGGGACTACCACTGGGCTACTACAAGAGCCTAGCGGTAGTTTCCATCCGCAGCATGCCATTTCTGGTGCGACAAAAACATTTTCTATTTTTGTAGCACCAGGGCTTATCTGGCAGTAATAGGTTAGCACAGGAGCCCTTATTGTCACCTAAATTTGTGGCGGTAAGGGCTCCCCCTGGAAATGGCCATGTGCCAATCCCTGTGATTAGCACAGGGCCATTTCTTTTTTTGGCTGAAAACAAACTTTTAACCTGTTGCAGTAAAAGGGGGCCTCGGCGCACAGCAAATCCACGTGCCGATGCCACCACAGGCCATTTTTTACCACAGCTTGGTAAAGGGGGCCGTAAGTGCTTTGAAAATGAGCCTTATGGTCTCCTTCATTTCTTTTCACTCTAATTAGATTCATAATTGACACCACTATTGCTATTACGAAATAATCTTTTGCCTTTTTCAAATCTAAGAATGTTAAAGTTTTTTGAATTCCAAATGCAGTGAAATGAGTAACACACTGATTTAACTTTTTTTTCCTGTCAAGAACTGTACACAACACATAAACCCCCTATTCCCGAAAGTAGGGAGCCTAAATTTCAGACTCATGCACAAATCTGCACATGCAACTTATAGAATGATGTCAGTTGTGCACTTAACTTAATACATTAGATTCCATTTATTTATTTGGTACATTTGTGTCCCACATTTTCCCACCTATTTGCAGGCTCAATGTGGCTTACATAGTACCGTAAATGGCGTTAGCCGATTCCAGTATGAACTAATACAATTACAAGGTGATATTGTGGTAGAGAGAGGTACATGTGTGGTAAATACAATTGGGGGAACATTAGAGAGGGAGAGGAAGAGTTAGGATATGTCCATTACGGTCCATTTAGCCTTAACAACCAGTTATTGGCTATAATCTCTGTTAATTGGTGCTAATTGGTCATTATGCATGTAGCTTCATTTAGTTGGTATTCTATAAGCTGCACGTGCTAATTCCAGAGTACGCAACTGTAAGGGGTGTGAACCTGGGAGGGGCATGTCAAGCAGTTACAAGCAGGGGTGGACTGACCATTCAGGCAACCGGGCAGTGTCTGAGTGCCCAGAGGCTTTAGAGGGCCCAGAGGCTCTGCCCGGATGCCCGGCACACACTACAGCCCTCCCTGGTCCTACCTTGAAAGGTGCGCTGCTGGTGATCTAGTAGCTTCTGCGGGGGGGGGGGGACTTGCTCTTTCCTGCCCAACCCACTCCGCTGCTGTAATTCCCCCCCCCCCCCCCACCCGACACCACTGTATTTTAAAAATGGCAGCCGAGATTCCCAGTGGAAATCTCGCGAGACTGTCGAGACCTGCGAAACTACCGCGGGAAGCCTCAGCCGCCATTTTGAAAACACAGCAGCACCGGCAACGCATCAGGCAGGAAAGAACATGCCTCCCACAGAGGCCACCAGGACCCCTCAGGTAGTACTGGAGCAGCGAGGGCATCAGCTGCAGTGACAGGGGGGGGGGTGTCTGGCAGCGGCCGGGCGGGGGGCCCAGACTACCCTCAGTCTGCCCTGGTTATAAGCATGAGTTATAGTATAGTAGCATTTATGCAACTAACTACCTACAGTTAGAGACAAGCATTTATACCAGCCATTTGCTGGCATAAGTGCCTATGCCTAAAGTTAGGCGCATACGTACGGACTTAGGCTAGTATTTTAGCACAGCTGTTGTGCACGCAAAAGACTTTTCTTTTAGCATTTCTTTTGAAACCTCAGATATATCTTCCTACACAATGTATTTACAGCTGCGTAATCAGTGCCGGCTGAAGGGACCACGATGCCTTCAGTCAACTTTTGGTTTGGTGCCCACCATTGGCACACACCTCATCGGGTCATCTCCCAGCCCCCCCCCCCCCCCCCCCACAACCTACCTTTAAAGGCAGTTTCTCCCTCCTGAATACTGACAGTGTTTCACCTAACGCTACCTACACCAGCCCCTGCATCTTCCCTCTACCGTGCCCACGTGAAAACAGGAAATTATGTCAAAGAAGGGGCTGAGTAAACAGTAAAATAACACACCTTAATGGTAGCCCACATTGATAACTTTGTCCCTAAAAAATTACCTCACTGGAGAATAATTGTTGATGCGACATGACTCTGTGTTTCATGACATTCTGCATCAGTGTTCCAAACGATGAAACCTTCCATTTCCTGCTATAAAGTACTTCCTTTTTCTGGCAGTAACTAACCACAAAGCACAAGAAAACACATGAGAATGAATAGCAATAACCACAGCCAATAGCAATATTTTGTATGTTGATTTGTATGCCGCCAAGTACTTTCAGATTGTACAGTTAATAAATATTTAAAATAAATAAATAAATAAACCTTGCTATTAGCACAACATCCAGATAGCATCACTAAACAAAATCTCAAATAAGAATTATTGGGACTGCTGTAAGGATCTTCCTGCATTTCCCATTTCTCAGATTGCTGAACAAATTTGATACCAGCACAGAAATGAGAAATACTGTATTCAGAGATAATTGCTGGAACATGTGAAAGACAGTCAATGCCAAAAAATAAAAATGAAAAAAAAATAAATCAAGTACACCACAATAAAAAAAAGATAGAAAAGAAAGAAGTGGTGGCCATCACAATTAAATCCTCATAATGTAGCAAGACATTTTGTCCTTTAGTAAAAGTGATCATGTTACACTCATTTCAGGAGTTTACAGCAGAAAGGAAATGCATGTATAATTATAAGGTTTCTTTCCTTACTGCAAAGTATTATCATACAGAGTTGGCTGTAAGCAGTAATGGAAAGAAGATAATTAATATTCTAATTTGAATGTTATGATATGTCTTTATTTCCAATAAAATTCAAAGGACAGTCAAGCCCAGATTATATTATATTCTAATTATCTTTTGAATGCACCAGGGTATAACTTGCCGAGTGGCTATTTGGTCTTATTCTGAAGACAGGCGCTGCCTGAGAATGCACATAACCCTCAGTGTGTTTCTCACTTGTGGATTGTATTCTTTTTAAACACATCCAACACAGTTTCGTTATTAGGTTTTATACAAATTTGCTTTTTGCTTCATGGGTGGAAGGGAAAGTGGTACCACCAATGCCTATGGTATGTAGCTATTATCCTCTCATGAATATCAATAAAATGCACGTGAAGCCTGAGACACTAATCCCCAGATTCTATATAGTGCGCTTAGGGACCTGCGCCAAAATCAGTGCAGATTTTATAACAATGCACGTAGCTTAATAAGCTAATGAGCGCTGATAACAGCACTTAACAAGCAATAATGAGCATTGATTGGCACTGATTAAAATTAATTTATTTATTTGTTGCATTTGTATCCCACATTTTCCCACCTCCTTGCAGGCTCAATGTGGCTTACATAGTACCGTGAGGTGTTAGCCACCTCCAGTGATGAAACAAATACAGAGTGATGTTGTTACAGAACATTTGAGAATCAAGAGAAGAAGAGTGATATATTGTTCATTGCAGGTTATGGCTTCGTTGTGTTGCTGAGTTCAGTTACTTAAGTTGGATCAGTAGTGTATGCCTTTTCGAACAGATCGGTCTTTAGTGATTTCCGGAAATTTGAGGTGATCCTGCGTTGTCTTTATGGCTTTCGGTAATGCGTCCCATAGTTGCGTGTTTATATAGGAGAAGCTGGATCTGTAAATTGATTTACATAGTAACATAGTAGATGACGGCAGAAAAAGACCTGCACGGTCCATCCAGTCTGCCCAACAAGACAACTCATGTGTGCTACTTTTGTGTATACCCTACTTTGATTTGTACCTGTGCTCTTCAGGGCACAGACTGTATAAGTATGCCCAGCACTAGCCCCGCCTCCCAACCACCAGCCCCGCCTCCCAACCACCGGCTCTGGCACAGACCGTATAAGTCTGCCCAGCGCTATCCCTGCCTCCCAACCACCAGCCCCGCCTCCCAACCACCGGCTCTGGCACAGACCGTATAAGTCTGCCCAGCGCTATCCCTGCCTCCCAACCTCCAGTCCCGCCTCCCACTACCGGCTCTGCTATTCAATCTCGGTTAAGCTCCTGAGGATTTGTACTTGATTTAGGCTCACAACTCACTAAGCATATTCTGTATCGATGTGTGCTGAACTTCTAACACATGCAGGCAAAAGGGGGTGTGGTTATAGGCAGTAAAATGGCCGTTCCAACATGTACATGTCTAGTTATAGAATATGGCCTACTGTGCCTAAATCTACGTGCAGGAAAAGCCGAAGTTTTACTGCACCTTAATAACTGTCCCTCTAAATAGGCAGGCAAATGATAGTTTATTGTACTGTAGAACCTGATCATTTTATTAGTCTTCCAGAAATGGAACAGATTAGCCTAAGATGTACTTTTGTTGTTGCAATGGCTCCAAATTATTACAAAAAACATAGGGGTCCTTTTACTAAGCTGTGTCAAAAGGGGGCCTGGGCTGGCATCATCGCATGTTTTTGATGCTCGCTGAAGCCCCCATTTACTGCAGCGGGTAAAGTCTGTTTTTTTTATAAAGAAGTGGCCACGCAGCAAGTGAAGCACCTGCCACACGGCCATTTTGTGGGGAGCAGCACCTACCACCACCCATTGAGGTGGCAGTAAGACCTCCCATGCTAACCTGGTGGTAACTGGGCAGCGTGTGACACTGCCCGATTACTGCCAGGTAAATACCAGCGCTACAAAAATGGTTCACAATGGGGGTGGGAACTACTGCCAGGCTGCTGCGGTAGCCTGGCGATACTTATGATTGAGCGAGCGGCAAGCCCTCGTTGGGCTTCCTGACGCATAATAAAATACCCCCATAGTGGACTATCAAAGATAAAATCCTTGTTGATGGAACGTGGTTAATACTGCAATTCTGTGAAATATTTTTATACCATTCAAACTTTTAGAGATTAAGCTGATGCTTTGTATGAGCTAAATATGAACAGGATTCACAGTATGGGAACCAATGCAGTGACCCCTTTTTCTTAAAATGTAAACTCCAAGCCTATTAACTGTTGTGTTAAAGACAGAATTTCATAGCAGTTTAAATGAAATAAAAATATTTCACAAGAATTGCAGTAATAATCACATTCCATCAATATGGATTTTATCACTGACGGCCCTCTGTTTTTCATAATGACTTGGAGCCATGTATCTGGAAGAAAATAATTGGGCCCAGTAATCAAAAAGACTTATATGTTTATGGCAGCCAGTAAACATAAACTCCTATCCCCAAAAGTCTTCTTTGAAACCATGCAACAGGCAAAACTCATGATTTGAACCAATGAGGAAAAGTTCACTTCAATTTGCAGTCACTGAGGGCCCTCTTACTAAGCCACGTAAGCGCCTACACTTGCCCAATGCACATCAATTCTGAGTTACTGCCTGGCTACCATCAGCGGCATAATCGAAAGAGAAGGATGCCCATCTTTCGACACAAATTGGGAGATGGGCGTCCTTCTCTCAGGGTTGACCAAATCGGCATAATCGAAAGCCGATTTTGGGCATCCTCAACTGCTTTCCGTCGCGGAGACGACCAAAGTTCTCAGGGGCATGTCAGCAGTGTACCGAGGAAGAAACCATTAAGATCCATTTTAGCAGAATGGCATTTAGTCAGTGGCTTTGAAGACTTTGTGAATGTGTCAAGATTGAAGAAGGACACTATGAACACAAATTATACTAATATATACATTATACTAATACTAGTAAAAAAGCCCTGTTTCTGATGCAAATGAAACGGGGGCTAGCAATGTGTGCATGTGGGAGTGTGTGTGTCCCTGCCCTCTGGCCTCTCTTCCCTCCCCCCTCTGAGTCCTTCACTGTTACAGAGCCAGGGATTTGATTTCGTGCTCTGCTGTTTTCCTTCACTGACTGTGTTACAGAGAGGGCGGGGCAGACACTCATAAGGAAACCGGATATCTCGCCCCCTTCACACTTCCGGCTGGAGGCTTCATAGAACGTTGGTGTTGCTTTTTATATAAAGAGATATTTCCAAAGTCATACTAGGGGGTCCTTTTACTAAGCTGTGGTAAGCATTAATGCATGCTTACCACAGCAAAAAAGGCGTACTGCGAGGCGTGCTCAGGCATACCACAGTAATTTTGTGATCAGCGCACTTCCCATACGCTAAAAAAAAATAGATTTTATTTTTTTAGTGCTGAGGGTGGGTTGGGCGGAGAGAAGGTGTGTTCTGCACTAATCGGTAAGTACAACTATACTGCTGCACGCTAACCGATTAGCACGTGATTAGTGTGTGTGCTTTTACCACCTACAAAATAGGTGGTGTTAGGGGCTCATACGATAATGGCCATGCACTGATGGGAAAATTAGACCATGGCCATTAATTTAAAAATAGAAAAAGTGGCCATTTTACTGTGATCAAAATGGCCTTAGCACATTGGAATGACCCATGTAAGGACAAACTAAGGACATTTTATTTACCACAGTTTGGTAAAAGGGCCCTTAAACGTTTAAACAATTGCAAAGCATTTCAAAACTATGTAAGGTGTCCTGTTTCTTCTGGACACCGTGTATAATGGAACCTGGGCATCTTGGTTGCATTTTAAATTAGGCCCTAGTGCAGGGCCTCGGGGCACCTAAACACAGTTGTCCAGTTGTAGAATTGAACCCATTAGGAATAATTTTAGAAAGCTATTTTCCACATGTAAAGTCTGTTTGACCTGGAGACAAGGCTTTTATAATTACATGGCTGCATATATGCATAAGAAGATGCATGGAAAGAAGGAGCCTACTTTTGTATAATCTGCATGTAGGCATTCCCTGTGTGTGTGTGGGGGGGGGGGGGGAATAACTTGTTGGGACCTGCAAAATACACACATATTTTTGTAAAATACACGGATACCACAGATAACCAGGCAGAGTACATGCACACATTTATACCTTGTTTGGAATAGGTGTACAATTCTGTGTGAACATTTCAGTGCTTTGGGGACTGGTCCTGTGAACCTCTGTTACAAGCAACACTGTTGTCTTGGACAGGCTTTTTTGGACTTTCCACATTGGCATGCTGCTAAAAAATTACCACAATTATGTTTCTGGCCTGGTTGCACAATTCGAAATAATTGGCTTCTACATCTGTCTCTTGGTGAATTACATAGACTTTTTCCTATTTCTTTTATTGGAAGTCTTAAATTTTATCTGTCAGCTCTTGGAAACATAATGTACATCTTTGTATTTTGCCTAATCAAAGAGAAATGCATTTGTGTTTCTGTTTCTCCAGTACTGAAGTTCATGCAGACTCTCACTTCTGAAGTTTCCAGTCAGTTTTTGTTGGCATACTTCGTGAAGATTCACTGTGCTTTTGGTGGGGATTTGCAACATGTTATCAAACTGAGGTACTGAGACCCTGGGGGCTAGTTTCATAAGGTAATGTCTGTTAATTTCACATGTAAAGTCTGTTTTACAGGCAGAAAAGTTTTTAACTCTTTGTTATCTTGTCAAGCGGCAACCCATTAGAAGAGATGACCTTTTTATATTTGTACTATTTCAAATTACACTCAATTTAGAAAAGATTTGAAAACCTTTTTGTTCCAGAAATTTGTACCGAGTAAATAGGCTATTTGTTATATTCTAATTTTTCTAGGTTGTAAGGTCTGAGTCCTGCATATGGCGATCCAGTCTAGAGTGGTCTGGAGAGAGCTTTGTCAGAAACTCCAGTGGTTTGGAACGTAAGGACAATGCCGGGCAGACTTTTACGGTCTTCGTCCTGCAAATAACAAGACAGATTTGGATAGGCTAGAGTGGGCTTTGAGAGCAACTCCAGTAGTTGGAACATAAGGACGGAGCTGGGTGTACTTCTATGGTCTATATCCCAGAAACACCACAGAAAGACCATGACCACGTAAATAATATCACGTTCATTGTTGGTTTAAATCTTGATAATGAATGTGACTGTTGGACAGACTGGATGGACCATTCAGGTCTGTATCTGCCATCACTTACTAATTTTTATCATTACATTTTATGATAGATTTTTCAATTCCTAAATTGCAATACGTAGTAACAAATTAGGCTGTATGTATATATTTCAAATTTATCATTGCACTTCTTGCGTTGATTGTAACCCGCAGTGAACTTCTATGAGGTATCTGTGGAATATAAGAATGAGATATTAAGGGTCTCATTTTTGAAACAGAAAAAAAGTCCAAAAAGTGGCACAAAGCAGCATTTGGACTTTTTTTGCCAAAACATCAAAATCGCTATTTTTGAAACCCACTCGTTGGTTGATTGTGAATTTTTGCTAAGATGTGTGTTTGTGTGGGTAGGATAATACCAGGAATTTGGTTTTTGTCTCTGTTTAATCTGAGTTTGAAAGTTGCTGCCCACTCCTCCATGAGGTCCAAGCCTTTTTTTTTATTTTGTCCTGTATATTTATGATGTTACCTTGAAAAGGTAAGAAGATGGTGACATCTGCATATATAAATAGGTTTAAGCTCATTTGTTCCAGTTTTTTTCAGAGTGGCACCATCATTACGTTGAACAGTGTTGATGATATTGGTGATCCCTGTGGAACGCCGCACTCAGGGATCCATGCAGGTTGTTTGGTTGGGCATTTTTACAGTATAGGATCTGGTCTTTAGGAAGCCGTTGAACCATGTTACTACTGCACCGCTGGTTCCTATATCGTCAAGCATTGTCATTAGTGTGTTATGGTCTGCTAAGTCGATTGCACTTGACGAATTGTAGTAGTAGTAGTAGTACATTTTCTCCTTGGCAAATTAAACTTCTGAATTTCGTTATCAGAGTAGTTATGATCATCTCAGTGCTGTGTTGTGGTCTGATCCCTGATTGAGATGTATTAAAAATTGAGAATTTTGTCAGGTATCCATTAGTTGTTGTGTTAATAGGCCTTCCATCATTTTGGCCAGCAGTGGTATTGAGCAAAGTCCGAGAATCACATTTAAGTCCTGCTCAAAGACAAAGGGCCCTGTTTACTAAGGTGAACTAGCGTTTTTAGCACATGCTAAGAATTAGCATGCGCTAATGCTAGAGACACCCATAGGACTATATGGGTGTCTCTAACACAGGCGCGTGTTGATTTTTAATGCACGCTAAAAATGCTAGCGCATCTACTACAGTGCAGCTTAGTAAACAGGGCCCAAAGCATGCAAACATAGCAGCTCGCTTGACCTCATTAAGGGCCCTGTTTACTAAGCCATGTTGTAGGTGCGCTAGCATTTTAGCACATGCTAATGTGGTAATTTTTAGCATGTGCTAACAACGCTAGTGCACCTTATTAATCAGGGCCCTAAGCCCTAGAGACTCCAAGATACCCATCTCTTTAAAGCTATCAACAGACAAACAAACTTGGGGTTGTTCTGGTCCTTCAGAAGAGCAACACTTTCCCACGGGAAGATAATGTATCTTCTTAAGTGGTGGTAATGCCTCTGATAATATCAATACTAACTCTTGAAGATACTTCTTAAATGTGTCCATAGGACTCATAGTAGAAATTCCAGAAAATTCAAAAACTGTAAATTCAAATGTTTTATCTGATTTTCAAGCATCTCCATCTTAGATGACAACCAAGTCTGTTTTTTTAATAGTCTTGATCTCAGACATCCTCTCCTTCTATATGACACTCTTAAATTGAAATATGCCGATCCTGAGCTTGGATTCTGGATCTTACTTTCATAGAAATATCAGTGGTAGATATAGGGCTGATACTAGGCACACTCCTTTCATTTACTGCATGGTCTTTGCACTTTTTTTACATTACATCACATCAAGAGCTTCTATTCCGCAATAACCTATTCAGTTCCATGCAGATTACGTAATAAAAAGAGTATCAGAACAACCATCTGGGAATTTACAAAAACTAAAAGCAATACTCCAAATATAATTATTTCCACATATTTTTTGAATAATACTGCCTTCAGTTGTTTATGGAAGGACCACAAATGAGATAAAGAGCAGACAAAGGAAGGAAGAGAATTCCATATTTTTTCAGCTTGATATGGAATTAAAGCCAAAAGTTTTTTTAATATATTTAACTTTCTCGACTGAGGGAAATAACAAACCCCCACCTTTTACAAATCTGTGGGAAGATCAGGACATAATTCACCCAGCCTCAGCAAAGAGATCTGTCTCTCTTTTCTCCTGGGCTAAGACTGAAGGAACCAGCAACAAATGCTGGGTAATTTCAAACTCCAGGCCAATCAGAGCCCAGTCAACAAGTTTTAAAAATATACTGCTCACAGTACTGTAGATTCACTTCTTCACTTAGGGGCCCTTTTACAAAGGCACATAGTTCCATTTTTGGGGCATGGTAGAAAATATTTTCTATTTTCTACCACGGGGCCCTTACCTGGTAGTAATCAGCAGTTGGCGTGTGCTACATGCATGAGACCTTACTGCTAAGTCAATGGGTGGTGTTAATGTCTCAGGCCAAAAATGGATGCATGCTGGTTTTCATTTTGCTGCACGTTCATTTTCCAGCAAATTAAAAAAATCCCCTTTTTTCCAGGCACGCTCAGGAAATGGACCAGCGCATGTCCAAAATACACACCTAGGCCACTTTTGTCTGTGCCTTACTAAAAGGACCCATAAGTGAAACTAGAAGAGAGCATGCACTTTTCTATAACAGCTTTAATATAAAACCGCACCACCTGCTGGCCAAAGTAAAGAAATGCACTTTAAGAGTTAATAAAGGCCGTTTTATAGGTTTAAAACTCACTGTTCTGTCACATACTATAAGTCTGAAAGATTATTGTTCAAAGTTTTTATGAATCAATCTTAGATTTCTTAATAATAAGAATATTTTATTACCTCATAAATTTGATTAACCATCATCAATGTACTATCCACTTCAATTCCTATGATCTGGGAGGAAAATTCAATTTAAATTCCATCTTATCAATGGAAAAGTTTTCTTTACCCTCAATCTCCTTTAGAGAGCCCAACCAAAGGAATTTAACTTTTTTTTAACCTTTAATTTCTGCAGTCAAGGTATGGTAAGTGAAAAAAAATATTGCACATTAGTAAAAGAGCCCCTTAAAACTTCCAAGATACAAATGCTGAAGAAACTGCCTATATAATCTCCATTTTTGGTCTTCACTCTCACTCACTGGAGAGGTAAATCTTACTCTTGTGGATGGCCATGCCTGGCATCTCTGAATAAATCACCTTAACAGTAAGACTCATGACATGTCAGCCTTTACCACTGTAAGAACATTAAATCAATGTCAACTATAACTGCGTAATAATAAATATGATTTATGTCTGTACAGCACTTTATACATTACAGTGTTTAGAAATATATTCCAGGCTGCAGTGCGCTAATGCCAACACAGCCTGTCCACTTTGAATGGGCTGTGTTGGCATTGCTGCATGGCTTAGTAAACAGGGGGGGTTAGAGTCAAAAAAAATACGAACAAAATATAATGTTAAATTTATTTTTACAATGCAGGCAGTGCAGTAAAATGTATATAGATTGTTAGTGCAAGGCTGAGAATAAGCAACTTTTACAGCCTGACTAGAGACAATGAACAGACATAAGAAAAGATGACAGAAGTGATTGGTCATTGCAAAGATTATCTCCATGGATGGCTGTACTGTATATATTACAATTACATGCTGCAAGTCTGAAAGAAGAAAGCAAATTATTTAATCACATCAAGGCCTCTATCTTGAACACATTTCTGTATGAAAATAGGGGCATTTATACAAGCAGGTCACATAAATGGCAATTTCAGAACATCACTATTTAATCATGGAACTCACCAGGACACAGAGATTTCAAGGTGTCGTGGCTTGGGCATGGTTTAGGAGTGGCTTAGGAGGACCAAAAATCTGTACATGTATTCCTCATCTTACATAAGGAATACACATCTATGTTAAAAACATTTCCTTGTGGGCTTTTGTATCTATTTAGAGACCGGCATAGATTTTGAAAAGTGCTTCTTTCAGGCAGGATTTTACACAAGGGATTAAATCTCCAAATTTCTGCTTCCTAAATAAAAATAAAACTGCAGAATCACAAATTAATTGTCAGCACTTAAGACAGGTATCATGGCATTTCAGAAAGGACATACAAATTGAAATTGAGGCATCTAGGTCAGGACATCTCAAGTGCCTCAATTATATTAAAACTGGGCCTCACAGCTTAGAGCCTTCTCTAAAATACATGAAAAAATGGACAATTATACACTAGGTACACACGGCAGAAGCATCCATTTTAGAAACATAACTGTCTAAAATATCAACAGATCAAAATGGCCACATAAAAGTTAATGTGCCTGTGAGGGAGTGGTATAGCAGCAGGTGTCCCTAAAAACACTCCCTCACTGAGGGGCTTTTTTACCAAGCATACTGTAAAAAGGGCCCTGTGCTGGCGGCAGGGGCTGTTTTTCCCACGTGCCAGGGTCCTTTTTTACCTCAGTGGGTAAAAAAGCCCCCAGCACACATGGCCATGCGATAAGAGAACCCTTACCGCATGGCCATGTGATGGGGAGCCCTTACTGCCATTGAGGTGGCGATAAGGGCTCCCGCGCTAACCACTGGGTTACCACCACGCAAGCCATTTCTGGGGGTCTTCTTTTTCCCTCATAAATGGCACGTGCTTGGGGTGGGACTACCACCAGTGGTCACGTTGGTCCGGCAGCAGTCTCGAATGTAAAAGGGCCCCTGAGGTTGCAGTTTAGCTGCATTATGGCAGGTGGCACTAACCTGCCATATCAGACTTAGTCAGAGGCATGTGGCTCAGGCAGAGAGGAGGTTAAATGCCTGGAGTAGAATGGATCATAGAGGCCCTGAGGCAAGAGTTCTCCAGGAGAGGGATCCCAAATGCAGAGATCTCCTGGAGGGAGGCTCCAACTGAAAGAATTCTTCCTAGAGTGTTGGCTGGGCTGCAGTAACTATGGAGGGAATTCCAGGGAAGTAAGGAGTGGCCATCGCTTAGAGGTTTTCATGAGAAGGAACAGAAGACTGCAAAAGTAAAGAAGTGCCTTCATTTTCTGTGAAGACCCAGCTCCTGAGGGTCCTAGTTGGAGCCAGGCCTGGGATTATGTTTGAGGAACTGGAATTGTACTGAAGAAGACAGAACTGCTAAGACAGAAGCAAGTGAATGTTATTGGAGGTGTTGATTGGGGTTGGAAAGAGTCTGTGACTGGGGAACAGACCATATTGCTTTACTTATTTTCTACCAATAAAGTTTTCCTTTGATTTTGCACTGCAAACTGCCGCTGTCTGTGAAATTCTATACCCAACCGCCAATCACACTATCACAGTACCCATATATAAACAGGAGTCATAGGCGTAGGTACTAAGATGTGCAAGTCAGTTTGTCTTCACCAGTATTTTAGAAATCAGTCTGCCAACGTAAACCCTGTTCTGAAATATAGGAGAAATGGACACTTATACACCAGGTGCATACAGCATAAATATTCATTTTAGAAAAATAAAAGTATATAATATCAGTGGTTCAAAAACAGCGTATAACCAGTTATTCACATAACCAGATATATTGTACAATGGCAACTTAAATGTTCCAACACATAACCGGTTATTCTTGTGACCTTAGATACATAACCAGGTATTAGCCCAACCCTGTCAGAGTGACTGGTTTTCCTTGCCAGTTTGGCATTTGGGATGCCAACAAAACCACTTTGGGGGATTAAGGGGTCAATGACCCCAATCCCTCCACTGGAATGCTGCTCAATAGCAACTGTTTACCAAATCTTAAATGTACTTGGTAACAAATGTAACTCCCAACGTGGATCTTTTAGGACATAAACATTTAGGGGGGGGGGATTCTAATATGGCACCTAAAAAATCAGTATGGAAATCACTGCCAACTAAGTGTATTCTATAAGTGGTGCCTAGATTTAGGCGCAGTATATAGAATATGCTTACTTGATATCAAAGCACCTAAAACTACAAGCCTCCATTTCCACCAACGAAAACATGGCATAAATCCCAGCACATGGATTTAGGTGCACTGGGTCATATTCTATAAATAAGTGCATAAATTTCAGAATGCCCACAAAATGCCCCACCTATAATCATGCCCATTTTTGCCTATGCCATATTAGAAGTTAGCTACACTGCATTACAGAATGCGGTTAGAGAGTTGTGCATGTAAATTGTAATTATTGCCAATTAGTGTTCATTATTGCTTGTTAAGAGTTGTTGTCAGCGCTGACTTGCTTGTTAAACCAATTAAGTTATATGCATTTTACAGAATATGCTTGGATTTCAGCGCAGATCTCTAGGTACGCTATATAGAATCCGGGGGTTAGTCCCCTTCTCAAATGGGGAATAAATATCTATGAACTTGCCATGTCCTTGTCCTGTCCAAAACATGCCTAGGCCACGCCCCTTTCCATTTGCATGCACTTGGGTTTGATACGTGCATATCCCTGCTTTGTAAAATAGAGACAATCATTTATCTGCCATCACTTACCATGTTACTATTTATGCAAAATTAATGTTTATGTGCCAGTTCATTTATGCATCAAATGCAAATAGGACTTGTAAAATGAGGCCCTGAATGTATACAACATATACGTTTACATCAGCCATTTTGGAAACATAAATGTTCATTTTTCCCAAAGCTGTCATAGAGCCTGGTATAAAACAAAAACAGGGAAGAACCCAACCTCCATAGTACTTAACACAAACAAACAAACAGCAGAGATGACCAGTGACTTGTGACCAATTGTGCAGAATTGATTTCATTAACTTCAAAGATGACTCAATACAGGCCGTCTTTATAGCCTGCATCAGAAGTCTGATATCATCTAGAATTATGATATGTAGCAAATGTAGTAAGCTGATAAATCCAAATATACTGAGCATGTAATGAATGCCTAAAAGTTAAAAGTCAAAATCTCAAAGGTCAACTGCACTCTGCATCAGCATAATCGCTTAGAGCGAAAATTGAAACCATGGTATTCCATGCCAATTTCAATTTCAGGGGTGGAGAAGGACATTGACTACCGAGGTCTTAAGAGAATGACCTCCCCTAACCCTGCTCAATAGGAGCACTTTCCTGAAACCTAGACATCCTGGGTAGCAGGTGTAGGTCCCAAGGTTGATCTTTTCAGATACAGATGTGCATTCCCCTTGTGAAAGGAGGAAAATATTATCTTTTTGGCCCAACCTAGTCCCACCCAAAGCACATCGAGTCCACACCCCCTTGCCAGATACATGCTTCTCAGTTTTAGTTGTCTATTTCCCAGGTAAAATCAGGTCTTAGATGTTAATGCAGTATAAACATCTTCATGCCAGGTTATGCACATCTAAACCCTGAATAGCATTTTTAAAATAAGCACCATAGGCTACACCTGTAAGTGTATTAACAATCGCTGCTTCCATGTATAAGAAGATGTGCCTGGAGAATGGCACATCAATGCTGCTCTGGGAACACCAATGACATTATGGAGGAATTTTATAAAGGCTATTTTGCATATAAAAGGACTCATAAAATTACCCCATACAAACAAGTATGCACTATGAGAAGTAGGCACATACTTGTACAAGACTAACAGTATGTGTGAGGGAGGAGTTTGGGTGCAGAATGGGAGGAGTCATGACATACACATGTAGGTTATAAAATAGACACCTAAGCTTGTACTTCTGTTGTGTCCATTTGCACTTGCTCCCAAGCTGGTGCAAATGTTTGCAGCTGCATTTCAGCTGTGAGTTTGGCAGATTTTGTGCTAGGAATTTATAAAGACACATGCAAGCATGTAGATAGTCTACTTGCCTTCCCAACCTAGGGAACCAGTTTTCAATCTACCCTCCACATGGGCTCAGATAGGTTCTAGTACACTGGTTCCTAAACTGTGGGTCCCACATCATCAGTAGATGGGCTCCCTCTCTCTCTGGACCTCTACTGTGATCTATGCTTGGTAGTAGCAATGATCATGATGCCGATCATGAGTCAGTGAATGTTCACAGGCCCTGTCTCCAACTTCTTTGTGGGCTTCCTGTTAGACTGGAAACCCAGGCAGAACACTGGGGACTGTGGACACACACTGACACACGTGTAGGTCATTACCACCCAGTTACCACGTGAGTCTTTACCGCTAGGTCAATGGCTGGTGGTAAGGTCGCAGATCCAAAATGGGATCGCAGCAATTTTGATTTTGCTGCACGTCCATTTTTGACAAAAATTTTAAAAAGGCCTTTATTACAGGCGTGCTGAAAAATGGATTGGCACGCGCCCCAAACCCGCGCCTACACTTCCGCAAGCCATTTTTCAGTGCACCTTAGTAAAAGGACCCATTAATTATTAGTTTCTATCATCAAAATTTTCTAGATAGTGAACAAAAAGTGATCTCAAAAATAGCTTAGAAACCACAGGCCAGGACTTCAGTGGTGGGAAAATTAATGAAGAGTGAAGGAGACTCTTACTTTGTATGTGGAAGACCATCCAGCAAAGAAGCCGTCTCCACCTTCCCACTGTCCTTTGTTCTGCAACGTTCCATGTGGGATCTTTTTCGGTTTTCCTCTTCTCTTCACGATTAAATCGCCGGTGATTAAGAATAACAGTTTTACGGAAAGGGGCACTGTGATTTAGTACTGTCGGAGCTCACATAAACTGCCCACGTATTGCAATCACATGCATAGAGACTCAGTGCACCAAATTACACAATTTTTTTTTTTATTAACTCTTCATTTCATGGGTTTGCTTTTAAGTAATAGACTCTTAATCAGGATGAACTTAAGGAAAACAGTCTTCAAAGGTTCAAGGTTCATGCTCTGACTGAAGGTCTGATTCACAAAGCTTTTCATTTCCATTAGCACAAAACAGAAAAGCCTTAGTAAATTGATCTTTTGGAAAAATGAGCCTTTAGTAACAACGTGTCAAGGACTTGTTGATCCAATATGAAATCCACGGCTTATGCACTATGAATCTCCTAAGTAGATAAAGCATTTTTGTTTTGATTCTGACCCTGTCGTCTGATAGTCATTTTTAGCTTTTTCTTCTACATGAATATTTTTGCTAGCATTTGAAAGTTTCCTCCCTCTAACATTAAAAGACAACTAAGTGAAGTTTAATCACCGTGAAAGCAAAGTTTGCATCACTCTCTGTAGATGAGTGATGCTTTACATCACACATGCCTGACACTGAAATCTTTACCACTGCATTCTACTTGGGTGGCCAAAGGATGTAACTGAATCCTTTACCATGGTACAATGGAATGAACAGTATCACCATTTAGAGTTGTTTCATAGGTCTGGGGGGGGGGGGGGGTGAGGGAGAGAATGTATAACTGAACATTTTTTGCCACTAACCAGAAAATGGTCTGCCTGATGATTCCCTGAATATAATGTAATTTACTAAGGCGGTCTTTTACTAAGCGGCAGTAAGCCCAACTCGGGCTTACTGCTCACTAAACCAGAAGGACCACTGGGCTACCACAGCAGCCCAGCGGTAATTCCCACCCCCCACCCCTAGCGTGTGCCATTTTCAGAGCTACAAAAATCTGTAGCTTAGTATGAGGAACCCTAAACTCTTTTCCCACAGACAGAAAATAAGGAAATATTTTCACATTCATTCATGTCAAAAATGATCTTTATGAAGTATCCATGCAGGCACTTACATCTGCTACTTTCTGTGGATAGTTTTTCCAGGAAAAAAATACATGCACAACATTGGCATTTGGCAGGTAGGCACTTAGGGGGTGTTTTACTAAGGTGCGCTAGTGTTTTTAGTTCATGCTAAAAATCAGTTGGCGCTAAACGCTGGGAATGCCATTATATTCCTATGGGCGTTTCAGTGTTTAGCGCCAGCTGATTTTTAGCATGAGCTAAAAACCCTAGCACACCTTAGTAAAACACCCCCTCAATTCCCTATAATCCCCATCAGCCCTGCCTTTGGTTTATTATGGTGATGTACATACATACTCTTTAGTATAAATGGGAAACGAGTACTCACGTAAGCACGTCTAATAATGTATTATGCATTTATTATTCAGGAGGAAAAAGCCTCAACAAGCACCTTGTCTGCCCTTCCAGCTTCCATCGGCTGAATGAACGGACTAATACTTGACCAGTGGTTCTGATGCAGCAGTGGCGAAACAGAGGCCAACGTTGACCACGGTCAGAAACACGGAGCACCTTCGAAGAGAGTCATGGTCTTTAAGCTAAGTACCTCTTCTTAAAATAAGCACAGAGGAAGAAAGTCTGGAAGATTATTACATATCTCTCTTACGATAGCCCCTATGATCATTTGAGTAAGAAGGCAAGTTAGTTACATCAGGAGGTTTTTTGCCTATGATGAAGAAGACCTAGCCCTTATCCGCTTTACTAGCAGACAAAGTGCTTCTTGAGGCTTTTTCCTCCTGAATAATAAATTATTAGACATGCTTACGTGAGTACTCGTTTTCCATTTATACTAAAGAGTAATCATCGTGACTGGAAACCTGTTTCCTGGTATTATTCTAGTTTACCCCGATATACATACATATTCATTTTAATTATTTTATTTATTTTTTATTAGTCAAATTGCACACTATACCATGGAATTTCTGGAAAATTACTTAGTGGTTTATTACAGCCGCAGTATAAGCATTGGAAACCAAACAATGAAACTTGAGCTTAACATAAAATACTCACAGTAGCAAATTACAACTTTCAACAGCTTAACAATAGTTCTCTTTCAGGGTGACCAGGCTCTGTCAAAGGTACATAGCTCTTAAATTTTAACAACCTCGTAAACCTACTGAAGTATTCTTTTCCTCTAGCAGTATACTGCCATAGGCCATTTATGACAGCCACTTCTAACTTAGGAACCTTCAAGGGAGTTGACATCAAAGCTTCAATCCCAAACTTAGGGGGGAGGGGGGTTCTTTTATTTATTTATTTATTTATCTATTTATTCATTATTTATTTATTTTATATTATTTATTCCTATATCCCACATTATCCAAAAAGCAAAAGTTTGGTTCAATGTGGCTTACAATTTAAAACAATGACTAACAGTGTATATATATATATATATATATATATATATACACTGTTAGTCATTGTTTTAAATTCTAAGCCATATATATATATATATATATATATATATACAGAGAGAGAGAGAGAGAGAGAGAGAGAGAGAGAGAAATTAGATTTCTACATTAATGATTACATAGAAACAGATAGTCCTCAGAAAATTGTTCAGGCTCTACCACGCCTCCATTTCTATTTGTGTTTGTCTTCTGCAGTCCTGGTCCCTGTCCTTCAGCTGTGAACACAGAACAGAAATATTTGTTAAGCAATTCCGCCTTATCTTTATCAGCTTCTACATATTCCTCCCCTTGACCTTTGAGTCTCCCAATGCCACTTTTGCACTTCTTACTATCACTAACATATCTAAAATGACTTGTCCCCCAATTTTGTTTGTTACATTTGTACTCAATGTGGCTTACATGGGGCAATGGAGGGTTAAGTGACTTGCCCAGAGTCACAAGGAGCTGCCTGTGCCTGAAGTGGGAATTGAACTCAGTTCTCCAGGACCAAAGTCCACCACCCTAACCACTAGGCCACTCCTCCACTCCATAATGGCTATTTTAATTCCATTTTCAGCTTTGCTTTCCTGACTACTCTACCAGCATCTCTTAGCTTTTCCAGATATTGTTGCCTGTTTTCCTCTTTCTGTGATCTCTTGTAGTTTTTGAAGACTAACTTCTTTTTCCTTATCTTTTCAGCTAGTACGTTTGAGAACCGAAGTGGCCTTCTTTTCCTCTCTTTTTTTTATTTACTTTCCTTTCAAAAATGTTTGTTGCCCTAACAATAGCCCCTTTCAGTTTTGCCTATTGATTTCCTACTTCCTACTTTTTTACTTTGATGTAGAGTTTCTGTGAATTTGGAGACTTTGGGGTTTTCCATTGAATTTAGCAAAATCAGAAGCATTTCCCATACACTTGAGGGTGAGGCAGGAGTTGCGAAGGGCGTTCCCTCTGCAGGAGGTGAATGTCTATCTTTTTTAGGTATTTGGGGATTCAAATTCATTTGGATGTTTCTTAGCTTTACACTCTGAATGTGTCCGGGTAAAGCGATTATGTAGTTGAGGCAATTTACCTCTATCTTTTAGTGACAGGATAAGTCTCTTCCGGATGATTTTATTCCTGAAATGGCTGTATGTCCTTCATTTGTTTTTTTCTTGAGTTTATTGAGGAAATACCTGCTCCTGATTCAGAAAGAGTTATCTAGATTTTGATGGGGGAAGGGTAAAAAACCTAAGGTAAAGAAATATGGTAATTGGTAACATGGTGGGTTAGGGATACTAGACCTGAAGAGCTACAGTCAGGCTTCTCTTCTTTGACATTTGAGAGACTGGGTGCTAGGCAAAAAGGACTATACCCCTTTAGATTTAGAAGAAGCATCATCTCAGCTACACTGGATTCTGGTTAATCGGAACACATCAGGACTACAGTACATTGGCCCAATTAAGCGGCTGCCCCCCCAAAAATGAAGTTGACATGGTACCTTTAAAAAATGAAACAGTACAAGCAACGGATAAAAGTCAAAACACTTTTTAATTGTTAAACACAAAAGTGGAAAAAAACAGTACAGTACAGTATAATAAAAAATATAAAATTGTTCTGTAATACAAAAGTTGAAATAAAGGAAAAGAAAATATGTATTCTGTAACCTTAAAGCTGAATAAATTAAAAGTAATTCATTCAAAAGAGCATTAACATTGGAGGTACCGATCGAGCATTCCTTGATAAGCTCTCTAAACTGACTGCAGCTGGACAAAATTGGCAGAGGTCTTTAGAGCAGTTACAGGACCTGCCTTCATTGCCTTCCTGCATGAAAAAAAAGTTTTAATCCAGAAATAAATCTCCTGGCATCCTGGTTTGTCACTTGTTCACGCTCAGTTGTGTCATCCTCTTCAGTTTCCTGATTTTCTGCTGTCTTCCCAGATGTTAGGCTGAAATTTGCTCAACGATTTCACCCTCACAAATCTCATTTTCATTATAGCATTGAAGATTATTGTCAATGGATGAAAACTCTTCATAGTCTTCAACCCGGTGTGCTTCCATTACATAATTTCCATTATCCATAACATTTTCATTTTCTGCCTTATCCTGTGTGTCCGTTCCAAGGTGTTTAAACCCACAGTGAGCAAAGCAATGCTGAATGGTTGTGCTGCTAACATTTTGCCAGCTATCAGCAGTACACTGCTTGTAAAAAATCAATCTTTGCTCTGACTTTTGCTGTTGAAAATAATGTGAGCAAATTTTGTTCTATAGCTTCAAGGATATAAGTTACTAGTTTGGCACAATATAAGGACTTCAAATGTTTTTATATTTCCCATGTCCATTCGTTGCACCGGAGATGTGGTGTTGGTACACAGAAATTCAACATGGATGTTTTTCAAAGAGTCAATATATCGATGAGCTGCACAGTTATCAAGGACAAACACAATCCTCCTAGACCTCCTTTGTAATTCAACGTCCCAGTTCATTAACTGGTTCCTACAAATTTCCGATATCATCCATGCATTTTTGTTAGAATGATACAGAACAGATAAACTTTCCACACCAATCCCTTTAAAATACCGTGGCTTTGTACTTTTTCCAATAACCAGCAGCGTACATTTATCAGTTCCCAACATATTGAAACAGCATAGCACTGTTGCACGATCAATAGCTTTCTTTGAGCATGACAGCGTTGTGTGTTTCTAGGTCAGGGATCCATCAGGTGTGGTACAGTTGAACAGTCCTGTTTCGTCTGCCTTGTAGATGTCATCTGCACAAAAGTTACAAAGCAAACGTGGACATTTTGTGGTCTTCTATTGTTCAGCGCTTATAGCATCAGCACTGTCCTTCTCACCATGTGTTCTCTTAAACTTTATCCCAAACCTGCATTTCCATTGTGAAACCAGCCATCTGGTTGCTTTAAAATCGGTGTGATCAAGTTTTCTAGCTAACTCCTCTGACTTGCTTTTTAACATTGGTCCACTCACACAGACGCCTCTTCCTGTTACAATTGAGAACCATTGATTCAGGGCCTCTTCGACATCAGGACCCTTATCATCACGCTTCCGTTTTTGGGAAACTCCCTGTTTCCTCTCAGTTAAAAGTTCATTCATTTATCAATTTCCCTTGTTGTACAACACATACTATTGTGGATTTTGCCACTCCTGTAATATATGCTAGTTGATGCTGATTAGTGTTTGGTGGTTTATTTGTTTTATTCAATTCTTCTAACAAGGCAAATTTGCGAATGTTAGATCTTCCCTTGGCATTTGTTCAGCACACACCACAGATGGAGTGACACATCCCACAGCAACACATGTATGCAAACACAGCAGCCCATATAAACTCCAGGGGTAGGTGACGTATCGATGACATTTTGCATACGCTACTGGCCCAATTAAACAGTGCATTGTCCCAAATAAGTGAAACCGTTGCATCTTTAAAACTGTGCTTTGTTTCTGTTCTTCAGGATTTGGACCAAATAAGTGGCCGCCCCCATTAAGCGGTGTCTCGACTATCTGGAATCTACTGTATATCCTCCATGTGGGGAGAAGGAGTATACCCATGGAAATTAAACCCAGTATATGGTTAAATTCTATGACTGATATTTGGAAGAACTGTGGAACGCTTTGCCCAAAACCGTGAGATTTATCCATAACCATCTTAACTTCAGGAAACTACTGAAAACCAACTTGTTTTAGAAGGCCTACCCTCCTGATCCAAGTTAACTTTTTACTTCCTGCGACACAGCTAAATATGGACCGTACTAGACTTTTATTACCCTCTCCTCTCTATTTCTTCATTGCTTATACTTATGTTTTTTACATGCTTTCTACTACACTATGTTATTTGTATTACTGAACCGGAACCTACCTTTACGGTATTCTGTAAGCCACATTGAGCCTGCAACTAAGTGGGAAAATGTGGGATATAAATGTGTTAAATAAATAAGAAGAGGAACAAATTGTGGCAGCAAAATCCATCTTTTGAAATTTTATTACTGGTTTCAGAAAATGGAGCATTCTTACCAGGTCAACAGAATGCCATCTTTGAAAAGTGGACCAATTGAGGGGTGGAGCAATTTGAAAATTTACTCAGCACAGATGGAGAGCTTTGGAGTTATAATGAATTACAACCAGTGGCGTCGCGAGGGCAGCTGACACCCGGGGCGGGTCGCCGCTGCGCACCCCCCCCCCCAGGTGCAGCGCGACACACCCTCCGTAGCGCAACCCCACCCCCCGTGAGAACATACATGGAAGGCGGTGAGGGGCGGGAGGGCCAATCCACCGAGTGCACGCCGCTAGGGGGTGTCGGCGCCTCACTGGTTCCTTGCTCTCTCTGCCCCAGAACAGGAAGTAACCTGTTCCGGGGTAGAGAGAGCAAGGAACCAGCGAGGTGCCAACACCCCTCAGCAGCGTGCACCCGGGGCGGACCGCCCCCCCCCCCCCCTTCCTACGCCACTGATTACAACAGTTGGTAGGCTGGAGGCTTTTTTGCATATTTGCAGGTACTTGTCAGGTTCAGGTTACAGAAAGGTGTTCTGATTGAACAGCTGTCCACCAGAGGCAGTGGCGTTTCTAGAGGGGCTGACACCCGGGGCGGATTGCCGATGCACCCCGCCCCCCGGGTGCAGCGCCCCCCCCCCCCCCGGTGCAGCGCGACCCCCCCCCCCCGGCAAAAGGACCCCAACCCCAGCGAAAGAACCCCCCGGGTGCACGCCGCTGGGGGGGTGCCGCGCGCCGGTCAGCGTCGTTCGTTTCCATGCTCCCTCTGCCCCGGAAGCAGAGGGAGCATGGAAACGAACGACGCTGACCGGCATGCAGCACCCCCCCCCAGCGGTGTGCACCCGGGGCGGACTGCCCCCCCCCCCTTGGTACACCACTGACCAGAGGGATTGAGGCATAGCACCTCCTTAATCCCTTAGTGGTTGCTGTCCTCTTTCCTCTCCCCCAAAAATGAAACAGGCAAAGGATATCAGGCTCGATGACAGTTTCAGGTACTATAGATATTCTTAACAGAACAGCACATAGGTCTAAGGTGTAGCTTAAAAGTTAGTGCAGTGGCGGGCGCACTAAGGGAGTCAGGTTCAAGTCCCACTTCAGCTATTTTTATTTATTTATTTTTAATTGTGAGCCCTTCAGGGACAGAAAAATACCTACTTGCCGGAATATATGACACCTGCAAACCTGAAGGCTATTGAAGTGGTGCGCATTCAGGTACAGTAGGTATGTTTCTATTCCTGGAGGACTCACAACTTAAAAAAAAAATCACAAACAGCTGAAAGGAGATTTGAACCTGGGCCCCCCAATTCTCAACCCACTGCTCTTATCATTAGGCTACTCCTTTACCTGCATGGACATCTGCATGGCCATTTTATAAGACAAAATGAATAAATCATGAACCAGTAGTCTACACAAGTTTTAAAGAGTGGATGAAAAGACTTCAGAGGTGTCACACTGTGATAACATGTTTTTCAATCACGGTGAACTACAACACCAGAATCGTCGCTGGTCTCACAGCATCCCTCTTCCCTTTGAAAAAATACTTTCATATGTGTTATAATAAATGTCAAAATATTATTCTTATTCAATGAAAAATTTTCACTCATCTGAACTGTTATAGTAAACGCCAACAGTTCAGATGTTCCTTGTTTTCCCCCATTCATAATTTGGACATTTCATTTTGTGAAATGGATGTTCATGCTGGACATTTCCAATACATGGACATTCATCTCATGTGTATTTTAGAACAGGCTTGTTCTAAAATACATGCGAGATGGACATTTATTTGTAACCAACTGCCTTGGGCATCCATGTTCTAAGTTGGACGTTTTTTTCAAAAATGCCACGCCACATTACTAACTCAGGTGTAAAATTGTACCTAGTATTATATGGTACCATTTACACATTTAAGTTATGCGGGTAGCAGCTGAATTTTGCCTTTCTCCATTTTTTTCACCCTACCCCCCCCCCCCCCCCGCCATATTTGTGTATGCATAACTTTAAATATAGATCAGCTTGCAGGTCATAAGTGCTACAATTTTGAAAGACAAAGCGTCTAAGTGATCAAAACTTTTCAATATCTGCCAGTTATTTTTACCTGATTTCAATAAATTTGAAAAATGGGACAATTCTACAAAATTTTGTAGTGCTTAAATAGTATGAGATCTTGGGTTCCACGGTCTGATCTCGGTCTAGTGAATAGTGGGCTGAGCGTCTCTCTAAGTTAAGTATATAAAAATTTTTCTTTTGAGAATTGTACGACAGTCCGAAGATATCTCAAAATTAAAAAATTCAAAATTAAAAAAAAAAAATATTAAGAAAAGAAGGAGGTTTTTAACTGCCGATGATGATGAAGCCCCAGCCTTCACCTTGATGTTGAAAACGGTGTGGTGCTTCTAGAGGTGTTTTCCTCCATTAACATCAGATTACTGCTTACTGTTTGATTACTGGGTTTCTATATATTTATATATGTATCTTGGGTTCTTTGTCATGCTGGAATATGGTAGTGTCCTTTCCACTGTGGGGTTCTGAAAACATGCTACCACCACAAAGTGTATTCTTCCTTTTACTATCACTGACAACAATTCAATTCACTGTACAGGCTGAAGGGAAGGCGACAAGGGGAATGGCTATAGTTCTCAAAGAGTGTACTCGTCTTTTCTTTGAACTACAGGGCTTTATTTATTTGCAATTTGGATTCACCAAGGGGCTTTGCCTTCAAATTATGGTCTGACAGCTTCAGGCCTTTCTCGGCCTGCTGCTGTATTCCTGACATCCCTCTGGAATCCTGCTAATCCTTCCTAACCCAGGCATCTGCCACTCCTTGACATTTCTCTGTCACTCAGTGCAGGAAGTTCAGGAGGCCTTGGGCTTAAAAAGCTTCATGTTTTTTGACACAGAAGGGGGGGATGTAAGGATGCTGTTTCGTCAGTTGGTTAGAGACCTGCACATACTGAAAGGATTTGCTCATATTTGATAAACAAATATCTGCTCTCCTAGCAACATTTATAACTTTATCTCTTTAAGAGGAATACAATTACATTAAAAAATCTCTAACTTTATACAAAATCACCTTATAAATATATACAGCTCTGTAGCAAAGCATTTATAGTCCAACAGGTTAAAACCACAAAAAAGGATCCTAATATCACAGGTTACTTGACTGTGCTTTTTCTAACACTGTCAACTTAAAATTATGCTAGAACATTCTTGCCAAACTATAATTAATAGCTGGTTGTCACGAAGCATTTAAAGCATCTGTGTCTAAAACTCCCTCTGTAACAGGAGATGCATGGGTTCCATGCATTCTCCTGCTCTGTGACTTCCAGGCCATAAATACCTCTTCTTCTTGCATTTGTTTATTTTTATTACAGTCACTTATTACCAGTCCATTACTGGTGTTAATGGATTGAAGGTCAAGTTCTGGTTTTCTTGCTCGAGGGCATCAGACATTTGCCAGCTCATAGTCTGCTGGCGTTATGAGCAGGGGAAGCACATCTTGGCCCTCTCAATCAATTTCCATTGATTAATAAAAGAGAAAGTGAGATGGCAATCCTCAGCAGAAACCTGAACAGACATAGCCAAGACAGTGCATGGGTGATAGGCAACTTCAGCCTTGTGTCCTCCCTCCCCCCATCAAGTAACTTTCAGACCATTCAGTGGTTAGAGCAACAGGTTGGCAATCAGGCAAGCCCAGTTCAAATCCTGCTGCTGCTGCTACTTCTTGTGCAAGTCATGTCACCCTCCTCTGACTGAAATTCACCCTAAGCTGCTATTGAAAAAAAGTGTGAGCAGAATCTCCACACCAGTCCTCCCAGAAATACCTTATAAAACTGCACCTTGGACATTATACTTTAAATATTTAACTATGTGTAATCCTCCATTATAATGAGAATAAAGAAGAATTATCGAATTCTTCTTTTGATGAGAACTATAACCTAGCGGGGAACAAGCTGTGAATATTGTCTGTTATCTGTAATTGCTGAACCAGAATATACTATAAAGGACCTTGAGAAACAAGGTATCTGGATTTTCAGAAGGCGTTTGACAAAGTACCTCATGAAAGACTCCAGAGGAAATTGGAGAGTCATGGGATAGGAGGTTGTGTTCCATTGTGGATTAAAACATAGTAAACATAGTAGATGATGGCAAAAAAAGACCTGCACGGTCCATCCAGTCTGCCCAAGAAGATGAATTCATATGTGCTACTTTTTTTATTTGTACTGTCCTCTTCAGTGCACAGCCCGTATAAGTCTGGCCAGCACTATCCCCGCCTCCCAACCACCAACCCCGCCTCCCTCCACCAGCTCTAGCACAGACTGTATAAGTCTGCCCAGCACTATCCTCACCTCCCAACTACCAGTCCTGCCTCCCAGCACCAGCTCTGGCACAGACCATATAAGTCTGCCCAGCAATATCCTCGCCTCCCAACTACCAGTCCCACCTCCCACCACCAGCTCTGGCACAGACCATATAAGTCTGCCCAGCACTATCCCCACCTCCCAACTACCAGTCCCGCCTCCCACCACCAGCTCTGCAACAGACCGTATAAGTCTGCCCAACACTATCCCTGCCTCCCACCACCAGCTCTGGCACAGACCATATAAGTCTGCCCAGCACTATCCCCGCCTCCCAACCACCAGCCCTGGCACAGACCGTATAAGTCTGCCCAGCACTAGCCCCGCCTCCCAACCATCTCTGCCACCCATTCAAGGCTAAGCTCCTGAGGATCCCTTCCTTCTGAACAGGATTCCTTTATGTTTATCCCACGCATGTTTGAATTCCGTTACCATTTTCCTTTCCATCACCTCCCACGGGACGGCATTCCAAGCATCCACCACCCTCTCCGTGGAAAAATACTTCCTGACATTTTTCTTAAGTCTGCCCCCCTTCAATCTCATTTCATGCCTTCTCATTCTACCGCCTTCCCATCTCCGGAAAAGGTTCGTTTGCGGATTAATACCTTTCAAATATTTGAACGTCTGTATCATATCACCCCTGTTTCTCCTTTCCTCCAGGGTATACATGTCCAGGTCAGCAAGTCTCTCCTCATACGTCTTGTAACGTAAATCCCATACCATCCTCGTAGCTTTTCTTTGCACCGCTTCAATTCTTTTTACATCCTTAGCAAGGTACGGCCTCCAAAACTGAACACAATACTCCAGGTGGGGACTCACCAACGACTTGTACAGGGGCATCAACACCTCTTTTCTTCTGCTGGTCACGCCTCTCCCTATACAGCCTAGCAACCTTCTAGCTACGGCCACTGCCTTGTCACACTGTGATGGAGAGTTGAGAAAATTAAGTAAAGTCCAAACCCAAGTAGTTGGAGAAAAATTGATGACTATGAGAAAAATTGAAAATTTAGAAAATTCTTTGCGAAATCAAAATCTAAGAATTCTATATTTTCCTTTGAATGACCTAATATCACCGAAAGAGATGTTCCTTAAATTCTTGAGAGAGGAGTTTAAATACTCTGAACAAATGTACCTTCCTGATCATAAAATCTACTATCTGCCAGTAAAACAGGAATCATTACAAGAAGGTAAACAAGGAACCCAAGATCAATCAAAATATCAAGCAGAGGGCTTGGACTTAACTACCTTTCTAGAACAATCCATGGAAGAGGAAAAAAAAGAGATCTACATTAATTGTTTGTCTTCCTCCAAGATAAGGAAGCTTTATTAAAACTTTATTTTCAGAAAAATAAAATAGACTTCTTAGGAAGGAGAATTCTTATTTTTCCTGATGTATCCAAGTGGACACAAATGCGTAGAAAGAAGTTTTTGGAATTAAGACAAGATGTGACTTCATTGCAAGCCAGATTTCAATTGCGGTTTCCATGCAAATGTTTGGTATTAAGCAAGGATAAGAAATATATCTTTTATGAGGTTGATCAACTTTCTGACTTTATAAAGGCCAGGAGGGAATCTGGACAACCCTTATAGTTAATGGGTCTATGATATAAGAGAAGCCATAAATTTTTGTTCTACTATGTTTGATTTATTACCAACTCCTCTTGGTTATTACTTAGGATATCTTGGAACCAAATTTGTGGACTAATTAGAGCCAGGAGTTAAACTGATTTATATGTTTAAAATATTACCTATTGAATATTGAGCTCAAAGTGGGTGGGCACAAAATTTTCTCTGCTCCGCCCTACCTCCACCTCAAAATATAAATACTTTAGCTAATGAGGATCCTCAAGCTCAGTCAGCTGAAGACTTTCTCTGAAGGTGGCCAGAACTCTCTTTTACCAAGCTTGGCAGGCAGCAGCAATGACCCTAAGCCACTGATGCCAGCACCCCACACATGTTTAGCTGTCGATGGCTCAAGGATGCTGTTGCCAGAGCTTGGTAGAAGGGAGTTCTGGCCGCCTTTGGAGGAGGTCCTTAGCTGGGGATGCCTGGTAATCCTCACCAGCTATACAGCAAGGGTTAGGACTGGTGTTAGATCTGCTTGGGCCCAGGTCAGAAAATAAAGGAGGGCTCCCCTCCCTGATTCCCTCTCCTCTTTGCCTCCCCTCCAATTTCCCACCTGCCATTACTATCACACCAACAGACCCTCATCAAATACAGAACAAGGGATCACAAATTAGAAATAAAAATATTTAGACAAAAATTGAAAGGGAACCCCAAGAAGTTAAACATAGCATTACTGCAACACTGGAGACATAAAACAGAGATGAATTTCCTTTTCTACAGAACACAATACAAAGACATTTGCTATGCACATTTCCAAAAGCTAACATATTCTATTTAATACATTCAAAATAAAATGCTTTGTTTCTACCTTTGTTGTCTGGACATTTTATTTTTCCATTTTGCTGGTTCCAATTTCTCTTTTCTGCTTGCCTCTCTGTCGTCTGCTAATTCTTCTTCAAGCGGCTGCAGTCCATTTGTCTTTTCCCCTCTCTCCTGTTTGTTCCCTCACTATTCCTGCCTCTGACATATTGATCATTCCTTTTTAGCTCTTTTCTGCCTCTTTCTCATCCTTCTTCGTCTCCTTTTTACTTTTCAAATACCTATCAAATTTCCATCTTCTTCTTTCACCCACTAGCTTTCCCATTCCCCATCTTACTCCTCCCCATCCCTACTTTCTCTTTTATCTTTAATATACTCCCCATTGCCATATTTCTACCCTCTGTAATCACTATCTCTCATTCATTTCCTTGCACCCCCCTCCCCCTCTTGGCCTCTCCCACAGGGTTCCACCATTCCCATTGTCTTCCTCCCTCCACCCTTCTAACCAGCATCTGATCCCCTCCCCACCCCACCCTGGTAGCCTTATATTTTCCTGCCCCTTCTCTCTTCATTCCTGTCCTCTCCCCCATGGCCCAGCATTTCCCCCTCTCACCACCTACTGTGTACCTCTCCCTCCCTCTCATCCACCCCCATGTCTATCTCCCCCTCTCATTCCCACTGTCCACCATCTCTCTCTCTCTCTCTCCCTCTCCTTTTTGTTCTGGTTCCAACATCTCTCTCCCCTTCCCATACAGCATCTCTACCTTCCTCCCCTCTACCATCATGTCCAACATTTCTTTCTCCCTCTCCCTTGTGTTCTGGTCCAACATCTCTCTCCCCTTCCCATGCAGCATCTCTCCCTTCCTCCCCCTACCATCATGTCTAAAATTTCTCCCTTCCCTCCACCTCTATGCCCACCATTTCTCCCTCCTCTCCACTCTTATGTTCAACATTTCTCTCCCTCTCACCACCTATCCCCTCTCTTTGCAGCATGTCTCCCTCCCCTCCACCCCAAAAGGCAGGCAGAGCTCCGGAGTCTCAATGCATGGATGAGACGATGGTGCAGGGAGGAGGGTTTTAGATTTGATAGGAACTGGGCAACATTCTGGGGAAGAGGGAGCCTATTACGAAACGGTGGGCTCCATCTTAACCAGGGTGGGACCAGGCTGCTGGCACCGGCATTCAAAAAAGAGATAGAGCAGCTTTTAAACTAGATATGGGGGAAAGACCGACAGTCGCACAACAGCACATGGTTCGGGATAAGGTATCTTGCAAGGATACCTCACAAACAGGGAAGATAGGGTTTCTGGATAGTGAGGTTACACAAGAGACCATGGTAGGCCAGGTGCCCTTAAATACAACTAAAGATCAGACAAAAGATGGCAAATCAATAGTGTCAAGCACTAAGCATCATGCAAATAGAAACAACAAACATACTCTGAAATGTCTATATGCAAATGCTAGGAGTCTAAGAAATAAGATGGGAGAGTTGGAATATATTGCACTAAATGAAAAATTGGACATAATAGGCATTACTGAGACCTGGTGAAAGGAGGATAACCAGTGGGACACTGTCATACCGGGGGGGTATATCGTAGTGATAGGCTAGACCGGACTGGTGGAGGGGTTGCACTGTATATTAACAAGAGCCTTGACTCAGATAGATTACAAATTCAGCAGGACACAAATCACAACTTTGAATCATTGTGGGTTGAAATTCCATGTATAAAAGGGAAAAGGACGGTGATAGGAGTGTACTACCGTCCGCCTTGCCAGGATGAGCAGGTAGACGCAGAAATGATAAAAGAAATCAGAGACGCAAACAAAATGGGCAATGTGAGAATAATGGGTGACTTCAATTACCCAAATATAGACTAGGTAAATGTAACATCGGGACACGCTAGAGAGGTACAATTCCTTGATGAAATCAAGAACAGTTTTATGGAGCAGCTGGTGCAGGAGCCGACAAGAGAAGGAAAAATTCTAGACTTGGTCCTTAGTGGAGTGCATGATCTGGTGAGGGACGTTATGGTACTGGGGCCGCTTGATAACAGTGATCATAATATGATCAGTTTTGATATCAACCTTGAAGTAATTATACATAGGAAGTCAAATACATTAGCTTTTAACTTTAAAAAAGGAGACTATGATAGAATTAGAAGAACAGTAAAAAAAAAAAACTTAGGGGGGCAACTGAGAGGGTAAAAACTGCACAATAGGCATGGATACTGTTCAAAAGTACCATCCTAGAGGCCCAGGCCAAACATATTCCGCAAATTACAAAAGAAAGACGGAAGTCCAAAAGACAGCCAGCATGGTTGAAAAGTAAGGTGAAGGAAGCTATTAGAGCTAAAAGAAACGCCTTCAGAAAATGGAAGAAGGAACCGACTGAAAATAACAAGAAGCAACATAAGAAGTGTCAAAACAAATGCAAGGCGCAGATAAAGAAGGCCAAGAGGGATTGCGAAAAAAAGATAGCATTAGAGGCAAAAAAAACATAGTAAAAATGTTTTCGGTATATTAAAAGAAGGAAGCCGGCTAGAGAATCGGTTGGGCAGCTGGACGACCGAGGGGTAAAAGGGGTGATCAAGGATCACAAAGACGTCGGGGAAAGATTGAATGAATTCTTTGCTTCGGTCTTCACCGAGGAAGATTTGGGTGGGATACCGGTGTCAGAAATGGTATTTCAAGCGGACAAGTCAGAGAAACTTACTGAATTCAAAGTAAACCTGGAGTACGTAATGGGGCAGTTCAGCAAACTGAAGAGTAGCAAATCTCCTGAACCGGATGGTATACATCCTAGAGTACTGATAGAACTGAAAAATGAGCTTGCGGAGCTTCTGTTAGTGATATGCAATTTATCCTTAAAATCGAGCGTGATACTGGAAGATTGGAGGGTGGCCAATGTAATGCCGATTTTTAAAAAAGGTTCCAGCGGAGATCTGGGAAATTATAGACCGGTGAGTCTGACGTCGGTGCCAGGGAAAATGGTAGAGGCTATTATTAAAAACAAAATTATAGAGCACATCCAAGGACATGGATTACTGAGACCAAGTCAGCACGGCTTTAATGTGGGGAAATTTTGCCTGACCAATTTACTTCAATTCTTTGAAGGAGTAAACAAACATGTGGACAAAGGGGTGCCAGTTGTTATTGTGTATCTGGATTTTCAAAAGGTGTTTGATAAGGTACCTCATGAAAGGATACAGAGGAAATTGGAGGGTCATGGGATAGAAGGGAATGTCTTAAAAACTGGTTGAAGGATAGGAAACAAAGAGTGGGGTTAAATGGGCAGTATTCACAATGGAGAAGGGTAATTAGTGGGGTTCCTCAGGGGTCAGTGCTAGGACCGCTGCTTTTTAATATATTTATAAATGATTTAGAGATGGGAGTAGCCAGCGAGGTAATTACATTTGTTGATGTCACAAAGTTATTCAAAGTTGTTAACTCGCGACAGGATTGTGAAAAATTACAGAAGGACCTTACAAGACTGGGATAATGGGTGGCTAAATGGCAGATGACGTTTAATGTGAGCAAGTGGAAGGTGATGCATGTAGGGAGAAAGAACCCGAATTATAGCTACGTCGTGCAAGGTTCCAAGTTAGGAGTTACGGACCAAGAAAGGGATCTGGGTATCATCGTTGATAATACACTGAAACTTTCTGCTCAGTGTGCAGCTGCGGCTAGGAAAGCGAATAGAATGTTGGGTATTATTAGGAAAGATATGGAGAATAGATGTGAGGATGTTATAATGCCATTGTATCACTCCATGGTGCAACCGCACCTCGAATATTGTGTTCAATTCTGGTTGCCGCATGTCAAAAAATATATAGTGGAATTAGAAAAGGTACAGAGAAGGGCGGCGAAAATGATAAAGGGAATGGGTTGACTTCCCTATGAGGAAAGGCTAAAGCGGCTAGGGCTCTTCAGCTTGGAGAAAAGGCGGCTGAGAAGAGATATGATAGAGGTCTATAAAATAATGAGTGGAGTTGAACAGGTAGATGTGAAGCATCTGTTTATGCTTTCCAAAAATACTAGGACTAGGGGGCATGCAATGAAGCTAGAATGTAGTAAATTTAAAACAAATCAGAGAAATGTTTTCTTCACTCAACGAGTAATTAAACTCCGGAATTCGTTGCCAGAGAATGTGGTAAAGTCGGTTAGCTTAGCAGAGTTTTAAAAATGTTTGGACGGCTTCCTAAAGGAAAAGTCCATAGACCATTATTAAATGGACTTGGGGAAAATCCTCTATTTCTGGGATAAGCAGTATAGAATGTTTTGTACTTTTTTGGGATCTTGCCAGGTATTTGTGACTTGGAATGACCACTGTTGGAAACAGGATGTTGGGCTTGATGGACCTTTGGTCTTTCCCAGTATGGCAATACTTATGTACTTACGTAAGGCGTAAGAGAGGAAACATGTATGTAGTCTAGCCAAAGAAGGCAAAATGGCTTGTAAATGTTGCAAGTAATGCATTAGAAAGAGAGAAGTATATTGTTCACCAACTTTGTAATCATGTATGGAATACACAGTCATACTTGATTATTGCTAATAAAAAGCCAGAGCTTAGAAGGGAAGTCAGAAGTCAGTCAAGCAAGGCTGCTGGATTTTTCAGCTGTGACACTGACCTCCTCAAGCCTTAGATAACTTGCAAGTATATTTGGTGGTGTTGTGTCTTATTCCCTTGTATAGACCTCGGATTCCAAGACACAAGAGCTAATACGAGCTTTTGACAAGTGAGGTCAAACTGTAGCAATATTGCTTGGTGACCTCTACTACTACTGCTACTTATCATTTCCTAGCGCTACTAGACATACACAGTGCTGTACACAGAACATATAAGAGACAGTCCCTGCTCAACAGAGCTTACAATCTAATCAAGACAGACAAACAGGACAAATAAGGGATAAGGGAACTACTTAAGGTGGGAATTATAAAACAGACATGGTACTGAACAAGTGCATAAGAGTTAGGAGTTAAAAGCAGCCTCAAAAAGGTGGGATTTTAGCCTAGATTTGAAGATGGCCAGAGCTGGAGCTTGACAAAGTACCACGAGTCTACTGCTAGGGGTCATAGTACCATTTTGAACCTGGGACTTGAACAGAGCAAGAACAGAGGGGGATTACTCCTGCCCTGAGGGGTTCTATCATTGAGTGTGGAGAAGAGGATGGGTCATGGGGTGGAGAAACAGTTGGATCTTGTGCTTGAGGGTCTTATATTAAGGAGTCTTATATGGAGGAACCTCAGATCCCTGAGTAGGATAATATGGGAAAGGCCTTTAGATTTTAGAGGGTCCTATATGGGGGGAGGGTTGTCAGCTTAGGGAAAAAGGACATTTGGGGAAACCATATTGTAGGGAGTCCCTTGCCATGAAGTCCGTAGACATGCACTTTGCTATGGAGCAGCACCTACGCTACCTGACTGCCTTTTAAGGTGGCATTAAGTGCAGTCATGACAGCTAATGCATTGTACCATCCAGTGGTGTGCTGGAGCCGGCTCGCCTCAGCTCGCAAAAGCCGGTTGTTAAATTTTTTACCATCTTGCGAGCCAGTTGTTCTTTAGGGCGAGCCGGCTCTCCTCCCTCCCTCCTCCGAGCTACAGGGTCCCAGGCTCCGAGTCCAGTGTACATACCTGAAGAAGGCAACCACCCTGGTTGTCCAGTGGATTCTTCAGGGCAGGCAGGAAAGATCCCCAGTCTTGCCTGTCCGCTGCCGGCGCTGACCCTCCCCTGCTGCCGGATCGCTCTTTAAAAATGGCCGCCAAGACTTCTGCTGAAGTCTTGGAGGCCGCCCTTGTAAGTCTCAGTGGCCATTTTGAAGAGCGATGCAGTAGTGCCACGGGAGAGTCAGCGCCGGCAGCGGGCAGGAAAGACTGGGGATCTTTCCTGCCTGCCCCAAAGAATCCACTGGACAACCAGGTTGCCTTCTTCAGGTATGTACTGGACTCAGAGAGTGGGACCCTGTAGCTCGCGCGGGGCGGGGGAGGAGAAGAGCAGAGCCGACTTGCCTTGCACCACAGGGGAGTGGAGGAGGAGAAGAGTAGAGCCAGCAGTCTTCCTGGAGAGAGTAATGCATTGCCCCCTCCCAGGCTCTCTCCCCGGCTATAGC
The DNA here is from genome assembly GCF_901765095.1 of Microcaecilia unicolor. Lineage (NCBI taxonomy): Eukaryota > Metazoa > Chordata > Amphibia > Gymnophiona > Siphonopidae > Microcaecilia > Microcaecilia unicolor. The sequence continues at coordinate 607,816,232 of NC_044032.1, read as the reverse complement.
AGCTCTGCAATTTGGGGGAGGGGGGGGTGGACCGGGGAGAGAGCCAGTTGTGGGGGGGGGGGGCATGCGCGCAGAGGTGGACCGGGGAGAGAGCCTGTTGGGGGGGGGGGGGGGGGCATGCAGAGGTGGACCAGGGAGAGAGCCTGTTGTGGGGAGGGCGCAGAGGTGGACCGGGAAGAGAGCCTGTTGTGGGGGGGGGGGGGGGGGGGGGCATGCAGAGGTGGACCAGGGAGAGAGCCTGTTGTGGGGAGGGCGCGCGCAGAGGTGGACCGGGGAGAGAGCCTGTTGTGGGGGGGGGCACGTGCAGAGGTGGTCTGGGGAGAGAGCCTGTTGTGGGGGGGGGGCACGCAGAGGTGGACCGGGGAGAGAGTCTGTTGTTAAAAATTTACCAGCACACCACTGTCCCATGCTGTCAGTGCCAATCATGCCCAATCTCCACCCATTTCCAGATCCTGCACAATTTGCACTAAGCACCTAGTGAATGATTTTTACATACTGGATGGTTTTAGCATTCAGTAGCTGTTGGTGCAAATCTGTTCTGCCACTGTACACTGCCATTTGTGCTAACTCTTTAGAGTGATTTAGTTAATACCCCCTTTATTTTTTTGGTACTCTAATGAGCTCAGGGAGAGCCACAAAATATCTTCCCATGTAGGGCCACAAGACTGCTGACAAGTGTAGGCTAATGACATTCATCCCCACCAGCCCAGCTTCATGGGGGGGGGAGGGGTATCCTCAAGGTTGTGAGCATTTCCAAATGCATTTCCTTTTTTCTATTGTGAAGTGCCTTGTCCTTCAAGCATGCGGCTCTTCCCCCCCCCCCCCCCCCCCATCCACTTTCCCCTTATATCCTGAGCCTGGGTAGAGAGGCAGAGTAGCAGGGGAAAGAAACCCCCAAAGACAATAGGGGCCATCCCAGAGATCTCCATGGACTGTCATTGGCCCCAAGGCCTTGCAATGAAGAACACTGAGCAAGCACATTCACATTAGTGCACACTACATACGAACAAAAGAATAGCCATACTGGGTCAGACCAATGGCCATCTAGCCCAGTACCCTACTTCCAACAGTAGCAAATCCAGGTCACAAGTATCTGGCAGAAACCCAAATAGTAGCAACATTCCATGTTACCAATCCCAGGGCAAACAGTGGCTTCCCCGTGTCCATCTCAATAACAGACTATGGACTTTTCCTCCAGGAACTTGCCCAAATCATTTTTAAACTCAGATATGCTAACTGCTGTTACCACATCCTCTGGCAACAAAAAATATTTCTTCCTATTTATTTTAAAAAGCATTTCCATGCGATTTCATTAAGTGTCTCCTTAGTCTTTGTACTTTTTGAAAAAGTGAAAAACCGATTCACTTTTACCCATTCTACACCACTCAGGATTTTCTAGACCTCAATCATATCCCCCTTCAGCCATCTCTTTTCCAAGCTGAAGAGCCCTAACCTCTTCAGACTTTTCCCATATGAGAGGTGTTCCATCCCCATTATCATTTTGGTTGCTCTTCTTTGAATCTTTTCTAATTCCGCTATATCATTTTTGAGATACAGCAACCGGAATTGAACGCAACACTCAAGGTGAGGTCGTGCCATGGGGCAATACAGGGGCATTTCAATATTTTTGGTCTTAGTTACCATCCCTTTCCTAGTAATTCCTAGTAACCTGTTTGCTTTTTTGGCTGCCATTTCACACTGGGCAGAAGATTTCAGTGTATTGTCTACAATGACACCTAGATCTTTTTCTTGGGTGCTGACTCCTGTGGTGGACCCTAGCATCAGGTAACTATGACTCGGACTATTCTTCCCATTGTGCATCACTTTGCATTTGTCCACATTAAGTTTCATCTGCCATTTGGATGCCCAGTCTTCCAGTTTCCTAAGGTCTTTCTGCAATTTTTCATAGTCCACATGTGCTTTGACGCTAACTTAATAATGGAAAGGAAAGGTTCTGAATGGTGATTTCATCTGTGAAGTGCTTCAACTGTTTTCATTAACATTTAGGCAGTATATAAAAGCTTGTATAAATAAAATAAACAAATCTACTAAATATCATTTTCAATATAACTACAGCTGGACAGTAACTGTGTAATAGGACATGGCTGCAAACCAGGCACTTCTCAGTTAATGCCTGTTTAATTTAATTAAATTCAGTCTGAAAGCCCAGACTTAAGAAATCCTCAAGCAAATCAGGTTTTTTATGAACCAGAGAACTCAGAATAATTAAAGGCATTTATCTTTTGTTCTCAATGTGCTCATTTTTCCTTGTCCTCACATGTAATAAGAAAAAAAAGACTACGCAGGAAAAATAGAAAGGAAAGACTATGCAGGAAAAATAGAAAGGTTATTTTCCCTCAGGTTTATGCACACTCCTCCTGTAAACAGAAAATTTTGGCACAGAGAAGCATATTATGCAAATAAAGAGAGAATGCAGGTCTGAAAAATGTTCTATTTTAATTATCAAATACCACAGAATTTTGAGTTTGACATTTAACAAGCCAATGAATGGATAAATTTAACCCTCTAACTGTACAATTACTCATTGGGCTTATCCAAATAAATGTGTCTTTAAATATGTCTGATTATAGATTACTTTATCCAGGTAGCCTTAGGACAGCCTTTTCACCAATTAGATTAATTTGCCTAAATTTATCTGGCCAGTACTGAATAACAGTACTGAGTACTGACCAAATGATGTTGATCATGCCCTATCTGAATAAGAACTGCCATAGGTCATTAAGGGGCCCTTTTACTAAGCCTCATAAGAATCTAAGCATGCCCAACACTCGCCAAAATGGAATTACCACCCAGCTACCACATGGCTCTTGTGCATCTGAAAAATAATTTTTACGCATGTATCGGATGTGCGCCAAGTGGCATTTGACACATGTAGGTCATTACTGCCCGGTTACCATGTGAGACTTTACCACTAGGACAATGGCTGGCTGTAAGGTCTCAGACCCAAAATGGACGCGCGACAATTTTCATTGTGCTGCATGTCCATTTTCAGCAAAAAATTTTTAAAAAGCATTTTTTTACAGGTGCACTGAAAAATGATTATGCGCGTGTCCAAAACATGCGTCTACACTGTCGGAGAGGAGAGAAGCAAAATAAAGGCTGCCTGCTTGTGCTTCCTACCTCCCCCCCCCCCCCCCCCCCTTTGAATTTTTAAAAAAATTTTCCCTGGCGATCCAATGGACCACAACCCCCCCCCCCCCCCCCCATGTTCCATTTTTGCTTATACCCTACGCTGTCTATTAAAATGTTTTCTTACGTATTGTGTTGACATTGTAAGTAGTACTGTAAGTAGTACTGTTTGTGTTGGATAAAGATCCGCAAATGAAATGCTAATGACTCATGGGAAGGAGAGAATGAATGGAGAGTTCAGAGATAACCTGTGAGATAGGGAGCTGCATTAATAAGCTGGGCTGGATCAAGCCGTATTCAAGTGTAAGGAAGACAGAATCAGTTGCAGAAAATATTCTGCTCGGTACATTGTGAAGCTGTATTTCCGAGGGCAGGAGTCACTGGTTTTTCTCCTAATGGGAGTTTTTTTTCCAATTGACATAAGAGACCTGGCCTCTGAAAGATTTTGATAGCAAACATAGGACCAGTGGTAATAACTACTTTCAGCAAACAGCTTGAGTGCATGTATGAAGATATTGTGCGAATGTGTTCTGACTAGAACAGTCAAGCTGGGAAGTCTTGAGGTCCTCTTAATAAAATTAAGAATTAAGAATTGTGATCAACAATCAGCTGTGGATGTTTGGAGCAGAATATTTTGAATACCACGTGGTAAACATTACAAGGATTAGAGTGGAGGAGTGGCCTAATGGTTAGGGTGGTGGACTTTGGTCCTGGGAAACTGTGGAACTGAGTTTAATTCCCACTTCAAGCACAGGCAGCTCCTTGTGACTCTGGGCAAGTCACTTAACCCTCCATTGCCCCATGTAAGCCACATTGAGCCTGCCATGAGTGGGAAAGCACAGGGTACAAATGTAACAATAAAAAAATAGAAAACCAGTGATCCCTATTTAGAGCATTTAGTAGTATACTATGCCATATTTTGTATTGTTAGTTGAATATTTTTACTGCTGTAATTGTCTATTGCTTATGTTTGATTTATTCTTACTGTACACCGCCTTGAGGGCTTCTTTTACAAAGCCGCACTAGTGATTCCTGGCAGAAAATGAGAGGAAGCCCATTGGAATCGGTAGTGCGGCTTTGTAAAAACCTGAGTGAATTCCTTCAAAAAGGTGGTAAATAAATCATCTGCCCTCCCCCCCAAAAAGTAGTTGCTTCCAGACTATCTGGCATTGCATGTAACATGGTGCCTTTGCAGTAACTATTTGCCCTGTGCAGTAAATTCAGGGAAGCTAGTGGCCACACCTCCTGCATTTACCACACAGACTTGCTGCACTTTTGCGTTAAACTTACAGTAAGGGCAAAATTTACTGCACCTTAGTAAAAGGGCCCCTTAGTTACTTTAAAGAATATCCCCTAAGATAACATAAGAACGTAAGCATTGCCACACTGGGACAGACCAAAGGTACGTCCATCAAGCCCAATATCCTATTTTCACCAGTGGCCAATCCAGGTCATATGTACCTGGGAATGGGTATTACTAAAGTGATAGAATTTTCCAGAGCCCTGGGAGGAGGGAGGGAGGTCCCTGCCAGAAAGCTGGAGTGGTAGGATGTCCCTTGGTAGGAGGAAGCCCAGCCCATGGGGAGTTGTTTTGAAGTAAAATGCAGAGAAATAGTGCTCCCGTGCTGGAATGATGGGGGAGGAGTTTGGGAGGATATAAAGCTACTACTACTACTACTTATCATTTCTATAGCGCTACTAGAGTTATTCCCTTTAGCACAGCCTGTGGGGATTATAACTCGCTATAGGATAGGCACAGACAGGAAACGCTGTAAATACCTATAACTATAACATTAAGATTCCTGTAAATATAATTCAGGGAAGAAGTGGAAAACAGTTGCCGTGTTTGCCTGTTGCAAGAGTTCAACTAAGGGTTTTGCACTTGTTGAGACATTTTAAGTACTGCCTGGTTTGTGGAAGAGAGAGAGCTGAAGGAACTGATCAGCTCCAGAGGGTAAAGCAGAGCCTCTAAAACCCCCAGATCGCTGTTCCGGACCATTGGTCCACTCCCAAGCTCCACTGCATGTGTGTGCTGGAACTGAGAGAAGATTGGCCCTGAATGTGAACCTGAACTGAAGACCTGTTTTGTGGCTCGGTGCCAGAGCTAGTGCTTGGGTGAGACACAGATTACAAGTACAACAGATTTTATGCTGCTCTTAGAAATAAGACGTGGATTATCCCAAGTCCATCTTACTAATGGCTTATGGACTTTTCTTTCAGGAAATTATACAAACCTTTTTAAAACCCTGCAAAGCTAGAAGCTTCTACCAACTTTTCAGACAATGAATTCCAGAGTTTAATTACACGTTGACTGAAGGAATATTTTCTCCACTTTGTTTTAAAATTATTACTTAGTAGTTTGTGCCCCCTAGTTCTAGTATTCTTGGAAAGAGTAAACAAGCAATTCATGTCTTCCCATTCCACTCCACTCAATATTTTATAGACCTCTATCATATCTCCCCTCAGCTGTATCTTCTCTAAGCTGAAGAACCCCAGTCGCTTTTGCCTTTCCTCAAACAGAAGTCATCCTATCCCCTTTATCATTTTTGCGACAATTCTCTATACCTTTTCTAATTCTGCTATATCTTTTTTGAGATGCAGTGACCAGAATTGCACTCAGTATTCGAGGTGAGGTAGCAACATGGAGCGACAGAAAGGCATTATAACATTCTCATTTTTGTTTTCCTTTCCATTCCTAATAATTCCTCACATTCTATTTGCTTTCTTAGCCGCTGTTGCACATTAAGCAGAGGGTTTCAGTGTATCATCAACGATGGCACAAGATCCTTTTCCTAGGTGATGACTTCTAATGTGGAACCTTGCATCACATAGCTATAGTTTAAGTTCCTCTTTCACAAATGCATCACTTTGCAGTTGCTCACATTAAAAGTCACCTGCCATTTGGATGCCCATTCTCCCAGTGTTGTAATATCCTCTTGCAATTTTTCACAATCCTCTTGCGATTTAACAACTTTGAATAACTTTGTGTCATCAGCAAATTTAATTACCTCACTAGTTATTCCCATCTCTAGATCATTTATAAATATGTTAAAAAGCATCAGTCCCAGCACAGACCCCTGTGGTTTCCCATTATCTACCCTTCTCCATTGAGAATACTGACCTTTTAACCCTGATCTATGTTTTCTACCTTTTAACCAGGTTTTAATCCACAGTAGGGCTCATTTTCAAAGCTCTTAGACTTATAAAGTTCCGTAGGTAACCTACGGAACTTTATAAGTCTAAGTGCTTTGAAAATACATCTAAAAAGGACATTACCTCCTATCCCATGACTCTCTAATTTCCTCAGTAGTCCTTCATGAGGTATTTTGTCAAATGCCTTTTGAAAATTCAGACACACAATATTGACAGGCTCCCTACACTGGCTCCCACTAAAAGAACAAATTGCGTTCAAAGTTTGCACCCTGGTCCACAAAATCATTCATGGGGAAGCCCCGGCCTATATGTCAGACCTTATAGACGTGCCTACCAGGAACGCAAAAAGATCAGCACACACATTCCTCAATCTCCACTACCCTAATTGCAAAGGGCTAAAATATAAATCCACATACGCGACCAGTTTCTCATACATTTGCATGCAGCTATGGAGCGCACTACCAAAGGCCATAAAAACAATACAAGACCTAACCAGCTTCCGAAGGCTACTGAAAAGAGATCTGTTCAAGAAGGCATACCATAAACATCCATCTTAAATACTAAATAATAAGACTTTACTTGACCTAGACATAACTGAAATCTTTCACTGAACTGGTTAACCTTTTTGCCATTAATGAACAAGCACTACCACTTTAATCTTTATGTAGAATAGGATCTCTCCATAGTCGATGACCTAATGTATGCTACAATCCAATTTATTACTCAGGAACCCTTGTGCATTACCATAATATATTCTTCCTTACCATGTATACATGCACATGATATATATTTACACCATGATCTGTTCCATGTATGCTATGTTCCATGCATGTTACCATATATGTATGCACCTTAACGCAATACCATTTGTAATTCTGTTACCCAGAAATGGCAACCACCATTATGGCAAATGTAAGCCACATTGAGCCTGCAAATTGGTGGGAAAATGTGGGATACAAATGCTACAAATAAATAAAATAAATAAAATGTTTGCTAACCCTTTGAAAGTAATGTAGTTGATTGTTGAGGCAACATTTCCCTTCACTAAATCCATGTTGGCTTTGTCTCAATAATCCATGCTTATGTATATGCTCTTTAATTATGATTTAATGTCTGGGGGGGGGGTCTTCTCCCTCCGTTATGTTTGCTGGTCCTTTGACTGGGGCCAGGCCTGTCAGCACTGGATATGATATGATATGCTAAGATGTTATGCTGTGATTGGTATTATACTGTTTGTATATATTTTTTTCTTTTTGCCATGTCCTTTTCTTATTCTTTCCTATTTTACCTGGAGTTCTTTTTATTTTATGTATATATAATTTTGTATTGTAAACTGCTCAGAAGGTTATTCATGAGTGGTGTATTACATTTTAAATAAAACTTGAAACAAACTATTTTTGTTCTTCATAATAATCTCTACAGTCTTGCCCGGCACCAACGTCAGGCTTGCCAGTGTATAATTTCCTGAATCACCTCTGGGGCCCTTTTAAAAAAATGGTGTTACATTGGCCACCCTCCAATCTTCCGGGTCATGCTGGATTTTTAAGAGAAATTACATGTTACTAACAATAGCTCTGCAAGTTCATTTTTCTATTCTGTCAGTACTCTGGGATGTATGTGTACTTTTTGAAAGAGCAAGCAACTGATTATTTTATAGACTTACCCCCAAATTCTCTAATTGGCATCCAAAAATGCATGTAGACATCTGTGCACACTGCTGATTAGTGCGCACAAATTGATTGGTTAACATGCCAATCAGCGCCGATAATTGACCACTAAGGCAATTATCAGCATTAATTGGACTTTACACACACACATATCCCTCTATGCATATTCCATAAGGCTATGCGCTAGTTTTCCAAGACACACAATGAGGGGACGGCTCTAAAATGTATCACGCCTAACTATGCAAAAACTGGCTGCAGATATGTAGGCCTGCTCAGAGGAGGCCTAACTGTTGGCACATACATTGTTCAGCACTAAGCACAATTCTGTACAACGTGTTTTTCAGCATTGTTTACACCAAACTTTCAAAGATGTTTAGATCAGCTTCAAATGTGTAGAAGAACTTAGGTGTGTTGGAGGGTTTAGGGTGCTGCTCAAAATTCTGATTATTGGTCCATAGTATAAACAGGTGTCGCAACCCATTCTCTGTGTGGATAACAGTGGCATAGCCAGACTGCCAATTTTGGGTGGGCCTGAACCCAAAGTGGATGGGCACAACATTTTCTCTCTACCCCCCCCCCCCCCCCCCCCCCCAGCAAAATGTAGTCACACTCAGATGCATTTGTCACACAGGGTAAAGTGCTGCTTTTCAGTGCATCAGATTTCAGACAATTTATTTAATAGCCTTAACACCCTTTTCAGTGAGCTTTCAGAGGCCAAAACCTCCTGCCTCAGGTCAGTATAATGCTGTTACGGTATCCTCTCCTGACCTAAGGAAGGAAGTATTGGTCTCTGAAACTTTATTAACACCATATTACTTTATCCTAAATTAAAAATAAAATTATTTTCTTTACCTTTGTTGTATGGCCATTTACTTTTTCTCATTGTGTTGCTCCCAGTCTCTAGATTCTGCTTTCCTTCGTTTTCGCTTGACTCTTCTGCCAGGGTTTCCTGGCCATTTGTCATTTTTCTCTCCTTTTTCTTTGCTTTCTTCAATATTTTTCTGCCTCTCTCTGTGTCCAGATTTAATTCATTCTTACTATCCATTCTTTAATTTCCTTCATCTACTTATGGCTTTTCATCTTTTTCTCACCCTTGTTCTCCCCATGCCCCTTCCTCTTATTCTCCAATCTTTCACTACTCCCCCTTTCCATGCAGCAGCTCTCCTCTTTCTCTCCCCATCCTTCCAGTGTCCCCCCTCTCTCTCCCCATCCTTCCAATAGTCTCCCCTCTTTCTTTCTGCATCCTTCCATCCAGTGTCACCTCTTTCTCCCTACCCTTCCATCCAGCGTCTTCCCTCTTTCTCTCCCCATCCTTCCACCCATCTACCCTCTCTCCTGATCCTTCCATCTAATGTCTCTCTCCCTCCTTCTAACCAGTGTCTCTCTACCCTTTTCTGTTCAGTGTCCCTTCTCTCTCCACATCCTTCCTCTCCCCTTTTTCTCTGCATCCTTTCATCCATCTCCCCTCTTTCTCTGCCATCCTCCCATCTGTTTTCCCTCTTTCTCTCCCCATCCTCCGTTTTCCCTCTTTCTCTGCCATCCTCCCATCTGTTTTCCCTCTTTCTCTCCACATCCTTCCATTTTCCCTCTTTCTCTGCCATCCTCCCATCTGTTTCCCTCTTTCTCTCCCCATCCTTCCATTTTCCCTCTTTCTCTCCCCATCCTTCCATTTTCCCTCTTTCTCCCCATCCTCCCATCTGTTTTCCCTCTTTCTCTCCCCATCCTTCCATTTTCCCTCTTTCTCTCCCCATCCTTCCATTTTCCCTCTTTCTCCCCATCCTGCCATCTGTTTTCCCTCTTTCTCTCCCCATCCTTCCATTTTCCCTCTTTCTCTGCCATCCTCCCATCTGTTTTCCCTCTTTCTCTCCCCATCCTTCCATTTTCCCTCTTTCTCTCCCCATCCTTCCATTTTTCCTCTTTCTCCCCATCCTGCCATCCATTTTCCCTCTCCCATTCAGGCCCACCAGCCCCAGCTCCCATTGTCAGCCACTGCTGCTTTTTCTGATGAGCAGCAGGGCCGGCGCTACAAAAAGAAGAAGCGCTCAGCTGACTGAGCTGAGCGCCAACACGTCGCTAACCCGACGAGAAAAAATGTTTTTAAAAAAACGCGGCACTGCAGGCAGCCTCGAAGCATTGGCTGCTGGCTCTGCAGGCTCCTTCCGTCTCTTACGTCACTGCCCCTGTAGCGAAGCTTCGCTACAGGGGCAGTGATGTAAGAGACGGGAGGAGCCTGCACAGAGCCAGCAGCCAATGCTTCAAGGCTGCCTGCGGTGCCACATTTTTTTAAAAACATTTTTTCTTGTCCTTAGCGACGCGTTGGCGCTCAGCTCAGTCAGCTGAGCGCTTCTTCTTTTTGTAGCGCCGGGTGCCGGCCCTGCTGCTCATCAGGAAAAGCAGCAGTGGCCGGCAATGGGAGCTGACGCTGGGCGGGCCTGGGCTGGAATTCGGTGGGCCTGGGCCCACCCAGGCCCACCCGTAGCTACGCCCCTGGTGGATAACACTCTCATCCTCCCTGTCTCATCAGCTTGTAACCTTGGGGTAATCTTGGACTCCTCCCTCTCCTTCTTTGCACATATTCAACAGACTGCTAAAACCTGTCATTTCTTTCTCTATAATATCAAAAAAATTCATCCTTTCCTTTCTAAGCACACTACCAGAACCCTAATCCACACTCTTATCACCTCTCGTTTAGACTATTGCAACTTGATTCTCACAGGTCTCCCACTAAGCCATCTCTTTCCCGTTCAATCTGTTCAAAATTCTGCTGCATAACTTATATTCCAGCAGTGTGGCTATGCTCATAATAGCCCTCTCCTCAAGTCACTTTATTGGCTCCCTATCTGTTTCCAAATACAGTTCAAACTCCTCTTGACTTACAAGTGCATTCACTCTGCAGCTCCTCAGTGCCTCTTCACTCTTCTCTCTCTCCCTACATTCCTCCCCGGGAACTCAATTCACTGGGTAAATCTCTCTTATCTGCACCCTTCTCCTCCACTGCTAACTCCAGGCTCTGTTCCTTTTATCTTGCTGCACTATATACCTGAAATAGAGCTCCTGAGCCAGTATGTCAAGCTCCATCTCTGGCTGACTGTAAATCCAGGCTAAAAGCCCACCTTTTTGATGCTGCTTTTAACTCCTAACTCTAATTCACTTGTTCAGTACCCATGTTTTATCATTCACACCTTAGTAATTCCCATATCCCTTATTTGTCATGTTTGTGTGTCCTAATTAGATTGTAAGCTTTGTCGAGCAGGGACTGTCTCTTCATGTGCAGTGTACAGCTCTGCATACGTCTTGTAGCTCTATAGAAATGCTAAGTAGTAGTAGTAGTAGTAGTACTACTACTACTACTATTTAGCATTTCTATAGCGCTGCAAGGCGTACACAGCGCTGCACAAACATAGAAGAAAGATAGTCCGTGCTCAAAGAGCTTACAATCTAATAGACAAAAAAAAAGTAAGCAAATCAAATCAATTAATGTGTACAGGAAGGAGGAGAGGAGGGTAGGTGGAGGCGAGTGGTTACGAGTCAAAAGCAATGTTGAATAGGTGGGCTTTCAGTCTAGATTTAAAGGTGGCCAAGGATGGGGCAAGACATAGGGGCTCAGGAAGTTTATTCCAGGCGTAGGGTGCAGCGAGACAGAAGGCGCGAAGTCTGGAGTTGGCAGTAATGGAGAAGGGAACAGATAAGAAGGATTTATCCATGGAGCGGAGTGCACGGGAAGGGGTGTACTTAGCATTTCTATAGCGCTAGTACAGATGCACATGAGCTACAGCTCTATAGCAAATGAGATGCTCTAGTGGTTAAAACAGTTAACCTATCATTCATAGATGGTGGGTTCCAATCCCATCTGAGTTACAGCTGGCCTACTCTCCCCAACACTGTACTAGTGCTTTTAGACTGACAACCAGACCTTGCGGACAGATGTGATCTGGAAAGAGGTGTTTAAAATTGAATATTGGGAATGTGCAACATTTAGTCATCTGAAGGGTCCCTTACATTTTTTGCTAAAGTGACATCATTGAACCTCTCCTTTGCCACATAGAGGAATGTGTTATAGTCTGTTTTATAATCGTCTCTCAGACTTCAAGGGAACCTCATTGTTTAAGTCTATAGACTGAAATCACCTTTCCCCCAGAGATATATATGCACTTCTTCACTCAGAGATGTACATGTTCTTCCCCTAAGGCATCAGTACGGGTACCTGTGAGCTACAACTCTAGAACAAATGAGGTGGCCCAGTGATTAGAACACTTGACCTGCCATTCATGGTTATTGGGTTCAAATCTCTAGGGCAGTAGTTCCCAAACCTGGTCCTGGAGGCACCCCAGCCACTCAAGGTTTTTAGGATACCCACAATGCAATATTCATGAGAGAAATGTGGAGGCAGTATAGGCAAATCTCTCTCATAAATACTCATTGTGGATAGCCTGAAAACTTAACAGGCAGGGGCACCCCCAGGACCAGGCTTGGAAACCACTGCCCTAGGAAATCAGATGTGTCATCCAAGAAGAATATGCCCTCTGAATTTTTTTTTCCAGCTCGGAAATGGCAAACATCATACAGTCTGATGACATCTGAATTCAGCATTGAAATTTGCACTTTCAATTGATAGGGAGTGGTGTTGGTTATTATGAGATTCAGACACTGTGTTGCCACATTGTAGATGTCATTTGGAATTCAGATGTATATATACCTTCAGTGCACCATACAGCCTATTCACTTGCATTCTATCCTTGCTATTCTGTCATACACTCTTCTGGCCTCTACCTGCCCTACCTGTGTCTAAGTTTCTGTTCCCAATCACTTCCTGCCCCTTATCCCACCCACTGCTCCCATCCCTGACCCTCCTATATTAAAGTATGTGTGTGGGTGTCTGAGTACTGTTTGTCTGCAGTATGTCTGTGCTGTGTGGCTGCTGGAGATGGCAGGAGTGCTGTCCATATTGCTGCTGCATTTCACAATCTGCGCCACCACATAGCAAGTTGCGCATTGGCGCTGGTTATGTTTGCTGCGTTCCCATAGAGGACTTTGTAATTGGCCTTGACTTCTGTGACCAACAGACGCAATTTCCAAGGCAAAAAATTGTCTTTCCTTTTGGTGGCCCATAGTAACGCAGTAAATTTTGGCAGATAAAGACCTGCTCAGTCTATCCAGTCTGCCCATCAAGGTAGCCAGAGTTGAATCTGGCACTTTGCACAGGTTCCATTTCTTCATGATTAAATACCAGTATACTTTATCTCCATCTCTCCCTGCCAATTTTGGGACACAGACTGAAGAAGTCTGCCCAGCACCGGTCCTACTTCCCAACTACTGGAGCTGCCATTGAAGCCCTTTAAACATACTTTTAGTTTTTCTTCCTTATGATTTTAAAGTAGAGGCAGGGTTACAGTTCAAGTCCAGGGACTAACAATTTTTGGTCTATTAAGTTGTTGTGAGACCCCCAAGTGAACGCGGGGAGTGGGCCGGTGGAATAACACAGCCAGACAACAGGTATGGATGCAAAATAAGTATTTATTTACAGGATTCCCGAGACTGTAACGCCACAGGTCAGGGTCATAGCATAGGAAAACCTCTGTGGTTCAGAAACTCAGCTATTAAACAGGCCTCTGGTGGCACGTCTACAAGAGTTTGTGGCTGCCGGTGTTGCCATGCCCCAACCACATCCATGAGTTCTCAAGTCTTTGTCAAAGTTCAGGTCTGGCTCTCACCAGACCTCAGCAAGTTAGTCTTAACAAAAACACAAAAAGGTTGTCTTACCTCAGCCAGATCACAGCAGTTAGATTTATTCAGTCAGGGCATACGCTGGGGCCTCTCCTCTTGCTACCCTGGGCCTCTTTAACTTCTGTCTGGCCCTGTCTTTTGAATTTCCCAGTACTGACTCTGCCCCACCTGGCTTACTTCTTCCTGAGGTGGGACCTGCTCTCTTAAAGTGTCCCAGGCTACAAAAAGAGGGACTTTTTCTTAAGGGTGAGGGACAATGTACTATAAACCCCATCACAGTTGTACTGATTAGATCCTGACTGAATGTACTATATCATCTTAAAATAACCTGAAAACTGGAAAACAGATATGAATAGAAAGTGCCTTGTGGAGGATAAAGAAGGACAGATATCAACAAAGCCTATCGTATGTACCAGGAAGTACACTGGACAGACTAGATGGACCTCGGTTATGTTAATAATCCACACAGCTGATTTCTTTATCACTAGCTGTGTTGCAATGTAATGGATTGCAGGTGTTAAAGGGTTAATGGATGTTACACTAAGACTAATATATCAGATCAACATACAAAATTAATCTTCTTCTTCTAAAACCTCAGCATAAATCTACGTCTGGCCTTTTGTCTCTCCGAATGTTTCCGTCACCTAAGCACTTAAAGCAGCCTTTCACAGGCCATAAGGATGAAAGGCAAATTTTAAGGCTGTGCATTTACAATGCCCTTTCAGCAACCTGGAAAGGCTGCCAGAAGTTTTCAGACTCTTAAGAGTTGAAATGGTTTAAAGCCAAACTATGGCATTCAAAACAATGTCCACAACTATAGGCCATGCCAGCTAGCTTGACATGATTGAGTGTTGTTATTAAAGCAATATGTTAATGCAGGTATTTCATGAAGCAAAATATTTACACAGAGGGACTTGTTCATTGCTTTCATGTCAGAAGGAATGCTGCTTTTATCGATTTAAGTGCCATCTTTTAATGGTAGCGAAGGAAATTACAGTACACTTTAAATAAACATATGCTGCTTCCAACTTTTCCATGGAGTGAAAAGGTACTAAGATGATTTGTAACCACCATGACATTATCATTAGTAGCTGGCAGCTGATACTTTTTTTTAAAGGGTAGTAGGGTAAGCAGTGTAGGGAACACTAGCAAAGTTCATTAAGCAGAAATCCCTAATGGTCAAGACCATTACTAGTAGCTAAAACTGAACCCTCGATACTTGATTGCTTAATTTACTCTGTCACCATTGAACTTTAACGCAATACCACTGTATTTCTCAGTCCAGAAATGAACTCTCTGTACCTGACTGCTTAAAGTACTCTGACACTTATGAACTTTAATGCAATATCACTCTGTATTTCTCATTCCAATAATGGCGATCGCCACTACGGCATAATGTAAGCACATTGAACCTGCAAATAGGTGGGAAAATGTGGGATACAAATGCAATAAGTAAGTAAATAAATAAATAAATAATGTTTTAATATAGGGTTCAGAGACCTCAAATCTGACTCCATCTCTAAATAGCACTGGTACTGGGGTAATCAAGAAGTTGTGAAGTTCTAAAAGGAATTGCCACTAAGAGAGACGTTAGGTCTAAGGAAAAGATACCAGCCTTATGACAAACTGGATTTAGATTACAAGTTATACAGTGCAGCGAAGAATAGCCTGATACAGCAAAAGCATTTATACTTTCAGCCTTTCATCATTAAGTGAAGCCCACAGATCATCATTTGGGATGAGGAGTTTATTTGCCAAGATACAAGTCAAATCAGTGATTGACAACAGGCACGTACAATCAATTAATTATAGGAATATAATAATCCAGCTGCAAACAGGTGTTAATTAGTTCCTAATCTTTTATAATTTCTTTTACCAATTAAAGGTTTTACAAGGGAAAGCAATTAGATAATTTGTCATTTCTGCTGGTCACATTGGTTTCCCTTGGAGAGAGAGAGTGCCAACCCTTCTCTCTAGCTTAAACCAGGAAATACTCTGATTTTTATAGGTGCCCTCAGGATATGGATAATATGACAATAGATATACCTGATTGGATCTATGCTAATGTCATGGTTGTCACTGATTGGCTCATGCTAATGAGTAGCTTCTATCTTGCTAACATGGTTTTGTCTTTAGCTCGCTTGACCACAAATCTTAAGCAAGGCCCTGCATCCAGCTACACCTTTCCTTTCTCACACCATGGCTGACCACAATGTCACTCTGTCCTTTGGACCCCCACCTTTGTGTTTCCTGTTGTTCTCCTTAGAGCTCCAACACTGGGAGTTCAAGCAAGAGTCACTCAGGCCTGTAAGTTTTTCCCTCATTTTAGAGCCTGAACCAAAGTCTAGGCAGGGGACCAAGGCTCATAGCTGTAGCATTTTTATACAATAAATAAAGCTCTTTTGACAGTGACTCAGCCCCAAAGGAGGGCATTAGCTGGCACGCGACTCGTTGCCTACATTTTCATGTCCCTTGCTGACATAAATGTATAGAATACTAGCACCTACATGCATAAGTTTTAATGTTTCAATAGTAGTTAATATACTGCATTTTCCAGCGTGTGGATCAACATGGTTTACCATAAAAGCATAACATAAAACATAAAAGAATTCCATTAAAAGACAGGAAAGAGTCTCATTCATCCAACAAGATAAAGACAACTGTGCACCCAAATGAAACCGAGGGCTTATGCCCCACGAGCTGAGTGCTAGTCAGCCATCCCAAAGGCCAGTCTAAAAAATAAGTTTTAAGCCTAGCCTTGAACTTAGAAAGGAGCGTTCATAATGATTACTAGGCGGTACATCATTCCAGAGTTTCGGAGCAAGAACGTGAAAAAAAGCAGAGGAACGTATAACAGGCCTGTTTCAGACCTGGGAGAACTAATCTGTTAGAATCAAGAGACCTAAGACCTAAGTGTACATACACTCGCAAAAATACCATCATGATGCATAAGCGCTTTACTGTAATAGTGCATATAAGTAGCATAACATGTAAATGAAAAGGGTGTATACGTGGTGGTGGGGGGGGGGAAACGGGTGGGACAACTGGGAATAAATATGGATCTGGAGTCTGAATTGGGGTTCAAGAGACATGTGTCTGGATCCAGGTTCCCTCCAGCTTCCAGTGCAGAAACCACACAATACACCAGGAGGATCAGGAATAAACTTAACTTTATAGTAGCATTAATAACAAGTAAACTCTTACTGTGATGATCTTCAGCTTAATAAGTGACGTAAACTCCAGCTATGCTTCTCAAAGGTAATCACAAAAACAGCAAGGTCTGGCGATCAATTATATAAAGTGTAGATTGATGTTTATTTTATTTATTTATTTATTTTATTGCATTTGTATCCCATATTCCCCCACCTATTTTTGTATTTTGGTACAAATTGCCCAAATTTGCTTAAATTATGTGCTAAACAACAAAGTTAGATGATAAAATCTGGGGTTCCTTTTTTTCAAATTTATTTTAAATCACCTTGGGGCTCATTTTCAAAACACTTACAAAGTTACATACTTGTATTTCCAACAGTCTATAGGGCTATTAATATTATCTAACTTTTTCAAAAGTGCAAGGAAATGAAGCCACTTGATATTAATGTGCTTAAACAATAAAGATTAACAGGGAAGCATGTCTCCGACTAGCTAATGCTCTACTTAAAGCCTTGAAGGTGGGTAACACAGAGGTAAATCAAACCAACAGGGCATTACCTAGTAAGCTTGTTATGGCCCTAATAGACACCAGTTAGAAAACAAAATCCAGATTTGGGGGGAGGGGGTGATTTTAAAATGGAATACGTTAAAAGAAGCTAAGAAGAATGAAGTACATAAGCATTGCCACATTGGGACAGGCCGAAGGTCCATCATGCCTAGTATCCTGCTTCCAACAGTGGTCAATCCAGGTCACAAGTACCTGGCAAGATCCCAAAAGAGTGAACAGATTTTATGTTGCTTTTACATATTTATCTTTTTAGTCTATAAATCCTGAAACTGGAAGGAGCTGTATATAATCCAAACCCATTTCTTTTCAAAAATATGCTCTTCAAAGAAACTTCCAGCTGACACAGTGTATACAGGAGTTATGAGATCCTAAACTCCATTCTTTAGATACTGTAGCTGGCTGTATCTGCTATGGAGAATGAATGAGTGCTTGTCTGCTTTTTTTTGTGACAGTAAATCATGAGGGCTATAATACATCCATTGTTGCAAGAGAAAGATGAGGACCACCTTGGTGTTTAACATGCTCTCCATCGGAATGTTTTATTGACAAGCGTTCTTCACAGCCCAAGTCTGTTTTTCATTGTGGTTCACAAAATCATTTTGTCTAACTTTCCTTGAAGTTTTACAATTCATCTCTGTTTAGACGTAGCTGCACTTTCAAGTTTATGCTCCAGGGTTTAACATTTCTGGTAAGATTAAGTTTGTCATCAGTGAAAAGTGAACGTGCTTTGAACTGTATGCAGACATTCAGATTATATCATTCTTAATGTAGATGTCAGAAAAGAAACTGGGACTGCACAGCACTAGGCTTTAAGTTTTGCTATTAGCAGATTTAAGTATTAGAATACTGACTAGGGAAAATTATCTATATACAATGGTGTAAGCCTATAATTTCCCTGTAAAGAGTGCATATAGGAAGTTGACTGTATCAACTTCTTGGGTACCCAAAGAACCATACAGCATTGCTTCTCTGCTGCCAGTAAATGTTTGATCTGTGCATATAAATTGACACAGTCCTCTAAACTTCATTACTAAATTGCTTTACATTTAAGAAAAGTATCAGCACATCACCTACCTCCTTGGGTACTTTTAGTACTCAGAGCATGGCTGAACCCCAAGTGTGGGTGAACAGGCTGAGTCAAGCACAGCTGTGAACCACCCAGGATTCAGGAGATGGAATCTGAATCAGAAGCTGGCCTGGAATCAAGTGTAGAATCAGGAGCCAGCCTGCAGGGCTGGAATAGGGCCTAGAAGCAAACTAGCATGATAGGCCAAAAGAACAGAATCAGGGAGCAGGTCATTAGCGGTAACGGCAGAAAATTACTGGTCAGTATTCAACATCCCATTTTTAGGGAAACTTATAGAACAAACAGTCTGTGATCAACTCAGTGATTGGCTAGAAGAGAAAAACTGGCTAGATCCATGTCAATCTGGATTCAGACCCGGTTATGGAACAGAAACAGTCCTTGTATCCCTACTAGATGATCTTCATAGAAACTGAGACAGGGGATTTGCCTCAGTGTTAGTACTGCTAGATTTCTCAGCTGCTTTTGACACTGGATCACAATAATATGCTAGCATGACTGGCAGAAACAGGTATCAGTGGAACAGTACTTGCCTGGTTCAGATCCTATCAGACAGGCAACAGTCCATTGTGTTCGGTAGCACCTCATCACCACCATGGGCACTGACCTGTGGGTTACCACAAGGATCAATACTGTCATCTATTCTATTTGATATCTACCTCAAGCCACTAGCCAAGCTGATTCAGTCAATGGACATCTAAGCGATGTGACCACATCACACCATTTTTGCATAAACTTCTCTGGCTACCAGTACAATACAGAGACAAACTTAAAACTCTCTGCTTGACTTTCAAGGCCCTTAAAGGAAATGGCCCAGAGTACTTGAAGAACAGGATCTCCCTCTACACACCTTCAAGGTCACTAAGATCCTCCCAAGGAGTGTCATAACCACACTCTCTCCAAAGGACATCACATGATGTGATACCCACAAGTGAGTCTTCTCCAGAGCAGCCCCCATGCTCTGGAATACACTCCCTGAAAGGCTTCGCTTAACGCAAGACTATCTCTACTTCAGGAAGCAGATGAAAGCTTGGCTCTTCAACCAGTCCTTTAATGGTAGTAGTAAATGAAACCGGCTGCACATATTATAGCAGGACATGTTTATCCACTCCTACCCTAGCCAAGATGACGTTCAAGCACCTTTCTGATCTCATTTGCAACTCTCTTTAACTACCGTATTTTTCGGACTATAAGACGCACCGAACCATAAGACGCACCTAGGTTTTAGAGGAGGGAAATAGGAAAAAAAAAATTTCCTTTTTCCCTCCTCTAAAACCTAGGTGCTCCGGTGCGTCTTGTCCGAGTTTTGGATTGCCGTCCCCTACTTACGCGATGCCATGTTCCCTGGTGGTCTAGTGACGTCGGGGCAGGAAAGAGCCGAGAATCTCGGCGGCCATTTTGAATATCGCCGAGACCGTCAGGAAGCAGTCAGGAGCACGGAGAGCAGCGCGATGGGCAGGAAAGAGGGGGCTCTTTCCTGCCCCGACGTCACTAGACCACCAGGGAACATGGCATCGCGTAAGTAGGGGATGGCAATCCAAAACTCGCTACCTTCAGACTATAAGACGCACCCCCCATTTTCCTCCCAAATTTTGGGGGGAAAAAGTGCGTCTTATAGTCCGAAAAATACGGTAATCTCTTTTTTTTTTTTTTTACTCCTGTTACTCTAACTTATCTATCTATATGTTCCATCTTTTCATACACCCTATGCTGTCTATTGAAATGTTTTATTGTGTATTGTGTGTTGGCATTATAACGTAGCATACTATGCCATACTATGTATTGTAGTTTGAATATTTTTACTGCTGTAATTGTCTATTGCTTATGTTTGACTTATTCTTGCTGTACACCGCCTTGAGTGAATTCCTTCAAAAAGGTGGTAAATAAATCCTAATAAATAAATAATAATAAAGGCTGGAACTGGTTGGACTATAGTAGGGTTGCCAACTAGATCCAGATACACCCAACAGGGTTTATCCAGTCCTAGGCTTACCCCATTGCATGCAGGGACTCCTGGTTCTGATTTCCCCATTGGATTCCCATCCGAGCTATTAATAACTATTTACCTTTCAGGAAAATGTTAAAGTCCCATTTTTTTCAAGCAAGTTTACCCTAATGGACCAGCTTAATTCCACCAGATCACCTACGATACTCCTGCTAAGACGTCGACGCTTACTCTGACCCCAATGTTATACTCAATCCCTCATCTTCTTCCCTCCATCCTTTACCATTTCCCTCCCATTCTCCTTCCCTTTCACCTATCATATCCTTGTCTACCTTCCCTATTCTAGTTCATTACGTTCTTTTCACGTGTCCTTTGTAATGCCTTTCATAATGTAAGTAGTTATGATCATCACAATTTATAATACTGTTCCTACATTTCCTTGTTTTTACTGTATTCTTTACCATGTAAGATGCTTTCTTTTACTATGTAAGCCGCACTGGACCTGCTGTATGTGGGAAAGAGCGGGGTACAAATGTAGTAAATAAATAAATAAATAAGAAAAGCAAGGCTACAAGTCCCAGCATGCATTGGGGTAAACCCACGACTGGATCAACCCTGTCAGGCAAACCTGGATCTAGTTAAACTGTAGCATAGGATGGAAAGACTAGAAATATTATTATTATTATTATTATTAGCATTTGTATAGCGTTACCAGACGCAAGCAGCGCTGAACACCTGACACAGAGAGACAGTCCCTGCTCAATAGAGCTTACAATCTAAAGTAATACAGACATGACTAAAGTGTCTTAAAGAATCTGGGAAATCAAAGTTATGCACGCAAATAGTTCAATAACAAGAAGGAGAGTTAAGCTTTGAGCTACTGAAACCAGTTACCTGTTTCTCAGCAATCCCTTTCAACTGAGCCCCAGCCAATCCCTTACATCTAGAGGACCAATAGGGTCAGAGCATTACGTAGGTAATCCTAAAACAGGGTATTTACATTTATGTGCACATTACATGTGTAAATGTACAGAATACTGACACGCACATAAGTACATAAGTATTGCCATACTGGAACAGACCAAAGGCCCATCAAGCCCAGCATCCTGTTTCCAACAGTGGCCAATATATGAGTAAATGGCAATATTCTCCCTAAGCACTATTCTGAAGTGCCTAAATGAAAGAGGGATATGCACAGGGGCAGAGCACAGGTTGAGCTGCCACTTAATGTGCCCAATGTATGGAATACTATAAGTTACGCACACCCTTGACACATTTCAGTTCCTCTCAGTTATACCAGGTCTATGGCTGGTATAACTGTGGGTACCTAGGTTTCAGCTCCCCCCCCCCCCCCCCCCCCCCCATATTGGGTCATACTAGTATTTTAGAATAGCATCTGGATGCATAAAAGAAAACCTACTAAATTCAGCATGAGGGGACTTGTTCAGTTCCTTTGGAAATTAACCATAGCCCCTTCGCTGTTCTTAGCACTTCCTCCTCTTTCTCTCTCTCTTCTTCTCGCTCTCAATATCCCCATTCCCAGAACTCTCTTTCTAAACACCTACCTCTTATGTCCAGTAGTCCCCTCTGTCTCTTGCTCTAACCATTCAGTGAAGGCACATTTATCTAAGTGAGTGCGTGTGTCTGGGATTGCATAGGTACTAACTGGTTTGGGTGTGTGTCAGTAATTGAGGGGGTTGTGAGAGACAGTGGTGGGATTTGAGTTGTGAGGTTAGAGTCCAATTATAGGGAGAGAGGGTGCAGGAGACTGTGTGACTGTGGGTATTGAAGTGTATGAATGGGACAACATACATAGCAACGTGGGGGGCATAATTGAACGGGGCGTCCTCACAGGATGGCCCCCTAAAGGGGCGGGGCAACCCGTATTATCGAAACAAGATGGGCGTCCATCTCAATAATATGGTCATGGATGCCCAAATCATGAAATTTAGGTCGACATTAGAGATGGTCATCCTTAGGTCGTTTTTGGGATGGTCATCCCCGGTTTTCGGCGATAATGGAAACCGAGGACACCCATTTCAAAAATGACCAAATCCAAGCTATTTGGTCGTGGGAGGAGCCAGCATTCGTAGTGCACTGGCCCCCCTCACATGCCAGGACACCAACCGGACACCCCAGGCGGCACTGCAGTGGACTTCACAAATTGCTCCCAGCTGCACAGCTCCCTTACCTTTGGTGCTGAGCCCTCCAACCCCCCCCCCCCCAAAACCCACTCCCCACAACTGTACACCACTACCATAGCCCTAAGGGGTGAAGGGCACCTACATGTGGGTACAGTGGGTTTTGGGGGGGTTTGGAGGGCTCAATATTTACCAGCACAAGTGTAACAGGTAGGGGGGGATGGGCCTGGGTCCGCCTGCCTGAAGTGCACTGCACCCACTAAAAACTGCTCCTGGGACCTGCATACTGCTGTGATGGAGCTGAGTATGACATTTGAGGCTGGCATAGAGGCTGGAAAAAATGTTATTTATTTATTTATTTTGGGTGGGAGGGGGTTGGTGACCACTGGGGGAGTAAGGGGAGGCCATCCCCGATTCCCTTCAGTGGTCATCTGGTCAGTTCGGGCACCTTTTTGAGACTTGGTCATGAAAAAAAATGGACCAAGTAAAGTCGGCCACATGCTCGTCAGGGACGCCCTTCTTTTTTCCATTATCGGCCGAGGATGCCCATCTCTAAATCATGCCCCAGTCCTGCCTTCGGTACGGTGCCGACACGCCCCTGTGAATTTTGGTCTTCCCTGCGACGGAAAGCAGTTGAGAACGCCCAAAATTGGCTTTTGATTATGCCGATTTGGGCGACCCTGAGAGAAGGACGCCCATCTCCTGATTTGTGTCGGAAGATGGGCGTCCTTCTCGTTTGAAAATTCACCTGATAGTAATATAGTAGCTGAACGCAGATAAAGACCTTCGCTGGATTTTTCAGTTGAACTCTTTGAAACCTGTAGGTTTGAACAATATAATTGAATGGAATGCTTTTAAAAATTGAAATTCAGCTTTTTAAGTGGGTCTTTAATGTTCATTTTTTCAGGCTCAGAATGGCGTCATTGAGTCCATGCGGATGTGTGAGCGTCAGGTTTAAAAGCCGACGCCATTTTTGCAAATCACTGCATGAAGTAAGCAGGTGCACTGCAAGTTGACAGTACATTATACAGAATGTTTTAAAGATTTTTATGTTTCTTTGGTATGGAAACATGCTGATTGCATTTTTTTTCTTATAGAAGTTCACTGCAGAAGCACTGACGTGGGATATGCATTTTAAATCCCTGAAGAAGCCTAGTTTGATGGGTGAAATGGGCCCTGTTGGATTTTTGAGATAACATAGTAATATAGTAACATAGTAGATGACGGCAGAAAAAGACCTGCACGGTCCATCCAGTCTGCCCAACAAGATAAACTCATATGTGCTACTTTTTGTGTATACACTACCTTGATTTGTACCTGTTCTCTTCAGGGCACAGACCGTATAAGTCTGCCTAGCACTATCCCAGCCTCCCAACCACCAGCCCCGCCTCCCAACCACCGGCTCTGGCACAGACCGTATAAGTCTGCCCAGCACTATCCCCGCCTCCCAACCACCAGCCCCGCCTCCCGATCTTGACTAAGCTCCTGAGGATCCATTCCTTCGGCACAGGATTCCTTTATGCTTATCCCACGCATATTTGAATTCCGTTACCGTTTTCATTTCCACCACCATCTCTGTCTTTTTCAGGGCACAGACCGTATAAGTCTGCCCAGCAGTATTTCCCGCCTCCCAACCACCAGTCCCACCTCCCATCGCCGGCTCTGGTACAGACAGTATAAGTCTGCCCTCCCCTATCCTAGCCTCCCAACCACCAACCCCTCTTCCCCCCACCTGCTCCGCCACCCAATTTCAGCTAAGCTTCTGAGGATCCATTCCTGCTGCACAGGATTCCTTTATGCACATCCCACGCATGTTTGAATTCCGTTACCATTTTCATCTCCACCACCTCCCGCGGGAGGGCATTCCAAGCATCCACCACTCTCTCCGTGAAAAAATACTTCCTGACGTTTTTCTTGAGTCTGCCCCCCTTCAATTTCATTTCATGTCCTCTCGTTCTACCGCCTTCACATCTCCAGAAAAGGTTCGTTTGCGGATTAATACTTTTCAAATATTTGAACGTCTGTATCATATCACCCCTGTTTCTCCTTTCCTCCAGAGTATACATGTTCAGGTCATCAAGTCTCTCCTCATACGTCTTGTAACGCAAATCCCTTACCATTCTCGTAGCTTTTCTTTGCACCGCTTCAAAAGATGAGTGCATGCCTTGCATATAACTTTATATAAGTACACAAATGTTTGGAGAAGAATTGAAGGTTTTTTTGAGTTGAAATCACAGTTAATTAAAAACATTTTGGGATTTCGGACTGATGAAAGAAAACGAACCGGATGAGATATGGTGGGGAGCTGCATAAATGGCTAATTTCCACATGCCGGATATCTGAGGTCCTTTCCCCCCATATTTATTATATGTTTCATGAAGACAATTTGACAAGTGTTTTAACTGTCAAAGTGAAGCCAGAACGGATTTGTTTTGCTGTGAATTTTCAAATAGCCCATTCACCAAAATAGCTATGTTTTGAAATTGCCTGTATTTGACTGTCAACGTGAAGCCAGACCTGATTCGTTTTGCTGAGTTACTTAAGCAGTTGTGGTAACATCTCTTATTCCTATATGAAAATTCCCCACTCTCCTCCCTTGAGTGCCCTTTTGCTTTGGTTGCAGCCGATCCTTGCCGTCCCCTCAAAAGCTGCTGCCTAGTCTGTCTATTGGGTAAACTGACCCTGATTTCCACGTTTTAGAGTAATGTGCAAGCAGCCATCAAGACAATTTGAAAACTGATTTGATGTTGCGCTCTGACATTAGGAGGAAAAACTTTGCAGATGCTGTATCCCAGTGGGCAGATAGCATAAAGGACACAGATGCTCTCAAGGGCAAGTTAGGATGCAAAATACTAATGTGATTGCATTAGAGAACTGTAAAAACATAAATAAGGATACAGATTTCAGCTGCTCACAAAAGCAAACTAAAAGTGGAAGGGTGAATATACTGAGCTTCTTAGGATACACACTGATAAAAAAAATGCAATACAAATTCAGATTATACAATTTCACCTTTCAAGTTTCTTTAACATTTTATTCTGGCTTCAGCTATTGCTTATGTGCATGTGTGGTTTTTGCTTTCTCTTTTTTTCTGTTTATGAAAATGAAAATTGCTGGTCATTTACTCAGAGGTACAGGGGCAAATGGGCCAAGTCAGCACTGCCGGGCAAGGAAGAGGGCAAAACA
Source organism: Microcaecilia unicolor (assembly GCF_901765095.1). NCBI lineage: Eukaryota > Metazoa > Chordata > Amphibia > Gymnophiona > Siphonopidae > Microcaecilia > Microcaecilia unicolor. The sequence continues at coordinate 607,790,461 of NC_044032.1, read as the reverse complement.
GGTAAAGGAAAGTCTGGGTTATGATCTGGAAACATGGGCAAAATAAAGAAGAAAGTGGAAGATTAGAAACAATCAGTGCACCACAGTTGATAACCTTACCAATGACGGCACCCGATGATGAGGAGACTTTCCAGTAGTGGTGTCATTCCTCATCCACCAAACATAGAAATGAGGTGAATACAGAAAGGATTTTCTATATACATAAGAACATAAGAGTAGCCTTACTGGGTCAGACCAATGGTCCATCTAGCCCAGTTTCTTGTTTTCCAAACAGTGGCCAAGCCAGGTTACAAGTACCTGGCAGAAACCCAAATCGTGGCAACACTCCATACTACAAATCCCAGGACAAGCAGTTGCTTCCCATGTCTGCCTCAATAGCAGACAATGGACTTTTCCTCCATGAATTTGTCCAAAACGTTTTTAAACACAGATATGCTAACTGCTGTTACCACATCCTCCGGCAAAGAGTTCCAGAGCTTAACTACTCATTGAGTGAAAAAAATATTTCCTCCTATTTGTTTTAAAAGTATTTCGATGCAACTTTCTCGAGTGTCCCTTTAATAAAGTCTTTGTACTTTTGGAACAAGTAAAAAATCCATTTATGTCTACTCGTTCTACACCACTCAGGATTTTGTAGATCTCAATCATATCTCCCCTCGTCCGTCTCTTTTCTATGCTGAAGAACCCTAACTTCTTTAGCCTTTCCTCATTCAAGAGGCGTTCCATCCCCTTTATCATTTTAGTCACTCTTCTTTGACCCTTTTCCAATTTCACTATATCTTTTTTGAGATACGACGACCAGAACTGAACACAATACTCAAGGTGCGGACGCACTATGGAGCGATACAAAGGCATTATAGTATTTTCGGTCTTACAGTATTCACCATCCCTTTTCTAATAATTCCTAGCACCCTTTTTTGGCCGCCACCACACACCGAGTAGATTTCAGCATATTATCTACAACACCCGAATCTTTTTCTTGAGCGCTGACCCCTCAAAGTGGACCCTAGCATCAAGTAACTATGATTCGGATTATTCTTTCTAATGTGCATCATCTTGCATTTGTCCCACATTAAATTTCATCTGCCATTTGGTTGCCCAGTCTTCCAATGTCATAAGATCTTCCTGCAATATTTCACAGTCTGCACACATTTTAACAACCTTGAATAGTTTTGTATCATTTGCAAATTTAATCACCACACTCATCGTTCCGATTTCCATATTATTTATAAATATGTTAGATAGTACTGGTCCCAGTACAGTTCCATGCGGCACTCCACTGTTCACCCTCTTCCATTGTAAGAAATGACCATTTAACCCTACCTTCTGTTTTCTGTCCAATAACTAATTCCTAATCCACACCAGAACCTTGCCTCCTATCCCATGAATCTTTAATTTTCTCAGGAGTCTCTCATGAGGAACTTTATCAAAAGCTTTCTGAAAATCTAGATCCACTACATCAACCGGCTCACCTTTATCCACGTTTATTCACGCCTTCAAAGAAATGAAGCAGATTGGTGAGGCAAGACTTCCCTCGGCTGAACCCATGCTGACTCTGTCCCATTAAACCATGTTTGTCTACATGTTCTTTAATTTTATTCTTTATAATAGTTTCCACTATTTTGCCCAGCACCAACATTAGGCTTACCGTTCTATAATTTCCCAGATCACCCCTAGAACCCTTTTTAAAAATCAGCGTCACATTGGCCAGCCTCCAACCTTCAGGTACTATGGACATTTTTAACAACAGGTTACATATTGCTAACAGCAGCAATTTCATGCTTGAGTTCTTTGAGTACCCTTGGATGTATGCCATCCAGTCCAGGTGATTTACTACTCTTTAATTTGTCAATTTGGCTCAGTACATCTTCCAGGTTAACCGAGATTTCTTAAAGTTTCTCTGCATCATCACCCTTGAAAAACAATTCCGGTACAGGCAGATCCCTGAGCACCCATTTTGCTCCTTTGTGATCTAATGGTCCCACGGATCCCCTGTAGGATTTCTGTTTCTGATGTACATGAAAACTTTGTTACTGTAAGTTTTAACCTCTGCGGCAAGTTTCTCTTCATATTCTCTTTTAGCCTTCTTTATTAATGCTTTGCATCTGACTTTCCACATAAGCACCGCCATACTGGGAAAAGACCAAGGATCCATCAAGCCCAGCATCCTGTCTCCGACAGCGGCCAATCCAGGCTTCAAGAACCCGGCAACCCCTCCTCCCCTCTTCCCCAAGAAACAGTGCTTCTGTTGCTTCTTATTTTCTTCATTTGGGTCCTTTTTCCATTCTTTGAAGGACAATCTTTTGGCTATAATGGCCTCTTTTGCTTCACTTTTTAACCAAGCAGAAAGATCTCCAAAAGCTGGTCAAGACAACCAGATAGGGAAGCCAAGGTAAAACCTGTATTTCCAGCTTAGCACTCCCTACTGGGATCCCAATTGGGATATGGACTGTCAGGTGTTACCTTTGGTCATTGTCTATCAATATTCAGCCAGCGGTGCTCAGCGTTTTGATGACCAGAAGCAGCGTTATTTCTGGAAACTGAATGCTGGGCCATATCCAGGCTTCAGCTTAGATTTTACAGGGTTGGTGAGCCAGCTGCAGCATTGAAGGCTAAGTGTGAAATTCAGCTATGGGGTACTGCATAAAGCTTGGATTGACTTTTATGTGGTCCTATTTATGTAGTGACCTTGGCTGGTTATGTGCTGAATATTGGCACTTAACCAGCCATGTGTCGACTTCACCTCAGAACACTCCCCCAAAATAGCTGGTTTTCTTTAAGTGCTAACTGGTCATTCTTAGTGGAACTAACCAGTTAAGTGCTGCTGAAAATGACCAGTTAGCCCCGAACAGGTGATTTCACTATCCAGGAGCCATTCTAGCTAGTTAAATTGCTTTGAATTTCGACCCTTTAAAACTTCAGCAGAAATCGCTTATAGCCATCCCAACAAGGTTTTGAATTTCAATGAAATAATACGTTCACATTAGTTGTGATGCTGACTTTTAGCTGTGCAAAAAACGCCAACTAAGAACTGGTCATATTTTTTCCACTACTGAACAGGTAGTAAGGAAAAAGTCTGTAACATAGTAACATAGTAGATGACGGCAGAAAAAGACCTGCATGGTCCATCCAGTCTGCCCAACAAGATAAACTTATATGTGCTACTTTTTGTGTATACCTTACCTTGATTTGTATCTGCCATTTTCAGGGCACAGACCGTAGAAGTCTTGCCCAGCACTAGCCCCGTCTCCCAACCACCAGCCCCACCTCCCCCCACTGGCTGTAGATCCGTGGTAATCCATTAAGCAAATTAATGGCAAGTGCATGAAGATAATCATGCATTCATTCAAATTATTTGCTCTATAACATAACTGAAGACAAAGGTGCATTTTAAAAATTAAAAGCTGAAATGTTAGAATGCAAATAAATCACGAGCACTTTGGAAACCAGAAATGAAGCTTCTTATTCATGAAAAGAGTCATGTTGGTAGGCCGTGTTTCCTTAGCAAGGTAAAGGCACATCAATCAGCCTCAAAGCAGTCTTGTTTGTTCCATTTCCAAAAGCACTGCAGGGAAATCCGTAATCTTTTTATAAATGCTTAAATCCCTGAAGGATGTTAATTCTTCCTCAGACAGTGCCAAAAATATTTATACCATACCGAAAATATGTTTTCAAATGAAACACACAAGGATAAATACTATCCCAGATGTATATGATTTTTTTTAGTTTGAGTGAAATTAATTTTCAGCTAACATGTAGCTTGCCTTTAACTTCCTTATTAACCATGAAAATGTCAATATTCTAATATGCTGTAGAACTATAATTTGAAAATGTGTAACCTAGATATGCTATCTGCTGAACATCCACCTACGACTTAAACTATCCTAATTAGATGGTTCAAGTGATATCTGCAAATTCTGTGGCCCACTTGCGGGCTATGTTATACATTAAGGAGACCTTTTACTATGCTGTCCTACGAAACATTCCTGTGCACTAACCCCCAAATTCTATATATGATGCCTTAAGCTGTGCACACTAATTTGGCTGCTTGGCCAAATCATGTGCACAACCTAACAAGCCAATCAGCGTCAATAATTGGTACTTGATCAATTAGCGGCACTAATTGGCTTTAATTAGAATTTATGCGCACAGCTTTCTAGACATTTTCTATAATGTGGTGTATGTAAATTGTGATACGCACAGTCAAAAAGGGGGCGAGGAATTGGTAGTTCATGGGCGTTTCAAAAAACTATGTACACTGTTACGGAATATATCCGATCTACTCCTAATTTAGGTGCAGGTATTCAGGCCTGGTTTTAGGTGGCCTAAATGGGTGGGCCTAAATTTTAGGCACAAGAACAGCACTTGAGCGTATTCTATAAACTATGCCTAACTTTATTTGTACTTTAAAGAATCATGCTAACTGCGTAGTTTTATGGTGCCAATTTTTAAGGTGCCATTTAAATCCCATTTCTAGTGCGATTGTCAAAAAGGACTTTTTAAAAAATGTCATTAATAGTCATGTGCTAAGGTTAGCAAGAGCATGTAGCCATTTAAAAAAATTGCTGCCTCCTATTTAGGAGGTGTTAGGGCTCACTTGCTGTGGACGTACTAACCAGTTAGTGCAGCGGTAATGTGCATGTGCCAGTTGATTAGCACATCCAAAGTAACATAGTAGATGAAAGCAGATAAAGGCCTGTACGGTCCATCCAGTCTGCCCGACAAGAGATAAGATATGCATGCTTGATTTTGAGCGGTTCTTGTCATTTTCTGGGCACAGACCATAGAAGTCTGCCCAGCACTGGTTTAATTTTCAATTACTAGAGTTCCCATTGAAGCTCTCTCCAGCCAACCAGATCTGTCTAGGCATAATTTTAAATCTGCTCCCTAGTAAACAAAATTATCTATGGTGAAGTCCCTGATTACATGATTAACCTAATCAGTCTGCCACCCAGGAATGCATTAAGACTATCCCGTTCGTACCTTAACCTTCATTATGCAACCTGCAATGGGCTAGAGCTAAAGTATAAATCCACATATGCTTCATCCTTCTCCTTCGTCAGCTCACAATTATGGAACTCCTTACCAAAAGCTATAAAAACAATTCACAATCATCTAAATTTCAGGAAATCTCTTAAGACTTTGTTATTTGGAAAAGCCTACTCCAAACACTCAGCATGTGTCTCCACCTCTTGCTTCACATCAATATAATGACAATTTTGGACTCATCCACCCTTCCCTTCTCTCCCCTGGTTTCATGTTCCTTTCTTTCCTTCCCCATCCTCTCCTTTATTTCTTATGCAGGTTTAATGATGTATTAGCTTAATTTACTGTATTGGTGGCCGCCTTTGCGGGGCAATGTAAGCCACATTGGGGAAAATGTGGGGTATAAATGAGATAATAAATAAATAAATAATCGGGACACAGACCACGGAAGTCTGCCCAGCATTAGCCTTACTTCCCAGCTAATAGATTTGATGCTTATCCTTGCCCATTTTCCACCCCTGGCATGTCCCCTCCATAAAAATAACAAACAAAATAAAAATAATAATAATTATTATTACCTTGTGCTTAGCACTTGCAGATGCCCAAACTAATATGGAACACTTTAGTATGTCCTGCCTTAGGGTATTTTTTGCTGCGTTACGTATGCGTTAGTGCTTAATGCAGCTTAGAAAGGCCCCTAAGGTAGTAATTCTTATAAATATGCATCTCTATTTAAATGCCTAGAGGGTGTCTATGTGACACCCATTCTACACAGCAAAGTAATTGCCTACTGTCCTTTAAAGAATACTAATGTAAGCAGGTACATATATACATTTTCTCTTAGGCATCAGCCTTTACACCAGCCACCTAAATGTCAGAGATATGCACATATGGGGAAAATCAGTAAAGGTCACTCAAGTTGGGCATGGATCCCAGATCCACACATAAACTAATTAGTTAATTAAAAACTTTAAAAAAATCAATAATTGGTGTTAAGCACTTAGGGGGTCCTTTTATTGAGCTGTGGAAAAAGCTGTTGATGTGCGCAGAGGCTGCCTTTTAGCACAGTGGGTAAAAGGCTGGCCATTTTGGGGGGGAAAATGGCCATGCAATAAGTGAGGAAAAACACAGAAGCACCAAGAGCCTTCGAAAATGGGACACAATTCTTTATTAACAACTGTCAATATTCCAAGAAAGACCCACTTGCCACATGACCATTTCAGGAGGGAGCAGTTACCGGAAATGGTGCATGCTGGGGGTAGGAACTATCACCGGGGTCCTGCAGTAGTTCCGGATTGGTGCATGGCAAGCCTTTTGAAACATGCCAACCCTTTAGTAAATGGGCCCCTTAATTTGCATTAATTAGGAGTTACACTTGGATCTGCACTGCGTCTAAATTTCATAGCATGTAACTCCAAACGGGATATGGCCATGGAAGGGGAATGGGCGGGTCAGGGGCATTCCCAGAATTTAAGAGTGATGTTAAACAATGCCTGCATTTGCACTCCTAACTGCCATTACTTGGGCGCCAGTATTTACACCAGCCTTTGGCAGGCATAAATGCTCATGCCCAAAGTTAGGCACAAATCCCCGGATTCTATATAGTATGACTGAAATTGCACGCACAAATCAGGTCATATTCTGGATTTGCTCATGCAATTTAATTACCTTGACAAGCCAATCAGTGCCGATAATTGACAGTTAACAAGCAATTATTGACACTAATTGACAATCATTAGAATTTACGCACACAACTCGCTCAGCATATTTTTTAAAGAGGTGTGAGTAAATTCTAATGCATGTTGCTAAAAAGGGGTCATGGCCATGGGCGAGGAATAGGCAGGTCATGGGCGTTCTGAAAAATTACATGTAGGGTTATAGAATACACCTGCTCCGCAGCTAACTTAGGTGCCGGTGTTTACACCAAGTTTTAATTTACTTTACCAGGTTCTTATATTCCGTTCACACCTCAAGAGGTTTGGAGTGGATTACAGAGTAAAGAGAATTCAACAAGATTGCATTGGAAAGAAAAGTTTCATAGCAGATTACAGAGCAGGTTAGCAGGTAGATAAGTCAGTCTAATACATAGATGCAGTGATAAGGATTTCAGTTTGATGTTAGACGTATTGAAAAAGTCATGTTGGGGAACCAGATTTATGAGGAGTTTGGCAAGGTGTATTTCTTGAATAGAATGAGGCTTTACAGATTTGAGTGTAGCAGGTGATGTTGAGCATTGGTGTTGGTAGGGCATTCCAGAAATTGGTGGCTCAAGAAAAGTCTCATGAGTCAAAATTCCTTGAAAAATGGGAAGGATAATTTTGGAGAGTTTCTTGTCCTGTAGTTCGAGTGCAGAGTTGTGAATAAAGAGATCATGTATTGGGGAGTACAACCCTGAAAGAATTTAAAGGCAAAACAACAGAGTTTAAAGATAATTCTGGTCTCTACCAGTAGCCAGTGTAGTTGGTCATATAGGTGAGAGAAACCTGTCAAATTTTTTCAGACCATATATTAGTCTTATGGCCGTGTTTTGTATTGTCTTTAGTTTACATATTACGTTTTTAGGGCAGTTTAAATAGATTATATTGCAGTAGTTTAGCATACTTAGAATTAGAGACTGTACCATGAGTCTTAAGTATTCTTGTGTAAAATATTTCCATATTTGTCTCAGGTTATGCAGTTGGAAGAAGCAAGACTTGACTGTCCTATTCACCTGTGTTTCCCTGGATAAGATTTGGTCTATTGTAATGCCTAGGATTTTGAGGGAGGGTTTTAGCTTGTAGGGTAAACCATTCACTATGAATGAACTGTTTGTTCTATGGTTGTGTTGTGTTATTGCCTTTCAGTAGGAATTTTGTTTTATCATAGTTTAGTTTAATTGGTTCATTGCCATCCAGTTTGTGATTAGGGTGATGCAGTCCTCTATGTGTTGTTTTATTGAGTGAATGTCATCATTTGTTGGCATTAGTATGGTGATGTCATCTGTATATATAAATGCTCTGAAGCCCACTGCTTTGAGGGCGTATCCCAGGGAGGCCATAAGGATGTTGAATAGAATGGGAGAGATTGGCAAGCCCTGGGGGACCCCGCTATCTGTGGCCCATCTTTCTGAGCATGTTCTGTTCATCCTAACTAGGTAAGATCTGCATGTTAGGAAGATGCAAAAACAGTTTAGTATGTGACCTGTTATACCAATGTTGTTTAGGATCATTAAGAATAATTTGTGATCTACCATATTGAAGGTGCTTGAGAGGTCGAACTGCATGATGAGTGCTTTCTTCTTCTTGGCTATGTCATGTATCAGAGCACATAGCATGGTCTCGGTGCTGAAATTTGCTCAGAATCCTGATTGTGAGCTGTGTAGTATATTGAATCTCTCCAGGTATTCGGTTAGTTGTATGGTGACTATTCCTTCCATTGGCTTTATCAAGAATGATATGTATGCCACAGGTCGGTAGTTTCTCACATTGGCCCATGATTCTTGTTTGTTTTTCGGTATAGGATTGAGGATAATATTTCCCATTGATGATGGAAAGGAACCTCTGGACATGGAGTCAGTCAGCCAGTTGCGGATAATGGATTTGAGAGGAGCAACTCATGAGGTTTGTTGGGCATATGTCTAGTCGGGAGTGGGATTTGGAGAAGTTCCCAATTAGTCAATCTAATTCAGACCATTTAATGTTGTGGAAGTTATCCCATGTCATACTCATGGGCATTGCCATGTCAAAATGTTTGGTTATTTCATATTCCTTGTTGGTATTATTGTTGAATTGTGCTCTGATTTTGGTGATTTTCTCTCTGAAATGGAGGGCTAGTTGTTCTGCTGTTGTGGCAGATTCCTGAGTTGGGATGGTGATTCCCTCGATATTTGTTAGGTTGGCAACTACTGAGAAGAGACGTCTGGTGTTGCTGATGTTGTTGTCAATCAGGGGCGTATCTGAACTGCGGCGGTAGGGGGGGCCAGGTCCAGAGTGAGGGGGCACATTATAGCCCCCCCCCCCCGCCGCCACTGCTGCCATTGCCGATCCCCCTCCCCCAGCCGCTGCCATTGCCAATCTCCCCCCGCCGTTGCTGTCGCCTACCTTCGCTGGCGGGGGACCCCAACCCCCACCAGCCGAGGTCCGCTTCCTCCTGCCGGCTGCCTTTAAAAGTTTCATTCTGTTTCTGAGTCTGACGTCCTGCACGTACAACGTGCAGCGACGTCAGACTCAGAAGAAACTTTCGGCGCCAGCTTTGCAGACTGCAGTGGAAGAAAAGGACCTCGGCTTGGCTGGCGGGGGTTGGGGGTCCCCCGCCAGCTGAAGGAATTCTTTTAAAGGCAGCCGGCAGCGGCAGGAGGAAGCGGACCTCGGCTGGCGGGGGTTGAGGTCCCGCGCCAGCGAAGGTAGGCGACAGCAACGGCGGGGGAGGGTTGGCGGCAGTAGGGGGGTCCAGGGCGAAATCTGCGGGGGCCCAGGCCCCTGTGGCCCCACACAGATACGCCCCTATTGTCAATCAGTTTGGTGTAAAAGAGATTTTTGGCATCAGTTAATTTGATTTTATATCTGGATGCTGCTTTTCTCCAATTTAGTCTATTTATCTCAGACGTCTGGTTGTGTGACAATAATTGACAATAATTTACCTGGCGTAAATGAATGTGCCTAGAGTTAGGCATAGGCATGGCTGCTAGGCGTATTCTATAAACTTGCTAGGTGTATGCTATAAACTGTGCCTAGATTTAGGAACGGTTTATAGAATATGCCTAGGTGGAAATTTTTTCAGCACTGATTTTTCAGGCGCCATATATAGAATCTAATCCAAAATGTGCGTTAAGCTACTATTCTGTAAAGGTCATTCCGTGCAGAGCGCCCTTTGCAGAATACAAGCTTAGGTACGATCACCCCGGTGCCTAACGTTGAGCACCATTTTATGGAATTTCCCCCATAACGTATAGTATTTAAAATTTAATGTACAGAATAAATTACAACAAATAAAAAAAAATAGGCAGCATCTAAAAAATTATTTTGGAAGTGCAACATAAGAAAAAGAAATATACCATTACTCTCTCTACAATAAGTATGAACAATGGGAGGAGGAAGGCTCAAAAATATATATCAAAAGACAAAAAAGAAGAAAAATCAGACAGTATCTACTGCCACTGTTATTACCCTTTAAACATATCCATACCTGTTTATGAAAACACCCAATGTAGAAGGAATTCAACACTCCACTCCATCACTTATGCAGATGTTACTGTGGTATGAAACAATTCCTAATACTTCATAAGAGCTTTTTGGGACACTTGAAGTATCGGATATGGTACTATGATAACAGCACCGTCAAATGTGTGACATGATTTACAGCTTTCAGAGAGTATTTTACTCAAGATTTGAACTGTATGCACATCTGATTGAACTTTGAGCATAATGATAATTATGGCTATTGTAAGACAAATGTATACGGTATCAGTGTGATTGGGTGGGGTGCCTGAGTGAGTGTATATGATTGGCAAGTAGAAGTGAGTTCCGAGGAAACTTATTTGTTATTTATGCAATTTGGGCACATGCATCTGTAATAAATGCTATAATTAAAAAATATATATTATTTCTCTTTGGAGTACTTTAAGTGATTGTACTTTAGTTAAAATTTAATGCCAAGAAGTGTAGAGTGATGCACTTGGGGTGCGGAAACCGAAAAGAGAGATACCGGATAGGAGGGGAGAGATTAGTAAACTCAACTCAGGAGAAAGACCTTGGGATGTTGGTGTCGGAGGATCTGAAGGTGAAGAAACAATGCGACAAGGTGACGGCTGTTGCCAGAAGGATGCTAGGCTGCGTAGAGAGGGGCACAACCAGCAGAAGTAAGGAAGTATTGATGTCCATCTACAAGTCGTTGTTGAGGCCCCACTTGGAGTATTTTGTTCAGTTTTGGAAGCCATATCTTGCTAAAGATGTAAAAAGACTGGAAGCGGTGCAAAGAATAGCTACAAAAATGGTATGAGATTTGCATTGCAAACCGTACGAGGAGAGACTTGCTGACCTGAACATGTATACTTTGGAGAAAAGGAGAAACAGGGGTGACATGATACAGACATTCAAATATTTGAAAGGTATTAATCCGCAAATGAACCTTTTCCAGTGTCACGGTTGTGCCCGTGTTCCTTGCTCTCAGTCACCTTGCCCCCTGGTGGTTAGACCTGGTGGCTGCTATGGACCGATTGCTTGCTGTTTCCCATGTTCCAGAAGATATTCCGGTCCGGATCTTCCAGCCTTCCAGATTGTTTTGGGAGTTTTTTGGAACTAAGCAGTACCCAACCCTGTTGAACTCCCTTATATGTTGCCTTTATTAATCACCTGGGAAGCTTTCTAGTTTGCCTTGCAACAGAGGTCCTCAGAGGAGTTTCCTTTGGTGAGAGTTAGTTGCAGTGCTTCTGTGCAATTCCCGGTTGCGGATTTGACCCTGCTTGTTTCCTGGTTTATTCTACTGTCTGCTGCCTGCCTAGACCCAGCTTGTCTCCTGGTTTATTCTACTGCTTGCTGCCTGCCTTTGACCATGTCTGGTTCCTGGAATATTTATCTGCTTGCTGCTGTCTGGGACCCTGGTGCGATTTCTGGAGTGATCTGCTGTTTGCTGGCCGGCTGCTGATCCCTGCAGTTCTGACTTCCTGCCCTGTCCGGTAAGCCCTGCCGGCCGCCTGCACCCAGGGGCTCAACTCCTGAGGAACGGCGGTCAAGTGCAGGTGAAGTTTTTTTTTTTGTTTGTTTCATTTGTACCCCACGCTTTCCCACTCATGGCAGGCTCAATGTGGCTTACATGGGGCAATGGAGGGTTAAGTGACTTGCCCAGAGTCACAAGGAGCTGCCTGTGCCTGAAGTGGGAATCAAACTCAGTTCCTCAGTTCCCCAGGACCAAAGTCCACCACCCTAACCACTAGGCCACTCCTCCACTTGCCTTATTTATTTGGCTTATTTCCTGCCTGCTTGATCCAGCGCGTTGCCTCGGCTGCAGTTTCCTTCTGGTAGTTCCAGTCCTGGGTTTGCCGGTACGTCTGTTCTGCCTTGTCTTGTGTTTGGGTGATTCTCCTGCCGCTGCTGCTCCTTGGCAGTGGCCCAAGGGCTCACTAACCCAGTGGTTCCACGCGAATCCTGACATCCGGAGACGAGAAGGTGGTAGAACTAGAGGACATGAATTGAGGTTGAAGGGGGGCAGACCCAGGACTAATGTCAGGAAGTATTTTTTCAGGGAGAAGGTGGTGGATATGTGGAATGTTCTCCCGCGGGACGTGGCAGAGATGAAAACGGTAATGGAATTCAAACATGCATGGGATAAACAGAAAGGAATCCTGTTTAGAAGGAATGGTTCTGTGGAATCTTAGCAGAGATTGGGTGGCGACACTGGTAATTGGGATACAAAATGGGAGCTAGGCAGACTTCTATGGTGTACGCCCTGATCATGACTGAATAGATAGGGATGGGCTAGAGTGTAAATTTTAAGGGGCTTCGATGTTAGCTTCAGAACTTAGTACAAGAACAATACTGGGCAGACTTATACGGTCTGTGCCCTGAGAAAGGCAAGGAAAATCAAACTTGGGTATACATATAAAGTATCACATGCCATGTAAAATGAGTTTATCTTGTTGGGCAGACTGGATGGACCGTATAGGTCTTTTTCTGCCGTCATTTACTATGTTACTATGTATGTAATGTTAACTGTTGAGGTGAAAGGCTTTTTTGAGCATATACAGGGTATATGCACATATGTTTTGACACTTAGGGCCCTGTTTACTAAGCCGCGCTGTAGGCACGCAAACTTTATAGCGCATGCTAATGATAGAGACACCCATAAGAATATAATGGGTGTCTCTATTGTTAACGAATGCTAATTTTTAGCGCGTGCTAAAAAGTTAGTGCGCCTACATCGCAGCTTAGTAAACAGGGCCATTATATCTTGAGCAATTTTATGAAGATGATTTCTGAGCTTAAAGTACTGTTTTATGTGTAGAGCTGCCTTATAAAACTACCTTCTTCTTGACTAGCTTTTCGGAGCTAACATTTCTTCACACGTAACAAAGGGGCATCATTACCTTATATTTCTTAATTCCACTTTTTAAATGTTCAATGGCATTCCTTTGCATGTGAAATTCAAACTTAGCAAAGAAAACATGGATTATGCTTAAAGTTTCTGTTGAAAGAGAAGGATCAAACTTTTCAAAAGACATCAATCCAGAAACACTTTTTACCTTTCAAAGGCATCAATTAAAAAAATAATGTTGACTAGTGTACACTGCTGAATCCATGTTAGGTTTCCAAAGCAGGAACTAGGTTTGTGAGCCCTTGGGCCACTGCCGAGGAGCAGCAGTGGCAGGCAAAACCACCCCACACTAGGAACAAGACAGAACTCAGATAGGAACAGCAAGACTTCACCTGCACTAGCCGCCCTTACCCAGGAGTTGAGCCCCTGGCTGCAGGTGGCCGACAGGACTTACAGGACAGGGCAGGAACTGGAAGCTGCAAGCAGCCACTAAAACAGGGAACAAACACTGACAAACATGAGACAGAACTGAAAGCTGCCAGGCAGCCACTGAACAAGAAACACAGACAAACAGAAACTAAACACAAAAGACAAAAAAGGGACAAGGCTTAGGAAACAAACAAACCCGAAGCCAAACTACACACAGACTAACCAGAATCAGACAAGAACTAGAATAAAAGCCAAACTAGGCAGAAGAGCAACAAGCACCAACAAACCTGGGCCTTAGGCGATGCAAAGGCAAAGCAGAGAATTTCCAAATGGCTAATAAGCCCAGCAGCAGTAGCTGAGATTCAGATGCAGCAATCACCAGGCAGCTATAGGTGCTGTGCAGACTCAAACAAGACAAGCAAGTCTGGCAGGCCGGAAGATCCAGACTGGACTGGGCTGAAGTCTGGAACGGGAAACAGCACACAGACAATCCAATGCAGCCACCAGGCCTGGCCACCAGGGGGCGAGATGACTGAGAGCCTGAAACCAGGGCACGACCGTGACAATCCATCCCTTTAAGGCAGGGGAGGGCAACTTTTATAAACAGAGGCTGTATGCATGTCAGTACTACCTCTAGCAGGCCAGAACGTTGCATAATGTCACAATCACAAATGCACACTGATCCATAGACCTTCTGTGATAAATAAAGAAATAAGTACAAAATTAACTAAAAGCAATGGACACAAACTGCTAGTATGGATATTCTGAAAATATTTGTGAAATACAGAATTTAAAATTGCCAAAACTCTGTTTAATGATGTTTTCTGTGTATACTTCTTAATATGTGTATAAATGCCAAATAAAATTCAGTGGCAGGCTGCAGTCGACCCGTGGGCTGTATGTTGCCTACCCCTACTCTAAGAATTGAAACCATTATAAAAAAATGGCACCAAAATAGATTGCTGAATGTTTATTCAAATTCTACAATGGCAAATGAACCTCTCATTAATGCGTTGCTAATATTATAAAGGAGGAAAAGACTTCAGATGCTCAACCTTCTCTGTTTTCAATAGAAATCACAGTACGTGGTTGGCGCCTACAATATCCACCATTCAAGAGATTTTCTTCTTAAAGTGGATATCGGGCGAGCTCCTCTTCAGTGAAAAACCTCTGACAATATGGGAACACTGGTCTTGTTCTCCAGTTACTGAAGCTGAATCTGTCCAGCCACGATATATATGTAACTCATATCCTAACCTGCTGTATCTTAGTACCTCAGGTTAATCACTCCCACAGTACATGAATAACACTGTTTTCAATCAATCTCACAAGCAATGTTAGTTTACTTTCTCTGGAGCATTGGGCTGTAAAGCTATGGTACAATGCGCCAAAACACTTCTTAAAGGGGTCAGCGTTTGCAAGTAGGAGCTGCCCCTCTCCTTTCTTCCTGCAATACCATCCCCTCCCACCTGGAAAGCCCCCCAAATGTTTTCCCCCACCTAGAATACCCCCAAGAACATCATCCCTTTCAGAAGACCCCCTAATATGATATCCTCCTAACCCAGGGATAGGTAACTCCGGTCCTCGAGAGCTGCAGGCAGGTCAGGTTTTCAGGATATCCACAATGAATATGCAGGAGATAGATTTGCATACCATGGAGGCAGTGCTTGCAAATCTATCTCCTGCATATTAATTGTGGATATCCTGAAAACCTGACCTGCCTGCCGTTCTCGAGGACCGGAGTTGCCTACCCCTGTCCTAACCCAATGTGCCTCCACCTACCTTCTATAGGCAAACCCAAGTCTATCTTTCTTAATTCCTGGTGTCTACTGGGTTCAGGACAAAAGCAATCCCCACTCACTCCTGCCCCTACTAGTACCAGGTTCAAAATGGCACCAGCAATCTATCATATAAGCATGCCAAATTCCATTGTCAAGGAAGTGAGGTGATGGTAGTTACGATTTGGGTTCACCTGTTTCATGTTATTCATATTCAAAATTTCCATGAATATCCAACATAAAGTATTTTCATATTAAACAGTCTGTGTGCATTTGTTTTTAAAGAGGTTTCCAATGGGAATGGATGGGCTGGGTTGTCAGTAGATGGTGCTGATGAATGGCAGCTGCACAGGTTGTGAAATTTGGAACTGAAGTCCCAAATGTTCGTGACTGTTACCTTACTAACAACTGTAGCCCTTTATTATTATTTGCATTTTGTAATACTCTTGATTGAAGCTGCATAATACTTATCTAAAGATGCTATACATAAGCTTTCAAGATTTTAAGCACATTTGAAGAGGTGATGTTTGTGGTGTTGAATGGCCATGTATGTCATCATTAAATAATTTTTGTACTGGTTTAATAAGAGGTTATCACAGCCTTCAAAGATCCCAGTTAAATTACTGAAAAATCAGACTATCAGTTTCACAATAACACATTCTGAGAGAAAGTTGATTGTTGAACTATACATTTTTGTTAAATAGCAATAGGAATAATGCCTTTTTCCCCCCATGGCTATTATCAATTATTCTTGAGATCCCCGACTGCTTGCATAATACATTTTAAGGTGATGCTACATTCATAGAAACTCTTTTAAACCAACTAAACGTACACTACTGGTTCCAAACAAAATACCCAATTAAAAATAGAAACAGAGGAAATAAAGAGAACAGCCTGTAAAAGTTAAAGAAAAAATTACTGAAGGCAAAGCAGTGGAGCTGTTGCAAGGAAATATTTTATTGCTTCCCTTCCACTTTGCAAGAAACTGGTTTAAGTGCATTGGGTAATGAATATACATGGGAAATACAACTGTACCATAACAACTGTACCATAACTGTATTTAGCAGAACTACAAATCACAGGCAATATTATGCAGAGCATTTGACTTTGTGCCCTATTCATGCACTATTTGATTCTTAGATGCTTCTTTGTGTCTTGTGTGAACAGTACAACTTTTCCAACCCCCCTTTAAAGCTATATTATACCTTAGTGGCTGAAAGGATTCAATTTAACATTCTCCTGTAATTTCAGAAAGCATAATGGAAAACAATCTTAAATCATAGCCAAAGCCAAATAATTGTGGATTGAGCTGTTGGTGGGACAATAAGCATCAATGAGTAGAATTACCAGCATTGCAAAATCTAACAAAATCATGCCACTGCATGTGATTAATCAAGCCTGGGAATCGACAGCTTAGTTGGGTTGGAGGAAACTTGTAACAGTATTATGAGAGACTCATCAAGCATTTGGTCAGGGGTGGCAGTTCATTTCTGTCCGAAGGGGCTGGGGGACTGTGATGCTTTCATTCACTGCAATATTCTTCTGTTTGCAGAGAAACAAAATGTAAAAAAACAAGTCTGAGCATGTTTTTTGGGTCATCTATGCAAAAAAGAATGTCAGCACAGAGCAGGGAATTTCACACCACTTTTTATCTATTGCTGAAAATTTCATGAAACAATAAGCAACTTAAGGAAAGAAGCGTAATAGGTTGGGGTGGGATGGAAGTTAAGGAAGGAACTGGAGAACTCAGTTAGTCAATCAAGTGAACACTAATGGATTCTTTATCGCTAGTAATATACTACTCAAAACTTTAAAAAAAACAGATGTTTAGCACCATATACAAATAATGACATAATGTCACTGCAAAACATACTCTGTTCAAAATGTACTGCAGAACACTACTTTTACCAAACTTAGAAACCTAAACAAAAATGGATCTAGCTTGTAATAAAAGAGAGAATATTAAATACCTTTGGTAAAAATAGATATATTTAACAAGATTAGAAAAGCAAGCATATGGTCAAAATATTAAAATAAGAATACAAAATGTACACAAGCAACAAAAAAAATAAAAAGGAAAACAATAAAAAACAAAATCAAGCAACATAAAAAAAATAAAATAAAACAACAGTGTGTAGGCCATCATGGACATAAGGTCATTGCTTATTTTAATGTTGGTTCCTTCCGGTTACTGGGTTGGTCCCATTCTTAGCAATGCAAGTTGGAACACATATAAATGAGGACCATAGGAAACTCCAGTCATTCCTACTCATACCCAACCAATAGAGTCCAAATTCTCCTCATAGAGTGACTAAAAGCCATACATGTAAAACACAAAATATTGTGATCTCAGAACATGCAGAGATAAGAGTTTATGGCTTCCTGGATGGTGGCATTCATATGCACATTAAGACAGAGCTTCAAAACTAGGTTGGTCAGCAAAGTTAGGTGTTCAGAAGAGTCTGGAAAGCACTTTTTTCTTAATATTCATAAGATTTTTAATTCAGATTTATTTTATTGGACAACTTTAGAAGCTAGAGAAAAAAAAATCTCTCATTGTCTTTTTTTGGCTGTCCTATGATATAGTCTCCAAGCAGCGGAACCAGAATGCAATTTATAATCTCAGCTTGAGTTGAATCCTCTTGTGAACTCACTTTACATTTGAAAGGTGGAAGATCACCAAATCAAGCAAATAAAGTTGTAGAGGAAGATAAATGCTCAAGTCCCAAAACAGACATGAGCAACGACTGGATACGTTGAAGGAGAGATGTTTGTTTATCTATCTGTATTCTCTTTGCACAGACAGTCACATTCCTCATGGTGTTCCAGGAGGACATCAGTCAAGGATTTGTGTAATCCTTTCATACCACTCCTGTGCTTCAGCTGAAGAACCTGAAAATGTAGAATTTAAGTCAATTTTGAGAATAAGGACATCACATATATACTGCTTTAAATCTAAAGTAGATATGACAATGGAACATGGCAAACTACAGAAAGAAACCCGATCATTCCACAGGTTTTGTTTTGCTTATTTATTTAGGGATAAAATCTGGGATTATGGCCAGATTCTATATATGGCGTCTGAAAAATTGGCACCAAATTTTAGGCACAGTATTTTATAAGCCATGCCTAAAGTTTGGTGTAGTTTATAGAATAATCATTTAAAAAGGAGAGGTTGTGTATAAATTTATGTGTGGTCATTTGCACCAATGAAAATGTGGTGCAAATGCCCATGCATAAATTTACACGTGGAGCACCTATTTTCTGTAATTACACGCATAACTCAAAACCATACCCCCATTCCACCCCAAAACGCCCATGAACCTTCCATTTCCACACCCCCTTTTTTTGGGCCGCACATAAATTTTAGACGCAGATCCTGTGCCTAACTTTACACGTTAGTCCCAATTAAATTTAATTAGTGCCAATAACTGCTTGTTAAAAAGCCAATTATTGGCATTAATTGGCTCATTATTCTATTATTCGAGAGCGTGCCTAAATTTGTGCGTGCAATTTTTGGCAACTTTTATAGAAACAGGGGGTTGTTGTGTTAGAACATGGGAATGGGATTGCAAAGCCCAGAATTAATGCAGTATTTTTTGAGGGTTTTTTTTCTTTATATTTGCAGGTCATATGCTAATATTCTCATTGGCGTGTGGTACCTGCAGAAATTTAATGCATTATTTAGGGGGAGCTAGGTGCTTCTGCATTAATTCTGCTTTAACCAGTTAGAGTACGCTGTGGAAAAAAAATCCCAAAACAAATTCGAGAAATTGAAGTTTTGACAGATTTTAGGAGAGAATTTAAGAGATTGCTATTTGTAGAAATATACAGGTGATTCTAGGTTGTTCATATGAGAAAGTACTATCTGCAGTGATGTTTGTATAGTAAGTGAAAGATACATCACAAGGTAGATTGTGTTTGTTTATATTTTATGTATAATGTATAACTTATGTGATTTTAAGTATATGAACTTGTAATCCGCCTAGAACAGTGGATAGTGCAGAATAAACTTTTTAAAATAAATAACTGCATGTTGAAGGCATATTTAGTAAAAGAAATCCTTATTTGGACTGACATCAAGATACCCAGTGGAGTAGTGGCCTAGTGGTTAGGGTGGTGGACCTTGGTCCTGGGGAACTGAGTTCAATTCCCGGCACAGGCAGCTCCTTGTGACTCTGGGTAAGTCACTTAACCCTCCATTGCCTGCCGCATTGAGCCTGCCATGAGTGGGAAAGTGCGGGGTAGAAATGTAACAATAAAAATTTTTTTTTTAAATACCCTAGAAAAGTTGATTAAAATGTGCAGGTTAGATAATTATCAGGTGAATATTCAAAAGCACTTATCCAGATAAGAGCTGCTGAGCTAACCAGTCAACTTCTGGATACTGATTCTAACTTTCCTGTGCCCCTCCCTCCCACCTCCCCCTAGGACAGAAGCTCTGGATTGCTCCTCTCATGAACCCACGTTGCGTATCCCTGGTGGTCTAGAAGGGTCCTTTGGAAAGGCCTGATGCTCTTGACTGTTGTAGTAGCCATTTTGAGAAAGGAGCTGCAATTTGAAGGAGCAAGTGGGCATCACTCCTGCTTCTAGGACCCCCCTTAAATCACCAGGAATATACAAGGGAGGCTTGGGGGGGCACTTCAGAGCTTTCTGTTCTCAGAGGTTGGGGGAGGGGGAGGAGATTTGGAAGGGGCGAGAGAACCTATTTTAATTTATGTGAGTCCCAGATTGATACTGCCTCAGACCTGCATAAGCTTCCGTGACCAGCACATGCAGGCACTGTCCCACATATTCAATGCCGTTGTTCGACATGGCCTGGCATTGAATATCTGGGCTCATTCTACCCATGGTGATCAACTTTTAAAAAAACACTGACTGCTGCCAGCTGAGTGTTGACCGGTGTGTTATCTTATTACTATGTTATTATTTGCTTTCATGAAATACATGCCTAAAGTGCACACATGCTCTTGCACAAATTTACAACTGGGGGCATTCAGATTTTATATGTACTTTTTTCATTAAGCAATTTCGGCAGTCAGCAAGGAGTTCTTGTACTAAGCATGCCTAATACAGCAAACAAAGCCTAAAGCATCCTATGTTAGTTTTGGCATGTGTGCACGCTAACCGCACATTATTATTTTGGAATTGTTTTTGAAGGGGCATGTCGGGAGCAGACAATGGCATTCCTGGGCTAACCAGATAGTCCATGTACTAACTGGTTCATACAGCCACACTAACATAGTAATCTGGTAGATGACAGCAGATAAAGGCCTGTATGGTCCATCCAGTCTTCCCAACAAGATAAACTTATTATATATGGTATGTGATACTTCATATGGTATGTACACCTGATCATGGTTTCTCCTTGCCATTTTCAGAGCATAGACCGTAGAAGTCTGCCCGGCACTGTCCTTGTTGTAAAAATTCTGAAGTTAGCTTGGAAGCCGCTAAAACGCTTCACTCCATCCCATCCAAATCTATTCAGCCACGATCAGGGCATAGACCATAGAAGTTTATGTTTACTTAAAACTTGATATACCACCTTTACACAATAATAGATCAAAGTGGTTAAAGTCTGCCCAGCATTGGCCTTGTTCTCCAACTTCTGAAGCTGAATCTGCCCAGCCATGATCAGGGCACAGACCACAGACATATGCCCAACATTGGCTTTACTTCACAATTACTGGTGTTGATACCTAACCTCTGCTAAGCTTCTGTGGATCCATTCTTTCTAAACAGAATTCCTTTGTGTCTATCCCACGCATTTTTGAATTCCGTTACCGTTTTCATCTCCACCAGCTCCCACGGGAAGGCATCCCAGGTATCTACCACCCTTTCCGTAAAAAAATACTTCCTGACATTATTCCTGAGTCTGTCCCCCCTTCAACCTCAATTCATGTCCTCTAGTTCTACCGCCTTAATAGGTGGCAGTAAGTGCTCATGTGGTAAGTTTTTAAAATGGCCGCACACATTAGCACACAGCCATTAAAGAAAAGAACAGTAAAAAAGCCTTTTGCCAGCAGTGGTAAAAATGGCCTCAACACGTGGGAATGACCCATGTAAGGCTGTGATAAGGCCAAGTCTTACTGAAGCTTAGTAAAAGGATTCCCCCCACAGTATTTAAAATCTACAGTATTACAGAATGTGTGTGTGTACATTACTATTCCTCCCTGTTCAACCCAAAAGGGAATGTCCGTTTACATGCCTGGCGACTCACTTTTATAAAACATAAAAACCATTCTGCACGTATAAAGCTTGATTAAAGTTAATTTCATACAACACTTCTTTAATGCTTAAAATGCTGGCTGAAAAAAGAATGCTTCCCCCTGTATAGCACGACTGAAAACTGTGGAAGAACAGTTAGAACATTCCACCAAGGTCATGAAGCTGAAGGAAAAAAGAAAAGTTTGGGGGTTGATATACAGCCTGTGGTGCTCAGTGCTTTGCTGACCACCACCAATGTTATTCCCGGATATTAAATGCCGGGTCCTGTCCAGGCTTCCGCACTGAATATCCGTTTTTGTGGAGCCAGCTAACACATAACCGGTTATGTCCGATATTCAGCATTTATCCATAACGATGGGACAGTTTTTAATGCGGTTCCATTTATGCGGTTAACCTGGCCAGTTAAGTGCTGAACACTGGCAACTAACTAGCCAACTGCGTCCCCGGAATACACCCAAAATAGCCAATTTGTAGTTAGGCACAAACTGTTACTTTCAGCAGCACTAACTGGTTACAGGCCATTGAAAATGACAGATTAGCCCCAAACAGGCAATTTAAGCAGACAAGAGCTGTTTCTGGCAGGTTAAATCGGTTGATTATTGACCCCCTTATTTTTTTAAACAAAAATGTGTACAGAAATGCATAAATACTTTACAAGATATTTTTGATTGGGCAAGCAATTGTTATATAAAAGTTCTACTGTTTCCAGGTTTGCAATAGTACCCAGCTCATTCCACTCATCTGATACGAATTACACACGGTAAGTTTTTATATATTATTAACACATATTAATGAGCAACACAGAATACCTCGTGGTACTTTTTGGTGACTTTGGTTGGAACGCATTGGCATTCATTGCAATTATGATTACAGCAAGCGCAGTTTCCCCCACATCGCTTGACCAACAAGCAACCTGGCCAGAAAATGACATCTGTTCGCTTGAGCTCCTCTCTCAGCGACACTGAAAAGTTGCGTGGTGTGCAGCTGTACAATCGTACTTCTTCTTTTAGAAGGTTCAGATCCACCACTTAAAAGAACAAAATGCAAGAGAGGGAAAGACAAATTAATTAAGCCATCTGGGACGTCTCATTTAATATGAACTAAAACATTACAGTATTTGTAGAGGTGGCAATTCTACATGAATATGAGAAATAGTAAACCATTCTTGTTTTTCAGTTTCTGTCTGCAAAAATTCCTATAATTAATTAGCTCTGATCACTGGACTAACCTCCAGGGAACAGAAGGCATTTTTGAACAATTTTACAATTACATCTTTTGGTAATTGTGACAGTAGTTGTGTATGAATGATTCTCTTTAGAAAAAAACCTATTATTTTAGCTGAAAGCATGCATTACATTTGTGATGGGGGTGGTGGAGCAGGTATCTAATGCATTAAGCAAGCTTCAAATAAAATCAAACATTGATAAATCTTCCTACTGAGAAACAGCATCAGGGAATTCCTTGAAATAATTACTTCTTAAAAGTGTTAAAATTTTTTTAGATGTCATATTTCATAAATACTTCTTATAATTTTTAAATAACTGCAAGTGAGCACATGTATTTGTTAGCACGTACAGCAGGAGCAATGATTTTACAAAGATATATCCACAGATACCATTTTGCAAGCATCAGGGCACAAGGTGGAAGTGTGTGGACATCACTCCCACCCTACTAGAGACCAGGAACCCCCAGTAAGCCTGGGAACTGGTGGGGGGGAGGGGGGCTTAACATTTAAGGGGCTGTCTCTGGCTGGGGAGGGGGCTTAGGGAGGTCTCCTCACATGTTGGGCTCTCACCCACACATGGAGGGGCATCCTCTCGGGGGGGGGGGGGGGGGGGGAGGAGCCTCATGGCAGTGATTTGGGTGCTGTGGGGGTTATACTGTATCTGGGGGTCAGGGATTCAGGGATAATGTGCCAGGTAAGAGAGGGTAGTGTATCTGGGGATCGTGAACAATATTGGGGGGGGGGGGGTGGGGGGGGGGGGGGGGGGTCAGAGGCATAACCAGGTTTTGACGTCAGGGGGAGCAGACATTTGTAAATTAGGCGCTGGTCTGTGTCGGACAAGCAGCAGTGCCGATATTGTCGCTCAGGTGCAGTGACTGTGGCCAGCAATGATTAACACAGGCTGCCTCTGCTGTATCCCACCTACAAGGAAACTGGAAGTTACATCAGGAAGTGGGAGGTAGCAGAGGTCCCGGGACCCAAGGAGGTTTAATAGACAGGAAATGAAGTGACGTCAAAACGCTGAAACAAATTAGGTTAGTCTGAGTTTTCCCTTACCCGTGGTGTTGTCATCCCCATATACTTAAAACAAAGCAAGCAAACCTATGAGCTGCTGCATCTATGTTATTGTTCTTTATTGTTTGGCAGCATTTTTATTTAATCTCACATATTTTCAAACATGCCAGCTTGTGTAGCATACGGATGTACACAGAGGAAGCATAAAAACGGGGTAACTTTTCATAGGTAGAGTGGTAATTTGTTATAAATCTTAATCAGTGGTCAGTTGGAGGGGCTGGTTACAGGGACACCCTAGCATGTGTTATATTCATATAGAGATTTTTTTTTCTCTCCTGGTTATGAGCCACTAAAACAGACATCATGTTATGAGAATCAGGTGCTTAACATTCACAGTTTCTATTTATTTATTTATGACAGTCATATCCCACATTTAACATGTATTAGGTTGAAACCTGGGAGCATTTGAAATCTTTTTTTAACCTGTGCCTAGATGGTTTGTGGGAACTTGCTCCTTCTATTTTGAAGAATGCAGTAGTATATTATAAAAATGCACTTAATATTGTTTATTAGTATTATTTACTACTGGTTGATATACAGCAGAAGTTAACCAAGTCAACTTCATGCTCTATCATTTTTAATAGTATTTTCTCAGTCATTACCCAAATACAAATAAAATTATAATGTTAATTATACGACAGTGTTTGCCTCTTATGGTAGCTTTTGTTAATTAAAGTTGTGTCAGAGAAATAGTTATAAGTGCGATTTTATTATGCAGGCAAACAATACACTGCCAAAATACAAAATAGCAAGCTGCACAGTATTAGTCACCAAGTTTATACAAAGTTGATTATTTTCAGTGGAAAATAAATCTGTTGGCTGCCTGCTATGTGAATATTCTATCACTGTTTATTGCTACCAAGTATTACATATTTAGAGCATATGCCTTAAACATAGATAGTTTACATTTGTTTATCTAGACCTTACATGCACATGGTATTGCTTATTAAACCCGAAGGCAAAACCACCTGAGGTGGGGGCCTAAGACGACACTCATCAGGAGCGGCACCTCGGAGGCGCGACATCTCTCTCTTCGCGGTGTTTTGCCTCACGGTGATGTTCCAAACCCAGCAGCAGCAATGATTCCCATATGCCGGAAAGGTAAGAGGCCTGTGCCGGCAGCGGCAGGGCAACGTATGGGAATCGCTGCCGTGTTTGGCACATCACTGTGAGGAAAAGCGCCGCAAGGGGGGAGAATAGTACCTCAGCCTGGGGGGGGTGGGGGGTGGCATGTTAGCTCCGCCTTAAGCGGCATCTTGCAGTGTGGTTAAACAATTTAGTATAAACTGTGTTGTTATGGGTCTGTCTATATTCTGCTCCTTCCCGCTACCGCATCCTGCGCCTCTAGTTCAGACAGAAGTACTTCTTGTTTATGTGAGGGAGGGACTCATGGCAAGCAGAGGGAAGGATTCCACGCCAGGCTCAGTCAGGCAGTGTGTTATTGCTAAACGAAGAAGGCTTGATGGTTGGGTGGGGAGAGGGAGAACAGACAGTGGTGTTGGACTTGGGGAGGGACGCATGCCATGGAACAGTGGGGTGGGAAAGGAAGGGAGGGGAGAAAGTTACTGCAAATTTTTAAAAAATGTGCTGGCCCGGAATGACCGGTCCCCCTGCTCCCCCTAGCTACACCGCAGGGGGTTGGGTGATATACTGGATGGGGAACCTGGATATTGGGTTTTACAGCAGGCACTTAATTGTGCCTTTGGCCAAGGGTAGACACTGATGTCTGTTCCCCACACATATGTGAATTCCCTATATGAAAAGAGGAATGCACGTCTGTCTTCCGGACCAGCTCATACCACTCTCCCTTTCTCTGCTCTCCCCACACACTCTTCCTATTTAGATGTAGTGAGCTTCCTCGCATTTGAATAGCCCCTGTTTTGAAATGGCATTTTTTTCTGTATTTCTTCCATGCTCCCGTTCATTCAAATAAATGCGTACTTTGTTTTAGATGGGATATGTTAAGCATAGAAATAACTAGTGTTGGAACACAGTCCCTGATCCTTGAAAGGTTTCGCTTAACCCAATTTCTGCTTCAGGAAACAGATGAAAGCTTGACTCTTCTCCCAAGCATTTATTGAAAGAAGCAACTAATTATCTAGTCACACACTCAAAGACTAACACCAGCTGCGTATACTGTAGTAGGATTTGCTTATCCACTCCTACTCTAGCTGAGATAATTTCCATGTACCTTTTCTGACTTCATGTGAAAATTGTCCTTATTTTCTAACTCCTGTTACTCATCTTATCTATATATTCCACCTCTACTTTCCCATATGCCGTTTATTAAGAGGCTTTAATGTGTATTGTGTTGACAATGTAAAATAGCGAACAATACCATAATGTGTACTGTTATTTATTTATTTATTAGGATTTATTTACCGCCTTTTTGAAGGAATTCACTCAAGGCGATGTACAGTACGAATAGATCAAACATGAGCAATAGGCAATTACAGCAGTAAAAATATTCAACTAACAACACAAGTATGAAGAGAGTTGAAAATGGAGTGAGAGATGGTTAAATAATATCTCAGCTACGGTAGGAGTGGATAAACTTGTCCGCTGCAGTATGTGCAGCCCGAGTCACTCCTTGTGTGTGTGTGAGACTAACAAGTTAGTTACTTCTTCCATTAAAGGCCTGGTTGAAGAGCCAAGCTTTCACCTGCTTCCTGAAGTAAAGATAGTCTTATGTTAAGTGGAGCCTTTCAGGCAATGCATTCCAGAGTGTGGGGGCTACTCCGGAGAAGGCTCGCTTGCGGGTTGCATATTGTGTAATGTCTTTTGGAGAGGGTGTGGTTAGTGAAAGTCCATGGGAGGACCTTAGTGTCCTTGGCGGTGTGTGGAGGATCATCCTATTCTTCGGGTATTCAGGTCTATTTCCTTTTAGGGCCTTGAAGATCAGACATAGAGTTTTAAATTTGGCCCTGTACTATACTGGTAGCCAATGAAGTTTTTGCAAAAATGGTGTGATGTGGTCACATCGCTTGCAGCCTTCTATGAGTCTTGCTGCTACATTCTCAATCAATTGAAGCTGCTGCAGACCGTTTGTAGTCAGACCATTGTATAGTGCATTATAGGGTATAGTGTATTATCTATTATCTGTGTTCAGCTTACTCTTGCTATACACTGCCTTGGGTGAATTACATGTGCTTGTAATAAATTGCCTAGATTACTGTAACTCACTACTTGTAGAGAACCCAATAACACAAGGATGTCCAACCGTGTGCATCTCCTGCCAATTTTAGCCTGAATGAAATTCAAGATTTTAATTTAATTTTAGCATATTATGGAGCTTATTTTCAAAACATTTAGACTTATTTGCTTTGTAAACTGCTTCAATATGTCTCCTCGCTAGTGGTATATCAAGATTATGAATAAACTTGAAACTTTTTTTTGTTACATTTGTACCCTGCGCTTTCCCCACTCATGGCAGGCTCAATGCGGCTTACATATTATTTGTACCTGGGGCAATGGAGGGTTAAGTGACTTGGCCAGAGTCACAAGGAGCTGCCTGTGCCTGAAGTGGGAATTGAACTCAGTTCCTCAGAACCAGAGTCCACCACCCTAACCACTAGGCCACTCCTCCACTTTGATATTAAATTGAAAAGTGGTATATCAGATCTTACTAAATAATGAGTGCAATCGCACTGGTGAGTGAGGACTTTCTTTCCCAATTAGCATAACACAGGTTGGTGTATTATTCCAGTCATTTGGTTTTCTCTTTTTTTGCTAAGGCTGTGAATATTAGTTTTGGGGGAGTATTATTTGTTTGATTACATCTAGGCATGGGCATTTACACTAGCTATAGGATTGGTCATGCCTAGATATAGAGGAGCAGAGGAGAACCACCAAGGTGGAGGAACGAAGACACCACTATGAAAAGGCACAGGCAAAAACGAAGGCATAGCATATCGTATGACACTTCCAATGCCGTAGAGTTCAAATTGTTTAAGAGATTATTAAATAGAGAACACTTCTGAGACTCGAGAACACTTCTGAGACCTGACACGTTAGGAGTTACGGACCAAGAAAGGGATCTGGGTGTCATCGTCGATAACACACTGAAACCTTCTGCTCAGTGTGCTGCTGCGGCTAGGAAAGCGAATAGAATGTTGGGTATTATTAGGAAAGGTATGGAAAACAGGTGTGAGGATGTTATAATGCCGTTGTATCGCTCCATGGTGCGACCGCACCTTGAGTATTGTGTTCAATTCTGGTCGCCACATCTCAAGAAAGATATAGTAGATTTGGAAAAGGTGCAGCGAAGGGCGACTAAAATGATAGCGGGGATGGGACGACTTCCCTATGAAGAAAGACTAAGGAGGCTAGGGCTATTCAGCTTGGAGAGGGGAGACATGATAGAGGTATATAAAATAATGAGTGGAGTGGAACAGGTGGATGTGAAGCGTCTGTTCTCGCTTTCCAAAAATACTAGGACTAGGGGGCATGCGATTAAACTACAGTGTAGTAAATTTAAAACAAATCGGAGAAAAGTTTTCTTCACCCAACGTGTAATTAAACTCTGGAATTCATTGCCGGAAAATGTGGTGAAGGTGGTTAGCTTAGCAGAGTTTAAAAAGGGGTTGGACGGTTTCCTAAAGGATAAGTCCATAAACCGCTACTAAACGGACTTGGAAAAATCCAAAATCCCAGGAATAACATGTATAGAATGTTTGTACGTTTGGGAAGCTTGACAGGTGCCCTTGGCCTGGATTGGCCGCTGTCGTGGACAAGATGCTGGGCTCGATGGACCCTTGGTCTTTTCCCAGTGTGGCATTACTTGTGTACTTATGTACTTATGTTTTGGTGTGGCTGCCTGCATCAGGAGTCCTGAAAAGTGTACCCTCTATTGTGCTGAGAAACAAATGTGGAGCCAAAATGGCTAGGAACCAAAGGGGCCCCTTAGAAGGGGTTCCCTCTAGTCATGAGCATGAAGTGAAACGAGGTAACATAGTAGATGATAGCAGATAATGACCTATATGGTCCATCTAGTCTGCCCGAGTAGATAAACTCATTTCATAAAAATATGAGGTGATACAGCATGTGTATACCTGATCTTGATTTGTTCATTCCATTTTCATGGCATAGAACGTAGAGATCTGCCCATCACTGTCCTTTTGCTAAAACTTCTGAAATTGTCATCAAAGCCCTTGAAAAGCTCCAGTCCAGCCTATCCATATATATCCAGACCATGATCAGGGTACAGACCGTAAAAGACCGCCTAGCACTGGTGTTGCTTCCCACTTACCAGTGTTGCCATCTAGTTTCCGCTAAGCTTCTTTGGATCGATTTCTTCTAAACACGATTCCTGTGTGTTTATCCAATGCATTTTTTAATTCTGTTATGGTTTTCATCTCCACCACCTGCTGCAGGATAGCATTTCCAAGTATCTACCACCCTCTCGGTGAAAAAATACTTCCTGACATTATTCCTGAGTCAGCCCCCATGCAACCTCAATTCAAGTCCTGTAGAACATAAGAGTAGCCATTGGGCTTCTGCCAGGTACTTGTGACCTGACCTGGCCACTGTTTGGAAACGGGATACCATTTCCAAACAGTGGCCAAGCCAGGTCACAAATACCTGGCAGAAACCCAATTATTAGCAGCATTTCATCCTACCAATCCTGGGGCAAGCACCATGCTACCATTCTTGGGGCAAGCAGCTGCCTCCCCCTCTCTGTCTCAATAGCAAACTATGGACTTTTCCTCCAGGAACATGTCCAAACCTTTTTTTAAACTCAGATATGCTAACCACTGTTACCACATCCTCCGGCAAAGAGTTCTAGAGCTTAACTATTCAATGAGTGAAAAAATATTTCCTCTTACTTGTTTTAAAAGTATTTCTATGTAACTTCCCTGAGTGTCCCCTAGTGTTTGTATTTTTGGAATGAGTAAAAAATCAATTTATTTCTACTCCTTCTGCATCACTCAGGATTTTGTAGACCTCAATCATATCTCCCCTCATCTGTCTCTTTTCCAAGTTGAAGATCCCTAAGCTCTTTAGCCTTTCCTCATACAACAGCAGTTCCATCCCCTTTATTATTTCAGTTGCTCTTCTTTGAACCTTTTCTAATTCTGCATTATCTTTTTTTGAGGACCAGAACTAAATGCAATACTCAAGGTGCTATCGCACCATGGAGCGATACAGAGGTATTATAGTATTTTTGGTCTTATTCACCATCCGTTTCCTAATTATTCCTAAAATCTTGTTTGCTTTTTTGGATGCTGCTGCACACTGAGCAGAAGATTTCAGCATATTATCTATGACACTTAGATCTTTTTCTTGAGTGCTGACCCCCAAGGTAGAGCCTAGCATCAGGTAACTATGATTCGGATTATTCTTTCCAATGTGTATCACCTTGCATTAGTACACATTAAATTTAATCTGCCATTTGGATGCCCAGTCTTCCAGTTTCCTAATATCTTCCTGCAACATTACTAGCGGAAAGTAAATATAATCTGAAACATCTGATTATCAAGATAAGGAACATAGTCATAAAATGGACCTGCACTGTAACGTGAAGAAGACAGATCTTTTCAACTGGTAAAATCAATTTCATCCATGATGGAAAATTAGTAGTAGACAACTTCAACCTGCTGGATCAATAATGAAACAACAATCAATCAAATCAAATAATACATAGCTCTTGAGAGGACAACTATGAAAGACCAAGACAAGTCATAAAATGGACCCTGCACTGTAACGTGAAGAAGACAGATCTTTTCAACTGGTGAAATCAATTTCATCCTTGATGGAAAATTAGTAGTAGACAACTTCAACCTGCTGGATCAATAATGAAACAACAATCAGTTGAATCCAATGATACATAGCTCTTGAGAGGACAACTATGAAAGACCTAGACAAGATCTTCAAGTGTAGAGATATAACTCTGCATATAAAGATTCAACTACTCCAAGCCATGGTATTCCCAATAATGTCATATAGATTTGAGAGTTGGACAGTGAAGAAGCAGAACAAGAAAATAGATTCAGTTCCTTTGTCACTCATGAAGCGATACAAAGGCATTACAATGTTCAATTCTGGTCTATATCTCAAAAAAATATATACTGGAATTAGAAAAGAATCAACGAACAAGCAAAATGATAAAGGGGATGGAACTCCTCCCATATGAGGAAAGGCTTAAAGAGGTTAGGTCTCTTCAGCTAGGAAAAGAGACAGCTGAGGGGGGATATGATTGAGGTCTATAAAATCCTGAGTGGAGTAGAATGGGTAAAAGTGAATCGATTTTTCACAATTTCAAAAAGTACAAAGAACAGGGGCGACTCAATGAAATTACATGGAAATACTTTTAAAACAAATAGGAGAAAATATTTTTTCACTCAAACAATATAGTAAAGCTCTGGAACTTGTTGCCAGAGGATGTGGTAACAGCCATTAGCATATCTGGGTTTAAAAAAGGTTTGGACAAGTTCCTTGAGGAAATGTCCATAGTCTGTTATTCAGATGGACATGGGAGAAGCTACTGCTTGCCCTGGGATTGGTAGCATGGAATGCTGATACTAATTGGGTTTCTGCCAGGTACGTGTTGGAAGCAGGATACTGGGCTAGATAGAACATTGGTCTGACCCAGAATGGCTATTCCTATGTTCTTATGTAACATGATGTCATCAGCATAGTGAAAGCTGTCAAGTCTTCCAAGTTTTACACTTCAGGTCTCTTCATTCAGTTTGGCTTCTCTGATGATTTGTTCTTCTTATAGATTGAACAGGTAAGGGGTAAGTATGCAGTATTGTTATACATCTGTTAATTTTACCCCCATTCTGCTTCTCCTTTTAACCACATGTTAAATGTTAAAATGGCAGATAACAATTAATGCTACCTCAAGAGATGCAGCCAAATATACTGTGCTATCTGCTGATCTGCTGTTTAATTAATGTACAGTAATGGAATCCTCTCTGTGTTAACTGCAAGGCAAAATGCTGGGAACACCAACAGTTAACACAGATGTCTTTCATTTACCTCGTGTGAATTTTGGCAACTACTGTACAGTAACTACTAAACTATAGCACAGCTTAGTCAATGAGTCCCTAAGTGTCAAAGTCACATTAATATCTCTAATCCAGTGAAATAGTAATGATAACTGTTGACATCCAATTTTTGAGGTATAGGAATACTTCCATTGAATTTGCATTAATGTCTAATCCTCTACAAATGCTTGGGAACATCCACAGTGAACTACAACTATTGAGTTTTGATCAAATAAATCAAATCGGGAAACTTTAGCCTGCTGAATATGCCTGCCAACATACTTAAGAGAACTGACACAGAGATGCAACACATTAATCTTTAATGCATCAGAGTTAGCTGTAGCAAAATCTTTAAGACAGAATGGTCACCATTTTCCAAATTACAGATAGTTTCACAATTGTGTACTCTCTTTTATTTTTTGGTACTAGTACATTAACAGGCTTATTTTCAAAAGAGAAGGGCGCCCATCTTGCGGCACAAATCGGGAGATGGGCATCCTTCTCCCAGGGTCGCCCAAATCGGCATAATCGAAAGCCAATTTTGGGCATCCCCAACTGCTTTCCATCGCGGGGACGACCAAAGTTCCCGGGGGCATGTCGGAAGCATAGCGAAGGTGGGACTGGGGCATGTTTAACACATGGGCGCCCTTGGCTGAGAACCTCCAGAATGCTCCACTTCCTGAATGATGTCATTTTCAAAACAGGAATCATCCTGTTTTAACAGCATGTTGCACCTACTACTATTTAGCATTTCTATAGCGCTACAAAGCGTACTCAGCGCTGCACAAACATAACACCTGCCAATAATAGTAATACTTTTTTTAAATAATAGTACGTTTGGTTTTGGGTTATTTTGAAAACTGTTGGGGTTCCCATTTTTCTGGACACCATGTATATCATTGGGTATTCAATGCTCCTCAGTACTTTCAGTGAACCAAGATTACTGGTGCATAAGGCAAGGAATAACATCTAAAGCTAATTCCACTGTCTAGATGAGGGCAGATTCTTCATTTAAAACTGTTTAATATAAAGACACAAAGCTGTACCTCTAGATTTTCTTCCATGGATATAAACCTTTCCAAGTAGTTGCCATGTTGTTTTGTATAAGTCTTCTATGTCCAGTTGCCACCTGTCTGGTTCAAGATACCTCATAAGTTCTTCCATGGTGCTAAAACCAGCAACAGCATTGTTTAGCAAGTCCAATGGCAATGCTGAAGGCGGCAACAGTGAAGGAGTTGCAGGTTCTGGGTGGTGCTGCAATAAAATGAAGCCATTAGAGGAACAGCATTATCAGAAAACATGTTTTCTGTCCATCAAATTATGAATGCAATAAACTTATTTTACAAAAATTTTGAACTGGCAAAATACAGTAACTATTACAAGAATTAACAATCTAAAACACTAAAATAATAACTAAAAAAAACAATAGGATAAATATCTGATTAACTAATGTAAGTGAAAAATGAATGACCTTTCAGTGTACTAAACCAAAACATTGTTGAGACTATTTCATGTGATGAAACAAAGCAGGAACTAAGGAGGTAATTCTGTAAGTGGGTGCCTTCTTTTTGGCACCCTGATGCTCTGTGGTGAGAGCCTATTCTATAATGGTATCTGGGTGCCCAGTTGCCGCTGTTGAATACTAGTATAACCTGGTATCGTGGCACCTAAAATCTAGGTCTGGTGTTAATTATAGGTACCCAAATGCAAGGGCTTATGATACATTTACAGTATTCTATAGGTTACATGAATACGTGACAGCCCCGCCTATGTTCTGCCCCTGTGTACACTCCCCTTGCATTAGGTGCTATGCCACTTAGGCGCACCCTGACAAAACAGTGCTTGGGGGAATACTGATATCTGCACGCACACATGCACACGTGCATGTGTCGGTGTAAGTATTCAGTACATTTATATGTGTAAAGCACGCATAAATGCAAGTGGCCTTTTATTGCCTCCTATATGCTTTCTGTTTAGAAAGATTAAGGAGCACTTCCCCACACCTGAATTTCAATGAGATGTCATCTGTATGTGAAGACTTCACATAGTGTTATAAGACATTATAGTGTTATAGGAAAAGACTATCGTATCGACTGGCGGAGACAGCACAAGGGTCGATAGTTTAGAGATTCCTGAAAGTGTGTTGGTGGTGACTGGATGAGACTTTGGGGTGGAGGATTTAACTGTGCTAGAACTGAGGGGTCCTTTTACTGAAGGGTTGGCGTGCAGTAACAGGCTTGCTGCGTACCAATCTGGAATTAGCGCTGGGCTACCGTAGGAGCCCAGCGATACTTCCCACCCCCAGCATGCGCCATTTCCGGCGCTACAAAATTATCTTCCATTTTTGTAGTGTTGGTGCTTACTCGGCAGTAATTGGGCAGCAACACACACTGCACGGTTACCGCCAGATTAGCATGGGAGCCCTTATCGCCACCTCAATGGGTGGCAGTAAGTGCTCCCCCCAAAAATGTTTCACTTACCGCATAGCCATTTCTTTTCGAGAAAAGACAGCCTTTTACCCGCTGTGGTAAAAGGGGGGGCCTCAGCGCACATCAAAAACACACGCTGACACTAGCACAAGACCCCTTTTTCACAGCTTAGTAAAAGGACTCCTGACATAGAGAAGCTTAAGGGAAAGCACTTGGAAAAAAAGGACTAGATCGATAAAGTGTACATGCTGTTGAGCAAGGCAGTAAAGCATAGTTTGAGCTCAAATGAGGTTGAAGCAAAGAGCTTAAAAGCTTAAAGGCAATCCGACTGTTTAAGCTCACACCTCAATTTAGCACCAATATTGCCCATCTGTTATAGAATTCCAGCACTTATGTAAATTATTGGTACCAATGAAAAGATATGCATGTAAATTATCATTTATTTGGATACTGCCACTGAATTTTGGTGCACCTAGGTGACTTCAAGGAGCTTCCCATACCTGGATAAGGGCCCCACAAGGCTTCCCTATCCCCTGCCCATTCCCCCAACCCCTTCCAACAGTCATAACAGTCTGATCACTAAAAACCAACCTGTTCAAAAAGGCATACCACAATGATCTATCCTAAATACCACATAACGGAACTTATACCAGAACTGAACCCTCGATACTTGATTGCTTAATTTACTCTGTCACCATTGAACTTTAACGCAATACCATTTTATTTCTCATTCCGGAAATGAACTCTCTATACCTGACTTCTTAAAGTACTCTGTCACTTATGAACTTTAATGCAATACCACTCTGTATTTCTCATTCCAATAATGGCGATCGCCACTACGGCATAATGTAAGCCACATTGAGCCTGCAAATAGGTGGGAAAATGTGGGCTACAAATGCAACAAATAAATAAATAAATAAATAAATGCTAGCCACTATTAAGTAACTAGTGTATGTAAGATAGCTAGTGCGTAACTGCAAGAAGATTTACAAGTGGGCAGAGCATGGGAGTGTTATGGGTTTGCAGTTAAGCAACACGCACAACTTACTTAATATTATCAGTTGCACATATTGTATGGTGCACTTCGACATGCCAAGTACACCAGCCATTGACATGAGTTGGCACACCCAACTTTTGGTATGCCAAAATGGCTTTGTGCTAGGTTTCATTAGGCGCGTCTAGCAGTCATAGAATTTGAGTTAAACATGCTCCATGATGGTGCTTACATCTTGGGCATTTAAGTATTCCTAAAATCTGTGCACGCTGTTATAGAATACACCCGCTCCATGCCTAATTTAGACATTGGGATTTACACCAGGTTTTAGTTGGCATAATTGACCGCAACTAAATTGAATCATGTGATATACAGAATCTAATCCATAATGTCTCCTACTGATATGGAGTAAGCGGGCGCATCTACATGTTGGCATGTAAATGCTGACTTAACGCCAGCTTTTTCTGACTCTGAAGCCCGTGAAGCACTTACACGCTGCATCTCGGTACCTAATTTTTTGTTTCCTTTATAGAATTGTCACTTTAATGCTCATCTTCCCTACCTTACCCTTCCCAGTCACTGGGTCTGGGTACACTTCCTGCACATGTTCTGGCCCAAATGGATGCAGAATATAGGATACCTGACCAGTAGTCTCTGGGGCCACTGTGAAAACTTTGCATTTACTTACAATCTAATAATACCTGCTGAGGAAAACCACCAGCAAATATGATCTTAATTTTGTTATTAAGAGTAGATATTTAGCAGACGCCAATTTAATGAAATTACTAGGGAAATAAAATGGTGTTCCTGTATGTTATTAATTAACCTTATAGAATGAACAGTCTTGTAAAACAATTCATTATATATTACAGCTTCCATAATGGCAATAATAATGAGAGAGGTCCTATATCGTATAGCACATTTCCAAAATGCAGTTTTCCTTTTGTGTTCAGTTACTTGCTATTTTTGCTTTCAGTATGACAAGTTGCTCTATTTCTCCTCTAAAGGGGGCCATAAAATAATAAGCAGTATGTCAGAAATAATTAGAGCAAGTGGAGCTATAAGCCCTGGAATAAAAAAAAATCAAACTCCATTAGGCACAATTACTCCCACCTGCAATTTTGGTAACTGCATAGTTTTGAAAGGTGCTTTTCATTAGGAAGATGAGTTGCTGCTACAAGAAAATAATTTAGCTTATTAATTTCTTTTTCTTCCTTTATTTGCTGTTGTTTTTTTTGAGAAAAGAAAATCAATGACTTAAATCTGCAGCTAATTAAAAGTCTAAATAATCAGAGAAAAGGCAGATTTCTCCTGGTTACAGAAAATTCCTTGATACTCATATGTAGATGAGATGATGTGGTGTCTCACCAAACTTACATCAAGCATACAGCACAGAAAAAACAAACTAACAAGAATACACAATTATTTAATCAAATTTCCATTGCATAATCAGGTTTCAAAATTCTTTATTTATGTTATAGTAGTGATTGGGAATCCACCTCTGTGATTTACATTAAAATAATAATAGAAGAAAGAGGAAACCTAAACAATATAAATATATCAGATAACTCTCATGCTTTCTGCGGTGTCCCGTGTGATTGCTGAGGTTTACAACCCAGGATCCAAAAATCTCTTGGAACAATATTTTTTAGATTATTTTGCTTACTTTATTTATTTTTTGTCTATTAGATTGTAAGCTCTTTGAGCAGGGACTGTCTTTCTTCTATGTTTGTGCAGCGCTGCGTACGCTTTGTAGCGCTATAGAAATGCTAAATAGTAGTAGTAGTAGTAGTAAACCAAGAAAAAGACACATCTTGTCTACGGGAAAAAGGAAGCGCATTGCAGAAAGAAGGACCCACCACACTAAAACTGTCCAACCTAATTTACATAACTGATGGTATTTTGATAAGCTGATCAAAGAGTTCTAGCAGAAGTAGGTAGTATTTAAAAATTGTGATAAATACTATAGATTCTAGAAATCAGGTAGTATATTTTAAGGTTATGTGAATCCCAGGGAAAAGGTAACTGCAGTAGGTTTGAACTTTGACCATGCAGAGTTTACCCAAATCTCTAAAGGATCCTTTTTACTAAGCTGCGGGAAAAAGTATCCAGCGTTAGCGGCAGGGGCTGTTTTTCCTGCGTGCCAGGGCCCTTTTTACTGCAGTGAGTAAAAAGCCCCCAGACACATATGGCCATACGGTAAGAGATCTCTTAACGCATGGCCATACGGTGGGGAGCCCTTACAGCCACCCATTGAGGTTGCAATAAGGACTCCCGTGCTAACCCGGCGGTAACTGGGCAGAATGGTGATGCCTGATTACCACCAGGTTACCAACACACAAGCCATTTCTGGGGGTTTTCTTTTTCCCCTGGAAATGGTGCGTGCTCGGGGCGGGACTACCGCCCCTGGCCACGTTGGGCTGGCGGTATTCCTGGAAGAGTGAGCAGTAAACCTGCATTGGGCTTACCACCGCTCTGTAAAAGGGCCCTTAAATGTTCATTTATTATCTGCTAAAGACTATGGGCCCAAAATTCAGACTACAGGCCTGGTTAACTCCCGCAGTCAGTGCTCAACCCGGATAGTCATTGCCAGGCTGTTTCCGGTGACCAGCACTGATATTCAGCACTGGCTGGTTATGTTCGAAGCGGCCAAAGATATTCCAAGGTATTTATGTGGCCAAACATGGCCACAAAATCACGCTGAAAATCGTCAGATAGCCAGTTATATCGCACGATATAACCGACTATCTGGTAGACATGAATTTTGAGCGAGTCATGGCTGGCCATGTCTCCCTGAACGTTTGAGGATAGCTGATTATGGGGCATTTAACCATCCAGGTGCTGATCCTGGTCAGTTAAATGCTTTTGACTATCGGGGAGGGGGGGGGGGGGTGATATTCACAAGGGTCTATCCTGTTAGCAGGACCTGCTTACCATACCAAGGAAATCCTGACAAGGTTGATTTTAGCAGCACAATCTGGACAGTGCAGGAGCCATCCATGGGCTCAGCTGGGGAGGAGTCTCTACATATCTGGATAGCGGCAACTGTCAGCATCGGTATCTTGATAAGTCTTTATAACTCTGGATAGAAAGCCCCAGATTCTATATAGGTCACCCAACGTTCGGCATACAAATTTGGGCACCAATTGCAAATCCAAATCCAAATTAATTAGCTAATGAGGCGTCAGCAATCAATAATTGCTGTTAATTAGTGGCAATTTGGAGTTATGTGCACATCTGTCCTAGGTGCTATTCTATAACATACATACCTATAATTTCACAGTGCGCAACTACAAAGGGGCATAACCATGGGAGGGGCATGGGCAGATCAGGGGGCATTCCCAGAATTTCAGCTCAATGTTATAAAATACTACCAACTGTGTGCCCAACTACCAAAATTGGGTGCCAATACTACAATACAAAAAAAAAAATCCCTCAATTCCACTGGTATCCTCAATGTCAAACCCAAAATAACTAGGGACAACAAAGTCACAAAAATACCTAATGTAATAATTTGCAAAAAGTGGAGAAGCCCTCAGATATACAACTCACCCACTTGATGGCTTGTATAAGTACTGCTGTTCACCAAATAGATTCATAGGGCAAACTCCCAAGCACCAACGCAAAATCAGTGTTTTATGGTGCTTAATTGTGGTTCTCATTTAAAATAGTCCATATCCATTACTTATTAAGCCCTATACATTTCCAGGAAAAGTGTTAACCTGCCGGGAGCCAGAACGTGGTCACGCTATATTACAGCGCTGAGATTCTATGCAGCAGAGACAACTGACTTTGCGCCAAAGTGTTAAAGAGATTTTTGAAGGACAGAGCTCACCTGAGTCCCTAAGGCAGTCACTGAGACAAAACCCGTGGCGTCAGGCTTTCAAGGGGAACAATTTAAAGTAGTTTAAGATTTTACGTTATATAGGCACTGCTGCAGTACAATTACTGGCAGATAAGTATACTTTTTGTATAGGGTTTAATACGTAATGGACACTTGGGCTATTTTAACTAAGAACCACAATTAAGCACAATAAAACATTGATTTTGCTCATGGTTCCAACCTTTCGAGAAATATTCCACTAACACACCAGAAAAGAAATCGTCTCAGTCCAAACACCTGAGCATTGGAATACGTTGCCCCAGCACCTCCATCACAAAACATCTCTTCTGAATTTCAAAGCCAGCCTTAAAACATCCCTCTTTCAAGATGTGTGTACTCTTAGTTCTATTTTGGGTTTGCACGGGGATGGCTCCTGGGGAACCTACCAGACCAGCCTCAGCCTCCTTCCTCTATCACTCTTTCTTCTTTCCTGTAAATTATAGTTCCACCCCTTCCCCTTTCTTCATCTTTATTTTCTACTATCTCTCTCTCTCTCCCTCTTACTTTATACACTATTTAGTCAGAAAGCCGCCTAGGCATCCCCTTGATGGGCGGGGTAGTAAGTCAATAAATAAACTTGAAACTCATTTTGCATTGGTGTTTGCGAGTGTGCCTTATGAATAAGAAAGGAATCCATTTGGAGGACAGTAGTACTTTTACAAGTCATCAAGTGGGTGAGTTGTATATCTGAGGACTTCCCCACTTTTTGCACATTATTACATCTGGTATTTTTGTGATTTTGTTGTCCCTGATAAATTGGGTGCTAGCATTTACATCAGCTTTTACATCAGGCATAAATGCTGGCACTCAAAGTTAGGTGCAAACCCTCTAATTCTATAAAAGTCTTCAAAAATTGTGCACGCACATTTTCGCGTGCGCCGAATTTGTGCATGCAATTTAATTGAATAACAAGCTACTTAATGACAATAATTGGCTTTTTAACAAGCAATTATTGAAACTAATTAGATGTAATTGGAACTTACATGAGTACATTTAGGTGTGGGATCCACATCTAAATTTTACAAGCGAGTAAAAAAAAAAGGGGGTGTGGAAATGAGGTCATGGGTGGAACGGAGCATTCCTAGCATTTGCACGTGTTATTGAATAATGGGGATACACGCCTAATTTAGACATGTATATTTTCACCACTTTTCAGTTGGTGCTATTGGCCACGCCTAAGGTTCAGTGCGAGTCCTGGGTGTAAGCGCTATTCTATAAACCGCACCTAAATTTGGGGACCTTTTACAAAGGCGTGCTAGTGTTTATAGCGCATACTAAATACTAAAGATGCCCATATAGTCCTATGGGCATCTCTAGTTTTTAGCACGTGCTAATCAGTGCGCACATTTGTAAAAGACTGCCTTTAAGCGCAAATTATAGAATAACATTTTCAGCATTGATTTTTTGGGCATCATTTATAGAATCTAGCCCAAAATGTGTGCTAAGCTAGCATTCTATTTAGGGTGTTCTGTATGGAATGCCCTTTATGGAATACTAGTATAGGAGCCCTTTAACTAAGCTGCGGTAAACAGTGGCCTGCTGTAGTTTGGATGTGTGAAATTGGCATGTGCTGGGACAATTCTTACCGCAGCTGGGAAAAAAGGCTTTTTTATGGGGCAGTAAATAGCCATGCGCTACAATCAAAAGTAGTGCGGTTATTTACTGCCTGAGCCTTACCACCACCCACTGACCTAGCAGTAAGGGCTCACGCACTATCCACATGGAGGGGCATAATCGAACGGGGCGCCAAGTTTTCCTCAGGGTGTCCCTGCAGGACGGCCCCGTGAAGGGGCGGGGAAACCGCTATTATCGAAACAAGATGGGCGTCCATCTTTCATTTCGATAATACAGTCGAGAACGCCCAAATCTCAACATTTAGGTCGACCTTAGAGATGGTCAACCTAAATGTTGAGATGGTCGACCTTAGAGATGGTCGTCCCCGGTTTTCGGCGATAATGGAAACCGAGGATGCCCATCTCAAAAATGACCAAATCCAAGGCATTTGGTCGTGGGAGGAGCCAGCATTCGTAGTGCACTGGTCCCCCTCACATGC
The DNA here is from genome assembly GCF_901765095.1 of Microcaecilia unicolor. Classification (NCBI taxonomy): domain Eukaryota; kingdom Metazoa; phylum Chordata; class Amphibia; order Gymnophiona; family Siphonopidae; genus Microcaecilia; species Microcaecilia unicolor. Next base: position 607,749,387 of record NC_044032.1, on the reverse strand, counting down.
CAGGACACCAACCGAGCAACCTAGGGGGCACTGCAGTGGACTTCACAAATTGCTCCCAGGTGCATAGCTCCCTTACCTTCGGAGCTGAGCCCCCCCAAACCTCACTCCCCACAACTGTACATCACTACCATAGCCCTTAGGGATGAAGGGGGGCACCTAGATGTGGGTACAGTGGTTTTCTGGTGGGTTTTGGAGGGCTCACATTTACCACCACAAGTGTAACAGGTAGGGGGGGATAGGCCTGGGTCCACCTGCCTGAAATGCACTGCACCCACTAAAACTGTTCCAGGGACCTGCATACTACAGTCATGGAGCTGAGTACGATATTTGAGTCTGGCATAGAGGCTGGCAAAATTTTTTTTACATTTTTTTGAGGGTGGTGACCACTGTGGGAGTAAGGGGAGGTCATCCTGATGGTAATCATGCAGCGTGCGCCAATGTGGCCGTACTAACAATTACAACCGGGAATGCCACCCATGGTAGAAAATAGAAAAATATTTTCTACCGCGGGAAACAGCATGCCAACTTCGAAATTCCTGCCGGGCGCCCATGCTAGTGTCAATTTGGTGCGTGCTACCTGCTCATTAGCCCTACCGCTGCTTAATAAAAGGGCCCCTTAGTGTGGATCAACCCTGGCGCTTAACTTTGGGTGCTATTTACTAAATCACACCCAAAGTGTATACGGACAGGCTATCCAAAGAGTGGCTGAATATCAGAGCTATGTGGACAACCAGAATTTTAAAAAAAAAATTGCTGACTGCCATAGGCTTACTATTATTCCCTCTGCTGTTTTATCAATAAATACAGTCCAGAAAGATATCATTCGTTAACCTTTCTTGAGAAATGCTATGACACACATTAATTTAGATGGAAAAAGGTTATATATGATATGATAAGACATACTGAGATGCATCCCTGAACTTGAAAGCTGCCCTCTTCGCTATCTGGGTGAATGTCTGGAAGGCAAACACTACATTGGTTATCTGTGCTACCACAGGGGCCCTTTTACTAAGCCATGTAGGTGCCTATGCGCATCCAACATGCACCAATTTGGAACTACCGCGTGCTCCGGGTAGTAATACCATTTTTTATGCACGTCCGATATGCACGTCAGAAAATATTTTTTATTTTCCAACATGTGGCGCTAACCAGGCGGTAATCAGCACTGTATGCGCGATGACGATTACTGCCCGGTTAATGTGTGAGACCTTACTGCTAAGTCAATGGGTGGCGGTAATGTCTTAGACCCCAAATTTATATTTTGACGCACGTCCATTTTTGGCCAAAAAAGGCCTTTTCTACAGGCATGCTGAAAAATGGATCTGTGCATGTCCACAACATGCGCCTACACTAGCACAGGCCATTTTTCAGCGCACTTTAGTAAAAGAACCCCACAGTTTGCTAGATTTGTATCTAAACTAAAACTACTAGCAGGGCTCTAGGTTATACCATTGGGATACATGTTCTTGTCCTTCAAACAAATGAAGAAATAAATACAACGGGGTAAGCTTTCGTCTGGTGTAGTCACTGGCTTAAGTTAAATGCCGGCTCCGGAATATAACTTATTCCATGTGTTCAGCACTGTTATCTGTAGAAGAAGCACCACATCAGTACTTTTTATTTATTTCAGCTTGATTTATGCCTAAATTACTTCTGCTCACGTCTGAAACACGGTTGCGTCTCGAAGATCACCCTGCACCAAACCTATGCCCACCAGGATACAAAATAATACATATCAACAGAACCAAAAGGAGTGGAGCTGGCGTTGCAATAATATACAAATCCTCCTTCACAGCAGAACCTGTCGCTAAACACACATCCTCAACAATCGAAATCCTGGCATGCAAAATCACCAACAAAACACTAACTGACCGACTATGCATCACATTATTCTATCACCCTCCAGGAAGTTGGACAAATGCCGTAGATGATTTCACGGACTTTATATCAAACATCTCCACCAATCACCCAAATGTCCTATTAATAGGTGACATAAACCTACACCTAGAAAGACAAAATGACATAAACATCAGAACATTAATGAACTTCATAAACTAATGGAACTTTACAACAGCAGAAGGAGTCTCATCACACACAAAAGGCCACCAATTAGACATACTAGCCCACAGATTCTCAATGAGTAACAACCACATATTAGCAAATTATGGGAAGGGGTACCATGGTCAGACCACAGCAAGCTCACTTTCCCACTACAATGGAAAGAAAGTGGCAAGAAAAGAGAGCCAAGAACTCAACACAGATTCACAACCAGAGAAAAAGTAGATAACCACATATTGTGGACAAGAACAATAAATGAACTCAATGACATACCACCCGAGGATAAATACTTCATGGGACGAAACAAGTGAAAACACGCTAAAGAAAATAGCACCACTCAAAACAAAAATCACAAAACAACCATGCCCCAATGCAAACTACTACACATGAAGAAACTCTGTAGGAAACTCAAAAGAGCATGGAACAAAAACAAAACAGACACAAACAAAACCATATGGAGAAAAGCCATAAGAACATACACAAACAGTATAAAGAAAGCAAAAGCAGAATACTACAGTACATATAAAAAATCTTGACCAGACTAATACGAAAAAAAATAATAGAACTCATGAACAAACTACTGAAAACCCAGAACATATTGGCAACAACTGAAACACTACCAACTGCAGACGAGCTTGCACAATACTTCAAAAACAAAATAACAAACACAGGATCAAACCTTGCAAATCCTCGAATAAACATCACAGACTACCTACAAGATTGCAAAACACACGACAACCACACCGAAGAAGACAGAATATGGACTACGTTCAAACCACCCCAACTAGACACAGTAAATCACTACTAACAAAATACACATATGTTGCCTGCTTGACAAATGCCCCAACTATACCAAACACATCACATACATGTTTGAAGTAGGCCAATTCCCAACAAAGATGGCATAATATTCATACCTATCCACCAAAACACTACCAGCAAGATCAGTGATATCACAAATTATGGACCAGTAGCCTTAATACTACTACTGACCAAAACCATGGAAGGTCAAGTAACAAAGCAACTAATGGAATACTTGACAAAATTCTCAATTCTTCATAAATTTCAATCAGGTTTTCAGACCACAACACAGCACTGAGATGGTCATAACTACCCTGATAACAAAATTCAGAAGCATAATATGCCAAGGACAAAATGTATTACTATTACAATTTGACATTGTACTGCTATGGATTTATAGCCTGCTTCACTAACACAGACTACTCAGTAATTACTGTGGATTCTTTTGGATTCATATTAGGTAAATGAGACCTCTATTAGAGGTGCTAAAATCTACAATGATTAAGATATATACAATGATTAAGATATATACACACAATGATCAGCTATATAACTAAAAAGAAACAATACCTATCTTTAAACAGTCATTACATCATTGGTCTCTACATCTAAGCAATGGTAAGAGTTCCTAGACCAGAAAAAGAAGCAATAAAACAATCATCACTGGTCCTTACACCATCCAGGCTCTTATCATCAGCTGGGGGGGGGGGGGGGGGGGGGGGGGGGGGGGGGGCTGTTCACAGCGAAAGCCAGGAGCTTCTTTGACCAGGAAACATGGTGCTCTGAGCATTTTGTACGTTACTCACAGATGAGCTCCCAATTTCACTGAAAGAAACTCCCCTTTTTATTAGGCTTAGAACTCATGTTCAGAGCTAAGGAAATTACAGGATGCTTCTCTGTTTAGGTAAACAAGCCATACTGTGGGAATGTGGTCACATGTTTCCCAGTCCAAGTGGCCAGTCTGAACTCGAAAACAGGCCCCATCTTTCCCTTCACAAAACAAATTAATTACAGCTCTGTCTTATCTTCTACATTCCAACTTATTTTCACACAAAGTCAAACAATCATTCCCAAACAGAACCACTTCTAATCAAAAATGTAGACCCCGAGTGCACTGGTCGGTCAAGGCAGAGTTGAAAAACAATCTTTAAAATTCACTTTTATTACAGACATGTCAAGTGTGTTCGACCTAGTACAACCACACCACACCACACCACGCTAATGGCACTGCTCAACAACACAGGAATCAGCGGTGCAGTGACAACATGGTTCAATGGCACACTAAAGACCAGATCCCTGAGTGCGGGGTACCACAAGGATCGCCAATATCACCAATATTGTTCAATGTAATGATGGCGCCACTCAGAAAAAAAATAGAATTAATGGGTTTCAACCCATGTATACATGCAGATGATGTCACCATACCTTTCCAAAGCAAACTGAATAACACAGCTTGTGCTTAACTTTGCAACCTGTGCTATTTGTGGAAAGATAACGCCAGCTATGTGTTGGTATTTTCTTTCCTCCCTAAGAGCATCAGGTTGAATGACACTATGGGGACAATTCTATAACTCAGCACCTCCAGTTAGATGTGCTGATGCCACCTACCTAGCGCCTAGACACCATTACAGAATATCAGTGAAAATCCAAATTGGTGCGCTTAAATTTAGGTGTGTCCATTTATGCCAGGTATAAATGGATGCATATAAGAACGCCACGCAAAGCACATAACACATGTATGTTGACGACATGTCCATGCTTCTCCCATGTTCCACTCATATGTATACCTTCTTTCCATGCAGTTATACGCTATGGCACTTACATGCTGATAGAATAGTATATTGTGCACATATATGCATAACTGGTGCTTTTCTGCACACTTATGCACACAAGCTGTGTGCAAATACATGCACCCAATTACAGAATTGCCCTTTACGCAACCAGGAGCCATCTAAAAATGAGAGTGGTTTAAATGATTCTGCTTACCCCCATATTCACTCAACAATCCCCCTCCATCTAGACTCCCCCAATCCAGACACCCCCCCTCAATGCAGACAACCACCTGAATCTGGATCCTCCAACTCCCCCCCGCCCCCATCTCCATGTATGGCTCCCACCAGAAGTCTCCCTGGTGTCGAGTGGGTGTGGAAGGAAAGATGCCCAGTATCTCCTGCTCTATAGACTATCAACTTCAAAATAGAGCTAGTCAACATTTGCATTTGTCTACTACCCTTGCTTGGTAACTTGATCCCAAGCAGTACTACCAAGAGACTACTACTACTAGGGGTTAATGGTACCATTATTAAGCCAGTAGACTATGCAGCAGGACCAACTAGGAGATCATTCCTGTTCTCCACTAGACGCTAGGGAGAGTCCTAGTAGGTGCCAGGAGGAGAGGAGGTATTTCAGGGGGTGGGTGGCCAAATTTGGAGGATGACTGCACCAAGGAGGAGCTGATCAGAGGGAGAGTCTATTTGGATGAGGTCATTTCTAGACTACCTGCCTCTTTTAAAGATAACTTTGCATTACTGCAGCATTTTACCATAACACATTCCATATTTATAACAGTACTGCAGGTTAGTGATTCCGACAGTAAATACTGCTACAGTAAAATGCAATACTGTACCATCGCTGAGTCCACTCACACCTCAATCTCCCCTCTCCTCAACCCACTCTGCCCCACTCCGTCACACTCTCACTACTCCCTACTCCCTGTTTCCCTCCCGGCATGGCTTGGCAGCAGCAAGTGCCTCAGATCATAGCTGCCTTGAAAATCTGCTGCAGTATTTGCTGTACTTTCAAATTCACAGGTGCATGGCAAATACTGTGTATTAGACAGCACACACTAACTTGATGGCCCAGTGCTTAGCAACTTGTACTGCAAAGCTGAAGACCTGCATTGATATCCAGGCTGGTTTCCAGATCCTCAGGCTGATCAAGACTGAGAAGATTACTGAAGCATCCTTTAATCATCTTCCCTTCAGGAACACTGTCTGTATTATAACTGTGCTTACTGAGGTCACAATTCAATATGGCCCAAGGATTAAACTACTGGGATGAAATATAGTTTTGTTCGATAATGAGAGCTGGATGGAATAAATGAGTAGATGGTTTTGCAGGGTTTGGATAAGTGTGTAGCAGGGACAAAAATAATGGTTAATTTCAAAAAGGAAGAAAGAAAAAAAAAAAAAGTGCCTCTGCTGTGTTCTTCTATATGGACCAGCAATCCAAGAAACAAGCAGGAAGAGAAAAGCCATCTTTGTGCATGAAGTACTGTAGATTAGACAGTCCTGTAAAAATGCTAAAGATGTACAATTTTATTTTATCCCTAGTTCTACAGGCTGTAATGGTTCCACAATATTTCTCATGGAACAAAACCGGTAGAAACCACTGTTTCTAAGAGACAAGGGAATGGAAGGGCATCAGTCTTCCGTACTAAAATAAACAGCTAACCATTAAAATGTTGAAAGTCACATTAAAAATCCATGACATGCACAATTCATCACCAGGAGTGTTAACAATGATTTAGTGCAGAAACAGCACTCCTCTCTGTAACCAACGACCAAACACTTGGAACATCTCCAGAAGGAATGCACAGGGCAGGATAATAAATGAGCCAGCGTGCTGTACTTTCAAGCTTATACCAAGCAAAGAGATGTGTGGGCTGCCAACCTGAATAAAGCAGTATGGTTGCCACGTTAGTCCAATTAGATATACTGAACTAAATATCGAACTGCAGGAGACATCTTTTTATTACCGGACTAACTTTAATGCATTTTCAACTAACTCTCCAGCATTATACGTCATTCATTGGCTGCCCATATAGAAAGAGGTAAGGGCTCCTGAATACAGAGGTAGTAGTATGGTTGTTGGATTAATTCACTTGAATGCATTTTATGATTCACTAATCTAATCTGGCATTTCTAGACGGCTAAATTCTCACAGAGGGTCCAAAGCGGTTTACAATAAGATAGAATATACAATAAAATTAAAGAGGTCAAGTTAGCAAAATTAAATAGCCATTAAACAATCCTTAATCTAATCTAAATTGACAAATATTCAACAAACAAAAAAGTCTTGGGATTTTTATGAAAAAAATCATATAAGAATGTTTAACTCTTAAGTCATTTGGAAGAGATCTCCAGCAATTAGCAGCCTGATATGAATGTAATCTTTCATGTTTTCTTTTAGATACAAGATGTTCAATTTTAAAGTTAATTGGGCAGAAGAGCTATAAAGTAAATCACATTTAAAAAAACTGCATTTTTGTTAGACTTCTTCATTTCTGTTAGCATTTCAGGGTCTGTCTCATCATCCCGGCCAGGTGGATGGCAATATATCCCCACCACTCTACTCCTCTCCATCAATCTTGGAATTTCTTTCACAGCCACCTCTTTCTGTTTATATTCTTTTGAAGATACGTTTCCAGAACTGCACACAGTGCTCTAAATGGGGCCTCACCAGAGCCTTACAGAGGAACTATCTCCTCCTTGTATTTTTTAGGTGGTTGTATGACTACTTTTAGGGGTTCACTTTGCTTTTTATACCCCTATTAGGTAGGTGATATTTAGTATATATGGTCATTCAGTTATTTTAGTGTTGTATATCTCCACCTATCTGTCCGATGCAGTTCTATTGATATACATTTAGTGTTGATATTATTATATTTTGTGTTGATATCATGTCTTGTATTAAAATTATTATTTTATTGCATGCATATTTAATTTGAATGTTTTTAACTGATATTGATTTGATATTATATTTTATTGTATTATGTTTTTAGATTTGATCTGTTTTTATTTTATGTGATGTGATAGTGTTTTTAGATATATTTTATTATCAAATATACAATGGTGAAGTTTATGTTTTACTCATTATGTATTTTTATTTTGTAGTTTTTTTACCCCTGGCGTAGCCTGAGGGCGAAACGTGGCCACGTCGGGTAACTTGTAATAAACCACTTCTTCTGTTACCCTCCTGTTCTATTTTTTTGTCTTTTTTTGATCTGCTTTTTTTCTTTTAAGTTACAGGATGAGTCTGTGCAAGTGTTCATGAGAACACAGTTTGAACTGAGCAAAAGCAGAGTTGTGATGTACATGCATATGTTATCTTGTGAGTACAAACACAAATAATCCCCAAATCACTGGTTATAGTTCCAATAATGCTATCAAGAAAACCAGGAAAAATGCTACACTATCTTTCAAAAAATATATATATATATATATTTTTTTTTTTTTTTGAGAAGAGTGCCCTCAGAGACATCCACTTTCTGTAACGGTTAATAATAACCTTTGCCTAGTGGTATAGCACTTCATTCATCGGGCTACTCTTCATTTAACACCATGCTTCGTGCTATACGTGTCACTTGTGATTTTGGTTATATTCATGGTTTGAATATGTGTTTGCTGTTTATGCTAATCAATAAAAACATTTAAAGTTTAAAAAAAAAAGCACACTTATATGCCTTCATAAACCCTTCACAAACAATGACCAACTGTCACTTCGCTAAAACTGCAAAATCAAAAATAGGAACAGACTTATCTTTTGAGCCCGCATCCTCGTAGTTTAGACACTCAGGGCTTCTAAGATGCCGTAGCAAAAGACTGCTCTCCCCACATAATCACAAGTGACACGTATAGCACGAAGCATGGTGTTAAATGAAGAGTAGCCCGATGAATGAAGTGCTATACCACTAGGCAAAGGTTATTATTAACCGTTAGAGAAAGTGGATATCTCTGAGGGCACTCTTCTCAAAAAAATATATATATATTTTAAAGAAAGATAGTGTAGCATTTTTTCCTGGTTTTCTTGATAGCATCTTGTGATTACACGCATGAGGGCCAATTCTATAAAGTGCACCAAAATTTAGGTGCCAAATTGCAATGCGCTGAGTTTGAATTCTATGATGGAAATCTGGATGCCCAGATTCCATTACAGAATACTAGCTTAAGTCAGCATTTACGCAGTAAGAGGTCCTTTTACTACGGTGCGCCGAAAAGTGGGCTGAGCTGGTGTAGATGCATGTATTGAATGTGCGCAGGTCCATTTTTCAGCACACCTGCAAAAAAGGCCTTTTTTGGCCCAAAATGAAAGTGTGGCAAAATAAAAATTGGCACGCGTTCATTTTGGGCCTGAGACCTTACTGCCACCCATTGACTTAGTGGTAAGGTCTCACGCATTAACTGGGCGGTAATCATCAGTGCGATTACTGCCCAGTTAACGCCACCACTGTAAAAGAAAATATATTTTCTGGCACACGTAGTGGGCGCGCGTAAAAAATAAAATTGCCGCTCAGGCCACATGGTAGCCGGGCAGTAGTTCCAAATTGGCATGCCACCGGTGGGTGCTCATTGGGAGTGGAGGAGTGGCCTAGTGGTTATGGTGGTGGACTCTGGTCTTGAGGAACTGAGTTTGATTCCCACTTCAGGCACAGGCAGCTCCTTGTGACTCTGGGCAAGTCACTTAACTCTCCATTGCCCCAGGTACAAATAAGTACCTGTATATAATATGTAAGCCGCACTGAACCTGCTATGAGTGGGAAAGCATGGGGTACAAATGCAACAACTATGCGGCATAGGAAAAGGGCCCCTTATATTTAGGTGTACTCACTTCTGCCAGTCAAGAGCACATGTAAATGTGCCTGCCTAAATATACTGTAGTGCATAAATGCAAGTATTCTATAACTGAGCATGTTTGGCACACCCGTGCCATGCCCTGCCCATGTGCCTCACCTGTATATGCCCCCTGGCATTTACATGCTACGCAACTTGTGCACTACTATACAATACTTATCGCATGAATGTTATATTCACGTGTACTCGTATTCTATGGGGCAGATATTCAGTCGACGGCGGTCAGCGTTTTTATGTCCACCACTGGCTGTATTCCCCGATATTCATGTGCAGGCATCGGCACAGAATATCCAGTTGTATGTTGGTCACTAAAACTTATGCGGTTAAGTGCAATAATCAGCCCTAACCAACATATAGATAGGGCTGCTATTTATGCGGCCCAATTTAAGTGGTTATATTATTTGGTTAAGGGCTGAACATCTGCTCTTAACCATATAAGTCAAAACTCTACATAAGAACATAAGAGTAGCCATACTGGGTCAGACCAATGGTCCATCTAGCCCAGTATTCTGCTTTCCAAACAGTGGCCAAGCCAAGTCACAAGTACCTGGCAGAAACCCAAATCATGGCAACACTCCATACTATGAATCCCAGGGCAAGCAGTTGCTTCCCATGTCTGTCTCAATAGCAGACTATGGGCTTTTCCTCCAGGAATTTCTCCAAACCTTTTTTTAAACTCACATACGCTAACCACTGTTACTACATCCTCCGGCAAAAGTTCCAGTGCTTAACTATTCATTGAGTGCAAAAATATTTTCTCCTATTTCTTTTAAAAGTATTTCCATGTAAATCTGCTCCTGGAATGCCCACAAGTTAGCCGGTTTCAGCTCAGGCACTAACCACGAAAAGGGCCAATGAATATTCACAGTTTGCCATGGACAAGCAATTTGAACGTTTAAATTGCTCTGAATACTGAGCAGTACAATCTGTGCAATTGCTGCTTACGTTTAGGTGCTAAGTTTGCTGAATTAGGGAGTCAGAGCACAACACATGCTGGCACTTTCTTTGGAGCAGTTAGATAGGTGTGCATCGCCATTCGCATGTTCACTGGGGTGCCTTTAGAAACAGTCTTAGACCCCTTTTTCCGAGCTGTGGTAAGCACTTACCACTCCTTAAAATGGCCTACAGCGGTTTGTGCACAGTAAGGGGCCCTTTTACAGAGTGGTGGTAAGCCCACATGGTAATCTGGAACTACCACTATCTGAACGCAGGTGCCGGTGGTAGTTCCAGCCCCGCTGCGTGACATTTGCCGTGCTATGGAAAGTAGCTATTTTCCAGCATGGTGCTAACCTGGCGGTAATCAGGCAGTACCACACACTAACTGGTTACTGCCATATTAGCATGGGAGCCCTTAAGTACTTAAAGGCCAAATAAGTAGGGCTCTTCAGCTTGGAAAAAGAGATAGCTGAGGAGAGATGTAATTGAGGTCTGCAAAATCCTGAGTGGTGTAGAATGAGTAGAGGTGAATTGATTTTTTACTGTTTCAAAAAGTACAAAGACTAGGGGACACTCAATGAAGTTATGTAGAAACACTGTTAAAACAAATAAGATGAAATATTTTTTCACTCAAAGAACTGGAACTCTTTGCCAGGGGATGTAGTAACAGAGGTTAGCATATCTGGGTTTAAAAATGATTTGGTCAGGTTCCTTGAGGAAAAGTTTATAGTCCGCTATTGAAACAGACATGGGGAAGCCACTGCTGCATGGAATGTTGCCACTATTTAGGTTTCTGCCAGGTACTTGTGACCTGGCTTGGCCACTGTTGGAAACAGGATACTGGGCTAGATGGACGACTGGTCTGACCCAGTATAGGCTATTCTTATGTTCTAATGTCACTTTTTAGCATTGGGGGTTGTTTGTGGGCAGAGAGTGGGTGCGGCTATGCTAATCTGTTATTTATTTATTAGGATTTATTTACCACTTTTTTGAAAGAATTCATTCAAGGAGGTGTACATTAAGAATAAATCAAACATAAGCAATAGACAATTACAGCAATAAAAATATTCAAATAACATTACAAAGTATGGCGTGGAGGGGCATAATCGAACGGAAACGCCTATCTCCATGGGCGTTTATCTCCGAGAACGGGTCCATGAAGGGGCGGGCCGAACCGTATTTTCGAAAAAATGGACGTTTTTGAGCTGGGCATTTGTTTTTTTAGCGATAATGGAAACTAAAAATGCCCAGATCAAAAACGTCCTAATCCGAGCCATTTGGTCGTGGGAGGGGCCAGGATTGGTAGTACACTCGCCCCCCTGATATGCCAGGACACCAACTGGGCACCCTAGGTCAGTGCGGTGGACTTCAGAAAAAGCTCCCACATGCATAGCTCCCTTACCACGGGTGCTGAGCTCCCAACCCCCCTCCCCCAAAACCCACTACCCACAAATATACAACACTACCATAGCTCTTAGGGGTGAAGGGGGCACCTACATGTGGGTACAGTGGGTTTTGGAGGCCTCCCATTTACCAGCACAAGTGTTACAGGTAGGGGGGATGGGCCTGGGGCCACCTGGCTGAAGTGCACTGCGGTACCCACTAAAAGTGCTCCAGGGACCTGCATACACGCAGGCCTCTAGGACTGGTTGCTGCTATATAACATTGGCACACCAGCTGACACCTGAAGACTAATCTCTCCGAAAACGTCCTTTATTGGAATAACCGCGTTCACTCACAGTTAACTGCAGATCAGAGGTTGTGCCCCACTGGCAATGAGTCTCCCTGGTACTGAGATGAGCAGTAGGTCAGAGCTGGCAGAATGCTGTACAATGCCCTCTTTCAGCCACATTCAAGGGAAGAACTAAGTTGTCTAACGTGGCTAACACAGGAAAGGGAACTAAAACTGGCTTACAAAAATGGCCACTACTGCATGGACTACAACAGGAAACACAACAGGGCACACTCTGACCCAGTAGGCAGGGGGAAAAGCACCATGGGAGAAGAGCCTACCAACTACCAACATCGTAAGACTATAACACAAGCTAATGAAATCACGGAGCCCAATACCCTACACCCACCACAATGCAATGCTGATGTGACCCTGTAGTGCACCCGAGAGCCACATCTGACCCAGGGAAAGGCTGTGGCAGGATCGAACACATTCTGCTGTCAATAAAATTGCAGAGCATATACAAAAACATGGACTGATGAGACAAAGTCAGCACGGATTTAGTGAAGGGAAGTCTTGCCTCACCAATCTAATGCATTTTTTTGAGGGGGTAAGCAAACATGTGGACAATGGGGAGCCGGTTGATATTGTATATCTGGATTTTCAGAAGGCGTTTGACAAAGTGCCGCACGAAAGACTCCTGAAGAAATTGCTGAGTCATGGAATCGGAGGTAGGGTATTATTATGGATTAAGAACTGGTTGAAAGATAGGAAGCAGAGAGTAGGATTGCGTGGCCAGTATTCTCAGTGGAGGAGGGTAGTTAGTGGGGTCCCGCAGGGGTCTGTGCTGGGTCCGTTGCTTTTTAATGTATTTATAAATGACCTAGAGATGGGAATAACTAGTGAGGTAATTAAATTCGCCGATGACACAAAATTATTCAGGGTCGTCAAGTCGCAGGAGGAATGTGAACGATTACAGGAGGACCTTGCGAGACTGGGAGAATGGGCGTGCAAGTGGCAGATGAAGTTCAATGTTGACAAGTGCAAAGTGATGCATGTGGGTAAGAGGAACCCGAATTATAGCTACGTCTTGCAAGGTTCCGCGTTAGGAGTTACGGATCAAGAAAGGGATCTGGGTGTCGTCGTCGATGATACGCTGAAACCTTCTGCTCAGTGTGCTGCTGCGGCTAGGAAAGCGAATAGAATGTTGGGTGTTATTAGGAAGGGTATGGAGTCCAGGTGTGCGGATGTTATAATGCCGTTGTATCGCTCCATGGTGCGACCGCACCTGGAGTATTGTGTTCAGTACTGGTCTCCGTATCTCAAAAAAGATATAGTAGAATTGGAAAAGGTACAGCGAAGGGCGACGAAAATGATAGTGGGGATGGGACGACTTTCCTACGAAGAGAGGCTGAGAAGGCTAGGGCTTTTCAGCTTGGAGAAGAGATGGCTGAGGGGAGATATGATAGAAGTGTATAAAATAATGAGTGGAATGGATCGGGTGGATGTGAAGCGACTGTTCACGCTATCCAAAAATACTAGGACTAGAGGGCATGAGTTGAAGCTACAGTGTGGTAAATTTAAAACGAATCGGAGAAAATTTTTCTTCACCCAACGTGTAATTAGACTCTGGAATTCGTTGCCGGAGAACGTGGTACGGGCGGTTAGCTTGACGGAGTTTAAAAACGGGTTAGATAGATTCCTAAAGGACAAGTCCATAGACCGCTATTAAATGGACTTGGAAAAATTCCGCATTTTTAGGTATAACTTGTCTGGAATGTTTTTACGTTTGGGGAGCGTGCCAGGTGCCCTTGACCTGGATTGGCCACTGTCGGTGACAGGATGCTGGGCTAGATGGACCTTTGGTCTTTCCCAGTATGGCACTACTTATGTACTTATGTACTTATGTACGGCATTTGAGGCTGGCATACAGGCTGGAAAAAGTTTTTGAAGTGGGATTTTTTTTTGGTGGGAGGGGGTTAGTGACCACTGGGGGAGTCCGGGGAGGTCATCGCCGATTCCCTCCAGTGGTCATCTGGGCAGTTGGCGCACTTTTTTGGGACTTGTTCGTGATAAAAAAGGGCCCAAAAAAAGTGACCCAAAATCACTTTTTCCGATTATCAGCTAAAGACACCCATCTCTCCTCGGCTGATAACCACACCCCAGTTCCACCTCCACCATGCCTCCGACATGCCCCCGTCAACTTTATTCATTTCTGCGACGGAGTGCAGTTGGAAACGCCCAAAATCGGCTTTCGATTATACCGATTTGTGCGCCTTTGCGAGACAAACGTCTATCTCCCAATTTAGGTAGCACTATAGGCGTTTTTCTCTTTCGAAAATAAGCTGGATAGTATACTACTTGTAACTAATATCTAGAAAAAAATAGGGAGATTCAAATGTCAGGCATCAAAAATAGGCAATACTGGTTCAAAACACTCATAAAAATCAGAGTGTTATACAGAGGAAAGGCCTCGAAAAGCCCCCAGCATATAGTATTTTGTTTTACTTTGGGAGGCTGGAAGCCTATGATTCACTAGTGCGGAGATAACATGCGACCCACAGAACCGTGAGACAGGTCTTCGAAATGACGGCCATCGTAAGGAGTAGGAAGGATCCACACTGAATAAATAGTGATGAACACCGCAAAAGCTAAGTAAAACAATTTGGGTGTGAGTTCACGTAACTTAAGTGAGACTATATAGTTACTTTAACTAGAACTGGTCAGACACAGAGGTTTTCCGGCCAATGATGAAGAAGTCCAGCCCCCCAAAGTAAAACAAAATACTATATGCTGGGGGCTTCTCGAGGCCTTTCCTCTGTATAACACTCGGACTTTTATGAGTGTTTTGAACCAGTATTGCCTATTTTTGATGCCTGACATTTGAATCTCCCTATTTTTTTCTAGATATTAGTTACATTTACAGGGAGTTCTCCTCTATCTGTTTATAGTATACTACTTGCCCAAACAATTGAAGAGTCCAGTGTTTCAAGAGGATATAAGTGATACTAGTGTTAATTCTAAACAAGGTGGAGACCTCATTACACCCGGACGTGAATGGCAATTTTCGCGTCTTTAACTGGGGTTGTTATAGTCATCATTGGTCTCACCTCCTTGTGATGTTCAAATTTTGACATTTAAAAAAAAATTCTTTATTTTAATCCTTCAAATTTTAAAAACATAGATCCTCTTGAATTTTATTCCTTAATTCTCGTAATTTTCCTTCTGCTATACCTTAGCTTAACCTATTTTCTGTGTATAGTAAAAGGTTGAGCACTTAGCTGTGACCCGACGGTGGCCAAACCCATTTCACTTTCACTGCTTCTTCAGGGGCCATGCATCAACTTTCTTAAGTATCAAAGGATGATGTCACGCATTCCAGTGATCACCCATAAAATAGTCGCCTCACACTAATTGATTAGCACAGAATTAGCGCGTGAGCTCTTACTGCCTACAAAGTAGGGACTGGTAAGTGCTCACACACTAATGGCGACAAGCTAATGGGAAAATTAGCCCTTGGTCATTACTGCAGAAATGTAAAGCCAATAAAAGTGTCTTTAGTGTGCAAAAAAGACCCATGTTGGGGATAGCACAGGCCACTTTTTACTGCAGCTTAGTAAAAGGACACCTTAAAATAAGGACCTTTTTGAACGTCAAACATTGGCATCCCATTATAAAATCAGACCCCCATAGAAAAATTCCAATGAGGATTTTAATGTTTCAGAAATATATTGTGAATTGCAGAGAGCACCTGGCTAATAATTTTGATGCCTGGGCAAGACATTTTCCATAGACAAAGACACATTAGAACCATCAATTCCATTTTTTAATGCTAAGGGATTTTTTTTACTCTTTTTATTTTGCTCTAAAACACAGATCATTACTGTTGCATTCTGCTGCAGGCGTAATGATTTGGAAGCTGGCACAATTTCTCCTTAAAATGATGTTCGTGTCAGACTCCAGGGGAAGAAGTGCATCATCAAGAATGGAAAATAATGAAAATCCTGAAACACTTGGCTCTACACTGAAATAGTTTGTGACCTGACGCGCTCCTCTCCACAATAGTGGGTACCCCCTTTCCAATTCTTTTGAAAATCACCCCCAAAATGGTTTGAGGCAGACTTTAGATTGCACGTCACAGTGCTTCTGGTAAACAAATAAATCTCCTCTTAGAACTGTGGCCAGGAACTAGGACGTAGTATATAATGTAATGAAAACTTTTAAACCTATCCTCAGGGCTCCTGCTACCTTTTCCTTTGTTTAAAAGGAAAAAGAAATCCAATAATGGAAAGAGAGTCATTTGAAATAAATACAAATAAAATCTTTGGACGGGAGTATTTATCTCCTTCTTTAGTCTGGAAGTAAATATTTTTGTTTGTTTGTTTTTTTAGAACAGACTAGTGCCGATGAAAAGTTCTAGAGATTTTAACAGCCATTAATGAGGTAATTTTAAAAAGTATTTTCACTAGTAAACAGCTGTCGAATCCATAAGAAAAGCCCCTTTAGGTTCTCAGAGAACCACCTTAATGGTAACTTTTGCTTTGGAACTGGAGAGGAACACTGACCTAAAGATGTATTTCCACTATCCCCCAGATTCTATATAGTACGCCTAGAGATCTGCGCCAAAATACAAGCGTACTCTGTAACAATGCATGTAACTTAATTGGCTTAACAAACTAACTACTTAACAAGCAATAATGAACAATAATGGGTAATAATTAGAATTTATGCACAAAACTCACTAAGGAGCTCATTTACTAAGCCGCAAAGGCACCTACCACACCAATTTGGAACTACCACCCGGCTACCACGTGGCCCAGGTGGTAATTTCATTTTTTACACGCGTCCACTACGCGCACTGGAAAATTTCCAGCATACGGCGCTAACTGGGTGGTAATTGGCAGTGTACACACGCTGATGATTACCGCCCGGTTAATGTGTGAGACTTTACCGCTAAGTCAATGGGTGGCAGTAAGGTCTCAGGTCCAAAATGGATGCGTGTCAATTTTTATTTTGCCGCACGTCCATTTTTGGCCACAAAAAAGGCCTTGCAAGTGCGCTGAAAAATGGACCTGTGTGCATCCAATATACGCGTCTACACCAGCGCAGGCCATTTTTCAGCACACCTTAGTAAAAGGACCCCTAAGAGTATTCTGTAATGCACTGCGCCTAAATTTTAATGCATGCAGGCAAAAAGGGGCGTAGTTATGGGCAAGGAAATGGGCGCTTTCTGGGTGTTTCAAAATGTATACACATTGTTATAGAATATGGCCCTCTGCACCTAAATCTACTTGCCAGGATTTATGCCATGTTTTCAATGGTGTAAATGGAGGCACGTAGATTTAGGTGCTTGGATATCAACTAAGTGTATTATATATTCTGCGCCAAAATTTAGGCGCCACTTATAGAATATGCTTAAGTTGCTTAAATAGCTGGCCTCTTAGGTCCCTGTAGTTTTTCCAGTACGGAACCTTCTTCCACAAATTTGGCTATTCTCTGGAGAAGTGCAACTTTAATTAAATAATTGCAAATGTTACAATCGAGATTATTCATGTTGAAGACCTATTTTACAGAAGACCTAGAGACTGGATTTGAGATGTCCAGGTTGGATGTGCTCATTTCCATAGATATTTTAGAAAAGGATATGCCAATGTCGAGTCTTTTCTGAAATACCTGCAGGAATGCATGTGTATTTGTCGGCATGTACACAATGGAAGCAGCCATTTAAAAAATATAAATATGGATAAAATATACAGTGCAAACCTGGCTGTTTCTGCAAGGAAGTCTCAGTACTTCCACATGAAATAGTGATTTCACAAATCACTTGCCCCATGGGGTGTAGCTTGCCCCATTTTACAGACCTATAGGTATAAGTGCCACTAATTAAGTAGTCAGGTCGCAGGTGGAAAATAATGGAGGATTAAGGAGAGCAACTCCCTTAATCCCTTGAGTAAAGTCCTGGCTACAATTAGCACTTTTAAAAAATCTGAATGGTTGTAAATCCTGATAGGGTTTCTCCCCATAGACATGTAGTCCCTTTGTTGCCTTTCCCAACTCTCCCTCCCACCACGCCCCCTTGAAATTTCTACAGTGGTACAACGGCCTTTTTAAAATAGTTACATGTGTATGAAATCTATAAATGTATGTACTCTACACGAGTAAATGCTGCTATATCTATCTATCTATCTATCTATCTATCTATCTATCTATCTATCTATCTATCTATCTATCTATCTATCTATATATATAGTAAGGGTATATCAAATGTATACAAAAGAACATAAAGGCATCTGCTTCAGGGGTCACAAAGGGTGCTGTTGGTTTATCTTCCATCGAGTTAGTACATGGATGAAACTTGATTTAAATTTCATAGAGTTCACCTTTGGTTATAATTCTGTTTTACATGTATACTCTGTGAACACCCTTTGTGACCCCTGAGGCACCTTTGTGCGTCGAAACACGGACCGTGTCGGGTCCCTTGAATATTCAATAAAGTATCTTTATCAACATCATCTCCCAAGTTGGTTTAGTCTATGGTCAGCCTCTACTCCCTTTCCACTGTGCGGATTCGTCGTAGAGGTTTTTCCTGTTTTGCTTTTCCTACAAAAGAACATAAGCCAGCACTAACAATAGATATTCACTGCTTAGGGATACAGTACCTAGCCACAGAAGAGTCTTGGTGGTGACTTGTTTCAAACAAGGCACACAGACTTGTGGTTCGCCAAACTTGTCATCGGCTCGACTTTATATGGCTTATATTCTTACAAAAAATTTTTGGTTTTATATTTTTATATAAAAAAAGGAAAAATTACATATCAGAAATGTGCATTTCTAAAAGCTGACAAATTCCAATAAATTCAAATTAAAATACTGTTTTCTAACTTTGTGGTTTGGGCATTTTATTTTCCTATTCATTCTGGTCCCAGTGTCTCTTTTCTGCTTTTCTGTTTCTTTTTCCTGTCTTGTAGAGTTTCCTGTCCATTTTGACCCTTTCTGCTTTTCTGTTTATTTTTCTGTCTTTGTAGGGTTTCCTGTCTATTTCACATTCTTCTTTCTGCAGGTCCACCATTCTTCTTCCCTCTGCATCCCTATTTTTACTATCCAGCATCTCCCTTCTGTGTCCTAGTCCTTATTCTCACCCCCCCCCCCCCCATATTTAGAATCTGCCCCCTCTGTGTCTCCATCTCTCTCCTTTTCTAGCATTGCCCTTCTGTGGCCCCCTCTTCCCCATTTATCAGCGTAGCCTCTGCATCCCCATCACCCACTTTTTTTCAGCATCCACCCTTCTTTGTCCCCATCTCTCCTGTTTTTCAGCATTTGTCCCTTTGTGTCCCATCTCTCCTGTTTTTCAGCATTTGCTCCTCTGTGTATCCATCTCCCAAATTTTTCAGCATTGCCCCTCTGTGTCATCTTCCTTTTTTATCAATGCGCCCCTTGTGTTCTCAGCATTGCCCCTCTGAATCCTCATCTCTCCCCTTTTCTAGCATTACCCTTCTGTTTCCTCATATCTCCCCTCTTTTCCAGCATTGCCCCTTCTTGTTCTCCCCTCCCCGTTTCCAGCTTCGCCCCTGTGTTTTCATGTCCCAATCTCCTCCCCCTCCCTGTGCAGCATCTTTTCTCTGTTCTTGACTCTCATCATGTTTAGCTTCTCCCCTCTCCCTAGCCTTTTCACTGCATTCCCCAAGTCCAGGCCTACATCTATCCTTCTCTCTCACCACCCTGCCTCGCCCCAACCACTCCTGCCCCCCTCCGGACACCTCTCGCACTCTCTTCTATGCTTCCAATTCCAGTACAGTCTCTCTCTCTCTCTCTCCTTCTCTGTTTGTTCCCCATGCAGTTCCAGTATTACCCTTCCCCCTCTCCCCAAGGCCCTGTGGATGTGTTTCCCATTACCAGCAGCAATAGCAAGTCAGGCAGTCAGCCTTCTACTCACATTGAGGCCTTTCCTCTGGCATACCCCGCCTATGTGGAAACTGGCATTCACTAGCAATTAATTGATGGTAACAATCACTTATCGCAGTTAGTTGGCAACAATTGTGATTTGCAGGTGGATCTGCCTGTGTGCTATACTATAACCCTGCATGCCTAAATACCATAGTGCAAACTCAAAGGAGGGCGTGGCCATGGGTGTTCTGAAAAGCTGCACTTGGAGTTACAGAATGGTATTTCTGCTTCTCAAAGGGATATTCTATACGTTTGGTATCTATCAGGCTTATTTTTGAAAGAGAAGGACGCCCATCTTTCGACACAAATTGGAAGATGGGCGTCCTTCTCACAGGGTCGCCCAAATCGGTATAATGGAAAGCTGATTTTGGGCATCCCCAACTGCTTTCCGTCGCAGGGATGGCCAAAGTTTACGGGGGTGTGTCGGAGGCGTAGCGAAGACAGGACTTGGGTGTGTCTAACACTTGGATGTCCTCGACCTATAATGGAAAAAAAAGGGCGTCCCTGATGAGCACTTGGACGACTTTAGCTGGTCCTGTTTTTCTTACAACCAAGCAGTGGTGTAGGAAGGGGGGGCGGTGGGGCGGTCCGCCCCGGGTGCACGCGCTGGGGGGGGGGGGGGGTGTCGGCGCCGCTGGTTACCTGCTCTCTCTGCCCCGGAACAGGTTACTTCTTGTTCCGGGGCTGAGAGAGCAGGGAACCAACGGAGCCGACGCAGCTCCCAGAGACAACGTGCACTCGGCGGGGCGGAGCACCAGCGATAATGATGCACTGCTGGGGGGGGTGCGTGCGCCGGGGGGGGCACAGTGGCGACCCACCCCGGGTGTCAGCCGGCCTTGCTACGCCGCTGCAACCAAGCCACAAAAAGGTGCCCGAACTGACTAGATGACCACCGGAGGGAATCGGGGATAACCTCCCCGAGATTGAAGGGGGGCAGACTCAAGAAAAATGTCAGGAAGTATTTTTTCACGGAGAGAGTGGTGGATGCTTGGAATGCTCTCCCGCGGGAGGTGGTGGAGAGGAAAACAGTAACGGAATTCAAACATGCGTGGGATAAACATAAAAGAATCCTGTACCGAGGGCATGGATCCTCAGAAGCTTAGCTGAGATTAGGTGGCAGAGCCGGTGGTGGGAGGCGGGGCTGGTGGTTGGGAGGCGAGGATATTGCTGGGCAGACTTATACGGTCTGTTCCAGAGCCGGTGGTTGGGAGGCAGGGATAGTGCTGGGCAGACTTATATGGTCTGTGCCCTGAAAATGACATATACAAATCAAGGTAAGGTATACACAAAAAGTAGCACATATGAGTTTATCTTGTTGGGCAGACTGGATGGACCATGCAGGTCTTTTTCTGCCATCATCTACTATGTTACTCCCCCAGTGGTCACTAACCCCCTCCCACCCTCAAAAAACAACTTCCAAAATATTTTGTGCCAGCCTCAGATGTCATACTTAGGTCCATCACAGCAGTATGCAGGTCCCTGGAGCAGTTTTAGTGGGTACTGCAGTGCACTTCAGGCAGGCGGACCCAGGCCCATCCCCCCACCTATTAAACTCTTGGTGGTAAATGTGAGCCCTCCAAAACCCACCAGAAACCCACTGTACCCACATCTAGCTGCCCCCTTCACCCGTAAGGGCTATGGTAGTGATGTACCGTTGTGGGTAGTGGGTTTTGGGGGGCTCAGCACACAAGGTAAGGGAGCTATGTACCTGGGAGCATTTTCTGAAGTCCACTGCAGTACCCCCTAGGGTGCCCGGTTGGTGTCCTGACATGTCAGGGAGACCAGTGCACTACGAATGCTGGTTCCTCCCATGACCAAAGGGCTTGGATTTGGTCGCTTCTGAGATGTCCTTGGTTTCCATTATCGACGAAAATCAGAAACGACCAAGTCTTACGACCTAAATTTCAAGATTTTGGCGTTCCCGACCATATTATTGAAATGGAAGATGGACATCCATTTTGTTTCGATAATACAGGTTTCCCCGCCCCTGAATCGGTACGTCCTGTGAGGACGTCCTCAGGAAAACTTGGACATCCCTTTCGATTATGCCCCTCCACGTCAACTAATCAGGCTTTGACATGACATTGATGTCTTTTTTTATAGACCAGGCTAGTTCATTATTACACAAAACATATTTTACATTGGATATTTTTCATATCAGACCACGTTGAGAAGGTTAGTCTAATTTCTCGTTATACTTCCAATGTCCAATGTATAAATGTATTTTAGAATTAACCAACCAATGTCTTATGACATTTATTTAATTTGTCTAAAATGCATCTTTATTGTTGATAAATGCTGCTTCGTGTATCTTATATTTCGCCTCAATGATGCTTTTATGATTATCTGAAATGTTTTTATGTTTTGTTATGTTTAATTTATTCCATTTGTCTAAACTGTAATGTTGCTTTGTGTATCTTATGTTTTGCCCTGACGATGCATTGTTTTGTGACTTTTATGATTGCGTGACATGTTTCTATGCTCTTTTATGTTCAATTTGTTTTACGCTATTATGTTTTCTTAAGACTATATGTTCATGATCATTTATATTTCTGTATACACTCTTAACTATGGTATTTTATGTATATTTATTTTTTAGACCCCTGAAGCAGGCCTGTGGCCGAAACACAGTACTGTGTCAAGTCTGTGACCAATAAAACTTAAGACTTTTATAGTTATTGTCCTTCTCTCTTTAGTTCATGGTTTATTTCCCCACTGTTGGCCTTTTATAAAATACATATAAGAACTTGGGAAATACGCATATAAGTGCTGGCATGTGTAGCAATAGCACCTATCCTGTAATTAGAAGTAAGTCTAAGCTGAATAGGAATTACCTGCTCAACTTAGACTTACTTCTAATTACAGGATACTTAGGAAACAACTGAAAACTCTTCTATTCCAAAAATTTCTAAGACACATTTGAGCTTTATTTTTATTATATGACTAGATATGTATTATAATTATTGGAAAAGCGTCCAGTTCTCTTGAGAGGTCCTTTACTAAGCCACGGTAGCATTTTTAGCTTGTGATAGAAATCAGCTGGCAGTAAACACTGAGACACCCATAGGAATATAATGGGGGTATCGGCATTTACCGCCAGCTGATTTCTACCGTGAGCAAAAAATACTATTCTAGATTAGTAAAAGACCCCCCTTGTATTTGTGATCTGCTCTAACCTCTTTATGTATATGTGGAATGTAAGAACTATTGCTATGCTGTGATGTTTTAGGGGTCCATTATTAAGCTGTGTTAGGCCATTTTTTGCTGTGTTAGGCATCAATTAATGCCTAATGCGGGATGCGCTAAAGCGTCACACGTTAGTTTTAGAATGTTCACACAGAAACTGCACAGTAACTATTTTTGTGGAATTTTTAGGGGGCGTGTCAGGGGTAGAGCGTGGGCGTTCTTACACTAACCAGTTAGTGCATCTACATTACCGCATGCCAGGGGCGTATCTGCGTGGGGCCACAGGGGCCTGGGCCCCCGCAGATTTCGCCCTGGCCCCCCTCCCCGCCGTCAACCCTCCCCCGCTGCTTACTTTTGCTGGCGCCGAGGTCCGACCCACAATCTCCGTTTTTCGTCTTCCTCCGTGGCCATGCTTCCAGGAAGTAACGCTGCAGTGCTGATTCGTTGAATCCAGTTCGGCGTCTGACGTCAGACGTCGAACTGAGGTCAACGAATCAGCACTGCAGCGTTACTTCCTGGAAGCATGGCCATGGAGGAAGACGAAAAACGGAGACTGCGGGTCGGGACCTCGGCGCCAGCAAAAGTAAGCAGCGGGGGAGGGTTGACGGCGGGGAGGGGGTGGAGAGAGGCGGCGGCGGCGGCGGCGGGGGGGGGGGGAGGGAGGCAGGCAAAAATGTGCCCCCCCTCTCTGGCTGTGGCTCCCCCTACCGCCGGATTCCAGATACGCCCCTGCCGCATGCTAACTGGTTTGCACACAGATAACACAGGATAGGTGGCGGTAAGAGCTGGTGAATGTGGAGGGTACTGGATTTGATATATGGCCTTTCTGTGGTACAACCAAAGCAGTTTACATTTATAACATTTATGATAGCACCGGTGGTTGGGAGGCGGGGCTAGTACTGGGCAGACTTCTACAAACAAAAAAAAAACCTCATACATTTTTGGCATGCGAAGTGCTTGTGTTTAATGCTGCCTTTTCCGTCTAACACAATAGAACAGTGATAGATGACAGTCCACACTATTTTTTAATAGTGATTTACATGTTAAGAAGCTGATTGGGGTTGTACTTCAGGAAAGTCATGGGCTGTTTTCTTCCTTTCTTCACTGATTTAATGAAATGAGAAATTTAATGTGCCTTAAAATACGTCATTGTTTTCTTAACTCTTTCATTCAGATCCAGGCTTTGTGCTGCTCTAGCTTGTTTAATTTTTGATATACTACCTTTCTGTGATGATAACCAAAGCAGTTTACATATTACATACAGGTGGGCTAGAAGTCCACCTTTTTGAAGCTGCTTTTAACTCCTAACCCTTATTCCCTTGTTCAGAATCCTTATTTTATGATCCTCACTTTAATATTCCCTTATCTCTTATTTGTCCTGTTCGTCTGTCCTAATTAGATTGTAAACTCTGTCAAGCACGGACTGACTCTTCATGTTCAAGTGTACAGCGCTGCATACGTCTAGTAGCGCTACAGAAATGATAAGTAGTAGTAAGTAGTAGTAGTGCGGTCTGTGCCCTGAAAATGGTAGATACAAATCAAGGTCAGGTATACATATAAAGTAATGCATATGAGTTTATCTTGTTGGGCAGACTGGATGGACCGTACAAGTCTTTTTCTGCCGTCACCTACTATGTTACTATGACATGCAGGTACTTTCTCTGTCCTTAGTGGACTCACAATCTAAGGGCCCTGTTTACTAAGGTGTGCTAGAGTTTTTAACGCTCCTACAATTAGCGCTCGCGCTAACCATGTAGGCGCCTATAGGAATATTGTAGGCGCCTACATGGTTAATACGTGTACATGGTTAGCGTGTGTTAAAAACCCTAACGTGCCTATAACAGAGCTTAGTAAACAGGGCTGTAATTTTATTTTCCTGGGGCAATGGAGGGTTAAGTGACTTGTTCAGGGTCCAAGGAGCTGCAGTGAGAATTGAGCCCAGCTCTCCAGGTTCTCAGCCCACTGCACTAATCATTAAGCTGTTCCTCTACTCTCCTGGGGTGATTTTTAAAAATGGCTGCACGCTAACGACAACATTAGTGCAAGGCTGTTAATGGAAAAAAAATAGAAAATGAGGGTTTTTACAGCCACAGTAAAAATGGCCTTAGCACTCAGGAAAGACCTGTGTAAGAGCGTACTAAGGCCAACTTTTAACACAGTTTTGTAAAAGGACACCTTAGGAAGAAACTCAATTTAAAAAAGAGAACTATCAATTGGGAGTTTGGGATTGCAAATACCAGTACTTGAGCATGTAAATTCCACTTTGTGCCCCTCATCTGTGCTGTTTTTATTCTCCTTTTAAGTTTTTTGTTTAAATTATTGCTCTGATAGGTTTCAGGCTTGCAGGCAGTATATAAGAAATAGAAATTAAAAATTTAAAAACTGAAATTTTCCGAGACAATCCATGTCTTCTAGTTTATTAAACTGGCATTCAGGAAGGGCCAATTAAGCAGCAAGTGAAAAACACTTTTTTTCTCACATTTTGCGTTAGTTTTACATACCTGAGAGGTAAGCACAGCTGCCCCCTGAAATCACTTGTGCAAACCCCATGTTCAAATCAATAGTTAGCTGGCAAGTCTGCCATGAAGCAGGTGTAAATTCCGACATATAGTAAGTACAAGCATACTTTCAGGTTTGTCCAAACCACACCTAAAATGTGTCCCTTTGGAACTATGCATGTTGGAGATTTACAAATGTAGCATCAGCTTTTCTAAAATCACTTACATGCATAGGGCATTTACGTGTTCACAAATAGCGCTATTTACACATCCAAATACCATACAAGCCTTCTAAAATGGCCTCCCAAAACACTTTATAAAATATTGGTGCAATAGATGGACATAAAGTAACCTGGTCAGCTGTGCAAGCTTGAATTTGGAAAATGGGGACCATGGTACCTCTTCTATAAAATGGAGAGGTTACATGGAATAATGCACCTGACCACTAGAGGGAGGCACCATACTGTGGTAAGGATTCCTGAATTAGATGGTCACACTTTACCATAAGGGCTAAATCCCCATTCAAATATGCTATCACGCTTATCTTAAGTCTTACTAACCTGAAATGAAGACCTTCAAAGAAGCTGAGAGGAAAAAAAAAGAGGTGATCTTTGCCGTCACACTTCCAGGGGTGACTACTATCATGGAGTCAAACAGAACTGTGAATAGACTCCAGTGAATGATATATGGAAAACACAAGAGTTTAGATACTAAGGAAAATGTGTCATTAACATATTGGAGCATACTTCTCTCCATCTCCCTAAGTTCTCTTCCTCTTGATTCTGAATAAAAAATCCATTTCCTGCCTCTTTTGCTGTACATATTCACAGGAGGCCGGTGAACAGCTTTCTATATTCTCTCATTTTATTCGCTCTCTCAATAAGCCAGATTAGTCCAAGGCTGTTGTTCTGAACCAACTGTTTACTAAAGTCACTTAACTGGAGGTCACAATACAATGTGGCAGAAGCAGCAGCAAATACAGAAGGCAACAATGGGCAACCATGAATATTTCTGAGACCATTCTCTCCCAACTCCACTCACAAAGTCCAACTCTCCTTAACTCCATATTCCTGCTACACAGAATAGCTGAGGGGGGTGGGAGGGGGGGGGGGTGAAACAGTTCCTTTAAACCAATGTCTACTACTGTGGGTAGCCGTGCTCTACAGTTTACTATAGATTCCACTTAGAGTTAAGGTGTTGTCTGCTATGAGACTTAAGAACCCTGAGATTCAGGTGCAGACCATTTGCAAATACAATCAGCTGAGGTTTTCTTGGATCTTTAGGAGCCTTGTACTTGTAGTAGATGGTTTATTTCCTTCAGCCCAGTGGTGCTCCTGGACTACCAGTGGATGGGATAAAATCCAGGTCACCTTGCTAAAAAAAGATACAGGCAGACCATCCTTTCCTTCTCCTCAGTATCACAAGAGTGTGTCGAGGGTTCTCGTGCCCTGCCAACCACTAAGGCAGATATTTAAATGGCTTTCTGGCACCTAGTTATTCCTGGCACCAGGAGCAGCCCAAGGCAATCTGCAGCCTGAGGCAGGGATGAGATGCCGCCCCTGCCCAGCCACGTTCTGGCATCTCCCCCCATTCATCTTCCTCCTCCTCAACCCTCTTCCGCGTGTTTACCTTGCCAGTAGATCCTTTGATTCACCTCTCTCACAGGTATGCACGTGACTGAATGATCACTGTCCTATTTTAATGGAATTCTTTTCTCTACTTTTGCAATAAGTTAAATTGTACATCGCTCTGGTTTGCAATTTGTAATAAAGGCGGTTGTATCAAATACCAAAACACATAAACATTATAGAGTTAGCGCTATGCACACAGCATTGGGGCGCCTAGACTGAGGCACCAATTTATAGAATACCCTTGTAGAACATCAATAGAAATCAAACAAAATAAAACATGGAAAAGAAAATAAGATGATACCTTTTTTATTGGACATAACTTAATACATTTCTTGATTAGCTTTCGAAGGTTGCCCTTCTTCCTCAGATCGGAAATAAGCAAATGTGCTAGCTGACAGTGTATATAAGTGAAAACATTCAAGCATTACTATGACAGTCTGACAGGGTGGGAGGATGGGGGTGGGTCGGAGGTATGCATGGGGACATCAAAGCATATCATTGATATTCTAACAGGATGGGTGTGGATAATTGAGGGGTGGGGTGATCAACAGAGAAATACAGCTTTATGGTTTATAATGGGCTAGGAACCCCAGATCCTTGCTAAGTCCTTTCTGTTGGGTGTTAAAATATTCAATCATTCTGACATCAAAGGTCTTACGTTCTTGTATGGTTTTAAAGTTACCTTTCAGGATTCTCACTGTGAAGTCACTGGTACAGTGTCCTGGTCCTGTATAATGTTGACCAACAGGCGTGGGAACCCTACTGGCACCAGTATTGTTCATGTGATGTCTATGTAAATTGAATCTTGTCTTAAGCATCTGGCCTGTTTCTCCAATATAGCATCCTTCGTTACATTTTTTTTACACTGAATGATATATACCACATTGGAAGATGAGCAAGTGAAAGATCCCTTTATGTTGAGTATCTTTCCTTTGTGGGTAACTGTGGGGTCCTGTGAAATATTTTGGCATAGTTTGCAACTGGATAAATTACAGGGACGTGTGCCCTGTCAGCTAGCACATTTGCTTATTTCCGATCTGACGAAGAAGGGCAACCTTCGAAAGCTAATCAAGAAATGTATTGTTATGTCCAATAAAAAAGGTATCATCTTATTTTCTTTTACATGTTTTATTTTGTTTGATTTCTATTGATAACCTTAAGAGTGGACTAACACAGCTACCACACTCCTTCCCTTGTACAACAGAAATTATATAGACTGTGTTACTCCAGCCAGTAAATTGAAGACAAAAAGTGCCAGGCAGTGGTGACCCTACCAATAGGCAACTGAGGCGGGGGCCTTAGGCAGTACTCTCCATGGAGCAGCATCTTTTCCCTTCCCTCCTCTACCCTCTTCCCCATGTTTACCTTCTTTTTTTCTTTTCCAAAAGGTGGCAGCAATTCTCAAGGGCTGTCCTGCCACTGGCACCGGTCTCTTCGATCTACTGTGTCCTGCCTCTGAGGAAACATGCTGTATTCTTAGCCACAGTTTGTTTCTGTCAAAGTGGATTACCTGAGACAACTTTTCTTTCACAACAAGGCAGAAGGATGCAAAAACATGACGTTACTATTACTACTAATAATAATTTCTGCAGCACTACCAGACGTATGCAGCGCTGTACACAATACATGCAGGTACTTTCTCTGTCCCTACATTCTTGCAGCTGCCCAGCTGGCAGGGCAGGGAGTCATGTGGGCTCGGTACCACAGAGGTATGGTGGGCTGGTCATACTTGGAGGGAAGGTAACATAGCTACCAACATTATGGTGGTTTAATAGCACTATTTTCTTTGGCTAATTCTGTTTGGAGGCAGGTGCCAAGTCTCTTAGCTAATATGGCTAGAGGTTTTCCATCATTGGCTGTTAATTTTGTCTATACTGGATTAGAGAATTGTTAGTGACTCGCACCTCACCATGTATAAACAGAAAAGCTGTAGAATTCATTGCCAGAGAATGTGGTAAAGGTGGTTAGCTTAGCGGGGTTTAAAAAAGGTTTGGACAGCTTCCTAAAGGAAAAGTCCATACACCATTATTAAAATGGACTTGGGGAAAATCCACTGCTTATTTATTTGCTGCATTTGTATCCCACATTTTCCCACCTATTTGCAGGCTCAATGTGCCTTACATATAGCAATGGCATCACCATTAACAGAGTAAGAGGTTCAGCATATTGTTACAATTAATGTACAAGAATAACAGGTAGGTAGGGTAAATAAAGCAGCATAAAATGATTTGTACTTTTTTGGGGATCTTGCCAGGTAATTGTGATCTGCATTGGCCACTGTTGGAAACAGGATGCTGGGCTTGATGGACCTTTGGTATTATCCAAATGAACCTAATTCTATGTGTTTTACTGGGAAAGGAAGGAGGAAGAGCCCACCCAGCTGCACCTATTAAGGCTCAGGCAGTAAATGTCCCCCTGTAAAAACTGTGATACTTGTAATGTGGAAGGTAGAGTACAAATTAGTCGTTTTTTGTGTTTGATATCTAAGTCTTTGCATGAATGCTCCATATCTGCCTGCACAGTTTGATGGCTGCTTGATTGCTGAAATATTTGCAAGGCTCATTGATAGAATTTGCCCTTGTGTGATCCTTTCTACTGTATATCATTTTAAAAGAAAATCTCATACCAGTATTAGTACAAGTTTGAGGCTAAAGTACAACGGTCACTAAAGACTGAAATCCTAATTTACTCTGGGTAAACTAAGTAATTCTTCAGTCTTTCTTCGACTGCCAACTCAATAATCCTTGTTTTGAGCTGAGAAAACTGTTGTAAATATCAGTTAACATCTTCTGTGGTCTGATTAAAACATTATTACAAAGGATAAGATCTCACTCTGAACATAGCATCTGTGACTTATTGATTTATTTGTGCTCTAAAGTTTCACTTCAGAATGTCTCTTAGCACATCTGTTTCACAGTGAGCATAGATCAGCTGCCTGAAATTCCCCTCGCCCTCTAGGAAGCAAGTGTTATGTCTCTATCAGCTAGCTTGGAGCAAACCCAGACTTCCCCACCCAGCTGAATTAAACTTGTGATTATATTTCTCATGCCTCCAGGTAAGTAATACATGTTTTTGTGCTTACTAGTAAGAGAAGGAGAGAGAAAACACAGAAACCAGATTATAGCTGAGCCAGAGCACATGCAACAAAATTCTTCCGAACTCCTATAAACAGTGCATTTTTGTTAGTGAAAAAGATGCCGGTACTCAAATGTCAGGCCTCCCTTCAGGGGTGGGGTGATCACTGAAGGACCTACTCCTCAATAGCCAGGCCCCCTGCAATCAGTCACAGAATCTATGACAAGGCAGAATTGGGATGTAGAGCCTGAGCTCTTTCATTAAAACTTAGGGACCATGGGTCAATTTTAGCAGACAATGGAAAAGTTGCCGGTACTCAGTACCCCCAAGTACCCCCTCAAAAAAAAGCCCTGCCTATAAATGAACTACTATGAGTCAGTTTTGCTTTTTTAATGCAAAAGGTCAATAGGAAAATAATCCCAATGTGACAGTCATTAACATGACCTAGTAACTGACCATTGATGACTCTAAATTTGGAATATATGTGCTGCAGGGGTACCACTAGCCCAAGAATGGTGATCAAATTTGTGCGCCAGAAAAAAATCCACACTAACCCCCGGATTCTATATATGGTGCATTGAGGCACGTGCATAGATTTGTGTGCATGCCTAATCTACACACGCACCTTAATTGTATAATGAGCCAGTTAGTCATGTTAAGTGGCGATAATGACCGCTTATCATCACTAATTGGAATTTACATGCGTGCTTTGCTAGGCATATTCTATAAAGCGGTGCATGTAAATTCCAACACGTGCAACCAAAAAGGGGGCATGACCATAAACGGAGTGTGGGTGGGATGGGCCTATCAATCAAATCTACACATGCTGTTATAGAATATGTGCCAGTGCACATAGACTTAGGCGCATGCATTTACACCAGCTTTTTACTGGCGTAAATAGATGCACCTAAATGTAGGTGCATCCACCCGGCCCAAGGCGTATTCTATATAATGTGGCTACATTTAGGCATGTCTAATAGAGACACCTAGATTCTAGGCACCATAGATAAAATCTAGCCCTAAGTGCTATTCTATAAAGGGTGCTCCGGGCTGAACACTTTTTACAGAACAGTGATTAGAGCGCATTCCCACGCCCAAAGTTGCGCATGAAGACTTATGCCATCTGAAACCTGGTGCAAATCATTATGTAGCATGATACGAGTGTAATTGTCAGAGTTATAAATTTTGCTGGATCAGATACAGATGTATATATATATAAAAAAAATATACAGCTGCAAAGACTTATTGGAACAGTATCAGATAAACTGCTCTGACCATCACCCTCCCATGTAACAAAAACTAGCTGGGTGGATACCTAAGTCCATCAACACATCTCCAAAGAACAAAAAACTGAAGATGGACAGTAATCACAGAGACTGGACTTAACAAAAGACAGCGAAACTCCACATAATCCTGTCAGATGCCTTCTGGATGTATTTCACAGCAGATGTCCAGACAGAAACTCTTATGATATCATTGAAACATGTGACCAGTTACCATGCTCCATCTCAAAACTAGATGAAACCAGTTTTCAGCTATTCCTGAGTTTTCATTGGATTGAGTACACCCCACCTGACTTCAGCCTATGGTCCAACAAGAGATTATAAAAAGCCTGGAACATTTTCAGTTCACTCTCTTGTCTCTTCGCTCTTGCCTCTTCGCTCTTGCTCTCTGGCGCTCTTCGCTCTGCCTTCTGCCTCTCTGCTGGATTTCACACACACACATTTAAAATAAGACTTTCTCCAGGCTCCAGCAACAACTCTGCAACAAAAAGACTTCTTTTCCAGCGAGGATCTTCTTCATCACTCCAACCAGCAGCCTCCATCAAAGTGAGTTACCATTATCCAGCCTAATTTATAATTCAGATTTGCTATCTTGAAAGCACATTCCCCTTGTGAAAGATCCTTAAAACTGCCTCTCTCTTGTAACATTATTACATTACCTGTATTGTAAATAAACATTTTAAAGTTAAATATATGGTCTTTATGTTCTGAGCACATCCTTAAACCTTACAGTGCAGGTTAATGTAATTCAATAAATATAGTATTTAATTCCCCCTTTTCTTACATATTCTTAGTCTTATCATATTACCTTATATTTAATTGGTGGAGAATAGAATATAGAAGAATAGAATATATTATATATATTATTTTACATTTTAATTACACAAGTTAGCACATAACCGGTATTCTATAACACTGCGCCTAAATATTTGGAATGCCCCGATCCACTCATACCCTTCCCATGGCCACACCCCCTTTTAGGTTGTATGCGAGACACTTTGAGCATGCAGCAGTGTACCAGATGCACACATAAATCCAAATTAGTGCCAAGTGCCTGTTAACTCCAATTAATGTCAATAATTGGTTGTTAGTACCCAATTGATTAGTTTATACATGCATTTAGGCTCCACGCCCCAATTTTGGGCAACATATGTAGAATCTTGTGAATAATATGGGAATGAATTGTAGATGATTTGTCCTTGGGAAATTACTATGGGAGGAGTTGAGGAAATTTGACAATTTCACATAAAAACATCATAAATAGAAATAGCTTTCTTAGGTAACCCTTCATCTTCAGATTGGAAATAAGCAAATGTTGACAAACATCAGAATATAAAGTGAAACACAGAGAAATTCCAATGACAGTCTCACAGTAAAGGGGGGGGGGGGGGAGGTTAGGTGAGAAACAGGGAGAGCTGGGTGGATGAGAGGCAGAGAGAGATGTGTGGCAGATAAGAGAGTGACAAAGCAGTAGAATTGTATGGTTTATAGTAGGATAGAAAGCCCGGATCTTTGTTAAGTTATGTCTGGTGGGTGTCAAAATATTTCATCATTTTGACTTCAAAGGTCTTACATTCTTGGATTGTCTTAAAATTTCCTTTTATTGTTCTTACCATAAGCTCATTGATGCACAGCACTTTACTCAAGTAAAAACATATAAACTAGTTTGGGGGGAAAATGGTCTGCCCTCCTTTTCTGCCACATATTCAAAAGCAGCATAGGGCTCTTGAAAGGCTAAGTTCTAGATTCTTGTCTAGTCCCTAGACAAGAGAAAAAGTTGATGAGTTGTGATGTTTTATTTCCTTTTTTTAGCACAGAAAACGTTGAGGAGTTTCATAAGATTCTAAGTCTAGTGGTGGGTAAAGCCAGCTGGGGAAGGAATTCAAATTGTATTCCTTCATCCAAGCCTGGGGAAACCTGGCGGGAAGAAGTCTCTGGAATTTGGGCAGTGAAGATTTTCACTTTTGAAAACCTATCAAAAATTCTCGAATCTGTAGTACTTGACCAACTCCAAGCACACATTGAGGAAGTAAACGCCCTGCATCCTCGCCCATCTGGGTTTAGGGTAGGTTTCAGCATTGAAATGGTTACTGCATCACTCACTTAGAACTTCATGCTCACTTAGAATGCAGTATAATTGTGCTAGTAGAATCCCTAGAACTCTCTGCCACGTTTGACCTGATGGATGAGTATCTTCAAGATAAGGGAATTTTAGACCAACATCAATTTGGTTTTAAGAAGGACCACAACACCAAAAACATTGTTACGTTCCTTATTGGACAACATAAGTGTCAGGTTCTCAGGTTCAGAGCCCGCGGGGCCGGGCTCTGGAGCAAACGTGAGCCCTTGGGCTGCTGACGAGGAGCGACAGCAGCAGGCAAACCCCACCAACCAACACTGGGTAAGCACACCGGCAGGGACTGCAGGCACTGCCCAGCGAACCGGAACACATGGACTGGAATCCCCCGGACTGGAGGACACAGGACTGGAACACCCACCGGACCGGAACACACTGGACTGGAGCACACCAGACTGGAACACCCTGGACTGGTCCCCCGGACTGGAGGACACAGGACCGGAACACGGGACTGGAGCACACTGGACTGGTCCAACAGCTTCACCTGTACTTAGCTACTAAGCCCCCCAAGAGTTGAGCTCCTGGGTTCGAGTAGCCGACAGGACTTACTGGATACCGGATGACATAGGGACCAGGACTGGAAACAGAAGTGCTCCTAACCCTAAACTGATCTACGTGCTCCCAAGCCCTAAACCAGCAGGAGTGTTCCTAACAGTAAACTGACAAAAGGACTTCCTAAGCCCTATACTAAACAGGAGCTCCTAATCCCTGCTCAAGAAAGGGACTTCCTCAGCCCTAGACTAACAGAGCAGGGAACTAAACACAAAGCTAACACAGGTGCTACTAAGCACCAAGCTACAAGCAGAGCTTTACACTAATAAGCTAAACACAGAACTAACCAGCTACCTAAGCACTGCTCTAGCAAGCTAGATACAACTAACAAGGTGCTTCCTAAGCACTACTCTGGCAAGCAACCAGAAGAGCTCCTAGCACTAAAAGGGAAGACAGGGGAGCCACAAGGAAAAAGCAGTGAAGCTAACACATAAGCCAAAAGTGATTCTAAATCACCAAACACCAACAGCAAAGACTGCAATGCTCCCAATAGCACAAACACCAGAAGTACTTCTAACAGCAAACTCTGCAGTGTTCCTAACAACACCAAACCCTGAAGTACTTCTATCAGCAACAGAGCTTCCAAAGCCCTACACATAGCAATGCTTCCAATAGCACAAACACCAGAAGTACTTCTAACAGCAAACTCTGCAGTGTTCCTAACAACACCAAACCCTGAAGTACTTCTATCAGCAACAGAGCTTCCAAAGCCCTACACATAACAATGCTTCCAAAACCAAGAGGGAAAAGCAGGGGAACCATAAGGGAAAAGCAGGAAAGCTAAACACACAGTCACCAGTGCACACTGCACTAACACTAACCTGGCCCTTAGCAAAAGCAAGCAGGGAAACTAGACACGTCAGAAGTGCACACTGCACCACCCTACCTACAGCAAACACCACTGTTGCAAAGGCCCTGAAGGAAACAACACCACTTCCTTATCAAGGCCCTCCCTGATGATGTCACACTCCCTAGACCTAGGCAAAAGCACACTGACCCAGAGAGGCCCAACCCACACCAATGCAAAACCGTGAAACACTTGAAGCCAGTACACCCAAAGAGAGTTAGAGCAACTCAGGCAACCCACACACAGCTGTAGTGAAGTGAGACAATTAACCCCATGCTGCTGGAAGCTGCCAGCACAGAGAGACAGAGCCAGCTCAGAAAGGAAAGAGAAAAGAAACAGAAGCCAGCTAAGAAGCTGACCCCCAGGAAAGAGGTAAGTTTGAGAGGGGTTCAGACCCCAATCATAACAATAAGAACTGGTGTTGATAAAGGAACTACATTTCTTTTAATTACTTTGGACATTTCTGCTGCATTCAATATTATCAATCACAAAATCTTGTTCAACCAGTTACAAACGTTACTTTTAACAGGTACCGTTTTACATTGGTTCACCTCTCTTCTTTCGAATAGGAAATACTGTATGTTTAATGAAATTGAGAAATCTGAACTTGTTACAAGTCCAACAGGGGTCCCTCACAGATCATGTTTCTCCACAGCATTGTTCCAACTTTTCCTTATTCCATTGTGTATGCTATTAATGTAGATTGTCCAATACACTGTGGAAATTCTGAGCTTCAGCGAAATTAGGAATTTGGGTGCCCAATTAGATACATCTTTATCAATGAAGAAGCAAGTTCAAAATTGAATTTCAAATTTTTTTTTTGTAAACTGAGAATTATCAGACGCATCAGATCTTTTGTTACAGAGGACAATTTTAGAAAGGTTGTCCAGTTTGTAGTCTGTCCTCGCCTGGATTATTGTAATAGCTTTTTTATGGGTATTTCAAAAGGTTATTTGAAAGCATTGCAAGTTGTACAAAACCCTATAGCAAGGGTTATTACTGGAAGAACTCTTTATGACCATATTACTCCTATACTGTCTGAGGACCTTACATTAGTTACCTCTTGGGTATCATATTGAGTTTAAAATCTTTACTTTGGTCTTTAAAGTATTGAATGGCGGTATATCCTCCACTCTTCACTCCCTGCACTCCATTGGTCAGTTTAAGAAAGATTTAAATACCTATTTGTTTGCTCTCTCCTGTCTTATGGAACTCTCTTTCTCAGTCTCTTCATTTGGAGAAACCATATACCCATTTCTGTGCCTCCTTAAAGCCCTATTTTTTTTCCAGCTAGCTTTAGAACATTAAGATATCTGCAAATGGTCCCTGAAATGGGCATGAATGCTCGAGTAATGAATACTGAGTACTGTTTGACTGTTCAATTGACTGAAAACATTCCACACTTTTACAGAAGGTGTTGTGCAGTTTGATTGTCTTTATATGATTGTGTCAGGAATGATTGAGCCTCTAGTGCACTTGCTCTTTCCGATCGAACAATGGAATTCTTTTTCTTTCTTTTTTTCTCTTTCTCTTTTGTTTGATGTAATGTAAACCATTTAAGAATCAATAATTCTTCTGTGAACCATTTATTACTTGATCTATAAAATTTAACTTTAGTTTGTACTGGGGCTATATGATCAAGGACTGTCCTACTATGTTTAGACCAGTTATTCAGAAAAGTGCTCATCATTAGTCCAACTAGCATCCGACTCCTCCCAAAATAATTTCTGATCAATTATCCCTCTTGATTTATGTTCCCTTTTATAAGTGCTCTTATTTTTAGAAAATTGTTCCCAGTTCAAATGAAAATTGCATAGATAATGGTCAGACCAAAGAGATTTAGACCATATTACATCTGATACTGACACCCTAGCTAACCGATTCTCTGGATGGGAATAAGAAATAAGATCCTGCTGGTGTCCTTTATCATGAGGAACAGTTACATTACAATAAGGGACTATGTAATTCACAGCTGATAAGCAAGAAAATAATTCCTTAACTTAGCATTATCCACATCTTCCAAATGTAAATTTATATCCCCTAAAACTAAATTATAAGTAGACTGAAGTGAACGACTAAGCAAGAAATCAAAAAAATTGACTTTTAGTTGAATTCCATTTACCCGGCTGTTCAGGGCTAACCAGTCATTTTCAGCAGGACTTAACCAGTTAGTGCTGCTGAAAATAATGAACTACCACCGAACTCAAAACCAGCTATTTTAGGGGCGTTCTAGGGGCAGAGCCAGTACTTGGCCACTTGGGGAGAGGAGAGTAGGCGTGTACTGTACTAACTGTTTACTGCAGCTACATCTCCCTGCACTAACTGATCAATGAGTGATTAGCTGTGAGCCCTCATGGCCTACAAAATAGGGGCCCCTTTTAACAAGCTACAGCAAAAGGGGGCCTGCGTTGGCATTGATGTGTGTTTTTGACGTGTGTTGAGGCCTCCTTTTACCGCAGCAGATAAAAGGTAGATCTTTCTTTTTTGAGGAAATGGCTGTGCGGCAAGTGAAGCACTTGCCGCTCAGCCATTTCAGGGGGGGGGGGAGACCTTACCATCATCCATTGAGGTGGCAGTGAGGGCTCCCTCGCTAACCTGCTGAATATGTGCAGAGAAGGAGAGAGAGGAGTTGAAGATGACCCCAAGGTCTTGGATAAACATTCAACAGCTAGGGACCCTTTTACTAAGACGTTTAGGCGCCTATGCGCATCAAATTAGAACTACCACCCGGCTACTGCATACTCCTGGTGATAATTCTAATTTCTAATGTGTTTTCAATATGAGTGGTGCTAACCGGGTGGTAATCAGCAGTGTAGGTGCACTGCGATTACCGGCCGGTTAACGCGTAAGACCTTACCACTAAGTCAACGGGTAGCGATAAGGTCTCAGGCCCCAAATGGATGTGCACTGATTTTTATTTTGCCGCATGTCCATTTTCGGCCAAAAGAAGGGCGTTTTTTGCAGGTGCACTGAAAAATGGACCTGGCGCGTCCAATACACACTTCCGTAACAGCGCAGGCCATTTTTCAGCACACCTTAGTAAAAGGACCCCTTAGCACAGTACCAAACTAGAGGCCGTGCAAGTCTGTAGAAAACAGTAAGCAGTAGAACACCAAAGAGACCAGGAGTCTTTACAGAAAAAGACCTGACGTGGCCATGTTTCACCAAAATGGCTGCATCAGGGGTTGACAAAACACTAACTAGAGGTAAGAACTATATTTCCCCTAGCTGTTGATGCAATCAGCATCTCTTAAAAACCATGAAGGCAGTCTGAAGCAGAGCAACAGCTTCTCCTCTCTCTCCCACAATGGATTCCATTGTTGCTCTGCTTCAAACTGCTTTCATGGCATTGTGTTCTTGGACTCCTGGTCTGCTTGGTGTTCTACCAATTGCTTTCCTTATCCATTTCTTATATTCCGCCTACACCAATACTGGTTCAAAGTGGATTACAAAAAGATAGACCAGGGGCATTAATTCTGGAATATTCAAAACACAATCAATTTACATCCACAAAACTAAGTTAACAGTAGTGATTAGATTAACTCTTATTTGGAAGCAAAAAAACTGCCTTAACTGATTTGCAATAGGGAAGGGAAAGGGAAATGAGACTTGATATACCACCTTTCTAAGGTTTTTGCAATTACATTCAAAGCGGTTTACATATATTCAGGTACTTATTTTGTACCTGGGGCAATGGAGGGTTAAGTGACTTGCCCAGAGTCACAAGGAGCTGCAGTGGGAATTGAACTGAGTTCCCCAGAATCAAAGTCCACTGCGCTAACCACTAGGCTAACCACTAGGCTACTCCTCCACTAGCAACATTCCATGTAGAAGCCTGCCCTTGCAGATCAGCAATGCGGCCGCGCAGGCTTCTGTTTCTGTGAGTCTGACGTCCTGCACGGCCTGCGCGGCCGCTTCTACATGGAATGTTGCTAGTGGAATAGCAACATTCCATGTAAAATCTCAAATAGTAGCAACAGAATCTCAAACAGTAGCCAACATTCCATGTAGAATTTTAGATAGTAGCAACATTCCATTTAGAATCTGAAATAGGGAAAGGGAAATGGGACTTGATATACCACCTTTCTGAGGTTTTTTGCAACTACATTCAAAGTGGTTTACATATATTCAGGTACTTATTTTGTACCAGGGGCAATGGAGGGTTAAGTGACTTGCCCAGAGTCACAAGGAGCTGCAGTGGGAATCGAACTCAGTTCCCCAGGATCAAATACCATAGCTTAGATGTGCAATAAGAAAACAGCATGGAAAAGGCTCTCATATTTAATAGCACAACACAAGAAAAATGGAGACGAACCCCCCCCCCCCCCAAACAACAGCCACAACACAGAAATAAAAACAAAAGAATGGGGTAGACCAATGAAGTTCCAAACCAGTGGTTTATTAAAAGCAGTCAAAAAAGGACTGAACACACACTGAGCCTGCCTTAGGAGTCAATTATAACTCAGCAAACAACGGTAAAGCACATACACTGGAGCTGAAAAATTCAATACAACATCGTTGAAAGACTCAGCTAACAATTGTGCAAAGTAGCAAAGGAGTGTCAATTCAGACAG
This sequence comes from Microcaecilia unicolor, assembly GCF_901765095.1. Taxonomy (NCBI): domain Eukaryota; kingdom Metazoa; phylum Chordata; class Amphibia; order Gymnophiona; family Siphonopidae; genus Microcaecilia; species Microcaecilia unicolor. Next base: position 607,709,561 of record NC_044032.1, on the reverse strand, counting down.
GCTGAGTTATTCTAATTGACTCGTGAGGCAGGCGCATTGTTGAGTCCTATTTTGACTGCTTTTAATAAACCACTGGATTGGAAGTTCATTGGTCTACCTTCTTTTGTTTTTATTTCTCTCTTACATTTAATACCCTTACAAGATGGAAACACTAATTATAATTGGTTGCGAGTCCAAAATTTAGAATGTTAAAATTCAATGAGTCAAAATAATAGGGTGGAGCTAGTCCATGGATGATTTTAAATATAAAACAATAGAATTTTAAATCAATCCTAGCTTCCACCAGCAACCAATGTAATTGAATGTACCAAGGTGTAACTCTCTCAGACCTCTTCAATGAACAATCAGAGAGCAGTATTTTGCACAGTACATACTTCCTTAATACATTATTCAAACAGCCCAACTAGATGATATTGCAGTAATCTAATTTTGACAAGGTTAACGCCTGCACTACCAATCTAAATTGGTCCTGACTGAAATATTTACAAATTCTTCTGAGATTATGCATTAACCAAAAACAACTTTTACAAGACGAATTATGGTTTATGGTTATTTTTATAGCCCGCCTTTATCCAACGCGAGTAACAAAGAACATACATAATCTGAAATACAAATAATAAATAACAACAAGTATTCACAAATGCAGCAAAGCAATAGTCAATGAAGTATAGGTAGTTCATTACCCCCAGAAAATGAATTTCCCAATGTTATTTTACTAAGTTTGAGCTACACTGTTATAAATTATAAGCCAAAATTCAAGTTCTCATCTAGTAGATATTTACAGCACAATTTCTTTGTGTGCATTTTTGGTTTTGCTTGATTTGACCACATGTTGCTTTACTGCACCATTAATGTTCTTTATGCTGACATTGTTTACGTGTTATGTTAAACACAAATGGAGAGGGTAATACAGCATACACGGAAGTATACAAACAGAAAAAGCAACACTGGGCCTTCAAGACTGGGACACTTTGAGGCATATTTTCGATGCACTTAGACTTACAAAGTTGCCTAGAAATCTATGGAACTTTGTAAGTCTAAGTGCTTTGAAAATGAGCCCCAGAAAGTTCTTTATTAATGACCCGACACGGGCCGTGTTTCGGCACTGAACAGCGCCTGCCTCAGGGGTCTAGAAGGGTCACAGTACGTATACTTGGAATCAGTTCAGTGCCCCAGCGTAGAAATCCAAACATGTATCGCCGTTTGCCGCAATGGCGAACATGTAGCTCCGTAAAGAGCCTTCCCTTTGTGCTGCATCTTCGCCATTGCGGCAAACGGCAATACATGTTTGCATCTACGCTGGGGCACTGAACTGATTCCAAGTATACCTACTGTGACCCTTCTAGACCCCTGAGGCATTGTTGATGAGGAAACTGCTTGAGATTAAGACTGTATTAAAAGTGCTGAGAAAATAAAAACTGTGGTTTTCAAGAACTATAAGACTGCTGAAGTTTTGTGTGTCCCGGTGTGAGCTGATCCTGGGCGCGGGTCAGCTGGGAAGTGATTAAACCAGGACAAGCAGTGGCAGCGAGGAGGTGGATTGGAGCCCATACCGGGGAAACAGTCAGCCAAGCTAAGAAAGGATTAGCTCTGGCCACCCAGCTCACAATGTATGCCTGACCTTGATTTGTATCTGCCATTTTCAGGGCACAGACCGTAGAAGTCTGACGAGCACTAGACCCACCTCCCAACCACCGGTGCTGCCACCCAATCTCCGCTAAGCTTCTGAGGATCCATTCCCTCTGAACAGGATTCATTTATGTTTATCCCACGCATTTTTGAATTCCGTTACCATTTTCATCTCCACCACCTCCCCGCGGGAGGGCATTCCAAGTATCCACTCACTCTCTTCGTGAAAAAATACTTCCCGACATTTTTCTTGAGTCTACCCCCCCTTCAACCTCATTTTAGGTCCTCTAGTTCTACCGCCTTCCTATCTTCTGCTGCTTCCTAAATGAGTTTCTCACAATTGCCAATTAAATAACAATTATACTATTATCTTTATTCTTTTTCTACTATAAATTACATTTTGTTTCATAAATTAACATTTTCACAAGGATTCTTGCTTTATTTCGATAAGAAACTAAGGGGCCGTTATTCTTGAAGTGTGGTATGCTTTATGCAAAATCTAAATTGAAGTAAGATCAAAGTCTGTGCACGCATGTAATGTTTATGTTTATTAATGATTTGATGAACGCCAAATCCTGCCAAATCCCATATCTAAGCGATTTAGAAAATGTCACAAATATATAAAAAGAAAAGAAAACAGAACGCCATTGAGTGACAGGACAGATCCCAGGTACACCAGAAAACAGACACACTCAAAACTAACTGTAGAAAGCTACAGAGGAGAGCAGAGGTGACTAAAACTTAATTAAAAACTGTAACCAACTGCTGTTGCTGAAAAGTTCACCAGAACTAACATTTTTATTTATTTCTTACATTTGTATCCCACATTTTCCCACCTATTTGCAGGCTCAATGTGGCTTGCATAGTACCGTAAAGGCGATCGCCAAGTCCGGTATAACAATTACAAAGTGATGTAGTGGTAGAATAAGGTTCATGTGTACAAGCCACAATAGGGAACCGTAGAGAGGAAGAGTTGTGTTATGTCCATTACGCTCTTTGTTTTCGCTTGTGTTGCAGGGTTCAGGTATTTAGGTTGGGTCTGTAGGGTATGCCTTTTTGAACAGGTTTGTTTTTAGTGATTTCCGGAAGTTTAGGTGGCCATACGTTGTTTTCACGGCTTTTGATAATGCGTTCCATAGTTGTGTGCTCATATAGGAAAAGCTGGATGCTTAAGTTGATTTGTATTTGAGTCCTTTGCAGTTTGGGTAGTGGAGATTTAGGTATGTTCGTGCTGATTTTGTTGTGTTTCTGGTTGGCAGGTCTATGAGGTCTGTCATGTATCCCGGGGCTTCGCCATAGATAATTTTATGAACCAGGGTACAGATTTTGAAAGTAATACGTTCTTTAATTGGAAGCCAGTGCATTTTATATTAAAAGTCACGGCAAAAAGATGGGTCTTGAGTTTTTTCCTTAAAGGACTGAAAGGATTGCTCAGTTTGCAAGTCTAGAGGTCAATTATTTCAGAGGAAAGAGGACAGTCTGAAGAAAAAAGCAGAGGTGGTAATGTGCTGGTCATGCATTAACAGATATAACAGCTACCTATCTCTTCCTCTGAGAGCAACTCGAACCATCACAACTCTCCTTACACAGACCCGAGACTTCATGATCATCATTACAACCCCACTCCACCCCCAATGACAGTTCCAACACCCCATATTACAAAACAGGTCCTGGCACAACCGGCCCACCTTTTCCTTAAACCCTTTGAAGTAAGCCCCTCCCCTCCCCAATAGTTCAACCCTCCCTCCAGATATCTTCAACTTATCTGGTCACAATTGGTGCAACAGTGGGTATCAAAAAGCAGTGATCCCCCTCTGCTTCCGTCTAGGTCATTGGAACTATTTTGGATTAAGTCCGTTTGTCTGTTCTAGTTAGATTGCAAGCTCTGTCGATTTCCAGTGTACAGCATGTGTACGTCTAGTAGCGCTTTAAAAATGGTAAGTAGTACATCACCAATCGAGGCAGCAGCAGAGTGGACCACTGCCTCTCGGAACCCACTTCCCCACTAATGGTGATCCCAGGTATATTCTGGGGGAGTTTAGGGTGGATAGGAGAAAAATTAGGCTGTGGGGTGGACACATGTGGGAGTAGCCTAGTGTGTGAAGTCCGGTTCAAATCCAACATCTGTTCTTTGTGATTCTGGGCAAATCACTTAATTCTCCAATGCTTCAGGTACAAACTTAAGAACGTAAGACTTGCCCTACTGGGTCAGACCAAAGGTCCCATCTAGCCCAGTATCCTGTTTCCAGCTTTGGCCTGGCCAAGATACAAGTACCTGGTGCTAAGTACTAGGTTTCTCTGCATTTACTCATGCATAGAGATGCGTACCCATGAGTGCTTAGTTATAAGCTGGCCTTTTTAGTCTCTTCCCTTCTACAGCTTTTGCAGTCTAGGCTTGAAATATATCACTGACTCAACAAGTAATTAAACTCTGGAATTCATTGCCAGAGAATGTGGTAAAAGCAGTTAGCTTAGCATGGTTTAAAAAGATTTGCTAATTTCCTAAAGAAAAGTCCATAATCCATTAGTAAGATGAACATGGGAAAATCACAAAAGGATTCACAAAGGCACTACAGGGACTTCCCTCTACTGTGTCCGACCCTCGCAACTGGAAGTTGCATTAGAGAGGGCCGGATGCACCAGACTGAGAAGCCCCAGAGTGCCTGTGTGAATCGTGGACGGCCCGAAAATGTAAGCTGCAAGTATGGTAGCGGGAGAAGGAGAAGGAAGCGATCCAGGAAGGTAGCTGTGTGCTGGTGTGAGAGGAGGGGGCTGCAAGGAGGCTGAGGTGTGCTGCTGTGAGAGGGGTGGGCTGCGGGGAAAGGGAGACTCATGTGGGGGGGGGGGGGAGGAGGGCGCAAACGGAAAAAGTTTGGGAACCCCTGGACTAGGCTGCTAACAAGCTCGAGTCTATCATTAATACGGAAAGAAAAGAGAAATGTACAGAGATAGAAATAGGCTGGGCAGACACATACATGACCAAACTGGTGCCTGTATTAAATGAACTGCTCACAGCTTGTGAATCTCTAATCAAAATTAGGTAAAGGAAAGTAAATCAGTGCATGCGCCACACCAGAAACATTTATTAACAAGTGAAAGATGAATGAACTTGAATAACGTGACTTTCTGGCAGATTCCACAAGATGAACACCACAACACCCATACTTTATTTTGATTTATTAAAGACGCAGGTGGAGCTCTCACGCACTACAGGACTACGAAATGAAATACAGTGTTATAAGATCATTCTTTGATTCTATGGCAATAAGGCTGGATTCCTCAGGAGTCTTTTTCACTGGTCTGACAGCTCAATATAAACTCTTGAAACTGAGTTTTCTATTTTAAGGGCTCGCGTTTCATGAATCTCTTTAGTGTTTGTGAACAATTAATCAGAATTTCTGCTTGTTGCAATGACATGGTTTTCTGAGATGCTATGTGGTAACCCCCCCCCCCCCCCCAACAGTTTTTTTTTTTTTAAGTTACATTTGTACCCCACGCTTTCCCACTCATGGCAGGCTCAATGCGGCAGGCAATGGAGGGTTAAGTGACTTGCCCAGAGTCACAAGGAGCTGCCTGTGCCCGGAATGGAACTCAGTTCCTCAGTTCCCCAGGACCAAAGTCCACCACCCTAACCACTAGGCCACTCCTCCACTAATTCATTTGCATTCGAAACTTAAGTGGAATGCAATTCAAACTGTGGACAAATGAACTGAGAATCACATTGTGAAGTACATAAGTAATGCCATACTGGGAAAAGACCAAACGTCCATCGAGCACAGCATCCTGTCCCCGACAGTGGCCAATCCAGGTCAAGGGCACCTGGCAAGCTACCCAAAAGTACAAATATTTTTTACAAGTTATTCCCGAAATTGTGGATTTTTCCCAAGTCCATTTAGTAGCGGTCTATGGACTTGTCCTTTAGGAAACCGTCCAACCCCTTTTTAAACTCTGCCAAGCTAACCGCCTTGGTTATGATGTTACACTGGTGTATCAAACTGCAGAGCAGTGCCATCTGCACATAACTGCCAGGATCACCCCATGTGATCTGGACGGGCAGAAACAGTATTGACTCTCCAGTTTGCTTTTTTTTTTTTTCTATTGACTTCCATTTCCAATTTTTCTAAGATATGGATGGAATAGGGTAAAAACTAATAGGAATGTGCATGGAAAATGTTTTGGTTCATTTTTGGAATTTTCCCCCCGATTTTCAGACATTGTTTCTCTTTCAATTTTTATTTAGTGTTAGAACCTTTTAGCACACAGAAACTCGCTTCATGTGTATTAATTAATGGGCTAATATATGTCAACTTCATTTTTCTTGTGCTTTTTAAAGATGCTTAAACAAGTGGAACACGCACTACAAAATGCACATTCCTAAAAACTAGGCTTGATTCAGCATGTCCACATGAATCGGTAAGCCTGGTAACAGCTCACAAAATGAACGGCCTATGGCTACGGCTGTCTGCAATGTTAAACAGTCTGCACATCAGCTGACTTTCATTATCATCAATATGACAGTTACCAGTACAATTACAAATAGGCCACATTAAGGGCTCCTTTTACAAAGCGGAGCTACCGATTAGCTTGTGTTGAATGCGAAGAAGTACATGGGAACTGCATGGGCTTCTTTGCATTCAAGGGCCCTTTTACAAAATGACTGCTAGACAGCAACCCAGAACTACCGCTGGCCCAATGCAGCCTCTGGTGGTAGTTCCGTCTCGAGCACACACCATTCTGGCACGCCGGAAAATATTTTTGTAATTTATAGTGTGCTGCTAACCCGGAGGTAAACAGGCAGCTCTTCCGGTTTACCACAGGAGCCCTTACCACCACCTAAATGGGTGGCTGTAAGTGCTCTCCCCCTACATGGCCACACGGTCATGGCCATGTCTTTTTAGGGACTTTTTACCTACTGCGATAAAAAGGGCCCTGGCGTGTGGCAAAAATGGCCCCTGCTGCTACCGCAGGGCCCTGTTTCCCGCAGCTTGGTAAAAGGACCCCTGAGTGCATTACTAATTGATAATGCTGCTTTGTCAAAAGAGCCCTAGATCATTTAATTTAATATATGAATGTGTAGTCTGTTTCTTTCAGTTACAAAAAGGTGTACATCTCATCTAACAATTAGTTGTATGACAATCACCCATTCTCCTTCCCCACCCATATAACAAACCACATCTAAGTTGTTCATCCCCTCCTAAACTTCTAATCTAGAAATATATGCTTCAAAAAAGTCACACTATCTAAATATTCTTTAAAAAGTCAAGTACTTTCAACCGCTTTCTAAAACTCAGATAATCCTTAGCATTTTTGGAAATCCTCAAATAATCCATTCCAAAACCCTAGTACTGCCTCTGAAAACTAGCAAGAATCTTTAAGCTCACTAATGGGGCTAATGATAAATTCACTATTCCACTTGAACGCAATGGCCTCTTTGGAACATAAACTTTTCACTTAAATAATGTGGTCCTGTGCCAGGTATGGCCTTAAAGTTAGACGTGGAAGGGCCAAATCGAACAGGGCGCCAAAGTTTTCCTGAGGGCGTCCTCGTAGGACATCTCCGTGAAGGGGAGGGGAAACCCATATTATCGAAACAAGATGGGTGGCCATCTTTCATTTCGATAATACGGTCAGGGACGCCCAAATCTCCACATTTAGGTCGACCTTAGAGATGGTCGTCCTCGATTTTCACCGATAATGGAAACCGAGGACGCCCATCTCAGAAACGACCAAATCCAAGCCCTTTGGTCATGGGAGGAGCCAGCATTTCTAGTGCACTGGTCCCCCTGACATGTCAGGACACCAACCGGGCACCCTAGGGGGCAATGCAGTGGACTACAGAAAAAGCTCCCAGGTGCATAGCTCCCTTATCTTGTGTGCTGAGCCCCCCAAAACCCACTTCCCACAACTGTACACCACTACCATAGCCCTTAGGGATGAAGGGGGGCACCTAGATGTGGGTACAGTGGGTTTCTAGTGGGTTTTGAAGGGCTCACATTTACCACCACAAGTTTAACAGGTAGGGGGGGATGGGCCTGGGTCCGCCTGCCTGAAGTGCACTGCAGTACCCACTAAAACTGCTCCAGGGACCTGCATACTGCTGTCATGGAGCTGGGTATGATATTTGAGGCTGGAAAAAAATATTTTAACATTTTTGGGGGGTGGGAGGGGGTTAGTGACCACTGGGGGAGTAGGGGGAGCTCATCCCCTATTCCCTCCGGAGGTCATTTGGGGGCTCATTTTCAAAGCATTTGGACTTACAAAGTTCTATAGGTTACTATGCAACTTTGTAAGTCTAAGTGCTTTGAAAATGAGCCTCTTGGTCATTTAGGGCACATTTTTGTGGCTTGGTTGTGAAAAAAAAAGGACCAAGTAAAGTTGGCCAAGTGTTTGTCAAGGACGCTCTTCTTTTTTCCATTATCATCTGAGGACGCCCATATGTTAAGCATGCCCCAGTCCCACCTTCACTATGCTTCCGACACGCCCCTGGGAACTTTGGGCGTCCCCGTGACAGAAAGCAGTTGAGGGTGCCCAAAATCGGCTTTCAATTATGCCAATTTGGGCGACCCTGGGAGAAGGATGCCCATCTCCCGATTTGTGTCAAAAGATGGGCACTCTTCTCTTTCGAAAATGAGCCCAATAGTATTTTAAATAAAATTCTTGCTGCTATCCGGAAGCAGTGCAGCGCAAGAAGCAGTGATGTAACTCCTTCCCACTTTTTAAAGTGTGACTATCCAGCTTATTTTCGAAACAGATCGCCGGCTATCTTCCGACACAAATCGGGAGATGGCCGGCCATCTCCTGAACCCGGCCAAATCGGTATAATTGAAAGCCGATTTTGGCTGGCGCCAACTGCATTCTGTCGCGGAGCCGGCCAAACTTCAAGGAGGCGTTTTGGCAGGGTAGCGAAGGCGGGATGGGGGCAGGACAGGGCGTGGTTATGAGATGGCTGGCTTTGCCCGATAATGGAAAAAAGATGGCCAACTCTAACGAACATTTTGCCGGCTTCACTTGGTCCATTTATTTTTAGGACCATGTGTCAAAAAAGTGCCCCAATTGACCAGCTGACCACTGGAGGGAATCGGGGATGACCTCCCCCTACTCCCCCAGTGGTCACCAACCCCCTCCACCAAAATAAAAATAAAATTTCTTGCCAGCCTCTATGCCAGCCTGAAATGTCATACCCAGCTCTCTGACAGCAGTATGCAAGTCCCTGGAGCAGTTTTAGTGAGTGCAGTGCACTTCAGGCAGGTGGATCCAGGCCCACCCCCCCCCCCCCCACCTGTTACAATTGTGGTGGTAAATGGGAGCCCTCCAACCCCACCCCCCAAACCCACTGTACCCACATCTAGGTGCCCCCCTTCACCCATAAGGGCTATGGTAATGGTGTGCAGTTGTGGGGAGTGGGTTTTGGGGGGATTTGGGGGGCTCAGCACCTAAGGTAAGGGAGCTATGCACCTGGGAGCTATTTTTATTTTTTAGAAGTGCCCCCTAGGGTGCCCGGTTGGTGTCCTGGCATATCAGGGGGACCACTGCACTATAAACGCTGGCTCCTCCCACGACCAAATGCCTTGGATTTGGCCGGGTTTCAGATCGCCAGCATTAGTTTCCATTATGGGCGAAAACCGATGCCGGCCATCTCAAACCTGGCCATCTTTGACATTTGGCCGGCCCCAACCGTATTATCGAAACGAAAGATGGCCGGCCATCTTTTTCGATAATACGGTTCGGGCCTGCTTTTTGCGGCACCAGCCAAATAGATGGCCAGCCATCTATTTGGCCGGCGCCGTTCAATTATGCCCCTCTATGTGTACTACATTATTTTGAATTTGCTGTAAATTTTAAATTAAATTACCAGTACAATTAAAAATATGTCATGTCTAGATAGATTAGAGTTCATTTGCAAAACTGAATTATATGTTTTAACATGCATTGATGCACTTAACACATATTTAAAGGCAGCAATTGTGAGGGTCAGTTCTAATGCATGTTAGTGTATATGTCCCATCGCAGTAAGTAAAAGCACACTGGGCCAGCGCTTGGGTAACAAGATGTAGCAGGAAGTTAGGAGGCAGAGTTATGAACAGGAATTTGGAAAGACCAAAGTTCCCACAATTCTTGGGATCTTCAGGGGCGGAGCCATGGTACCAAAAGGACTAGAATCTTCCAGAATTCCAGCTTAGGTGTGCACCCAAGAGAGGGAGAAGCTGGTCACAGAAGCAGTAGTTTCTGGCAAAAAGGAAGGAAAACCAACAGAATCCTGTAAAGACTTTGTTTGGATCCTAAAGATTTAGAGTATCAGGACTGCCAGTATGTAGCTGTGGTAGGTTGAATTCTGAAATGCTGGAGGGAGAAAAGTAATAAAGATCTATCCCAGAAAGCAACTACAGGAAGGCGGTAGCCGGACTAGGTCTTAATCATGCAGTAGAAATTTAAAACAAATCAAAGAAAATATTTCTTCACTCAGTGTGCAATTAAGCTCTTGAATTCATTGCCAGAGAATGTAGTAAAAGCAATTAGCATAGCTGAGTTTAAAAAGGTTTGGATAAGTTTCTAAAAGAAAAGTCCATAACCCATTAAGTGGACTTGGGAAAATTCCTGGCATGAGCAGCATAATATCTGTTCTAAACTCTTTTGAAATCTTGGCAGGTACTTGTGACCTGGATTGGTCACTGTAGAAAACAGGATACTTGGCTTGATGCAATCCTTATGTATGTATTTATTTATTTATTACAGTAGAATTGGAAAAGGTGCAGCGAAGGGCGACTAAAATGATAGCGGGGATGGGAAGACTTCCTTATGAAAAAAGACTAAGGAGGTTAGGGCATTTCAGCTTGGAGAAGAGACGGCTGAGGGGAGACATGATAGAGGTATATAAAATAATGAGTGGAATGGAACAGGTGGATGTGAAGCGTCTGTTCATGCTTTCCAAAGATACTAGGACTAGGGGGCATGCGATGAAACTACAGTGTTGTAAATTTAAAACAAATCGGAGAAAATATTTCTTCACCCAACGCATAATTAAACTCTGGAATTCGTTGCCGGAGAACGTGGTGAAGGCGGTTAGTTTAGCAGAGTTTAAAAAGGGGTTAGACGGTTTCCTAAAGGACAAGTCCATAAACCACTACTAAATGGACTGGGGAAAATCCACAATTCCAGGAATAACATGTATAGAATGGTTGTACGCTTGGGAAGCTTGTCAGGTGCCCTTGGCCTGGATTGGCCGCTGTCGTGGACAGGATGCTGGGCTCGATGGACCCTTGGTCTTTCCCAGTGTGGCATTACTTATGTACTTATGTACATTGTATCCCACATTTTCCCACCTATTTGCAGGCTCAATGTGGCTTACATACAGGCCGTACCAACACGGTAAGCGGGGTAAGCATGGCAGGGGGCGCCTCCCTCTGGGGGGCGCCGCCACACCATGCTCACCTCGCTCGCCCTCCCGCTCCCATTGTTCAACTGCCCGCCCTCTTCTCCCCCCCCCCAACATCCCTTTTCTTTTTTTTTCTTTTTAAATTTACCTCCGTGGCAATCCAGCAGCGCAGCGTCAGTGAAGGAGGTGGCGCTCCCGACGTCTCTAGCCTTCCCTTCGCTGTGTTCCGCCTTCTTCTGACGTCAAGGAAATGACGTCAGAAGAAGGCGGAACACAGCGAAGGTAAGGCTAGAGACGTCGGGAGCGCTGCCTCCTTCACTGACGCTGCGCTGCTGGACCGCCACGGAGGTAAATTAAAAAAAAAAAAAAGAAAAGGGATGTTGGGGGGAGAGAAGAGGGCGGGCAGTTGAACAATGGGAGCGGGAGGGCAGGGGAGAGAGGAGCATGGATGCGAAGGGGGGGAGAAGAGGGCGGGCCAGGCCAACTGGGACATGGGAGCGGGAGGGCAGGGGAGAGAGGCGCATGGATGTGAAGGGGGAGGGGAGAAGAGGGCGGGCCAGGCCAACTGGGACATGATGGGAGCGGGAGGACAGGGGAGAGAGGAGCATGGATGTGAGGGGGGTTCATGGAAGGGAGAGAGGGGAATTGCTGGATAGGGATTAATGGAGGGTGACAGAGGAGCATGGATGGGAGGGGCAGGGCTCAGGGAGAGAGGGGAATTGTTGGATAGGAATGAATGGAGGGGGCAGGGGACAGAGGAGCATGGATGGGAGGGCAGGGCTCAGGGAGAGAGGAGAAATTGCTGGACATAGAGGGGAGGGAAGAGAGATGAAGGAGATGAAATGAGGGAAAAGGAAGAGAGGAGAAAAACTGCACATGGATGAAGAAAATAGGCAGAAGCTGAGGACCAGAAATGAAGAAGAAAGGAGGAAAGGAAAGAAATAAATGGAAAGGAAGCCCTGGAAACGGAGTTAAGAGGACAGATAGCAGCAGAATCAGATACTGGGCCAGCATGATCAGAAAAAGAAAGTCACCAGACAACAAAGGTAGAAAAAAAATCATTTTATTTTCATTTTAGTGTTTGGAATATGTCCACTTTCAGAATTTACATCTGCTATCTTATTTTTCAATGTATAGCAATTTGTTTCTAAGAATATTGCTGACAATTCCTGTCAGTGTGGCAAATGGTGAGCGATCATTTTCACGGAGGGGGGGGGGGGGGGGGCGCCGCCACCGCCAACTGATAGTCTGCAGGGGGGCGCCAGAGACCCTAGGCACGGCCCTGCTTACATAGTACCGTAAAGGCGATCGCCAAGTCCGGTAGGGGAAACAGATGCAATTTGATATTAGGGTTGGGTAAGGTTGGTATATTCAGGTACATTGGGGTCGAAGATAGGAGGAATATATAGTGTCCAATATAATCTAAGGTTTTGCTGTGTTGGACAGTTGAGGTATTTAAGTTAGGTCAGTGGGGAATGCCTTTCTCAACAGATATGTCTTTAATGATCTCCTGAAGATGTACTTATGTTTAGAAAGACTGTGTGCTTGCTGTCTTGGTGGTTTTTTTTTTTTTTTGATGCGTCAATGAACCTACTGGGAGACTGAGAGCTATCTTATATATTTGGAAAACAGAACTAAATTGAAGTGATCTGGAACCTAAGGACCTATGGGTGAAGCAACAAACCTAGGTCAGCTCTCATGTTGGGACTCTGTGTAACTATATTTATTTGGATTTTGCTCACAACATTTTCAGTAGTAGCTCAAGGTGAGTTACTTTCAGGTACACTATTTTTCTGTCCCTGGAGGGCTCACAATCTAATTTTTACCCAAGGCAATGGAGGGTTAAGTGACTTATCCAAGATCACAAGGAGCAGCAGTGGGATTTGATCCAGGCATCTCTGGATGTTCAGGCTAGTGCTCTAACCACTAGGCTGCTCCTATATTTAGGCCCTTTCAAAACTACTACAAAGTAAATGAAGAGGGAGAAGCCAGAAATATGTGGGGATGAGGGGCATATCCAGCCCTCCATTTTTTGTGGGGGCCCAGGGGTGAACTCAAAGGCATAGCTAGCCCTCTATTACTTTATTTTTTTTGTGGGGGCAGGGGTGAACTATGGGGCAACATATTTCCTCCTCCCTTCTTCTCCCCCCCAATTTAAAAACATTACCATTGCTGGTGAGGATGCTGAAGCCCCCTGCCAGTCACAGAAATATGCTGCACCCCTCCTCCTTGTGCTGCTGCATTAAAGGGAAAATCAGTGGTGTGCCTCCAGACGCTGATACTGGGACTCCTCACGCATGCTCAGTTCTTGCACAAACTGAGCACGTACGAGGAGTCCTGGCATCAGCAGCTGAAGGCACACTGCCGACTTTCTCTTTACTGCTGCAACATCAGGAGGATGGGAGCCATTCAGGCAATGGATCTCTTGGCTGGCAAGGCTTTAGCATCCCTGCTAGCCATTTAACAAGTGCTGCAGATTTGAAGGAGGACTGAGCCCAAAGTGGGAGACCCAGACTCCCAAGGCCCCCTCTGGCTACACAACTGGTGACCTTCACAAGCTATTTGTCCCACATGGTAACGTCATGGACAAGTCCATGCATGCTATGGGAGTAAAACTAGAACTCAATCCATAAGACAAGTGCTACTACTTAAGACACAAGATCAGTCCATAACTTCACAACAGCTGAAAATGATTTTGGTCACTGGATATTCAAAATGATTTATATGCAAGCTCTTTTAGTCAAACTCATTCAAGGTATTTAGAAGTGGTAAGACAATTTTCAGCTCAAACATACGGACCAGAAAGGATAAGAATGCAACTTACTTTGTATTTTACAAGACAAAAAAAGTTACACCAGTGGTAAAGGAATCTTTCTTGTTGTGTGACCCAGCCTCAGTGCAAAGGTGAATTAAAACCTATAGAATCTGTGTCAAATTTCCATATTTTTTTTTCCATATTTTAGAAAGCTCAAGAATGCAGACAAAATACCTGCTAGAAACAACCAATGGAAGGCTCTGCAGAAGCACAGGTGTGCCCTGCAACAATCTATTTAAGCCTTGTTGTCTCCTTTTTTTGCTTTCCAAGGACTGCCAAAAGTTGCCTTGATTTTGCTTTGTGAAGAGAGAGAGAGGGGAGGGGGGGAGAGAGAGAGAGGGGGGGGGAGGGGGGGAGAGAGAGAGAGAGAGAGAGAGAGAGAGAGAGAACATAAGAAAAAGAGGAAACTTTGTTAATATGGCCAGTAATGTTTAGCACAGTTAAGAGGCAATGCAAATTACTCATTTGGACTTGGCATATCACAGATAATAAGGAATGAAAGGGAAGCAAACTGCTTTGAATTAAAAAATGTATTTTGATGAATTGCCCTTTAAAAACAAGAAATCTGAACATACATTTTAACAAACAGGATAACGGATGTGTTTTTGAGCAGACTTTGAGCCTTCCTTACTGGGCCGTTGGATACATACCGAGAAATGCTTTTTTGTTTTCTAGAAAAAAAAGTTGCTTTATTCACAGGGTCACCTTTAGGTGATGGGTACTGTGGCTCCACCCCCACAATAGCCACACCTCCTGCAACCAGTTCCACAGAACATATGAAAAAAGGAGCACTGCAAATATTACACCAGTTCTTGGAACACCAATGCAGGTTTTATTGCAAAAAACAAAGTAGGTTTCTCTACACCAGGGGTTCTCAAACCAGTCCTTCAGGACATACCTAATCAGTCAGGGAATGAATGTTTGAATAAGAATGTTTTTAAGTCAGATTTAAGTTTCTCCAGGGAACGTTCTAGGTGTAAATGTGACAGGAGGGCATTCCTAAAAAGGGGACTACTATGATAAAGATTTTATTTCTGACACAAGCATAGAAAATATGTGATGAAAGGAAGACACTACAAGTTTGTTGGATAAGGAGGAGTGAAGGATTCTAGCTGGTGTATAAGGAATTAGCAAATGAATGAGGTAAGGGGGAAAGCCTGACTAGAGTACTTTATGTACAATGGCCAAAAGTTTGTAGGAAGTCCGGTGTGTTATTGGAAGCCAGAGTCCTTTGCATAAGAGAGAGGTTACATGATCAAATTTCCTTGAGCCTGTAAGAAGTTTTATTGCTGGGTTTTGAACTAGTGTAACTGCAAACATCTCAGTTCTGAGGCTCTGACACCTTGGAGAAGACTGCTGCAATAACCTAGATTTGAAATTATTAGAGTGAATGAAAATTCACAAAGCAGATTTTGTAAGAATGTATGTATGGAATACATCATCTTTAGTTTGAAGAACAGTGTCAGACAATATAACAGAAGGTTGAAAGCTGAGAGGGTCAAACAGCACACCCAGAATCTTGATAGTAGATTTGAGGGTTACTGGCAATGGTGATCTGGGCAATCGGTGTTGTTGAGCCTGTACGAGATTTAAAGAATGCCTGCATTTTCTCCCCTTCCCTTTCTCCCTCTGTTCTTTTCCTCCTTATTCCAGTTTCTCTCCTCATTTCCCTTTCTCACACCATTTCTTCTGCTGTTGCTGTCGCCATCCTCCTGGGTCTGTGGCAGAAGTAAGAGTAAAGAGCAGCATGAGACCCTGGAGCTTGTGTGCATGCTCAGCATCTGCCAGTCCAGTCTCCTTCAAAGCTGACTTCCTGTGTCAGAGGGAACCCTGATGCAATATCTTCACCAGCTCCTCCAAATCAAACTTCAGTCAATATCGTTCTTCAACCCCGACAATGGCCTCTTGTTTCACTAAATCGGTGTCGGGAGGTAATGGATGAGATTTGTTTGGTTCTATTACCTCCAGAAGCAACAATTTAGCAAAACAAGAGGCCCTTGCCGGGGTTGAAGAACGATATTGACTGAAGTTTCATTTGGAGGAGCTGGTGAAGATATTGCGTCTTGCTGGATTAGTTCCGAGGAAGGTTGAATGACGATTGTTGACGGGCTGGGAGGCCTCCCTTAGCTCCATAAGTAAGATTTTTGTATTATGTTCATATTTTTTTGGAACTATGTAACATTTTGAATAATTTGGTTTTTGGTAATTGTGTTTGTCACAGGCCGCATGTGATTTGGCTGACCCCAGTTTTTTTTTTGAACGTGTCCTTTTTCTCCTTTAAGGAGTTGTATGCTTTCTTTTTTTCTGGATTAGTTTTTAAAGCTGATGACAATAACTGGGAGACTCACTTTTGAGTTGGTTTGGTCCTTCTTATATTTAGAAGGTTTCTTTACACCCTCTGAGTTTTTGAGGCTTAGTTTATTAAGATTTTCTGACATTTTCAGCCCCTGCAGTCTATTTCAGCACAAGATCAGCAATAGCTTTTGGCGCGTGTTTAAAAAAAAAAAAAAGTCTTCATTTGAAAGTTACAGCTGAGAAAATATTATATTTCCAGTGGACACACTGCTTCAACAGCAGAAAGGAAGTACTGAAGGAGTAGCCTAGTGGTTAGTGCAGTGGACTTTGACCTTGGGGAACTGGGTTTGAATCCCACTGCAGCTACTTGTGACTCTTGGCAAGTCCCTCCATTGTCCCAGATAGAAATAAGTACCTGTATATACTATCAGGGGCATATTCGAAAGAGAAGGGTGCCCATTTTTCGACACAAATCGGGAGACGGGCGTCCTTCTCTCAGGGTTGCCCAAATCGGCATAATTGAAAGCCGATTTTAGGCATCCTCAACTGCTTTCTGTCGCGGGGACGATCAAAGTTCACGGGGCGTGTCGGCAGCATAGAGAAGGCAGAATGAGATGGGCGTCCTCGGCCGATAATGGAAAAAAGAAGGGCGCCTCTGATGAGCATTTGGCCGACTTTACTTGGTCCCTTTTTCTTCACGACCAAGCCTCAAAAAGGTGCCCGAACTGACCAGATGACCACCGGAGGGAATCGGGGATGACTTCCTCTTACTCCCCCAGTGGTCACCAACCCCCTCCCATCCAAAAAACAAAAATTAAAAAACATTTTTTGCCAGCCTCAAATGTCATACGCAGCTCCATCACAGCAGTATGCAGGTCCCTGGAGCAGTTTTTAGTGGATGCAGGCAGACCCAGGCCCATCCCCCCCACCTGTTACACTTGTGCTGGTAAATGTGAGCCCTCCAAAACCCACTGTACCCACATGTAGATGCCCCCCTTCATCCCTAAGGCCTATGGTAGTGGTGTACAGTTCTAGGGAGTGGGCTTTGGGGGGCTCCGCACCGAAGGTAAGGGAGCTATGCACCTGGGAACAATTTGTGAAGTCCATTGCAGTGCCCCCTAGGGTGCCTGGTTGGTGTCCTGGCATGTGAAGGGGACCACTGCACTACGAATTTTGGCTCCTCCCACGACCAAATGCCTTGGATTTTGTCATTTTTGAGATGGGCGTCCTCGGTTTCCATTATCAGCGAAAACCGAGGTCGCCCATCTGTAAGGTCGACCATCTCAACATTTAGGTCGACCATCTATAAGGTCGACCTAAATGTTGAGATTTGGGCGTCCCCGACCATATTATTGAAACAAAAGATGGATGCCCATCTTGTTTCGATAATATGGGATGCCCTGCCCATTCACGGGGACGTCCTCAGAGATGGGCGTCCTTAGAGATGGTAGTCCCCATTCGATTATGCCCCTCCACGTAAACTGCTTTGAATGTAGCTGCAAAAAACACAGAAAGGCGGTATATCAAGTCCCATTTCCCTTCCCTTTCCCTTCTTGTCTTATCAACATCTAATATACTCTTCTGGCCCTCTCCACTGCAATCCCTTCTGCTCAAACCTTTTTCTTGTAGCCAACAGGACTGGTCCAAGGACATCTCATGCCCTGGGTGAACCTTTTAGATGTGTGCCTCCCCTACCCAGTTGGCTCAGCTCCCCAGATCTATCCCTTTTCCTGGCATCCCAATACCTTATCTCTCCTCACCAGCTCAATTTCTTACTGCCTAGGGGTAACTGAAGCCTGTACCCCCCCTTCATGGAAGCTCAAGACCCTCCCATCTCAGGATGGCTCTAGGCACTACCTTATAATCCAACATCTCTTTTTCCCTTCCCTTCTGCAGGGTGGCCATAGTTCCCCCCCCCCCCCCCCAAGATTTCCCCTATTTCTTAACCCAAGGTGGCCAGCATCTCCCTTTTATTCCTACTCCCTAGGTAACCAGCTTTTCCCCTTTCCCCTCAAGTGGCACCTCACAGCTACCCTTTTCCCCTACTTCTCAGGTGACCAGCATTTCCCCTTTTCCCTACCCCTCAGGTGACTAGCATCTCTCATCTATTCTTTCCCCCTACCTACCTCCTGAAGTGGCCAGCATTCCCCGTTCCTCTGCCCCTCAGGTGGACAGCATCTCCCATCTACCCTTTTCTCCTACACCCCCCCCCCCCCAGGTGGCCTTTATTTCCTTCCTTTTCCCTTCCTTGGGCCCTGCAATTGTCTGTTGACACTGGTGTTGCACCTAGAACAAGAAATTCAGCAAAGCACAGGGCTCTGAGCACAGGCCCACACTCAATCACTGTCATGTTTTGCTCCCCTCCCCACCCCATCCCCCACTGATGCAAACTTCCTATTGGACAGTATTTCTCTTTTGAGTATACTACAAAAAGAACATAAGAGTAGCCAAACTGGGTCAGACCAATGGTCCATCTAGCCCATTATTAAAATGGACTTGGGGAAAATCCACTGCTTATAAGCAGCATAAAATGTATTGTACTGTTTTGGGATCTTGCCCAGGTACTTTTGACCTGGATTGGCCACTGTTGGAAACAGGATACTGGGCTTGATGGACCTTTGGTCTGTCCCAGTATGGCTATACTTACGTACTTACGTACTGTACCCTGTTTCCAAACAGTGGCCAAGTCGAGTCTCAAGTACCTGGCAGAAACCCAATTATTAGCAAAGACAGTTTATAAGTGAAATTAAATCTACTACTACTACTGCTACTATTTAGCATTTCTATAGCGCTACAAGGCGTACGCAGCGCTGCACAAACATAGAAGAAAGACAGTCCCTGCTCAAAGAGCTTACAATCTAATAGACAAAAAATAAATAAAGTAAGCAAATCAAATCAATTAATGTGAACGGGAAGGAAGAGAGAAGGGTAGGTGGAGGCGAGTGGTTACAAGTGGTTACGAGTCAAAAGCAATGTTAAAGAGGTGGGCTTTCAGTCTAGATTTAAAGGTGGCCAAGGATGGGGCAAGACGTAGGGGCTCAGGAAGTTTATTCCAGGCGTAGGGTGCAGCGAGACAGAAGGCGCGAAGTCTGGAGTTGGCAGTATTGGAGAAGGGAACAGATAAGAAGGATTTATCCATGGAGCGGAGTGCACGGGAAGGGGTGTAGGGAAGGAATTCTGCATTCCTGAGTATTTTTGCCCCCTGAAGGCAGGCTCAAACTGGGGTACATCCAAGGGCTAGGTTCATGGTAGGATGGAGTGGACTGCTCCCAGTCACACACAGGATTCTCCTTACACTTCAATTTTATGAAAACACTTTTAGAAACATACCCCAACAAGGTAAAAGGATGGCTATGTTTAATTTCAGACAATCATTATAACTTCTATGACTTGAACAACATTGAAAGTAGGTAATAGTTTTCTGGATTAATATCCTGATGACCTGGCCCTGCACTGGTGCTCAAGTCAACAAAATGTAGCCCGGTATACTCTTCCGGTTTTAAGCTCAAAAACCAAAAGAAAAACATTACATTGTCCAATCCCCACAGGACTGACCTAACACTTAATCTGAAGTAAGCAATTCAGTTCCAGCAAATCCGCCACAGTCTCTTTTGGACTTCCTGTGATTGGCCTTAATTTCTTTCTCTCAGTCCAAATCTCATTGCTTTATGCCAAGCTTTTGTAAACACACTCTGATAGCTGTAGGCCCTATTAAATCTCTTGTCCCTCCAGGGCACTTAAAAAAAAAAAAACAAATACAAGAGGTCACCACCCAAATTTTTACTTTCAGGACCCTCCTCATGACCTCCAGGGCGGCACAAACTAAAAACTCAGGGGCCCTTTTACTAAAAGGTTGCTGTGTGGCAATGGGCTTGCCGCTCGCCAATCTGGAGCTACCGCAGGACTCCAGCAGTAATTCCTAGCCCCAGTGCCTGCCATTTCTGACACTACAAAAATATTTTCTATTTTTGTAGTGCCAGTGCTTACCCGGTAGTAATTGGCAGTGCCATGCACTGTCCTGTTACCTCTGGGTTATTACGGGAGGCCTTACCACCACCTCAATGAGTGCTGGTAAGTCCTCCCCCCCCCCCCCCCCCCCAACAAATGGCCACACGGCAAGTGGTTCACTTACCTCAGGGCCATTTCTTTTTGAGGAAAAAGACAGTCTTTACCCACTGAAATATAAGGGGGCCTCAGCACGCATCATGCCCTGACACTAGCACAGGCCCCCTTTTACTGCAGCTTAGTAAAAAAAGACCCCTCAGTAGACAAAATCCTGCCCTTCTTCCTCAAAAATAAACCACAGCACCCAAAATCCAGCTCAGGCTGCTCTAATTTCTTGCTCTTTATAAATCAATGTCCACATCTTCCCACAATGTAAGCAGGCTTAAACACTGACTTTCTGGTTCAAAATAGCCAAAACACAGAAAAAGAATTCAGTTTATGCTTTGCTAGCTACTTGCTTCTACAAATCAATGTTCATATCTTCTAAACAGTTTCAAATATGGGTTCAGTAGTGTCCATTGACTCTTGGTCAGGGACAGCTTCCAGTTCCTAGGGCTGTGGCTGCTCTCCCTCTGCTCATTCCAAGGAACATTTTTCAGGCCTAAGCACTAGCCCATGTAAGCCCTCAGCTCTGCCTCTTTCTCCTATCCCCTGAGAAATGCACTAGAGAGATTCCTGCCTCTCATTGGTTCTTGGCCTTCTCACTACAGTCCCCAGAGTGCCTCACATGCCTTCCTCAAGACTTCCCCTACATGTAAAAGCAGAAAGCTTGTTAGCTCTCCCCCCCCCCCTCCCCCCAGGAACTGGAAAAGTTTTGATTCTTCAAGGAAAGCTTTATTTCCTGCTTTTCCAGGTAGGGATTATTCATAACTCCCTGACCTAGGGGAAAGGCCCTTCTAAGGTATTGACTGTTTTCTTTAAGGAATTTATAATCAGACCTGTGGAGTCAGAGTTGGAAGCAATTTTGGGTGAAGTTGGAGATGGTAAAAATGTACCGACTCCAGCTTTTAAATAAAAGCGTACTTTATAATATATGGTAAATTTATATTTATTTATTTATTACATTTGTACCCCGCGCTTTCCCCCTCAGCGCAGGCTCAATGCGGCTTACATAGTAACAAGAGAATACAATCTGTAGTATCAGAATCAACAAAGGAGGTATGTGATCTATCCATCTATATATATATTTTTTTTTTCTCCTGGATATAAAAAGTACTAGCGACCTATGAACTGACCAACTTCCGTAAACTACTAAACACACATCTCTTCGACAAGATATACCACAAAGATCAAATCATGTGATACTCTTATACATTTCTAGAAATGTTAATAATGCCTTCTATTATATTACCATGCAATCCACCTTCCTCTGTAACACCAAATGCCTTTTCTCTTTTAATTTCCATTATCCATGATGATTTGTAAGCCACATTGCGCCTGCAAAGAGGTGGGAAAATGTGGGATACAAGTGCAATAAATAAATAAAATAAAATAAATATATTTAGCAGTACTTTAGATCCAGGAGAAAAATATAAGTTATATTTACCAGAACTTTAGATCCAGAACAAAAATGTTAGGGGGTCTTTTACTAAAGCTTAGCTCAAGTTATCTGCAGCAGGCCCATTTTATTTCCTATGGACCCTGCGGCAGATAACTCGAACTAATCTTTAGCAAAAGACCCCCCTCAAAGCCTAATATCAATAAGAATCGGAGTCAGAGTCAAATGTTTTGTGTACTGACTCTACAGGCCTGTTTATAATAATTATATGTTTTTCTAAACATCTGCCTAGTTTCTTTGGGGTCTAAATGCTGCTCCCCTCACCCTTCCACTTGGTGAGACCTCCTTGAGGGATAACAATGTGCATTTTGGCTTTGCCTATTCCAATGAGGCTTAGTGCACCTACACATTTACAATGTCTCTTTTATGTGCTAATCTTCAAGTTTTCTTCTATTGTTCTTTCATGAGTACCAGAAATTCACAGATTTCTCTCTCCAGCATTGTAAAAATAAGCAGTAATATTTAACATATTACAGTACACTTTGGAACAGCATCACGTGTTGAGTGTGTGGTGAAGCATTTCATTTACATTGTCAATGGAGTGAAACAAAACATAAAATCTACGACCCAGTTCCAAGTTGTTTTTGTGTTGGGACCAAACCACAGAAATGAGAAAGGGGAAAGGAGGAGGAGAGGAAGCAACACAATGATGCCAGCACTTCTATCAGCACATTTGTGCTGATTGTGTCATCCTGTGGCACAAAAGAGAAAATAGTTTGCAGCAGCAGCATAATTCCTTAAAATATATCCAATTGTCAACTAAGCTCTGGAATCCCCTAATTGGCACCAGGGAAGAGAAGGAGACAATGTTTCATTTTCTAATTTTTTTATCATACAGGGAGGGAAATTTCCAATAATTAGAGGTACAACCCTTCTTCACATTAAAACTGCAGGAAAAGGATGTGCCTGGAATTCCAGTGCAACAGATGCTGTGAATCAGTGCTTGTATGTGGCTCTGGAGGGAAAGATGATTGTTTTGCTCTAAAGAAAGCAGGAGTAGATGCCAACATCACTAATCCTGTTGAAGCATGGTGCTTCTCCTCAGGAACCACAAAAATAAAGGTTTTAACCAATAAACCCTGTTAAAAAAAATATATCCCTAATGCAAAAAAATTAAGGGGGTCTTTTGCAAAGGCTCACTTTCTGTACATTAATGCCCTTGAGATATTTAAACATCTCTATCATATCTCCTCTCTCCCAGCATATGCATGTTGAGGTTCATAAACCTGTCTCTATATGTTTTATGTCCAAGACTGCTTACGAATTTTGTAGTCGCCCCACTGGACCGACTCCATCCTGTTTATATCTTTCCGTAGGTGGAGTCTCCAGAATTGCACACAGTATTCTAAATGGGGCTTCACCAGAGACTTGTACAAGTCCCGATCTTCCTTTGTACACAGAAGCACTTCACCCCCTATACTGTACTGTTCTCTCAGATTCTTGTGACCCAAGTGCATGACCCTGCATTTTCTAGCATTAAATCTTAGTTGCCAAATATTGGACCATTCCTCAAGCTTCGCTAGGTCCTTCCTCATGTCATCCACACCCTCCAGGCTGTCCACTCTGTTGCAGAGTTTGGTATCATCCGCAAAGAGACAAACCTTACCAGACGGCCCTTCTGCATTATCACTCAACATAGGCGCTAATGATTAGCATGCGCTAAATAATAAGATGCCTATAGGAATATAATGGGTGTCTTAACAATTAGCACACTTTTAATCGTTAGTGCGCCTTAGTAAAAGGACTCTATAAGTTATTCCCCCTGGAACTGCATACCAAAAGAAAGAAATGAGTTTTCAATAAAATTTTAAAGTTTTTCAAGCTTCATTCTATCCGAATCTGTAGAGGAAGGACATTCCATAGGGAAGGCACCAACCAGAAAAGGGCAGAGTCCTGTGTTGACACCCAGCGAGCATTAGAAGGGTATCACCATCCTACATTCAGAAAATGATCTTAGCCTATTAGGAATATGCAGGGAGGCCATGTAACTTGGGATGCAGTCGTAATAGGTCTTGTGAACAAGTACTTTAAAACGGATTCTGTATTTCATTGGCAGCTAATGAAAACACAAAAATAATGGAGTAATATGATACCTCTGTCTCACATTCCTCACCAGTCAAACAGCAGTGATTTACAATGTTTGTAAACATCTCAAGCTACTATGAAGCAGCCTCACATATTTATTTTATTGGGATTTATTAACCGCCTTTATGAAGAGATTCACCCAAGGCGGTGTACAGTAGGTACAGTTTACCAAACTTACTATTTTATTAACAGCATAACAATAGTAAAATGAAGTAGACACAGATAGAATGAAAGAGGAAAACTTGAAAGCAGCAAACAGACCTAATAATAGGACTACCATGAAACAGGATCAAATTTATACACATTTAACAGCACTGAAATTCAAATAACAGAGACATAATACGATGTAAGCATAATAGCAATGGAATATCTATTAGAACATTTAAATGACACTGTAACAATACTAATGCTTTTCTGTTTGATGGCCCTTTGGTCTGTCCCAGTATGGCAATAAAATGTACTTATGTACAGAAGTTGGGAAACAAGCAATGTATGAACCAAAGAATGCAATGCCTTTCATCCACATCCACAAGATGTTTTAGTGACCGATTTTGTCATAAAATAAAAAATCCTTTTTTTAAATTATCTCAGAAATAAGTTGTGTAAAATTTAGGTCACAGTCTATTGTCATTCCTAAATATCTGAAATAGTCTACCACCTTTACTGGGACTCCAAATAATATCAGAACCACTATAGGGCACTCCGAGCTTCTCGTAACCCAACAGACAGTGTTCTTGGATACATTTAGAATCAAGTGTTGCTCCTGCAACCATCATGAAACCTTGTCTAGACACAACTGTAATGAGATCAGATATAACGTATGAGAACATCTCCTTCCTTGTCTGTAGCCTCTTTTGATAACCCATTTTTTCAATTGGAATCTGCATTTATACATTATTATCAATGGCTCCAACTCCTAAAGCTGGTCATAGTTTAAATCTAGTGGCACCTAGAGATTTCTCCTGCTCTCATTATTTTCCCACCATTCTCATTTCATGGTCAAGCCGTTTTTAATTATTTTCAGTTTTCTTTCAAACCTCTCTCACCTACTGCATACTCTAAGCCTATATTATTCAACATCATAATGACCCCATTAGCCAAAAAACTCGACAACCAAAGTATTGACCCATTCATCTATGCAGATGATGTGACCATCTGTATTCCTTTCGAAAATTGCCTTAAAGACATCACAGAAGAAATCAGAACAGGCATCAACAAACTAGAACCACTGCATTCAAACTGAAGCTCAACCGAGATAAGATCCAATTCCTAGTACTAACACCCCACAAACAAACCACCATACCCAATATAACCATAAACAGGACCACATACCCTCTATCAACAACCTAAAGCTCCTGGGAATGATCACTGATCAAAAATTAACCTTCAAACCACAGATCACAAAGGTAGTAATGAGCACATTCCACAGAATGTGGAAACTCAGGAGAATTAGAAATAATTGCATATATTTTCTGAAACTGTTTGCATAATGAGCAGCTGTTAATGTGTGTGTGCAGTTCAGTGGGGTAATTTTCAAAAGGAATGTTCCTACTTTCCCTTTGGAAACTGGTGCAACTTATACAAATACTTGATGCACAATTTAGGGGGCCTGTTACAAAATTACCCTCAAAATGGATGAGACCCTTAGATGTCGGATCCATTATTTGGAGGAATTAAATGTGAGGAAACTTTATCTGACTTCCACAAATTCATTTCTCTCAAACAATACAGGTAAAGAGGGCCAAATGTATTGCTCTGTACTTCATCCACAAGCATTTCTATAGTAAGTAGAAAAAGCTCAGCTTTTGAATCTGTGCTTGAAAACAAGGAGTTAACTCTTAATCTATGTCCAAACTAGAAATTCCACAGAAGGAGACTACAAAGTCATGCCAAAGCACAGATCACTGCATTTGTGCATCATGAGTCATGGATCACTGATTTTTGCATCAGGCCTGCAGCAGTGTCACAGGAGCTATCAAGAAGGAAATCCTTTCTTCCATACCTGCCTTGCTCTTTTTTTAATAAATTGAATTGGTGTTTTAAAGGGAAGCTGCTCTCATTTTAATTTCTTCAGGTGCACCATGATTCCTAGTTAAAAATACCTTTGGGGCTTGAAGCTCCTAAAGGATCAAGATAATGGGATTTTCAGTTTCCTTGTCAACACTCATTTTCTGCAGTGATGGAGTGTCTTGCTTGGACATTAAGGCTTCATGTGAAGCCACTTGTGTCTTATTTACTTAATCTGGCATGACAGCACTTATGATAAGTATTTGAGGGGTCCTTTTACCAAGCTGCGGTTAAAAAGGGCCCTGCGGGGGCTGTTTTTGCCACGCACCACAGTCCTTTTTACCGCAGCGGGTAAAAAGCCCCTATAAAACACATGGCCATGCAGAAAGATTATTCTTACTTCATAGCCATGTGGAAGGGAGCACCTACCGCTACCCACTGAGGTGGTGGTAAGGACTCTTGCAGTAACCTGGCGGTAACAGGGCAGCACGAGGCGCTGCCCGATTACCGCCGGGTTAGCACCACGCTAGAATTTATAGAATTATTTTTCATAGCGTTGGAAATGGCACGCTCTCGAGGCGGAACTATCACCAGTGGCTGCGTTGGGCCAGCGGTAGTTCCTAGTTACCATGTGCTCTGTCGGGCTGGGCAGTCAATATAGACTGTAAGGAATAAAGCAAATCCAGTTGCTTAAATGGACTTTTCAGCGAAATAAAATACAGTTTAAAAAAATAACAAAAAGTTTAATTAAAAAGAGTGTTAAGGGTTTTTTAAGATCTGTGATGAAGAAATCAACTGATAAAAATCAACTGATATGCTGTAAACTGAAAACAGCGATTGTTGATACTCTGAGGGGGTCTTTTACGTAGGCGTGCTGGCGTTTTTAGTGCGCATTAAAAACAGACACGCGCTAAATGCTAAAGATGCTCATAAGTATACATAGAGGGGCATAATCGAACGAAAACGCCTATCTCCATGGGCGTTTATCTCCGAGAACGGGTCCGTGAAGGGGCGGAGCCAACCGTATTTTCGAAAAAAATAGACGCCCATATGTTATTCGCTACTTTGTGAGCTGGGCGTTTTTGTTATTCAGTGATAATGGAAAATGAAAGCGCCCAGCTCAAAAACGAATACATCCAAGGCATTTGTTCGTGGGAGGGGCCATGATGCGTAGTGCACTAGTCCCCCTCACATGCCAGAACACCAACCGGGCACCCTAGGGGGCACTTTTACAAAACAAAAAAAAAAGGTAAAAGAGCTCCCAGGTGCATAGCACCCTTCCCTTGTGTGTTGAGCCTCCCAAATCCCCCTCAAAACCCACTGCCCACAAGTCTACACCATTACTATAGCCCTAAGGGGTGAAGGGGGGGCACCTACATGTGGGTACAGTGGGTTTGGGGGGGTTGGACGACTAACGCATTAAGCAGCACAATTGTAACAGGTGGGGGGGGATGGGCCTGGGTCCACCTGCCTGAAGTCCACTGCACCCCCTAATAAGTGCTCCAGTAACCTGCATACTGCTGCCAGGGAGGTGGGTATGACATTTGAGGGTGAAAATAAAAAGTTGTGAAACGTCATATTTTGTGCTGGGAGGGGGTTTGTGACCACTGGGGAAGTCAGGGGAGGTCATCCCCGATTCCCTCCAGTGGTCATCTGGTCATTTAGGGCACTTTTTGGGGCCTTATTCGTGGAAAAACAGGGTCCAGGAAAAGTGCCCTAAATTCTCGCTAAAATCGCATATTTTTCTTCCATTATCGGCGAAAGGGCGCCCATCTCTGTTCGCCCGATAACCACGCCCCAGTTCCGCCTTCGACATGCCTTCGACACGCCCCCGTCAACTTTGTCCGCATCCGCGACGGAGTGCAGTTGAAAGCGTCCCAAATTCGGCTTTTGATTATACCGCGTTATTCGTTTTTGTGAGATAAACGCCCATCTCCCGATTTAGGTCGGAACTTGGGCGTTTTTCTCGTTCGATTATAAGCTGAATAGGCATCTTTAGCGTTTAGCGCGTGCCTATATTTAACATGCGCTAAAAACACATTTTAGTTAAGAAAATTTCAGGTTCAAGTAGTACCCTTGAGAAATTGTACTCACAGTTCATTAAAACACTAATCATATCTCAAATTCTCTTAAAAACTAGAGGAAAAAATATAAGTAAATTATTCTCTCAAAAAGAAAAGACGTTACAATATTTGTAAAGATTTCGGATATGGAATAATGAAAGATGACCAACGAGTGTTTTAAATGAATGTTTTTATTCTAATTGAAATAGTTTAATTATTAGAACTAGTTAAATTGTAAAATTACCACAGAATCTTTGTTAACATGGGTGTATAGATGAATAAACCTAGGGCTCTGTTTACTAAGCCGTGCTGTAGGCGTACTAAAAATTAGTCCATGCTAAAAATGCTAGCACACCTTAGTAAACAGGGCCCCTAGTTAACATATTTAAGTAAGCTGTTAAAGGAAAATTTAAGGGCATACCAGGCAAAAATGTAAACCTCAGCAATAAATGAATATGTAAATTCAGCTGAATTTTTACTATAATTTCATAGCAACTTTTACAGATCCTTTTTTCTTTAAATTCCCATTGAACAGTTTTAGGGGTCCTTTTACTAATGTGAGCTGCAAATGGCCTGCACTGCTGCAGACGCATGTATTGGACATGCGCAGATCTATTTTTCAGTGCACCTGCAAAAAAAGCCCTTTTTTTCCCAAAAATGGACGTGCGGCAAAATAAAATTAGCACGCATCCATTTTGGGCCTAACCACCACCCATTCACTTAGCAGTAAGGTCTCATGCATTAACCGGGCAGTAATCATCAGCGCGTGTACACTGCTGATTTACCACCCAGTGTGCGCCATGCGATAGAAAATAGAAATGATTTTCTGCTACGTGTTTTGGACGCGCGCAGAAATTAGAATTACCACCAGGGGTATGCGGGAGCCGGGCGGTAGTTCTAATTCGACACGTGTTGTACACGTGTAGGCGCCTACGCATCTTAGTAAAAGGGCCCCTTAATTCTCAATGTAGTTAAGAAGAGAAGATTTCAACAGAGATTTTATCTAGACATCAGCTAAGTATGACAAAGTTTGTTAGATGCGAGAGATTTACTTCTTCCTTCAGATAATGTTATTAATTCTTTTCTTATGTTTCCTGTTTTCTTTGTCGGATAATGGCAAACTTTCTTTCAAGCAAATAAACCTATGCAGGCAAACCTTTTTTTTTTTTCCTCAGGTATCTAATTTCTCTTTACTCAGCCTCTCTCTCTTAATTGTGTGAAAACACTCTTAAAAGTGTATTTTGATTCAGTCTTTACGGGCCCTGTTTACTAAGGTGCACTAACGTTTTTAGCATGCAATAAAATTAGCGCACCCTAAATGCTAGAGAGGCACATATATTCCTATGGACGTCTCTAGTGTTAGCAGAAGGTAAAAATGCTAGCGCACCTATAGCGCAGCTTAGTAAACAGGGTCCCTCATGTGATGGGTGCGCTCTGGTGTAGAGGGCTTATCTGAGTACCAATTTCTCTTTCTCCTCTTTCACATTGGGGTCAGCCCTTGTTCTTCTTCAGTGGCGTACCAAGGGGGGGGGGGCGGTAGGGGCGGTCCGCCCCGGGTGCATGCTGCTGGGGGGTGCCGCGGCGCGCGCCTGTCGGCGCCGAGTTCATTAACCGCTCGTTCGCTGCAGCTCCCTCTGCCCCGAAACAGGTTACTTCCTGTTCCGGGGAAGAGGGAGCTGCAGCGAATGAGCGAAGTTAGCGAACTTGGAGCCGACAGGCATGCGCCGCGGCACCCCTCCCAGCGGCGTGCACCCGGGGGGGGGGGGGGTGTCATTGCGCTGGGAGGGGGAGGTGTCATTTCGCAGGGGGGGTTGCATCGGCGATCCGCCCCGGGTGCCATCCAGGCTAGGAACGCCACTGCTCTTCTTTCTTCAGATGAGGATCATCAGTACTTGTGACTGTCTTTACACAAATGAAGAATAAAGAATGTCTGCCTATGTCTGTGTCCCTACCAGAAGAAGTCAGGATACCTACAACTATATATGTGTTGCCTGCCAGACGTCCAAACAAAGTGGAGAAACGATCAGTCTCTACGTGCGTCAACGAGAGAGAATCCAGGGAGTAGGGTAGACAGGCTCTTCGAAAAGTCCAAGGGAGACACCATCTTGAAACAACTCAAACTATAAGTTCAAAATTTCCTTAGATCAAACCTCTTACTTGTATAGATTATTTTAAAAGCCACTTTATTTTATTCCAGATGACCAGAAAAATTAGAAACTTTAGGTTTCTTTTACTTCCAGTTCTTTCAAAGGACTGAGGGGCCCTTTTGCGAAGTGGCGGTTAGCACAACAGGGAAATACTAAGGGACCCTTTTACTAAGGTGCGCCGAAAAATGGCCTGCGGTAGTGTAGACACGTGTTTTGGGCATGCGTAGAACCATTGTTCTGCGCACTTGTAAAACATGCCTTTTTCTTGTTTTTGCTGAAAATGGACATGCAGCAAAATGAAAATTGCCACACATCCATTTTGGGTCTGAGACCTTACCGCCAGCCACTGACTTAGCAGTAAGGTCTCACGTGGTAACTGTGCGGTAATCATCTACAAACATAGAATGATGATTACTGCCTGCTTTTTGTCGCACACCAGAAAATAAAAATTATATTCCGGCGCACATAGCGGACGTGCATCAAAAATGAAATTACCGCAAGGGCCAAGCGGTAGCTAGGCGGTAACTCAAAACTGAAGCAAATTGGGGGCCTACATGGTTTAGTAAAATGGCCCCTTAGTGTGCCTAAATGTAACTCACTGTGAGCTACAGTTGAAAAAGGTGTGAGCCAAATCCAAATCAATCAATAATAATAAATTAATTTTGGCAGCAGCTTCTGAGTCTACTACATGTGCCCAGAAGATTGGTGAAGTCCTGGTTCTCTCTCCAGTGTAAACTGTAGTTGCGTTGAGGCCCTTTTACAAATTTGTGTTCAATGCAGGAATACAGCCTACTGCAAAACGTGCCAAAGTTTTTGCTGTAGTCTGCCTAATGGCGTCTAAAAAATAGGCGCATCCAAAAATAGCACAGCGCTATTCTATAAACTGTGCCTATTTATAGAATAGCACATAGGGCCAGGGAACATGCCTACATTTAGGTGCAGCCATTACGCCACTGAAAACCTAAATGTAGGTGTGTCTCCCCCCCCCCCCCCCCCCCCACCGAATTCTATACATAAGTACATAAGTAATGCCATAACATAAGTAATGCCATACTGGGAAAAGACTAAAGGTCCATCGAGCCCAGAATCCTGTCCCCGACAGCGACCAATCTAGGTCAAGGGCACCTGGCAAGCTACCCAAATGTACAAACATTTTATATAAGTTACTCCCGAAATTGTGGATTTTTCCCCAAGTCCATTTAGTAGCGTTCTATGAACTTGTCCTTTAGGAAACCGTCCAACCCCTTTTTAAACTCTGCCAAGCTAACCGCCTTCACTACATTCTCCGGCAACCACACACCTAAAACTGTGGAATGCCTGAAAATGCCCACACTCCTCCCATGAACACACCCCCTTTTCAGCTATGGCTGTTAAGATTTATGAGTGCCTCTTTTTAGAATGCGCCTACAAGAATGTGTGTGTAAATCCCAGTTATTATCAATGAATGCTGATAATTGGTTGTTATCAGCCATTTATCATCGCTGATTGGCTCGTTAGTCAATTAAGGTGCACATGTAAATTGGATGCACATCCAATTTAAAGTGTACAACTCCCCGCGCCTTATATAGAATTTGGGGGTAATTGTGTGTTCTTCGCTTTTTAAAAAATATTTTGGGGAGGTGGCATGGCAAGGATGGAGAATGAGCGTGAAAGCATTATCCAGCTAGCATGTTCTGATTAGCGCATGTTAACTAGATAGCGCAGTCAACGCGGGAGCACTTAGCGCCTCCTAACTAGAAGGTGGTAAGTGTTTCTGTTTTGTTTTTTAGTAAGTCCCACATGCTAATGGAATAAGCCTAAATTTCCATGCAGTTATAGAATACGTTAAGCAGGTGACTTACGGGCAGTTATCCCAATTAGGCGCGGACTGGGTGTATTCTATAAAAACATGCATAGATTTTAGAGATGCCCATGACCTGCCCATTCCACACTCCCTTTTCAATTATAGAATACACTTTGACAGCTCTATGTGTAATGCCAATTAGTGTCAATAATTGCTTGTTAGGATGCAATTATCAGCGCTGATTGGCTTATTAACTAATTAAGTTGTGCATGCAAATCCAGAATACGACTGGATTTGTGTGCGCAACCTAAGTCACGCTATATAGAATTCTGAGATAACTCAGCATCCAACATTCCAATGGATGCAAGGCACCAAAATGCGGCTGAAATGACAAACTGGTGTGAAAATACACTTACGTGCCCAGTTATAGGTTGGCGCCTAAATGTATGCACGTGCAAGTGCACAGGGGGGCATTCCAATGGGGTGGGGGTATGGGGCATTCCGAAAAATTGCATGCAGTATTATAGAATACCAAGGATGCATGTCCAACTTGCATGCCAGGATTTACACCTGGTTTCAGTTGGTGTAGTATATCCTCGCACCCCAAGATGGTCACGGAATTCGGTGCCCAATTGCTATTCTATAAAGAATGCTTTTATAGGGTTGTGCTGGGTGCCAATATTATTATTAGCATTTATATAGCGCTAACAGACGCACGCAGCGCTGAACACCTGACACAAAGAGACAGTCCCTGCTCAATAGAGTTTACAATCTAAAAATACAGATAGACAAGACAATTAAGGGCGAGGGAAGTACAGGGAGAGAAGGAACAAGGGGAGGTAATTGAGTAGTAGCTAGGAGCCAAAAGCAGTGGTGAAAAGGTGGGTTTTCAGCATAGATTTGAAAACAGGTAGAGATGGAGCTAGACGTACAGGAGTTCACGGGGAGGAATGTAGCGAGAGATGAGAGTGGAGAGGTAATGGGGGGCTGCAGAATGTAGCCCTTAATGTACAACAAAGTCCCACATTAGCACATGCTAAACCCAGATTGTGCAGCGGTTTAGTAAAAGGGTGTCTTTGTTCTTTGTAATCTGCATATTTAATAATTATTTTAATCAGTCATGCACTCCACAAAAGCACCCAAGACATCAAATGGAGTTTTTAGCTATACTAGTGACAACTATCCACTGCTTGCAACTGTGAGGAAATCTTTAAAAGCACTGCTTCCCAGAAACATAAATTATTACGGGTTCTGAGATTTGCTCTAACGTTCTACACTGGATAAAAGTTGTACGTGTTATTTTTGAGAGTGAATCACCAGAGACAAATACATTTAATTCCAGGTATTACTAAACAAAATGACTTTTTGGCCAAAACAAAAACCCTAATGTGGCAGCCCCTTACCGAAATTGTTTATTTTTGAATTTCTGCCTTCATACATAATTGTTGGTTACCAGATCTTCAATTCATTGAATCCTGGTACCTCTGTAAATGGTGTTGAAACAAATGACATCAGACAACCTGCTGCAAATTGCTTTCTCCAGGGAAGCCAGGAAAAGACTCATTCTCCAGACAGTTAAGGACCAATAAGCAAAACACACTGCAGAGTTGTATAAATCACATCAGAATTAAACATAACATTTTCCTTACAGGCATGCTCCTCTCTGTGTGTGGCCTCCACTAAAAAGCTGGTAATCTTGTATGTTACTGGTTGCTTTGCCTGGCATAAGCAACCTTCCATTGCTAACCATCAGCTTAATGTTTACCAAATGAATAAAACAAACGAAGACACTGAGGGCCAGATGCACTAAACTTAACGAGCCAGCAACATGGTTTTTAAACTAGTTCTAGCCAGATTAGTGTGCAAGTAGTAAACCGGGACATGCACAAAAGGATTCTCCGAGCCATTTTCCTGTCATGGTAGCAGCTAACGAAAACGGAATGCAAATGAGCTAATTACTATTTTAATGTGCATGCAATGCGATGCACTGCCATTTCCGATCCTATGCACAAAAGCAGTCCCTACCTTTACCGTGGAAATTTTAATGATATAACAAACTCTATCAGTTATGCTTCACATTTGTTTATTACTTAATACAAAATCACTGTGAAAATTTTTTTTAACTGATCATTCACTTCCACATTCATACTCATTCACCCTACACCATGCCAGGGTGAAAGATAGAGTTTGTTGTATCAATGATATAGTGTTCAGTTATTTGAAGAAGTTGATTTAGCCCAGGTGTGAGTGGTGGAAATTTTAATGGGAGGTCTGGACCTGTCGGTTCTTCATTATTGCAAGTAGGGGAAGGGGAGAAACAAGGCAGGGAATTGAAGCACACAAAAAAAAGTACACTGGTTTACACGCAGCTTCTTTGCATGTATGAAAGCCATGTATAAAAGCCGTGCGATGATTCTTTTTTCAAATGACATTTTACTAGCAATAAATGCAGGGGGCGGGGCAGTAAATATAAATCATAAAAGTAATGGTGACTTACCAAAAATGCAAGGAAGACAAGGGTCAAATAGCCTCGGCTCAGAAACAGCATCCCCCATGCTTAGAAGCACAACAGAGAGGAGCTAAACCAATTGGACAATGTCATCCTGGGATGTCCCGCCTACTCACTACTGGAGGGGGACACGAGGAAGTTCAGATCCAATCAGCTCACAGCTACTACTACTACTTAACATTTCTAAAGCGCTACTAGGGTTACGCAGCGCTGTACAGTTTAATAAAAAAGGACAGTCCTTGCTCAAAAGAGCTTACAATCTAAGCTCTGGAATGATGTCATCAGAGAAGCCCTGCAGGGAGGAGTTGGGACAGCAGCCAGCCAATGACAGTCCATATTCAGGGAGATGGGCATTCCAGGATGTCAGCTGGCTAATAGAAGGAAGCAGCAGGAACAGCTGGGGATGGAACCAAGCCCCGATGCTGATTCCTCAGAGCCGAGAGCAGCAGCAGAGAGGCAGGGAGCCCCAACACAGGTCTATATCCCCCCCCCAAAAACCGCACTTTTGTGCTTGCAAAAAAAAAGGCTAAATCTACTGCTTTCATACACGCAGCTTGTCTGCGTGTATAAGAGCCATCTGTAGCATGCGCAGAGCAGCCACGGATAGCGATTGACTGTTCTGCGCATGCTCAGCTCACAGACTTGCTTCCCCCATATCGCATGCAAATGAGCTGGGTCGCAAAAGCAACGAGCAGCTCATTTGCATATGATTTTCTTTGTGAATCTCTGGAAACGCAGATTCTTAACGGGACATTTGTGCATCTGGCTCTGAGTCCTTAGAAGCCTTTCAGAAAAAAAATAGCTGGGATGCTGCCTTGCATAGCATTGCACTTAGAAACTCCACTGCACATAGCTAGGGGCCCTTTTACTATGATGTGCTAAGCCCTAACGCGGACTAAGGGGCCCTTTTACTAAGCCGCGCATGCGTCTACGTGCGCCCAACCCGTGCCAAAATGGAGTTAACGCCTGTTTTAAAATTTCAGGAGGCCACCCTACAACAGTGATTTACTTATAGGTTTCTATCACAATGAAGAGTTGTGATTGCCATGTTAGCCCACTTGGAGGGGCATAATCGAAAGGCCATCTAGATGGCCGGCACCGCAAAAAGCGGTCCCGAACCGTATTATTGAAAAAGATGGCCGGCCATCTTTCGTTTCAATAATACGGCTGGGGCCAGCCAAATGTCAAAGATGGCCGGGTTTGAGATAGCCGGCATCGGTTTTCGCCCATAATGGAAACTAATGCTGGCGATCTCAAACCCAGCCAAATCCAAGGCATTTGGTTGTGGGACGAGCCAGCATTTGTAGTGCACTGGTCCCCCCCTGACATGCCAGGACACCAACCGGGCACCCTAGGGGGCACTTCTAAACATTAAAAAAAAAAATGTAAATAGCTCCCAGGTACATAGCTCCCTTACCTTGGGTGCTGAGCCCCCCAAATCCCCTCCAAAACCCACTCCCCACAAGTCTACACCATTACCATAGCCCTTATGGGTGAAGGGGGGCACCTAGATTTGGGTACAGTGGGTTTTGGGGGGGGTTGGAGGGCTCCCATTTACCACCACAAGTGTAACAGGTAGGGGGGATGGGCCTGGGTCCACCTGCCTGAAGTGCACTGCACCCACTAAAAACTGCTCCAGGGACTTGCATACTGTTGTCAGGGAGCTGGGTATGACATTTCAGGCTGGCATAGAGGCTGGCAAAAAAGTTTTTTTTTTAATTTTTTAGGTGGGAGAGGGTTGGTGACCACTGGGGGAGTAAGGGGATGTGATCCCCAATTTCCTCCGGTGGTCATCTGGTCAATTGGGACACTTTTTTGAGACTTGGTCCTGAAAATAAATGGACCAAGTGAAGCTGGCGAAATGCTCGTCAGAGCCGGCCATCTTTTTTCCATTATCAGGCGAAGCCGGCCATCTCGAAACCACGCCCAGTCCCACCCCCGTCCCGCCTTCACTACCCTGCCGAAACGCCCCCTTGAAGTTTGGCCGGCTCCGTGACGGAACGCAGTTGAAGCCAGCCAAAATCGGCTTTCGATTATACCGATTTGGCCGGGTTCGGAAGATGGCCGACGATCTCTTTCAAAAATAAGCTGGTTGGATATTTGGAAGTAAAAATAAAAAACCAAGCTGTAGGTGATACTTTCTATTGGGCTAACAATGTATCTTTGACAAGCTTTCAAGAATTATCCTCGCTTCATAAGGTCAGTGAAGAAACAATGCAATTACACTGGGGTTTTTTGCACTGTTTAAACTATTAATTCTTATAAGGAAACAACCCCTAGGGGAAGTCGTGTGTAACTACCTCTAGGAGGTGCCATTTTCCTAATGGTGATGGACTGGGCAGGATGGGCCTTGCTCTTGGCCAGAGACCCCACCCCCTGGACCATCACTGTTTTAAAAAGTAACCCCTATGGGGGTTGGAGAAGGGAGGTCAATGCTGTTCTGGGGAGGGGTCTGGTGCCATGTGGGGAGGGGGGTCCATACTCTGCAGGCCCTGGAGTATTGGGCAGTGGGAATAATGCTGCTTGCAAGGTGGCTCGCAAGCAGCGTTATTCTCTTGTTCCAGGATTCAACAACCTGTGGTACCGGGATCCTGCAAGTTGCTAAATGCCATGGGGAGTCAAGGTGCAGTAAAAGGTGAACTTTTACTACCTTAATGAATTCCCAACTAAATTAAAACTTCCAACTCTGTCTTGGACCATCCCAGCACTACCTGGATAATATCAGGATGAGCAGTAAAGATTTTCAGCAGCTCTATCTAGATATTACTGTTGAAAACCTAGGTGTGGCACTTACCTGGTAGAAGCCACTCCTAACTAGGTAACTGCCACTGAATATTGGTGCCATACTTATTTGGCGTAGCCTGTCCTAGTTTTGCAACATAATTTAGCTTTTTTTTTAGGTTTAATGCATTGTATATTGCTACAATTGCTCGCTTTGTTTAGATTTTTATTGCTGTATTATTTTAATTATTTTATCTGTTGTTTATGTTTTCTATTACCCACTTTTGAAGTGTAATAATTTAGTGAGACATAAATGATGTGAAACAATCTTATGACCTCTCTACAGGAACATACTATTTAGTAAGGATCCTAACAAAGCCATTGGGGGGGGGGGTGGAGGCAGGGACAGCTGTGTTCATTTTTTCCCTATATCTGTAGAAAAGAAAAAAGGTGAAGGAGATCAGTACAATGTCCTGCCAGATGTAATATCTGCTTGCCTTGCAGCTGGCATTTCAGTCACTAAGGGTCCTTTTACTAAGGTGCACTATTGGGCTCATTTTCGAAAGAGAAGGATGCCCATATTTCGACATAAATTGGAAGATGGGCGTCCTCACAGGGTCGTCCAAATCGGTATAATCGAAAGCTGATTTTGGACATCCCCAACTGTTTTCCATTGCAAGGACGGCCAAGGTTTAAGGCGGTGTATTGGAGGTGTAGCGAAGGTGGGACTTGGGCGTGCCTAACACATGGCGTGCCTAACACATGGACGTCCTCGACCCATAATTGACCCATAATCGACAGAAACAAGGACGTCTCTGATGAACACTTGGACGACTTTACCTGGTCGTATTTTTCTTATGACCAAGGCACAAAAAGGTACCCGAAATGACCAGATGACCACCCCTTACTCCCCCAGTGGTCACTAACCCCATCCCACCCTCAAAACACATCTTTAAAAATACTGTCAGCCTCAGATGTCATACTCAGGTCTATCACAGCAGTATGCAGGTCCCTGGAGCAGTTTTAGTGGGTGCAGTGCACTTCAGGCAGGCGGACCCAGGCCCCCCCCCCTACCTGTTACGTTTGTGGAGGAAACAGCGAGCCCTCCAAAACCCACCACAAACCCACTGCACCCACATCTAGGTGTCCCCCCCTTCACCTGTAAGGGCTATGGTAGTGGTGTACAGTTGTGGGTAGTGGGTTTTAGGGGGGGTTGGGGGGCTCAGCACATAAGGTAAGGGAACTATGTACCTGGGAGCAATTTATGAAGTCCACTGCAGTGCCCCCTAGGATGCCCGGTTGCTGTCCTGGCATGTCAGGGGGACCAGTGCACTACAAATGCTGGCTCCTCCCATGATTAAATGGCTTACATTTGGTCGTTTCTGAGATGAACGTCCTTGGTTTCGATTATCGCCGAAAATCAGAAACAACCAAGTCTAGGGACGACCAAATTTCAGGATTTGGGCGTCCCTGACCGTTTTATCGAAATGAAAGATGGACATCCATCTTGTTTCGAAAATACGGGTTTCCCTGCCCCTGGATGGGGACGTTTTGTGAGGACGTCCTCATCAAAACTTGGACGTCCCTTTCGAAAATGCCCCTCTATATGCCACACAGTCCACTGTATACCTATGGGCTACATTAAACTTAATATGAGGAAAGGAAAAAGAGGTTAGGGCTCTTCAGCTTGGAAAAGAGACGGATGAGGGGAGATATGATTGAGGTCTACAAAATCCTGAGTGGTGTAGAATGAGTAGAAGTGAATCGAGTTTTTACTCATTCCCTAAGCACAAAGACCAGGGACACTCAACGAAATTACATGGAAATACTTTTAAAACAAATAGGAGGAAATATTTTTCCCTCAATGAATAGTTAAGCTGTGCAACTCTTGCTAGCGAATCTGGGTTTAAAAAAACATGCTAACGCCTACAGCATGGCTTAGTAATCAGGGCCCTAAGAGTTTATTTTCATAAAGGCGACATCTGAGCACGTTCTCTTTTCAGCAGGAGACTTGATCCCACTTTCAAGAGTAAAGCTCATGTTGATAAAATAAGTGTTATATAGATTTTATTTATTTATTGGTATTTACATCCCACATTATCCGAAATAAGATTATCAGTTCAATGTGGCTAACATACAATTCAAGTATTATAATAAAAAGAATATTAATGACCATGTGGATGACAAGAGTAATTAGGCAGACAGGTAAACGAAAAAGTTTTAGGAGCAGTCATTATATGTAAATAGGATTACACATCTTGTAATAGAAACTTTTTAAAAAAGAAAGTTTTCAGGAATTTTGCAGAAGTTCAGATGAACAACATAAGCTTCCATCAATCAGTAAAAGAGTCTATGGGGTCTTAAATGCCTAAGGCAAAAACAAGAGTTACATTTTCAGGCTTTATTTGAAAGAAAATCCTTTTTGTGTCAGACTTTATTGCAGGTCTGAACGTTTTACTGATATATCTTGATCAGTACAGTGCTAAAATAGACCACGCAAAAATAAATATTTTGAGGCAGGAGGAGCTTAGCTGTTTTTTATCTGAATAAACTGTGATGATATATATATGGCAACATTGCATTTTCCACTTGGAATAATTCCCAGTACTCTGTAGGCATGTCATGAGGTGATACAATTTCTGAGCAAACCTTTGGGACTCTCTGGTTTAGGAATTGTACAATCCACTTAAGCCATTTCTGGTAGGCCTAATGTGGATCATTAGATATGCTAACCAGGAGTCTATATGGTCCTTTTACTAAGGTGCACAACCAGAACATAAGAACAGCCATACTGGGTCAGACCAATGGTCCATCTATCACAGCGTCCTGCTTCCAAAGGTCGCCAATCTAGGTCACAAGTACCTGGCAGAAATCCCAAACTGTAGCAAGATTCCATTCTACCAATCCCAGGGCAAGCAGTGGCTTCTCCCATGCCTATCTCAATAGCAGACTATGGACTTTTCCTCCAGGCACTTGTCCAAACCTTTTTGAAACCCAGATACGCCAACCATTGTTACTACATCCTCCGATGAGTTCCACAATTTATTCACTGAGTGAAAAAATATTTCATCTGTTAATAAAGGTAATGACTAACATTATGTTTATTGAAATATATTTAGCAGATAAAATGCAAATGAACTGTAAAAATTGTTGCTTTTTTTAAATAGCAACTATTTGTTATTACCATATATACTCAAATATAAACCAAGATTTATGGGCGAAAAAGGTCTAAAAATGGGACTCTCGATTTATATTCAAGTCTCTCTCCCTTTCTCCACCCATGCAGTGACCGACATGTCTTTTTCCATCTCCCCCTCCTCTCCTACTGCACTGCCCAGAATTTCTTTCTCAACCCCACAGTGAGTGGCAAATTATTTTCCATCAACCCCCCCCCCCCCCCCCCCCCCCCCCCCCCGGGCAAGTAATTTTCCAACAACCCCTACGAGGCAGGTCATTTTCTCACAACCCTCCCGGAGCAAGTCATTTTCCCACAACTCCTCCAGGTCAAGTAATTTTTCAATAACCCTCACTACACTCACACACACACATACACACTGTGGTGACTGG
This sequence comes from Microcaecilia unicolor, assembly GCF_901765095.1. Classification (NCBI taxonomy): domain Eukaryota; kingdom Metazoa; phylum Chordata; class Amphibia; order Gymnophiona; family Siphonopidae; genus Microcaecilia; species Microcaecilia unicolor. The sequence continues at coordinate 607,669,004 of NC_044032.1, read as the reverse complement.
AATTTCTTCCTGTTCCCCCGATGTCTGTCATTTTACTTCCTATCTCCTTCTCTGCATTGTTGCATTTCCGACCTCCAGCTGACATTGACAAAGAAAGCTGTGCGTTAGGCAGGTGCAGAGCCGGTAGGCCTTAAGCACAGGCAGATGCTCAAGGCTCTGCACCTGCCCAGCGCGGGGCTTTCTTTTTCAGCATCAGCCGGAGGTTGGAACTGCAGCAATGCAGAGGAGGAGGTAGGAAGTAAAATGACGGACATTGGGGAAGAGGAAAAAATTCCAGTGACGTGTGTGTGTGTGTGTGTGTGGGGGGGGGGTTGTGGGAAAAAGACATGACGGACACTGTAGGGTGGTGGAAGAAATTTTGGATACCACAGTTGTGTGGAAGAAGATATTCCGGTCACCACAGGGGTGGGGTGGGGGGGGGGGGGGAGGAGGACAGAAATGGTAGTGGCAGTGGCGTAGGAAGGGGGGGCGGTCCGCCCCGGGTGCACGCCGCTGGGGGGTGTCGGCTCCGCGCTGGTGCACTGCCCTCTCTGCCCCGGAACAGGTTACTTCCTGTTCCGGGACAGAGAGAGCAGTGCACCAGCGCGGAGCTGACACACCCCAGCAACGTGCAGTCGGGGCGGATCGCCCCTCCCACCCGTCCCTCGCCGCAGGTATGCGCTCCGGGGGAGGTGCGCTCCAACGGGAGGAGGGTGCGCCGTGCTGCACCCGGGGGGGGGGGGTGCGCAGCGGCGACCCGCCCCGGGTGTCAGCTCCCCTCGCTACGGCTCTGGGTAGTGGTAAGCAGTATGATTTCTTTTTACAAATTGTTGAAGACACATTTATGTGTGTAGGCATGGGGTTAATATGTTAATTTCTTTCATTTGTTTTATTCCAAAAAACTTTTTATTGAAGTAAAAGAGAAAAAAAATAACAATATATGAAAATAGAAAATATGCTAATTTCTGTACATTTTAATTTTAGTTTATTTTGTCTTTTGTAATTTGACTTTTATTTTGTTTAGATTTTGCTTATGGATGTTTTTACTGTAATCCGCTTAGCTATAGGCAGAATATACATTTTTAAATAAATAAATAAAAAGAGCGAGGGAGGAAGGCAAGGGCAAAAATGCTATACACTATGGGGGAATGAGGACAAGGAGAAATGCATGACACCACAGGGGAGGGGAGGAGGAGAGAAACATTGGAATATAACCCCCCCCCCCCCCCCGTCTATATCTGGGTTAATAGTTTTCCCCTCTTTTTTTTAGGGGAAACCTGTTATCTCAGTTTATACTTGGATATGTTTATTTCGAGTATATACAGTAGTTTGCAAGCAACTATGCTACATTTGATGGGTAAATATTGAATTTCAGGGTTTCAGTGGTCTGGGCTGAATAAATCAAACCTGAAAGAAATCATACTTAAACTGTAATTACTCTATTCTGGAAAGAGACTCTCTGACGTCCAGACATTGCATATGATTTCACTTTTACAAGCATAATGAGGAACTAAATGCTGGGAGATGCCAATAGTTTGACAGTAGCCTAAGATCCTGGAAAAACTGCAGAGAGCACAATAGACTTTTAGTCTACATTCTTCAAGAAATGTATGAGAAAAATAATGATAAAACGTTTAAGGATGAGCCAACTAAATAATAATGAAAAAATGAATGACATGCTGTATCAGCTCGGCGAATTCAAGAAGTGCATTGAAAGACTATGATGTGTTGACAGGGATCGTATTCACAGTAAGTCTATCATCAGCAAAGAGGTCTCAAAGCAACAATATCAACTTTACATCATTCAACTGACAAATTAACATACTGAAGATCAGGGAAGAGATTTTTTTTCACAGTAGAGTGGGGGTTGCAATAAAAAGTTATTTGATTTCAAAATAATGCAAACTAAACTAAAAATTAAAAAACAAGACAAGAATAAGATGAGGAAAACAAAGGAAATAATACTGCCAACAAACAGATATGTCAACACTTTGAGTGATGAAACCAGTGCTAATGATCTTACAGGAAAGTTACCCCCTGGATTTTATGGGGCTCATTTTCAAAGCACTTAGACTTTCAAAGTTCCATAGGTTACTATCCATCTCATTTTTTCAAAGTGATCACCGGCCATTTCCCGACATAAATCGGGAGATGGCTAGCGATTTCTTAAAAGCGGCGAAATCGGTATAATCGAAAGCGGCATTTTTGACAGCAAATGCCGTACCCACCTCCATGACAGCAGAATGTGTTCTATCCTCTGACAGCCTTTCTCTGGTTGTGATGTGGCTCTCAGGTGAGTGTGACACCTTTTCTGTTAGGTGCACTGCAGAGTCACATCAGCAATGCATTGTGGTGGGTGTAGGGTAGTAGGCTCTACTCCCATGGTGCTTTTCCCCCTGCTAACTGGGTCACAGTGTGTCCAGTTTTGTTTCCGGTAATCCATGAGGTAGTGGCCATTTTTGTCAGCCACTTTTAGATCCCTTTCATGTGTTACCCACGTTAGAGAACTTAGTTATAACCTTGAATGTAGCTGAAAGAGGGCATTGTACACTATTCTGCCAGCTCTGACCTACTGCTAATCTCAGTACCAGGGAGACTCTTTACCAGTGGGGCATAACCTCTGATCTGCAGTTAACTGTGAGTAAACGTACTTATTCAAATAAAGGACTTTTTCAAAGAGATTAGTCTTCAGGTGTCAACTGGTGTGCCAAGGTTCTACAGCAACAACAAGTCCTAGAGGCCTGCGTGTATGCAGGTCCCTGGAGCACTTTTAGTGGGTACCGCAGTGCATTTAAGGCAGGCGGACCCAGGCCCCCCCTACCTGTAACACTTGTGCTGGTAATGGGAGCCCTCCAAAACCCACTGTAACCACATGTAGTTGCCCCTTCACCCCTAAGAGCTACGGTAGTGTTGCACATGTGTGGGTAGTGGGGTTTTGGGGGGCGGGGGGTTGGGGGGCTCAGCACCCAAAGCAAGGGAGCTGTGCTTGTGGGAACCTTTTCTGAAGTCCACCGCACTGACCCCTAGGGTGCCCAGTTGGTGTCCTGGCATGTGAGGGGGACCAGTGCACTACAAATGCTGACTCCTTCCACGACCAAATGTCTTGGATGTCGCGGGGTTGGAGATCGCCAGCATTTTTTTCCATTATCGCTGAAAAACAAAACCGGCGATCTCAACCCCGGCGAACTCTGGCATTTGGCCGGGCTAAACCGTATTATCGAAAAAAAGATGGCCGGCCATCTTTTTCGATAATACGGTTCCGGACAGCTGTAGTGCTGCCACTTTGCCGGCGATCTATTTGGCCGGCGACGTTCGATTATACCCCTCCACGGGGCCCTTTTATTAAAGGGTTGGCATGCAGCAACGGCCTTGCCATGCGCCAATCTGGAACTACCCCAGGTACCCAGCAGTAGTTTCCACCTCCAGCACACACCATTTCTGGAGCTACAAAAATATATTCTATTTTTGTAGTACCAGGGCTTACCCGATGGTAATCAGGCAGCACTGTGCACTACACAGTTACCGCTGGGTTAGCGTAGGAGCCCCTACCACCATCCCAATAGCTGGCGGTAAGGACTCCCTCCCCAAAATGACCACTCAGTAAGTGCTTCACTTACTGCATGGCCATTTCTTTTCCTACAAAAAAGACAGCCTTTTACCCACTGCAGTAAAAGGGGTCCTTAATGCATGTCAAAAACACATGCTGATGCTAGCACAGGCCCCATTTTATGGCAGCTTAGTAAAGGGGCCTATTTAAACTTTGTAAGTCTAAGTGCTTTGAAAATACATCTCTATATATGACACCCAGATTTGGGCATGCTCCCAAAATACATGCGCAACTTAATTGGCTAATGAGCAATTAACCATCAATAATTGGGGCTAACAACCAATTATTGATGTTAACTGGCACTAATTAGGATTGGCGTACGCATCTGGTTACAAGGTACTTAAATCCCATAGCACACAACTGAAAAGGGGGCATGGGCAGGTCAGGGGCATTCCAAATATTTGTGGGGTCCTTTTACTAAGCTGCGGGCCATTTTTCCCATGTGCCAAAGCCATTTTTTCTACAGTGGGTAAAATGGCCCCCTCCCCCCCCAAAAAAAAAAAATTGGCCATGTGGTAGGGAGAACTTACCACCACCTAAGGGCTCCCGCAGTAACCCATCGGTAACCAATTACTGCCGGGTTAGCACTGCGCTAGACAAAAATAAATTTAAGGGAAGTGCTGGAAATAGCTCATGCTCAACCTAGAATTACCGCCAGTGGTCACGGTTCGATGGTAGTTCAGTTTTAGCATGCAGTAAGCTCACATTGGGCTTACCGCTGCTTTGTAAAAGAGCTCCTGTATGCATTGTAACAGAATTACGTGTCCCTGCGCCCAACTTGGGTGCCAGTATTTACAGCAGGTGTAAGTCTGGTATCCAGAGTTTGGATTCAGGAATCAGCATTAAGTGTTATTCTCTAAAGAGCACATAGCCTTTATAGCCGGCATGTTTAAAAAGTGAGGTGAAGGAAACTATTAGAACTAAAAGAAAATCCTTCAGAAAATGGAAGAAGGATCCGAATGAAAATAATACGAAACAGCATAATGAATGGCAAGTCAAATGCAAAGCGCTGATAAGGAAGGCAAAGAGGGACTTTAAAAAAAAGACTACCTTGGAGCCAAAAACACTTAGTAAAAATGTTTTTTTAGGTACATTAAAAGCAAGAAGCTAGCAAAAGAATCAGTTGGATTGCTAGATGACTGAGGGGTAAAAGGGGCACACGGGGAAGACAAAGACATAGCGGAGAGATTAAATGAATTCTCTGCTTCGTTCTTCACCGAGGAAGATTTGGGAGAGATATCAGTGCCAGAAATGGTATTCAAAGATGTCGGAGTCAGAGAAACTGAATGAAATCTCTATAAACCTGGAGGAAGTAATGGCACAATTTGACAAATTGAAGAGTAGAAAATCTCCTGGACCAGATGGTATTCATCCCAGACTACTGATAGAATTGAAATTTGCAGAACTATTGTTAGTAATATGCAATTTATCTTTAAAATCAAGCATGGAACTGGAAGATTGGAGGGTGGCCAACGTAACGCCGATTTTTCAAAAAAGTTTCCAGAAGAGATCTTGGAAATTACAGACCGGTGAGCCTGACATTGGTGCTGGGCAAAATGGTAGAGCCTATTATAAAAAACAAAATTACAGAGCATCGTCAAAAACATGGACTAATAAAACAAAGCCAACATGGATTTAGTGAACAGAAATCTTGCCTCACCAATCTATTACATTTCTTTGAAGGGGTGAACAAACATATGGAGAAAGGTGAGCCGGTCGATATTGTGTATCTGGATTTTCAAAAGGTGTTTGACAATGTACCTCATGAAAGACTTCAGAGGAAATTGGAGAGTCATGGGATAAGAGGTAGTGTCCTATTGTGGATTAAAAACTGGTTAAAAGATAGAAAACAAAGAGTAGGGCCTTCACCTAGTTTCTCTCTTGATCGCACATATTCTCTCTCTCGCCCCCCCCCCCCCCGAGACTTCACCTAGTCTCACTCACACATACCCTTCCCCTCAACCTTCACCCAATCTCTCTCTCTCACCTAATCCCAAGCCTTCACCCAGTCTCTCTCTCTCTCTCAAATTCCCCATCCCTTGCTCTGTCTCAAATATCCCCCAGCCTTCACCCTGTCTCTCTCTCTCCTATTCCCCAACCCCAGCTTTCTCTCCCTCTTTCTCTGACACTGCCCTCACTTTGAAGGCTGCATTCGCAGAAGAAACCACATGCTTCCTTTCACCCACTGTGATTTGGTTCTCTATGTAAACTTGAGCAGCAGTGCAGCACAGTACAGAAAGTTCAGACTGGCCTTGGGGTTTCATGTCCCACAAGACTTGAAATTGAGAGACTTGCCGAACTTCCTACACCGTGCAGCTCAAGTTTACATAGAGTCAAGCTACAGTGTAAATGCAGGAAATGCACCATTTGAGGCAGCTCTTCGAAATCCTGGGCACCAACGTACAATTTCTAGGCGCCATGGCGACCTGGCGACCTGGTGCCTGGGATTTCTAGAGCCCTGTTTTTACACAATTAATTAATCCGATCATTATTGAGGAGGCGGCAGTCAGCGCATTTCTTTAAATGCTGACCACTGATGCCGGCTAATTCAGACCCAAATATTCAATAGCAGGATCTATCTGAGCACTGCAGCAACAACAGCAGATCACCAAATAGCTAGAAAGTAGCAGTAGAATAAAGGCTTAATGCACAAATACAGATATAAAGTGGCTCGACGTGGTCACATTTCACCTTCAAGGCTGTGTCAGGGGCATACTAAAGGAGAATAAAGCAAAACTTGCTTGCAACTAGAGCAACAAAGGGCATTTGTGCACAACACCTCTTCAAACAGAGCAACTATGTTTAATCCACTGTTAGAACTTTTATTTGCTGCTCTGTTTGAAGAGGTGCTGTATACAAGTGATGGCTGGTTATTTGCCCTTTGCTGCACTACAAGGAAGCAAGTTTTGCAACATTCCCCTCTAGGTGCACATAAAAGTTTAACAGTGCATTAAGCTTGGTTGCTCTGTTTGAAGAGGTGTGTGCAAAAGTGCTGGCTGGCTATTTGCCCTTTGTTGCTCAAGAGGGAAGCAAGTTTTGCTATATTTCCCTCTAGGTGGCACATAAAAGATTTACAGTGCTTTAAGGTCCTGATGCTCAAAAGTAAACATGGATGCTGGAGGCCATTAGCGCCGTACCAGTGCCCTCGTTTACCTGCACAGAATGTCCAGAGGCCTGGAGTGCAGGAATAGATGAGCGTGCAGACGAATAGCATGCTAATATAGTCAAACTCATGTTTAATGAGGTCATTTTGTATTCCTCCCCAGTGCTCAGAAAACAGCATCCAAAACAAAACTGCCTTACCGCTGAAAAAAAATAATGCCAGGTCAGAGCAGGCATTAGGATGTTGGAAGAGAGGATTTCTCATGATTCTCATGCTTCTCTCGTGATTCTTTCTGCAAAATCTGCCAGTTTTAATTGCTTTTGGGAGCGGAAGGAAGCTCGTGCAATTCCCTTAAGCGCTGGTCGTGAGAAACAGCAAACCCAAGAGAAAGCACACATTGGTGTCTATTTCCTGTGTCTAAATTTAAAGCGTCCATGTTAAAAAAAATTTTTTAAACACTTATATTATATTTTACCAGGCTCATGCGCACAGGAGCCGAGCTTACTGTGGACCTCTTCTGCTCATGCCGTAAGCACAATCCTCCCACCAAACTCCCTAATGCTCAATGCTATGAGCACGCCTATATTTGCATCTCATTAGTGTTGAGCATTAGGGCGTTGTTCTGTGCTGATCTGGAGGTATTTTTATGGCGTTATTCAGAACAGTGCTACAGTTTTGAACGTTGGGGCCTAAGCTTGGTTACTCTGTTTAAAGAGTTGTTGTACACAAGTGCTGACTGGCTATTTGCCCTTTGTTGCTCTAGAGGGAAGCAAGCTTTGCTATATTCCCTCTAGTATGCACCTGACACTAAACGTGGTAGCATTTTCCATAGAAAGGAACGAGATCATCATAACAAGCTAAGGAGAGGTAGGCTCAAAAAGAATATGACAAACTGATCTTTCACTAAGGAGACAGTAGAATCTGGGACCAATTTCCAGCAGTGGCAAAATGCTAGCATGCATGAGAAACACATAGGGCTTCATTGCTAAACTGTGTTACCATGATAGTACACGCTCATATAGTTAACGTATTATCAATAAATAAATTGCACTCAATAAAATGGTATTTGCATTCACATTTGTAGCGAGCATGATCACATAGCTCTTAATTGTTTAAACTAGCTTATGAGCCATAGATTTTAATTTTACTTCCGCAAACTACTGAAGACCCATCTTTTCAACAAGGCATACCACAAAGACCAACAAATGTGAATCCCTCCACATATATCCGGAACTGTCTTACAATATTTGCTTGCTATATTACTACCATGTTTTATCATTATCATGTTCCCCTATATCCTTTTGGAACACAAAATGTCTATTTACTTATTTATTTCCACCATTCATGATGTATTGTAAGCCACATTGAGCCTGCAAAGAGGTGGGAAAATGTGGGATACAAATGCAATAAATAAATAAATGAATGAATAAGCATGTCGTAATTGCTTGATAATAGGTCATTTGAAGGTTGACTTCCAATTGATAGCTTTTTTTTTTTCTCAATCAAACTGTTCAACGGATGATCAGTATGCTGTCAAAGTTTCCCAGACTGGGTGCTTGGGACCCTCACAACCAAGCTTAGTTTTCAGAGTAAACAAAATACGCAAATGTATCTGTTCTTTAGATCAGTAACATTCAAGCACAGCTCTCAAATATTTACTGTAGATATCAGTAAAATTTATAGCTGAAGTTTGAGGTACTCTACCAAGGACCACTGGTGACTGGGGATGGGGGAGAATTATAGTAAAGTAACCCGTATTTTGCTTCCCTATCATAATTTGCATTTGAGGCCTTCTTACTTAAAAGATGGGGTCCTCTTGCAGAAGGTGAACTTATTAATGATCTTATAGAATCCATAGTGAGCATCCTTCCACTCCACCTACATATGTTTATTTACATCCCCACTACTTTTACTTTTTGCGATGGCATTTTCAACTTGCGCCTCTTATGTGGGGAAGGAGATGAGAGGTAAAGTGATCCATGCCTAACATCTAAGTATATGAGAATTTCTGTAAAAATTCCCCGATGATCATTTCTCACCACTTTCCTGCTGCTTCTCTAAATCTAATTCATTATGGTCAGTTAGGATAGAGGAGTATCTTTCTTCAACACAAAGCTCAGCAGAGACCATCCACAGGTCACAGCTGGAAGGAAGCGGTTGAGAAACATCTGTACGTAGGTAACTTGTAAACTGCAAGAACGTTTTTAATGAAACTGAAGGAAGGCTATATGAGGAATTTCTAAAAATGCCTTCCCTCAGCATATAAACTGTGAAGGACATAAAATCTGAGTTTTGAATTAACGCTTTGAAGCTGGATGTACTACTGTACAGAGGGTGAACACAATGCAAGATCTATAGCGAGCATTAAGCAATCAATCTGAGAGACTTGAGGTCATACTCCACATACCCTGGCTTAGGAATGAGGTTCATTCTTGTCACAGTATGCACCAAACCAGGGGAGTAGCCAGACAGCAGATTTTGGATGGGCCTAGGCAAGAAGTGGGTGGGCACCAAGTGTTCTCCCCTCCCCCACCACCAAAAAAATATCTCAGCTGGCGGGAAAATGCTTCTCTCCACCTTGGCAGTCTGCAGCAGGCATGCACTGAAAACTGAGCATGCGCAGGTGCCACTATCGTGGAGAGCAGCGTTTTTGTTACCATCAGGGGGAAGTCTTCAGCTGGTGGAGCTTGGGATCCTCACCAGCTACTGCTAAACATGTGCTACTGTTGGGTGGGCCTGAGCCCTAAGTAGGTGGGCCCCGGCCCACCCAGGCCCACCGGTGGCTACGCCACTGCACCAAACTAACCCATTTGGACAAATTGGAAACTGAGAAAGGAAGCACAGACACAGCAACAGTGGGGTGTGGATTGACAGTAACTGACAAACTCATGATTGGTTTAATCTACAACATTAGGATCCACTGAAAAATGAAATATTCTGTAACACTGCATACAAAAAAGAAAAAAAATACTGCTTAACAGCAATTCAGTACAAGCTTTCAGGAGTTTAGCAGTGCCCTATGCTTAGACTGAGGAATTTATACATCTGTTACTTCAATCCTTCCCATGAGAGCATGGCAGCTTTTTTGCGTAGTATTTCCCAATAAATTCTGGAAAGCCAGGATTCCCAGTGTATAAGACAGCCGGTTCTCCAAACCTGCTGCATCTTTCACAAACTGGAAAGGGTCCTTGAATTATTTTTGCATTTATACTTACTGGGTACTTTTATGACCACATGAACTACTGAACCCACATCTTCCCCATATAAAGCCATCCATGACAACCTCAGGAACATTTGGTTAGTTATGATGCAGAAATGAAATTCCAGACCTCAGACAACTGTTTTTCTTTCATTAACATTTTTCATTTTTCAGCTAAAAGCAACCAACCTCAGGCGTATCAAATTACAAGCAGGGAGGCTTGCTTGGTTTTTGTCCCTGGTAGGGTCAGAGCCTTGAAAGGATTATTACTTACTGGCATGAGCAAAGAGTAATGAATGCAGAATCCAGGTTCAGAAGGAAAATATTCATCAGACACAAATCGTATCCTGATCTGGTTCGCTTTGGACAACTGTTTGCCTGGCACACTGCTGGAACCACACCAGCGCCCCAGAATGGTGCCATCGCTGGGCTCCTCAATCTCCACGAAATCATACCTAGAGACAAAAAAAAAAGAAAAAAAAAACATTCACTGAACAGAAGGATCTAGAAGCAGACAGCTGGCTACTTTACCCCAGATATTCAGCCTGCAGAAGTCAGAGGTTTTAAAACCACTGACGGTCATGGCTGAATTAGATCTGAATATTCAATGTCAGGCCTAGTCGGGCCACCATCATTGATTATCTGGGTCATGTGCAGGCTGGCAACAGTTGTCAGGATACTGGTGAACATTCAGTATGCATATTTCAGCTACCAATCCACAGTCTACGTGTCTGTTTGATTTTTTAATTACAATGGCACTAAAAGTTACTGTAAATCTTTGGAAGGATGGCAGTGATATGCATGTTGTTTTATGGTGGCAATGAGTTTGTTTACTTAGAAAATATGAGAAGATATTAGAGGAAAGGGGCTTACTGGTACCTAAGCGAAGAAGCAAGTGGGAGTAGTTGGATCATTATATGTTGATTGAAGCTTGAGAGGTTTTATGGTTTTTCCTTATTGTGAATTGTTAATGATATTGTTTTGTACATTTTATTCCGTTGGTTTTGTAATTAACTTTTGCATTAAATAGTAAACATATTCAAACAGAGGATACTGGTAACATTCAGACTGGTGCTCAGACAGCTAATTCCCTGGATTCTACATAGCGCAACTGAAATTGTGCATGCAAATCCGGTCATATTCTGGATTTGTGCACGCAATTTAATTACTTAACAAGCAATTATTGACTAATTGGAATTTATGAGCACAACTTGCTAGGCTTATTCTGTAAAGTGGTGTACGTAAATTATGGAATGGGTGGAGTGTGAGCATTGCAAAAAACCTACGCACACAGTTACAGAATACACCTGCTCCGCACTTAGCTGCCGAGAGGGGGGGGCAGGGGGGACAAAATTCCCTGGGCCCGGGCCTCCAAGCAGCGTTGCTTTCACGGATGTGACACTGCGATTTCAATGCAGGGGGCCCGGCCCGGTAGCGGACGGAGGGGGAAGCGGCGGCGGTGGCGACCTCAGAGGGGGTGGAGGGAGGAGCGGCGGCCTCGGGGGGGGGGGGGGGCCTTGCCCCAGGCCCAGCCCAGTATCTCAGCGGCCCTGGCTACGTGCCTAACTTAGGTGCCGGTATTTACACCAAGCACACATGGATACGCCTAGAGTTAGGTGCAAGTATGGCTACTAGGCGTTTTCTTTGAACCGCAACTATATCTAGGCGTGATTTACAGAATACGCCTAGGCGGAAATATTTTTGGTGTCAATTTTTCAGATGCTATATATAGAATCTAGTATTAAGCAGGTAAAGTTAGGACAACATTTATGCACCTATTCAGTTAGTGGACTGAAAATTGCCGCTAACTGGGTAAATATTTGCTCCACCCTGGCTCCACCGCTGGCACTAACTGGACAGTGCAGTGGCGGCCATAGCCTAAATTCAGTGAAACTGTTTGGTTAAGTGCTGCTAAATATCAGTGGTAGAGCTGGCCAACACGATTTAACCAAGCAGGATGCTCTCCTGCCGGTTAAGGGGCCCTTTTACTAAGTCGCGTAGGCGCGTACCCGTGTCAGTTTTGAACTACTGCCCAGTTACCGCATAGCCCGGGCGATAATTTCATTTTTTACGTGCATCCGCTACGCCCGCCAACCAGGCAGTAATCAGCATTGTATGTGTGCTGACAACTACTGCCCAGTTAACGTGTGAAACCTTACCGCTAAGTCAATGGGTGGCGGTAGGGTCTCAGGCCCAAAATGGACGCACGCCAATTTTCATTTTGCCGCACCTCCATTTTTGGCCATAGAAAAAAAGGCCTTTTTTTGCAGGTGCGCTGAAAAATGGACCTGCGCGCATCCAATACACATGTCTACACCAGCGCAGGACATTTTTCAGTGCACCTTAGTAAAAGGACCCCTAAATCTTTTTGAATATCCACCCCTTGGATGCTTGTTCTCAGATACTGTAGAGAAACGTTTCCTTCTCAGCTAACGATACACTAAGTTCTAGATTCAAAGCAAGGATTCCTTGGCATCTAGCCTACCATTTGTGCTCAGTTTTAGAACATCTAATAAACAAATACTGAAATTGCTCTGCTGGTGAATATTATAGATTCCCCAGAAAGAGAGAGCAAGATAATTTGATGGAATGCAGATAGGTCACGGATACTGAATCATATTGTAGGCGCCTTCTGTGTGTCGTGCATACATAGATGTGACCTATGTTAACTTGAAAGTTGCAGAGTGGAAGATTTTGTGATAGTGCATTATAGCATGTGATCCAACATTACTGCATGATATGGTATATCTTAAGATATCAGCCTTACAACTAAATCAGATATATGGAAATGTCCAAGGCTGCCACCAGCATTCTAAGTCACAAAAGGTTGTCTTACTGTGACTATTAAAATTTTGTACAAGTTAAAAGCATGAAAGAAATAGCGGTCATACACTGGCTTATGCTCTGATCCCACATGAGGGGATGTAGATGCTTTTAATTATATAATTGTGCAAACAGTCATACCTATAGAAATTTCAGACTTGCAAGATTTAGAAACTTGTATGAAGGCTCTCCACCGACCAACATTAAAACTGAGAACAATACATTCAAAACAGACTGCAAATACGTTAGTTTAAATACAGTCCGCCCAATATTCAAAGTAAATTTTAGCAGGCATGACAGGCTCCTGCCTGCTTAAATCATTTGAAGCAGTCCTACTGCCAATATACAGCAGTACTTAACTGGGCAATGCTGCTGAATATCGGCTCTGACTGGCCATGTCAAAAGTGGGCAGGTCAGGGATGGTACAGGGAGCTGGGGGAGGAACCAGAAGTTATTCTGGTGATAGCAATAATCAGTGTTGGCAACCATATTATAGCAAGACATATTTATCCAATCCTAACCTAGCCAAGATAATGTTGAAGCACCTTTCTGACCTCATTTTTTTTATTTGTACCCCACTCTTTCCCACTCATGGCAGGCTCAATGCAGCTTAGGTACTTATTTGTACCTGGGGCAATGGAGGGTTAAGTGATTTGCCCAGAGTCACAAGGAGCTGCAGTGGGAATTGAACTCACTTCCCCAGGATCAAAGTCCACTGCGCTAACTACTAGGCTACTCCTCCACTAGCAGCATTCCATGTAGAAGCCTGCCTTTGCAGATCAGCAATGCGGCCGCGCAGGACTCACAGAAACAGAAGCCTGCGCAGCCGCTTCTACATGGAATGTTGCTAGTGGAATAGAAACATTCCATGTAGAATCTCAAATAGCAGTAACAGAATCTCAATAGTAGCAACATTCCATCTAGAATCTCCAATAAGGAAAGGGAGATGGGGCTTGATATACAGCCTTTCTGAGTTTTTTTGCAACTGCATTCAAAGCGGATTACATATATTCAGGTACTTATTTGTACCTGGGGCAATGGAGGGTTAAGGGACTTGCCCAGGAGCTGCCTGTGCCTGCAATGGGAATCGAACCCAGTTCCCCAGGACTAAAGTCCACCACTCTAACCACTAGGCCACTCCTCCACTCTGCCTTATTGTGTCACTCCTGTTACTCTACGCTATTTATCTATATGTTCCATCTTTGCTTACACCTTATGCTGTCTATTAAAATGTTGTATTGTGTTGGCATTATAATGTAGCATACCATGCCATCATTTGTAGTGTTGTTTGAATAATTTTATTGCTGTAATTGTCTATTGCTTATGTTTGACTTATTCTTGCTGTACAGTGCCTTAAGCGAATTCCTTCAAAAAAGCAGTAAACAAATCCTAATAAATAAATATAGCTAACCAGACAAATTTCGGACAGCCTCGGGAGGGCATTCTACATATCCACCACCCTCTCCGTGAAAAAATACTTCCTGACGTTAGTCCTGAGTCTGCCCCCCTTCAACCTCAATATGGAAAAAGAAGCCAGCAGATCAATATAACATCAAAAAGATTTTATTGAAGATACCGCATGTAAACAAATTGCCCGACACAGGCCGTGTTTCGCCCACCAAGGGCTGCGTCAGGGGCTACAATAAACAAACAGATTGAATTATAATAAATAAAACATCAAATTTAAAATATAAAAACAACATACTTAAAATATAAAAACAACATACCACCATAGAAACTTGATGTTTTATTTATTATAATTCAATCTGTTTGTTTATTGTAGCCCCTGACGCAGCCCTTGGTGGGCCAAACACGGCCTGTGTCGGGCAATTTGTTTACATGTGGTATCTTCAATAAAATCTTTTTGATGTTATATTGATCTGCTGGCTTCTTTTTCCATATTGGATTTTGCAGATCGTTTGCCTTGTTGTTTTTTGGGCCCCTTCAACCTCAATTCATGTCCTACCGCCTTCCCGTCTCTGAAAAAGGTTCGTTTGCGGATTAATACCTTTCAAATATTTGAACGTCTGTATCACGTCACCCCTGTTTCTCTTTTCCTCCAAGGTATACATGTTCAGGTCAGCAAGTCTCTCCTCGTACGGTTTGCAACGCAAATAAACCACCAGCAGCAAAAATACTGCCCTGGAAGCACAAGACTAAACCCCAACAAATACAAGAAAAAGAATTGAATTCTTATGTAACTAGCCCAAGCTGTTTTGTTCAACTCTACACAGAGGAACAAGTAGTACACTGCCCCCCTTCTCTAACACCCAAACAATGAAATAAGGTTGCTGAAGAAGAAATTCCACAAAGTAGTCAACCAATAATTTTCCTGAAAGGGTTAGATTAAGTTTTTCTTCTTTCTTTCTGACTTCATCTTCGGTAAAGTTAATCTTTATACTGCATCCCAGTTCCTAAGGAAGGATGTCCAGCCATAAATTCTTAGGCTGCGTGTTTATGCAAGTTTGGCTCATGGAATTAATAACTCTGTTTACAAGCCCAGTGGTTTATTTCACTTAGTAAAAACTGAGCACACGGGACAGGCTAATTAAATATAGTTCTAGTGTGCACTTGGTTTACACTTCTGTTAAAATAAGAAAACACAGTCTGCTAACTACTTTATCATGATTGCATCTTTTGCCAAGCAGCTTCCTTCTGCATTTTCGGGTTAGAAACTCAGTCTCAATCTGCTCAATCTAGGAGGCTGTGAGCTTCCATTTATAGTTATTGAGAGCTAGTTCCTCATTTCTGATCTCTCAACTCTTCTTACAAGGCCACTGCTACATCTGCTGTCAGTAAGGGGTCAAAGACCATGTATCATTCTGGACCCCAATACATCCAAAATCCTGAGGTTGACTAGCGGAGTGGAGCAGTAGCTTAGTGGTTAAAGCACCAATCTTGACATTCAGAGGTGGCTGTTTGAAATCCCACTGCTGCTCCTTGTGATCTTGGGCATTGCCTCTGGTACAAAATTAAACTGTGAGTCCTCCAGGGACAGGGAAATACCCAGTGTGCCTGAAAAAGGTGTGAGCAAAATCTTAAATAAATAAATAGTGAATGTTAAAGCAGCATGAAAAGGCTATTCTATAACTAGGTGTATGTACACCTTTGGGGTGAATTCTACATAAGATGGCGAAAAAAAAGCCACCCTTAAACTAAGGTGCGGTTTATAGAGTAACGCTTATGCCAGGGAATCACAGCTAATTTTAGGCGCAGCTACATGCTCCTATATTAGAAATGTATCCCTGTTATTCTATAACAACACGCGTTAATTATAGGAATGCCCCCGTTCCACCTATGACCCTCCCATTCCCACGCCCCCCTTTTTGAACTCATGTGGAAAATTTAGGCGCAGATCCCACACCTACATTTACACACTTGAACATTTTAATTAAATCTAATTGGTGCCAATAATTGGTTAACATGTGCAATTTTTAGCAACTTTTATAGAATTAGGGGGTTTATGTGTTCAAGTGCAGAGGAAATTAGCACTCAACATTATTTTGCTATTTTTTAAATTATTATTCTATAAACCCTATCTATAAAGGTGCACATAAGTGCTATCACTTAAGTGTGCATATTTATGGGTGGAGCACAGGGGCGGACAGAGTACTGTGGGCCCCCAACGCCACCACTGCCCCTGGTCCTCCCCCAACATGCTACTGCTCCCCCTCCCCCTGGCAGTTGCCCAAATGGTCAGACCACCCCAGGGGCATAGCCAGAGAACAGATTTTGGGTGGGCCTAGGCAAGAAGTGGGTGGGCACCAAGTGTCCCCCCCCCCCCCCCCACACACACCCAACCACCACCCAAGAAATATCTCAGCTGGTGGAAAAATGCTTCTTTCCACTTTGGCAGTCAGCAGCAGCATGCGCAGGTGCTAGTATCGTAAAGAGTAACGTTTTCATTACCATCAGGAGAAAGTTTTCAGCTGGCTGAGCTTGGGATCCCACCAGCTACCACTAAACGTGTGCTACTGTTGGGTGGGCCTGAGCCCTGAATAAGTGGGCCCCGACCCACCCAGGCCCACCTGTGGCTACGACACTGGTCTACCCCTGGTGGAGCATGGAAATCAATGGGCAGGACTCCCACTTATATGCGTAACTTACAGAACACGTGCCCAGATCTATGGTTAGTGTAACTGCAGGCAAGTAAATTGTAGGTGCAACAATGGCATTTTGGAATACTACTATGAATTGACATCTGGGAGCTCAGATGCCATTATAGAATAGGCACTCCCCTGCAATGGTGCATCTAAAAGTAGGTGACCGCTTATAGAATTGCCACCATAGTGGCTAGGATCCAATACTTCCACCAAACTGACCCTAGTAGGTATCATAAGATTACTGCTGGGGTCATGAGCACCAATTTGGAACCAGGAGCCAGCACAAGCGTCAATGACTGGGGATAGTTCCTGTGCCTAAGATTACCACTGGCTCCAATAAAAGCTGAGCATAGATTGGGGGGTCTTTTAAGAGGTCCATCAGGGAGGGGTGAGGTGGGGGATCTCATGCAGGAGCTGAGGACTGAGACTTCATGCTGGGGAAACCAATAGGGGTAAAGATCCGGGGAGGGGAGTATGTGTGTGTGTGTGTGTGTGTGGGGGGGGGGGGGGGGTCAAAGGGTGAGGAGAATGGGTGCTGTCTGGAGCAGTGATTTTAAGAAGCTGCTCCCATACACATCTGGGGAAACGCTACATGCTTTTTCCCCCTCCACAAATAGCTTATTAAAATTGCAACTCCGTCTGTGACCGAGACAGAATTGGTATTATAAGATTGAACATCAAAAAACTGGATAGGGATGGTTGTATGACTGTAGTTCCTGTGATTGTAGATGCCAATTGTCTGAAAGAGTGTTAACCACACCAGCATTTTCCCTGACAAAGCCCAGAAGGAAATACGAAACAGGACCCCGTTGGGTGGTTGGATTGACACAACAAGACGGGCAGAGAATATTACGATAAGTGGAAAAGTGTTTGCTTCACTAAATTATTGAGAATTCAAAAGACTGGTGAATGAGAATGATAAATCTATATCAGGTGTTTTGCCAATGAAGAGCAGTGACCCAGCGTATCTGTGAAGAGAAAATATACAGATCGCTGATATTCAGAGGCATTTTCCCGCGAGGAAATTCCATTCTCTAGAGTAGTCCATCTCAAGAAAAACTTGAAAAAAACTTAATTTACCACCCCAAATTAGAATATTCAGCACTGGCCAGTTAACAGCAGGCAAAGATAGATAGGACTGCTATTTATGCAGTCCAGTTTAACTGCTAAACTTAGCCAACCAGCGCTTGAATATTTGTGCATAGCTGGCTATATCACATGATATAGCCAGTTAGCTGCTAAGTGCTAACATTTAGCGTCGAGAATCATTCCTGGCTGGTTAAAGAGCACTGAATCTCGGGCCCTCTGTGTTTGGTAGTGCTTCTATGTCCTGACCTCGATGTCTAAGTTCCACTCTCCACGTCCTATCTAAAATAGGCCTTCATGTTTAGAAATCATACCCCAGTCTCATGTCTGAATTATTGGGTTAACTCATATTTGATCATTTTCTAGATCTGTGTTAGGATAGTATTCTGACCGCAACTATATAGTGCATGCATGTAATTCTTGCATGGAAGATTCATATACATTTAATATAGTTTATGTAATGGGCCCTGCAGCTAATAACGTGTGTTAAGGGTGTTAGCATGTACATTTAGTAAATGACCCACTTAGGGATGTAGTTATCAATATGGGTTACTTTTAAGATATGTTATTTTACAGCTAACTTGTGCTATTTTATGCAATGAGACCAAGTTACTAATAACAAAAGGAAAGGAGTTGGGACGGCTGAAGGGAGATATGATAGAGGTCTATACAATAATGAGTGGAGTGGAATGGGTAGACGTGAATTGCTTGTTTACTCTTTCCAAAAATACTAGGACTAGGGGGCATGCAATGAAGCTACAAAGTAGCCAATTTAAAAAGAATCGGAGAAAATATTTCTTCACTAATGTGTAATTAAACTCTGGAATTCATTGCCAGATAATGTAGTAAAAGTGGTTAGCTTAGCGGAGTTTAAAAAAGGTTTGGATAGCTTCCTAAAGGAAAAGTCCATAGACCATTATTAAAATGGACTTGGGGAAAATCCACTGCTTATTTCTATAATAAGTAGCATCAAATGTATTGTACTGTTTTGGGATCTTGCCACGTACTTGTGACCTGGATTAGCCACTGTTGGAAACAGGATGCTGGGCTTAATGGACCTTTGGTCTGTCCCAGTATAACAATATTTACGTACTTACGACTTGATATATAGTATTTCTGTGGTTACAATCAAAGCAGTTTACATATTATATGCAGGTACTTATTTTGTACCAGGGGCAATGGAGGTACTTGCCCAGAGTCACAAGCAGCTGCAGTGGGAATCAAACCCAGTTCCCCAGGATCAAAGTATGCTGCACTAACCAGTAGGCTAATCTCACTCGTTGATTAGCAGTAGAATAACATATCTTAACAGTAGCCCACATTGATAACCTTGGGTATCAGTAACTAAGGTGGAAGTTAACAGTAAAATAACATGTCTAAATGATAGCCCACATTGATAACTTCCTTCCTCAATAAATATGACTGTTGTGCCAATATTTTCAGCTATCTGACAGGAATCAACATAAATTAGTTTAGATAAAGTAGTTCATTTTTTTTTTTTGTTTTAGATTTAGATAAAAGACCATAGGAAAACAAAAACTTCTCATCTACGATTTCACTGACGGCTCCTTTAAGAAAGCTGCAGTAAGCTCGAGCATGTGCTTACCACAGCTTAAAAGAGCTTTACTGCAGGACGTACTGAGACATCCAGTGGCAAAAGCCCAATGTGCTCACAGAAGCCACAGACTAAACGACAGTGGGCATGACAGCGCGAGTCAGTTAGCACAGTCACATTACTGCGCTTTGATTAGTGCAGGATTAGCAAGTCAGCTCTTAACGCCTACAAAATAGGTGGTGGTAAGGGCTTGCATGCTAATTTTTGGTAATGGCTGTTCGCTTATGGCAACATTAGTGTATGATATTCACAATTAATACCTGCTATCAACACCTATGTAATAAATGTATGTAAAGGTAATGGGCCAACAGAAGTGAATTTTCTTCAATGACTGCTGGAAAATCATCATTTTATATCTTCATCAGTCCATCATTTTTCAAATCAGTTGGCCATTAATTTGGAAAATGGAAAATCAGCCAAATGACCTTGGCACATGGGAAAAACCCACAAAAGGGCACACTAAGGCAGGATCATTGAGAGACACAGTTGGGCCTGGGGCAGTACCGGACCGCCGCATGCCGCCTCCCTACCTCAATGCCGCCACTCCCTCCCCCCCCCACCTTACCTTTCTGTCTCTGCCTCCAAGGGAGGGGGGGGGGTTGCGTGGCACCAGCAAGCCTCTTCCTGTCTGCCTGCTTCCACTGTCTGTCCTCTCCTGCTCCTGTCCGTGCCAGGAGTTGGGACCTGGATGATTGTATTAATGCGATATCACGCTAATACAATCATCCGTGCCCTGGGCAGCATGCAGGAGCAGGAGAGGGCAGACCTGGAAGCAGACAGGTAGGCAGAAGCTTGCCGGTGCTGGGCTCGGTGAATTTTGGCCCCCTGCCCCCCATAGTTTTGTAAAAGAACCCCTGAGTGATGTAAATGCTTACACTCTCCTGAAAACATAAGTTGTGATTGTTGACAGCAAGCAGCATTCACTGGTCTAAATGTTCATGTGAAAAGGAAGAAATGCTTGGTTTGTGACAAGTAAAAATTTTTTAACCGCTACTAAAACTCTTCAAACAGTTCACTTGGTATTCAAAAGCTCCTGTACACAATCATATTTGGACCAGCGTCACAAATGACTTTATCTACATCAGATGTGATTGTTCCCTTCCTGTGATTGTGTCATCAAGCGCATGATATAATGGCAAATGCAGTTTCTTTTAGAAAGCCAGGGAAATGGCAAAGGAGCTGCTTAAAAATGTCAAAACTACAATAAAAGGTCAGGCTTCAGAGAAGTCCCCTATCTTGGCATTTTCCTTTATGTATTTGTTCAGTATTCCCTTGACACTGACCCTGGCTAGCCAACTTATGCTAACCGTTTCCTAAAATCAGTCTGTCCAATATTCAGCCTAAGCAGGTCAGTGGGGTTTTTTATTTTATTTTTTTTTAAATAATGGCCACCGTGAGTTGAATTAGACCTATATATTCAGTGCCAGGCCGTATCTGGGTACTGGCACTGAATGTCCAGTCTTAGATGGCTGCCGGAAGTTATTTGGGTACTGCCAATTCAAAGGTGGTACCTAGGTAGCTACATAGATAATTTAGGCCTGAATATCGACAATGCCCAGAAAACTCTGTGCACCGGTACTGCCCAAATAATACAAAAAAGCAAAAGCAGCACAAGAAGCCTTCAAGAATAGGGGGCATCAACCCAGTACTTTATTAAACAGACCGTGTTTCAGTGAAACTGCCTGCTTCAGGGGTCTTGTGTAGAGACAATCATCAAGTGTATCAGTCAGTCAATGGAAAGATATAAAAACAAAGGAGTCTTGAACCTAGAGGATGCCTTCAACTGACACAGAGCACAAAGAAACAGGGAAGGCGCTCCCCCACAGTCTGAACTTGCTTTTCCCAACAAAACGTCCAAATAATAGCCTGCCAGGTTATCAGTGGCACTGAAAATCCTGTTAGACCTGGTGAGCGGGAGTTTTCCAGGTAGGAATCACTCCTACTTCAATAACTCCTTGTAAATATCAACCCCAATATTGCCACAATAAGTGCTGGACTCCAGCATTAGAGAGGGTTCATCACGGTTAATTTTTTAAAAAGTCAGGTATGACCGTCTTGTTCTGATTGCATTCCTGTCAAATACTGGAGTTCTTTTCCTTGTGTTATTATATGTTACCGTTGTTTTTTTGGTAAACTGCCCTGACCTGCTCATTTCAGTAAGGGTGGCATATCAAATCCTATCAAACATAAACAAACTTTTTGCATTAATTCCCAAGTTATTGCTGCTGCTGTGTATTGAGGACTAATGTTACTGGAACATTTGTTGTTTTTTTTATAAGGGTTAGTTCCATTTTTCTCAAGTTGCATGACAAACCTTTTTGACATGTGTCATTGCATAAGGCCCGTAGCGTAGAGCTTTGAAACTGAAGACAGCATGACAATGGGAGGTACCACGTGACATCCAAAAGTTAAAAAGGGGAAAATTACTGTAGCTCTACTAGGAAACTCAATGCTCCTCAGAACAAAAATTTCAGGAGACTTGGTGACTAGCATTGTGTTTCAGTCCACACAATTGCTCAAAATCACTATTTACAGCATTTACTAAACCTGTTTTATGAACCAATCAAACCTAACTTTCTCACGGCAACATGATACACTGCATACAGCACTAAGTGCTTAATAATGATTACTCCCTTTCTCTGACATCTCTCTTGGGAACTGTAGAGGATTTATGCTCTTTTACGTTCAATAAACAAGTCTGATGTTAAAAATTCTTTGTCCTCTAAAGACAGGTTTCTTTACTATTTAGCACAGCTGTAGCAAGAATCTGGGGCTGACACTGCACTGCTTTACAGTATGTGGATAAGAAAGAGCCTTCTAGAAATTTTAAGGAACATAGGTTGATCAACAGGAAGTAGAATTTACTATCAAATCATCTGTCAATTACCTTGTCCACTTTCACTTTATCAAGTCTCAATGTGCAATGGGCCCACAAGCATTAGCAAAGCGCGTTAGACATGAATTGCTCATTGCCTAACACTAGGCCAGTTGATGCGACTCTCATGTGCTGTAGAAATTAAGGGGTTGATTTCAAAGCAATTTATATCGCTTGCCTGGGGCTAACTGGACATATTCTGTGCCACTTAACCAGACAGTGCCGCTGAATATCTCCTCTACCTGCCTGTGTCCAAACCCGCTAGTCTGTGGGCAGTACGGGGGGCTGTGTTACGAAAGTGCAGAAACCTAGCCCCGCCTCCCTCCCTCCCTCCCCCCTCCACCATCAACAAAAGCAGCACAATCCTTCCTCCCACCCAGCCTCAAATGCTCAGAAAGACCCCCTCCTGATGCCCGTTCCCCTCTCCCACCCCTATGAAGCAAAGCAGGATCCCCTCACTGGATCCCTCCCCCTACTACTACTAATCATTTCTACAGGGTAACATGGTCCAGGAGCACCATTGTGAAAGATAAGTGATAGTGCTCATAAATTACCAGAGTTTCTTAAAGAACCAGTCACTCGATTTAGTAGTAGAGTTGTGACTAGCTAAAGCAACAGGAAATTTACATATTTAAAGGTTTTTGGCCAATGATGAAGGCAGGATCTTGTGATCCGTTTTAGCTCGTACAGTTCCATTAAGATCTGTGAGCTCTTTGAGGCCTTTTTTCCTGTTCAACATAATACTACAAGATATACGAATGTCATTTTGAAGCATGCGGACAATCTAAAAAGTAGACATGAATAGTTACACAATGATTATGTGAATGATTATGTTAACATCAGACCTCTTCCCTCTTCCCCCACTTCAAGTCTCTGTTGACAACGCCCTCATCCTCCCCGTCTCTTCAGCCCGCAATCTCGGAGTCATTTTTGACTCCTCCCTCTCCTTCTCTGCCCATATCCAGCAGACAGCTAAGACCTGTCGCTTCTTCCTCTATAATATTAGCAAAATTCGCCCATTCCTCTCTGAACAGACCACCCGAACCCTCGTCCACTCGCTCATTACCTCTCGTCTTGACTATTGCAACCTTCTCCTCGCTGGCCTCCCGCTTAGCCACCTATCTCCCCTTCAATCTGTCCAAAATTCCACCGCATGTCTTATCTACTGCGTGAACCGATACTCTCATATCACCCCTCTCCTCAAGTCGCTTCACTGGCTCCCGATCCGCTACCGTATACAGTTCAAGCTTCTCCTATTGACCTTCAAGTGCACTCAATCTGCAGCCCCCCATTACCTCTCTACCCTCCTCTCCCCGTATGTTCCCACCCTTAAACTCCGCTCTCAGAACAAATCACTCCTATCTGTACCCTTCTCCACCACCGCTAACTCCAGACTCTGCCCCTTCTGCCTCGCATCACCTTATGCCTGGAACAGACTTCCCGAGCCCATACGCCATGCGCCCTCCCTGACCATTTTCAAGTCCTTACTCAAAGCCCATCTCTTCTCCCTTGCTTTTGGCGCCTAACCACCTTCCCCATTCATGATACCTACACTTACTACATAGTTTGATACCTTTAGATTGTAAGCTCTCTTGAGCAGGGACTGTCCTTCCCCATGTTTAAACTTGTACAGCGCTGCGTAACCCTGGCAGCGCTATAGAAATGCTAAGTAGTAGTAGTAGTAGTAATATGTCATTAGAATAATGGCATATAAATGCATTTTTAAAAATTCTTTCTTTTTTTTTTATTTGAAAGATAATTTTTATTGAACACTCCATCACTGATATCATACATACACTTAGCTAACCAGCTGTGCAATAATACAAACAAAGTGAACTTCAATGCAACCAGTTTCAAAAACATAAATGATTTTCTCCTTAAAAATTCTCTCTTATATACTGCCTGCAAGCCTGAAAGTATTGTACAATCAAGTAAAGTAGGTATTTTTCTGTCCCCAGAGAGATCACAATCTGAGTTTATACCTGAAGCAATGCCCAAGATCACAAGGAGCAGCAGTGGGATTTGAACATGGCTCCTCTGGTTCTCAGCTCACTGCTCTAACCATTAGGCTATTCCTCCACTTCACATATGAGTTTATAAGCCCAAATTCTGCCAATACGCTATTTGGAATTATTAGGAAAGGAATGGAGAAAAAAAACCCTGAGAATATTATAATGCCTTTGTGTCACTCCATGGTGCGACTGCAACTGGAATACTGTGTGTAATTTCAGTCATTGCATCTTAAAAAGATATTGCAGAATTAGAAAAAATACAGAGAAGGGTGATGAAAATGATAAAGGGGATGGGATGACTTTGCTATGAGGAAAGGCTAAAGAAGCTAGGGCTCTTCAGCTCGGAGAAGAGACAGCAGAGGGGAGATATGACAGACGTCTATAAAATACAAAGTGGAGTGGAACAAGTAGATGTGAATAGCTTGTTTACTTTTTGCAAAAATAAAAAGGACTCAGGGACATGCAATGAACCATCTAAGTAGTAAATTTAAAACAAATCAGAGAAAATATCTCTTTAGTCAATGTGTAATTAAACTCTGGAATTCACTGCTAGAGAATGTGGTAAAAGCAGTTAGCTTAGCAGGGGTTTAAAAAAAGTTTAGCTAAGTTCCTAAAAGAAAAGTCCATAAGTCATTATTGAGATGGACTTGGAATAATCAAGTGCTTATTCCTGGGACATGCAACATAACATCTGTTTTACTCTTTTAGGATCTTGCCAGGTACTTCTGACCTGGATTGGCCACTGTTAGAAAGAGGATGCTGGTCATGATGGAACATTGGTCTGTCCCATTATGGCAATGCTTATGTTCTTATGTTCTGTAATCTAGCCCAGTATCCTGCTTCCAACAGTGGACAATCCATTTCACAAGTACCTGGCAGAATCCCAACTATTGGTAAGATTCCATGCACCGATCCCAGGGCAAGCAGTGGCTTTCCCCATGTCCAAATCTGAACCACCATTATTTCACCCAAATGTGTATTCTTCTGGCACAGAATGTCAATCTTACAGGAGGGCAAAGATTGGAAGCCAGCAATCACAAACAGATCTTGTTAGGAATTCAAGAACTTCTAAATGAAACAATTATGCAAGATCTCGCTCAAGTAGAGGATTGCACAATTTACTGCCAAAACACAGTGGAACATGAAAAGAGGGTCCGAGCCGAGCACAAGCGAAGAAGTTTGTACCATCATAAAGTACCAACGTTGTGGCATCTTAAAACAAAAAAATACAAAAGAAGGGATTGGTTTGGCACAAACTTGTTTATAAAATTTTGCAATATCTAATGCTATGTACAATTAATACTCACTTTGGGAGGAGTCATTTGTGCCATTTTCTATATTTGTCAAGTATACACAGTTCTGACTTACAGAATACTATGTTACATGCATATCTCCAGCATGTAGGTACACACACGCTGGAAATACTTTTAAAACAAATAGGAAATATTTTTTCACTGGAAGAATAATTAAGCTCTGGAACGCGCAGCGGAGGATGTGGTAACAGTGGTTAGTGTATCTGTGTTTGAAAAAAAATGTTTGGACAAGTTCCTGGAGGAAAAATTCATAGTCTGTTATTGAGATGGACATGGGGAAGCCACTGCTTGCCCTGGGATTGGTAGCATGGAATGTTGCTAATATTTGGGTTTCTGCCAGGTACTTATGACCTGGATTGGTCACTGCTGGAAACAGAATAGTGGGCTAGATGGACCATTGGTCTGACTCTGTGTGGCTATTCTTAATTTCGTACAGCTGGCACAAGTGCTCATATCTAAACCAGGGGTGTAGCCAGACTTCGGTGGGAGGGGGGGGCAGAGCCCGAGGTGAGGGAGCACATTTTAGCCCCGCGTCGCGGACCCCCCCGCCACCTTTGACCTCCCGGCGCCCCTCCCCTTTTGACCCCCCTTCACCAGCACCGCCAACCCTTCCCTGAAGCGGCGGCGGGTCGAAGGGGGAGTTAAAGGGTCGGTGGGGGGCCAGGGCCAAATCTGGGGGAGCCCAGGCCCCCATAGCCACATGTAGCTACACCCCTGATCTAAACTCTAGGCCTGTAGTTTCGCTGTTACGCTAGTCTATATATATATACTAGTAAGAAAGGCCCGTTTCTGACACAAATGAAACGGGCGCTAGCAAGGTTTTCCTCGGATTGTGTATGTTTGAGAGAGTGTATGTGAGAGTGACTGTGTGTGAGAGAGAGAGTGAATGTGTGTGTGTGAGAGAGAGAGTGAGTCTGGGTGCGAATGTGTCTGTGAGAGAGAGTGTGTGCAAGTGCTTATGTAAGACACAGTGTGTGAGAGAGAGAGTATTTCACACAGATACAGTGTGTGCGAGAGAGAGAGTGTGTGTGAGACACAGACTCTCTGTGAGATTGAGTGTATGAGACCAAGAGAGTGTGTGAGTGACTGTGACACATAGAGAGTGAATGTGATACAGTGTGAGACATAGAGTGTGTGTGTGACAGAGATACCTTCCCCCCTCTGGTGTCAGCCCCCCCCCTCTCTCTCTGGTGTCTGAGCATTACTGTGCAGGACACTGAGCTCTGGCTGTGCTTCAAGGAACTGACCAATCCTATTTAATAGAATGCACCTCCAACATTCTGAAGCCGAGAAACCTCGTGTGGTTGGTCACTTCTGCTTGTGACGAACCCGGACGTACGTGATGTCAATTCAGGAGATGGATACAGAGAGCAGGAATGCCTCAGCCATGCAGTCAGCTTCAGAATGTTGGAGGTGTGTTTTATTATATAGGATATATATATATATATATATATATATATATATATTTATTTATTTATTGCATTTATATCCCACCTTTTCCCAACTATTTGTAGGCTCAAAGTGGTTTACAGAGTGTGGTTATGACATAATCATTTCGTGTTAACAGGTACATATTATATATATATATATATATATATATATATATATATATATATATATATATATACTAGTAAAACATGCCTGTTTCTTGCGCAATGAAATGGGCGCTAGCACGGTTCCCTTCCAAACCCCCCCCCTCCCTACTCACCCCTTCGGCATTCTGAAGGGACTGACCGGCATTGTTGCAGACCTCGGCATGCCACCTTCAATCTGCTTTGTCGTTGGTTGTGAAACCACTGACGCCATTGCTCGCCCTCGACGTCATCACGTTTGACGCGAGGGCGGGGCCCCAACACAGTGTTTTCGGTGGCTTCACCACCACGAAGGCTTCGAAGTGGAAGTGCCCGGAGGACCTGACAGTGACGTCAGTGTCCTCAGAACGTTGAGGGTGAGTTTTATTACATAGGAAAAATATATATATATATATATATATATAAAGCAAACGTGTTTGTTTGTCTGTGTCTGAACTCCAGCCCACGAAGAGCTACGGCCACCAAACCCAGCATGCACAGTCTACCTGCCCTTGCGGAGGTTATTGTGTAGTTTGAAGCAATTCAGTTCACAGGGGCACTCAGGGGAGGGGACGTAATTCCTCTTTCCATTAAATGAATAGGCTGCAGGTCAGAAAGTTCTTTCTTGTTGTTGCTAAGCGACAAACTGCTTGTGACAGGGTGAGGGCTGGGACTCTGGTGCGGACAAATAGGGACAGCAGCTGTGCAGTTGTCCCTCTTTCATTTTCTAATACCCTCTTCCCTAACAATTTCAGATTAAGGGATGTTCAGAGACTGGTGTGAACAGGGTAGGGAGAAAGTATTGGGGGTCAAGCTGGGAAGTGTGTGTGTGTGTGTATTCATTATCCCTTCCCAAGTCCATGAAATGAGATAGACTACTAAAGACAAACTGAGGGGTTGGGAGACTGTGACAGAGACTGATTGGGACAGGGTGAGGGTTCAGAGACTGGTGGGGAGAAACAAGGACAGCTGCTGTGCAGTTGTTCCTCTCTCAGTCTCTAATACCCTCTTCCCTAACAATTTCAGTACAAGAGTGTTCAGAGACTGGTGGGAACAGGGTAGAGAGAAAGTATTGGGGTCAGGCTGGGAAGTGTGTGTGTGTGCACACGAATTCACTATCCCGCCAGGGGAACAGTCCTTGAAAGGAGGGGGGGGGGGGGGGGGGAATTGAATTTCAATATGCCCTTGAAAAGAAGGCTATGTTTTGACAGGAAAACGGTGAAAGCCAAACGGCAGGCATTTGCTAGATTGAAAGAAACAACTAATGAAGAAAATCAACAAATTGATCGGAAAAGAAAAGTTAGTGCTAGGCAGGGATCCAGTCTCCACATTTTCTGATTTAAGGGAGTATTAAACTACTACTACTACTTATCACTTCTATAGCGCTACAAGGCATACGCAGCGCTGTACACCATACATGAAAAGACAGTCCCTGCTCAAAGAGCTCACAATCTAAATAGGACAGTCAAAACAGACAGAACAACTAAGAGGTAAGGGAATTAAAAAGGTGGGGATAAAAGGGTACAGGGCAAGTGAGTAGTAGTTAGGAGTCAAAAGTAGCGTTAAAGAGGTGGGCTTTTAGCCTGGATTTGAAAACGGCCAAAGACGGGTCTAGATGTACAGGCTCGGGAAGTCTATTCCAGACGTGAGGTGCAGCGAGATAAAAGGAATGGAGTCTAGAATTAGCAGTAGAGGAGATGGGGACAGACAAGAGAGATTTATCCACAGAACGGAATACCCAAGGGGGGGGGGTCGTAGGGAGAGACTAGAGTGGAGAGGTACTGGGGAGCGGTACAGTGAATGCACGTATAGGTCAGTAAGAGAAGTTTGAATTGAATGCGGAAACGGATAGGGAGCCAGTGAAGTGACTTGAGGAGAGGCCTCAAGTCACTTCACTGGCTCCCGATCAGGTACCGCATACAGTTCAAGCATCTCTTACTAACCTACAAATGCACTCGTTCTGCAGCCCCTCCTTACCTCTCTACCCTTATCTCCTCTTATGTACCTACCCGTAACTTCCGCTCTCAAGACAAATCCCTCCTTTCAGTACCCTTCTCTACCACCGCCAACTCCAGGCTCCGCCCTTTCTGCCTCGCCTCACCCCATGCTTGGAATAAACTCCCTGAGCCCATACGCCAGGCCCCCTCCCTGCCCATCTTCAAAGCCTTACTCAAAGCCCACCTCTTCAATGTCGCCTTCGGCACCTAACCACTATACCTCTACGCAGGAAATCTAGACTGCCCCAACTTGACATTTTATCCTTTAGATTGTAAGCTCTTTTGAGCAGGGTCTGTCCTTCTTTGTTAAACTGTACAGCGCTGCGTAACCCTAGTAGCGCTCTAGAAATGTTAAGTAGTAGTAGTAGCATAGTGACTTTGGCGGAAAATGAGTCGCGCAGCAGAGTTTTGGACTGACTGAAGAGGAGAGAGATGGCTAAGTGGGAGGCTGGTGAGAAGCAGGTTGCAATAATCTAGGCAAGTGGTGATAAGAGTGTGGATAAGGGTTCTGGTAGAGTGCTCAGAGAGGAAGGGACAAATTTTGCTAAATGTCAATGTCATCCTTTCTCACATAGCCCTCAGCAAAACACCCCAGTCACACTCAGCCATTTTCACAGACTCCCACTCACACATTCTAATACAGCACATAGAAAAAAGCACCACTCACACTCACCCCTCAGCAAAACAACGCCAATTACACACCCCAGAATAGCACAACCCCACTGATACTCACCACTCAGTACCACACCCCCATTGATACCTCAGAGTAGCATACCTCCACCCACACTCCTGCTGTCCGGTTCAAAAAGACCCTCCTCCCTACTCTTCCTTTCTTTTACCTTGCCTCTCTCCCCGCCCCTCCCTTCCCCCTCTTGCTCTTAACCCTTTGCTTGCCTATCTTATCTTTACCTGCTCTCCCACTTGCTCTGCTCTTCCCCTCCCCTCCCTCCCCTCCCCATTGTTACCCTCGCTGGCTGTCAGCCCGGTTGTGCCCAGTACCCCTTTAATGGGTGTAGCTGGGTTCTTTACCGAGCAACGCCAGCGGGGACAGCTAGTATTCTATAAAAGATAATAGGTGTCTATGTTCCTTTATTTCTCTTTCAAAAAACTTCTCAAATGTGTGGAAAACATACTAGTATCAAAAGTGAAAAAACTAACTGACAATATTGTTGAAAACTTATGAACCTTGCTACTGATAATATGAATGTTATTGTGACTCTGGAATATACTCTGGTAAGATTAACATTTTCAAGAATATTTACATATTTGGGCTTAGCTCACATCTTTTTCAGTGATAGTTCAAGGTGAGTTACATTCAGGTAGACCAAGTATTTCCTTGTACTCCAGAAAGCTCAAAATCTAAGGCAGCCTCTTCTAAAATGTATTAGAAAGGCTCCGAAAGCATATGTTTTTTGTGGAACTAATATGATTGTCTATGATTCTGTTGCTAATTATACATCCCTCAGATGTTGAGTTAGTTTGTTGATTGTTATCCACTATGAATCCTATTTCAAATGTGGGCGGAATATAAAACATGTGTAACCGTGGTTTGCCCCTCAGTGAGGCCCTCTAGCTAAGCTCCCCAGGTCAGGTACCCAGGTCAAACAGACTGAACTTCAGTTCAGCTGGGTGAAGGAGTCTGCAGGGTGAACTTATAACTCTTTTTACTGAACAGCAATTTGGAAAGCCAGTTCATGAAAACAACCATAGCTCAAACATGCACACAATTCAGGGAATTTGATGGTCAAAAACAGCTTCAGACACAATCTCCTATATCTTCAGGCATTCAACAGTCTTACATCAGTATCAATATACAGCTCTGTCCTATCCCGATTCAGGATCCCTTTGAGCTCCAGCAAAAGTGCCGTCAGAAGTGAGGCTTCTCCACTCCCACTATAGAAGTGTAAGGACAAGATATGGTTCTTCAATGATATAATTCATCAAGAATACGATTCATACGCACAGTGTCAGTATATAGATACTAGTAAAAAAGGCCCGTTTCCAAAACCAATGAAACGGGCGCTAGCATGTGGCTTTTTTTTTCTGTGTGTATGTGTCACAGAGTTATTTTGTGTGTGTGTGTGTGTGTGTGTGTGTGAGTGTGTGAGGGTGGGGTGTGTGTGCAGGTTGTTGATGTGTGTCTTTTTTTTGTTTTTTGCTTGGGGGGTTGGGGGATGTGCTGTGCTGTGCTGGCAAAGTGGGATGGATTGGTGTGTGGCTTTGAGGGTGTGTTTCTGTTGTATTGTGGGGCACGCTGTTCTCCAGCTCCACCGACTCCACGTCAAGCGAACCCAAATATAGGCTGTGCTATAGGCCCTCCGGCACTCTTCAGTACCGGCATTAGGCATTTAAAAATTTCTTCCCCCCCCACGGTCTATTTTTGCACATACCCACAGCAGGAATATTCTTCTCTCGTTCAAGCGGTGGTGCTGCACAGATAATGAGCCGTTCTGCTGGTGAATGCTCCTCCCTTATTGCCACGTAGTTTCTTCTGATAGGTCCGTGTTACGTTGCCTAGCGTTGCCTGGGAACGGTTTTGTGATGGTCCTTTGTGTTTCAGAACGTTGAGGGTGTTTTTTCTGATTGGTCTGTCATGCGAGGGGGGGCAGAGAGACATGGTCAGTGTTGTGGCTTCACCACCATGAACTGACGAACCCTTCAGGGAGTGACTGAGTGACTTCAGAATGTTGTCTTCAGAATGTTGAGGGTGAGTTTTATTATAGTAGATTTGGCAACTAAGGTTTAATCCAAAAAAATGCAGGGCCAGGCACTTGGGTCACAAAAATCCGAGGGAACGGTACAGTATAGGGGGTGAAGTGCTTCAGTGTATGAAGGAAGAGCGGGACTTGGGGGTGATTGTGTCTGATGACCTTAAAGCTTCCAAACTGGTAGAAAAAGTGACAGTCAAAGCCAGAAGGATGCTTGGGTGCATAAAGAGAGGCATGACCAGCAGGAAAAAGGAGGTGATAGTGCCATTGTATAAGTCTCTAGTGAGGCCCCATTTGGAGTACTGCGTGCAGTTCTGGAGGCCGCACCTACGGAAAGATATAAACAGGATGGAGTCGGTCCAGAGGGCGGCTACAAAAGTAATAAGCAGTTTTGAATGCAAAAATTATATGGGCAGGGGTATGAACCTCAACATGTATACGCTAGAAGAGAGGAGGGAGGGAGAAGACATGATGGTAGAAACTTTTAAATATCTCAAGGGCATTTATGTACAGGAAGAGAGCCTTTTTCAAATGAAGGAGAGCTCTGGAATGAGGGGCATATGACAAAGTTAAGAGGGAATAGGCTTAGGAGTAGCCTAAGGAAGTACTATTTCACAGAAAGGGTGGTGGAGGCATGGAATGGCCTTCCGGTGGAGGTGGTGGAGTCTAGGACTGTGCCAGAATTTTAAAAGGCATGGGATAAGCATGTTGGATCACTTAGGAACAGGAAGAATTAGGGGTTACAGAGGATGGGCAGACTGGATGGGTCATATGGCCTTTATCTGCTGTCATGTTTCTATGTTTCTATATTTTAAAAGAAAGTTGTTCCATAAAAAAGGGATTTCAATATGGTAACTACATTTTGATGTTGATTTTTGAATGTCTTTTAGGATTACAGGTGGCTGGGTCTCCAGAAGAAGCCGTTGCGAAATGGGTCTCCGTCGGGACCTCAGCCCAATAAGTGACTCGGTAAATCGGTGAGTCAAGCAACTGTGCACCGCTCATCAGTTAAGTACTCTCTTTTTGCCTAGTTAGTGGATACTAATTCAGAAAATAGAGTCGTTACGTTTTTTTGAATCTACTAAATGATATACACTTGGGGAGATTTTTCTGACCTATGATTATTTGTGGACCGACCACATGTTAAAATGGCTGTATTTTAAGCAGAAGTAATTGTGGGTTCTGGTCATTATGAGGTCTTTTCCTCCCCATTTTTGACTAACCATATTCATGATGAATTATATCATTGAAGAACTATATCTTGTCCTTGCACATCTATAGTACATTATGAGGGGCATAATTGAATGAAAACGCCTATCTCCATGGGCGTTTATCTCCAAGAACGGGTCCGTGAAGGGGCGGACCGAACCGTATTTTGGGAAAAAATAGATGCCCATGTTTTATTCAACAATGTGTGAGCTGGGCGTTTTTGTTTTTCAGCGATAATGGAAAATGAAAGCGCCCAGCTCAAAAACAAATAAATCCAAGGCATTTGTTCGTGGGAGGGGCCAGGATTCGTAGTGCACTGGTCCCCCTCACATGCCAGGACACCAACTGGGCACCCTAGGGGGCACTTTTACAAAAACAAAAAAAAAGGTAAAAGAGCTCCCAGGTGCATAGCACCCTTCCCTTGTGTGTTGAGCCCCCCAAATCCCCCTCAAAACCCACTGCCCACAAGTCTACACCATTACTATAGCCCTAAGGGGTGAAGGGGGGCACCTACATGTGGGTACAGTGGGTTTGGGGGGGATTGGACGACTAATAAGCATTAAGCAGCACAATTGTAACAGGTAGGGGGGATGGGCCTGGGTCCACCTGCCTGAAGTCCACTGCACCCCCTAACAACTCCTCCAGTGACCTGCATACTGCTGTCAGGGAGCTGGGTATGACATTTGAGGGTGAAAATAAAAAGTTGAGAAACTTCATTTTTTGTGGTGGGAGGGGGTTAGTGACCACTGGGGGAGTCAGGGGAGGTCATCCCCGATTCCCTCCAGTGGTCATCTGGTCATTTAGGGCACTTTTTGGGGCCTTGTTCATGAAAAAACAGGGTCCAGGAAAAGTGTCCTAAATTCTAGCTAAAAACGCATACTTTTTTCCCATTATCGGTGAAATGCGCCCATCTCTGTTCGGCAGATAACCACGCCCCAGTTCCGCCTTCGCCACACCTCTGACACGCCCCCATCAACTTTGTCCGCATCCGCGACGGATTGCAGTTGAAAACGTCCAAAAATCGGCTTTCGATTATACCGCTTTATTCGTTTTTGTGAGATAAACGTCCATCTCCCGATTTAGGTCGGAACTTGGGCGTTTTTCTCATTCGATTATAAGCAGGTATATATACCATTGTTCATTTGAGATAAGCTCTGCTAAACCGCCAGGGAGTGTAAGACAGTCCTGGTGGGGGGAGCTATTCTTTTTTTTTTGTACTGCAAACACAAGTAATGCATTATGATGTGGCACAACAATTTATATGGTAAATAGTCTGCTCCAAATAAATGTTTTTGATATGTTTTTAGTAGGAATTTAAGGGGTCCTTTTACTAAGCTGCAGTATGCAGCAACACATGCTTACTGCATCTAAAAGTACCTTACCATGTGGCATGCTCAGGCGTCCTGCAATAATTTTGGCAGAGGTTCGCCTTTGGTTAAACGTGCTGCCAATTGGTGTCGTTGATAAAATGATAAGAGAAAATAATAAGAAATAATCTGAAAACAGATCTGTTCAAGAAGGCATACCATAAACACCCATCTTAAACACCAAAAAATAAGACTTTACATGACATAGACATAATTGAAATCTTATCACTTGACTGATCAACCTCCTTACCACTAATGAATAAGCATAACCACTTCAATCTCTATGTCGAATATGGTCTCTCCATAGTCGATGACCTAAAGAATGATACAACCCAATTTCTTACTCAGGAACTTTCATGTATTACCATAATTTATTCTTCCTTAACATATATATGCACATGATATATATCTATACCATGATCTGTTCACGTATGTTATGTTACATGTATGTTACCATGTATGTATGCAGCTTAACACATTACCATTTGTAATTCTGTTACCCGGAAATGGCAACCGCCATTACGGCAAATGTAAGCCACATTGAGCCTGCATATTGTTGGGAAAATGTGGGATACA
Source organism: Microcaecilia unicolor (assembly GCF_901765095.1). NCBI lineage: Eukaryota > Metazoa > Chordata > Amphibia > Gymnophiona > Siphonopidae > Microcaecilia > Microcaecilia unicolor. The sequence goes on along the minus strand of NC_044032.1, from coordinate 607,633,861 downwards.
AATGCTACAAATAAATAAATAAATAAATAAGAAAACAATGGAAAAAGATAAGTGGTTATGCCTATCACATATATGTTTTTGAAATAAGTTGATACTACGCACTGTTTGAAGTAAGGGTGGTCTTTTGAGGATTTGCATTACAACCATTACTCAATGGAGCAAGGAACACTGTTCCGATGGTGTAAGTTGCAGTTAGATCTGAAGACCCCCCCCCCCCCCAAAAAAAAAGAATATAAAAATAAGTTTTCTCACTGCATGATTAAAGTTTGATGAGCTGTTACTCCTGTTTAAATCTATTTAAGAGTGCTGTTTGGTAATTTTAAGAGCTTATAAGAGATTTTTTTGTTTGGGACACTTTACAATATAATTTTGGGATCGGCACACACTACCCACATGCTAAAAAAATAAAATTTATTTTTCACCACTGTGGGTGGGGCTGGGGCAGAGAGTGGGCGTGCTCTGCATTAACTGATTAGCACAGCTACATTACCATGTGCTAACCAATTAACACCTGGTTAGCACAAGAGCTGTTACTGCCTACAAGATAGGTGGCAGTAGGGGCTCATGTACCCATGGCCACACGCTAATGGAAAAATTAGCAGGTGGCCATAAAATAGAAAACTCGTCCATTTTACCCTTGTGGTATAAATGGCTTTAGCGCGTGGGAATGACCCACATAAGGACACTCTAAGGCCACTTTTTTCCGCAGTTTGATAAAAGGGCCCCTAAGACTGTAAGGGCTCCTTTTACTAAGCGACGGTAAGCCCAACTAAGGATTACCGCTCACTATACAGGAAGTATCGCCAGTCTACCAGAGCAGCTGGCGGCACTTCCTACCCCTAGCGCACCATCATTTCCTCTGCTACAAAAATGTATTTATATTTGTAGCGCCGGAGTGTACCCGGCGATAATCGGGCAGTGTCGCACACTGCACGGTTACTGCTGGGTTAATGCAGGAGCCCTTACTGCCACCTCAATGGGTGGTGGTAAGGGCTCCCCCCCCCCCCCGTAATGGCCACTCAGGAAGTGCTTTACTTGCCACATGACCATTTCCTGCAGGAAGGCGAGACTTCCCTTTTACCAGCTGCGGTAAAAGGGGGCCTCAGCTCATGTATATAAAACATGCGCCGATGCCAGCGCCAGCCCTTTTTTGCCGCAGCTTGGTAAAAGGGGCCCTAAGTTTGGAATGATAAGCTCCTTAGGAATTAGCCTCTCTGTGGAGTTATGATGTTAGCAGTCACTCTAAGCGTGGCACAAAGTCAGCCACTGTAACAGCACTGTAGCTTTTAGTCTCAATTTTCATTAGTTGTGGTCCATGTGTTCGGAGGCTATTTTGCTTGGAAGTAAAACATGGTCTTTCATTATTTAAAATATATTCTGGCTTGGATACAGTGGATTTAGCAGACTGCAAGTTCTGACAGTCCCCAGCGGCCCTCACTGGTTCACATTCACAGAAACAAACTTGAGTTTTCTGTTTCGGCTGAAACCAGGCGATGAATTTCGGTTGCAGTTTTGGTTTCAGCTGAAACTGAATAAAGAACTTTTGGTTGCGCTCTGCTCTGCGTTATCCAGTTAGTGCATGCTGATCATAAGTTGCTAGCTGGTTAACGCAGAAATGTCTACTCTCCGCCCATGACACACCCCTTGAAAAATATTATTCAAAAATTGGTAATGCATGGGTTAGTGCACAAAATAGGCATAATACCACAAAATACTGTAATGCATTTCTACGGTAGCCTGTTGGTGCATGCTAACCTTGCGTTCAGAGCTTAATGCCCTTTAGTAAAAGGTCCCCTAAGTAAGAACCTGGAAGGTTAAGTGATTGTCCAAAATCACAAGGAGCAGCATCAGAATTTGAACCAGGCGTTCTTGGTTGTCAGCCTGGTACACTAACCACAAGGCTACTTCTGTGGACTATAGCATGACTCCAATTTCTCATGTGCATCACAGAACCAACTTAGTCAACCAAGATAGATTTTTTTCTGACTGCTGTCACGTCAGCTGCCTGTATAGACTTAGGGCTGCAGACTCGGATTTGTGGGCCAAAGGCCTTCTGTTATTATGTTTATTCCTTGTTGTTCACTGGGTCAGTGTAGCCTGAAACTTTGCCACATCTGTGCACAGCAACTAGCCAACCAAGTTAATACATTGCATTTAAGGATGGTCAGGTGAAAGCCTGCCAAGGTGGGGAACGCCAAGGTGCCACGGAGAAACAATAGCGACAACAGAGAAGTAGGAAATAGACTGGGTGATCCAGAGACAAACAAGGAGACTTCAGTTGATATGGAACAATTTATTGGTGAAGACAAAATAAGAGACCAGGAATAAAAAGTAACACATGAAAGAAATTATATAAAAACAATTAAAATGTATCAAATAAAAAAGTTCTCACATGCCATAAGCAAACAACAATTGTGTTGAAAAAAACATATTTTTTTAATTAGATGTTTTAGAATATGGGACTGGCATATGCAACAGAAGTCTCCTTGTTTGTCTCTGGATCCTCCGGTCTATTTCCCACTTCTCTGTTGTCGCTATTCCAGGATGGTCTCCATCATGGTAATGTTACAAATACAGGGGCCCTTTTACTAAGCCGATTAAGCAACTATGCCTGCCCAACATGCACTGATTCCGAGTTACTGCCCATCTACCGCGTGGCCCGGGTGGTAATTTCATTTTTGACCAGTGTCCACTACCTACGCGCACCAGAAAATACATTTTTATTTTCTGGCACATGGCGCTAACGGGCAGTTAAAGGCATTTGATGCGCGTAGACCATTACCGCCAGGTTAATGCACGAGACCTTACCGTTAAGTCAATGGGTGGCGGTAAGGTCTCAGACCCAAAATGGCCGCGCGCCAACTTCCATTTTGCTGTACATCTATTTTTCGTCAAAATTTAAAAAGGCATTTTTACAGGTGCGCTTAAAAATGGATCTGCGCGCACCCAAAACACGAGCCTACACTACCGCAGGCCATTTTTCAGTGCACCTTAGTAAAAGGACCCCACAGTACCTTGTGGAGAACACCTACCTGATTGGTTCTGTCAGTGTTGAGGGAATCACATGCCACCAATTATAACAATTGTTTACAGAGTTCATGTGAACAAGAATGGAATTTTTCCTTCTTGGCACCAATATGATTTTGTGTATAGGAGCCGGCTTTGTGTGTGCTGTGGGTGCTTGAGCACCCCCAATATTGAAAGAATTCATTGTATGTGTCCAGGGAGGGGTTATTTTTCATTGGGCTTAGCACTCCCAATAATTCTGAAAAGTTGGCTCCTATGATATATATCAATATATATAAATGGCGAGTGTCGTACTCACTTGCAAATGCGCAGTACAGACCCTCTCTGCCCCACCCCCATGTCAATACGTGATGATGAGGGTGGAACAGAGAGGGTCTCTACTGCACATTTGCGAGGGACACCGCCATCGCTAACGCTCCCCCCACCCGGAGTCGCCGCCGACACCCACCTTCCACCCGGTCGGGCCCTCAGTCCGCTATTGAAACAGCGAGGGCACGCAGCACACAGCTCTACTGAGCTGCCGTCAGCCTTCCTTCTTCTTCTCTGCCTGTGTCCTGCCCTCGATGACGTTACGTCACACGAGGGCGGGACACAGGCAGAGAAGAAGGAAGGCCACGGTGACGGCAACTCAGCAGTAGAGCTGTGTGCTGCGACGCGTGCCCTCGCTGTTTCAATAGCGGAGCGAGGGCCCGACCGGGTGGAAGGTGGGTGGCGACGGCTCCGGCCCCGGGGGGGGGACAAACTCGGAGGGGGAGCAGCAGCGGCGAACTCGGCGGCGGGGTGGGGGGCCTTTCAATCCTCCCTCCTATACTAGCCCGTTTTTACGGGCTGAACGGCTAGTATATATATATATTGGTGAGTGGTGATGATCTGTTGAAGGAAAAATATTAGTTCCATTTCAGTGGGGCACCTCTCTATTTTTTGAGCTCAGCTTTTCCTCTCTCTCTCTTTTTAAGAGCGAATTCTTGTTTTTGTTGTTGTTGTTCAGTCATAAAACAGACAAAAGAATAGCACAGTAGCCAGAAGAGGTGAAGGAGACGTCTAATTAAAAACAAGAACACTACATGGCCAGTGTCTCAGCAAACTAATGCCTGCCTCAGGGGTTATATATTAATCTCCTCGATCCACGAAAGAGAGCTGTAACCATCACAAAAAAAAATTCCTATAACTGCCAGCGTCACTATATAGCCAAAAAATGAAAGATATGCAATGACTGGTGGCTATAGGAATTTTTTTGTGATCATTATGACTCGCAGCTTTGTTTAGCGGATTAAGGAGACTAATATATGACCCCTGAGGCAGGTATTAATTTGGCGAAACACTGTCTCCTTCACCACAATTGGGCTACTGCACTACTCTTTTGTCTGAGTGCATCCCCGTGCTTGTATCTCCCTGTCCTGTCGCTTTTCTTCTGGTGCAAAGAAATACAATAGCGTTTCTCTACTACTCATAGCCGAACATTGCCTACCCATCTTCTACTGTATACTTTTTAAAATAGCATCCCTAGGTTATCAAATTACCCATACTAATTTACCATCCTTTTTATATGGTTTCCTAATCCCATAAGTCCCAGGCCATCTTCTCCATCTAAGGATTATGGGGCCCTTTTACTAAGCTGCATATAAGCGTGTACGCACGCCAAAGACGCACCAATTTGGAGCTACCGCGTGGCTCTTGTGGTAATTTCATTTTTGGTGTGCGTCCCATATGCATGTTCGAAAAATAATTTTTTTTCTGGCGTGCATCCGCTATGCGCGCCAAGTGGCATTTGGCGCACATAGGTCATTACCGCCCAGTTAACGCATGAGACCTTACCGCTAAGTCAATGGCTGGTGGTAAGGTCTCAGACTCAAAATGGACACACACCAATTTTTATTTTGCCACACTCCTATTTTTGGCAAAAATTTTAAAAAGGCATTTTTTGCAGGCGCGCTGAAAAATGAATCTGTGCGTGCCCAAAACATGTGCCTACACTACCGTAGGCCATTTTTCAGCGCACCTTAGTAAAAGGACCCCCTATAAGCTTATAAAACATTGAAAGCACATAAAAACAATTTCAATATCTGCCTGTCACAAGAAACACCAAGAACCATCATCATTTCAGAGGAAAACCACAAACACATCCACTGAAGAAATCTTACTGAGTAACCACCACTGGTAACAAATGTTTCAATATGATTGTAAATGGTTAATTAACAATATAATCCATTTGAATGTAATTCATCTGACTGATGAATGTAAGCCACATTGAACCGAAACTTGTTTTTGGATAATTGTGGGATATAAGAATGAATAAATAAATAAATGACCTCATACAGAATTCCAACTAGCGGAAAAGTACGTGCAATGATTTGACGACACATGCTTTGCTGGTGGAAGTGCCCATGAGTGGTTCAGCATGGGCGGGGCACAGAGGTACACAGGTCAATTATAGGTACATAACCAGGTATGGACATTTACACAGATAACAACAAAAAACCCAATAAAAATCATAGTTAAAAAAAAAAAAAAAAAAAAGAAAAATCTGAGCATGAAAAACAAAACCTACACATGAGTAGAGATGACCAATCTGAAGCAATGATGCTGAAATGAAAAGATATAACATTTAATGGCATGCTTGTGGTTGTCATTTTGCACACAGAAAACTCCAGCTGACCCATTGTTGTCAACATGTACTTTTTTAAAGCATCAAGACAATACCAAAAAATGAAGTACTGACAAAAGCAATCCATTTGGTACACCTTTATAATCCAAAATATAGCTGTTCTTCCCTTTAAAGGGCTATGAGTGAAATTTTACAATAGGCCATTGTTTCCCAAGTCCGGTCCTGGAGTACCCCTTGCCAGTCAGGTTTTCAGGATATCCACATATGAATATGCATGAAAGAGATTTGCATATAATGGAGGCAGTGCATGCAAATCAAGTTCATGAATATTAATTGTGTATCCTGAAAACCTGACTGGCAAGGAGTACTCGAAGACTGGAGTTGGGAAACACTACAATAGGCCAACTAATGTGTGCAGCAGGTATGCACATAAATTACTAGAGAGGACAAAAGAGAAGGAGAAAATTCTGCAGTACCAAACCAGTGAGACAAGAACCGGATCAAGTCATGAGGATGATTATGAAACCATAACAGTTTATTAAAACATGACCCAACACAGCCATGTTTCAGTGAAGTGTGCCTGCGTCAAAGGTTCAATATTTAAAGAGAGTTTGCCATGCAACGTATTTTCTATGCAAGATGCTGCTAAACTGTCAAAAATTGGTTTTATCGATCAAGAGAAGTGACAACCAAATACATCACTCTCTTTAGATGTTGGACACCTGATATAGCACACTTCGCTGAAACACGGCTGCATCGGGTCATCTTTCAATAAATGTTGTCGTTTCACACATCTTCTTGGCTGGTTCCACTTCTTGTCTCTATGCACATAAGTTACACCAATTTTCTAGAAGAAAGTACAGACAAACACACACATGCACATAGTTAAACCTTATAATTAGTACATACAAATCTTTCAGATTATTCAATGGATATACTCTATAAAGTATACACATAAACATAAATTCCTCCCCCATCCCTTCCCTGAGAACGCCTTCATTTAATTTATATGCATATAGTCTGGGCAATTTTAAAAAAGGATTACTGCTGTCTTAATTGTGGAAATGCTTTTTAATATTACCCTCATACGTCCATATATCTGACCTTAGTTCCTCTGCCCTGCAATAAGGAAAACCAAGAACTTCAATTCTACAATCAACAGCTGTATGAAAACTAAACCACTAAGGTATGGGCATAAAACATCTCAACATCTAGACTGGCATGTCACATACTTCAGGGAAACTATAAAACAATAGATTCCCAGGGTAACCCAGCTGTTTGCAACTTATTTCAACTTTACATCAACTAAGCAAAGGAAAACCTTACTTGCATATGCCATCTTCTGCGTCTTCAAGTCCAAACTTTTCATCAAATATAAGCTGTATCCGCACATTTTCTTCTGCCGCTACCAATCTCCATACCAAGACTGTATTCCGTGGATAGGTGTGGGGGAACTTGGGACTGTGAATGCTTCCATTAGCAGACACAGAAACAATCTTCTCATGCTGGGGATTGTGTACTCCTACATCAGAGAGACATATAGGAAAAAATACCAAGGAGATCATTAAATGTCTTTTCAACATCGGGTCTGATTTTTAAGTTGTTTTTTTTTTCTTCTTCACAGCAGCTTCTTAAAAGAACATTGGAAAGATTAGCAATTCCACTTACACCAACCCAGTACTAAAGATCGTATCCATTTTATAGAATCCTGCGAAGTTGTGTTAATTTATTGAAATGTATTGCTTATAGAAGTCTAAGGCTCAAGCTACATATTCAGGTAAACTGCCAGACTAATTATTCACAACTATGTTAAACCATTGAGATTATCTATATAAATAAAATCCCCCCTCAGACGTTCTGAAGCTCACTCCATCTGTCCTGAACTCCTGTCCTCCTGGTAGGCTAGGCTATTTGGACTACTCACCCTCAGTCTCAGCCACGCCCATCTGGGCCGTAGGCCACGCCCCATCTGCACATAAAAAGCACCCTCAACGTTCTAAAGCACACTCTGAGGCTTCAACAGTTCGTATGTTCGAAGCTCTGTAACCATTTTTAAGCACACTACATCTCTGCCCCGCCCTGACCTATCAGAGAAGGGAGGAGTGTCACAGCTGCACCGCTCTGACCTATCAAAGGGAACTGAAACAGGAAAAGGGAGGAGCATCACATCGAATGACGAACCTATCAGAGGGAAGTCAAATAGAAGAAGGGAGGAGCGTCAGAGGCCAAGGGGACGGCCGTATCTACGTCTCATAGGTTTCCTTGCTTTCTTTTCAGTGTATTGCAGCTGCAGCCACTTAGGTAAGTCTAGCAAGCCTGTCAGCTACTGAATACAGAAAGCAAAAGATAGCATGTGGGAACTTGCTCCATTTTGTTCTCTGGAATGCAGTGATTATTATACAAATGGCCTTGCTTTCATTATTTTGGTAGGGGCTGCCTTCATGACTGTCCACAGTCCCCCCAGTCCTGACACCTGACAGGGGAGACAGGGAAGGACACTCACTGTCTCACATACGCACTCGCACACACTCATTCTCACATACACACACGCTCTCTCACAGACACACTCATACCCACTCTCTGTCACACACACACACTTGCACATTCTCACTCTCACACAGTCACTCTCACAGACACTCTCTCAAACATACACACTCCGCGCAAAACCTTGCTAGCGCCCGTTTCATTTCAGCCAGAAACGGGCCTTTTTTACTAGTATCTGATAAAATAAACCAATACAACAATCATGGAATGATTAGTTACGTGATATTACTGTTCTGCCTTGCAGCTTGTGTGTGCATGTTTTGCATTGTACTGACAGCTTGTAGTCTAAAGCAAGCAGCTACTTCTTGCTAGGTTCATGTAATCTTATAGGTTAAATGATGCGTGTGACTCATTCCCACTGGGTCTCCTTGAGATCTGCCTGGCCCTACTAGTCATTTCCAGAGACCATAGTCCTTATAGGTAACATTTCTTTGCACCTTTCCCTCAAGGAAAAACATCTCCATCTTGGGTTCAGAAGGCAAGCACTCTACAGTCTCTTTCTTCCTCTCCACCACTGGAAATCTCATCTTTTTACCATTCATTGTTATCCATTCCACAAAAAGATTCTTTGTGTTTGCATTGAACCAAAATCAGTGCAGCACCCTTGGTTTCAACTGACTACAGTAAGTTCCTTGTTAGCTTATTTGTAATAAACAGCTAGAAATTAGTGACCAAATGCAAATAAACAATGAATGCACCAAAATAATGTTACTAATGTATAGATATGCAAAGTACAGTACTGTTCTCATAAGATGTATATGAATGCAGTACTAAACAGTAAGGTAGTCTAGCTCAGTATACAATGAGAAGTATTTATATGCATGCTGTGTGCAGGCATTCTTGAGGACTGAGTTGGAGTGTAGTTGTGATGAACATGCATATTTTATAAAACAAGTACATACATAAACACAGTTCATGCTACTACTAATCATTTCTATAGTGCTACTAGACGCATGCAGCACTGTACACATTATATGCAAGTACTTTCTCTGTCCCTAGAGGGCTCACAATCTAAGCTTTTGTACCTGGGGCAATGTAGGGTTAAGTCGCTTGCCCAAGGGTCACAAGGAGCTGCAGTGGGAATTGAACCCAGGTTGCCAAGATCAAAGCCCACTGCACTAACCATTAGGCCACTTCTCCCTCATGTACACATCTATACCTGCCTCTGTGGGTATAAATTTGTGAATCTGCACACATTCTGGGAACTTATTTTATTAAGGTATATAGGCGTGGTGATAGAGTTGAGAACTACTCATCCCAGTTTGAAAGGCAGAGAGGGAAAATACAAGGTAAATTCATGGATTCGAAATACATCCTCAGAGCAAATAAAGCCAGGAGCTTGATAGCAACAGAAGGAGGAATATGCCCAATGACCAAAGGGCTTTGATGAGTGTGGCTCTGACAGTAGGGTTGATGGAGTTCTGCAACCACCAGGTACATTAAACGAATGACCTACACAGATAGAGGACAGTTGGAGCTGGGGAGCTGAGAAAGAAAAAGACAATGACAGAATTACTCTGAATGACGAAGAAAAGATGAAACAAGAAATGCTGAAACACCGTGTGAAGGGGAAGTGATTAAAGTCATTGAGAGGTAAATCTAGGTTGTTGATTTTCTATTTTTGAATTGTCCCAAGAGCACTCAGATTTTTCGGTAAGAGGAAAGTAGTTTTGCTTGCAAGGTGGTTAGCAGCAACGGTTTGATCTATGGTGCCGGGAAGATCCACGCCAAGTTGCAATTCTAAAGGTCTCTTAGCGCTAATCTATAACACTGCACCTCAGTTTTGAGAATTCCCCTGACCAAAATTAAGATAAGTGCAAAACACTTTACATAAAAAATGCAATAGATAAATTTGGAGTGTAGTTGCACCTAAGGAGGTTTTTGAGCCGATGAAGATTCTATCCTGAAAAAAAACAGAAGTAATAGTTTCCTGGATTGGGGATACAGAGGCTTTTCCTCCATCAGAAATAAGGTAATAATAGCCACGCTATTTACAGCCACGTTTTGTATTGAAGTCATACTTATTTCTAATTCAGTGGTTGAGTCCAACTTGATATTGTTAGTTTGACATTATAAGCAGCACAAACATAAGCAGAGAACTTGTAGGAAAAGTTTGTCTTTTTGCAAATTATCTTTTAACAGAATGGACACTGCAAAGAAAATTAAATGATCAAGCTTTATTTATACTGCCTTTTGAAAAAAAATTAATTCATCCAAGGTAGTGTACAGAAAGAATAAGCTAAACATAGGCAAGTCAATTATAGCAGTGCAAATATTCAAATAACAATACATTGTATGCTACATTAACAATGTCAACACAATGCACAATAAAACATTTGAATAGACATTATAAGGTATAAGCAAAGATGGCACATTTAGATAATGATAAGAGAGTGTAACAGCAATTACAAAATAAGGGGACTAATTTAAAGAAAGTTTCAAGTGATGCCAGAAAGCTGCATGAATATAATCTCAGCTAGGGTAGGAGTAAATAAGAAAATCCTGCTACAGAATGAACAGTCGGTGTTAGCCCTTGAATATGTTCGGCCAGCAAGTTAATTGCTTCTTCCATTAAAGGCTTGGGAGAAGAGCCAAGCTTTCACCTGCTTACTGAAGTACAGATAGTCTTGCAATGAGCAAAGTCACCATGAAGTTGATCTTCCATTCCTAGTCTGGCCTAAGAAATCAGACTTACCAATGGTAGTAAACCATACTTTTAGGCATGACCTAATTTTATAAGAGACCAATTTCAGAAAGGATGTACACATCAAGATTAAGATGTTCATGTAGAGCCCATTCTAAAATACATTGAGGAATGTGTAAGTGCTTGTTTCATAATCATACATGTTGAAAATGTCAATGAGGTTAACACAGCAACATAGATGTGCATGTGATGGAACATACAGATTTATGACAGCAATTTTGAAACATGTATGTAGTTTTTTTGAAGGTATCACACAGCCTGATATCCCTTGCCAGTATCACTTTTGGGGGAGGGGAAGGACAAGGAAAACACTGGGGAATTAAGGGAGTGAGCACCCTAACTCCCTACAATACAGCACTGAAAAAATGAGTAGCTTTCTACAACCCTGAAGTCCCTGCAAGCAGGTGTTAATCTTGACGTTCATGTTGGCGGACATAAATGTGGTACATTCCTTTTCTGAAATAGAGAACGCACAGGTATCTTATCGCCCTACCCTAGTCCTCCCTTAAAGCATGTATAGACCATTTCTGCTGTCCCAGCTTTTCAGATGTGCCTGAAATATACATATTTAAATGCTGGTTTATGCGCATCTAAAATGTGAAGTGCTTCTAAAATAGATACCAAAATTACTCTCTGCAGAGTTTGATTTATTCAAGTTCATTTTGACCTCTGAAGAGCAAACTATCTGAAAAATCCAAAATAGCCCTCTGTTAAAAAACTGATATGTATCAAAAAATTAAATATTTTACATGGCCTGATAATAAAGGTATTCTAAGCATGCAGGAGACGGCATCTCCTCAGATGATTCACTTACATCCTTCCACTCTTCCCAATAAGCACCAGTTCACCCAAACACATACATCACCGGTGTTACCCTCTGCCTGTCTACAGACATACTATTCATTCCTGTGTTCAGCTAAGAGAGCAGCCACACCCTTGAAACTTCTAATACATTCTATGCAAGCAGTTCTGAAATGTTTAAAACTGTTTCACAAGTTCAGAAAACAGAAAAGCTAGTATATTAATCGTTTTAGCAAGCTGTTATTTTTAAATATTGCTTACACTTCTCCCTTCAAAAGGAGCACTGAAAGGACCCAACCACTTTTTCTACTGGGAGGGATAAAACCTTTTTGGCATATTCTAATTTCCCGATTAACTTTCCATTCAAACCTTTACTACAGCTTCAGGTGCTATGTTTAACACAAATATGGATTGCTTTCTTTGTATATTTAAATTCTTTTTCATGCATACAATTTTTACATTCTCTACCAGCCAACATGTCAATGGCACTATGGATTCCCAGGGCTAGAGGAATGCCACAACACACAAACAGTATAACCTGACAGTAGTAGTAACTAGCATATAACACTTATACCCCTGGATTCTATATGTGGTGCCTAGAGTTAAGTGCACAAATCGACACACATAGCATAACTTAATTGAGTAATGAGCCAATCAGCACAGATAACTGGATGTTAACAAGCAGTTATCAATACTAATTGGATTTACACACATAGCTCACTAAGCATATTCTATAAGGCAATGTGCATAAATTGTAAAGCGTGGATCTCAAAAGGGGGTGTGGCCATGGGAGAAGCATGGATGGGTCATGGGCATTCCTAAAATTTACGCACATCCTATATAATAATTTGCACCTCCAACGTTCTACGTCTGGATACCTGGGTTTCTTAACACAATTCCTATTGATCCGTCAGAGGGCAGATCAATGAGAGGGAAGGGAAACCAACACCAGCCAGCCACAGAATGTTGGAGGTGAGGACACAATCGCGGGAGAATCGCCCCCTCCCTCCCCCCCCCCCCGTCCTCCGAGTTCCAGGCCCGCCCCCCTCCCTCCCTCTCCTCCCCTCCGAGTTCCAGACCCCGTGCCTCCCTCCCTCCCTCTCTCTCTCCCCCCTCCGAGTGGCAGCCCAACCTGCGTTGCCCGCCCTCTTCTCCCAGTCCTCCGCCTGCCCCTCGCGTTCCTGAGTGCCGGCCTGAATTTAAAAGTTCTTACCTCGGGGTCCACCGGCAGCAGTGAAAGGCAAGCAGGCACGGCGTTTCTAGAAACTGGGAGGGAGGGGGCATGGAACGCGGAGGGGAGGGGGCATGGAACTTGGAGGGGAGGAGAGGGAGGGAGGGAGGGGGCATGGAACTTAGAGAGGGAGGGAGGGCGATAGCATGAAACTCGGAGGAGAGGGGGCCTGGAACTCGGGAGAAGAGAGAGAGGGGGCATGGAACTCAGATGAGAGGGGGAAGAGGGGGGCCAGGAACTAGGAGGGAGAGGCCTGGAACTCGGAGAGGGGAGGCCTTGAACTCAGAGAGGGGGCCCTGGAACTCGGAGGAGAGGGGGGAGGAGGAGAGGGATCCTGGAACTTGGAGGACAGGGAGGGAGGGAGGGCGGTGGCCTGGAACTCGGAGGAGAGGGACGGAAGGGGGCCTGGAACTCGGACGAGAGAGAGGGAGGCCTGGAACTCGGAGGAGAGGGGAGCCTGGAACTCAGAGGAGAGGGAGGGGGCCTGGAACTCGGATGAGAGGGGGGGAGTGAGGGGCCAAGCTGGAACTCGGAGGATAACCTTGCTTGCGGCCATTTCATTTGTGTGAGAAATGGGCATGTTTTACTAGTTATTACAGAATAACCCTTTCTGGGATCCTTTTGCTAAGGTGCACTGAAAAATGGCCTGCGCTGCTGAAGGCCTTTTTTTCTTTGGGCTGGAAATGGACATGTGGCAAAATGAAAACTGGTGCGTGTCCATTTTGGGCCTGAGACCTTACCGCCACCCACTGACTTACTGGTAAGGTCTCATGCGTTAACTGGGCGGTAATCGTCAGTGTGCATACAATGCCGATTACTGCCCGGTTACTGCTGCGTGCCGGAAAATTTTCCAGTGAATGTAGCGGATGCATGTAAAAAATGAAATTACTGCCCTGGCCATGAGGAAGCTGGGTGGTAGTTCAAAATTGATGTACGTAGGACGCGCGTACGCGGCTTAGTAAAAGGGTCCCTCTGTGCCTAAAATTTAGGCATGGGCATTTACACCAGGTTGCAGCTAGATTTTTGTTGCATTCATGGCCATTATGTGCATTCAATAAACCGTGCGTGGACGGTATTATGCATATTCTATAAATCATACCTAACTTTAGGCACGGTTTACAGAATACACCTAAGCGTGTTTTCAATCGGCACTGATTTTTTTTAGGTGACATATATAGAATCTAGCCCATAATGGATTATTTAAAACACTACATATCACTATTAACAATCCCTCCAGCAAGACTTAATGAAATATTCATGTACATCACTTACAGGTCTTGTTCATACCACATACAGATCACCTCATCTTACATGTATCCACTCATATCTTCACACACGTTTCACTTTTGAGCTAGTACAGATTTTTAATACAGAAAAACACATTTTTACTAGATAAACTATTTAAAAATCACACACTTTTCCTTCTCCAGGTCAGAGGGAATGAAATTATAACAGTAGTAAGGATGGCAGAATTTCTCTCAACCCTTTTCGGGCCTGCTAGGACTGAGGGAACTCCATTCCTCTTTATCCTCTTCTTCTTTCTACTTCAAGAGCAGCCACGAGAGCAATATACAATTCCATATCATCAAGCTGATCAATCCATAGACTGGTGGGTTGTGTCCATCTACCAGCAGGTGGAGATAGAGAGCAAACTTTTGCCTCCCTATATGTGGTCATGTGCTGCCGGAAACTCTCCAGTATGTTCTCTATCTCAGCAGGTGGTGGTCACACACAGCAGCAGCTCTGGCTAGGCCTCCAAGCCTAATTTTTAGGTTTTGTTGAGTGCCTGGGGTTGAGGGCTCTTTTGAGCAAGTGCAAACCTGGTGGTGCCAGGTCCCTCCTTTTCTCCCCCCTCCCGCTGGCTCCGTTAAAAAAAAAAAAACAAAAAAAAAATTTTGAACGTCCTTAAAGGCGTTTATTTCGACGTTTATTTAAGCGTCTATTGCAGCTACTCACTGGGACACCAGGTCGCTACAACTCGGAGCGGACAGCAGGTAATTTTTACCTTTTTATAGCGGGCAGGGGGTTCCCCGATTCTTCTCCTCGTGGCATATGGCGTCGGAGGGCGAGGGCGCAAAGGGTCGCTCCCTGGGTCGCTTGAGCGCTTCTAGAGGGGATGCGGGGGTCTTCAAGCCTGATTCGCCCTTGTTGGGTGACAGTTTCGGGACCGATGAATGTCCCGGTCCTTCCTCCGGCGTGGCGGTTTTTCCCGCCATAAACTCCCATCCCCCGCTCCTCGCCTCCGCCATCTTGGCCGGCCATGCGGCTCGGACGGCTTCTTCTTGGGCCGCCCTTGAGGTTGGAGACATTAATGCCATGAACGCCCTTAATTTGGGCGACGGCACAGAAGCGGCTAAAGTTAAGAGCCGTTCTTCCCGCGCGGCTCCTTCGCGGAGTTTCGCGCCGGACGCCATTTTGGATGCGCAGCATGTCTCTCCCCCGCTATTGCGAGCGCCGGTTGAGGGTGCGTCTAGGGCTGTTGCCCAGGCTGCGGAAGTGCACAGTCTGGGGGGTTTCTCCCCCGAGTTTGTTTTGCTGCTGCATCAGGCCTTCCTCATGCACAACGCTGCCCCTGCTCCCTCGTCTGGTAAAGAGGTTGAGGTTCCCAGAGGTAAACGCCCTCGGGTTGATTCCCAGGCCTTGGAGGAATTTGTCTCCTCCGATGTAGATGAGGGCAGCGTGTCTGAGGTCTCCCAACGGTCCTTTGCGGATTCCTTGGAGGAGACGGATCCCCGCTCGGATGGAGCGGATGACCCCTCTGCAGCACGGCTTTTTAGCCCAGAGGATTTGCCCAACCTGTTGTTACAGGCCATGGACACTTTGAAGATTTCCTCTCCGGAGGACGTCTCTCCCTCAGCCCCTGTTGGCTCTGCCATTATGCTGGGGACGAAGCGCCCGCCTAGAACCTTCCACGTGCATGATGCCATGCACACCTTAATTTCGGCTCAATGGGATGTCCCAGAAGCGAGCCTTAAAGTGGCTAGGGCTATGTCCCGCCTCTATCCTTTGGCTGTGAGTGAACGTGAGGCCTATCTGTGGCCTACCGTGGATTCTTTAATCACTGCGGTGACTAAGAAAACGGCGTTGCCGGTGGAAGGTGGCACGGCCCTAAAGGACGCCCAAGACAGAAGATTGGAGGCGGCCTTAAGGTCGTCCTTTGAGGCGGCTGCTTTAAGTTTGCAGGCCTCAGTTTGCGGCTCCTATGTGGCCAGGGCGTGCCTGACTATGGTGCAGCGGGCTTCCCCCTCGGATCATTCCTTGAGGGCTGATTGGCCGGCCCTGGAATCGGGCTTAGCCTATTTGGCAGACTTGCTGTATGATGTCTTGAGGGCCTCAGCGAAAGGCATGGCTCAGACAATCTCTGCGCGGCAGTGGCTTTGGCTGAAACATTGGTCTGCTGACCACGCCTCTAAATCCCGCCTGGCTAGGTTGCCTTTTAAAGGCAAGCTGCTTTTTGGGGTCGAGCTGGACAAAATCGTGACCGATCTCGGCACGTCTAAGGGCAAGAAATTACCAGAGGTCAGGGCTCGGGCTAGTACTCGTCCCGGTACCTCCAGAGGACGGTTGCAGGAAGCCCGTCGGTACCGCCCGGGCAAGTCGGGTTCCTCTGCCCCCTCTTCCTTCAAGAGGAATTTCTCCCCCAAGCAGCATTCCTTTCGCAGAGACCGCCGTCCCGGAGGTGCTCCCTCCGGTCCTCCCCCAGGGTCTCGTACCCAATGACGGGGTCTTGGTCCACGCCCCAGTGCAGATTGGAGGACGGCTGTCCTCGTTTCTGGGCGAGTGGACCACAATAACTTCAGACGCGTGGGTGCTGGAAATCATTAGAGACGGCTACAAACTAGAGTTCTGCCGACCCTTAAAAGACGGGTTTGTACTCTCTCCCTGCAAGTCTCCGGTCAAAGCTGTGGCAGTGCAGCAGACCTTGGACAATCTGATCCGCCTGGGCGCGGTCGTTCCGGTGCCAGAAAGTCAGCTTGGCAAGGGACGTTACTCCATTTACTTTGTGGTACCAAAGAAAGGAGGTTCTGTCCGGCCTATCCTCGACCTCAAAGGGGTCAATCGGGCCTTGAAAGTGCGGCACTTTCGCATGGAGACTCTCCGCTCTGTTATAGCGGCAGTGAAGGCAGGAGAGTTCCTGGCATCCTTGGACATCAAGGAAGCGTACCTGCATATTCCCATCTGGCCTCCTCATCAACGCTTTCTGCGTTTTGCAGTCCTGGGACGACACTTCCAGTTCAGAGCCCTCCCTTTCGGGTTGGCTACTGCTCCGCGGACCTTTTCCAAAGTAATGGTGGTCATCGCGGCCTTCCTACGAAAGGAAGGGGTACAAGTCCATCCTTATCTGGACGACTGGTTGATCCGAGCCCCCTCTTATGCAGAGTGCGGCAAAGCTGTGGACCGGGTAGTTGCTCTTTTGAGCTCCCTGGGATGGATCATCAACTGGGAGAAGAGCCAGCTGCGCCCGACTCAGTCCCTGGAGTACCTGGGAGTTCGATTCGACACCCAAGTGGGCAGAGTGTTCCTGCCAGACAATCGGATTGTCAAACTTCAGGCTCAGGTGGACCAGTTCCTAGTAGCCTCTCCCCTTCGGGCTTGGGACTATGTGCAGCTGTTGGGCTCTATGACGGCCACGATGGAAATTGTGCCCTGGGCCAGGGCTCATATGAGACCGCTTCAACACTCTTTGCTGCAGCGCTGGACTCCGATGTCGGAGGATTATGCTGTGCGCCTTCCCTTGGACCCAGCAGTGCGCAAGGCGCTGAGCTGGTGGATGCAGACAGACAAGTTGTCTGCGGGAATGCCTCTGGTGACCCCAGAGTGGATTGTCGTCACGACGGACGCCTCGTTGTCGGGCTGGGGAGCCCACTGCTTGGGAAGGACAGCGCAGGGTTTCTGGTCTCCTGCAGAGGCAAAGTGGTCTATCAACCTCCTGGAACTCAGAGCCATTCGGTTGGCGCTTTTGGAGTTCATCCCGGTACTGGTGTTGAAGCCTGTACGGGTCCTGTCGGACAATGCCACGGCTGTGGCCTATGTCAACCGCCAGGGAGGTACCAAGAGCGCCCCTCTAGCCAAGGAGGCTATGAATCTTTGCCAGTGGGCGGAAGTGAACCTGGAGCAGCTTTCAGCGGCCCACATTGCCGGAGTCATGAATGTCAAGGCGGACTTTCTCAGTCGCCATACCTTGGAGCCCGGAGAGTGGCAGCTATCTGCTCAGGCGTTCTTGGACATCACGAAGCGCTGGGGCCAGCCGAGCCTAGATCTGATGGCGTCATCGGCCAATTGCCAAGTGCCGCGCTTTTTCAGCAGAGGACGGGACCCTCGATCCCTGGGAGTAGATGCTCTTCTCCAACAGTGGCCGACACAAGAGCTTCTCTATGTGTTCCCGCCCTGGCCCATGTTGGGCAGGGTGCTAGACCGGGTGGCAAAGCATCCCGGCAGGGTAATCCTGGTGGGTCCGGATTGGCCCAGGCGTCCCTGGTATGCGGACTTGATCAGGCTCTCAGTCGACGATCCTCTGCGGCTGCCAGTGGAGCAGGGCCTGTTACATCAGGGTCCCGTGGTGATGGAGGATCCCTCCCCCTTTGGTCTTACGGCCTGGCTATTGAGCGGCAGCGTCTGAGGAAGAAGGGCTTCTCAGACAAGGTCATCGCCACTATGCTGAGAGCGAGGAAGCGCTCTACTTCTACTGCTTACGCCAGGGTTTGGCGTATCTTTGCAGCGTGGTGTGAAGCAGGCTCACTTTCTCCCTTCACTGCTCCAATTTCTTCAGTGTTGGCGTTCCTGCAAGAAGGTCTGGAGAAAGGCCTGTCGCTCAGTTCCCTTAAAGTCCAGGTAGCGGCTCTGGCTTGCTTCAGGGGCCGCCTGAAGGGTGCTTCCCTGGCTTCGCAGCCAGATGTGGTGCGCTTTCTCAAGGGAGTTAATCACCTGCGCCCTCCTCTGCACTCAGTGGTGCCTGCGTGGAATCTCAATCTGGTACTAAGAGCATTGCAGAAGCCGCCTTTTGAACCCTTGTCGAGGGCATCTCTGAAAGACCTGACGTTGAAAGCAGTCTTTTTGGTGGCTATCACTTCAGCCAGAAGAGTTTCCGAGCTCCAGGCGCTCTCATGTCGAGAGCCTTTTCTGCAGTTCACTGAGGCAGGAGTGACTATTCGCACAGTGCCTTCCTTCCTGCCCAAGATTGTTTCTCGCTTCCATGTGAATCAGCAGCTCTGTCTCCCTTCCTTTCGTAGGGAGGACTACCCAGAGGAGTACTCTGCTCTTAAATATCTGGATGTGAGACGAGTCATCATCAGATACTTGGAAGTGACCAATGATTTCTGGATATCGGATCATCTGTTTGTCCTGTTTGCAGGTCCTCGTAAGGGTCTGCAGGCTGCTAAGCCTACAGTGGCAAGATGGGTCAAGGAAGCCATTGCAGCGGCTTATGTGGCCGCGGGGAAGGTGCCGCCTATCCAGCTGAAGGCTCACTCCACGAGAGCTCAGGCGGCCTCGATGGCAGAGGCCGGATCCGTCTCCTTGGAAGAGATATGCAAGGCGGCAACTTGGGCTTCGGCTCATACATTCTCCAAGCATTACCGTTTGACTGTGGCTGCACGGGCGGAGGCCCGGTTTGGAGCTTCAGTGTTGAGGTCAGGGATTTCAATGTCCCGCCCTGGGTGAGTACTGCTTCGGTACATCCCACCAGTCTATGGATTGATCAGCTTGATGATATGGAAGGTAAAATTATGTATAATCATACCTGATAATTTTCTTTCCATTAATCATAGCTGATCAATCCATAGCCCCTCCCAGATATCTGTACTGTTTTTATTCTGGTTGCATTTCAGGTTCAAGTTTAGTCTTCAGTTACTTCAGAAAGACTTCGTGTTCAAGTTTTTTCACTTGGATTCTTCAAGAGTTAAGACGAGTTTGTGTTACAGTGAGCTGCTGCATTCCTCTCCCCTCCGTTTTACGGGGCTGGATTGAGACTTAAAATTCTGCCGGCACTCCCTCCCGCTTCGTGCGGCTGTAGGGCAGCTTTGTACCCCTCCCGCTTCGGCGGTGTTAGGGTCAGTCAGCTCCTCCCGCGGTTGCGGTTGCAGGATAAGCCAGATCCCCCGCATCGGCGGGTGTGGTGTCCCTCCCCTGCTCCGCGGGGATGAGCTGGACGGATTCCCCTCCCCCACTTGTGTGGGGATGAGCTGGGTTAATTCCCCTCCCCCGTTTCGGCGGTGGTGAGCTGGGCAGAGTGTCCCTTCGTGGGTGTAATTCTCTAAGTGCTGAGTCCTGCGGATGGAGCTTTGATATCGACATACTGAGGAGTTTCCGGCAGCACATGACCACATATAGGGAGGCAAAAGTTTGCTCTCTATCTCCACCTGCTGGTAGATGGACACAACCCACCAGTCTATGGATTGATCAGCTATGATTAATGGAAAGAAAATTATCAGGTATGATTATACATAATTTTACCTTGTTTGACTGCCAACAAGAAATAAGTACTAACATTTTTTATGTTAAAACCATCTTTATTAAAGCATACATCAACAGCATTCAAACAACAACACAACCAAAACAAAGTTTTTCTTATATAACAGTACATTAATTATCTTAGAGGCCCTTTTACTAAAGCTTAGTGCGTGCTAAATGCTAAGAAGCCTATTAGTTATAAAATGAACTTCTTAGTATTTAGTGCACGCTAATTCTTTTAGGGGCCCTTTTACTAAGGCGTGCCAAAAATAGCCTTGGCTGGTGTAGGCGCATGTACTAGACGCGCGCAGGTCCATTTTTCAGCAAGCCTGCAAAAAAGACCTCTTTTTGTGGCCAAAAATGGATGTGCGACAAAATTAAAACAAGCATGTGTCCATTTTGGGCCTGAGACCCTACCGCCACCTACTGACTTAGCGGTAAGGTCTCACATGTTAAGCGGGCGGTAAACGTCAGCATGCGTATACTGACAATTACTGCCCGGTTAGCGTCACACGGTAGAAAATAGAATATATTTTCTGCCACACGTTTGCTACGTGTGCCAAAAATAAAATTACCACCCGGGACATGTGGTAGCCGGGTGATAGTTCTAATTTGACGCGTGTTGGATGCGCGTAGGCACCTACGCACCTTAGCAGATGGGTCCCTCAGTCAGGCTAGAATCCACCCTATCCCACCCTCCTATCAAATCCCACTCATATTCTTAGAATGTCAAGGATTATACTGTGCAATTGTGCAGTTAATGGAAAAATCTAACCCAAGCCCCTACAATGCTCATCTTTGTAAGAAAATTGCACAGCACGGTATCACAGAAGGTGAGAAGGAAGCAATTTCAGGTTTCTAACTACTCATGTAGAATAATGCTGTAAAGTACACAAATTTTTTTATTTTATTTTAATTGACATTTCACTATATACTGTTTCCTTAAACATATAAGAAAAGAAAGATTAAGTTCACATATAATACACCAAGAAATTACAATTAGCAATCAATAACATAAACCTATTCAATTACTACTCTAAACAGTGCCCACTCCTTATCAGTGCCGTAGTGAGGGCTAATGGCACCCGGGGCGGGTCGCCACTGCATCCCCCCCGGGTGCAGCACGGTGCAACCCCCCCCCCCCCCCGGACCGCATTCTTATCTGCGGGAGGGCCGATCAGCCTCGAGTGCACGTCACTCGGAGCTGCGTCGGCCCCGCTGGTTCCCTGCTCTCTCTGCCCCGAAACAGGAAGTAACCTGTTCCGGGGCATGGGGAGCAGGGAACCACCGGGGCCGGCACCCCCCGAGCGCGTGCACCCGGGGCGGACCGCCCCTCCCTTCCTACGCCACTGCTCCTTATACAATCTCAGCTCATATCCTCATAATTAATTTGAAAAATGAAATAATTCAGGAGCCCTTTAACTAAAGCTTAGCACGCGCTAATGGACATTAGCATGTGCTAAGTGTCATGTGGCCCGTAGGTATAAAATAGGATGCACAGCATTTAGGGGTGAATTCTATAAATTGCACCTAAGAAAACATCGGTGCCGAAAAAAACGCCGCTTAAATCCTATTCTATAAGCCGTTTATAGACTAGCGCTTAAGTCCTGGGGGGTTGCGCCTAAATTTATGCACATCCATTTGCACCAAGGAAAACGTGGTGCAAATACCCCTACCTAAATTTATTTGTAGAACTCCCTTATTCTTTAATTGTGTGTGCAACCCAAAAACATGCCCATGATCTGTTCCAAACTGCCCATGACCCTCCCATTTCCATGCCCCCTTTTTTTGGAACGCGGGTAAAATTTAGGCATGTATCACATGCTTAAATTTACATGCATATATTTATTTAGATTTTGCACAAACCTTTTCAATAGTAGCTCAAGGTGAGTTACATTTGGGTATTCTGGGTATTTGGTTCTGTGTTCCTTGTATGGCTGCACTCACTTACATTAATAAGAAAAATGGAATTTCACAAATGAAGAACTTTGTAGAATGAAAAATACAAACTCACAGAGTAAATTGGGAAAAGAAAATGAAACAAACCCCCAAATTTCCACTGTATACCCCTGTATCCAGTGTTGTCCATACTACCTTTCATACAGATATAATAATCATTGCTATGAGAAGGGCAAAGAGGTAAAGAAAAATAGTTCTAGAGTATGACAGAAGTACCACCTATGTTAAGCTATCATAAGGGAAAGGGAAGGGGAAATGGGACTTGATATACTGCCTTTCTGAGGTTTTTGCAACTACATTCAAAGTGGTTTACATATATTCAGGTACTTATTTTGTACCAGGGGCAATGGAGGGTTAAGTGACTTGCCCTGAGTCACAAGGAGCTGCAGTGGGAATCAAACTCAGTTCCCCAGGATCAAAGTCCACTGCACTAACCACTAGGCTACTCCTCCACTAGAAACATTCCATGTAGAAGCCTGCCCTTGCAGATCAGCAACGCGGCCGCGCAGGCTTCTGTTTCTGCGAGTCTGACGTCCTGCACGTACGTGCAGGACGTCAGACTCGCAGAAACAGAAGCCTGCGCGGCCGCTTCTACATGGAATGTTGCTAGTGGAATAGCAACATTCCATGTAAAATCTCAAATAGTAGCAACAGAATCTCAAACAGTAGCCAACATTCCATATAGAATTTTAGATAGTAGCAACATTCCATTTAGAATCTGAAATAGGGAAAGGGAAATGGGACTTGATATGCCGCCTTTCTGAGGTTTTTGCAACTACATTCAAAGCGGTTCACATATATTCAGGTACTTATTTTGTACCAGGGGCAATGGAGGGTTAAGTGACTTGCCCAGAGTCACAAGGAGCTGCAGTGGGAATGAAACTCAGTTCCCCAGGATCAAAGTCTACTGCATTAACCACTAACCACTAGGCTACTCCCCCAGCTTCCTTTAATAAGGAAATCATTATTTTTTATATAGCTTGGTTAAAATTGTGAGCAGAATAAAATCTCTTAAGTCTTCCTGTGCAGAACTGTACTACCTTAAGAAATTCATAGAATGCTTGATTCAAATCTATTGTTTAGTTACAATACACTTGAATAAGACTTTCCGGATTAGAAAAAGCTGAATGAGTAATAAATAAAATCAGACAAATCTGTTGAGCTGGTGCAAGCTGTGCAACTATGAAAGCTTAGCTAGGTACATTTCAGATGGTTTCCTGTATAAAGCGAATGTCACTCCGTACCAAGTCTTATGTTGCTTGGAATAACTGGCTTAAATGATATTGTAGTCTTCTGCACATAACACTTGTTTCTTAGGGGCTCTTTTACTTAGCCATGGTAGGCCAACTATGTGATAAAACAGCACTACCGTGAGATGCGCTGAGGCATCTCACAGTAGTGTTCCACATCGAGGGGCATAATCGAACGGGGACGCCCATCTCTAAGGGCGCTCATCTCTAAGGACGGCGCTGCGAAGGGGCAGGGAAACCCGTATTATTGAAACAAGATGGGCATCCATCTTTCGTTTCGATAATATGGTCGGGGATGCCCAAATCATGAAATTTAGGTCGACCTTAGAGATGGTCGTCCTTAGGTCGTTTTTCAGATGGTCGTCTCCGGTTTTCAGCGATAATGAAAACCAAGGACGCCCATCTCAAAAATGACCAAATCCAAGCTATTTGGTCGTGGGAAGAGCCAGTATTTGTAGTGCACTGGTCCCCCTGACATGCCAGGACACCAACCGGGCACCCTAGGGGGCACTGCAGTGTACTTCATAAATTCCTCCCAGGTGCACAGCTCCCTTACCTTCGGTGCTGAGCCCCCAAACCCACTCCCCACAACTGTACAACACTAGCATAGCCTAAGGGGTGAAGGGGGGCACCTACATGTGGGTACAGTGCGTTTTGTGGGGGGGTTGGAGGGCTCAACATTTACCACCACAAGTGTAAGAGGTGGGAGGATGGGCCTGGATCTGCCTGCCTGAAGTGCAGTGCACCCACTAAAATCTGCTCCAGGGACCTGCATACTGCTGTGATGGAGCTGGGTATGACATCTGAGGCTGGCATAGAGGCAGGAAAAAATGTTTTTAAATTTTTTTTTTGGGTGGGAAGTGGTTGGTGACCACTGGGGGAGTAAGGGGAGGTCATCCCCGATTCTCTCTGGTGATCATCTGGTCAGTTCGAGAACCTTTTTGAGGCTTGGTCGTGAAAAAAATGGACCAAGTAAAGTTGGCCAAATGCTTGTCAGGGACACCCTTCTTTTTTCCATTATCGGCCGAGGACGCCCATCTCTTAATCATGCCCTAGTCCCGCCTTCAGTATGGTGCCAACATGCCCCCGTGAATTTTTGTCTTCCCCACGATGGAAAACAGCTGAGGACACCCAAAATCGGCTTTCGATTATGCCGATTTGGGCGACCTTGAGAGGACGCCCATCTCCCGATTTGTGTCGGAAGATGGGTGCCCTTTTCTTTCAAAAATTCACCTGTATCTGTCCTAACGTCTCCCCTCTCTGTTCCTGTCCATTGCCTTTCCCTATGTTCAGCACCTGCCCTCTTTGTCCCTATACCCCCTGTGTCTTCTTCCCCTCTCTTCATATTCTCCTGCATCCCCTATTCCATTGCCAGTATCTCTCCCTCTCCCCTGCCCCCTTCTCAGAGGTGGGATGCGGCATAAAAAATAGTTCTGGTGCAGGTCAGCAGTGGCCTGCCTCAATGGCTGACACTGCCAACAACATGCCCAAATTCTGGGGGACCTATGGAGGGAGGGAAGGAGGAGAATAGAGAGCTAACAGAATGTGTGGGGGGGGGGGGGGGGGGGAGAGGGCAAGATGACAGACCTCAGAGAGGATGCCAAACCACTTGCCTGATTAAAATGGAGTGGCAAGGGATTTTTTGAGGATGGCACTTGCCACCCTGTGCCACCCCATAGCAATGCCTATGCCGTTGTCCCAGCAAGGGTGTGTCTGACTGACTCTCCTTATATATGATCACTATTTAGACACACGTGTTGCTGGTCCAATGGGCTCTTCCAGGAGGTCAGCATTTCTGCTTACCACTGTATCTTATGCATCCTCGAAGTGGGATGCAGCTCCACTGAAAATCTCCAGTCTTTAGCAAACAAGGTAGTGGGTTTGAATCCTGGAAAACCCACACCGATCTATGTTGTAAGCAAAAGCTCAAATGTACTGGAAATCTGGTGTATGCATTCATTTATGAGAGCTAGGGGAAGGGGGAGCCATCTGAATGCAAATCCTTGAACTTTGGCTGAAAGTCCCAGACTGCCACAACTTCATCTTCTGCTTAGTCTGCAATCAAACCATTATAAACACAACCATTAGGAACCTCTTTTTCTTGACAGGGAGGGATTTTTTGGAATAACAGGAATGATGTAAGTAAAGAGTGGTGGTCGGTATAATAATTTATTATCATTTTTACCTGACACCATTTAAAGAAAATTTAAAGGTAAAAATGGAAACAAAAAACAATAAATTAATCTGTGTAATCCATCTTTAATAATTATACTCAATTATAAAGGACTTCGAGATGGTCTTGGCAGAATACAAGTCTTTGCACTGGAATGCATAAACATTAGTTAAACACTATGAGTCAGTTTTAAATATTTACCCATAAATAGCTTTTTCTTTGCTTAACAAAACTGCATGCAACTGTAAGAATATAGAAACTTCTGTGTAGAGAACATTAGTTTTTAGCGTAGTTTCCTATAGGAAAACTGACCTTATAAAAGAATTTTTTAAATAGTTGTATACTTGTATTAATATTAATTGTATTGTAATCCTTCTTCTTAATTTTTTTATTTAAGCTGCATTGAACCTGAGCTTTCTTGGGAAAATGCAGGGTAATCAATCAATCAATCAATCAATAAACACCATCCCCCTGATTCTATATAGTGCGCCTTGAAATTTGCGCCAATTCTATAACTACGCATGTAACTTAATTGGCTTAACAAGTTAATCAGTGTTGATAACAGTTCTTAACAAGCAATAATGCGGACCAATTGACACTGATTAGAATTTATGTGCACAACTCGCTAAGTATATTCTGTTTTTGTTGGTGTAAATGGACGTGCATAGTTTTAGGCGCTGCAATATCAACTAAGTGTATTCTATATCCTGCTCCTAAATCTAGGCACAGCTTATAGAATACGCTTAGGTGGAAGTGTTTACCATGTGGATAT
Organism: Microcaecilia unicolor; assembly: GCF_901765095.1. Lineage (NCBI taxonomy): Eukaryota > Metazoa > Chordata > Amphibia > Gymnophiona > Siphonopidae > Microcaecilia > Microcaecilia unicolor. The sequence continues at coordinate 607,607,346 of NC_044032.1, read as the reverse complement.
TTTTAGGTGCTAAATATAGAATCTGGCCCTAAACTAGTATTCCACAAAGGGCGCTCTGTGAAGAATACTAGTTTAGGTCGGATCTTCCCATCACCTAACTTTGGGCGCCATTTACTGAATTTCCTCTAAGTGCTTAATGCACTTCATAAAAGGGTTCCAACATTATTTATGGCTCCCTTTACTAAATCATGCTATTGAATTCCGGCGCAGCAAATGCAACGCAGCCCATTCAGTTCAAATGGGCTTTGTCGCATTGGCAGCGCAGGAATCGCTAGCGTGATTTAGTAAAAAGAGCCATTTATATGTATTTAGTGCACGCAAAATGGTTTAATGAGAATTAAGCTACAAATTAATACACATACAATCAATATGCACGTGTGAAAAACTGTTGATGCACATTTAAACGTCTTTATCAAAACACGTCTGAACTGAATCAAAAAATTGACACCTGGAAATTTGTAAAAAAAAAAAAAAAATCTGAAAAACCACAAACCAAAGTAAAATGTTTTGCTTTTGCACATTCCTAATATCCTCCAATGGATGATGCTTGCCCCTTGCACACCACAGTCCATGGATTAACTAACTTTAAAGGCTGATGAAGCACTAATAGAGTGGCAGTCCTAAGGACCAGCTGCAAGGAGGGAGTCGCAAATAGCTTACAGCAACTGTGATTCACTGCCATATCCTATATGATAGAATGGAAATATACCACATGCAAATGGATGTTGTCAGTCATATCAAAGGGCTTTGTTGCATTGGCAGCGCAGGAATCGCTAGCGCGATTTAGTAAAAAGAACCCTTTATGTGTATTTAGTGCATGCAAAATGGTTTAATAGATACCTATATCAGACCAAACAGTTATAATATAATAATGGTTGGCTGTTTAGAAGAGGGGGCGGGGCTTTAGGACTTTAAATCAGAGAGAAGTGCAGGTACCTGCACGCATGCGCTGGCGTTTGAATGCTGGAGTGTGAATGCAGGTGTGTGGGGTTGAGCCTCCCCATGCAGTACCCATAAGCTGTGAGAATTATTCAAAAGTGAGTAAAACTATTTTAAAGGCTATATAGAAAAGTGGGTTGTTTAAGAGAGACCTGTAGGATCTTCAACGTGCTTTGTTATTTCTGTGTTTGTTTAGGAACCCGACCTGATGACGCTTTAGCAGCGAAACACAGGCTGTGTAGAGTCTGGGTCAGAAGCATGGTGAACTGAATATATGTGTTTGGCTGTAAGCTATTTTGGTTTAACTATTGCTAACCATCTGAACAAAAGATGTGCAAGGACTTTGATATAATCATGAATTTAAAGATTTAAGGACTTGAAAGACACTCTCTGCATGAAAGACGCCTTTGCATAAGGAAAGTGGGTGACAATCCTGGATCATAAAGGACATGTAAAGATTCAGATCACAGGAGGGAAGTGTTGTGATTCTTAAGGTGGTCCCATAAAAAAAGAGTTTTGCTTACCACAGTATGAGGGTGGTAAGCTGCTCAGATGTGTTTTATGGCAGATAGTTATTGATGTATTAGTGGGAATAGGTACAGTGGTGGAAATAAGTATTTGATCCCTTGCTGATTTTGTAAGTTTGCCCACTGACAAAGACATGAGCAGCCCATAATTGAAGGGTAGGTTATTGGTAACAGTGAGAGATAGCACATCACAAATTAAATCCGGAAAATCACATTGTGGAAAGTATATGAATTTATTTGCATTCTGCAGAGGGAAATAAGTATTTGATCCCCCACCAACCAGTAAGAGATCTGGCCCCTACAGACCAGGTAGATGCTCCAAATCAACTCGTTACCTGCATGACAGACAGCTGTCGGCAATGGTCACCTGTATGAAAGACACCTGTCCACAGACTCAGTGAATCAGTCAGACTCTAACCTCTACAAAATGGCCAAGAGCAAGGAGCTGTCTAAGGATGTCAGGGACAAGATCATACACCTGCACAAGGCTGGAATGGGCTACAAAACCATCAGTAAGACGCTGGGCGAGAAGGAGACAACTGTTGGTGCCATAGTAAGAAAATGGAAGAAGTACAAAATGACTGTCAATCGACAAAGATCTGGGGCTCCACGCAAAATCTCACCTCGTGGGGTATCCTTGATCATGAGGAAGGTTAGAAATCAGCCTACAACTACAAGGGGGGAACTTGTCAATGATCTCAAGGCAGCTGGGACCACTGTCACCACGAAAACCATTGGTAACACATTACGACATAACGGATTGCAATCCTGCAGTGCCCGCAAGGTCCCCCGGCTCCGGAAGGCACATGTGACGGCCCGTCTGAAGTTTGCCAGTGAACACCTGGATGATGCCGAGAGTGATTGGGAGAAGGTGCTGTGGTCAGATGAGACAAAAATTGAGCTCTTTGGCATGAACTCAACTCGCCGTGTTTGGAGGAAGAGAAATGCTGCCTATGACCCAAAGAACACCGTCCCCACTGTCAAGCATGGAGGTGGAAATGTTATGTTTTGGGGGTGTTTCTCTGCTAAGGGCACAGGACTACTTCACCGCATCAATGGGAGAATGGATGGGGCCATGTACCGTACAATTCTGAGTGACAACCTCCTTCCCTCCGCCAGGGCCTTAAAAATGGGTCGTGGCTGGGTCTTCCAGCACGACAATGACCCAAAACATACAGCCAAGGCAACAAAGGAGTGGCTCAGGAAGAAGCACATTAGGGTCATGGAGTGGCCTAGCCAGTCACCAGACCTTAATCCCATTGAAAACTTATGGAGGGAGCTGAAGCTGCGAGTTGCCAAGCGACAGCCCAGAACTCTTAATGATTTAGAGATGATCTGCAAAGAGGAGTGGACCAAAATTCCTCCTGACATGTGTGCAAACCTCATCATCAACTACAGAAGACGTCTGACCGCTGTGCTTGCCAACAAGGGTTTTGCCACCAAGTATTAGGTCTTGTTTGCCAGAGGGATTAAATACTTATTTCCCTCTGCAGAATGCAAATAAATTCATATACTTTCCACAATGTGATTTTCCGGATTTAATTTGTGATGTGCTATCTCTCACTGTTACCAATAACCTACCCTTCAATTATGGGCTGCTCATGTCTTTGTCAGTGGGCAAACTTACAAAATCAGCAAGGGATCAAATACTTATTTCCACCACTGTATATGGAAGAGTGTTTGTGTGAATGCGGTTGAATGATCTGGGGTATTTAAGTATTTGTTAAACGGATTAAAATATTTGAAAATAAAGGAGAATTTGTATTATAACTGTTTGGTCTGATATAGGTATCTATTAAATTACAGTGATTTTAGAGATTAAACCTAGGTGTATATAGAGTGCAAAATGGTTTAATGAGAATAAAGCTACAAATTAACACACATACAATCAATATGCATGTGTGAAAAACTGTTGATGCACATTTAAACATTTTTATCAAAACAAGTCTACTACGATATGGAGAAAAATCAACTGGCCCACAGAGAGGTTAGAGGTGCTCACTGGAAGTTTGCAGTGCACCTGTCATGCTGTACAGTATATATTCCCAGCAGAAAAAAGCAGCCCGTAATCTCAATGGCATTTTTCTTTACGTATGACTAATAAAATCTACAAGGTAGGCTACAGCACCTCTGATTGCACTGTCTGAATGTGCTTATATTTTAATAGAGTTTCAGTGGACCAAAGCCGGTTTCCTGTAGGAAATAAAGGGGCCCTTTTACTAAGCCGCGTAGGCACCTATGCGTGCACGCCAATTCGGAACTACCACCCGGCTACCGCGTGGCCTGGATGGTAATTTAATTTTTTACGGGTGCCGGAAAATTTCCAGTATGTGGCGCTAACCGGGCGGTAATCAGCATTGTACACGCGCTGATGATTAACGCCCAGTTAACATATGAGACTTTACCGCTAAATCAATGGGTGGCGGTAAGGTCTCAGGCCCAAAATGGATGCGCACCAATTTTCATTTTGCCGCATGTCCATTTTCAGCCCAAAAAAAGGCCTTTTTTGCAGGTGCATTGAAAAATAAGTACATAAGTAGTGCCATACTGGGAAAGACCAAAGGTCCATCTAGCCCAGCATCCTGTCACCGACAGTGGCCAATCCAGGTCAAGGGCACCTGGCACGCTCCCCAAACGTAAAAACATTCCAGACAAGTTATACCTAAAAATGCGGAATTTTTCCAAGTCCATTTAATAGCGGTCTATGGACTTGTCCTTTAGGAATCTATCTAACCCCTTTTTAAACTCCGTCAAGCTAACCGCCCGAACCACGTTCTCCGGCAACGAATTCCAGAGTCTAATTACACGTTGGGTGAAGAAAAATTTTCTCCGATTCGTTTTAAATTTACCACACTGTAGCTTCAACTCATGCCCTCTAGTCCTAGTATTTTTGGATAGCGTGAACAGTCGCTTCACATCCACCTGATCCATTCCACTCATTATTTTATACACTTCTATCATATCTCCCCTCAGCCGTCTCTTCTCCAAGCTGAAAAGCCCTAGCCTTCTCAGCCTCTCTTCATAGGAAAGTCGTCCCATCCCCACTATCATTTTCGTCGCCCTTCGCTGTACCTTTTCCAATTCTACTATATCTTTTTTGAGATACGGAGACCAGTACTGAACACAATACTCCAGGTGCGGTCGCACCATGGAGCGATACAACGGCATTATAACATCCGCACACCTGGACTCCATACCCTTCCTAATAACACCCAACATTCTATTCGCTTTCCTAGCCGCAGCAGCACACTGAGCAGAAGGTTTCAGCGTATCATCGACGACGACACCCAGATCCCTTTCTTGATCCGTAACTCCTAACGCGGTCCAATACATGCGTCTACACCAGCGCAGGCCACTTTTCGGCGCACTCCAAAGAATCTTAAAAGTAAGAGGACCAGCATGTTCTTTTATCATTGCTTACCCTCTCTGTCTGGTAAAACATACCTACAGTATAGATTAGATGATGTCTATATCAAAGAAAGCTTTTACACTGGCTTCCATTAAAAGAACGAATCAAATTCAAAGTTTGTACCCTGGTCCACAAAATCATTCACGGGGAAGCCCCGACATATATGACAGATCTGACAGACCTGCCAACCAGGAACGCAAAAAGATCAGCACGCACATTCCTCAACCTACATTACCCCAACTGTAAAGGGCTAAAGTATAAATCCACATATGCGACCAGTTTCTCTTACATTTGTACACAGCTATGGAACGCACTACCGAAGGCCACAAAAACAACGCAAGACCTAACTATCTTCCGAAGGCTATTGAAAACTGATCTGTTCAAAAAGGCATACCATAAACATCCATCTTAAATACTATATAATAAGACTCTACACGATCCAGGTAATAACGAAATCTAAACACTTGACTGATCATCCTCTTCACTACTAATGAACAACCATCAATAATTCAATCCTTATATTGACTATGATATCTATAGTCGAAGACCTAACATATGTTACAATCCAATATCCCATTCAGGAACCTTCTTGCTCTACCTTAATGTATTCTTCTTTGCCATGTATGTATGCATATGTTATATACATATATTATGATCTGTTCCATGTATGTTACGTTCCGTGTATATTACCATGTATGTATGCACCTTAACACAATACCATTTGTAATTCTGTTACCTGGAAATGGCAACAGCCATTACAGCAAATGTAAGCCACATTGAGCCTGCAAATGGTGGGAAAATGTGGGATACAAATGCTACAAATAAATAAATAAATAGCCACTGTTTTATTTATTTATTTTTTGTAATATCTTTCCTTTATCTGTACTGATTTCATCTCTCGCCTTTGAAACGGTAGAGGTACTCAGACTTCCAGGTTTCCACTGCTGCAGGGCCAAGGCGAAAGTTAAGCGCGCTCAGCAGAAAACAAAAATGTCAATCAGGCTGCAACATCTTCTTAAGTGCAATATTTAACAGAGAAGTTCAACCCAGGACACCTTTTTACAGACACCCCTCGCCATTGGCCTTCTTTAGTAAGGGGCGAACAAGGACTGTTTTCCAAAGAGAAGGGAATTGACTGCTGGAAAGACTGAGATCAAGAATGGATAATACAGAGAGTACAAGGACCAGATTGTAGCTAGTTAGCCATGATGATGGAATAGGATACAGTTCGCAAGCAGAGGGTTTCATTCGAGTAATCAGTTGATCAGGGGAAGTCAAGGTAAGTGGCTGAAACGAGGTCCTGATGAGAAATACCACTGTACATTCACTAGTATTCTATAAAGGCAATTATGCATCTAATTGCTGTATATAGAATAGGCAAAGACTGCATGAATTGGATACCAAAATTTTGCCAGCTTACACAGATTTGACCCACTCTCAGACCACAGTTTGTACACATTAAGCAGGACACACCAACAGCAGCATGCTTATTATGTCGACCTGCTAATATCTGAGCTTAGCGTATATATTGAGGGGAGCCCAGTTCAGTTCTGTGACTTCATTCAAACCTGTGATCAGAAGCAGGAACAGTACACGACGTCAGTGACACAGTGATACAAAAACCTTAGAAAAAAATTAGGAACCCTAAAGGACTGTTTGGAGAAGCAGTTACCCCATTTTCTTGAACACACATTCATCAAAAGACAGCCCAGTGACTTCTCCATGTGGACAAAAGATGCGGCATGCGAAAGTTTGGCCGTTGTACAAGTTGATTTTGCTGTGAATTTCACCCTTCAGTCATAGGCTGAGATACAGACTGCATATTGGAGCCACGAACAAGTGACAATCTTCAATGCATAATTTTGGCTTGGTGTGGACCATGGCAAACGTTTTGCACTGGTGGGTGATGAAATTGAACACAGCGTGCTATTCTTTGGCTGCTTAACAACATTATCACACCAACCAGAGTTACAGCAGGTTGCGTTCTTCAGTGACAGTGTAGCCAGTAAATTCAAGCAGAACATTTTGTTCTATATGGATAAAACTAAGCAGGAACTTAAATATCAGAAGCAGTAGAAGCACTTTGATGATTATGTATTAGGGGACAGCAATTCTTACGTTGTGGCCTGGCACCCTTTTGTTTGTTGAGATGGTTTTTAATGTTAATTTTTGTGTGTGTGTGTTTAACTTTTATAACTAATAAAGATATATAAAAAAAAAAAATTCCTGTTCTACAATCTTACATGAAGGCAGCTTATGATTTGGATGTATAGTGGCATTTCTCTGCATCAGGACATGAAAAAGGTGTGATGAATTAGATAAGTGGAATTGTGAAGGCAGCCAATTAACAATAATTGGGCGCTAACAATCAAATTATCGGCGTTAAGTGGCATCAAATTGGATTTACGCGTGCATCTTGCTATGTGCTATTCTATAAAGATGTGCATGCAAATCTTTTAGCACACAACAAAAAAGGGGGCAAGGCTATGGGGAGGAGCATGAGTGGGTCAGAGATGTTCACTAAAGGTGCAAGCAGTATTATAGAAGTCAGGGAATCCATGCCTAATTTACGCACAAGGTTTTACACCAGGTTTTAGCTGGTGTAAATCCTCGTGCCAGAAGTTGGATGCGGATCCCGATGTTATGCGCTATTCTATAAACAGTGCCCAACTCGGAGCACCCTTTACAGAATAGCGCTCAACAAGCACCATCTCTCTCAGTGATCCTTTATTATCTAAGCTGCTAAAAAAATAATCCTAGGCTTGCTGGCTTATTTCTGAACTATGGTAAATGCTAGTCGGGAACAAGGTTGTACTCCTATCAGTGGAAGATAGCCAAATTTCAATGTCTCTTTAAAGAAAATCAGTTTAGACCTAGCAATTATTTGCCAAAGTCAAATAATTCATATCCCAAGTTGCAGAGAAGACCATGAAAGAAATCAATGCCCTTCATCCTAAATGATCAGACTTTTGATCTGGCCACAACATGAAGCAGTTCTGGTACCATGGATTAATGAGATTCATGCCAACTTAGGGGGAAAGCTATCAACATGGGCTACCATTAAGATATGTTATTTTACTTTTCATGCTCTTGTTTGAACCATCCAGTTATTAGTAACTAGATTTAATTGCATAAAATGGGACCTGTGCAACACAGCTTTGTAATAATTTCTCTTCCTCTGCATTGCTCTCTGCATTCTCTCCATATACACTTCTCCATATCCCTCCTTTTTTATTTTACATTCACAGCTGTAATGGTCATTGACACTTATTTTCTCCTGACACTTTCTCTTTCTACTTATTCTTTTTACACATCTGCACTCATAGTTTCTCTGCTTTATGTCTATTCATTTTGTCACCATGTTGCCTTTCAATTACTTTGATACCTCCAGTTATTTCTTTTTTATGCATTTAGACTGCCACAGGTTGTTCACATTTTTACAACCAGGTTCCTTATACACTTGGTTACATTTCTGGGGTTTTTTGTCTCTCAAACACCGCCATTAGCCTGAGGTATGCATTGAACTCCACGATCTCTCCTAGGCATTAACACTTTTCTTCAGCTCTGAAGAAAGTATTGATTGAGTCTTGTTTTATTTGGCTGCACATCTACAGGTTAGTCTTTCTGTATTTTAATTGCTACTCAGACATGTGTTGATCTTATACTCATAAATCATGTACTACACTAGCATCTCATTTCCACTGTATGTTTTTAATCTTCTGAATTTATAATTTAAATTAATGATTGGTATTGTCATTTTTATCGTACAATATCCAGTTTACATCCTTTTGTATTGATATTTATAATTGTTATGAACATTTTTATTTAATGAATACACATTATTCATATTACTTTTTTGAAACTGAAATTTGAAATTGAAAGTGGCAGCCCAAGACAGCAAACTGGAGAAACCTCTGCTGCTGCGGCTAGATGGAAATATGGAGGTAAGCTTCCTTGAAGTCCAGAGCTGTAAGAAACTCCCCCGGCTGCACCACCATCAGCATGGACTGCAGTGTCTCCACGAAGAAATGCTGTACCTTCAGGAACCCTTTCAGGTCCAATACCGGCTGAAAAGAGTCAGCCTTCTTGGGCACCATGAAATATGGAGTACTGCCCCAACCCCTCTTGTAGGAAGGCACCAGTACCACTGCCCCAAGATCCAACAATGAGCGGAGGGTGGACTCGACCACCAAACACTTCAAGGAAGCGTGGAACAGGGACTGCAAGAATCTATGATGGCAGAGGTGAAATCTAACTTTTAACCATCTCTGATAATATCCAGGACCCAATAATCTGTGGTGATTTTGTCCCACTCTTCGTAAAAGAGAGCCAGCTGGCCCTCTATCCTGAGTACAGAAGACTGGACCAACGTCCCAAAATTGGGAAGAATGGGCCACCTGGCCTGAATGAGAGAAGGCCCCGGAATTCTGCTTTTCATTCCAAAAGGAGGAGCTCTATTGGAACCAGGACCGCTGAAAGGTGGCCGAGGACCTACCCGATCAGTACTGCCGCGTATCCCGGAGGTTTGGCCTCATCATCCCCAACCAGAAGGAAGGTTTAGGCTTGTCCTCCGGGAGCCAATGTGACTTGCAGGCTTATTTTCGAAAGAGAAGGACGCCCATCTTTCAACACAAATTGGAAGATGGGCGTCCTTCTCACAGGGTCGCCCAAATCGGCATAATCGAAAGCCAATTTTGGGCATCCTCAACTGCTTTCCATCACGGGGATGACCAAAGTTCACGGGGGTGTGTTGGAGGCATAGCGAAGGCGGGACTGGAGCGTGCCTAACACATGGGCGTCCTCGACCCATAATGGAAAAAAAGAAGGGCGTCCCTGACGAACACTTGGACGACTTTACCTGGTCCTTTTTTTCTTATGACCAAGCCACAAAAATGTGCTCTAACTGACCAGATGACCACCGGAGGGAATCGGGGATGACCTCCTCTTACTTCCCCAGTGGTCACTAACCCCCTCCCAACCTCAAAAAAAATGTTTAAATATTTTTCCAGCCTCTATGCCAGCCTCAAATATCATACCCAGCTCCATGACAGCAGTATGCAGGTCCCTGGAGCAGTTTTAGTGGGTGCAGTGCACTTCAGGCAGGCAGACCCAGGCCCATCCTGTTACACTTGTCATGGTAAATGTGAGCCCTTCAAAACCCACCACAAACCCATTGTACCCACATGTAGGTGCCCCCCCCCCCCCTTCCCCATAAGGGCTATGGTAGTGGTGTACCGTTGTGGAGAGTGGGTTTGGGGGGCTCAGCACATAAGGTAAGGGAGCTATGCACCTGGGAGCAATTTCTGAAGTCCACTGCAGTGCCCCCTAGGATGCCCGGTTGGTGTCTTGGCATGTCAGGGGGACCAGTGCACTACGAATGCTGGCTCCTCCCATGACCAAATGGCCTGCATTTGGTGGTTTCTGAGATGGGCATCCTCGGTTTCCATTATCGCCGAAAATCAGGGACAACTATCTCTAAGGACGACCATCTCTAAGGTCAACCTAAATTTTGGGATTTGGGCATCCCCAACTGTATTATCAAAACGAAAGATGGAGACCCATCTTGTTTCGATAATACGGGTTTCCCCGCCCCTTCGCCGGGACGTCCTGTGAGGATGTCCTCAGGAAAACTTGGGCACCCCTTTCGATTATGCCCCTCTTGGTGTCCCCCAAGTCTTTCATCAGCTTCTCCAGATCTTCCCCAAAGAACTTACCCCCAAAGGGCAGCCTGGTAAGCTGTTGCTTAGTCCGCCACCTAGTGGCAGAGCAACAACAGCCTAAGGGAAGTGACCTCCAATGCCATCTCTTTAGCGGAAGCATGCACCAAGTCATAAAACGAATCCACCAAACACATCAGTGAACATTCCATCTGCAAAAGAGAGAACAAGAGAGAGCAGGGACTGTCTCTTTGTGTCAGGTGTTTAGCTCTGCGTGCGTCTGGTAGCGCTATACAAATGCTTATAATAATAATAACAAGGCCAGAAGCAAATATGAATCCTGTCCTTGCATAGTTTTTATGTGGCTTGGAAGTCTACACAATCTCTTACCTATTCTTTCATCTGTGCTGTTATGCAAGGTTCTATAGTCACCCCTTATTCTTTTCAATTCATTTTCCTCCATTACTAGGGAAAAATTTGGATTCATTTGATAGTTTTCTTGCTTTTTGGACTTTTTTTCCGTTCATTTTACATATTTATGTTAAAAATAACTAATGTGTGTTAAACATTTTAACATGTGCATATTGACTTGTGTGTTACTTTGTAGGTAAATGCAAGTTAAATTGGCTTAGTGGAGGAATAGCCTAGTGGTTAGTGCAGTGGACTTTGATCCTGGGGAACTGAGTTCAATTCCCACTGCAGCTCCTTGTGACTCTGGGCAAGTCACTTAACCCTCCATTGCCCCTAGTACAAAATAAGTAACTGAATATATGTAAACCGCTTTGAATGTAGTTGCAAAAACCTCAGAAAGGCGGTATATCAAGTCCCATTTCCCTTCCCCTTTCCCCTAGTCGCTCTAGATTTTTTAAGGCAACCAAATGTGCTCTTATCAAAGGCACATCCTTATCTCTCTCTACATTGATTCAAAGTTTTCGAGTCAGACGTTATTCTTATGCTGATAATATTGACTCCTCTACATTATACTGTTCCATCTGCATGCTTCAAATTTACACAACTTAAAAGACCTGCTTGGATTTTGTGGCTTCATCAGTATTGTCCCATAAACTTAAGATGAATCTAGATAAATCTAAAGCAATCTGGATTAGCAATTAATCCCTTCCTACTTTTGCTCCATCCATCTCAGGCACAATTATTTCTCCAAAAAAAAGCATCACTATGGGACTCTTTCACTAAGCTGCAGTAAGTGCTATTGCATGCTTACCACAGCTTAAAATGATGTACCACGGGATGCATGCAGGGGTCCTGTGGTAACTGCCATATCAACGTGCTCTAACCACTCACTACAAAATACTTTTTATTTTTTCTTGAAGGGGGCATATCAGGGTAGAAAGTGGATGCTCCATTGCTAATCAGATAGCATAAGTACATAAGTATTGCCATACTGGGAAAGACCAAAGGTCCATCGAGCCCAGCATCCTGTTTCCAACAGTGGCCAATCCAGGTCACAAATACCCGGCAAGATCCCCAAAATGTACAAAACTTCCAGAGCTGGTCCATCAAGCTCCATCTCTGGCCATCTTCAAATCTAGGCTAAAAGCCCACCTTTTTGATGCTGCTTTTAACTTCTAACCCCTACTCATTTGTTCAGTACCCTTATTTTATCATCCCCACCTTAGTAATTCCATTTTCCTCTTATTTGTCCTGTTTGTCCTAATTAGATTGTAAACTCTTTCGAGCAGGGACTGTCTCTTCATGTTCAAGTGTACAGCGCTGCGTACATCTAGTAGCGCTATAGAAATGATAAGTAGTAGTAGTAGAATTCAGCTCAACAGTCATCTTATTTTCAGTCCTCCAATTTTACTTTAGTGAAGTCTATCTACTTCCTCTATAAGACTCATCTTCTCTAGCACTTCCTTGAGGAAAGGGATCGCCAGATTTTAATTCAAGCACTTGTTCTATGTCATTTAATTTGCAGAAAAAGCCTCTATCAAGTATACTCAGCTAATTCAAAACACTACTACAAAACACAATCACGTTATCCCCCTTGTTAGCAGACCATCTCATATAAGATAAGTTTTTACAATTCTGCTTTGATCTTTTGAGCACTACGTTCTGGCACTCCTAAATTTTTTTTTGATCTCCTTGTCCCGTATTTCTGCTACCTGATCTCTGAGAACCACAAAGCAGCACGTTTTCATTATTCCCTCTCCTACAAGAATTCAATCAAAAACAACTCATCAATCCACTTTTTAGTTGTATGAAGTGCTTAAAACCTAGGGCCCTGTTTACTAAGCCGTGATATGGACACATTAGCGTCTTTAATGTGCATTAAACATGTACGCGCATTAACCATGTATGTGCCTAAAATATCCCTATAGGCACCTACATGGTTAATGCACGCACTAATTGTTGGTGCGTTAGCAATTGTAGGCGCATTAAAAATGCTAATGCGCCTTAGCAAACAGGGCCCCTAGTCCTTTACTCAGGCTTTCCCCATTTTTCCTGTTTTGATTTTTTCTTTTGTTTATTTATTTATGTAGGATTTATTTACCGCTTTTTTGAAGGAATTCACTCAAGGTGGTATATAGCAAGAATAAGTCAAACACAAGCAATAGACAATTACAGCAATGAAAATATTCAAACAATACAAAGGGCCCTGTTTACCAAGCCGTTTTAGAGGCATGTTAGCATTTTTGTGCGTGCTGTGTAGGCACTCACAATATTCCTAGTGCACCTTAGTAATGAGGGTCCAAAGTATACATGGTATGCTACATTACAATCAGGCTCATTTTCGAAAGAGATGGACGTCCATCTTCCGACATAAATCAGTACTTGGACGTCCATCTCTCAGAGACGTCCAAATCGGTATAATCGAAACCCGATTTTGGACGTCTCTAACTGAAGTCCGTCGCAAGGACGTCCAAATTTCAAGGGAGTGTATCAGAGGCATGGTGAAGGCGGGACTTGGGCGTTCCTAAGACTTGGACATCTTTGACCCATAATCGAAGAAAAGCAGAGACGTCCATGTCTAACACTTGGACGTTTCACCCGGACGTGTTTTTATTACAAATAAGGCACAAAAGGTGCCCGAAATGATCACTGAAGGGAATCAGGGATGACCTCCCCTTACTCTCCCAATAGTCACTAACCCCCTCCCACCCTCAAAAAACGTGCCAGCCTCTATGCCAGCCTCTGATGTCATACTCAATTCCATGACAGCGCATGCAGGTCCATGGAGCAGTTTTTGTGGGTACTGCAGTGCATTTCAGATAGGCAGACCCAGGCCCATACCCCCCCTACCTGTTACATTTGTGGAGGAAACAGCGAGCCCTCCAAAACCCACCAGAAACCCTCTGTACCCACATATAGGTGCCCCCCTTCACTCGTAATGGTTATGGTAGTGGTGTAAAGTTGGGGGTAGTGGGTTTTGGGGGGGGGGGTCAGCACACAAGGTAAGGGAGGTAAGTACCTGGGAGCATTTTATGAAGTCCACTGCAGTGCCCCCTAAGGTGCCCAATTCCTATCCTGGCATGTCAGGGAGACCAGTGCACTAGAAATGCTGGCTCCTCCCACATCCAAATGGCTTGCATTTGGACGTTTTTGACTTGGACGTCTTTGGGTTTGAAAATGTCCGAAACTCAAGGACATCCAAATCAAGGGACGTCCAAATCTAAGAACGTCCTTGGTATTTTCAAAACGAAAGATAGACGTCCATCTGTTTTTGAAAATACGCTTTTCCCCACCTCCAGATTTGGATGTTTTACAAAAACGCCCAAATCCCAACTTAAACGTTTCTTTCAAAAATGCCCCTCAATGTCAGCACAATACACAATAAAACATTTAATAGACAGCACAGAGTGTAAGCAAAGATGGAACACATAGATAATAAGATAGAGTAAAAGGAGTAAGAAAATAAGGGATTAATTAAAAAAAATTGCAAATGTGGTCAGAAAGGTGCTTGAACATGATCTTAGCTAGGGTAGTATCATTTTCTTCTCCCATTAAAGGCCTGAACTAGAGATATGTCTTATGTTAAGTGATTCCTTTCAGAGAGTGCATTCCAGAGCGTGGAGGCTACTCCGGAGAAATCTCACTTGCAGGTATCACACTGATGGAGAGGGTGTGGTTAGGGATACTCCTTGGGAGGACCTTAGTGACCTTGATGTTATCTTTTGAAAAAAAGTTTTGGCTGATTTGTTTATATATACAGGGGAGAATTCTATTTGAAAAAAATTGTCACTAAGCACTATTCTATAAAGTCCGCTCCGGGATGAGTGTCCAAATGGTGGCACCCAACTCATAGTATCTTGGCACGTAAATGGCCCTATTCTATAACACAGCAAGTCCAAATTAGTGCCAACTAACTTCAATCATTGATTGCTAAGCCAACTAATTCATCATTAGTGGCTCATTAACCAATTTAGGTGCACACACGTTGGCTTTGTGCTGACATTTTGGCACCATATATAGAATCTGAGGGATATTGTCCTGGCTTCTTCTGATTCTTGTTTTTAAAACACTTTCATTATAAACACCAACCAAACAAGTATACAGATGACTGTCAAAATGTACTGACTTTAGTACATAAATTTGAGTGTACAACAATATACTTAAAATTATGGAGAGCAAAATCAGTCATGGGCTCATGGACAGTCTCCCATAACCTCTCTGGTGCAATCACAACATAGCAGCGCCAGCCAACACCAACGGACTTAAAAAAAAAAACCTGCCAAACCCGCCCGCACAACCTTGCTAGCGCCCATTTCATTTGTGTCAGAAACGGGCCTTTTTTCTAGTAGTTAATAAACAACATAGACAACCATGGTCATCAATCTGAAGGAAAACAACTGAACAGTTATTCTATAGCAGCCCCCCCCCCTCATCTCCTCCCCCCCCCCCCTCAAATTACTTCCAGAGTGCTTTGAACCTAAACCATTTAACAGGGCACGTGGAGCTCTCCAAAGAAAGCCTTCCCATACCAGGGACCAAATACTTTGGAATATTTTCCAGCATTTAGGAGACACATTTTTTCCATCTAGTTTTTCAAATTTCATTGGCCTTTTATGTTTGCAATGTTAGTTTAATTATTTTTTTTAATGTGTTATGTTATTTTAAGTTTAATTTAAACTGTTTTGATGTGTTAAAGGAAAGGCAGTCTAGAAAGTTTGTAAGCTAAACAAAACCACACACTCTCCAACAAGCACCTGCCATGAGCTGTTTTCCTCCTTCCCAATTACATCCACCATCCTTCCTCTTCATTCAGCAGCTGCTGATGCCACTGCAAATAATTCAGCACCAGTAGCAACTGAGCAGGTCTATTTAAAAAAAACAAAACAAACTGTGCCATGTCAACTAGCCTTCCTGCCCATAGCCCTTGCAATGGAGGCCCCCCACAGAAAAGGACTGTATGTAAATTATAATAAGGACAACTAAATCTTTAACCCACAGTTCTCACGTCTTCATATCAATCGTGGTTTTCTATGTGTACATGAAATATAGGCGTTCCATGGTGAAACACCTGTGGACTGTTGCACTAGACTTAACACTGTTTACTTTAGTGGAGCTGTGTGTACACGGTGCCCTAGATAGCATGAACGAACAACATTTGTACCGATACCGCAATTCAAAATTTCATCAAAGGAAAAAGTGAAAATAACAAGATTATATTTTACAACCTGAATAAAGAGCATTGTCCCTTAAAATGAGTAATTATGTTTCACAATCTCTATTTTGCCGCAGAAACAGGAAATAAATATAAAGTCATAAATGTGCCAAAGGAAAAAAAATATTGTTCTTCTAAAGCGTTTAACTAATGGATAACTAATCCATGTTTGCCACACTCTTTGAGAAACCACAAACTATTCTTCTCATATACAGAAGGAAAGAAAAGGAAATTTCTTAATTACTTTATACAGACTGTCCGTTACAAGACATGATATTAAGAAAAATAATTAATGTTTTGAGCATAAGAATTCTACATAGTGTCCAGATCACAAAACAGAGAAAATGCACAAAGTACTTATTGTTTACTTGCACAGAAATTGTTAGAAGATCTGTTTAAACCTTATTAGGCATTACCTGAATACCCTCTCAATGCTATACTTTATATATGCGAGAGGTGCTCACTAAATACAACTTTGCTTGGGAATTAATTTAGGGCTTTTATTTAGCTCAAATTAATAGGTACACAAATCAATTAACAAATATAATTAAGATCTAATTAAAGAAATATGTAGAAACTTACAATCTCTGTGTTTCGATAAGATGTTATGTTTAATGTTTCCACAGACAGTCAATACCGCATATTTACTCTAGCTTACCCCGTTTGGTTAATGGACAGACTTTGCTAGTTGTTGCCAGGCCAGTACTGTTCCAAAAAGAGTCCAATTTTAAAACAGAATTTCACTGTAGCTAGGGTTACCATATGTCCGGATTTACCCGGACATGTCCTCTTTTTGAGGACATGTCCGGGCAACCAAGCGGGTTTTGCCAATCTGCCCATCTGTCCGGATTTCTGGACAAATGGCAGGCCGGTGGGCGGATAAACAGGCAGATTGCTAGCCTCCCCTCCCCTTACTTACTACTGCCCTGGTGGTCTAGTGACCTCTTCTGCCTTCGGGGCAGGAAAGAGCCCTTCTTTTCTGCCCGGAGCACTGCCCTGCATGCATCCTTCCTGTTGCTGATCTCAGCGCCGATTCAAAATGGCTGCCGAGAGTTGAAGTGACCTCGCGAGACTTCAACTCTCGGTGGCCATTTTGAATTGGCGCCGAGATCAGCAACAGGAAGGATGCACGCAGGGCAGCGCTCCGGGCAGGAAAGAGGGGGCTCTTTCCTGCCCCAAGAGGTCACTAGACCACCAGGGCAGTAGTAAGGTAAGGGGAGGGGGGTGGGGAAAATGTGACAAGGGGTGGGGTGAAAGGGGGTGGGGCGGGGCATGTGTCCTCCTTTTTGGGGGACAAAATATGGTAACCCTAACTGTAGCAGCATTTCTGATGTTGGCTGAACCTGAATAGGAATGTCTCACCTTTTCCTGGGAGAGATCCTTGCTCCCCCCTTCGGAGAGACATTTTCCTCCATGGCATATCTTTCAGTCCCTATACTGGGCTGGAGTCCACCATTTTTCACATACCCAACCTCATTCACTCACATTCACTTTCTCCTTCTCTCTCACTCCCATTCATTTTCAAGAAACCCAAGTTATATAGGATTAGAGGTTAACATGTAAGTAGTGGGGCTTGGCAATTCATGATTGGTCCAGCTTAATAGAATTATGCCATGGGAATTGGTCCTATGATGCAAAGGCCTAGTCAACAACTCACTTTTTGATAGGCCCATCAAAGAGGTGTCTCTACAGACCTACCCACTGACCACTTTCATTGGCGGGCATCATGACACTACAGACCTTGTTTCACGGTTCTTCGGTTCCATGATCTCACCTAGAGTAAACAGGCCAGCTTCAGGTTGCAATGCAGCCTGGATCAATAATGCTGACAGCTTAATTCTCCCCAAAACACAGTTCAGGCCTGGTCTAGACAGCTAGGAAGCAAAGCCTAATTTAACTTAACTGTCCTATAGCCTATAGGCCCCAAACCACCCCAAAAATAACCATAACAAAAGCACAGCCTACTTTTCAGGCTTGTTTCATATCAGGCAATAGATCAGTCTATCCATCCATGCCTGGCTGATTTAGTATAAGATGTCAGACTCTGCACATTTTGAGAAAATCCCACATTTTCCCATCTATTTGCAGGCTCATGTGGCTTAAAGTTAAGTACGTTACGGGGTACTTATACAAATATAGTATAGCAGATTTGGCACGCAAACGTACGTGTTAGTAGATTAAGAGCTGAGCTTCGTATTTTAGGCATCTAACTTTATGCCCTTTATTGAAGTGACTCCTTAATGCGTGGATTTCCAAGTGATAACTGCTAGTGCACAACTGAGTAATAATAATAATAATAGCTGCCAAAACCCTTACCCCACCCTTGTCATCTCTCGCTTGGATTATTGCAAGTTACTTCTCAATGGTCCCTCCGCTCAGTCCATCTCTCTCCTCTCCATTCCTGTCCAAAATTCTGCAGCACAGCTTATTTCCCGCCAAAATCGTTAGACCCACACTAACCCACTCCTCAAGTCACTTTCACTGGCTCCCTGTCCGCTTCCGTATACAGTTCAAACTTCTCTTACTGACTTCAATGCATCCATTCTGCAGCCCTCCATTACATCTCCACTCTCATCTCCCCTACATTCCTCCCTGTGACCTCGCTCACTGGACAATCTTTCTTGTCGTCCCCCTTCTCCTCCACTGCTAACTCCAGGCTTCGTCCCTTTTCTCTCGCGGCACCTTATGCCTGGAATAAACTTCCTGAGCCTGTATGTCTAGCTCCATCTCTACCTGTTTTCAAATCTATACTGAAAACCCACCTTTTCACTGCTGCTTTTGGCTCCTAGCCACTACTCATTTGCCTCCCCCCCACCTTGTTCCTTCTCATCCAGTACTTCCCTCGCCCTTAATTGTCTTGTCTGTATTATTTTAGATTGTAAGCTCTATTGAGCAGGGACCGTCTCTCTGTGTCAGGCGTTCAGCGCTGCGTGCGTCTGGTAGCGCTATACAAATGCTAATAATAATAATGTATTTATATTACGCATTATCTTGGAATTCTAAGTGAATAACAAATCACATACACAATAGGATAAAACAAATAGAAATTAAACAAAATTATACAATATAAAAACCAACATGCAATTAAAACAATAATCATACACTTGGGGGAGAATTCTATACATAGTGCCTTAAAAATCAGCCCTGAAAACCCACGCGGTTAGCGTGATTCTATAAACTACACCTAAAGTTCTGAATTATTTATAGAATATGCTCACATGCCATTCTTGTGACTAAAATTTAGGCACACCCACTTAGGCTACCTAAAGTCAGGCCTAAATACCTGCAACTAAGTTATGCGTAGAGCGGGTGTATTTTATAACAGTGTGCATATTTTTCTCTTTTTAAATGTCCACAATACACCCATTCCATGCCCATGGCCACGCTCCCTTTTCGACCCGCACATTAGAATTTACGTGTACCTTGTTATTGAATATGCCTGGAAAGTTGTGCATGTTAATTCTAATTAAAGCCAATTAGTGCTGCTAATTGGTTAAGTACCAATTATCAGCGCTGATTGGCTTGTTCATCAATTAAGTTGTGCAAGCAATTTGGCCATGCAGACAAATTAGTGTACACAACTTAAGGTGCCATATGCACTGTTTCTTTTGTTAGGGGGTATTAAGTGGGTGGAGAACGGGTGTGGAAGGCATTTTGCAGGCAGAGCACAGCAAATGCCACACATTAACCGGCATTTTTACACTTAGCGCTGGACCACTTACTGCCTTCTAAATAGAAGGTGCTAAGTGCTTCTGTGTTAACCATGAGCAGATAACATGCACTAATGGGAATGTTAGTGCACTGCCTGAAAAATCAAATGCTGGGAACACCCCAAACAGTTGCTGCATTGTATCTTAGATGAGGAAAAGTAAATAGAGAGCTCTAATGGAGCAAAACAGATATCAAAATTTATCTACTTATAAGGGTCATTTAGGAACCTGTCCACTACTTGATTGCTTATCCAATGACTTGGTAGTAATTGTTTTACAATTTGATCTAACTTTTTGTTTTTCAATTTTTTTAATCTAATAAATTGGCTCAGAATGTGCAGTAAGCCAGATGTGCACACCTCAGCAATATCAACAATGTTTTAAGTCACATCTCCACATCTGAGCAAACATCCAGAAACATACCACTCTCTCTTATAACTCTTGTTAGTAAAAATCCTGCCAGTCAATACTCAAATCTAAAACCTTCTGGTTCCATTCAATGAAACTGAATATCCAATTTTGTTCTAATTGGGACAGTCTTATCAGGATCTGTTCCAAGTCAACTCAATTTCATCTGATCTATACATCACAGATCTCCAAAACTGTGTTCATATATATCAGACCTCTATAAATAAAAAAGGGCAAGCAAATTAACATTTACCCACAGATTCTATATAAGAACATAAGAGTAGACATACTGGGTCAGCCAATGGTCCATCTAACCCAGTATCCTGTTTCCAAACAGTGGCCAAGTCAGGTCACAAGTACCTGGCAGAAACTCAATTATTAGCAACATTTCATGCTACCAATCCGGGGGCAAGCAGCTGCCTCTCCATGTCTGTCTCAATAGCAAACTATAGACTTTTCCTCCAGGAACGTGTCCAAACCTTTTTTAAACCCAGATACAATAACCACTGTTACCATATCCTCTGGCAAAGAGTTCCAGAGCTTAACTATTCGTTGAGTGAAAAAATATTTCCTCCTATTTGTTTTAAAAGTATTTCCGTGTAACTTCCTTGAGTGTCCCCTAGTCTTTGTATTTCTGGAACAAGTAAAAAATTGATTCACTTCTACTCTTTCCACACTACTCAGGATTTTGTAGACCTCAATCATATCTCTCCTCATCCATCTCCTCTGCAAGCTGAAGAGCCCTAACCTCTTTAGCCTTTCCTCTTACGCCGAAATTCAAGCGTATTCTATTTATTTATTTATTTATTGCATTTGTATCCCACATTTTCCCACCTATTTGCAGGCTCAATGTGGCTTACAATGTATCGTTATTGGTAGATACTAGATTGGAAGATAACAATTAATATTGCATAAAGAACATGGATGACATAATAGAGATTAACCAATTGAGTTAAACAGGAATTTAAACAGCAGATATAGGAGAAAAACAGTTCTGATTGTAGGTAGAGTGGAGATGTGTTGCATTTGCGTTTTCTAATCTCTGTGGTATGCCTTGTTGAAAAGGTAGGTCTTCAGCGATTTCCGAAAGTTGGTTAGTTCATAAATAGTTTTTAAGTTGAGCGGCAGTGCGTTCCATAACTGTGTGCTCAGGTAAGAAAAGTTTGACGCATGCGTTAGTTTGTATTTTAGACCTTTACAGCTGGGGAAGTGGAGATTCAGGAATGTGCGGGATGACCTTTTGGCGTTCCTGGGTGGCAAGTCTACCAGGTCTGACATGTAGGCTGGGGCATCTCCGTGGATGATTTTGTGAACTAGAGAGCATACCTTGAACGTTATGCATTCTTTAAGTGGGAGCCAGTGTAACCTTTCTCTTAGGGGTTTAGTGCTTTCATATTTTGTTTTTCCAAATATGAGTCTGGCTGCAGTGTTCTGGGCAGTTTGAAGTTTCTTGATGATTTGCTCTTTACAGCCAGCGTAGAGTGCATTGCAGTAATCTAGGTGACTGAGCACTATTGATTGTACCAGGTTGCGAAAGATGGTCCTCGGGAAGAAAGGTCTTACTCTTTTTAGTTTCCACATTGAATGGAACATCTTCTTGGTTGTGTTTTTCGCATGACTTTCGAGTGTAAGACTTCGTGTAACTTAATTGGCTTAACAAGCCAATCAGTGTTAACAGCACTTAAGCAATAATGAGCAGTAATTGGCAATAATTAGAATTTACATGCACATCTCCCTACGCTTATTCTGTAATGCACTGTGCCTAAATACATGCAGACAAAAGGGGGCGTGGTTATGGGCAAGGAAATGGGTGTTCCAAAATTTACATGTGTTGTTGTAGATTATGGCCCTCTGTGCCTAAATCTATGTGTCAGGATTTACGCTATGTTTTAATTGGTGTAAAGGACGCACATAGTTTATAGAATATGCTTAGGCAGAAATGCTTTCTACGTGAATTTTTTTAAGTGCCATACATAGAATCTGGTCCTTAGCATCCAAATTTGCAATTGTTATTATAGAATAGGGACAGTTGCACATGCAATTCAATAATTGGCTGTTAATTTTGTACCAGTTTACAATTGTGTATGCAAATTAACTTAGTCACTATTCTTAAACTGTGTGCGCCAATTCTAGGGCGTGCATCTGCTCAGGATTACCATGCATAGTTTATAGAATACATGAATTCATGTGCACATCTGCCACATTAGGCACCCGCACTTACACAAATCCTTGAGCTGGCTTACTTTGGGGGGGGGGGGGGGGCACTCAAATGTGCTCGGGTACATGCAGACTTAGTTGCTATTCCATAACAGCAATTCCACATGTAATTGCTATTATAGAATTAGCACTGGGCACCCTTTACAGAATCTACCCATCAATGAACTACCAATGGGGCATCAATTATACACCAGAATCACTCAGCATAAAGAAATGTTAACAAAGAACAAAGGTGTAAGAAAGCAGAAGCAGGACACACCCTTCACAAAACATTAAAGAGGAACATCACAGGAGCAGAGGACAACAAACTGAGAGAGATTTCAGAAGCTCTTTATTTGAAAAGCACCAGTGGAATGACCCAACAAGAGTCCGTGTTTCGGGATTCATTGTGGCTGTGCATTGAGAGCTGTTTCATGAGAGACTGTACATCGTATATCCAGTGCAGTCTGTTATCGTGAAGTTTTTATTCATCTAATGCACCAGGTTCAAACATCACCATATGAGCACAGAGTGTTTCTAGTGACCCATGAGGCAGGCGGCTGCATCCGTTGAAATTTGGACCGGTATTGAGTCATTTCACTGGTGCTTCTCAATAAAGAACTTTTGAACATCCACTCCCAAACTAGAAGTCAGTTTGTCGACAAGAAATACAGGAATAAATTCTCAATTCTCATTGGATTGGGAGGGGGGGGAGATAAAGCATGCACAGATCCACAGGTAACTTGTTTCCAGAACCCCAAACTTTCCATTCTACATTCAAAACCTGGGCTATTATACACCAGGCGAATCCACATTCAAAGAGAAGTCAACTCATGGGATTGCTGGAGTCTCTGCATCTACAGTATCAATATCACTGTTTTATCAGCTCCTGTTTATCAGGGCTTCTTGAGGATAGATTTCTGCCTGGAAAGTCAATCTCTCTTTTCTGACTTGCGTGTTTTGTTTTCTTAAACAATTGTAGCAAGGAGCTGCCAAGACCATTTATATCATGAGAATTATAAAGAACATTATTCAATGAACACTGCAGTACTTCAGAGGGAACTTTGTAAGTATGCTTGCCTTTATTAGGTAAACAATTTCTATAGCTGGCAAAGCGTAAATTATAAACTGTTTGCAGAGACATTTATTTATCTAAACACTATTACTTATTTAAACACTCCACTGGTGGGCTGTAAAAGTAATCACATATATCTTTGAACTGTTTTGTAATTACTTCTCCCAAAACTATGAGTGATATATCGACAGAGGATAAGAGAGCATATAATAAACCATATCTTGTTTCCATTGTAACAGAGGTGATGGAAGGAAAAAAAGAAATCTACCGCACTTTTCAGTTTGCCAGTGATTCTTGCCCACACTGCCAGTCACATACCAAGGGATCTTCTCAGTTGGCTATCTTAAGGCTATGGAGGCATATGCTGTATTTATTTATTTATTTATTGGGATTTATTACTCACCTTCATGAAGAGATTCACCCAAGGTGGTGTACAGCAGGCACAGTTTTAACATAAAACTTGCAATTTTGTTAACAGCATAACTAGCATAACTATAGTAAAATAAGCAAGTATAAACCACAAATATAATGAATACGGTAAACCTGGGAATAGCATATTAAAACCTATTAATAGGACTACCATAAAATAGGATCAAAAATATACACATTTAACAGCACTGAAATTCCCTCCTCTCAGTTCCCTTCTCCACCACTGCCAACTCCAGGCTCCGCTCATTCTGCCTTGCCTCACCCTTTGCCTGGAACAATCTTCCTCAACCCCTACGCCAAGCCCCTTCCCTACCCATTTTCAAATCTCTGCTTAAAACTCACCTCTTCAATGCTGCTTTCGGCACCTAACCTTTTGTGAATTATAGTATTCCCTATCAGACGGACTCTATACTCTATACTTGTTTTTAGATTGTACACCTGTCTTTTAGATTGTAAACTCCTTGAGCAGGGACTGTCCTTCTATGTTAAATTGTACAGCGCTGCGTAACCCTGGTAGCACTTTAGAAATGTCAAGTAGTAGTAGTAGTAGTAGTAGTAGTAAATAGCAGAGATATAATATGATGTCAGCATAATCCTAATGAAACATCGAATAAGCATGCATAACATTGCTGTAATACTAATGCTTTTCTACAATACAGCTTACCATATAGCTGAGGGGCCAAGTGCAGATATATAGATGGGGACAAGATGCATGGTAAAGTCAGTTAGGATAAATAAATGGGTGGCTAAACTCAAGCCAAGTTCCTTGTACAGTTAAACAAGATATAAGGAACTGATCAAAGTTGCAGTGTATGTCGAAAGCTAGTCTAGGTGCAGAATGAGTGTATAGTCAGTCACCCTACATATTACAGGCTTGAGAGAAGAGCCAGGCTTTCACCCACTTCCTGAGTCTCGAGTATGCTGCTTTAAGAAACAGGTGCAAAATATTATTCCTTATTCAAGACCAGTTTTGATGTTTTTCTTCGTTCTACTCCAGTCTCTTGGGAAAAAGAAGATGCAAGATCCCACGTTTAGTTCACCTCTAACATCCATCCATCCATTTCCATGGCTAACTGCAAAGTTCTCTTATTTATAACGGGGGGGGGGGGGGGGGGGGGAGGGGAGAAGTTTGAGTCAGGCGGTTTCTTTCTGCTCCCTTAGGCTTCCAAGATCAGCTGGGATCTGAACTGAAAGCCATCACTACCTAATTCAAACTACCCAGGAGTCTGTCTCCCTATTTCATATTCACTACCAGTTTACCTAACTTATTTATTACAGTGATGGCCCTTGGCTGGGGGCCATTACTCAAGGCTTCTTCCACACATTTGCAATCATTCATCTTAAATATGACTTCAACCTTGTCACTGCAGAAGAGCTGGGACTCTCTTCCCTAAGGGCACCCACCATCCTCCGACCCACCCTCATCCTCCCACCCTGTCAGACTGTCATAGTAATGCTTGAAGGTTTTCACTTATATACACTGTCAGCTAGCACATTTGCTTATTTCCGATCTGACGAAGAAGGGCAACCTTCGAAAGCTAATCAAGAAATGTATTAAGTTATGTCCAATAAAAAAGGTATCATCTTATTTTCTTTTCCATGTTTTATTTTGTTTGATTTCTATTGATTCCCTAAGGGCATAAATGCCCAATTGGTCCCCTTCCCCTCACTGTCAATACGACTGCCCCACCCCAAAGTAAGTAGGCAAACTATGCCAACTATACAGCACCTCCAACCCAAGCTGGTTTAAAGAATGCAAGACTTGACCCAGGAATAAAAACCTGGCCTTCCACAAGGCAGTGTGTAGTGCCATTCAACCATCAGTGCCAAAAATTGGTACTTAGAAACCAATTAGGAGCACCAATTGGCTTTAATTAGACTTTACATGATTTCTAGGCATATTCTATAACGTGGTACATATACATTCTAATGCATGCAGCCGAAAAGGGGGCATGGAATGGGTGTCGTGGGCATTTCAAAAATTATGCGCACTATTATGGAATACACCCGATCTGCACCTAACTTAGGCGCAGGTGTTGAGACCTGGTTTTAGGTGGCCTAAATGGATGTATGCAATGTGGAAACTCAAACTGATCAAACAATTCTTCCCAAGGGAAACTTTCCTTAACATAATTCAAACAATGGTACTATCACATGTTGACTACTGTAACGCCGAATATGCGGGATGCAAAGAACAGATCTTAAGGAAACTCCAGACCACGCAGAACACGGCAGCTAGACTCATTTTCGGAAAGATAAGATTTGAAAGTGCTAAACCCCTACGTGAAATACTGCACTGGCTACCAATCAAGGAACGAATAGCCTTCAAAATTTGCACTCTGGTCCACAAAATAATCCATGGTCTGGCCCCAACCTACATGACCGAACGTATCGACTTACCAACTAGCAACATCATCGAATCATCAAGAACGTTTCTAAACCTGAATTACCCAAACTGTAAAGGACTAAAATACAAATCAACATATGCGTCCAGCTTTTCCAACATTTGCACCCAGCTCTGGAATGTATTACCTAGAAACATTAGAACTGTGAACACCCATCTAAAATTCCGAAAAGACCTCAAGACTCACCTCTTCCGGCAAGCCTACCCAGCAGACCCGAACTAATTCATGAACAATGCATCACATCTATCGAACTATGAAATGAACAATATCCCTTCCACATAATCCTATTACTTCAAACTGTACGAATTTTACCGCTCCAGTTATAATTAAGTGTACTTCTACCCTTATCCTACTCTGTATTGCTCACTAGAAGCTGTGGTCCCATCCCCGGAGACTTCTCAGCCTCATTGGGATTACATCTCTCTATATGCTACTATATATTCGTCCCAGAGTTGTATTCTCTTTTCTGGAAACTTATCAGCTTCCTTGCACCTACTGTTACTCTATTTTCCACTCTGTATATATTCCCGGAGTTGGTACTCTCCTCCCGGAACCTGTAAGCCACATTGAGCCTACTGCTATGCAGGAAAATATGGGATACAAATGAAATAAATAATAAATACTGACAGGCAGGAGCTGTATTTCCATGTGCTGAGCTGGAACCATGAAAATTGCCGCTATGTTGCGCGACCTGTCATATCTTCTTCTCTCCTTCACGGTGGACACTGCTGCTGTCGCTGGCATTTCCCAAGGCCTCCTCTGGCTCTTTTTGTGCAGCTTTCTCCTGCTGCCAGCATCATTGCCTTTCGTTCTCTTCCCATGACCAGCGATACAGAAGACAGAAGCAATGGGAGGAACTGAGAACTGGAGGTTCAAAAACCATGCACCACCATCAGAGTAAGATAGCTGCAGAGGCCTACATGAGGTTAGGAAGAAAGAGGGAAAGGGAAGTAGCCTAGAGCAGTGGAAAAGAGAACTTAGAAGGGTAAGGGGGGGGGGGGGAAGTACAGTTGACAATACAAAGAGGAAAGACTTGGTCTGCCCATATACACCTTAATCAGAAACATCCCATGCACATATTTATTTATTTTGCTGCATTTGTATCCCGCATTTTCCCACACATTTGCAGGCTCAATGTGGCTTACATTATGTCGCAAGGTGATAACTATTAACGGAATGATAAGTAAAGAGAAGAGTTACATTTAAGGTATATAAGAATATCAAGCAAATTAGATATTAAGGATAAAATATCAAGTGAATTAGGAGTAAATAAATAAATAATTCATAACAGGCATATAGGAGCAGGACAAGATAAAACGTTCAATAATGTCAATGTAATTAAAGTAACCAGGTTGAGGGAAATTAATGTTGATTTGTTCTGGTGCATTTTTGATGTCAAGTCTTTTGTGAAGGATTCTTATTATAAGTCTCTTTATATGCCTCCCATCCTCCCAATACCCTGACTCTCACTTTTATCCACATATTTTCCCCACCCACTCATACCTCCCACATATACACCCCTCACTCACTCACACCTGCATATCTGTCATCAACTCATGCATATACCCACTCTATGCTTCCATTTACTTACCATACGTGCAAATACCCCTAAATATAAACCATATAGAAAAATATTTTTAGGACTTAGAGGGATTATAATCATCTCCACAAATTGGTGATTGATATATCTTTTACCCAAATCATCATCGGTCCAATTCTTTTAAAGAATTTTTCTTAGTGTACCAATATACAGTGGTGGAAATAAGTATTTGATCCCTTGCTGATTTTGTAAGTTTGCCCACTGACAAAGACATGAGCAGCCCATAATTGAAGGGTAGGTTATTGGTAACAGTGAGAGATAGCACATCACAAATTAAATCCGGAAAATCACATTGTGGAAAGTATATGAATTTATTTGCATTCTGCAGAGGGAAATAAGTATTTGATCCCCCACCAACCAGTAAGAGATCTGGCCCCTACAGACCAGGTAGATGCTCCAAATCAACTCGTTACCTGCATGACAGACAGCTGTCGGCAATGGTCCAAAAAAAACAAAAAAAACAAAAAAAAAAAAAAAAAAAAAAAAACAAAAAAAAAAAAAACAACAAAACACCCTGTATGAAAGACACCTGTCCCAGACTCAGTGAATCAGTCAGACTCTAACCTCTACAAAATGGCCAAGAGCAAGGAGCTGTCTAAGGATGTCAGGGACAAGATCATACACCTGCACAAGGCTGGAATGGGCTACAAAACCATCAGTAAGACGCTGGGCGAGAAGGAGACAACTGTTGGTGCCATAGTAAGAAAATGGAAGAAGTACAAAATGACTGTCAATCGACAAAGATCTGGGGCTCCACGCAAAATCTCACCTCGTGGGGTATCCTTGATCATGAGGAAGGTTAGAAATCAGCCTACAACTACAAGGGGGGAACTTGTCAATGATCTCAAGGCAGCTGGGACCACTGTCACCACGAAAACCATTGGTAACACATTACGACATAACGGATTGCAATCCTGCAGTGCCCGCAAGGTCCCCCTGCTCCGGAAGGCACATGTGACGGCCCGTCTGAAGTTTGCCAGTGAACACCTGGATGATGCCGAGAGTGATTGGGAGAAGGTGCTGTGGTCAGATGAGACAAAAATTGAGCTCTTTGGCATGAACTCAACTCGCCGTGTTTGGAGGAAGAGAAATGCTGCCTATGACCCAAAGAACACCGTCCCCACTGTCAAGCATGGAGGTGGAAATGTTATGTTTTGGGGGTGTTTCTCTGCTAAGGGCACAGGACTACTTCACCGCATCAATGGGAGAATGGATGGGGCCATGTACCGTACAATTCTGAGTGACAACCTCCTTCCCTCCGCCAGGGCCTTAAAAATGGGTCGTGGCTGGGTCTTCCAGCACGACAATGACCCAAAACATACAGCCAAGGCAACAAAGGAGTGGCTCAGGAAGAAGCACATTAGGGTCATGGAGTGGCCTAGCCAGTCACCAGACCTTAATCCCATTGAAAACTTATGGAGGGAGCTGAAGCTGCGAGTTGCCAAGCGACAGCCCAGAACTCTTAATGATTTAGAGATGATCTGCAAAGAGGAGTGGACCAAAATTCCTCCTGACATGTGTGCAAACCTCATCATCAACTACAGAAGACGTCTGACCGCTGTGCTTGCCAACAAGGGTTTTGCCACCAAGTATTAGGTCTTGTTTGCCAGAGGGATTAAATACTTATTTCCCTCTGCAGAATGCAAATAAATTCATATACTTTCCACAATGTGATTTTCCGGATTTAATTTGTGATGTGCTATCTCTCACTGTTACCAATAACCTACCCTTCAATTATGGGCTGCTCATGTCTTTGTCAGTGGGCAAACTTACAAAATCAGCAAGGGATCAAATACTTATTTCCACCACTGTATCACCAGGGGCAGATTGACCATTCGGGCAACTGGACACTGCCCACAGGCCCAGAGGTTCTAGGGGTCCCAGAGGCCCGGAGTGCTACTAGTGATCTAGTGGCCTCAGCGGGGGGAAAAATGTTCTTCCCTGCCTGGCCCGCTGGGCTGCCGCTATTCCTCCTCCCCCCACCTAGCCCCATCGTATTTTAAAAATGGCAGCCGACATTCCCAGCAGAAGTCTCGCGAGACTGTTGAGACCCATGAGAATATCGCAGGAAGTCTTGACCACCATTTTGAAAACATAGCAGTGCCAGCAGGCGGGGAATAGCAGAAGCGCAGTGGGCAGGAAAAAACATGCCCCCCCCCCCGCAGAGGCCACCAGATTGCCAGGACCCCTCAGGTAGGACCGGGGCAGTGGGGATGTCAGCTGTAGTGGCGACAAGGGGGGGTGTCGGGCAGCAGCCAGATGGGAGACCAGACCACCCTCAGTCCGCCCCTGTATCTCAGATTAATCCAGTATAAATGTATCACTCATCCATCATATTCAAAAGTATGTATAATCCCACTTATCTAATTTTCTTCTGAAAACAGTTTCATTGTTATCTGAAGAGGCAGACAACTCTGACATGGTTAGTTTCAATTGCTGCTTCAGGGAGGTCTCCGTCAAAAAGCATGCCTTTCATTTCATTCACTCACCAACACATAACCCTAAACACTAAATTCACACTATTAACCCCCCACCCAAACACAAATAAGTCGCCAATGTTTTATTTTTTAAATAAAAATTAAAAGCATCAGCTTGTGGCATGTGTGTTAACTGCAGGGTGAAGCTTGATGGTTAGAGAAGCGAACTGAGAACCAAGGAACTCAGAGTTCAAATCCCAGTGATGCTCCTTATGATCTTAAGCAAGTCACTTAACCCTCCATTGCTTCAGGTGCAAACTTCAAATGTAAGCAGCAAGGGGACAGAGAAATACCTACCATACCTGAAAGCAACTTGCCTTGAGTTACTCCTGAAAAGGTATATACTAAATCTTAATCTGCATCTCCCTCCCCTTCCCCCACACTCCCATTTTTCACTTGGTTATGGCTCAATTGTACTTCCATTTCCTGTAAGCCACTCTGCATGAGGCCATGAGCCTAAAAGGGTGTGGTATAAGTATGAAATTATATGTATGTACTTGATCTTTTAAACTACATACCCTGTGGTATGTTGTTTCTTATTTACACAACTTTTAATTATTTTAAATTGAAAAGCACAGGATCACCTTCTGCTTTAGGCTGCAAACCAACGAGGATGAATTTCTGACATGTCTGTGTTCATCACTGAAACCCAGTCACCCTGCTGCTGACTGCCAAACTGTCTAACACATATGTATTTATTTTATTCGAAGCGCCTCACTTGGCTTTATTCAGCAGTAGACTATAACGTCTTTGATAGATTTATACTTGCTTTAACTTGTTTGGAGACTAATCCTGCTTCACTCAAATGTCTGACAATTCAAGATCGTTAATAGTTATTAAGTATTAACCCTTTCATTTCTTAAGACAAATGTTTATAATACTTTAAGCTTCCTTTGCTTTTATAAAGTGCATTGGACCAGTTTTGGG
This sequence comes from Microcaecilia unicolor, assembly GCF_901765095.1. NCBI lineage: Eukaryota > Metazoa > Chordata > Amphibia > Gymnophiona > Siphonopidae > Microcaecilia > Microcaecilia unicolor. The sequence goes on along the minus strand of NC_044032.1, from coordinate 607,575,964 downwards.
ATTTAGCGGTATACAAATATCTTTATTGTTATTATAATCGGTTGTTATCTTATTTCAAAGACGTAGGCGTCAAATGCATTGATTCAGCTCCTTTCTTGCAGACCGTTCATTGTCTTGTCAGTTTCAATGCTGGGAATTCTACCAATCAACCCTTGCTGTGTGGTTCCCAAGGCTGTTTTTTTAAATATTCTTTACTCCTCATTTTATTCCTAAGTCCACTTTCACTACTGGCTCAGTCGTTAGGTACTGTTGCAATTTATATGCAGATGATATTCCGTTGATTGCGCATACTGACTCTGAGCATCTGAGTTTGGCTTTGCACTGAACTACAAGCCTCCAGGTTCAAGAAACTTGGCTATATCTCATTTTTAAGCTGGACCAGACTAGGTGAAGTGTGCTGTGTACACCAGCTGGTTCACATTGCCCCTGACACAGCCAGTATTGTTGGCAAAACATGGCCATGTCGGGTACAGATGACTATTGACCTGGACGCATTTTACTTTATTAAAGACTACCGTTTTATAAGATCTGCCTCCTGGTTTTATTTCTTCTGTTGATATTTTAGACATCCATTTTTATAAATTGGATGTTCCTGCCACATGTAGATGATTCACAGATATCCATTTCGCCATGTATTTTTAGAACATGTATTAAAGGAATGAAATACAAACAGGCTTATGCTACTACCTTTACGTACAAAAGTACACAGTTTTGGAACGCACTACCCATGTCCCTAAAAACCATGACCAATCTAACCAGCTTTCGCAAAGCTTTGAAAACACATCTCTTCAACAGAGCCAACAAAAGTCACCCTCAATGAAACAAATCATTCCTTAAACCACCCAAGTACTCCAAAACACCTCTCACACGACTTTACCTAACACCTTCTACCTAAATTCCTCTCTCACCCCAGCTTATGATCGACTGTTTTCTTAAATCATGTAATGATGTTCTCATTTCCATACTCTGTAAGCCACATTGAGCCTGCAAAAAGGTGGGAAAATGTGGGGTACAAATACAATAAATAAAAATAAATAAATATATTGAAAGACATGCACTGTATAATGAGAACTGCTGCATTGGTTACATATGTAGTTTCATTTCTCATATCAGACATAAAGATGTATGGATTTTTTTGTGTGTGTATGTTGCATTGCAAGCTAAAGGTATGGAGAAATGGACTGTGCACCATATTGCACCATTTCAGTTTCTATATTGATTGATGATTTATTCATTCATTCTTATATCCCATAATTATTCAAAGCAAGTTTTGGTTCAATGTGGCTGCTAATAATAATAATAATAATAATGTGGCTTACAAAATTAGGAGCAGTTACATTATTGGTTCCCAGTTTCAACTGCAATTGCTGATTAGGTGGCTACAATTAGTGTGGCTTACAATTAATATTTACAAGGGGTTATAGTGTTGTTTTCCAGATTCTTTTATGGGTGCAGTTTTGCAGTTTCAGCTGTGGTAGCAGATGCTATAGATCCCTCTTGCCTGTGTGTTTGTCCATAGAATTTCTTGAAAAGATATGTTTTTCGATCTTTCCTGAAGTATTCAAACGCAATGTAAACCACTTTGATATTTCACATAAAAGGCAATATTATCAAGAAACTGGAAATTAATAAAGGAAAAATCTCTCTGGATATTCTCCATTAAAAGGATTAAAAAGCAGTCCACAGAAGAAGGATTAAAGTACTCAAGTACATAAGTGTTGCCATACTGGGACAGACCGAAGGTCCATCAAGCCCAGTATCCTGTTTCCAACAGTGGCCAATCCAGATCACAAGTATCTGGCAAGATCCCAAAACAGTACAATACATTTTATGCTGCTTATCCTAGAAATAACAGTCAACAAATTCAAATGGCAATGTTCCACCTATATCATATGAATCGTACACAACACACTACTGGTGGAGCAAATGGTGCTCAATGCTGATCATTTGTTAGTTTGTAAGGGGACGTCTCATAAAGTCACTCAGGCACTGTATAACACTCAACTGGTGAGCCTATGCTTCGTGACAATTTATAATCATTGACTGCCCCTAGCCTCCCTTAGTGCACAAATCAAACTCAACAATTGTGTCCTGTGCTATATCCTTAATCTTAAGTGTCTCTATTCCACACTTTTTTTTTGTTTTTTTGTCATATATCTTTACTTGTACATATAAATGTGCACTGCTTAAACAAGAAGTGCTGTGATCTAGACGCACTTCTTGTTTAAGCAGTGCACATTTATATGTACAAGTAAAGATATATGACAAAAAAACATAAATCGGGAGATGGCCGGCGATTTCGCAAAAGCGGCAAAATCGGTATAATCGAAAGTGGTGTTTTTGACACCATTGCCGCTTTCCCGTTGCCACGCCGATGAAAGTTCAAGGGGGCATGTCGGCGGTGAAGCGAAGGTGGGACATGGGCGGGCATGGGGTGGCTACCAGATGGCCAGCTTTCGCGGATAATGGAAAAAAAACGGCGTTAATCAGTATTTCGCCGGGTTTACTTGGTCCTTTAATTTTCACGACCAAGCCTCAAAAAGGTGCTCCAACTGACCAGATAACCACCGGAGGGAATGGGGGATGACCTCCCCATACTCCCCTAGTGGTCACCAATCCCCTCCCACACTAAAAAAATAAACACTTTTTGCCAGCCTGTGTGCCAGCCTCAAATGTCGTACCAGCTCCCTGACAGCAGTATGCAGGTCCCTGGAGCAGTTTTTAATGGGTGCAGTGCACTTCAGGCAGGCAGACCCAGGTCCACCCCCCCCCCCCCCCTAACTGTTACACTTGTGGTGCTAAGTGTTGAGCCCTACAAACCCCCCAAAACCTACTGTACCCACATGTAGGTGCCCCCCTTCGCCCATAACAGCTATGGAAATGGTGTAGAGTTGTGGGGAGTGTGTTTTGGGGGGTAATTGGGGGGGCACAGTACCCAAGGTAAGGGAGCTATGGACCTGGGAGCTATTTGTATATATTTTTTAATTTTTAGAAGTGCCCCTAGGGAACCCGGTTGGTGTCCTGGCATTTTAGGGGGACCAGTGCACTACAAATGCTGGCTCCTCCCACGACCAAATGCCTTGGATTTTGCCGGGTTTGAGATGGCTGGCATTTTTTTCCATTATCGCTGAAAAAAACAAAACCGGCGATCTCAGACCCGGGAAACTCTGGCATTTGGCCAGCCTAAACCGTATTATCAAAAAAAAATGGCCGACCATCTTTTTCGAAAATACGGTTCCGGCCAGCTTTTGCGCCGCCGCCAAAATAGCTCGCCGGCGACGTTCGATTATGCCCCTCAAAGTATCTAAACTAAGAAATGATTCTTTGTGTCAACTTTTGTTTTTCAGAACCAATTACCCCCAAGACTCAAGTCTCTCGGGTAAGTATTATGCTGTGTTTAAATTTTCAGTCTATATATTTTAAGTATCTGTCTGTCACCTCATTCTCTTCCCTTAGGTCTTTCTTGGTTTACTTCTTTCTTCTCCTTTCTTTAGTTGGAGATCATATGTTCCTCTCCCAGGATTCTCCGCACAGGATCCCTACTGCCTAACTTTTAATCAACAAAGCAATACCCTGCAGCTATACTGGGTCTATTATAGATAATTCTTATTATTGCCCTAATGCTAAGAGAAAACAAACAACTAATTAAAGAGTCCCTTCTAACCCACCCAATTGTGTTACCCACATTCAGCACAATTGTAGTCTCACACGCACTGCTTTGCTCTATTTTTACAGTGTAGAGTTGCTCAACATTGAATATGCTTGTCACTGAACTAAGGGCCCTGTTTACTAAACCGTGCTAGAGGCATGTTAGCATTTTTAGCACACGCTGTGTAGGCACCCACAATATTCCTATGGGCGCCTTAAAAAGTTAGCACATGCTAATTTTGTGCACACGCTAAAACTGCTAGCACACCTTAGTAAGCAGAGCCCTAAGTACAGCATCCACAAATGATTAGTTCAACACTGACTTCATACTTCGGTCAGTGACTTTACCACCTAAACATCACTGTTTCTTTAGTCTCTCTTCACTGCCTTACATTACTTTTACAGCAGGACACTGTTAAACTCTGGCAACAAGTTATTAATAAGCTTACTGCTGAACTGAGTGACACTGCTCAAAAATAACCACCTCAACACTGATTCCATTTACTAACACTTTCTTAAGTCAGTAACTTTACCATTTAAACGTCACCGTTTACTTCTCCGCTACCCAAAGCCACCCATCACAAGTTTAATAAGGCTAGGCAATTATTTCAAACATAAAGGCTCTGCCACAATCTTCCCCTCTTACTTTGAGTTAGGGAAGCCCAGGATTTATTTAATGCCATCACAGACAAGTTTTTGACAGGTGATTAGCAGTTTCTCTAATAAATTTCCTTCAGAGTAATATCTCACAGCCTGACAGTGCTGGCACTTAGAATATTTTATTTAAAGTCTGTCAGTATTTTTTTCCCTATCAGAACCAATGTCTTCTGACAGCTTGAGCAGTGAAAAATTATTTTAGTAATTTTTCAGAACCTTTCTTTGCATTACTTTTACATTTAAAGACAGTCCAAAGAAAAATAACTTTGTCCCAAGAATTTCCCACTTTGTACACAATCAAACGCACTTCCCTGAAGACATAAACTTTTCAAGGCTTTCAAAATTATCTTAAACCATTCAGACTCCAGTCACATAGACCAAACTTCAATTTTAAATCACCTTTTCACATAACCACTGTCTCAAACGCTTCCCTCCCAACTGTCTCACCAGACAGTTTAGAATCCTGCGTGCAGTTCTGTCACAGCATCAGGCACGTGCTGCATTTTAAAATTCCCAACACACTACCACACAAAATCATTTAAAAAATTATTTTAAAAGCCCACATAAATATATCAACCTCTGCCTCCCTTACCTGAACAGGGTCTTTCTCTTCTGCCTCTGCCTCCCTTACCTGAACAGGGTCTTTCTCTTCTGCAAATCCCCATACTGCACTTGCCCCAAAGCACATTCAGCTGCACAGTTCTGCCTACGAGCCTGCAGCTCCAAACTACCAGCTCCAAGTTGCCTCATGCACATGCATGCGCATACAATGAACCGGCCCTGTCGGACCCGCTGTCTCCCTGAACCCAAATCACAGCTGCAAAGTTTCCTAAGCCTTTTCTGGCCTGATGCATCAACTCTGGCTCTCCTTCAGTGTTCCAAAGCCTCTACAGCGATCCTGGAACAGCCTTGGCCTTGCTGCGTCTTTTGTGCATGTGCCACTGCAACATCGGAAGCCCATTGGTCTTTTCTCCAACTCCCACCCTGACACCCTCCAACAGCCCGTGGACCACTGTGCACTCCAGACCTTCCAAAACGGCTCCTGCTCCCGCCACCAGATACAGCCCCATCCGGTCACAGCACACACTGCTCCAGCACTACCCCACCAGACGCTCCAGCTGGCCAGCCTTCCAGCCCTGCAGAACGTGCAGTGAACTTTCAGCTCTGTAGCCCCGCAGCAACCTTCTAGCCAGTCCAAAGCTGTCCTGGACTGCCAGCCACCTCTCAGTGCTGCCACCCAGCATGGTCCACAGCACAATCTTAACCTCACTTCATATCCTCTAGTTCTACTGCCTTCAGGGATTCTCCAGGCCGAACTGAAAGCCACAGAAAAACCATCTTCAGCGTGAGGTCCTTGATGGAATCTGACCTCAGAGGTTCAAATAGAGCATCAGCAAGCACTCGGAGGACCAGATTCAGGTCCCATGAAGGAACAGATGGATGCAGCGCAGTGGCCACCATTACTACCCTTTTCAGGGTGACCCTTTACCCCCAAAATTACAGAGGGCAACCACCTACGCTTTCACAATGACAAATGCTAGGCCCTGATCCAGGCCCTGCTACAGAAACCCCAGGATATCTGGAATTTGAGCATACCAAGAAGACAGTGACCATTTTGGAGGGTTTCAAAAAACCCTCTAACCCCTGACATAAGCCAGAGAGCTGTGTAGAAAGAAACCATTGTCAGAGAAAAGCCATGCCTTTCTAAGCACTACCCTCTCAATGTCCAAACTGTATGCCGGAGGAGATCCAGATCTTCCATTTCCACCAGACCTTGACAGAGAAGGCCTCGACACCTGGGCAATGAGAGAGGTTCACCCACCAACAGGTGCATGAGGTCTGTGTATCATTGCTGCCAGGGCCAATCCGGAGTCACCAGTAGGATCAGATGAGGATGATGTGCAATCCTGAGAAACAGCCAACCAGTCAGGGCCAAGAAGGGTACATTTACAGAGGCTCCTCCTGCAGCCAGGGCTGCACAAGAGTATCAGTCCCCTGAGAGGCTGGCTCCCTCCAGCAACTGAAGAAAAAGCTCATTGTGGCACTGACTTCAGAAGCTATCAAATCAAAGACTGGGGGCCCCATCGGTCCAGAATGAGCTGAAAAATCTGTGGCCCCAGCTCCCATTCCCCTGGGTCCAGGAGAGTGACCTAATGGTTAGTGTAGTGGGTTGCGGACCTCGGGAACTAGATTCGATTCCCATTGTTGCCTGATGGTCGGCAGTGGGTTGAGATCCTGGGGGACCAGGTTCAATTTCCTCTTAAGCTCCATGTGACCCTGGGCAAGTCACTTAACCTTCCATTGCCCCAGGTACAACAGTAGTACAGTGTATTACCTAGACTGTGAGCTCAATAGGGACAGACGCAGTACCTGTAAAACTGTAAACCACTTAGGTCTAAGTGGTATATAAATACTCAAATGAAATGAAATGCCTTCACATTGTCCTTGCCCACAACACCTGCAGGTGTCTTTCTGTCCAATGACAAAAACATTGCTTCCCAGGCCATCGCCTTACTACTGGTGCCCCCCCCCCCCTGGTTTGTCAATATAGGCCACCACAGTGGCCACTTTCTCCCAAAAGAGAGGAAGGAATTCCAGCAGGGCCAGGCGGACCACTTGTCTTTAGGCAGTTGATAGACCAAGACGCCTCCTGTGCAAACCAAGCCCCCTCAGCCACTCAACTCAGAAAATGGGCTTTCTAGCCATGGAGACCTCCTTTAAGAGGTGAACAGGACTGTCCCACCAGTGCAGAGTGACTCTTGCCTTGGCAGAGAGATGCAAGGGATGCTCAAAGTCTTGAGAAAGAGGGGCCCAACAGGACAAAAAGGCTCACTGCAGCAGGTGCATATGCACTCTCACTCAAGGCACTAACTTCAAAATCGCCACCATGGACCCTAAGAGCTGCAGGGGGTCCCAAATCTTGGAGACTACTGGCTCACAGAATCTGTACTTCTGTGCCTGAAACTTCTCCACTTGGTCCTCAGGAAGGAAAACCATCCCTCAAGCAGTGTCAAAGCAAACTCCCAGGTCCTTCAGGGTCTGTGAGGGAACCAGGGGACTCTTGAGCCGATTCACAACCCTACCTAGGTCCTCCAGGGGAGAAATACATCTGAGGTGCTCTAGGTCCAACTTATCTAGGACCTTGACAAGAAAGACAGTGAAAAAAACTGGCCTAAAATTTATCAACAATAGAGGAATCAAGTTTAGGATTTTTCCATAACAAACAAACTACTGCTTGTTTTAACTGATCAGGAACAACCCCCTCTTGAAAAGATTTATTTACAATACAGGTGATAACGGGGGCCATATCTGAACAAAGGGCCTTCATTACTGCCGTTAGAACAAAATGTTCAAAACGACTAGAGGAATTATTTAGTAAGCAAATAGCCTGACATTTAATTAATAGATACTAAAGGCAAAATTCTCCCATAGATCAGTTCCATCACATAAGGATTCAACAATTGGTAAGTAAAAGTGTCTAATGGTAAAAATCTCTCCCTCTTTCTGTTGAAATGTCTCTGCAATTGTAGACAAGTAGGCCACTTTTCAAAAAATGATGAAGTAAAGGATGTCAGTTTTCAAACCCCAGAAAACAATTCTTTAGGTCTGGAAGTGACAGACTCAATCTTCTTATCATAAAAGTCTTTCTTAGCCAAATCAATGGCTTTATGGTATTCGTTCAAGGCAATTAGGTATTTTTTTCTTTATTTTCTTCTTGATTCTATGACTCCTTTCTTCCTTCCTTGGCTCTTATCCCTCAGTTTTCTGTCTTTCTTCCTTCGCCTGGTTACCATCACATCTGTCATTTTTCTTGGAGTCTTAAAGTAAGAAATGACAATAATGTACAGTTGCATGATATTTATTCAATGAAACAATGTTTTCTCATAATGAAAGTTGCTCCTAATATTGAAAGTTCTGATAATGAATGAAAATTAATTAATAATATAAAATATTGTTTCATAAGAAGATGCTAACAGAAATATACTGTAGCAAATTGCATTTACTGCATCAATAGTGTTTCCAAGGATATACCCTGCCATTCTGATTTCCAGGATAGCCATAACTAATATGCATAAGATAAATTTGCAAATAATGGGATGCATGGCAAGCAAAATCAATCTCAGCATATTCAACTGTGGATACTTCAGCTAGATATTTTTCTGTCACTGGATGGCTTGCACCTGAGGCAATGGAGGGTTGTGACTTGCTGAAGATTACAAGGAGCTTCAGTAGGATTTGAATCTGGCTCCCATGGTGCTCAGTTGGCTGATATAACCAGTAGGCTACTCGTCCACTTCTGAAAACCTGACTGGTCGAGTTTGACCCTTGTTGAGAATCGCTGACTTAGAAGAAGAATGGCAGTCCGTTTGCAAATTAATCAATGAAGTCAGGGTGAAGACAGATTAAATGGGACTGCAGTAGGAGCAAGTATGTCATTTCAAAAGGAGTGTGCCATAGAGGGTGAGAGCATGAGGGGGAGCAGTGTAAAGGATTGCAAAATATATAGAACAGTGGTTCCCAAACCTGGTCCTGGAGGCACCCCAGCCAGTCAGGTTTTCAGGATATCTACAATGAATATTCATGAGAGTGATTTCCTTGCACTGCCTCCACTGCATTCAAATCTCAGTTAAGAATACTTATTCTGGATATCCTGAAAACCTAACTTGTTGGAGTGCCTCAAGGACCGTGTTTGGGAGCCACTGATATAGAGTATGATGGCCTAAATGCCTTGCCTTGGAAGAATAGGCCCTTATTCAGAGAAAGATTCTTGGGTCCTACTTACTTGGGAGCCAAAGGAACTGCAAAGGACCCAGCCCACACATGAGTGGTCATTGTTATGCTTCTGAAAAGAGACTGAGCAGGGTTAATGAATAGTTATCAGACTACTGGATGGAGTGGAATGTCTGTGAAAGTGAGGAAACCTTCAAAGAAATCAACAAGTTCCAAAAGAGTTTTGTCTTCTCTCTGTGAGAAGACTAATCCATGAGGTAAAGAAAATAGGTCTCTTGGACAGTGGAAGAAAAGCTATCCTGTGTTGAGGGCCTAGAAATGCACCTGCACTGATTGACGGGGTCTTTTACAAAGGCATGGTAGTGCTTTTAGCATATGCTAAACGCTAGAAATACCCATAGGACTGTATGAGCATCTCTAGCGTTTAGCGCATGCTTATGTTTAGCATGTACTAAAATCGCTAGCGCGCCTTCGTAAAAAAAACCCTGAGTTAGGCTGTGAAGGTGAAATAGGGTCCAGGTAGCAACTGAGCTTGACTATGTTTAAAAAAATAAAATTATATATATATATATCTATATTAATAAATCCCACCTTGAACATTCTGAAGCTCAGTCAAGGCAGAGAAGCTCACTCCAAGGCAGAGAAGCACAAAAATCATGTAGTCTTCATAGGCTAGGACCAGTCACCCTCACTCATAGACCCGCCCTCAGCCACGCCCCATCTGTACATAAAACGCTACCTCACATTCTGAGGACAACCTGCTGAAGCCATCTGCAAAATCCCTAAACAGTTCGTAAGTTCATTGTGGTGAAGCCATCCAACTCACCATGTCTCTCTGCCCCGCCCTCGAGGGCGGAACACAGAGAGTAAAGGGATCCATAAAGGCACCCCTACCAACTGGCAACCCCTCCAACAAACAACGACCCAGGCAGGGGGAGTGTTTCTGTACTCCTCCCCCTGCTAGGAATCGCTACAGACTGCTGGCAAACTCCCCAACCACACGACCACAAAGCCACCCGCAACCCCCCCCCACACATAAACACACACACACAACACACACACATAAACACACACACAAACACAAACACATACACACACATAAACACACACAAATACACACACAAACACACACATAAACATACACATACACACACACACAAACACACATACACGCAAACACACAAACACACACATAAACACACACACAAACACACACACAAACGCACACACAAACACACACACAAACACACACATAAACACACACACAAACACACACACACACACACAACACACATACATGCAAACACACACATAAATACACAAACACACAAACGCACACACAAACACACACATAACACACACACAAACACACACACAAACGCACACACAAACACACACACACACAAACACACACACAAACACACACACACACAACAACACAAACACACACACACACAAACAAAACACACACACAAAAACACAAACACACACACAAAAAAAACACACACACAACACACAAACACACACACAAAGAACACACACACAGAAACACAAACACACACAAACACAAACACACACACACAAAACACAAACACACAAACACATACACAAACACACACACAAACACAACACAAACACACACACACGCACACACACACACACAAACACATACACACACACACAAACACATACAAACACACACACACACACACACACACACACACACATAAACACACACACAAACACATACACACACATAAACACACACAAACACACACACAACACACACATAAACATACACATACACACACACAAACACACATACACGCAAACACACAAACACACACACAAACGCACACACAACCACACACATAAACACACACACAAACACACACACACAACACACATACATGCAACACACACATAAATACACAAACACACAAACGCACACACAAACACACACATAAACACACACACAAACACACACAAACGCACACACAAACACACACACACACAACACACACACAAAACACACACACACACAAACAAACACAAACACACACACAACACACACAAAACACACACACACAAAACACACACACACAAACCACAAACAAACACACACACAAAAAACACAAACACACACACAAAAAACACACACACAAAACACACAAACACACACACACACAAACACACACACAGAAACACAAACACACACAAACACAACACACACACACAAACACAAACACACAAACAAACACATACACAAACACACACACACAAACACACACAAACACACACACACAAACACATACACACACACACAAACACATACACACACACACAAACACATACAAACACCACACACACACACACACACATAGAACCACACACACACAAACAGCCTCGACGGTGCACCTCTAAGTGCCCCCCCCCCCCGCCGCATTGCCACAACAACCTGTGCAACGGGGCATCAGAAAGCCCCTACCCCCTTCCCTCCTTGCCGCATCACCCAACCCTCCCCCACCGCTTCACCATGCCCCTCCCCCCCACATCGACCGCCTCGCCACCCGCAACCGCTAATACAAACTCTGTCCGGCGGCTGCTGCTGCTGCTTCTATTCAGCAGCAGCAGCCCGTACATAAAGAAAACAAACAAACAAAAAAACAACCTCCTAAAACGCACCTCCGTGGAGAACCATCTCACATTGGCTGACGTCTCTGCAGCCGCACCTCCTCACCCCTCAACGTCAGTGCCCCTGCCGGAAGACCCGGAGAAACGCCGAGACATCAGAGGGAGAGGAGGAGCGCATGCTGAGACTTCAGCCAATGTGAGATGCTTCTCAACGGAGGTGCGTTTTAGGAGGATTTTTTTTTTTTTGGTTTTCTTTATGTACGGGCTGCTGCTGCTGAATTGCAGAAGCAGCAGCCGCCGGACACAGTTTGTATTAGTGGTTGCGGGTGGTGAGGGGGTTGATGGGGGGAGGGGCTTGGTGATGTGGCACGGTGGGGGGGTCGGGTGATGCGCGAAGGGGGGGACAAGGGGCTTTCTTTGGGTGCTGCGCCAGCTGGGGGGGAAGGGGGTCTCGCTGGACATGGGTGGCTGGAAGGAAGCAGGGGGAGGGTCGCTGCACATGGGTGGCTGCAGGGGGGCAGGGAACAGGGAGATAGGGATGGGGCTCCACACACCACATGGGTGCCTGCAAGGGGACAGGGGATACAGGACGGACACTGCAGGGCGGGCAGGGGGACAGAAGGGTTGGTGGTCATCAGGGGGGACAGGTGGGTCGATGGACATGGCTGTCCACAGGGGAGGAACAGGGAAAAAGGAGAGGAGTGTCCTCAGACATGGGTGGCTGCACAGGAGAGGAGGGTCGCTGGACATGGGTAGCTGCAGGGGGGGCAGGGGGACAGAAGGGTCGCTGGACATGGCTGGCTGCAGGGGGGACAGGGGAGAGAGGAGGGACGCTGCACATGCGTGCCTGCAGGGGGACAGGAGGGATGCTGAGGGGTGGGGCCTGAGACCACATGGGTGGCTGCAGGGGGAGCAGGGGAGACAAGAAGGACGCAGCAGGGGGAGAGGAGGGTTGATGGGCATGGGTGGCTGCAGGGGGATGCTGGACATGGGTGGCTGCAGGGGGAACATGGGGAGAGGAGGGTCGCTGCACATGCCTGGCTGCAAGGGGGCAGGGGAGAGGGAGGGGTGAGGGGGTTCCTCACACCACACACGCAGTCACTCATTCTCTGTCTGCCACATACACTCTCACTCACACACTCACTATCTTTGTCCCTCTCTCTCACACAGTGTCACACAGAAACACAAACACTGTCTCTCACACACTCTCTCTCTCGCACAAACACATACACTCTGTCTCTCTCTCTCTCTCACATTCTCTCTCTGACACACACGCTCCATCTCTCACACACGCTCTTTCTGAAACATACACCCAAGGAAAACCTTGCTAGCGCCCGTTTCATTTCTAACAGAAACGGGCCTTTTTTACTAGTATATATATATATATATATAGTACGTTTCTGAAGAATATTGGCAGTGTTTTGTATCATTGAGGTTTACACATTGAAAGAATACACTTATTTTTTTGAACTTACGAGTTTTTGAAAGTAAGACAATTGTTTACACTATTCACATATTGGACCAATGACTAATTAATATGAGCGACGTGTTTTTTACTCCCTATGTTCTGAAGTCCAAAATTCAATTTAGTTTTGTTGACAAAGAAGCCACTACCACTTTATTGGGTGTTTATTATTCTTGAGATCTTAGATTCACATTAAGACAAAGAAAAGTCAGCTCAGATTTATAAATAATATCAACAAATTATTCTGTAAGTATTAGAAAGTAAGGCTTGGAGAAAGTTTTGATGCACTGAGGACAGACTATGGGGTCCTTTTACTATGGTGCACTAACAAATCTAGTGCACGCTAACAATTAGAATACGCTAAATGCCATGCAGCCCAGAGGAATACAATGGGCTGTGCAGAATTCAGTGTGTGCTAATCGTTAGTGGGCCTTAACAAAAGGACCCCATGAGGCTCATTTTCAAAGCACATAGACTTATAAAGTTCTATAGGTTACTATCAGGCTTACCTTCGAAAGAGAAGGGCACCCATCTTTCGACACAAATCGGGAGATGGGTGTCCTTCTCCCAGGGTCGCCCAAATCGGCATAATCGAAAGCCGATTTTGGGCTGCTTTCCGTCGTGGAGATGACCAAAGTTCACGGGGGCGTGTCGGAAGCATAGCGAAGGCGGAACTGGGGCATGCCTAACACATGGGCGTCCTCGACCAAAAATGGAAAAAAGAAGGGCATCCCTCATGAGCACTTGGGCGACTTTACTTGGTCCATTTTTTTTATGACCAAGCCTCAAAAATGTGCCCGAACTGACCAAATGACCACCGGAGGGAATCGGGGATGACCTCCCCTTACTCCCCCAGTGGTCACTAACCCCCTCCCACCCTAAAAAAAACCTTTTTAAATATTTTTGCCAGCCTCAAATGTTACACCCAGCTCCATCACAGCAGTATGCAGGTCCCTGGAGCAGTTTTAATGGGTGCAGTGCACTTCAGGCATGCAGACCCAGGCCCATCCCCCCCCCCCCCCACACCTGTTACACTTGTGGTGGTAAATGTTGAGCCCTTCAAAACCCACCAGAAATCCACTGTACCCACACCTAGGTGCCCCCCTTCACCCCTTAGGGCTATGGTAGTGGTGTACAGTTGTGGGGTGTGGATTTGGGGGGGGGGGGTTGGGGGGCTCAGCACACAAGGTAAGGGAGCTATGCACCTGGGAGCAATTTATGAAGTCCACTGCGGTGCCCCCTAGGGTGCCTGGTTGGTGTCTTGGCATGTCAGGGGGACCAGTACACTACGAATGTTGGCTTCTCCCACAACCAAATGGCTTGGATTTCTGAGATGGGCATCCTCGGTTTCCATTATCACCGAAAATCGGGGACGACCATCTCTAAGTACGACCATCTCTAAGGTCAACCTAAATTTCGCGATTTGGGTGTCCCCAACCGTATTATCGAAATGAAAGATGGACGCCCATCTTTCATTTCGATAATACGGGTTTCCCCGCCCCTTCGCTGGGACGTCCTGTGAGGACGTCCTCAGGAAAACTTGGGCGCCCCTTTCGATTATGCCTCTCCAAGGGACTCATTATCAAATCACTTAGACTTACAAAGTTCCATAGGTTACTATGGAACTTTGTAAGCCTAAGTGCTTTGAAAATACACCTCCATGTAATGTAATAAGTTTAAGTGCTTTGAAAATACACATCTATGTGTCTTAGATAATATGTGTTTATGTTTATACTTATTAAACTTGATTAACCGCTGTTCGCCAATCGCACAGCAATGCAGTATACAAATTCAGAAAGATATAGAAGCCGTTTAACAAAATATTTAAAAAGCCATATTCCAGCAGTAGCATTTCTTGCCAACACACAGAAGAAAGAAAATACCTGAGGAGCTTATCAGCAGACGGCTGACCCAGCTCCACTGCAGGAGTGAACTCTATCTACAACTTAAAGGAGGACTCACCCACAAGCCAACTGTGGGTAATCCCTCTGCTAAACAAAACATCTGGACATACGACACCAAGAGAAACCACAAATCAATGTAGATAGACTCTGGAGGAACTAACAAAGCAAGACTGTCTCAGGCGTTTAACAAAAAGTGAAAACCACAGACCACTGGCACAGCTGCACTACTCAGTTACTCAGCTGTTGCAGTGAGTTAATGAACATTAATTTCACAATATTTCCAGTTAAAAAGCCACCATTTACTCAACTGTTTATAAGAATTATGTACTCCTATATGAGTATCTAATACTGACAATGAACCTGCTCGACCAGACTCCCAACATCAATCTCTTAGGACATAGAAATGTTGTCACCTTACGAACTGGCTCCCACTCAAAGAGCGTATCAGGTTCAAGATCTGCACGATTGTTCATAAAATCATCCATGGAGAAGCCCCGAGCTACATGCTAAACCTCGTAGACCTGCCTCCCAGAAATGCTAAAAAATCAGCCCGCAAGTTCCTTAATCTGCACTTCCCCAATTGCAAAGGACTAAAATACAAGCTATCACACGCAACCAGCTTCTCTTACGTGAGTACGCGACTATGGAATGCACTACCAGCTGACTTGAAAACGATTAACGACATAAGTACCTTTCGTAAATCTTTGAAAACCTATTTCTTCAACAAGGCCTACAATGGGATCCCATAGCTAATCACAACACCTCACAACTTCACCCTATTCCGATATCTATCTTTCTAAAACTTTGCTTAGACCTTTTCTTTCTTCATCCAGAATCTTCCTGTAACACCAATTGTATTCATCGCCTGGAATGGCGATGCCATCACAGGTGCTTGTAAGCCACATTGAGCCTGCAAATAGGTGGGGAAATGTGGGGTACAAATGCAATAAATAAATAAATGGGGAATAAACGTCTATAAAAACAACAAACCAAAGGGTGCAGTACAGACACGTGAAACAATGTGCAATCCAATGAAAATCCTTCATTCAAATGACCGACACGGTCACCGTGTTTTGGCTCAGGAGTCTAAAGCACTCTGGCTGGTGTTACAATGGGAGCGCCTTCAAGGTGGTAAATAGCCAAACGAACCACCAAAGTCAGTAATAACTGGCATACAAGGTGGAGGAGAGTGAAGAAATATTGTAAATAGCTAATCGAGGAATCACACAACAACTTGGATCAAATAAAACGAATAAATGTCTATGAACTTGCCATGCCCATGTTCCACACAAACTCACCCAGACCTTGCCCCCATGTCATTTGCATGTGTTTATAGGGACTCTCTAAGAAGTGTCTCAGCTGTAAGTGCTCAAGTATTCGGAGGATGTGGAGGCTGAGCCCTGCATGGGGCTTTAGAGCCAGTGAGTGCAAGGAGATTTAATGACAGGAGACAGCATGAGCCTATCTGACACATTATCAAGGCTGAAGGGAGTGGGCAGTTTTCCACTATAGTGGTCAGAACAAAACCATAGCAATCGCTATTGAAAACAGTAGCAAACTTGTGAGGTTTATATTGTTTTATTAAACCTCCTAGGTTTTGTATTCTTTCTGTTAGAAGGGGATCAGGAGAGGAAGTAAGGAGAGTTGGGGAGTTTTCAAGGAGTCTGTGAAGAGGGGAGGTTATATTCAAAATGTATTTGTCAGTGCTCCAGAGATTGCTTTGTTATTTGCAATGCTGTATTGTGGATTTCAGTGCTGCGCTATATGCCTTTATTTATGACAATAAAAATATTTCTATATAAAAACAATAGCAAACACTTTTGAATGCCTATGTGTGTAGTTTTTTTTTAATTTGACAGCTTTTTTATTTATTTGAAAGCTTCCCATATGTAGATATATATCATGAAATAAAACTGAAAATCACTAAAACAGCATTTAAAATTACTGTAGCTGGTAGAAACAGCAGTAATAAACTGTATTTTGTGCTCATTTTTCTACACAGTTTTATACAATACAGTAATACATGGCCGAATCTCAGTGAGGATATCCTGTTTCCTGATGGGTTCATCTTAACTGTTGTTATAATCTGCATTGTGAAGCCTGGTGTTATTAAACAGGGTCAGTGCTAGATATGATGGGGCCCAGGGCAGACACAAGGGAGAAGGCCCCAAAGCTTGCTTGCAGGCTGTCTCTCTCTCAACTTCAGGCAAGTTTGGGGTCCCCCCACTAACATGGTGGCCCAGGGGAATTCCCCTTTTTGCCTGCCCCTAACGCTGGCTCTGTTATTAAGATGGAATGTATTGAAATTAAATGGAAGTAAAATTAAACTCTCTTTCATTGGGGGCATATGGAATCACAACTTCACCTCACCTGTTTTGTAGAAGTTTACATTTTAGATACACAAATGGATTTTTCTGTTTTGAGCATGTTTCAGGGACAAGTGGTTTTATAAGTGAAAATAATAAAAATAAATATTTGGTTTCATGCAGATTTCTTATTTGTTGAAGCACAGCAGTAAAAAGTGGCCTGCGCTAGTGTGGATGTATAAAATTAGCACGCACTGGGCCATTTTTTACAGCAGCAAGTAAAACGGACTTTTATTAAATGGGGCCATAAACGGCAGTGCATTAATATTAAAAGTAGGCCATAGCTATTTACTGCCTGAGCCCTTACCATCACCTATTTACTTGGTGGTAAGGGCTTATGCACTACTCATGTGGTAATCAGGCAGCGCATGGCAATGTGGCTGCGCTGCCGATTAGAAAATAGAAAATTATTTTCTACTTTTGGAAACTGCGCATGCCAACTTCGGAATTAACACCAGGTGCCCATGCTACCCCAGCGGTAGGGTCAATTTGGTGCACGCTTATCGCATGGTAGCCCTACTGCAGCTTAATAAAAGGGACTCTAAATGGGCAATAATGCAGTCCATTTGGTTTTCTGATGTTTTGCTCTTGTGATGACTTATACTGTGCCAAATCTGAAAACTCTCATCTCTTCTGGATGATAATAACATCATGGGACTAAGTCAATGGATATGTCTGAAACATTTAACAACGTTGAGATTGGCATATATACCCAACAGGGCATTTAAAATTCTGTCCTCTAATGATGTCACATGTTCAGAAATCATAGCCAAAAGTATAGACATTTATTGAAACATTATCACATGCACACTGGCATCCATACACTCATTGCAAAAGTTTATTGAAACATTATCACATGCACACTGGCATCCATACACTCATTGCAAAAGTAAACAACAACTTCAACAAAGTACATAAACATTTATTTTCTTTTTTCTTTTGCATCTTCCGAAATTCCAGACAGCATATGTACAAATCAATAGGGCCCAAAGTAGTCCAAAACAAATGTAGGGCCCTGTTCACTAAAGCACGTTAGTGTTTTTTTAACGTGCCTTCAATTAACGAGCACCCTGTGTAGGCGTCTATAGGGATATTGTAGGTGTGTACACCATTAACACATGCACATGGTTAACACCTATAATGCCTATAATGCGGCTTAGTAAACAGGGTCCAAAATCAGAAACAACACAGTTTATACCTAATTGTTCAATCACCCTTGGGTTTCACCTTTGGGTTTAAAAAGCAATGCCATGTACGTGCAAGGTCTGGATAAACAAATTAAAACAATCAAAGTTTTAAGCAATTGTCCCAAATATGTAATACTTCATAGCAATAATGAAACAGTGATGGAAAATTCACATAGCAGGCAGCAATCAGATTAACTTTGTATGAACTTGGTGGCTAATAGTATGCTGCTTGCATTTATATTCAAAACAGACTAAGTAGAAATAAATATATACAACAGAACCAGCATATTTAGACTGACTGGATTTCTGCATGAAGGTAGTATTTCCCTCATTATTCAATACCTCTCTTTTAAATAGTAGTAATTAAAAATATCAAGTGCATTCTAATAATATACCATAGCATTCCACAAATCAGAAGGGGCATGTTCCTACATACCATCTTTCTCTTTCAATCTAGGCACAGAGAAAAACAATGACTTTAAATGCGCCCAGGTTTCAACCTAATTAAGATTTAAAACAACCTCTGTAGATAAAAATAAAAACTGTGAAGGTTGAGAACCTGATTCTTTGATGTCTGTTTTGGTGGCCCTTTACTAGGTGAAAAACTCTCAGCACCGATACAACATGTGTTAGGGTGTCCCTAAAACCAGCCCCTCAAAATGACACACTGATTACAATTTAGAAGTAATTACTACTCTAACTGATGAAAGGTTATTCTGTTCTGATACTTCCTCTGTGTACATCTATATGCTGCACAAGCCGGCATGTTTCTAGCTATAACTGAGATAAAATAACAATGAACAATAACAACGTAGATACAGCAACTGTTTGTTTTGTTTTGACTAATATGGTGGCTGCGCCGGGGGGGGGGGACGTCATGCCAGCTCATGTCTTATTAAACCTCCTTAACTGAGTGACCTGAGGGAGGGAGATTGTTAAAAAGGATTAGGAAGTTAAGAAGAATAAGGGGAGATAGGGAGTGTGCAGGGTTTTCTACAGGCTGGGGGAAAAGAACAAGCAGCAAATGCAAGAACTTTACATGACGGTGGGCAAAGCAGGTAGAGTGGTGGCACTGCGTGAATGAGATGAGCAACAGGACAGCTTCTGTGTATCTGGTAGGGACAATCTCATAAGAATAAAGCTTCCCTTTGAAAATCTGGGCTGGAATGGAGATGTGCACTAGTGCAAATGCACCTGTGCACATACTATATAAAGGGAAGTTTTCAACCTGAGGAATTTATCCAGCTATTAACATTTCTCAGCAAATTCCATTGAAAATTGTCCTAATACCAATTTCACTCCATCTGTATTCTTTTCAGAAGCACCAACACAAGCTAAATATTTTATTTTCCTTCTTCCAGTTATAAAATGTTTTTCACACCTAAAACTTGTAAATTTATACCTTAGACATAGTGCCCATAAATCTCACTCTTTGGCACTTCTGGTTTGTACCAGAGGCAATGCAGAGTGAAAATGACTTGCCCACCTTCCCCAGTTCTGAACAAAGTACTGCAGACCTGACAAGTTACTCAGTTCTAGAAGGGAGACTCTTTGGTCAGTTCTGCTTTTGAACATACATCCTAATTCAGTATGCCATTTGTAGTCCCTGATATACCACCAATTGAAATCAGTACTTCAAGTCCCAGGTCAGGGTTGTCAGAAATCCAGGACTGGCCCAGAATTTCCCTCCTGGAACTTGACAGCTTTCTAGACCTAACCCAACCATTCCCAACCCAGTCCTTGGCACCTAGTCCCATCAGCTTTTCAAGATATCCACAAATCTAACTCATGAATATTTATTGTGGATATCCTGAAAACTTGATGGGACTAGGTGTGCCCCGAGGACTGGGTTGGGAATAGCTGCTCTAACCATTAAGTCATTTTATTAAAAGCATATACTTGCTTAGTCCCCACTGTTCACACAGGAACTATTACTGTCACCGAGGTGAAATGTGTGTGTTTGGGGGGGTAATGTTTAATCCAGCCCTGGGAACTGATGACTGAGACGGGTGCTACTCATATTTGGTATTTGGCAATCTTTCAATTTATGCACCAGTATCTATCAGAGATTTTGTCTTCTGTAAAGACTTCCACCTCCTCCTCTGACCCTTTACCATCTAGATTTGTGAAGAACCCTGACAGTGGTCTGTCTTCTTTTACGTTTGGTTTGGTGAACAACAGTCTCATCTGAAAAAGTCCCTTCTTGTTGATAAATTGATAAGGTTCTGCCATTTTTTTACAGACTCTTCTCATCCAATAATTATCATCCAGTATCAAATTTATAATTTATTTCACAAGTTTTGTAGAGAAGGTTCTCCTCCTTAGCTTACATCATTTCTGGATAAGATAAGCACAATTCAGCCTGTCAATCAGGTTGCAGAGCAAGGTCTAGTACAGAAACCTCTTAGTAAGCAGGATGGGTTCTTGGCAGCTCTACAGTAGTGGGAAAATTATGCTTAAAGCATGCAATTCATAGTTTGTTCACAGCTCTCTGCTTTGGACACAAGAGTTTGACTTGTTTGCTAAGAGACATCATACTTTCGCAAGGCATGGGTATATTCCTTTCAAGCTAATACTGGAAGACTTTACAATACCTGTCACATTCTATTTCATATCTTTATTATTATTATTATACAAAGCTGAAATCTTTTTTCTAAAAGTCATAAACAACGACATCTATAATAAAGCCATGTCCTTAATTTTATTATATATACATATATAATTACTAAAGTTCATCAAAACTGTGTCTCTGTTTGACCTCTTTGGTTGGCTGGGGTTAATGTTTCAGAAGAAATGCTGTCAGAGCCTGTAGGAGTACTTGGTGGTGGAGGGAGGAGGGTATGGAGATATATTAGGCATCATTTTACTACATACCTTTAACAAATACACTTAGGTCAACCTTGTCTGGGCTACCCAAGAAAGCTTAAGATGCCCCATTTATACAACAAAGTGTGCATTAGGCAGTGGAGAAATGGACTGCATATAGTAGTACATGGAATAGACCCTGGACCAAAAAGATAAACACACAGATCTTAAAAACATCTAGTAAATAGCCATTTTCGAACAATAAAGAAGTTTCTCTGTTTTGAAAAAAATTTTTTTGTTACATTTGTACCCCGCACTTTCCCACTCATGGCAGGCTCAATGCGGTGGGCAATGGAGGGTTAAGTGACTTGTCCAGAGGCACAAGCCTGTGCCTGAAGTGGGAATCGAACTCAGTTCCTCAGGACCAAAGTCCACCACCCTAACCGCTAGGCCACTCCTCCACTGTTGCTACTATTGGAGATTCTACATGGATTGTTGCTATTCCACTAGCAACATTCCATGTAGAAGTCGGCCCTTGCAGATCACCAATGTGGCCGCGCAGGCTTCTACATGGAATGTTGCTAGTGGAATAGCAACATTCCATGTAGAATCCCCAATAGTATCTATTTTATTTTTGTTACATATGTACCCCGTGCTTTCCCACTGATGGCAGGCTCAATGTGGCTTACATGGGGCAATGGAGGGTTAAGTGACTTGACCAGAGTGACAAGGAGCTGCCTGTGCCTGAAGTGGGAATCAAACTCAGTTCCTCAGTTCCCCAGTACCAAAGTCCGCCACCCTAACCACTAGGCCACTCCTCCACATATTCCCAATTTTGGACATTTTTACCAAAACATCAGAACTTGAACTTAGCATATCAAAAATGACCCTCTGCATGAATTCTTTGCTTCAGTTTTTACTGAGGAAGATATAAGGGATCTATCTGTGCCAGAAATGATATTTGAGGGTGATCATACAAATCTTGGTGAACATGGAAGATGTAATAAGCCAAATCAACAAGCTAAAGGGCAGTATATCACCTGTACAGGATAGCATATATCCTACACAGTACAAAAATTACTAAAAAAATGAAATTGTCTTGTGTGCAATTCTGGTTGGCACATCTCAAAAAAAGATATATCGGAATTAGAAAAGGTACAAAGAAGGGCAACCAAAATGATAGAATTCCTCTCATATGAGGAAAGGCTAAAGAGGTTAGCGCGCTTCAGCTTGGAGAACAAACAACTGAAGGGGATATGATAGAGGTCCACAGAGTTGAGTGGAATGGACATAGTAAACATAGTAGATGACAGCAGAAAAAGACCTGCACGGTCCATCCAGTCTGCCCAAGAAGATAAATTCATATGTGCTACTTTTTTATTTGTACTGTCCTCTTCAGGGCACAGACCGTATAAGTCTGGCCAGCCCTATCCCCGCCTCCCAACCACCAACCCCGCATCCCACCACCAGCTCTGGCACAGACTGTATAAGTCTGCCCAGCACTATCCTCACCTCCCAACTACCAGTCCCGCCTCCCACCACCAGCTCTGGCACAGACTGTATAAGTCTGCCCAGCATATTCCTGCCTCCCACCACCGGCTCTGGCACAGACCGTATAAGTCTGCCCAGCACTATCCCCGCCGCCCAACCACCAGCCCCGGCACAGACCATATAAGTCTGCCCAGCACCAGCCCCGCCTCCCAACCACCAGCTCTGCCACCCATTCTAGGCTAAGCTCCTGAGGATCCCTTCCTTCTGCACAGGATTCCTTTATGTTTATCCCACGGACAAACGTGAATGGATTGTTTATCCTTTCAATAAGTAAAAAGACTAGGGGACTTTCAATGAAGTTACATGGCAATACTTTGAAAGCAAACAGAAGTACATTGTACAGAAATTTGGCCAGGTATTTGTGACCTGGATTGGCCACTGTTGAAAACGGGATGCTGGGCTTGATGGCCCTTTGGTCTTTCCCAGTATGGCAATACTTACGTACTTAGAAGAAAATATTATTTCACTCAATACCTAGATAAGTTCTGGAACATCTTGCTAGAGGATCTGGTTAAAGTAATTAGTGTAGCTAGGTTTAAAAACAGTTTGGATAAACTCCTGGAGGTAAAGTCCATCAATTGTTATTAAGGTAGACTCGGGGAAAGTCACTGCATGCCCTTGAAGGTTGATAGCATGGAATCCTACTACTTTTTGGGATTCTGCCAGGTCCTTGTGGCCTGGCTTCACCACTGTTGCAAGCAGGATACCAGACTAGATGGACCTTTAGTCTGACACAATATGGCAAATGTTATGTTCTTATAAAGTAAAAAAGGAAAATTTGGCCAGGCATAGAAGACAGTGAGTTAGGTGTTGAGACCTAAAATAGGGGCAAAACCCCCCAAGTCACTGTGATTGATTGATTGATTGCTTATGGTACCATATTCTCAGCAAAGTCAATTCCAATTGAGATGGAAGACTAAGGCAGCACAAGGAACACACTGGACCACTAACATTAGGTCTACATCAAATGCTCTCTATGTAACACCAATTGTATCTTTTACTCTGGAATAGCGGATGCTATGACGGAACTTTGTAAACCACATTGAGCCTGCAAATAGGTGGGCAAATGTGGGATACAAATGCAACAAATAAAAAAAATTGTTATGGAACAATATATACCAAGAAAATAAAATTCTGGACTCAAATGAACCTTAATTGCAAGAACATCTCCAGAAGTATGTCTACATTCTGTAGCACAATTTCTTATTGCAATAAGTGGGTAGTGTGATTGCAAATAAGATTTCTATGGCTTGATAGCATTTGGAAACCAGACTACTGAGTGCCCAGAAGCTGAGGCGGTGGTTAAAGGAAATATTCCAGCTAAATAAATAAAAAATAGCCTCTGACAGCTGTCTCTGTTCTGTCTGTGCAGCTGTGTAAGCTCTGACATACCCACATCTGATTAAATTCACAGATATGTTAGGAAAACAAAAAAGTAGACATTCAAGCTTCAGTAATATTTATGCCAAGTCTCTGAAGGCATGAGAAACAAATTATCTGTGTATGTGTAAAGTTCTTGTGCTGTCACACTGTGATAATAATTCAAAGTGGTACTGGTTAAAAACGTAATGACTTCACCTGAACATTCATGTGTGTATGCCACAGGTTCACCAGAAACATACCATTACTTTCAAATTCCACCACCACTTAGTTCAGCTCACATATAATTTCCTCCCTCCTTCTGGTGCTCATCAACTAATGATGCTTCCAAAAAAAAAAAAAGAAAGTGCTCACTTAATCTAAATTAAATCAAACTAAACAAAAGCACCTCATGAACATGAGCAGTTATTACAGCAGTTTCATTGTGCTTAGATGGCACTTACTGAAATACCAATGGAGGGTGTGAGGGGTTGTGGGTTTTCTCTACTGTATATCTGGGTGTGTGGTCAGGTAACTTGGTAACATAGTAAATGTCGGCAGATAAAGACCTGCATGGTCCATCCAGTGTGCCCAGCAAAGTGGCCAGAGTTGAATCTGGCACTCTGCACTGGTTCCACTTCATGAATAAACACTGGTATAATTAATCTCTCTCTCCCTGCCAGTTTTGGGGCACAGACTGAAGAAGTCTGCCTGGCACTGGTCCTACTTACCGACTACTGGAGTTGCCATCAAAGCCCATTCTAACCCTGATCCTGATCTGTTTTTTTGCCATTTACAGGGCCCAGACCATAGAAGTCTGCCTACTGGTGTGGTGTGAACAGTATTGTACATTATATTTGACCACACAGTGCTCCTCATCTAGGAGTGCCAGGCTGCTCACTACCCCACCCACATACACAGGGTGACTATGCACAAGTACCAAGCCCCTCTGACAATGTGTATACCACTCTGTGGGCATAGGTGAAGTGATACGCAGTCAGGGACACACGTGTCCTTTCCAGTGGTGTGGTGGGGCCACAGGGCCCTGGCCCCCCCCCCCCCCCCAATTTGCTCTGGGTCCCTGGTTGGCTGGCGGGAGTCCCCAACCCTTGCCTGCTAAAGATTTCATCCAGGGCTGGTCTGCGACGGTGTCGCCACATTCCCTACCCTGCTCTCTCTCTCTTCCCCTCGTCTGGCACACTCCTTTTAGTGAAACTGCAAGGCAGGCAATGCATGGCGCTGGAGACCAGCGTTGGAGAAAGTCTTCAGCTGGCGGGTGTTGGGGACCCCCGCCAGCCAAGGTATTTGCAACAGCAGTGCTTAAGCTGGTGGAGGTTGGAGACCCCCCCTGCCAGTCAAGATGTACAGCGGTGACAGTGGGTGAGGAGTGGCAGAGCGTGGAGGTGGCGGATGGGGGGGCAGCGGAGGGCCGGTGTCCAAAATGTGCCCTCACCACCTTGGAATCTGGCTCCCTCCCACCTCAGGGTCTGGCTAGGCCCCTGGACTCTTTTCAACTGCACAGAGCAGTGGTTTTGTCTGTCCAAATGTCCATGTTCAGCCATGACTACACATTGTCTTACCTATTAGTGGTGCACATGTAGGTTGGGGGCATTGATGGGCAGTGGGACAGAGATGTACTACTGCATGCATTCAGGGCTATTATGTGTAAATCGATAACCTATAGGTTCCCACCTAGTGAGCAAGATTATATTTCTTTTTAAATCTTGAAAGACCAGAACAGAATGTCCCCTGCTTGGAGGGCAAGTTTTAAAGCACCCAAGTACTTTGTAATTGCTATTTTGGCAGGAGATAGAGATGACAGTAAAATAACATTTGAACAGCACTCTGTAAAGTGGTGCCTCAGTCTAGGTGCCCCAGTGCCATTTGCTTAGTGACAATTCTATAACAGCATCTTGGTGCCAAGTCTCTATTATAAGGCTGGCATTGGCATGCCAGTGTGTCCTCATGCCATACTAATCCGGTGACACGCACAGTTTATAGTATTCCATAAACTACGTAACTAACTCAGAGACACACCCATGTTCTGCCCATGTGTATGTCACCCCTCCCCCCTTGCAGTTAGCACTATGGCACTTAGGTACTACCTTATAGAATAGTGCCTGGTGCATGTGAAGGGGCATAATCAAACGGAAACGTCTATCTCCATGGGCGTTTATCTCCGAGAACGGGTCCGTGAAGGGGCGGACCGAACCGTATTTTCAAAAAACATGGACGTTTATCTTTTTTTGAGCTGGGCGTTTTTGTTTTTCAGCGATAATGGAAACCGAAAGCGCCCAGCTCAAAAATGAATAACCCCAAGACATTTATTCGTGGGAGGGGCCAGGATTCGTAGTGCACTGGTCCCTCTCACATGCCAGGACACCAACCGGGCACCCTAGGGGGCACTTAAAAAAAAAAAAAAAAGGTAAAAGAGCTCCCAGGTGCATAGCACCCTTCCCTTGGGTGCTGAGCCCCCCAAATCCCCCTAAAAACCCACTGGCCACAAGTCTACACCATTACTATAGCCCTAAGGGGTGAAGGGGGGCACCTACATGTGGGTACAGTGGGTTTGGGGGGCGGTTTGGAGGGCTCCCATTTACCAGCACAAGTGTAACAGGTGGGGGGGATGGGCCTGGGTCCACCTGCCTGAAGTCCACTGCACCCCCTAATCACTGCTCCAGTGACCTGCATACCGCTGCCAGGGAGGTGGGTATGACATTTGAGGGTGAAAATAAAAAGTTGTGAAACGGCATATTTTGTGGTGGAAGGGGGTTTGTGACCACTGGGGGAGTCAGGGGAGGTCATCCCCGATTCCCTCCAGTGGTCATCTGGTCATTTAGGGCAATTTTTGGGGCCATATTCATGGAAAAACAGGGTCCAGGAAAAGTGCCCTAAATTCTCGCTAAGGGTGGTGTCAGAATTCCATTTTTTTTGGGGGGGGGGGCTCAGGGGGGACTGTGGGTACACATTTCTCCTCAGTTCTTCTCTCACCCTGCCTGCCTACCCCACTGTTGCATTCTACCTTTGCTCTTAGGGATGCCCAAACCCCACCAGCCAAAATGATTCCCCGCTGGAGCCTCTACCCATGCTAGAAGTCAGTCTGTGGGTTGCTACCAATGCTGGCACTTCTGTGCATGCTCAGTTCAATGCATGAACTAAGCATGTGCAGACGTGCCAGTGTGGGCAGCTGGAGCACTCTACCAACTTCCTGCTGCTCAGGTGGCAAATCTCTGACTGGCAGAGTTTGGGCATGTCCCCAGCCATGCATCTGGTGCTGCAAATTTGCCGGGGGCTTGAGCCTAAAGTGGATTATGAACTGCACAATGCAAGAATTACTAAACCGGCCTCACGAAACTTACGATCCTGAAACCAGCGCGAGAATTCCTGCACCATGCAGCTCAAGCTCACAGAGATACACAATGCTGTGAAGAACCAGCTACTGTTCCAAACAGCAGCAATAGTTAAAAATACAAATGTATTCAGGGCAAGAAAATCCCAGGCAGCAGTAACTTCTAGCTGTCATGGTGACCTGGCACCTGGGATTTCTCAAGCTCAAGGTTTGCCATGAAAAGGATTTGTTAATATGTGAGGCCACCATTAAAAAATTAATAAAGTATATTTTCTCATTGCTAAGTCCACCCCCTCACCCCACACAAAAAAAACTGCAGTCATTTCCACTTCAAGACTAACTCTTCATTCCAGGGAACAGCCAAGAAAGTCATATTATCTTTTATTAAGAAAGGTCCTGTGAGTGATCATCTCAGATGACCTCAAAGTTGCTAAACATTGGGAACAGTCATCAGGAGGAACTAAGAAAGTTAACATTAATAGTTAAAAAAAAGCAAGACAGATCTTGCATAAGTAAACTGAAACCTCACTCCATGTACTGTGTTCAGCTCTGGAGGCAAAATCTTTGCTTCCACCATCTTAATGTCCTCACAATCAGGGCTGTGGAGTCATCACCAAACCTTCGACCCTGACTCCTCTATTTTTCTACTGTCCAACTTAGGCTTTACATTTTTTGTTCTGAAATTACAGTACTTATATTTACTAGTACTTTAGATTCAGGAGAGAGATAGATAGATAGATAAGTGTTTATTTAGGATAAAAAAATTATAAATTTATCATATATTATAATGTTGTTTTAGTTTGAAGCTGGAGTCGGAGTCGGTACATTTTTACCAACTCCAACTCCACAGCCCTACTCAAAATTTAGCAACTTGGAAATCAAAATGGTGCAGGACCTGCAATTCAAATCCTGTATATAAATGAACAGAAGGCCTTGGTTTGTTGCAGTTCTGTAGCTGCGAGAAAGGGTGCAGAATCCATCCTTCACTATACAATCAAGGTCTCACTGCAGAATCACTGCAGAACAGGCTGGGTCAAGCAGTGGCAGCATCAACCTGCATCTCTTTCCCCCTCCTCAGCCACTTCCTCTTTTCATGCTGCCTGCAGTGAGGTCTCTAGACAAAAATACTTGGGCAGGAATTTTTTTTTTTTTTTTGGGGAGGGGGGAGGAGGGACAACTACACATTGCAAAGATGCCGAGGGTAGCCCATCCCAAAGTTGGAGACTTCCCCCTGCAATGTTGAAGAATGCTGGAGGTTTTTATCACTGGCCCCAGCCATGTCTAAACCAGTTCTGGCAAATGTATGTGCCAAAAACTGACATATTCTAATCCAGTGGTTCCCAAACCTGGTCCTGGAAGCACCCCAGCCAGTCAGGTTTTCTGGATATCCACAATGAATATTCATGAGAGAGATTTGCATGTACTACTTCCTTGGTATGCAAATCTCTCTCATGAATATTAATTGTGGACATCCTGAAAACCTGACTGGCTGGGGTGCCTCCAGGACCAGGTTTGGGAACCACTGTTCAAATCAATAAAGCGAAAATAACATTCTTTCTTCTACCTTTGTTGTCTGGTTATTTTATTTTTCTTACCATTTGGTCCCAGTCTCTAGATTCATCTGTCTTTCTTAACTGTCTTGTTCATTTGGTAATTTTTTATCTCCATGTAACCCACAGGGAATTCTCTAGTTGCAGGTCAGAACTTTGGGAAATTTCCTGCAGTGGAGTAAGATTATAGTGGGAGGTGGGTGCTTAGGTATATATGCCCTATGGATTGGGGTAGAGGTTATAAAACATTTGAGCAGGAGATAGCCCAGATCTTTGGTTACCCAACCCGCGCCGAGACCCGAGGTGCCAAGGAGGGATCCCAGGCCCTAAAATGTGGAGATTCAAATTCAGGAAATTGGCCACTGCTTCAGAGTGGGAGAAGGAGCCCGTCACCCAAATCGGAGAGATACGAGAGAGTTTGGGAGGTGCTCTGGCAGTAAAAGACACCCCAGGGAGGTGTCATTGGGAGCGAAGAAAGAATCTCACTGTTGGCTGATGGAAAGGGATGCCAGGAGTAGTGGACAGCACAAATGGTCTGGAATGAGGCAGATTTTTTGATATAGCATTTTGCATTTGCAAACGTTTTTCACGAGAGGAGTATTTACAGGCCAGTTCCTGATCATAACCAGAATTTTTTCCAAAGAGAGGAGAGATCCAAGTGGGTCCGGCTTCAATATTCTTCTCAGAGCATATGTACATCACACTACCTGAGATTGTAAAAAGACCCCTGAGGCAGGCCTTTGGGCCGAAACAGGGCCGTGTCGGGTCGTTATCCTTCAATATATTTTTTATATGAATAAATATATTTTTTGTATCCTCATTCGTTCTCCTCACTTTTTGTTTCATATCTCACGGATCCGTGAGGGTTTGTACCTCCTTTTTTTTGTTGCATTGAAGTAGTAACCAGCACAGCGGTATATGTTTCCTCATCAATTCCAATTTAAATGAACTCTGCAGAACTCAAAGAAGGCATCAGGCAAGTTGGCACATGAAAGTATTTAGCTCCATAGGAGATGTAAAAATTAAGACTTTGCTCTCATGGTGGACATGCACCTTTGCAGGAAACTGCAATGAGAAACAAATCCCTTTATTATAGAGCTGCATGCAGTATGGTGCTAGTGCTTGTTGCTGCTCTGACACTCTAGTAGAATAGTCTTGGAAGATCAAGATTTTTGAGCCATTATACTCCAGAGCTCTTTGCTTTTTATACTATGTCCAGCAATCGGGCTTTATCAGCACAATTTAGAATGCGGGGAAATAATTTGGTATGGTTTCCTGCGATGCATCCCAACAAGTTGCACCTGCTCGATGGAAAGTGGAACTGACTCTGGTGGCATCCCCAGTGCTCCAGGGAGCCATTTATCTACAGCCAGGGGTGTGCTGGTAAATTGTTAACAGGGGGCTCTCTCTCACCAGCAAAGTAAAAGAGAATTCAGGAGGGGCCCAAGCCCACATTTTGGGATCCATTTGTTAAAGTAGCCATGGAGAACCGGCTCCCAAAATTCTTAAAAACTTAACAAACGGCTCTCGAGAGCCTGTGAGAGCCTGCTCCAGCACACCACTGTCTACAGCTGTCCACAACTCTGAATCTTGGTCTGATTCAGGAAACCCAAGAAGGCGAATATTATTTCTCCTGCTGCGATTTTCCTGTTCATTGCCCTTTTTTAACAGCTGCTGGTATTTGTCCTCTGCTGCACGGGCCTGAACCTCCATATCATCCAGTCTAGTAGCACTCCCCCAGGCCTTGCAAACGATTACCTTGCTGATCAAAGTGCTCCTTGATATCTCCTATTGAAGCATGCAGTTTTGCAAGTTTTATCATCTAAGACAGCAGACATGCTTTGTGAGTTCTCTTTCCACCACCTCCTGCAGAGCCTGTCCTGTCACCAATCTTGCTGTTCCCACTCGGCTCCCAGTCTCGGAGTGCACGCTCCTTTGGCGGGTATAACTCGCAGAGTGGCGGTCTTGTTTCAGCTTAATACCTACTAAAAGGTATGTGAAACCACTATCTGGGCTTATAGATCTTACAAGGGTCCAAAAACAGCTTAAATTATGCCACATTGGAAGATATTTGGCATCTCTCCTTCAGTTCATTTGAATCCCAAGTGGTCCTCACTTATTAGTAAAGACCACTGGACTAGAGTTTGTAAAAAGATTTGTCTACCTTTGTTTTGTAAAGAAATCTAACCCTGCCAAGATGGCCGCAACCTGCTAAGTTGCTGTGAGCCTCGATTCCTTTGCTCTCAAAAAATGCCTAAATGGAGAGGGAGACTAGCGGTTAGAGCTTCCCCGCTAACTCCCTCCTTACCTGGTGCCTTGGATCGTTATTTGAGACCGCAGGGAGCCCTCCATGACAGGGGATTGCTGCCAGTAGGAAACGCCAGCGAATTGGAGAATTCGGCGTTCCCTGGCCTTGATGTCACCCTGATCCCCGGCGAGCGCACTCCCCCTCCCCAACCGATAGGCGTCAGTTCCTTCCTTGCGGATTCGACAGGGTCCACCCCGGAAGAAGGTAGGGGCCCAGAAGATCGTCAAATGGAAGCTTCTATTACATCAGAGGTCGGACTGGAGGGCAGTTTGTCCATGGAAACGCCGCGGACTGAGGGGAGAGGAGCTGAGGGGCAGAGCGAGACTCGTGAACAGCCTGTAAGGTTTGAAATTCCTAAAGAATTAGTGGTCAAACCAAAAGAAGTTACATTAGAAGCTTTGTGGGATTTAGTTTCTAACCTAGGACAAACTTTCTTAAAACAAACAAATGAGGTATTACCGAAAGTAAAATCCTTGGAAAGTGACTTGCAAAAGAAAGAAGAGCAGATTAAGGAGTTGAATGAAAAAGTTGTTAAAATGGATCAAAGAATTATGAAGTTTGAAACAGTACAACCTACTATGATGAAAGACTTGACAAATCTCAGGGGTAACATGGAAATCTTTGACAATTATACTAAAAGTCATAACCCGAGATTTGTCAATTTTCCTAAACTACAGAATGTTGCTCCTCTGGAGATGTTGAAGCGCTATATGCGTAAAATTCTATCTATTCCTGAACAGAATTTACCACCATTGATTATGGCTTATTATATTCCTGGGAAGGACATGATTCAATCTGATATTCCGATAGATGTTTCTCTTTTGCTTGAGACCTCTGATACTGAATTAGCGACTGCCGCTACATTGGTGGCGACAGTCGCATTATTACCAGATAAAAGTTGGATCTTTCGTTTGTTTTTCCGAAATAAAGATAAACCTTTTTTAGGTTTTAAAGTATTATTGTTTCCTGATGTCTCTAAGGAGACTAGACGACGGAGGAAACAATTTTTGCTCCTTAGGCCTGAAATTCTGCACTTGGGGGTACCTTTCTTTTAAGGTACCCCTGCAAGTACATAATAAAGTTTAGGGATAAGAAATATGTATTTACAGAACCTGCTCACCTGTCGGCGCTTATAGCCTCAGCAAAAGTGGATAAGCATTAATAATAAGAGATAACTCCTCTTAGCAGAGTTTGCATTATCTTGTATTTTTTTTCCTGTTATGTTTTTCTCCTGTAGATTACCGAAATCTTGGATCAGAATTTATGGACTTGAGTATGGTTTACCTGTGAAAATGTGAATTTTTATTTTCACTTTTTCTTTTCTTTTATGTTTAAGTAAGTTATAGATTACCAGATACTTTTCCAAACAAGATGTTTTCTTGTAATATGTTTGAAAATATGAATAAATAAATAATTAAAAAAAAGAAATCTAACCTTTTGTAGTTTCCTGTCGCTGCTTCATTTATAGCTGCAAATTTCTTCTGGTTTAATTATTTATTTATATCATACATTACATAAAATCCTTCTCATAACCCCCAAAATCCAGTAATAACTGGAGTCTATATCTCTGAGAGCATATAAAAAGTCCCCAATCAATCCCCCTCCAAATTAAAAGCTTTGCTAAATAGAAAAGCCTTTAATTGCTTTTAGAATTGCAAATAATTTCTTAAACCATGGATCTTCTCTGGAAGCTGATTCCACATTCTGGTACTTTCAGCATAAAAACATTCTTAATCGATTTTTATCCAAACATATATTTTTCACAGATGGAATATCTAGCAACACTTTACCACTGGACAGCACTACCAAAATAATCAGTACAGGACAGGAGACACACAACAATAATACTGACCATCTTTACTCTATAAATCTGCATTACTACTGCTCAGTGTAAAAATGTATAAATTCTGAACCAATTGCGTGTATATAGGTGAACATCATTTAACATAATACCTTCCGTTGCTTATCACCAGTATATTTCTTTCAGCTTCTCTGTGGAAAAAGGATATGAAATTCATGGTGACTGGTGAAAAGTAGTCTAACATCAAATGTTAACAGTTCGTTTCCCTATATATTGTCTGATGCTTACGAATAAAACAGACCTTTCCAAGACATTGAGCCTTTTTTTGTTACATTTTCTACATATTTCTTTTTCTCCTCAAAGCAGTCTAGAAGCTTAGGCCCCTATTTACAAAGCTGCACAGCAATGCAAGTGATAAGCGACAGCCAAGATCCCAGAAAAGTAAAACAGATTTTATGCTGCTTATCCTAGAAATAAGCAGTGGATTTTCCCAAGTCCGCCTTAAAAATGCCTTATGGAAATTTGCTTCTAGGGAATTATCCAAACCTTTTAAAACTCTGCTAAGCTAACTGCTTTTGCCATATTCTCTGACAATGAATGCCAGAGTTTAATTACATGTTGAGTGAAGAAATACTTTCTCTGGTTTATTTTAGGTTTACTACTTAGTAGCTTCATTACGTGCCCTCTAGTCCTAGTATTTTTGGAAAGAGTAAACAAGTGATTCACATCCTTACAAGAAAATCTAATATAAAATCTAATATAGGGCATATGTTACAAAGTAGAGGGGGAGATTAATGGGCTTGTGGGGCATTGACAGTTGTAGCAAGTGTAGAATGTCAGCTGGCATGATGATTCACTCTTCTTTTGGAATGCGAGAAACTGCAGCCCGTGTGGTCAAGAGCTATTCAGGTTATTGAGGGTATCATACATATGTCTGTGGACTGGTCCTATGAAATGATGTTGCTGGGAAATATACAGCATGTATCCTTATTGAGGCTGGCGTTTTGTATGGGTGGCCTTGATGCTAGTACGTAACATGATCTTAAAATTCTGGACTTCAGAATCTGCACATCGGACAGTACACTGGACAAAACAATGCAGGAAATGCTCAGTTTCACTTAAAGAAGCGTGCAAGATGTGAGGACGAAGAGAGAGCAGGGCAGGCAGCGTGGTGGCACCGGAGACCAGCGCTGAACAAGGCTTCTATTGGCGGGGGTTGGGGACCCCCGCCAGCAAAACCAGGGGGCTGGATGAAATTTGGGGCCCCACGTAGCTACGCCACTGTACTAAACATGTCTGATACTCCTCAATCAGTTTAGTTTGCACTCTATTTCAAATAGATACCTAATTAGGCAAAAAAAAAGTAATTTGACAATCCTAAAGGAACTATGAGGTCAATGCAGAAAACTACCACAAGCTTAACTGTGCAGTTACTGCGGGTTCTATGTGCACATTACTGGCAAAACAATGCAGAAAGGGGTCGAGCACGAGAATTAACTTGTGCAACAGAAATGGCCATATACTGCATTAAAATGAATGCTAATGAGGCCATTAAGTATTCCGAGGCAATAAAAAGAAGGAATTGGTGACTTTTGACCTGTGCGTAGCACAAGAAACTTTTTTGCCAGGCCCAGAGCAGCAAAGAAGTGTACTCGAGAGGATTTTGTGCTCTTTTGGAAATTTAAATGCCTTGTTGCTCTTTTTTATCCAGCCAGAACAGCATCTGCAACTTTAAAACATACACATGACCCCAATGTTATACTCAATCCCTCATCTTCTTCCCTCCATCCTTTACCATTTCCTTCCCATTCTCCTTCCCTTTCACCTATCATATCCTTGTCTACCTTCCCTATTCTAGTTCATTACGTTCTTTTCATGTGTCCTTTGTAATGCCTTTCATAATGTAAGTAGTTATGATCATCACAATTTATAATACTGTTCCTACATTTCCTTGTTTTTACTGTATTCTTTACCATGTAAGATACTTTCTTTTACTATGTAAGCCACGCTGGACCTGCTGTATGTGGCAAAGAGCGGGGTACAAATGTAATAAATAAATAAATAAATAAGAGCAATAACGTGTGCACGTCCAAACAAAAATGAAAGTGTCGGCACACATCTGTGTCTGTTGCTGTGTATATAAAAAGCAGCCTCACAAACATTTTATATGCAAGACATTTTTATGAGGCTAATATTTTCGTGCACAACAGCTGCAAATGTGTGCTAGCAACTTCCGTTTTCTTAGGACATTTGAACAAGAAGCCGCACTTACCGCTCAACCCTTGTGTGCATGTGTCCTTCAGACTCCCACAAATTTACCATATAAGTTATCCGTGCATTGGAAACAAGAGAGAGAAAAAAGAGAGAGAAAAGAGGGGTCCACTCCTTCCACAAGAATGCAAGTAAAACAAACTAAGGGTAGAAGAAGACCAAGTCCAAATGACCAGCCCAAACTAAGAAGTAAGAGCTTATTGTATGGCACAGTTTTGAGATTGTGAAAGAAGCCATTTGCACTTGCCTCTACCATGTGGCTTCCTGCATCAACCCCTGTGTGAGTACATCTACCTCATATTACATTAAGGACAGCACAGGGAAATTCCAAGGTACTGGATAATAGGTTGGTACCTATTAAGCCGTCATACCTAGGATACAGAAAGGATAACACAGGTTATTAATTACTAATAACTAGAGCTTCCACTGTTGTCCCAATGTATCAGAATCCATATATTGTAAAAATAAGACTACTACTTTTCAACTGGGAAATTATTCCCAATCAGGAGTACCAGGGAAAAAGCTTTATCTAGTCAAAATATTTACACATTCCTCACAAAGAACCAGAGTATTAGTCTTAGCCAACAGATTCAACACCTCAGGTGGCAGACTGTCTTGGGCTGCCCCTGATACTAGGGGTTACGTACCTAACTGCCAACAGTTAGGCACAAACCCTTATATCAGCCTGTGGCATAAGTACTTGCTTTAGGGTGATCAGTCTATCTAATACCCAAGCATTGAGTCAACCAGGAAGTGATCTATGTTGGCGGAGTGTTTAGATTTGCACCAACTGGTAATTTATGCCCCTGATGCAGCCTGTGTTCTAGGCAAAACATGACCATGTCAGGCATTTGACAGTGTGAATCCTGGGAGCATCTATATAACTTATTAAAGACTGGATTCACTTCATCAAGGTCTGCTCTTTGTCTTTTGCTCCATAGTAATGTGAAGGCCATTGAGTTGGATTAGGTATGCAAACTTATGAAGATCTACCCAGAAAGGTGGTGGTTAAAAGGGGAAGATGACCAAGCCTGTTTCCACAGAATAGCAGAACTGTGTCAAGCACCTCAGATGAGTAGACAAGATCAAAGAACATGTAGCAGCGGCATGGCTTTGGTACATTCTCTAATATAATCAGGAGGAGGCGATAAGTATTCTAGTATGTGCAGCAGGATGACTTGGCCGCACTCCCAGCTAAGGACAAATAGAAGGAATGATCTCTTGGCAGTCAAACTAATACAGCTGACAGCTTGGAGATACCCTCCATGAGAGCAGTGTAAGCAGAGAAAACGGGGCAGGCTGGGTGGGCCAAATGGTCCTTGTCTGCTGACATTTACTATGCTATTCAATTCACTATATTAATTGTTGTTTTTAATTAATGGGGAGTGATTAACTATGGATGTGTCTTCTTGATGTTTTGATAAATTACTGAAAATCACAGACAGAGGAATGAATTAAATTGCTTAATGATGTGTGTATAAATATAGTTTACATGTGTTGTCAGCGGGTGCTTTAGACAGCACATTCTTACATGAAATGTGTTGAGGGTCACACTGCTTCCCTCGCTTTTCCAAGATTCAGAGGTAATATTTCTGCTTATAAATTATGGCCTAATTTTTTACAAAATGCTTTAGGGTAACTGATATTCTGGAATAGAGACTCTTAACCTTTCCCACCCTTGTCTTTTCTCTTCTTTTATGTGGGAGTTTTACTTTGATATTCACTCAACTTTGTTGCCTTTCAAACTCTTCAGCATGTACCCATAAATTGGTTTAGGACTTACTGCACAATTTATTTACTTTTGTTGAGAAATATTTTATGGCCAAAAAACAAAAAAAAAGTAGGACTAGCCATGGCAAAATAATACATTTGAAGTCATGCACGTAATTCCTAATTACTGACAATTACGTGCTTGTTAATATCAATAACTGACAGAGGTGATATCAGATAATTGCTAGTACTAATAACTGATTATCAACCTAATTAGCTAATTAGTTTGTGTACAGATCTGTGATCCGCACTCAAATTTTCATGACCTATACAGAATCCAGCGGTAAGGGATTAATTCGCTTTAGTAAAAGGGCCCTTTGTTTTCCTTAATGGACTTATGGGTGAGCAATGGTGAAAATGAAGATAGTGTCTTTACGTGAACTCACCTTAATTCTCACAGTTTTGTGTTTGCACGTTAAGTGATGTTTAGACAGCAAACCTGGCTGAATCAACTAAGGCTGGTACTGAGCTGGATTGTATGGTCTGAGTCCCGCATATAGCAATCTGGTTGTAGGATGGGCTGGATAGAGATTCTATGGAAACTTAAGTAACTTGGAACATGAGAACAATGCTG
The DNA here is from genome assembly GCF_901765095.1 of Microcaecilia unicolor. Lineage (NCBI taxonomy): Eukaryota > Metazoa > Chordata > Amphibia > Gymnophiona > Siphonopidae > Microcaecilia > Microcaecilia unicolor. Next base: position 607,538,034 of record NC_044032.1, on the reverse strand, counting down.
TGCAGACTTTTATGGTCTGTATCCCGCAAATGACAAGACAGATTCGGATAGGCTGGAGTGGGCATTGACGGCAACTTCAGTAATTGGAACATAAAGACAGAGCCAGGCAGACTTCTACGGTCTGTGTCACAGAAACAACAAAGAAAGACCATGATCAAGTGTATAATATCACTTTCATTGTTGATTTAATCTTGAATTGATAATGAATGGGCAGACTGGATGGACTGCCAGCACTTACTATGTTACCATGTAAGTTTTAACTCGAAGAGGCGCTGTGGAAAGAGCGAATGGACAATGTATTTACACTGGTGTGATATACAGACCTTCTTCACAGACAGAAGACGTGCACCAAGACTTAATTGAAGATTGCAATGAAATGAGAAGTGATATCAATAGGTGATTTCCACATGCCAGGTGTATATTAGGGCATCCCTGTTGCAAGATCATCTAGAAGTAAAGAGATCTCGGATTCTCTACGAGGCGAGCTGTTCCAGCAGTTCATAATTTATTTATTTATTTTTGTTATATTTCATGTACATTTCAGACTATTGCTTAAGACATAATTATTTAGGATCTATGGAAGAGGTGAACGAATTAGGCTTTTTGATTAATCCTTTTGTTATTGTACTTCCTAGGTCGTCCAGTCTCTTTGTATGTAATCCGCATTGAACTGCAAGGTATCACGAGCTATAAGAATCAAGTTACGTTAGTCGGTTTTCTATAAGTTGCATGCTCAAATTCCAGAGTGCATAACTCCAAGGGGGCATGGACCTGGGGAAGGACATGGGTAGGTTTGGGGGCATGTCAAGCAGTTAGGTGCATGGTTTGGAGAATACTAGCATTTGCACACCTAACTGCCTACAGTTAGGTGTGAGCATTACGTCAACCATTGATCTGCCATAAGCGCTCAGGTGCATAAATGCAGGCGCACACAAATATTCTAGAACAGCAATTGCACACACAACTGCTGTTACAGAATCCGTGTTTAGGACCTTATTCTATAAAGGTTATGCTGCTAAATTTACGCTCCTAAATTACAAGCATAATCTATTCTCCAAAATAAATTATGCTCATAATTTAGGAGCATAAGTTTTAGGAGTGCAAATTTAATTTCATAATTTTTATAGAATAAATAGTGCACACAATCCCTGTGCCTAAGTTTAGGCAATCTATAGAGAATTTCCCCCTTAACATGGTTAATACTTGGAAATAGGTTGCCGAGGGACTGTACATAAGTGTTACCATACTGGGACATGCCAAAGGTCCATCAAGCCCAGTATCCTGTTTCCAACAGTGGCCAATCCCGGTTACAAATACCTGGCAAAATCCCATAACACTACAATACATTTCATGCTGCTTATTCTAGAAATAAGTAATGGATTTTCCCCAAGTCCATCTTAATAATGGCTTATGGACTTTTCTTTTACGAAGCTAGCCAAACGTTTTTTAAACCCCACTAAGCTAACTGCTTTTACCACATTCTCTGGCAATGAATTCCAGAGTTTAATTACACGTTGAGTGAATAAATATTTTCTCCGATTTGTTTTAAATTTACTACTTTGTAGCTTCATTGCATGCCCCCTAGTCCTAGTATTTTTGGAAGGAGTAAACAAGCGATTCACGTCTACCCACTCCCCTCTACTTATTATTTTATACACCTCTACCATATATCTCCTCAGCCGTCTTTGCTCCAAGCTGAAGAGCCCAAGCTGCTTCAACCTTTCCTCATAGGGAAGTTGTCCCATCCCCTTTATCATTTTTTTCGGCCCCCTTTCTCTGTACCTTTTCTAATTTTACTATATCTCTTTTGAGATGCGGTGACCAGAATTGCACACAGTATTCAAAATGCACTCACAAATCCTAATTGGTTGTTAGCGCACAATTACTGCTAGTTATTGGCTCATTATTCAATTAAATTGTGCGTGCAAAATTGAGCACATGCTCGAATTTACACGCATAATTTTGGACGCCACATATAGAATCCAGAGGACAGCGCTGCTGAATATCAGAAGACACCTAAGCAGATGTGATTTAACCAAGCAGGAGGATCTCTGTTTGGTTGTTTTTAAATTGAGTTACAAATGTTGACATTTTCACATGAAACTTGAAATTCTGTAGACCTGCCTTTCCTTCCACAGATAACCTTCAACCCTAACAGTAGCAGCCTCTGGGAAGCAAGACTAACGGCCGTGGCCATTACGCAGAGGTGTCTCTAGAACAATGATACTTTTGCAAGTGAAATACCTTAATATATGATGAATGGAGTGGAACAGCAGCATATTTAGATCTTCGGGAAAAGAAATTAAACTTTAAAAGTCAGTCTGATGACAGATGGAAAAGCTATGGTCAAGAGATTATAGAGTATTCAAACACACACCATGTGGGGTCCCAACACCAAGTGACAAAGTTACATTAATTTTATCAGAGAGGCTGCAGCTGGATTATTAGGTTCAGAATGTAATGAAGTCAGTTTCTAGCACAGTTTTGGTTTTTTTTACTGCTCACTTCACACGCTGTTCTTTTCTGATATGGGTATAATAACAGAGAGTTCATTTTGCTGCTGTCACTCATATTGTTTATTCATTCCATTTCATCAGCCCTATAAGCCTCACCTCTTGTCAAGAATATAACCCTCTACTTGCAGATTCTTCCCGTCACTCTTCACTTATGCTAACCCTTCACATTGGCAGATGTCCTGGTGTCATTTTATGGGGGCTGGGATGGGTCACCTTTAACGCTCAGAGTCCACTGGTGCTTCTGTATCATTTTTCAGCTGGCAAAAAGGCAACCTAACATGAATGTACCCACTTGGGTATTTTATGCTCAAATTAGCTCCCTACTATATCTATTTTTATTGTTATCGTATAATAAATAGAGCAAAGGTTAAATAATGGAATAGGGTATAATAGTTCTCTGCTCTTTGTACCTTAGGCCAGCTACAGTTACATGAAATGTTTCAAATAACTTAAGATTTCTAGTAGATATATTGAAGATAATTCTATAAGAAAGCTGCTTAGATTTAGGCATGACCATTACGCCAACTAAAACCTGGTGTAAACAGTGGCGATCCTAGCCTGCATGACACCCGGGGCGGATCGCCGATGCGCCCCCCCCCCGGGTGCAGCGCGGCTCCCCCCCCCGCCCCGACGAAATGACACCCCCCCGGGTGCACACTGCTGGGGGGGGGGGGGTGCCGCAGCGCGTGCCTGTCAGCTGAGTTCGCTGACTTCGCTAACTTCGCTGCAGCTCCCTCTGCCCCGGCCGGAACAGGAAGTAACCTGTTCCGGGGCAGAGGGAGCTGCAGCGAAGTTAGAGAACTCAGCTGACAGGCGCGCGCCGCGGCACCCCCCAGCAGCATGCACTCGGGGCGAAATGCCCCCACCGCCCCCCCCCCTTGGTACGCCACTGGGTGTAAATGCCCATGCCTAACTTAGGATCGGACAGTGTGCATAGCTTCTAGGATCAGCCAATGCCCACCCGTGCCTCTCCCATGGCCATGTATGGGCATAGTTTGGGGGGGGGGGGCAAAGGGTGGGGTGTGGTACATTAGCATATTCATTTGTTATTAAAAAAAAAAGACAAAAACAAACTAAATAGGAAGCCACAATATCAAACAGTGGAGAGATATAGACAGTTAAATAAAGATTTATAATTTTTTAAACTGAAAATTAGCTAATAATGGTACATTTCTCTCATTATGCTCCCTCTCATCTATCACACATATAAACGGCAAGTGACCGTACTCACTTGCAAATGCGCAGTACAGACTTCCCTCTCTGGCCCGCCCTCGCGTCAAGATGTCATGACGTCAGAGGGCAGAACAGAGAGGGAAACGGAGTCGAATTGTCGGACGCCGCCGCTGCCACCTGGAAAGGAACATTGCGCGAAACAACCTTCACCCTCCCCCCATCCCCGCTGCCGCTCCCGCCCCCCTCCGTATCGGGCCCCCTGCACTGACCTGACAGCGCCTCTCACCTCCGTGTGGATGCGCTGCAGGCAGCAGCAGAGCGATCTGCTGCTGTAGCGCTTTCACAAGGAGGTGAGAGGTGCTGTCAGGTCAGTGCAGGGGGCCCGGCACGGAGGGGGGAGGGAGCGGCGGCGATGAGGGTAGCTGGACATGGGGGGAGGGCTGGGTGGAGAGGCCATGGTTGCTGGACTTGGGGTGAGAGCAGGGCACAGAGGAGGGTTGCTGGACATGGGGGGAGGAGGAGGCCATGGGAAAGAGGAGGGTTGCTGGATATGGGGGGGGAGGATCGGTGGACGGGGTGAGGCCAGGGGAGAGAGGAGGGCTGCAATACTCGCCTGTTTTTACGGGCTTAATGGCTAGTATTCATATGAATTAGCAAGGGGAGAGCACACTTCCTTGTCTCCCTTCCCTGGGCCAGACACCATCAGCCAATGTGGACCTTAGAAATACACAGGCTCTAGATGTGGAAATGCAGTATTGGGGAGGCAAAATAGCTGACAGTGATAGCAAGTAGTTTCATACCTTCCAGACTAATGTCTTCAGATAGGTTAGTTCTATGTATTCCAGACTCTCACCTCATACAAAATAGGGGACCACAAAAAAACTAGCACAGAGAAACTGAAATGGAGACTACCTCTCCCTCAGCCAAAGAAAGCCAGACTCTATAAGCAGTGCAATTCTGGTAAAAGAAACAGAAATGCATCTCCTGTATTCTGCTAAATACAAAAACAGATAAAGTGTACATTTCTCAAAACGGACACATTCCAACCATTAAAAAGAATTAAATAAAAATATTTTTTCTACTTTTGTTGTCTGGGCACTTTTCTAACTGGTCTGGTCCCAATCTGTTCCATTTATTGTATCGGTCTTCTCCTAAATTCTTTTCCAGGTGTACCTTTCCATTTCTTCTCTTGTTCTTCTTCTCTTCCTTCTCTATATCCATCTGGCACTGATTTTTCTTTTTTATGTTTCTATTCTCACTTTTTTCTTCTCCGCCTATACAGTGGGGGAAATAAGTATTTGATCCCTTGCTGATTTTGTAAGTTTGCCCACTGACAAAGACATGAGCAGCCCATAATTGAAGGGTAGGTTATTGGTAACAGTGAGAGATAGCACATCACAAATTAAATCCGGAAAATCACATTGTGGAAAGTATATGAATTTATTTGCATTCTGCAGAGGGAAATAAGTATTTGATCCCCCACCAACCAGTAAGAGATCTGGCCCCTACAGACCAGGTAGATGCTCCAAATCAACTCGTTACCTGCATGACAGACAGCTGTCGGCAATGGTCACCTGTATGAAAGACACCTGTCCACAGACTCAGTGAATCAGTCAGACTCTAACCTCTACAAAATGGCCAAGAGCAAGGAGCTGTCTAAGGATGTCAGGGACAAGATCATACACCTGCACAAGGCTGGAATGGGCTACAAAACCATCAGTAAGACGCTGGGCGAGAAGGAGACAACTGTTGGTGCCATAGTAAGAAAATGGAAGAAGTACAAAATGACTGTCAATCGACAAAGATCTGGGGCTCCACGCAAAATCTCACCTCGTGGGGTATCCTTGATCATGAGGAAGGTTAGAAATCAGCCTACAACTACAAGGGGGGAACTTGTCAATGATCTCAAGGCAGCTGGGACCACTGTCACCACGAAAACCATTGGTAACACATTACGACATAACGGATTGCAATCCTGCAGTGCCCGCAAGGTCCCCCTGCTCCGGAAGGCACATGTGACGGCCCGTCTGAAGTTTGCCAGTGAACACCTGGATGATGCCGAGAGTGATTGGGAGAAGGTGCTGTGGTCAGATGAGACAAAAATTGAGCTCTTTGGCATGAACTCAACTCGCCGTGTTTGGAGGAAGAGAAATGCTGCCTATGACCCAAAGAACACCGTCCCCACTGTCAAGCATGGAGGTGGAAATGTTATGTTTTGGGGGTGTTTCTCTGCTAAGGGCACAGGACTACTTCACCGCATCAATGGGAGAATGGATGGGGCCATGTACCGTACAATTCTGAGTGACAACCTCCTTCCCTCCGCCAGGGCCTTAAAAATGGGTCGTGGCTGGGTCTTCCAGCACGACAATGACCCAAAACATACAGCCAAGGCAACAAAGGAGTGGCTCAGGAAGAAGCACATTAGGGTCATGGAGTGGCCTAGCCAGTCACCAGACCTTAATCCCATTGAAAACTTATGGAGGGAGCTGAAGCTGCGAGTTGCCAAGCGACAGCCCAGAACTCTTAATGATTTAGAGATGATCTGCAAAGAGGAGTGGACCAAAATTCCTCCTGACATGTGTGCAAACCTCATCATCAACTACAGAAGACGTCTGACCGCTGTGCTTGCCAACAAGGGTTTTGCCACCAAGTATTAGGTCTTGTTTGCCAGAGGGATCAAATACTTATTTCCCTCTGCAGAATGCAAATAAATTCATATACTTTCCACAATGTGATTTTCCGGATTTAATTTGTGATGTGCTATCTCTCACTGTTACCAATAACCTACCCTTCAATTATGGGCTGCTCATGTCTTTGTCAGTGGGCAAACTTACAAAATCAGCAAGGGATCAAATACTTATTTCCCCCACTGTACATACCTTTCATTCTCCCTATCACCCTCTAGTTTCCATTTCACCTCTCATCTACCTATCATCTTTTCCCATCTCATTGTACATAAGTACAAAGGTACATAAGTTTTGCCACACTGGGACAGACCAAAGGTCCATCAAGCCCAGCATCCTGCTTCCAACAGTGGCCAATCCAGGTCACAAATGCCTGGCAAGATCCCAAAAAAGTTCAATACATTTTGTGCTGCTTATCTCAGAAATAAGCAGTGGATTTTTCCCAAGTCAATTTAATAATGGTCTATGGACTTTTATTTTAGGAAGCAGTACAGACCTTTTTGTAAACGCCGTTAAGCTAACCGCCTTTACCAGCTAACACATTGCCCCTCTGTCTTTCCTTTTTCACAAGTTTCCTATTTCCTTTCAGTCCCCCACGTCTATGTTTTGTACTCATCTACTCTCTACTTCTTCTCATCCCTTCACCAGCCTCCGCCACAGCCCCAGGTCCAGCTCCATCCCTCTCTCTCCTTTTTTTCCCTTGCCTCCAGGCCATTCTTCAGTACCTCATATCCTATTGCCTATCTTTCACCATCTTTTTAACCCTATGTCCACCCTCACTCAATCCCCTGATTGAGCAATCCCTTTCATATCCTTCTCCAGTACCACCATCCCTTTTCAATGCCTCTCATCCTCTCTCCATTCTTCCAGGTCATTCATACCACATCTCAACCTTTCCCCACACTTTATCCCCGTTCTCTTACCCCTCATTTCACACTCTCACCCCATTAACATACCCCGACTCATACCCTCCAATTGCCAAGTACTCACTATCCACTTCAAATTCCTACGCCATCTCTCCCATGCATAATTCCCTGCTCTGTTCCTCAACACTCTTTTATTCAATCACCAAGTCCCAATCATCATCTGCTCTGTTCTCCTTTTCCCATCCCTAGTCCAATCAATGTTCTGCTTAGTTCCTCTTCTTCCCCCCCTACTCCTATGCATCTTCTGCTTGGTTTCCCATCTCCCATCCAGTCCTATCTATCTTCTGCTCTGTTCCTCTTCTTCCCCCTCCCTAATTCCATTCATCTTCTACCCTGCTTCTCTTCTTCAGCCCACCAAGCCCATCAATCTTTTGTTCTGTTCCTCTTCTTCACTCCACCACCCCATTCCATCCATCTTCTGCTCTGTTTCTCTTCTCTCCCTAGTACCATCCACCTTCTGCTCTGTTCCCCCCCTTCCCCTCCCAGTCCCATTCATCTTCTACTTTATCCCTCTATGTCTCATCCATCTTCTGCTTTTTTCCAGGGTCTACAGCCCATTTGATATTTCTTCTCTATCCATGACCACTGTCATTCCGGGTTCCTATCTGTCCTGCACCTCCCCTCTCTAGCTTCTCCCCTTCACTTCCCTTTCTCTTGCACCCCCACCTTGGGGCCAGCATCTCTCCATTTCTCTCCCCTGCCCCCTCCCCATGGTATAACATCTCTGTCTCTCACATTCTGAAAACTGCTTTGGTTGTACCACAGAAAGGCTGCGTATCAAATCCATGACCCTTTACCCTTTCTCTCTCTCTCTGTCTCTCTCGCTCTCTCTCTCTCTCTCTCACACACACACACTCCCACTGCCACTCACTTCAAAGGTCCAGAGTCTCTCCTACTCTCTTCCCCACCTATCCTTCTCACCTCAATTCACATACTGGGTGAGATCAATGGTCCATCCAGTCCAGTATCCTGTTTCCAACAGTGGCCAGTCTAGGTCATACCTGGTAGATACCCAAATAGTAGCAACATTCCTTGCTACCAATCTCAGGGCAAGCCGTGGCTTCCCCAAGTTTATCTCAATAGCCAACTATGGACTTTTTCCTATAGTAACTTGTTCAAACTTTTTAAAACCAGATACGCTAACTACTGTTACCACATCCTCTGGCAATGCATTCCAGAGCTTAACTATTTGTTGAGTGAACAAATATTTCCTGCTATTTGTTTTAAAAGTATTTCCATTTAACTTCACTGAGTGTCCCCTAGTCTTTGTACTTTCAAAAGAATTAAAAAAAGAATGATTCTCTTTTACCCATTCTACACTACTCAAAATTTTGTAAACCTCAATCATCTCTCCCCTCAGCCATCTCTTTTCTAAGCTGAAGAGCCCTAACCTCTTTAGCATTTCCTCATATGAGAGGAGTTTCATTCCCTCTATTATTTTGGTAAACTCTTTTTGAACCTGTTCTAATTCCGCTATATCCTCTGCCAGAGGTTTGGTCTGGGAGAAACATCGCTGCTGCAAGTTATTTAAAAAGCTAAGTAGTATAATAACATTGGTTGTATACAAGTTTTGGGATGAAGTTGGATTACTACTTTAAGAAGAATAATATTATGAATTTGAATTATTGAATTGAATTATTTATAGAAAACAAAGAAAAATGAAATGAAAAACAAAAAAGAAAACAAAATTTTTAAAAAAATGGGTTGATCAATGAAGAAGTGGGTGTCACCACTACGAGATTGGGGCTGTCCCCATATGGTGGAGTTGGTGAAATAATCTGAGGATCCCCGTTTAAGGATAATGTGCAACTACTAGTAAGGTTAAAGATCGCTGTGATAGACATGAACTATAATTACATGAAATTGAAGAGTGTTTGGGATATGTTTTGAACTGTTGATTAAGGTAATCCCCACACTATAAGGCAAGGGTCTTTTGAATTTCATTTGCCAAAGCTGACATATTCTAATTGATAAAAGAATAAAATATTTTTCTACCTTTGTTGTCTGAACATTTTTTCTTCATTTGCTTTGGTCCCAGTGTCTCTTTTCTGCTTTTTATTTTTAATTCTCTTACCAGAATTTCCTGTCCACTTGACATGTCTTCTAACTCCATGTTCACTATCCATCTTCCCTCTGTGTCCCTTATTTGTCCTATTCAACATCTGCTGTCTCAGTTTCCTATCTCAACCATGTCAAGTATTGCCCCTCTGTGCCCCTGCCCCTATGCCCAGCATCTTTTCTCTGTAACCCTATCCCATTCATTGTCTAACATATCCCCTTTCTCCTCCCCTCCTACACATGCTCCACCCTGGGACAGCATCTCTCCCTTTCTCTCCCCTGCCCCCCTCCCCCCACCTTACAGTCCAGCATTTTTCTCTCTCTCCCTCCCTCCATAGATACAGCATTTCACCATCTCTCCCCCCATATCCCCTGGTCTGCTCTCTCTTTTCACTCCACTTCTTACTTCTCCCTTCCTTCACTGTGGGTCTAGCATTCCTCACCTTTTCTAGTCCGGTCTGTCACTTTCTTTCCTTGATCAGCAGTGAGCCATGGTCTACGAAACCAAAGCACTCTCGTCGGCACCAACCACGCAGCCACGATTTTATCTCCAAGATGCGAGCTTCTCTCCTTTAACTTCGGCAGGTAGGATCGATGAGAACACTGCCTGTGCACCTAGATGCTTCACCCTCTGACCCAAAGCCACGAAGTCTCGTATGATATGCTCAGTATTTAGCTGTATCATCTGTGCCAACATGGATGAGTAGCATAGGAGCGTGGTCTGTAGGCTTGATGAATCTAGGCAATCTTTCCACAATATTGTGAATCTTGGCACCAGGCAGACAGCACACCTCTCTGGACAACATATCTGGCCAGCAGATGGGTGCTTCAGCATCCCTAAGAAGTGAATCTCCAACCACCACTACCTTTCGCTTTTTCTGGGCCAATTGTCCGGCTGTGATGGCATTCTTGGTCATTGTTTCCTCCTGTTTTTTAGATGTTTCTAGCTCTTCTACCTCCAGGGCTGTGAGAATCAATTCTTTAATTGAATAGAAGGTGGAGTTGGAGGATTAATCTTGTGGGTCTTGGTGACCTGCTTCCAGCTGTGCTCTGTCTGCCCAAGGTCTTCTCTCCCTTTGCTGGAAGTCCTCAATGTTTCGACCTTCGTCTCCGGGACAAATTTAGTATCTCTTGTGTTTGCTTCATCACTGCATCTTTATCAGCCTTCACATTCTTTGCGCGCCTCTTTATCTCTAAACCTGGAAGTTCCTTCGTTTCATCTGGTTTACTTACACGAATACAAAAACTCAATTTTTTATATAAAGGGATCGCAATTGTGGAATGAGCAGCCTAATAATGTTCAATGTTTGCGAAATCTTACAGATTTTAAGGCTGCATTAAAAACATTACTACTCCAGGAGGCTTATGGAATAAAGAATTGAGATAGTTTAGATCTAAAGATGACTGTTAAATTAATGATTTTTGAGCACAGATTGGACTACATTATATGATGCTTTTTTTAATAGATACAAGCTGTTTGTTGACATTATTTTAAGTAACTGTTTTGTTTATTATTTTAGTTGACTTATAATATGGATATAATAGATTATGTACATATTTTGTAATTTGCCTATAATTTGTAAGACAGAGCGGAAAATAAATGCTATTAAATAAAATAGGAGCAGGGACGCCAGAATCTTCCTCATTCTGGAGAGAAGATTTGGGGTCAACAGAAAATAACTCTTTCTATACATACTCTCTTAGATAAACTGTGGAAATAGATCTCAGAGAGAGAAAAAACATCCTGATTCATAGAAGACATATTGGGCAGAGGATAGTAAGTATGAGTTGACATCAAACTCTTTACATAACACTAGACATTCCAGAATAATTTCTTCTTAGTGCTCCAAAACTTACATCTAAATATTTAAGTAGCTAGCTCACAGAATCTCCTCTTTTGAATTAAGATGGAGGAAAGTTTGGCTTTGAAGGGCAGACAGATTAATTTTTCAGTTCACTGTTTCTTCCCTTCACTGTATGATAACAAAACATTGTGAAAAATCCTCTCATTATGCAATTGTCATGCTGTAATTGTTATATATTTTTTCATTTTTGTTTTCCATATACCCTGCCACCTGCTGGGAACAAAATGAAGAAGGAAAAAAAAAGGATGTTCACTGCAAAAGACAGACCAAAAAAGTTCAATTAAAAACTAATGAGGCTATATAATTAACTTATTAACAGCCCTCCTGCTATGCCAAAAGGATTCACATGCAAGACACCTAATAATCTTTCAATAATCTCCAAGTAGCATGTTTAGCAGTGTTAGAAACAATAGAAAAAGATCACAATCCAAGTAGAACTCCTAAAAAAGGAAGATTAAGATGAGAGGAAATGAGATAAACACAGTTTAATTAAAAGAATAAGTTGTGAAAGCACATCAGAGGGTGAAATCCTATTTTCCAAACAAGAACTTCTGAATATGAGCGTCGGATCACAAGCTCTGTTGCCAAATCAAAGGATCCTCTCTGTTGTCCAAGCCTGTGGAAAGTACTAAGGGGAAGATATTCAGCCCGTGGTGGCCAATGGTTTTAAAGCCACTGATTACCATGGACTGAATTAGACCCAAATACTTAATGCCAGGTTATGTTCAGGTATTGACATTGAATACCCAGGTTCTCAGCAGACCTTGGCATTATGGAGGCCTGGCCAGTATTCAGTGCTGGTACCCACGTACCTAAGCAGGCAAAGATAAGACTACTTTTTGTGTGGTCCTTTCTGCTCGGTTATATATGTGCACTTAAAGCAACGTGTAATGGCTTTGATGGCCTACTGTCATACCCCAACAGTCTCAACTCAAGAGTAGACTTACAGGCTTACTTTTCGAAAGAGAAGGACGCCCATCTTTCGACACAAATCTCAAGATGGGCGCCCTTCTCACAGGGTCACCCAAATCGGCATAATCGAAAGCCGATTTTGGGCGTCTCCAACTGCATTCCATCGCGGCGACGACCAAAGTTCTCAGGGGCGTGTCGGAAGCGTGGCGAAGGCGGGACTTGGGCGTGCCTAACACATGGGCGTCCTCGACCCATAATGGAAAAAAAAGGGCGTCCCTAACGAACACTTGGACGACTTTACCTAGTCTTTGTTTTCTTATGATCATGCCACAAAAAGATGCCTGAACTGAACAGATGACCACCAGAGGGAATCGGGGATGACCTACTACTACTATTACTACTACTTAACATTTCTAGAGCTCCTCTTACTCCCCCAGTGGTCACTAACCCCCTCCCACCCTCTTTTAAAAATATTTTTTGCCAGCCTCTATACCAGCCTCAAATATCATACCCAGCTCCATGACAGTAGTACACAGGTCCCTGGAGCAGTTTTAGTGGGTGCAGTGCACTTCAGGCAGGCGGACCCAGGCCCATCCCCCCCTACCTGTTACACTTGTGGTGGTAAATGCAAGCCCTTCAAAACCCACCAGAAACCCACTGTACCCACATGTAGGTGCCCCCCTTCACCCATAAGGGCTATGGTAGTGGTGGTAGTGGTGTAAAGTTGTGGGGAGTGGGTTTTGGGGGGGGGGGTTGGGGGGCTCAGCACACAAGGTAAGGGAGCTATGTATCAATTTATGAAGTCCACTGCAGTGCTCCCTAGGGTGCCCGGTTGGTGTCCTGGCATGTGAGGGGGACCAGTGCACTATGAATGCTGGCTCCTCCCATGACCAAAGGGCTTGCATTTGGTCGTTTCTGAGATGGGCGTCCTTAATTTCCATTATCGCAAAAAATTTGAAATGATCAAGTCTAAGGACGACCATCTCTAGGGACGACCTAAATGTCAAGATTTAGGTGTCCCCGACCGTATTATCGAAACGAAAGATGTACGTCCATCTTGTTTCGATAATATGGGGTTTCACGCCCCTTCGCCAGGACATCCTGCGGGATGTCCTCAGGAAAACTTGGGTGCCCCTTTCGATTATGCCCCTCTTAATGTTCACACAAAAATGTTATAATGGGGGAAAAAGTTCTCATTTGTCATTGGGATATGCTCCTCTATAGCAACTACAAAGCATGAATAAATCCTATTTGTGATTGAAATAATCATTGACCAAAAAAAACCCTCCTACCTAAATATGTGCTCTGTGAAGGAAATTTTTGTGAAGAAATTTTTTTTTCTTTTTTAAAATTTTATCAACCATAGTATATCTTCTCATAACACTGTTAGCACTCTAAAGAACCATAACAGAATGAACGGCAGTTAGGCATGAAACTATCTAATGAAGTATCACTTATCACTTATCTGAAAGCTCAGCTGATCCCGACAGGCACCCGTTTCGCTGCCACTATTTTTAAGGGACCTGAGCCAGCGGATACTTCCTGTTTCTATGCCCTATGTTTCTGCCGCCAAAGTCGGCAGAAACTTTAGATATGTGGGCATTGGCAATGAGTATCAATCACTGGAACCCACATATCTTCTGAGTCCATGCTGATGTTGCCCATAATCTGCCCTGGTACCAGTGGCATAGCCAGACAGCCAATTTTGAGTGGGCCTGATCCCAAAGTGGGCGGGCACAAATTTTTCTCTCTAACCCCCTTCCCCAGCATTTCCCAACTCAAAAGATAAATACTTTAGCTGATGAAGATCCCCAAGCTCTGTCACCTGAAAACTTCCACCAAAGATGGCCAGAATTTACTTTTACCAAGCTTGGTCGGAAGCAACAACTCCTTGAGCCACCGATAGCGGCACCCCATGCATGCTTAGTTGTCAGTGGCTCAAGGATGCTGCCCCCATCTGCCAAGCTCAGCAGAAGGGATTTCTGGCCACCTTCAGTGGAGGTCCTCAGCTAGCAGGGCTTGGGGATCCCCACCAGCTACAGCAAGGGTCAGGGCTGCTGTTAGCCATGCTGGTGCCCAGGGCAGAAAATAAAGAAGCCCTCTCCTCTTTAATCTCCCCATCTGCCCTTACAGTCTCACACTGACAGACCATCACCAAATACAGAACAAGGGATTACAAATTAGAAATAAAAATATGTAGACAAAAATTGAACTGAGAACCTCAACATTTAGTGCAACATTGGAGAAATAAAAACAAAAATGCATTTCCTTTTCTACTGAACACAATAAAACTGAACATATTCCATTTAAAACATTCAAAATAAAATTATTTTTCTACCTTTTGTTGTCTGGACATTTTATTTTTCTATCATGTTGGTTTCAGTTTCTCCTTCCCACTTTCCCGTCGTCTTCTGCTAATTCTTCAAGCAACTGTTGTCCATTTGTCTTTTCTCTCCTCTCGTTCCATTTCCTCACTACAACTGCTTCTGAAATATTGATCTTTCCATTTTAGCTCTTTCCTTTCTGTATTTTGTTCTTTTCTGCCTCTGTCTACTCAAATTTAACCCTCTTTCTAAACTTTTTCCTCCTTTTTACTTTTCAGATATCTATCAAATTTTCATCTCCTTTCACCCACTAGCTCACCCATATCCAAACTCATTCCTTCCCAGCCTTCCATTCCCTTCCATCCTCAATCTACGCACATTACCATATTTCTACCACCTGTAATCACTATCCTCTCATTCATTTCATTACCATCTCCCCTCTCTCTTTATCCTCTCTTCACTCTCATAGCCTGACATCTCCCTTTTATCCCTTTTACCCCCTCCCCCTCCCTCCATTGTCCTGCATTTTTCTCTCTTACCCATTGTCCAGCATATCTCCCTTCTGCCCCTGGATCCAATATCTCCCTCTCCCCCCTCTCTTGTGCAGCACCTCTCCTTCCCTTTGCTCCACCTCTATGTCCAACATCTCTCCCATATTGTCCACTATCTCTTTCTTTCTCTCTCTCTCTCTCTCTCTCTCTCCCTGCCTTGAGCCCCTGGTCTAAGATCTTTTTCTCTCCCCTCCAGCCATGTTCAATATTTCCCTCTCTCATCTCTCACTCCCTTCCCTCCACTGTCATGTCCAACACTTTTTTCCTCTATCGTCCTTTGCCACTCCTCTGCAGCCTTTCCCTTCCTCTCCCCACCATAGCCATATCAAACAATTTTCCCTCTCTTTTTCTCCTGCATCTCTCCCTCCCCCATGTCAAACAATTATTTCTCCAACCCCACCGTCTACTCACTCGCTCTCTCCACCCCACCCCCTCTCACAGAGCAGGCCCAGGGCAAGGACACTGATGCCCAACCACTAGTTTCTCCTCCTGGCCACTGCTGTAGTGTGGCGGCCTTGAGGAATTGCTGTAAGGCAGCTTTCATGCCCTTCCCTGCCTCTCTCTCCACTCCTGCGTCCCACCACGCCTGCAATGAAAATGATTGTCCTCCCCTCCGGCGCTGCCTCGGCCCCTGCACGCTACCCTGCCTCTATCCCTGCCTGCATTCTTTTCTTCGATCGTCGCGTCGCCAGCAGCGCTGCCACTCACTCAGGCAGCTCCGCTCCCCTCTGCCACGTCCATCTGGCCCTATGTAAACAGGAAGTGCGTCAGAAAGAGCCGGATGGACGCGGCAGAGGGGAGCGGAGCTGCCTGAGTGAATGGCAGCGCTGCCGGCGACGCGACGATCAAAGAAAAGAATGCAGGCAGGGACAGAGACAGGGTAGCGTGCAGGGGCCGAGGCAGCGCTGGCGGGGAGGACAAGCATTTTCGTTGCAGCGCGCGACACATGCGATGGATGTTGGGTGGGCCTGGAGGGAAAGTGGGTGGGCCTGGGCCCGTCCAGGCCCACCCGTGGCTACGCCCGTGCCTGGTACTAACCGGACAGTGCAATAGCAGTTAAAGGAAATATTCTAAAACACTGCCCAGTTAATTGCAGCTGAATATTCTCTCCAGGCATGCTGATGGGGGGAGGAGATGGAGAGTGTCGTTTATCAAATAGCTATCCTATCCTGTCTACCCTCTTTTATCCTAGTCATATATTATCTAGCTCAACTTATCATACACTACTAAGCCCGACTTTACATTGTTTTACTACTGTTTTATTAAAATTCTATTAACTTTGTATTTCAAATTACTATGTAAATCGCATTGAGCCTGCATTGTGTGGGAAAGCGCGGGGTACAAATGTAATAATAGTAATAATAATAATGTTTATATTTTTTTACATTATTATTAGTGTACAACCTGCAATTCCTGGCCAATATTCAGACTGGTGCCAAGTTAGCTCAGTGCTGTCCTAACATTAGCTAATAACCTAACTGGTTAGCAGTATGAATATAACTATTAATTGGTTAAGTACCAGCTCTGCCCAAGCTCTGCATCACTGGAAGGCCTGGATAATATGAGGTCAGGGTATAGAACAATAGCAGCCTAGAGCAATAGGGCATGCATCAGTAGGGTTAAGTGGGTAGGAGGAGGGTGGGGAACCTGAGGGGAAAGGAGGGGCTGGGGACAGGTTCCTCTTCCCCAGGCTAATATATGATCACAATCGTCCCTTTACCCTGGAAAACTGTGGAAGCAGCACTCACAGTCCCCAGTATATGGTTCATTATAATCATGTTTAAAACTTGCAAATTAATGTTCAAAATGTTGTGTGGGATAGCTCCACACTATAAGACAAGCCTAATTTGTCCTGTCAGCTAGAAATGCAAGGCCAACATTAAGAGAATATTACATCTATCTAGATGTAAAAATGGTACATACATATCTGGATATACAACTGGATTCAGTTATCTAGGATCCAAATGGTGGAATCTCACTCCAAAAGAAATCAGAAGCATAAGCTCCCATCGTCCATTCGAAAAAGCTTTAAAAAAAAAACTTACCTGTTTACAAAATATTTCTCTAAGTAATTATTTATTGTAGAATTCTTATTCCAATATATGTATATTGTTATATTCACTGTTTTCTTGTAAGCCACATTGAACCAAAATTTACATTTTGGATAATGCAAAGTATAAGAATAAATACATAAATAAATAAATTATTGCTTAAGTGTGACATACAAAATAACACGAAAAAAAACTCCAGATAGTTGTAAATTACCAGAACTGAACACAATACTCAAGGTGTGGTCACACCCTGCAGCAATACAGAGACATCATCTTGGTCTTATTCACCATTCCTTTCCTAATAATTCCTAGTATCCCGTTTGCTTTTTTGGCTGACACCACACACTGGGAGGAAAATTTTAGCATATAGTCTACAATAACACCTAGATCTTTCTCTTGAATGCTGACTCCCAAAGTGGACCCCAGCATCAGGTAACTATCATTTGCATCACTTTGCATTTCTCCACATTATACTTCATCTACTACTACTACTACTTAACATTTCTAGAGCACTACTAGGGTTACACAGCGCTGTACAAATTAACAATTAAGGACGGTCCCTGCTCAGAAGAGCTTACAATCTAAAGGACGAAATGTCAAGTTGGGGTAGTTAAGATTTCCTGAGAGAGGTGTAGTGATTAGGTGCCGAAGGCGACATTGAAGAGGTGGGCTTTGAGCATCGATTTGAAGATGGGTAGGGAGGGGGCCTGGCGTATGGGCTCAGGGAGTTTGTTCCAGGCATGGGGTGAGGCGAGACAAAGGGCGGAGCCTGGAGTTGGAGGTGGTGGAGAAGGGTACTGAAAGGAGGGATTTGTCTTGAGAGCAGAGGTTACGGGTAGGGACGTAAGGGGAGATGAGGGTAAAGAGGTAAGGAGGGGCCGCAGATCGAGTGCATTTGTAGGTGATCTACCATCTGGATGTCCAGTCTTCCAGTTTCCTAAGGTCTTCCTGAAAATTCTCATAGTCCGCATGTGTTTCAACAACTTTGAATAGTTTTGTATCATCTGCAAATTTAATTACCTCACTTGCTATTCCAATTTCCAGGTCATTTACAAATGTGTTAAATAGCACCAATACCAGTTCAGATCCCTGTGGCACTCCACACTATTCACCCTCCTCCATGAGAAAATGGCCATTTAACACTACCCTCTGCTTTCTGTCCAATAACCAATTCCTAATCCACAGAAGGACATTGCCTCCTATCACATGACTTTTAATATTCTCAAGGGTCTCTTTGTCAAAAGCTTTCTGAATATCTATATACATTCACCTTTATCAACATGTGTATTCATGCCTAAGGGGCACTGCTGTGGATGTCATAAAATGCTGCCAGATACACATCTCACCACTGCTCCATTATCTTGTCTGCTGAGCCCTCCCAACCCCCTAAAACCCACTACCCCCAACTGCACACCACTACCATAGCCCTTACGGGTGAAGGGGGCACCTCTATGTAGGTACAGGAGCTTTCTGGTGAGTTTTGGAGGGCTCACAGTTTCCTCCACAAGTGTAACAGGTAGGGGGAGGTATGGGCCTGGGTCACCTATCTGCAGTGCACTGCACCTACCACTAGACTACTCCAGGGACCTGCATACTGCTCAAATGAACCTGAGTATTACATCTGAGGCTAACACAGAGGCTGGGAAGTAATGTTTTAAATCACATTTGGGCATGTGGGAGGGGGATAGTGACTACTGGGGGAGTAAAGAGAGGTCATCCCTGATTTCCTCCAGTGGTCATCTGGTCATTCAGAGCACCTTTTTGTGCCTTATTGATTATAAAAACAAGTCTGGCTCAAAACGTCTTAGTTTTAGTCCTGGACAGTTTTGTTTTGTCTCATTATGGCTGAGAAATGTCCAGGAACGGCCAGATCCCACCCATAATATGCCTCTGACACGCTCCCTTGTGATTTGAATGCACTTCTGACAGACTTCATAGAAAAACATCTAAAAATTGGTTTTGAAAATACCAATTTGGACATTTTTGTGAGAAAAACGTCCAAATGGGCTTTGAACCCAATGGTAAAGGCAAAGAGTCCAAAAGGAAGTAGGGAGGCAGAACGTCTCTTCAAAAACAAACCCGAGAACAAACACTGATTAGATGAAGCATTTATTGTCGCACAAACCCAGGGCACAGCACAGTATCAAAAGATATAAATGATACACAAGAAGCAAACATTTTTTTTCCAGTGGAGTTCTAATAAGTTGTAAAGTGCTTGATAGAAGCATTACCACACAGGTGTATTTTCCTTCATTAGTTTGAATAAAATATTTCTGCCTGCAGATTGGTGCATGTGTGTGTTTATATACAAGTTAACTGTGAGTGAGTACAAGTGAATGAACGGACAGGGTATATCTGAATAATTGGGGACAGCATGTGCGTTTGAGTGAGTGGGGTATGTATTGAGTGGGATCAGATATGTGAGTTGGTGAGGTATGCATGCTCAAGGGGGGTGGACTACTTAAGTGTGCAGAAAGTGAGTCAGCGTGGTATGTGACTCATTGTGGGGGATGAATGGGGTGGTAAATAAAACAGTAGTGTGAATAAGTGAGGTTTGTGGGTTAGTAAAAGACTACAAAGAGTGATACACACCTCAGGCTATGGTAATCTCAAACCCCCAAGGTTTTCCTCATAGCCAAATCCTTCCCCACTCTTTTAACTTCTCTTTTTCTGCCACGTTTCCATCATTAATGCACTATGGGGTCATTTTACAAAGGCATGCTGAAAAACGTCTTGCGGTATTGTAGGCACGGGTTTTGGGCTCACGTCGATTTATTTTTTCGCGCACCTGTAAAAAAGGTCCATTTTGGGTCTGAGACCTTACCACCAGCCACTGACCTAGCGGTAAAGACTCACGCAATATAAGCGGGCGGTAATGACCTATGCGCACCAAATGCCACTTGGCACGCGTCCATTACGCGCGTCCAAAAATAAAAAATATTTTTCAGACGTGCGTATCGGTCGCACATCAAAAATGAAATTACCGCAAGGGCCATGCGGTAACTGGGCGGAAACTCCATTTTAGCATACGTTGGGCAGGCGTAGGCGCCTATGCAGCTCAGTAAAAGGGCCCCTAAATTTCTTTCAATATTACCTCACTTTCCATGCCGCTCATCTTCTCTACCTTCAACAGGAGGATACTGGGCTCCCCAACTGCTGTGCTGCTCAACTTACCTCGTTTCTTCTGAACTGCTTGCCTTTGGCAAGTGAATCTTGGGCTCCCCACCTTCTAACCACTATACTACTCTAAGAATGAAACTGCCACCAGAGACTCCAATAGCTTGGTAGAGCAGAGCCACCTCTAGATTTTCCTCTCACAAGCTTTCTCGCTACTTAGCTCTCTCAGGGCACGTAGATTTGTTTGCAAAATGTTAAATATATCTAAGCATACATACAGAGGAAAAGGCAGAGAAATGGGTCAACCCTCGACAACAGGCACGGTCACTTCTTGCAAAACACTCCTAGAAAATAAAAAGAGGCCACATGGAGGTAGTAGACACAAAATTAATAGCAGAATTAGAAGAAGGCCCTATTCCTTTGTTGGGAGAAGGGAAGATAGATACAGACATCAAGAAGAATCTGTAGACAGACTACATGGGTCATGTGGTCTTTATCTGATGCAATGTTCTCCATTTCAATTTTAAACTGGAATTTTTCATTTGCAAATGCTTCTTTCCAAACTTCACCCTCAAAACAAGTAATTCACACGCTTAACCTCTGAACAGAAAATTTAGGGGGAAAAAAGTTTGTACTTGTAGTTATATTTTATACTGGTTCTATTTAAAAAATGCTTCAACCTCCAAAAAATCTGATCATTTGGGAAAATGCATATCCACTATGCCTGAAAACCCACCAGAGTTTCTCACTACATTGTATCATGTCACTATTTCTGAAATAATCTTCTTCAAAACTTACACATGTTGGTCAGTTGGCGATCTAGCAGTAGATTCCCATTGGCTCTACCTAACCCAATACCTCTTGTCTAAAGTCTACACCGTGTAGGCAAATCAACAGTTGATCACCTGGACATTCTGGCCTCTTCTAGGAAGGAGGGAGGGAGAAGCTGGGAGGAGTGATATATTGTACTCAAAGGTAAGACTAGGTCGTGGAAGGAAGCTCACCCTGGCTATAAAACCTTGATTCACAGTTGGAACCCTGTCTTTGGCTTTTTAAAAAACTTCTCTCTCCTGTATGCCTGAAACACAAGACAAGTGTAACAGATACAGAGAAAATTGTATAAGAATCCCACAAATAAGTTTAGCTTAAGATACAATTGTAAAATATATTTTTTATAGTAGCAATTACAACAGACTGTAAAGTTTTATTTAGAAATGTTGAGTTGTTGAAATTTTGCATTCTAGCAAGCCTTTTCCTACAGAAAGATTTTTACTATATTGAAAATCTATACATGATTTTCACATCAACTCAGGAGGTAAAGAGAACAGACTGCTTCCCAAGGGCCCTGTTTACTAAGCCACGTTATAGGTACGTTAACATTTTTAACGAGCGCTAACTGTGTACACGTCTACAATATCCCTAAAGGTGCCTACACTGTTAGAGTTAGCGCTAATTGTAGGCGTGTTAAAAATGATAGCAAACCTTCGTAAACTGGGCCCCAAGTTTCTTTTATTTTTTTAGTTTTAATTTTTTTATTGACTTTGATACAGATACAATCAAGAGCTCACAACATAACAACAAGTAACATTTTACAAAGTATGGCAATACCGGAGCTCACATGTAAGAAGTAGCTATCCATATCTTGGCTGAAAATTATGTGAAGAAAAGAGATAGGTAGAAAAGAGAAAAAGTAGTTTTGTATAACCATGTAGTACAAAGTTTCTTGCTAAACAAATTTAAAAACAGGTTCAAATGTGGTTTTCAAGTCAGAACCTTCTCTAAAACCTACTGTACTGGCTGAAAAATCTTTCAACTATAGGTCTAATCCTGAAATAGACATACACATATGAGTTATACCTGGTGGTACACTAACCTTATAAAAAAATATGCAAGACTTAAAACAAGGAAGATTAAATACAGACACACCCTAGCCTAGATTTCTCTGTAATGAACAATGCCCATCTAACCATAGGTAATTATCTTTTCTGGCTATTTCTTCCCAACTTGAAAACACTTGGTATATTTCTGGCCCAAATTACAAAGATGATTTATATGCCAGCTATAATCAGATTACTATAACCGTGACATTCCAGGAATAAAAGGTGGAAATTAAATCCATTGTAGCAGCAGAATGAGAGTGTTAGACCTATGAAGCGTTCTGAAAGAGAAACCCCGCAGTATGAAGCTCAAGTACTTTTGCGAGAGGACAGTGACAAAAGCAAAGAACAGAAATGACAAGAGACAGAATCGAGTCTGTGGCAATACATCAGAGAACAACACAGAGGAAGAGACAAGGGACCTTTAATTTCCAATTACTAATATTATGCGAGATGCTTTATTCAAAAATCACAGTAGCCCAAAGCCCAATGTACAAATCTGGCTCCAAGTGTCAGTACATTTCCTGACCATCTGTAACCAAAAAAACAACCAAAATTACAGGACACAATAAAGCAAACCAATCAACATTCTATAAATAAATTAAAATGTCCCCTTCCCTTAGACACCATTACAAGATTATCTATTTTTTTTCCATAGGGCTTGTCCATAAAAATGTCATGAATGTCAAATAGTGTAGACCCATGATCTGCAAGACTGCAGGTGTCTTGGAATTTAGGGCTATGTCTCTGTGCAAACATAGGTGAATCTCAACATAGGGAAGATAATTTTGAAAGAAAACACCATAGGTATGCACTTCCAGAGTCAACTGCATGGTACTATTTTATCAAGACAAGTAGGCGTTTGCTCCGTCCAAACCATATTTTCGAAACGAAAGATGTACGCCCATCTTTTTTGATAATACGGTCTGTCCCGCCTCTTCACATACCCGTTTTCGGACATAGACGCCCATGGAGATGGGCGTTCGCATTCGATTATGCCCCTCCACATGTGGTAAAACTTCAATCCAATCCAAGTGTGGATTTTTTAGCTCCAAGATTTCTACCTTACAGTCATCTTTCACTAGCAAAGTGGTTGCATCAGTACATGAATCTGACAAACCAGAGAAGGTTTCTTTGGTAGGGGTTATCTTCTGCTCAAATTGTCAAATTCCTACATTATGTTCTTTTGAAAAAATATTTAGTTCTCTTAACCTATCTGTCTGCTAGAACCAACTCTGTCCTCATCGCTTCAAATCCCATGTCACGGTCTTCTTCCTTTGGCATTTTATCTAGTGCAAAAGAGTATAACTACCAGGGATGTTCCTGGATTATGGGAAACAGCTGTGATCAGACCCATTCTGAATAGGCGGCCAGATTTGCGCAGTTTGCACTCCTCTATGTGAAAATCATTTAAATTTTGCTTTGATTTCAACCTCTTTCTATATAGGGGTCCTTTGTCTTTGTTCTACATGTTTTTGAATGCCGTCACTGTTTTTGTCTTCACTGCTTCCACTGGGAGGGCATTTCAGACACCTACAACCCTCTCCACAAAAAGTGTTAAAGATGCAATTGAGGAATATAGACTTGTTCGATCCTTACAGTCTGAAAATTTGAAGTTTTTGAAGAATGATAGATTACAACTTGTGGGTCCACAAATTTGGAACAAGTTACCAGGTTATTTGAGACTGTGTAGGCCTCAGTTCAGTAAGTTGCTGAAGACATATTTCTTTGAACATGAATGGGATTGATTTGTCTGTCACTTTTGAATATTGTATATTTCAGAGTCAGTTATTGTCTTTTTGCTTTTTATTATGTATGTTGATTTGTGATCCGCCTAGTTGTAGTGATTTACAGAATATTCCGAACACCCGTCTGCACAACTACATTCAGTTGTGTGCAGTTTCGTCAAGTAAAACCTGGTGTAAATGCTGACATTAGGCGTAGACCATGTGTATTCTATAACAATAAGTGCATAAGTACCGCCATACTGGGAAAAGACCAAGGGTCCATCAAGCCCAGCATCCTGTCTCCGACAGCGGCCAATCCAGGCTTCAAGAACCTGGCAACCCCACCCCCACCCCACCCCCCAAAATTAATAATGTTCAATGGACTTTTCCCTCAGGAATCTGTCCAAACCCTCTTTAAATTCCGTAAGGCCAGCTGCTGTCACTACATTCTCCGGCAACGAGTTCCAGAGTCTAACTACATGCTGAATAAAGAAAACCTTTCTCCTGTTTGTTTTAAATCTACCATATTCTAGCTTCATCTTGTGTCCCCTGGTTTTGTTGTTGTTTGAAAGTGTAAACAAACGCTTCACATTGTGCATAGATTTGAGAAATACCCATGACCCGCCCATTCCACACTCATGGCCCCACCCCCTTTTCAACTATGTGACTTAGAATTTACACACAGGATGTTACAGAATACGCCTAGACAGTTTTGTCTGTAAATTCTAATTAATGCCAATTAGTGTAAATAATTGCTTGTTAAGTGGTAATTATCAGCACTGATTGACTTGTTAACAATTAGGTTATGCGCATTGTTATAGAATACACTTTGATTTCCACACAGAAATCTCAGCACAATATATAGAATCCAGGGGATAAGCTGTTATCATTGCAACCTTAGAAACATAACTGGTTATTAACCTGGTGCTGTCACAGTGACCAGTTTCCTTTGCCAGTATGGCATTATGGGGAGACATAAACCATTGGGGAATAAGGGGGACCCCCCCCCCCAATCTCTCCAGTGAAGTACTAATGAATAGCAGCTGTTTACTAAATCCTACACATGATTTTAGCGGGTGTAACTCCTCACGTCAATCTTTTAGGATGCAGACATAAAGAGGCGTATTTTCAAAGCACTTAGACTTACAAAGTTCCATAGGTTACAAGTTACATAGTAGCCTATCGAACTTTGTAAGTCTAAGGGGCCCTTTTACTAAGGCATGCCGAAAGGTGGCCTGCGCTGGTGTAGGCGCGTGTTTTGGACGCATGCTGGTCCATCCATTTCCTGAGCGCGCCTGGAAAAAAGAGGATTTTTTTTTAAATGTGCCAGAAAATGGACACATGGCAAAATGACATCCATTTTTGGCCTGAGACCTTAACGCCATCCACTGATTTTGCAGTAAGGTCTCATGTGCTAACAGGGCGGTAAGCATGCAGCGCTCACCAACTGCCAATTACCACCAGGTAAGGGCCGGTCAAAATGGAATTACTACCCATGGCACACGGTAGCTGGGCGGTAGTGCCAATTTGACATGCGTTAGACGCATGTAGGCGCCTTCACGCCTTTGTAAAAGGGCCCCTTAGTGCCCTTTTACAATGGGAAAAATATGTCTATAAAGCTGTCTTACCCTGTCCCACCCAAAACCAGTGGCATAGCTACGTGGGGCCTGGGGGGCCTGGGCCCCCATGGATTTGGGCCTGGACCCCCCCTGCCGATGACCCACCCGACCCCCCCTGCCGCCGTCAACCCGCCGTCGCCAACCTTTGCTGGCGGGGGACCCCAACCCCCGCCAGCCGAGGTCCTCTTCTTCTCTCAAAAGGCTTCCTTCTGTTTCTGATCTGCAAGGCTTCATTCTGGGAGTCTGACATCCTTCTGAAACAGAAGGAAGCCTTTTGAGAGAAGAAGAGGACCTCGGCTGGCAGGGGTTGGGGAACCCCGCCAGCAAAGGTAGACGACGGCAGGAGGGGGGGGTTGACAGGGTTGGCGGCGGGAGGAGGGCAAAGTCGGCAATGGCGGGGGGGGGGGGTTGGCGGCGCCGGGGGGCAGGCTCTGGACCCCCCTCCCGCCGAAGTCTGGCTACGCCCCTGCCCAAAACACACCCAGACCATGGCCCGTTGCCACTTGCCTGCACTTGGGTTTGATAGTGCTTATGCTGGCTTTGTAAAATATATGATTTCTGCATTTATCAAATGCAAATAATGCTTATAAAATGAGTGCCTTTATGTCTCTAATGTTGAGCATAGTATTCCAAGGAGTCTCACCAATGACTTGTATAGGGGCATTAACACCTCCTTTCTTCTGCTAGTTATTCTCTCTCTCTCTCTCTCTCTCTCTCTCTCTCTCTCTCTCTCTCTATGCAGTCCAGCATCCTTCTGTCTTGTCACATTGTTCCACTACTTTGAGATCCTCAGACACTATCATGGCAATGTTCCTCTCCTGGTCCATAGATATCAACCTCTCACACCCTATTGCATAGGAGCCGACTCTGTGGGTGCTTGAGCACCCCCAACATTGAGAAAATTCATTGTACGTGTCCAGGGACAGGTTATTTCCATTGGGCTTAGCACCCCCAATAATTTTGAAAAGTTGGCTCCTATTCCCTATTGTATATAGCAAGTGCATCATTGTTTGCATAAAATTTTAATTATAAAACATTAGACCATTCTTCCAATTTGTGTAGATCACTTCTGTGTATTGTCTATTTCCTCTGTTGCAAATCTTTGTGTTATCCGCAAAGTCAAACTTTTCTTTCTAACCCTTCGGTGACGTCGATCATAAATAAATTGAATAGCATCGGCCCCAGTACTGATTCCCGAGGCACTCCACTGCTAACCTTTCTTTCCTCTGAGTGAATTCCATGTACTACCATCCTCTGCCATCTGTCAGTCAACAAGTTTCTAATCCAGTTCACTATTTTGAGTCCTAACTTCAGCTCGCTCATTTTATACATGAGCCTCCTATGAAGAACCGTATCAAAGGCTTTGCTGAAATGCATGTAGACTGTATTTAACATATGTCCTCGATCCAGTTCTCTGGTTACCCAGTCAAAAGAAATCAGATTTGTTTGGCACAATTTTCCTTTATCTGAAGATATTGCAACCCATTGGATTCCAGGAAATTTTCAGCAGCACCTCCATTACTTTTCTAGCCAACGAAGTAAGGATTACCAGCCTGTAGTTTCCCACTTCTCTGTCCATTTTTTGTGAACAATGTTCCTACCAATCACATTACTTGTAATCAAAATGACAGGTTTTTTTTTTACTTATTTCTTAATCATTTGTCTTATACATTGAAAGAGACAATAAACAGGTTTACCAAAAGGAAAGAGAAGCAAATCACAGAAAGTACTGGAGAATCCAACACGCTGGAATTTACTGCCTGAAGGATTTGCTGTTTTTAATTTAAGACAATACATTTTAATATCTAACCTAACAGTGCATCTGCTCCTTGCCAAAAAATAAATAAAATGAGTCACATACAAAAGCCCATTTTTCGTAGAATTTTTTTTACACGCGTTTCAAGAGGAAATTAAAATCACAGCTAATATATTGGAAAGTTGACAGACGCAGTGCAAAATATTTTAGCAATGCTTGAATGTGTGTCCATAAATACCTATTCAAAGCTATGCTTCCAGGTCTACAGAAAAACACAAGTGATTCCAAAATTAATTAAAGTATCATTAATAAAGCTGGGAGGCCAAAACCCTGTAATGTTTCTGAGTTGTACAATTGGACAAGTTCCTGAAAAAGATGTTGCCTATAGCGTTCTCCTTCAGTGCTGAGAAACAGATATTCAAGTCAGCCCAGGCAATATTGACGCCTATCCCATGGATCATTTTTTGCCTACCTCAAAGTCTGGCAGAACTAAGAGGGAAAACAACAAATGTGCTGAAGGCAGCCTTGATGCAAGCACAAAAACAACAGAGAAAAATGCAGAAAAGAACATAACATAAGACTAGCCACACTGAGTCAGACCAATGGTCCATCTAGCCCAGTATCCTGATTCCAGCAGTGACCAATCCAAGTCACAAGTACATGGCAGAAACCCAATTAGTAGCACATTCCATGCTACCAATCTCAGGGCAAGCAGCGGCTTCCCCCATGCCCATCTCAATAAAAGAGTATGGAATCTTCCTCCAGGAACTTGTCCAAACCTTTTTTTAAACCCAGATATGCTAACCACTGTTACCACATCCTCCAGCAATGAGTTCCAGAGCTTAACTATTCTTTGAATGAAAAAAATATTTCCTCCTATTTGTTTTAAAAGAACCAGAACAGTACAGTGATTATCCAGCACTTGAATTAAATCTGGCTTTGGCCACTCAAAAATAAAATGGTTGATACCTGTTTTGGGGCAAACGTACCTTCCTGTTTAGAAAGCTGGACTAATGGCTGCCGCATGGCAATGCCAAAACAGCCCATCGAAATTGAATTGGCTGTATCGGCATTAGCACACCAGCAGCTGCTAGCGCGGCTTAGTAAACAGGGGGTAAATATTTTATTTATTTTCAGTATTTATATACAGCCTAAACAAGGGGCATAGCCAGACTTTGGCGGTAGCGTGAGGGGGCACATTTTAGCCCCCCCCCCCGGCACCGCCGCCACCCCCCTGCCAATGCCGACCCGCCGCCACCACCAACTGTGACCCCCCCTGCTGACGACCTTCTCGACCCCCCTTCCCACCGCCAACCCTCCCCTGCCGTTGCCGTCGCCTACCTTTGCTGGCGGGGGACCCCAACCCAGCCAGCCGAAGTCCTCTCCTTCCTTCGTTCTGTTTCTGAGTCTGACGTGCAGGACGTCAGATTCAGAAACAGAACGAAGAAAGAAGAGGACCTTGGCAGGCGGGGGTTGGGGTCCCCCGCCAGCAAAGGTAGGCGACGGGTTGAGAGGGTCGTTGGCAGGGAGGTCCAGGGCCAAATCTATGGGGGCCTAGGCCCCTGTGGCCCCCATGTAGCTACGCTCCTGGCCTAAACATAAGTAGATTACAATTTCCTTACAGGTACTGTCCCTAATGGGCTCACTATTTATTTATTTAGATTTTGCTCACACCTTTTTCAGTAGTAGTTCAAGGTGAGTTACATTCAGGTACTCTGGATATTTCTCTGTCCCAGGAGGGCTCACAATCTAGGTTTGTACCTGAGGCAATGGAGGGTTAAATGACTTGCCCAAGATCACAAGGAGCAGCAGTGGGATTTGAACCAGCCACCTCTGGATTGCAAGACCAGTGCTCTAACCACTAGGCCACTCCTCCACTATAGCAATGTTCCATGTAGAATCTCAAATATTAGCAACAGAATTTCAAATAGTTGCAACATTCCATGTAGAATCTCAGATAATAGCAACAGAATCTCAAATAATTTATTTGGATTTTACTCATACCTTTTTCAGTAGTAGCTCAAGGTGAGTTACATTCAGGTACACTGGATATTTCTCTGTCCCAGGAGGGCCCATGATCTAAGTTTGTACCTGAGGCAATGGAAGGTTAAGTGACTTGCCCAAGATCACAAGGAGCAGCAGTGGGATTTGAACCAGCAACCTCTGGATTGCAAGACCAGTGCTCTAACCACTAGGCCACTCCTCCACTATCTAAGTAGTGTAGTGTCTGGGGCAATGGAGGGCTAAGGGGATCTTTTCCTAAGCCGTGGTAGCATTTTCAGCTCGCCCTTGAAATCAGCTGGTGGTAAACGCCGAGATGCCTATTATATTCCTATGGGCATCTCGGTGTTTACTGCCAGCTGATTTGTACCGCAAGCTAAAAACACTATTGCAGCTTAGTAAAAGACCCCCTCAGTGACTTGCCCAGGGTCACATGGAGCTACAGAGAGAATTGAACCCAGTTCCCTAGGATCTCAACCCACTGCTGACCATTAGGCAGCAGCAGGAATGAAACCCATTTCCCCAGGGCCACAACCACTGCACTAACCATTAGGCCACTCCTCCACTCCATTTCTTTGGTGTTGCCCGAGTTAAAACTCTAGCAATACCATCTATGAGAAAATTGGATGTTGAATGAATTTTAAAAAATGATTGAATAAAACTAGAAACATTAACATTCAATTTCTCCTGTTACACTATCCAAGTAGATCATCAAATAACCGTAGAATGTAAAAATTACCTATATCCATTGTGTGTGTGTGTGTGGGGGGGGGGGGGTTCTTTTTTTTTTAATATATGAATGTTTTAAACTCCTACTCCACAGAATTCTGGAATCTGGACGGCTCATTTCTTAGAGACAGTGCTATTTCTGAAGTTGCTGCCAAGAGGGCCGCCGAGAGACTCGGCCGGGCCCGCCTCCGCCCCCCGCCCATCGCTGCCCCCCCCCCCCCCCCCCCCCCCGTCGCTCCCCCCACCGCTGCAGGCTGCGGTGTCACCTGCCTGCCTCCATGACTCC
The DNA here is from genome assembly GCF_901765095.1 of Microcaecilia unicolor. Taxonomy (NCBI): domain Eukaryota; kingdom Metazoa; phylum Chordata; class Amphibia; order Gymnophiona; family Siphonopidae; genus Microcaecilia; species Microcaecilia unicolor. The sequence goes on along the minus strand of NC_044032.1, from coordinate 607,507,862 downwards.
AGGCCCCCTGCATTCAAGGCGGCAGTCGCAGATCACCTCTTTTCTGGCCTTCCCTCCCTGTGTCCCGCCGTCATCTGATGTAACTTCCGGTTTCCATGAGGGCAGGACACAGGAAGGGAAGGCCGGAAGGGAGGTGATCTGTGACTGCCGTTTCGAATGCAGGGGGCCCGGAGCCGAGGAGGCAGGCAGGTGAGACCGCGAACTGCAGTGCCGGTGGCCTGACCCCGGCGCTGGGCCCTCCTTGGAGGCCCGGGCCTGGGGAATTTTGTCCCCACTGCCCCCCCCTCGGCAGCCCTGGCTGCCAAAGCCCCTGAAAAGCTCCACTCCAGTCCATCCAAATCTACTCAGCCTCGATCAGGGCACAGACAATCACATATGTAGGAGTAAATTCTATAAGTGGTGCTTAAAAATCGGCACCGAAAATTTTACGCGCTAAGCGCTTCTCTATAAAGGGTATGCGTCCTTTATAAAACAGTGCTTTAGAGCATAGACTGCGCCTAACTTTAGGTGCCAACAATTATGCCTGCTAAAAGCTGGTGTAAATTCCGGCATCTAAATTACGTGCTGTTCAGCTGAATTCTGTATTTACATGGGTAGAATTCTGGAACGCCCCCGGAATGCCCCTAGCCGTGCTCCAAAAATCTTATGCATATTAGGATTTACACACAGATCATTATACAATAAGATCTGCGTGTAAATCCTAACTAAGGCCAATTAAGAATAATTGGTTGGTAGCAGCCAATTACTGCTGCTGATCGGCTTGTTAAAGCAATTAAGTTGCACACACAAACTGGGTATGGGCACTGATTTGCCCGCACAACTTTAGTTGCCATTAATAAAATCCAGGGGATAGTTTAGAGAATGCTATTAATTACACGCTTCACTTGGTGCACTTAGGCACGCCAACCTACAGCTGCCATTGAAATGGCGTAAGAGGGTATAACTAAACATGAGTGCCCAAATGCGGACATTATGCTAGTATTCTATAATGGAATCTTGGCACCAAGATGTCATTCTAGAATTGGCACTAACCCCCAGGGTGGAGGAGTAGCCTAGTGGTTAGTGCGGTGGACTTTAATCCTGGGGGAGCTGAATTTGATTCCCACTGCAGCTCCTTGTGACTCTGGGCAAGTCACTTAACCCTCCATTGTCCCTGGTGCAAAATAAGTACCTGAATATATGTAAACCGCTTTGAATGAAGTTGCAACAAACCTCAGAAAGGCTGTATATGAAGTCCCATTTCCCTTTCCCTATTTGACATTCTACATGGAATGTTGCTACTATTGGAGATTCTAGATGGAATTTTGCTACTATTGAGATTCTACATGGAATGTTGCTATTCCACTAGCAATATTCCATGTAGAAGCCTGCCCTTGCAGATCAGCAGCACGGCTGCGCAGGCTTCTGTTTCTGTGAGTCTGACGTCCTGCATATACGTGCAGGACGTCAGACTCACAGAAACAGAAGCCTGCACGGTTGAGGAGGCAGGAAACTACAAGGCCCAGAATGCACAGCAGCAAGAAGGGAATCAGAGTCAGGGGAAGGACTCTAGGCAGGAGAGTGAGAAGCCAGGATTTGATTGGGAAATTGAACCAGGTGTGAGGGGTTTTCAGGCAGCTTTATTAAGACAATGGTCAAAAGCTGGAAGGTGGAGATGGAAGTGCTGGGGAAGCTCTCTGCTGAAAGGTAACAGTTGCACTACCCTCTGAGAAGGAAAAGTAAATGCTTTTGTTTGGCTGTTTGAACTGTGAAAGTTTGAGGAACTGCTTTAAGTCTGAAAAGGGTTTGATTAGAATACTCTGAGTAAATGCCTTTTTGTTATGTTTGAGTTGAAGAAGAAATGTTTGAGTTAAAGAAGAAATAAGCCATGAAGATTATGTTAAATGGCAACTAATAAAACCTTTGGTTATATGAAGTCTGGTGTTGGTGAACATTTGTAAAAGGAGAAGAGGAGGCAGAGAACTCCCCTGTGTTTGAGGCAGAGCCCTGGTGAATTACGGAGAAGTGTAGCCCAGCAGTGACTGTGTGTGAAGGAAGCTAAGCAGGGTCAGCCCTGGCCGGGTCCTGGAAGGTGACCATCTCACAGCAGCCGCATTGCTGATCTGGAAGGGCAGGCTTCTGCATGGAATGTTGCTAGTGGAGGAGTAGCCTAGTGGTTAGTGCAGTGGACTTTGATCCTGTGGAACTGAGTTTGAGTACCTGAATATATGTAATCCAGTTTGAATGCAATTGCAAAAAAACCTCAGAAAGGCAGTATATCAAGTCCCATTCCCCTTTCCCTTTCCCTTAATTTCCGTGCTGATATATATCAAAGCATATTGTTTAACTAGCTGTTAATTGGATCTTAACAAGCAATTAGCACTAATTGTCATTAAGATTTATGCGCATAACTCACTCAGGGGTTCTTTTACAAAAGCGTGCCTATAAGTGGCCTGCGCTGGTGTAGGTGCACGTTTTGGATGTGCGCAGGTCCATTTGCTCAGCGTGCCTGGGAAAAAAGCATTTAATTTTGTGCCGGAAAATGGACATGCGGCAAAATTACAACCAGCAGGAGTCCATTTTTGGCCTGAGACCTTACCACCAACACTGACTTAGTGGTAAGGTCTCACATGCTAACTGGGTGGTAAGCGACCTGTGTGCATAAACTGCTGGTTACCACCAGGTAATCGCCATGCGGTAGAAAATAGAAAATATTTTGTACCGTGTCTTTTGGGTGCACGTCAAAAATGGAATTACCGCCCGGGGCAAGTGGTAGCCGGGCGGTAGTGCCAATTTGACGTTTGTTGGACGTGCGTAGGTGCCTACTCACCTTTTTAAAAGGGCCCCTAAGTGTATTCTGTAACATGGTGCGCATAAATTCTGTCACCTAGTTTAAAAGTTGTCGTGGATATGGGAGTGGAATGGGCGGGTCGTGGATGTTACTAAAATCTATGTGCGTTATTATAGAATACACCCACTCCGTGCCTAATGTAGGCATCAGGAATTACACCAGATTTTAGCTGGCGTAATTGGCCATGACTAAATTTAGTCGCACGGAGCAGTACTTGGTGAATTTATTTATTTATTTAACACATTTCTATCCCACATTTTCCCACTTAGTTGCAGGCTCAATGTGGCTTACACAATACCAGTGAGGCAGGCTCCGGTTCAATAAAATACAAATACACAATATATTAATCAACATGGAAGAAACATAAGCATGGATCAACAAAGAAATAAAAAGGGGGTGGCGATAGAAGTACAGTATAGTCCATATATTCTATAATGTATGCCTAAATTAAAGCACATTTTATAGAATACGCTTTGATTTCTGCACAGAAATCCAGGCGCGATACATAGAATCTAGCCCTAAGTGCATGGCAAAGGGGTGCATAGACTGAAACAGCAATTTATAGAATTTCCCCATTTTGCTTAAAAATGTTTCTGTGGAAGTGGGAGACAGCTGTTTGCTCGAACTATATATAATAAGGAAAACAGCCTCAGAACACTGCTGTGTCAACACTAGTGAATTCTGCAATTAAGGCGATCTAATATTAAGAAAGAAGTTACATAGACATGTCACTATTTACAATTTTTTGGGTTGTACTAACTTACCCTTGGGAGGCACCACTGTATTTAAAAGTGGCCAGGGGAAAGGCCATCATAATGGGAAGGAGAGGGCTTCCAAAAGCTGAAGGAATTTTCCCTGTATAAGTCTAAATGGTTGGCAACCTCCCCTGTGAATATAGCATTAAGAACAACATTTACATTACATTTTTATTATTATGGCAAAAAGTTCCCCCACCCCCAAAATTTCTCTGGGCTACCATGTCTTTTTCTTGTAAAGGAAAATGTAAGTGAAGGAGGAGAAAGGATGCGAAGCGTGTGCACCCTTCTGCACCTCTAGCATACAGGGAAGGGTACATTAACGAGCTTCTTTGGTGGTCCACTTGATGATCAAAACTCATCTGGCAAATCTTCCTTTCTGCTGCACCGGCTCATTTATTTACAGTCCTAGTTAAAAAAGAACCAAGAAATGTTTGATGACTGCCCTTTCAATCTGTGCTCACTCAGCACTGCAACAGATGCAGGCTGTTCACCAGGCATTCCCAGGACAAGGAAAGGACTATGGTGCTTTATGGCTGTCAGCACTGTATTAGGAGAAAGGGGTTAAAAGTTGAAGTGCAGGATCTCACACAAGCTGGATATACCTTCTGAAATGCTACAGTTCTTTCTAATGTACAAGACTGGAAGCAATGGTATTACAAAAATATTCCCCAATTCAGTTGACATTTTGAAGCCAACAAAGATCAACAAAGATCCTTCTTGTTTGTCATGACTGTGCAGATTAAAGGTCCTCCCTGATTAGTTACCAGTGCCAGGACTAGGAGACATGGGGTGAATGGGTGGCTGCCCCAAGCCTCAGTACTTTGATGTGGGCAGCCCACAGAACCAAAAAGGCAAACTGAAAGCTTCCCCTCCCTCACCCCACCTCAATCAGCCCTCGTGGAGTCCAAGGAACACCCTACTATAGCTGTTCTACTCTTCACTTTTCCTTCATTGTGGGAATGAGGGAATAATATTGTACCTACATCCCCAGCATACCAGGTGCAGAACCTGCCTGCAAACAGCTGAGGCCAGGACATGCGAAAAAAGTGTGTTCTACTACCCTAAGCTTCATGCTGCCTGCCGCTGAAATTGTGAGATTTTGGTAGTGCGCAACCATACTGAGGTGACAAAGGAGGACTCCAATCTGAAGGTGAAACCAAGGACCAGGAGAAAAGCAAAAGAATTCAATGACCATGAATTCCAATTCAATCTAGTGGGTTTGAGGAGGGAAGGAGTTAAGGTTATACCAAACAGAAAAAGGGGAGAGGAGAAAACCATATACCAGACACAGGGTGCGTGAAAAGAGGAGAGGAAAGGGTATACTAATAGGTGCAGGAAGATAATGGTCATTCCAAGGAACTCTCTAGGTTTGATCCAGTGGTGTAGGCAAGCTGATGTTAGTATTTCCTGCTGAATGGGTGAGCCTGTGCTGGCCATGGCCCCTCTACTTTGGAGTCAGGCTCTGATTTGATCAAGAGTCCTGTGATATAGAGACCTGACTGGGTCTCCAGAACAGCAGACAGGAGTTATTGGTGCTTAAAAAAATTACTTCATTCCTCAGCCTACCTGTCTTTCTTCTGTAGACACAAGGCAGGAAGCAGAAGCAAGATCTGCTATTACTTCTGTTGCTACTCTCCCATCTCTAATTCGTTCTGGCCAGCTGACTGTGCCAAATCAGCAAGAGCAGGGAAACAAACAGCTCCTGCAGGAGGGAGGAACAGGCAGTATGCAGACAGTCAGAGGGGAGATCAGGAAAAGATTAAGATGCTGTACGTACAGGACGTCAGACTCACAGAAACAGAACAAAGCCTTGCGCCGGAAGAAGAGGATCTCGGCTAGAGGGGGTTGGGCCCCCCCCCCAAGCAAAGGTAGCCGACGGTGATGGTGGCGGCTGCGGGGGAGATCGAGAGGGTCATCGGCAGGGGGGTCCAGGGCCAAATCTACAGGGCCCAGGCCCCCATGGCCCCACGTAGCTACGCCACTGCTTCGTAACATTGTGCCTACCCATTGCACGCCTAACTGCCATAAATTGTGCACCAGGTTCTGGCAGGCATATGCCGGTAGGCATGCCCAGCCATGTGGCCGGCGCATGCAAGCTTGCCCGACTACTCGGGTCAGCTTTAGCACAGGGCTCCAGTGTCTCCGCTGTCCCCCAACTCACTGGGATGTGCTGTTTTCTTTTCTTTTTTTCTGAAAGTCAATTAGCTTTATCTCCTGTACAACAAAATAATGCTAAACTAGGCATAGCTAATTGCCCAGAGCAGCAGGGAAGCCCCGGGGCATGCTAGGGAGGTACAGTTCCTAGATGAAATCAAGGACTGCTTTATGGAATAGCTAGCTAAGGAACTAACAAGAAGGGGAGAAATTCTAGATATACCCCCAAATTCTACAAATAGCATTTTTAAATTGTGTGTGCAATTTTGGGTGGGCACCCAATTTACGCATGCAATTTAATTGAATAATTTTCCCTTGCAGACTGGAAAGTTTCCGAGGGATTGGAGAACCGCAGAGGTGGTCCCTCTTCACAAAAGTGGTGATAGGGAAGAAGCTGGAAACTACAGGCCGGTAAGCCTCACTTCGGTTATTGGAAAAGTAATGGAAGCGATTATGAAGGAAAGGATAGTGAATTTCCTGGAAGCCAATAAGTTGCAAGATCCGAGACAACATGGTTTTACGAAAGGGAAATCGTGCCAAACGAATCTCATTGAGTTCTTTGATTGGGTGACAGGAGAATTGAATCAGGGACGAGCAATGGACGTAATCTACTTAGATTTCAGCAAAACTTTTGACACGGTTCCCCACAGGAGGCTCTTAAATAAACTGGATGGGCTGAAGATAGGACCTGAAGTGGTGAACTGGATTAGGAATTGGTTGACGAACAGACGCCAGAGGGTGGTGGTGAATGGAATTCGCTCAGAAGAGGGAAAGGTGAGTAGTGGAGTGCCTCAGGGATCGGTGCTGGGGCCGATTCTGTTCAATATATTTGTGAGTAACATTGCCGAAGGGTTAGAAGGTAAAGTTTGCCTATTTGCGGATGATACTAAGATCTGTAACAGAGTGGACACCCGGGAAGGAGTGGAAAACATGAAAAAGGATCTGAGGAAGCTAGAAGAATGGTCTAAGGTTTGGCAATTAAAATTCAATGCGAAGAAATGCAAAGTGATGCACTTAGGGAATAGAAATCCACAGGAGACGTATGTGTTAGGCGGGGAGAGTCTGATAGGTACGGGCGGAGAGAGGGATCTTGGGGTGATAGTATCTGAGGATTTGAAGGCGACAAAACAGTGTGACAAGGCGGTGGCCATAGCTAGAAGGTTGTTAGGCTGTATAGAGAGAGGTGTGACCAGCAGAAGAAAGAGGGTGTTGATGCCCCTGTATAAGTCGTTGGTGAGGCCCCACCTGGAGTATTGTGTTCAGTTTTGGAGGCCGTATCTTGCGAAGGATGTAAAAAAAATGGAAGCGGTGCAAAGAAAAGCTACGAGGATGGTATGGGAATTACGTTCCAAGACGTATGAGGAGAGACTTGCTGAACTAAACATGTATACTCTGGAGAAAAGGAGAAACAGGGGTGATATGATACAGACGTTCAAATATTTGAAAGGTATTAATCCGCAAACGAACCTTTTCCGGAGACGGGAAGATGGTAGAACGAGAGGACATGAAATGAGATTGAAGGGGGGCAGACTCAAGAAAAATGTCAGGAAGTATTTTTTCATGGAGAGAGTAGTGGATGCTTGGAATGCCCTCCCGCAGGAGGTGGTGGAAATGAAAACGGTAACGGAATTCAAACATGCGTGGGATAAGCATAAAGGAATCCTGTGCCGAAGGAATGGATCCTCAGGAGCTTAGTCGAGATCGGGAGGCGGGGCTGGTGGTTGGGAGGCGGGGATAGTGCTGGGCAGACTTGTACGGTCTGTGCCAGAGCCAGTGGTTGGGAGGCGGGGCTGGTGGTTAGGAGGCGGGGATAGTGCTGGGCAGACTGATACGGTCTGTGCCCTGAGAGGCACAGGTACAAATCAAAGTAGGGTATACACAGAAAGTAGCAAATATGAGTTATCTTGTTGGGCAGACTGGATAGACTGTGCAGGTCTTTTTCTGCCGTCATCTACTATGTTACTATGTTACTATGAATAACAAGCCAATCAGTGCCAATAATTGGAATTTTAACAAGCAATTTTTGGTGCTAGTTGGCCTTAATTTAAAATTATGTGCATAGATTTTACGCATGGGTCCAAAAAGGAAGCACGGTCATGGGAGGGTCATGGATGGATCAGGGGCATTCCTCTACTTTATGCACATTATTATAGAATTTGGAGGATCTGCACCTAATTTAGGCATGGGGATTTACACCAGGGTTTCAATGGTGTAAATGGCTGCACGTAAAAGCAGTTGTGGTTGCTGGCGCTAGGCGCTATTCTATAAAGTTTAAACAGCACTTAACCTTGAGCGCCGTTTCTAGAATAGCGCTCTGCACTTTTTTTCAGTGCCGATTTTTTAGGCACCATTTACAGAATTAAGTCCGTAGTTTTTAGTAGATCACATGATCTGGTGCAAGAGGTAATGGTAGTGGGGCAAAATTTCAACAGTGATCATAACATGATCAGGTTTGACTTAATAACTGGGGTAAGTACACAAAGGAAAGCTGTTAGCATTTAAATTTCAAAAAGGAAATTATGATAAAATGAGGAAAATGATCAAAAGAAAAAAAAACTTAGAGGAACAGCTGCAAAGGTAAAAAAATGTAAGCTTTAAGAGTTATTCTGTTTGTTACTGTTAGAAAATACTATAAATCAACTTGGTAAATAAAATTACATTAGATGTGGATATTATTAAAAAATACTATCCAGATATTTTGTGTATTAAAAAAGGCAGAAGGAAGGCCATACAACAGCCTGCATGGTTAAAAAGTGAAGTAAACAAGGCTATTAGAGCTAAAAGAACACCTTCAGAAAATAGAAGGATCTGACTGAAGACTATACAAAGCAGCACAAGGAATGGCAAGTCAATTGCAAAGTGCTAATAAGGAAAGCAAAGACTTTGAAAATAAGATTGCCTTGGAGGCAAAAGGCACATAAAAACTTTTTAAGGTATATTAGAAGAAGCCAGTAGAAGCTAAATGATTGAGGAGTAAAAGGGGAACTTTGGGAGGACAAGGTAATAGCAGAGAAACTAAGGGTCACTTTTACTAAACCGTGCTAGCGATTCCCATGCGGCAAATCAGAGGCAGCCCATTCAAAATGAATGGGCTGTGTCACATTTGCTGTGCTGGGAATCACTAGCACGGTTTAGTAAAAGAGGCCCAACATGAATTTTTTGCCTCGGTCTTCACTGAGGAAGATATGGAAAAGATACCTGTGCCAGAAATGGTATTTAATGATGATGAGTCAGAGGAATTGAAACAAATAACTGTAAACCTGTAAGAAGAAATGGGGCAAATTTCACCAACTAAAGAGTAGCAAATCACCAAGACCAGAAGGTGTACATCCCAGAGCACTGAATTTGCTTATGTTATGCTATTTTCTTATGTCTATTTACTAAAGGATGTCGGAAAACGGGGAATGATAAGAGATGTGTGTAGAAATTCTTTTCCGTCTGTTTTTGAGTCATTTGTCATTTTCAGACTTGTCTCCAATTTTATGACATTTTTTGGTACATTTTACACATTCATTTTAACGTGGTAGAACGTTTCACTGTACACGGATCAACTTAACATTAATTTGTTGGTTAACATGCATTAAGCTTAATTTGTTAAGATGCATGCTAATGAACCAAATGCCCACTAACTAATGCATATTTTTATAATCTGCAAGTTAAAGAAGAAGCACAGAAGGCTGTTAAATGCATTCTGGCTGCCTCTAAGACTGGATGGGGAGTAACACAAACCCCCGATTCTATATAGCTCGCCTAGAGATCCGCGCTAAAATTGGCATGGATTCTATAACAATGCACATAACTTGAAAAGTTTAACAAGCTAATGAGCGCTGATAACAGCACTTAACAAGTAGTGAGCACTGATTGGCACTGATTAGAATTTAGGCACACTAGTTGCTAAGCATATTCTGTAATGATGTGTATCAAACGTCTAATACACACAGGCAAAAAGGGGTGTAGTTATAGGTGTGGAAATAGACATTTCGTAAGCATTCCAAAATTTACGTGCCTAGTTTTAGAATATGGCCCAGTGCCCCTAAATCTATGTGTTGGAATTTATGCCACATTTTCTTTGGTGTAAATGGATGTGCGTAGATTTAGGCTCTGAAATATCAACCAAGCATATTCTATAATATGCTTTCAGGCTTATTTTCGAAAGAGAAGGACGCCCATCTTTCGACACAAATCGGAAGATGGGCGTCCTTCTCACAGGGTCACACAAATCGGCATAATCGAAAGCCGATTTTGGGCGTCCTCAACTGCTTTCCATCGCAGGGACGACCAAAGTTCACGGGGGCGTGTCGGAAGCATAGCGAAGGTGGGACTGGGGCATGCTTAACACATCGGCCTCCTCAGCCGATAATGGAAAAATGAAGGGTGTCCCTGACAACCACTTGGATGACTTTACTTGGTCCTTTTTTTTACGACCAAGCCACAAAAATGTGCCCTAAATGACCAGATGATCACCAGAGGGAATCGGGGATTACCTCCCCTTACTCCCCCAGTGGTCACTAACCCCCTCCCACCCTAAAAAAAAATATATATATTTTTTCCAGCCTCTAAGCCAGCCTCAAATATCATACCCAGCTCCATGACAGCAGTATGCAGGTCCATGGAGCAGTTTTAGTGGGTACTGCAGTACACTTCTGGCAGGCGGAAACAGGTCCATCACCCCCCCCCCTAACTGTTACACTTGTGGTGGTAAATGTGAGCCCTCCAAAACCCACCAGAAACCCACTGTACCCACATCTAGGTGTCCCCCTTCATCCCTAAGGGCTAAGGTAGTGGTGTACAGTTGTGGGGAGTGGGTTTTGGGGGGGTTGGGGGGGGGCTCAGCACACAAGGTAAGGGAGCTATGCACCTGGGAGCTTTTTCTGAAGTCCACTGCAGTGCCCCCTAGGGTGCCCGGTTGGTCTCCTGGCATGTGAGGGGGACCAGTGCACTCTGAATGCTGACTCCTCCCACGACCAAATGGCTTGGATTTGGTCATTTCTGAGATTGGCGTCCTCGGTTTCCATTATTGCCGAAAATCGGGGACGACCATCTCTAAGGACGACCATCTCTAAGGTCGACCTAAATTTCGTAATTTGGGCATCCCCAACCATATTATCGAAATGAAAGATGGACGCCCATCTTGTTTCGAAAATACGGGTTTCCCCGCACCTTCGCGGGGACGTCCTGCGAGGACGTCCTCAGGAAAACTTGGGCGCCCCGTTTGATTATGTCCCTCTTAGTCAGCACTGATTTCAGCGCCGATTTTTTAGGCGCCTTATATAGAATCTCCCCCAAAGTGGCAATACATCTACCGCAGCTGAGACAAAATTGACCACATCAGAGATATAGTTTCCAATTAGAGGCCATCGTTTCCATTTTACACCTCCTACTCAATTTGTAGAACAATGTTACCATCTTAAAATCAAAAGTTATACTTTAAAATGGATAAAAAATTAACTTTTATCTGGGTTGCAGAGTGATTACATTACCTCACTGTAAGTCTAGAATACTCAGTATAATTTCACCATTCATCAGTTTTAACTGTCTGGATTCCTCTAAGGACTCTAGATCGATGTCCTCCACTGCTTAGTTAGATCTTTATTTTCACTTAGCACAAATAAAATCAGATGATGTCATTACCTTCTGTTGTAGACACAATTCAAAAGTAAAATGTAGGACTTTAAATAACTGTTCCAACATTTACGCCAAAGGGAAGGGAAAAAAGAAGCACAATTAAGGCCTGGATAAAATACAAAAAGCTTTCAAATTTTCAGGCTGTGGAAGACACTTGCTTGGCTCGTTCAAGGGAGGAAACCAGTCGCTGCACAACGCTGCCACCTAGTGATTAGACTTTGGGCCCCACAGTTGCAGGGATCCTTAGGGGACTGTCTTACCCACTGTCACAGCAATGAATGGGATTTGTGAGCTCAAAAGGAAATGTAAACATTTAGGGAAAATGCAGGTAGTGGGAACAAAGGCCCTTGGTGCTGTGGCCCAAAAGAGTGTTCCAGATGAGCTGAAATCCAAACGGAGGAAACCTACAAGGCCAATGAGGTTTTTTTTAAATCTGGAAAACAATGTTTTGCAGGTGCACTAATTGACTTTTAAGCAAAATTCCAGTCTTCTGCAAAAGATAGTTTCCAGCATTAAGCAATAGAATAACTTCAAAAGGATTTGGAAGGGCAGAAATCTTTCAGCTTACACAGTTTAAAGTAGTACTAGTATTTCATATGACATACATTTGATGATGAGAAAATCCTTGAACAAATTTGACGTTTCAATGTCTCAAAACTCAAAGATGAAAAAGAATGATTTCTTACATATTTCAATCCCCACTATATTTGCATTTCATATTTTAAGCGCATTCAGAGTTCCCCTAAGACTGTGTAATGAGTTTGCAAACTGTAATTCCACAGACTGCAAATCTTAGCCAAGATTCCCACACAAATTCCCTCTCATGACCTGTCTGTCTCCTTGGCTTTCAAACCAGCTGCTGTTGTCTAGGTTAAATTTGACAGCAACTCAGCAACATGAATTAATATCACAGAGAAACTTGCAAAGTGTAAAAGGCAGACACCAACACATCAAGAGAAACTATTTACAGCCCTTCGTACACTAAAAAGCAGTTCGTCACATTAATCTATGTGCAATGTTGACAAAGTCAGTTCCAGGCAATTGGGCTGCAACATGCTGGAGTCTTATGACATCCACAATGGGTATTCGTCAGATGTTTATCTATAAATGATTGCATGGTTCTGGAAAGAGTCCCAATGCATGGGCATGGGCCAAGGAATCTCGCTGCCATCCTTGGATTAAAACACAAGTTGAAAGGAGCTATAAATCAGGAGGAAAATTCCTAGGTGCCTACAAATGAAGCTCATTGAGGGTAATTTTTAAAAGGTGGTGTCTAATTAATGCGAGTTTTCATACTCCCTATGTTATGCCCATTTGATAAAATCAAATACATGCCTACTTCACTATATAAAATGTTAGCATTGGTGCAAAAGAGCGTGAGTACATATGAGCACTAGCACATACACCAGCTCAAGGGTGTGTATTTTCCATGCATACATGTATAAATTAAAGAATTTTATAATCTACATGTGTAAATTAAGGAACTCTATAATCTACATGTGTAAATATAGCCAAGGTCCCGGGGCGGGAGCAGGCCTCCGAACTTCCAGGCTGCCAGCATCGGCAGCAATGTGTACTTTCCTCTCTCCACTGCTCACCCGCTCGCTTGCTGCAGGCTGCCGGCAGTGATGTAAGAGCTGCCTTTGGCCTGCCCCAAAAGCCTTCTTTGTACAGTCACTTCCTGTTCCCACGTAGGCGGGATGCTATACAAAGGAGACTTCGGGGACAGGACAAAGGCAACTCTTACATCACTGCCGGCAGCTTGTAGCGAGCGAGCGGGTGGGCGGTGGAGAGAGGAAAGTGAACGATACCGAACCAATTGTTGTTCAAGCACTCGGCGTGTGAACTCCCAAATGTCCCGCGGCACCCCTGTGAGTTTGCCGCGGTGCACTGGGGTGCCACAGCGCATAGTTTGGAAAATGCTGACAAAATGAAAACATGCGTGCCACATCTGTGTAAAAGTGTTACAAGTGTCTTTAACTTGCTGCATTGGTGCTCTTGCTGATACTGAGAGGCTGATATACAAAGTACAGGAGGCTTAGAACACAATTTAGCATGGGTTCTGTATATAATTTCAGAAATCTTTGTGCAAAGGACTGTACAGACAACAGCACACCACTCGCTCAAATCCAGCAGATGCAAAGAAGTGCATACACGACCTGAAGACTTAATACCTAGTTTTCTAAATCCAGGGATTTAGCAGGTAGTCTCAGGTGGAGAAAAAGATTACAGTTCACTTTTCTGTGGTTAGCATTAATGATGGTTTTGTGCCAGCTCGTTTTCTTGTGACAGCATGACCTACCCACTGCTTTCTTCTTGTTTTATTGAAGGGGATGGGTGGAAAATAAAAGCAAAGGGATGATCACCAAGTGCAGGGTTAAGGGTTTAAGGGTGAGGTGTCTTAGCTAGGAAATGGTTGCCAATGCACTCGACTATTTATGCACAGAATAAATATTTGACATTCCATTTTGTTACGTTAGACTAATTTTATAAATTTTTATGCACCCAGCTTCGAGTGTTTACCATAAGATGGCTACATGCTGAAATTGGCGATTTTCCAATTCCGGTTAAAACATAATACTACAGATCAAAACAAATTATAAAAATTGTGTACAGAATATAGTGGCGTTCCTGGCCTGGATGGCACCCGAGGTGGAGCGCCGATGCGCCCCCCCCCCCCCCGCTAGATGACACCTCCCCCCCCCCCCCCCCGGCGAAATGACATCCCCCCCCCCGGGTGCACGCAGCTGGGAGGGGTGCCGCGGCGCGCGCCTGCTCCTCCGAGTTCGCTAAACTTCATTCGTTCGCTGCAGCTCCCTCTGCCCCGGAACAGGAAGTAACCTGTTCCGGGGCAGAGGGAGCTGCAGCGAATGAACGAAGTTTAGCAAACTCGGAGGAGCAGGCGCGCGCCGCGGCACCCCCCAGCCGCGTGCACCTGGGGCGAACCGCCCCCACCACCCCCCCTTGGTACGCCACTGACAGAATATTTAATATGCAGCAAGATAAAGAAATAAATCTTGGATCCTTTGTATGTATAAAACAAGGTGAGAATTCTGTTAACCACTTGGCATCATTGCAATAAATTAACAGCTGCTGCTGCACATCTGCAATACTGCAGGTCAGTAGTAACCATTAAACAAACCCATATGATTCAGTCATTAACCTTCATTTCTTTTAATGGTGCACATGGTTATACACTTATATGTGTAGCTTAAATATTTAATTGGTGATAAGTATGAATAATTAGCTTTAACTAATTGGCGCTAATTGCAGTTATGTGTGTAAATTGGTTATGAGCCATTTCTACAGGGTGAGGAAAAAAAAAAGTAACCCTCTAGAGCTTTTTGCTGTTTTTCAGCAATCGCTTGGCATTTCAATGTGAAATTTTACAACTTTTATTTGTTGTTACTATCCTTTTTTAAACACGGTGAAGTTGCAGATTTTTTAGCATGACCATCCGGCAATTTTCGCACTTTCAAAAATGTCTGCACTGTAAAACTAAAGCTACCATTATTTGGGGGGAGGGGACAGGATACCAGTTTACCGTTAATGATGTCACAATGATGTAGACTTTTGTTGGAGGCCTATCACAAGCTCCACCTAAAGCCACAAACAATCGTCAAACTCAAGGAATCGCTGCAGATGATCTGGGACAGTCTGCCACAGGGACCGTCAACAAGGCTGTTCAGTCACAAAGCGACTGAAGGACTGTGTTAAAGCTGGGGGTGGACACTTTCAGCATTCACAGTGACTGCAAAATTCTGACACACTGTTAGTTGTATCGTTTGAACGATGTTCATTTACTGTGTTTTAGCTCGAACATTTTTAACACGCTAAAATCGCTAGATAGTATTGCTAAAATGTCAGTAACATCATATTGCTTAAAATAATTAAATGTTGTTTAATAGTAATACTTATATATATTGACTAAGTACTTAAAATTTCTTGTTGAAATTCAAAGCGGGTGCTGAGAAAATAGCAAAAAAACCTCTAGTGACAGGTTTTTTTTGCCTCACCCTATATAGTGCAGAATTTGCAAAGAGGGACACACACGCAGGTGGGGTATGGGTAAGTCATAGGCATTCTATTTTGGTGCACACTTTATAAAATACTTTCACTTATGCGTGCAACTACACCTTTAATTGCGAACATTTACACTTACCATACTACTACTACTACTACTATTTAGCATTTCTATAGCGCTACAAGGCATACGCAGCGCTGCACAAACATAGAAGAAAGACAGTCCCTGCTCAAAGAGCTTACAATCTAATAGACAAAAAATAAATAAAGTAAGCAAATCAAATCAGTTAACTTGAACGGGAAGGAAGAGAGGAGGGTAGGTGGAGGCGAGTGGTTACAAGTGGTTACGAGTCAAAAACAATGTTAAAGAGGTGGGCTTTCAGTCTAGATTTAAAGGTGGCCAAGGATGGGGCAAGACGTAGGGGCTCAGGAAGTTTATTCCAGGCGTAGGGTGCAGCGAGACAGAAGGCACGAAGTCTGGAGTTGGCAGTAGTGGAGAAGTGTCTACCATAGAGTAGACACTTCATTGCCGACTTGCACTAGCATTCTATAATGGTTTTGGCATGCAATTTTGCCATTACAAGAAACTAGCTTAGTGCTTAATGTTTTGGTGCCTACTTTCTAACACCCCTAGGAGGAGAATTCATCAAGTGGCATTATAGCCTTAATACAAGTTAAGGGAATTAAATGCTTGCTAAATGCCAAAAGCCCATTCTATACCTATGGGCTTTTAGCATTTAGTGTGCGCTAATTTCCTGAATGTGAGTTAAAGTGTGTTTAACTCACATCAAGTGGTGTTTATTGCCTTAAGTGTGTTAAGGCAATAAACACCACTTGATGAATTCCCTCCATAGGGCCCTTTTTACAAAGGAGAGCTAGCGCTTTTAGTGAATGCTAAAAATTAGCATGCGTTAATTTAAAACTCTGTTTGACCTTCAAGGCCCTTAAAGAAAATGGCCCAGAGTACTTGAAGAACAGGATTTCCCTCTACACACCTTCAAGGTCACTAAGGTCCTCCCAAGGAGTTTCCCTAAACACACCCTCTCCAAAGGGCATCACACGATTTGATAACCACAAGTGAGCCTTCTCCAGAAGGCTCGCTTCACTTAACACATGAGTATCATAAGTACATAAGTATTGCCTACTGGGACAGACTGAAGCTCCATCAAGCCCAGCATCCTGTTTCCAACAGTGGCCAATCCAGATCACAGCTACCTGACAAGATCCCAAAACAGTACAATACATTTTATGCTGCTTATTCTAGAAATAAGCAGTGGATTTTCCCCAAGTCCATTTTAATAATGGTCTATGGACTTTTCCTTTAGAAAGCCATCCAAACCTTTTTTAAAACCCTGCTAAGCTAACTGCTTTTACCACATTCTCTGGCAACAAATTCCAGAGTTTAATTACATGTTGAGTGAAGAAATATTTTCTCTGATTCGTTTTAAATTTACTACTTTGCAGCTTCATTGTGTGCCCCCTAGTCCTAGCATTTTTGGAAACAGTAAACAAGCAATTCACGTCTACCCATTCCACTCCACTCATTACATAAGTACATAAGTACATAAGTAGTGCCATACTGGGAAAGACCAAAGGTCCATCTAGCCCAGCATCCTGTCACCGACAGTGGCCAATCCAGGTCAAGGGCACCTGGCACGCTCCCCAAACGTAAAAACATTCCAGACAAGTTATACCTAAAAATGCGGAATTTTTCCAAGTCCATTTAATAGCGGTCTATGGACTTGTCCTTTAGGAATCTATCTAACCCCTTTTTAAACTCCGTCAAGCTAACCGCCCGTACCACGTTCTCCGGCAACGAATTCCAGAGTCTAATTACACGTTGGGTGAAGAAAACTTTTCTCCGATTCGTTTTAAATTTACCACACTGTAGCTTCAACTCATGCCCTCTAGTCCTAGTATTTTTGGATAGCGTGAACAGTCGCTTCACATCCACCCGATCCATTCCACTCATTATTTTATACACTTCTATCATATCTCCCCTCAGCCGTCTCTTCTCCAAGCTGAAAAGCCCTAGCCTTCTCAGCCTCTCTTCATAGGAAAGTCGTCCCATCCCCACTATCATTTTCGTCACCCTTCGCTGTACCTTTTCCAATTCTACTATATCTTTTTTGAGATACGGAGACCAGTACTGAACACAATACTCCAGGTGCGGTCGCACCACGGAGCGATACAACGGCATTATAACATCCGCACACCTGGACTCCATACCCTTCCTAATAACACCCAACATTCTATTCGCTTTCCTAGCCGCAGCAGCACACTGAGCAGAAGGTTTCAGCGTATCATCGACGACGACACCCAGATCCCTTTCTTGATCCGTAACTCCTAACGCGGAACCTTGCAAGACGTAGCTATAATTCGGGTTCCTCTTACCCACATGCATCACTTTGCACTTGTCAACATTGAACTTCATCTGCCACTTGCACGCCCATTCTCCCAGTCTCGCAAGGTCCTCCTGTAATCGTTCACATTCCTCCTGCGACTTGACGACCCTGAATAATTTTGTGTCATCGGCGAATTTAATTACCTCACTAGTTATTCCCATCTCTAGGTTATTTATAAATACATTAAAAAGCAACGGACCCAGCACAGACCCCTGCGGGACCCCACTAACTACCCTCCTCCACTGAGAATACTGGCCACGCAATCCTACTCTCTGCTTCCTATCTTTCAACCAGTTCTTAATCCATAATAATACCCTACCTCCGATTCCATGACTCTGCAATTTCTTCAGGATTCTTTCGTGCGGCACTTTGTCAAACGCCTTCTGAAAATCCAGATATACAATATCAACCGGCTCCCCATTGTCCACATGTTTGCTTACCCCCTCAAAAAAATGCATTAGATTGGTGAGGCAAGACTTCCCTTCACTAAATCCGTGCTGACTTTGTCTCATCAGTCCATGTTTTTGTATATGCTCTGCAATTTTATTCTTAATAATAGCCTCCACCATCTTGCCCGGCACCGACGTCAGACTCACCGGTCTATAATTTCCCGGATCTCCTCTGGAACCCTTCTTAAAAATCGGAGTAACATTGGCTACCCTCCAGTCTTCCGGTACTACACTCGATTTTAGGGACAGATTGCATATTTCTAACAGTAGCTCCGCAAGTTCATTTTTTAGTTCTATTAATACTCTGGGATGAATACCATCAGGTCCCGGTGATTTACTACTCTTCAGCTTGCTGAACTGACCCATTACATCCTCCAAGGTTACAGAGAATTTGTTTAGTTTCTCCGACTCCCCCGCTTCAAATATTCTTTCCGGCACCGGTGTCCCCCCCAAATCCTCCTCGGTGAAGACCGAAGCAAAGAATTCATTTAATTTCTCCGCTACGGCTTTGTCCTCCTTGATCGCCCCTTTAACACCATTTTCGTCCAGCGGCCCAACCGACTCTTTGGCCGGTTTCCTGCTTTTAATGTATCTAAAAAAATTTTTACTATGTATTTTTGCTTCCAACGCTAATTTCTTCTCAAAGTCCTTTTTTGCCCTCCTTATCTCCGCTTTGCATTTGGCTTGGCATTCCTTATGATCTATCCTGTTACTTTCAGTTGGTTCTCTTCTCCACTTTCTGAAGGATTGTTTTTTGGCTCTAATGATTTCCTTTATCTTACTGTTTAGCCACGCCGGCTGACGTTTAGTCTTTTTTCCCTTTTTTCTAATACGTGGAATATATTTGTCCTGAACCTCCAGGATGGTGTTTTTAAACAGCATCCACGCCTGATGCAAGTTTTTTACTCTGCGAGCTGCTCCTTTCAGTCTTTTTTTCACCATTTTTCTCATTTTGTCGTAATCACCTTTTCTATAGTTAAACGCTAGCGTACTTGATTTCCTAGTTTCACTTCCTTCAATGCCAATATCAAAACCGATCATATTATGATCACTGTTATCAAGCGGCCCTCGTATCGTTACCCCCTGCACTAGATCAGGAGCACCACTAAGGACTAAGTCTAGTATTTTTCCTTCTCTTGTCGGCTCCTGAACTAGCTGTTCCATGAAGCTGTCCTTGATTTCATCAAGAAATCTTATGTCCCTTGCGTGTACAGATGTTACATTAACCCAGTCTATATGCGGGTAATTGAAATCCCCCATTATTATTGTGTTGCCCAGTTTGTTTGCGTCCCTGATTTCCTTTAACATTTCCGCATCCGTCTGTTCGTCCTGGCCAGGCGGACGGTAGTACACTCCTATCACTATCCTTTTCCCCTTTGCACATGGAATTTCAATCCACAGTGATTCCAAGGAGTGTTTTGTTTCCTGCAGAATTTTATAGACTTTATAGACTTTAGAAAGCAGGTGAAAGCTTGGCTCTTCAACCAGGACTTTAATGGTAGAAGTAAATGACACCGGCTGCACATGTTATAGCAGGGCATGTTTATCCATTCCTACCCTAGCCAAGATCATGTTCAAGCACCTTTCTAACCTCATTTGCAACTCTCCTTAACTAATCACTTATTTGTTTACTCCGTTACTCTATCTTATCTATATGTTCCATCTTTGCTTACACCTTATGCTGTCTATTAAAATGTTTTATTCTGTGGGCATTATAATGTAGGATACTATGCCATACCTTGTAGTTTTGTTTGAATATTTTTACTGCTGTAATTGTCTATTGCTTATGTTTGACTTATTCTTGCTGTACACCGCCTTGAGTGAATTCCTTCAAAAAGGCGGTAAATAAATCCTAATAAATAAATAAATGCTAAGACGCCCATTATATTCCTATGGGCATCTTAGCGTTTAGCACACGTGAAGACCCCCTAAGTGTCACATTTGAATTCTGTCCTAGAAATAAATAAATAAATATGCATTTGTATCACTGAGGGTCAATGTACCCATTAATTCAGAGCTAAATAAATAACCAACAACAAGTGGAACTAAAATAGTCCTGTCCCTTTAAAATATCTGAATGGTTCTCAAAATCTTCTCAGCCTCGGGCCCCTTAGATTCAAAACTATATAAAGAGGAAAGGTCCCATTGAACTTTCTTTCTGAGAAGTTCCGAGAGAAGAGGACATTTCTCTGGTAAGTGAACACTATTTTGCATTGTGCTTTGGGAACTTAAATATTGGGGTTTAAAGGAGGAATTGTAGGTTAGTGACAGGCAAAATAAAAATATAAAAAGCAAATTTTATCAACCAATCTCCATAGACTTTTCCACTTAGTTTTAAAAACTTTGTATCACAGCATTAACAGGTAGAATCTAGCCGGCACTGGTCAGGATGAACAGACAGATGCAGAAATGTTAAAGGAAATTAGGGATGCAAACAAACTGGGCAACGCAATAATAATGGGTGAGTTCAATTACCCCGATATTGACTGGGTAAATGTAACATCGGAGCAATATAAGGAGGTAAAATTCCTTGATGAAATCAAGGACAGCTTTATGGAGCAGCTGGTACAGGAGCCGACGAGAGAAGGAAAAATTCTAGATCTAGTTCTTAGTGGAGTGCATGATCTGGTGTGGGAGGTAATGGTGCTGGGGCCGCTTGATAACAGTGATCATAATATGATCGGATTTGATATTAGCTTTGAAGTAAGTTTACATAGGATATCAAATACGTTAGCGTTCAACTTTTAAGAAAGGAGACTATGATAAAATGAGAAGAACGGTGAAAAAAAAAACTTAGAGGAGCGGCTGTGAGGGTCAAAATTTTACATCAGGCGTGGATGCTGTTCAAAAACACCATCCTGGAAGCCCAGGCCAAATATATTCCGCGTATTAAAAAAGGAGGACGGAAGACAAAACGACAGCCGACGTGGTTAAAAAGTGAGGTGAAGGAAGCTATTAGAGCTAAAAGAAAATCCTTCAGAAAATGGAAGAAGGAACTGACTGAATATAATAAATAACAACATAAGGAACATCAAGTCAAATGCAAAGCGCTGATAAGGAAGGTTAAGAGGGACTTCGAAAAAAAGATTGCATTGGAGGCAAAAGCATATAGTAAAAAGTTTTTTAGGTATATTAAAAGCAGGAAGCCGGTAAAAGAATCGGTTGGACCGCTAGATGACCGAGGAGTAAAAGGGGCGATCAGGGAAGACAAAGCCGTAGCGGAGAGATTAAATGAATTCAAATCTTCCTCGGTGAAGACCGAAGCAATGAATTCTTTGCTTCGGTCTTCACCGAGGAAGATTTGGGTGGGATACCAGGGCCGGAAATAGTATTTGAAGCTGACGAGTCGGAGAAACTTAATGAATTCTCTGTAAACCTGGAGGATGTAATGGGGCAGTTCTACAAACTGAAGAGTAGCAAATCTCCTGGACCGGATGGTATTCATCCCAGAGTACTGATAGAACTGAAAAATGAGCTTGCGGAGCTATTGTAATATGTAATTTATCCTTAAAATCGAGCGTGGTACCGGAAGATTGGAGGGTGGCCAATGTACCGCAGATTTTTAAAAGGTTCCAGAAGAGATCCGGGAAATTATAGACCAGTGAGTCTGACCGGTGCTGGGCAAAATGGGCGCCTTTCTCTTTCGAAAATATGCCAGAAAGTCAACATGGATTTCGTGAAGGGAAATCTTGCCTCACCAATCTACTACATTTCTTTGAAGGGGTGAACAAATATGTGGATAAAGGTGAGCCGGTTGATATTGTGTATCTGGATTTCCAGAAAGCGTTTCACAAAGTACCTCATGAAAGACTCCAGAGGAAATTGGAGAGTCATGGGATAGGAGGTAGTGTTCTATTGTGGATTAAGAACTGGTTAAAAGTTAGAAAACAGACAGTAGGGTTAATGGCCAGTATTCTCGATGGAGAAGGGAAGTTAGTGGAGTTCCCCAGAGGTCTGTGCTGGGACTGCTGCTTTTTCACATATTTATAAATGACCTGGAAATGGGAGTAACTAGTGAGATAATTAAATTTGCTGGGCGTCTAAATGGCAGATGACGTTTAATGTGAGCAAGTGCAAAGTGATGCATGTGGGAAAGAGGAACCCGAATTATAGCTATGTCGTGCAAGGTTCCATGTTACAATTCACGGACCAAGAAAGGGATCTAGGTGTCGTTGTTGATGATACGTTGAAACCTTCTGCTCAGTGTGCTGCTGCGGCTAAGAAAGCAAATAGAATGTTAGGTATTATTAGGAAAGGAATGGAAAACAAAAATGAGAATGTTATAATGCCTTTGTATTGCTCCATGGTGCGACCGCACCTCGAATATTGTGTTCAATTCTGGTCGCCGCATCTCAAAAAAGATATAGTGCAATTAGAAAAGGTGCAGAGAAGGGCAACGAAAATGATAAAGAGGACGGGGTGACTTCCCTATGAGGAAAAGCTAAAGCGGCTAGGGCTCTTCAGCTTGGAGAAAAGGCGGCTGAGGGGGGATATGATAGAGGTCTATAAAATAATGAGTGGAGTTGAACGGGTAGATGTGAAGCGTCTGTTTACGCTTTCCAAAAATACTAGGAGTAGGGGGCATGCGATGAAGCTACAATGTAGTAAATTTAAAACAAATTAGAGAAAAATTTTCTTCACTCAACGTGTAATTAAACTCTGGAATTCGTTGCCGGAGAATGTGGTAAAGGCAGTTAGCTTAGTGGAGTTTAAAAAAGGTTTGGACGGCTTCCTAAAGGAAAAGTCCATAGACCATGATTAAATGGACTTGGGGAAAATCCACTATTTCTGGGACAAGCAGTATAACGTTTTGTAGTTTTTTGGGATCTTGCCAGGTATTTGTGACCTGGATTGACCACTGTTGGAAACAGGATACTGGGCTTGGTGGACCTTTGGTCTTTCCCAGTATGGCAATACTTATGTACTCCTTAAATTCAGGAAAGTAACAAAGACCAATCTAGGCCACAAAATCCTCAGAACATATCTGGGTCAAGAATGCCTGCCTTCTAGGCATCAAGAAATAACAGCACAGGCAGTTCAAGGTTCATCATTTTTAGGGGGGGGGGGGGGTCTTTTTTTTTCAAGCTATTTTGCCTTCCTAATTTCAGGAAATAGTGGAATAAACAGTATATTCCATCACAGTATTATGCTGCTGTACTATGATATCCACACTGTATGATGTTACCTACTCTCATACTGTAAAATGATGCTGAGTAAATAAATGGTAGATATATGATTATAGACTTGCATCCATATTGAAAGTATGGATTAAGAACATAAGAACAGCTATACTGGGTCAGACCAATGGTCCATCTAGCCCAGTATCCTGCTTGCAGCAGTGGCTAATCCAGGTCACAAGTACCTGGCAGAAACCCAATTGATAGCACCATTCCATGCTACCAATCCCAGGGCGATCATCAGTGGCTTTCCCCATGCCTATCTCAATAACAGGCTATGGACTTTTCCTTCAGGAACTTGTCCAATCCCTTTTTTTAAACCTAGATACTATAACTATCATTTCCACATCCTTCGGCAACAAGCTCCAGAGCTCAACTATTTTTTGAGTGAAAAAATATTTCCTATTTGTTTTAAAAGTATTTTCATGCAATTTCATCGAATGTCCCCTGGTGTTTGTACTTTTCAAAAGGAATGAAGGATTTTGTGGACCGCATTCATATCCCCCCTCAGCCGTCTCTTTCCCAAGCTGAAGAGCCCTAACCTCTTCAGCCTTTCCTCATATGGAAAGAGTTTGAAAAATATGACTGGATGGTTGTAGATAAAGACTGTGTGGAGTACAGATAAGATCAGTTAGGAACTGGGAAATCCAAAGCAGTTTTTGAAAAGGCGATCATGATCTCAACCTGGAAAAATCTATAGCAATCTTTTAAAAGCAACTTTGCCAGGAAAAGTTTAGGCAGCCTTGAAAAACAGAAGAGACCTTGCCCCAAGCTGGAAGTCAGCTGGCAAGTGCAGAATGATGTGTCTGTGGCAGGGCTGTGGAAATCCTGGGTGTCAAGGTGACTAATATTTTTAGTCTCATACAGGAGGGAGTGAAAGAGTAGTCTAATGGTTAAAGAAGGTGGCCAAAAAGTTCAAATCCTGCTTGTCCCGCTGGCACTCCTTGTGACTTTGGACAGGTCACTTCACTTCCATTGCTTTGGGCACGACTCAGGTTGCAAGATCACTTGGGAAGGGTATGTGTGTCAAGAATCTAACAAACATAAAATAACTTGTCTACAACTGAATTCATTTCCCCTTGAGCTCAGGATTTGGACAAAGGCAAGCAATTAAGGGGCATAGTTACCAACATGTGTTACTGTTAAGACATGATGATATTTTACCACTAGCTCGTGATATTTTAGAACAGGTCTGATTTTATCTATTGAGGCCTAGTTACTAATAACCTGAGTTAAGAATAAAATAACATGTCTTAATGGTAGTCCACATTGATAACTTCCACAACTTAAAGAAAAAAGAAATGTCTCTAGAAATGTAAATCACTGCTATGTATATTAAAAGTGAGCCAAATAAAGGGGAATCAAGCCATTGTTACATCACTGATGAGGCTGGCTCTTAAGCATTGGTGGAATGAGGCATTATGACATCATAATATCAGCTCGGGTTACTAGAGACTGAAACTCTTCAAACTATTTTAGCACAGGTCCATTTTATGCAATGGGACCAAGTCACTGAAAACCTGGGTTAAGAATAGTAACATTGATAACATCCTCCATAAATCTAAAATCCAGCTCTAGAAATGGCAAATCCAGGATTGAATAAGTGTGCCCATTTGTTGTACTAAGACCTGCTCCTTTTCCCTCCTATACTCCCAGCACAAGCTTCCGCTGTACAGGAAAGAAAAGAAGCAGCTATGTTCCACCGCTGATGTATGGCCCATACGACTAACAGCAAGAAAATCCAGAAGAGGAAAACAAATGTTCTGCAGAAAGACCAATACAGTCCACAGAAGCAAAGTACACTTCTTCTAATAGTTAAAAAATAAAAAAAACTTTTATTCTTGCCATAAAACATAACCCGATGTGGCCACATTTTGCCTCTCTAGAGGCTGCGTCAGAGATTAACTCTTACGGCCCCCAAAGGACACCAACACCTAATAGTTAATAGATGTAACAATGAAAACAGCTCAGCAGCTAACAGCAGGATAAAAAAAGCATCCCCTCCTTTCTCAAAACTATTAGAAGACCTGTATTCTGCTTTTGTGGACTGCCATACGCAGGGCTTTTTTTGAGGGGGTACTTGGGCGTACTGAGTACCGGCACCGTTTCCATTGTTTGCTAAAATTGACCGATGGTCCACAAGTTTTAATGAAAGAGGTCAGGCTCTACACAACAATTCTGCCTTGTCGTAGATTCTGTGACTGGTTGCATGGCGCCTGGCTATTGTGGGGTGGGGCCCACAGTTATCACCCTGCCCCTGAAGGGTGGCCTGGCATTTGAGTACTGGCACCTTTCTCGCTAGAAAAAAATGCACTGGCCATACAACCAACAGGAAACAAACAGAAATCCCCATTGCTTAGACTGAACCTCCTGTCTTTCTGCTCATTTGGCAAAGACCATGTGTTGTGGACTTCAGGAACACAGGTCTCTGAATGCATGCATCAACAGCAGCTCCTGCAGCATAAGGAAACCTCTAGGGGACTGTAAAAACTAATCATACCCATTCTTATTTTAATATAATCCGCTCACTTTCTCATGCATCGGAGACAGCTGCATGTCAGCATCCAGACTGATAAGAGGTTCACATTCCTCGTTCATACGTAGAATAACTTTCCCTGGCCAGCTGCCATAGAGAGTTGATTAGTAAAAGTGGTTAGCATCTGCTGCATACCACCTAAGGTCAAACTATAGATACTTCTAGAAAACTTACAGACTCTACTAAATTCATGTCAATAGATTAAAAAAAAGTGCATTAATTAGAAACTGCTAACATAACACAAATTGTTAAAAAAAAATCACAGCACTGGGCCAGTTTCTCATCACCTTGATGCGCTATGGTTCGAAGTCAAGGTCAGTCATTGTGACTGTTCAGTTCTCCTTTAAATGCCTACTTAGGGGTCCATTACTGAGCTGTGACAAAAAGGGGGCTTAGTGTGCCCTTATGTGGGTTACTTCCACGCAGTAAAGCCAGTTTTACGATAGCCATAAAAACGGCATTTTTTGTGTTAATGGTCATGCATTAATGTTGCCGTTATTACACAGAGGGACATAATCGAACGGGGGCGCCCATCTCTAAGGACGGCCCCATAAAGGGGCGGGGCAACCCGTATTATTGAAACAAGATGGACGTCCATCTTTCGTTTCGATAATACGGTCGGGGATGCCCAAATCTCCACATTTAGGTCGACTTTAGAGATGGTCGACCTAAATGTTGAGATTGCCGACCTTAGAGATGGGCGACCTCGGTTTTCGCCAATAATGGAAACCGAGGACGCCCATCTCAAAAACGACCAAATCCAAGCCATTTGGTCATGGGAGGAGCCAGCAGTCGTAGTGCACTTGTCCCCCCTCACATGCCAGGACACCAACCAGGCACCCTAGGGGGAACTGCAGTGGGCTTCAAAAATTGCTCCCAGGTGCATAGCTCCCTTACCTTGGGTGCTGAGCCCCCCAACCCCCCCCAAACCCACTCCCCACAAATGTACACCACTACCATAGCTCTTAGGAATGAAGGGGGGCATGTAGATGTGGGTACAGTCGGTTTGTGGGGGGGTTTGGAGGGCTCACATTTACCACCACAAGTGTAACAGTTAGGGGGCGATGGGCCTGGGTCTGCCTGCCTGAAGTACACTGCACCCACTACAACTGCTGCAGGGACCTATATACTGCTGAGATGGACCTGAGTATGGCATTTGAGGCTGGCATAGAGGCTGGCAAAAAAGTAGTTTTAACATTTTTTTTAAGGTGAGAGGGGGTTAGTGACCACTGGGGGAACAGGGGGAGGTCATCCACGATTCCCTCCGGTGGTCATCTGGTCAGTTCGGACACCTTTATAAGGCTTGGACGTGAAAATAAAACGACCAAGTAAAGTTGGCCAAGTGCTGGTCAGGGACACCCTTCTTTTTTCCATTATCGGCCGAGGACGCCCATCTCCTAATCACACCCCAGTCCCACCTTCGCTACCCTGCCGACATGCCCCCGTAAACTTTGGTCGTCCCCGCGACGGAAAGCAGTCGAAGGTGTCAAAAAAATCGGCTTTCGATTATGCCGATTTGGGCGGCCTTGCGAGAAGGACGCCCATCTCCCGGTTTGTGTCGAAAGATGGGTGCCCTTCTCTTTCGAAAATAAGCTGGACAGCCACCCATTTTGTAGGCTGTAAGGGATCGCACAGTATGTTTGCGCTAACCAGTTAGTGCACAGTAATGTAGTAGTGCTAATTGATTAGTGCAGCAATGCCCACTCTCTGCCTACCTGAGTCACCCCCTCAAAAAAATTCAAACTCATTTTTAGCACGCGGTTATTATGTGGTAATTTGGCAGTTACTGCAGGACACCTTAGTGTGTATACCATTTCAAGCTGTATTAGGTGCATGTTAATGCCTAACACAGCTTGTCTCTAGATTGTACACCTGTCTTTTAGATTGTAAGCTCCTTGAGCAGGGACTGTCCTTCCATGTTAAATTGTACAGCGCTGTGTAACCCTAGTAGCGCTTTAGAAATGTTAAGTAGTAGTAGTAGTAGCTTAGTAAAAAGGGCCTCTTAATACATTATCAACTTTTCACAGAATTTTACGAAAGACTAACCTTTATAGACATCTGTAGCAATGTAATACATTAACTTTGGAGTGGAGGAGTGGCCTAATGGTTAGCGTAGTGGGTTGCAGACCTGTAGAACTGGGTTTGATTCCCGCTACTGCCTGATGGTCGGCAGTGGATAGAGATCCTGGGGAACCAGGCTCAATTCTCTCTGTAGCTCCGTGTGACCGTGGGCAAGTCACTTAACCCTCCATTGCCCCAGGTACAACAGTAGTACAATGTACAACTTAGATTGTGAGCCTACTAGGGACAGTCCCAGTACCTGTAAAATGAAACAGTAAACTGCATAAACAGTTCAAACTCCTCTTATTGACCTATAAGTGCATTCACTCTGCAGCTCCTCAGTACCTCTCCGCTCTCATCTCTCCCTACATTCCTCCCCGGGAACTCCGTTCACTGGGTAAATCTCTCTTAACTGCACCCTTCTCCTCCACCGCTAACTCCAGGCTCCGTTCCTTTTATCTTGCTGCACCATATGCCTGGAATAGACTTCCTGAGCCGGTATGTCAAGCTCCATCTCTGGCCGTCTTCAAATCTAAGCTAAAAGCCCACCTTTTTGATGCTGCTTTTAACTCCTAACTCTTGTTCACTTGTTCAGAACCCTTATTTTATCATCCTCACTTTAATATTCCTTTATCTGTTGTTTGTCCTGTTTGTCCTAATTAGATTGTAAGCTCTGTTGAGCAGGGACTGTCTCTTCATGTTCAAGTGTACAGCGCTGCGTACGTCTAGTAGTGCTATAGAAATGATAAGTAGTAGTAGTAGTTGCATAAGTCTAAGCAGCAGACAAATACTGAAATGAATGAATGAACTTATAATCATATCCCGTAATCCCTTTCTAAAAGGCACAACTCCTTGAACATCCCCAACTGAACACAGAAGCAGCAAGTGATTCTCCTCAGTCACAGCCTTTGCTTTTAAAGAGCCACTGCAAATTATAAACTCATTCTCCTTTCATTAGATTTTACCAAGGCCAACCCATAATAATAGAGTGTTAGTTTTCTAAGTTCAGTAAGATGCATTTTTGAAAGAATATTAAAATGTGGAAAAGCAAACACTACGTCAAAAAGCAAGAACTATGTCAAGTTCTGTATTGAGCAGTACGCTTGCTCTGCAGAAACATACTTTCACCCTTTTTTGCCTGCCACTGCTTGCATGCAGAGTGGTGGTATGTGGCGGAGTACCTGAGGCCCACAACAAGTAGCTGCAAGAATGCCATCGAGTTCTTTGTTTCTGAGTACTGGAGATGGAAGAGGATGTATGCAATAGTTTGCAAGGATGAAAATAGTGTCACATGCAGTGCATGTAAGTTGATCAGCTATTTCTGTCTGATATAAGCTGAACAGTTGGTTTTGTTCTGCTTTTTACCCTACAACTTTTAGGAATTTACTGTGGTGCTGAAACTGGCATCTCAGAGCAAGGCAAATGCAAACAATCAGGGGCAGACAGAGTGATCTGGGTCCCCGGGCAGTGAGGGTGATCTGGGCTCCTCGACCGCCACACTGCCGCCCCCCGGACACCATCACGCTGCCGCCCCTCTCCCATACACCACAGTCCCCCGAGCCTCAATGGGCCCTTCCTGGTCCTACCTTGAAGGGCCCTGGTGGTCTAGTGGCTCCATCGGGGGCAGGAAAGAACTCCACTCTTTCTTGCCCACTACTGCTATTCTGCCCGGCGCTGCCATGTTTTCAAAATAATGGCCGAGAGAAAACACAGTGGCGCCAGGCAGAATAGCAGCAGCGGGCAGGAAAGAGTGGGCACCAAGGCCCTTTAACGTGGGATCGGGGGGGGGGGGTAGTGTGCGGTGGCAGTGGGCAACTGGGCAGAGCCTCTGGGCCCTTGGGCATTGCTCGGTTGCCCGAATGGTCAGTCTGCCCCTGCAAACAACTCAGAACACAGACTCCCATTTCACAGTGTCAAGGGTCTCTGTAGCAGTAGCGTAGGAAGGGGGGGCGGTGGGGCGGCAGCCCCGGGTGCACGCCGCTGGGGGGGGGGGGGGAGTGTCAGCTCCGCTAGTTTCCTGCTCCCTCTGCCCCGGAACAGGTTACTTCCTGTTCCGGGGCAGAGAGAGCAAAGAACCAGCAGAGCAGACGCAGCTCCCAGCGACCCACCCCGGGTGTCAGCCGCCCTCGCTACGGCACTGCTCTGTAGGGCCTAGAGCAGTGGTTCTCAGCCCTGTCCTCAGGACACACCTATCCAATCAGGTTTTCAGGATACCCACAATGAATATGTGTCAGATAGATGTGCATGCACTACTTCCATTGTGTGCAAATCTATCTCATACATATTCATTGTGAATATCCTAAACACCTGCCTGGGCAAGATATTTCAAGTTGTCCCCACACCACCCAGAGTGCACACAGATTAATGGGAAATTCCCTGTTGTTCTTCTCCACAATCCAACACCTCTACCATGTTGCTTAAGAAATGAGAATCCCACCCTGTCAAGGCATCTCCTGGAGGTACGTAAGCTCTTTGAGCAGGGACTGTCTTTCTTCTATGTTTGTGCAGCGCTGCGTACACCTTGTAGCGCTATAGAAATGCTAAATAGTAGTAGTAGGACCATTGCCAACTCCAGGCTCCGCTCATTTTCCCTTGCCTCACCCTATGCCTGGAACAGTCTTCCTGAATCCCTACGCCAAGCCCCCTCCCTACCCATCTTTAAATCCTTGCTTAAAGCTCACCTCTTCAATGCTGCTTTCGGAACCTAACCTTTCGAACACATAGGTTGCCCCAATCTGTCTGACCTATCTGATTAACTGTACATTTGTCTTTTTATATTGTAAGCTCTTTGAGCAGGGAATGTCCTTCCATGTTAAATTGTACAGCGCTGCATAACCCTAGTAGCGCTTTACAAATGTTAAGTAGTAGTAGGACAAGGACAAACAAAATAATAAATGGTTATAACCAGGGCTATGGGAGTTGGAAACAATTTTGGGTGGAGTCTTAAGAGGTTAGAACTCTTCAGTTTGGAAAGAGATGGCTGAGGGGGGGATATGATAGAGGTCTACAAAATACTGAGTGGTGTAGAACGGGTAAACGTAAATCGATTTTTTACTCTTTCAAAAAATACAAAGACTAGGGGACGCTCAAGGAAGTTGCATGGTATTACTTTTAAAACAAATAGGAGGAAATATTTTTTCACTCAACAAATAGATAAGATCTGGAACTCATTGCCACAGGACTTGGAATCAGCAATTAGTGTATTTGGGTTTAAAAAAGGTTTGGAAAAGTCCATAGTCTGCTATTGAGAGAGTCATGGGGAAAGTCACTGCTTGTCCCTGGGATCAGTAGCATGAATCTTGCTACTATTTGGGATTCTGTCAGGGACTTGTGACCTAAATCATCCACTGTTGAAAGCAGGATACTGGGCTAGATGGACTATTGTTCTGACCCAGTATGATGATTCTTATGTTCCTAACAATGGGAGTCGATAAACATGTACCAACTCTGACTCCAGCTTTAAAATAAAAAACATAATATATAGTAAATGTATCATTTATTTATAAATTTCAAATAGCAACACAGAAAGGATAGGACATAAGTTACAATAGTGAAAATGTCAAGAAAACAAAACAAATCTTCCTTAGACCACAGTTATGCGGAGAATGGACTCAAAAAGCCAGGAGAAAGCAAAGAGGAAATATAACACTCTGAAATAAACAGAAGGAAAGGCTTAGCAGGTTTAAACCTCCCTTATAATTCCCAATTAGTCCAACAGCTCAAAACTTCATAACCAGAAAAGCCCTTAATTGCTCAAGGGAAAAGAAGACATTTAGTTTCTCCAAGGTTAATCATACATTTGCTTGGATATGCTAATAAAAAAGTAGCACCAAGGTCTCTAGTCTCTTTCTTCAATGGTCAAAAATTGTTTCCTCCTTTCCTGAGCAGATTTTGTTACATCAGGGTAAATCCAAATTTGTTTACCATGGAATAAATCTGCTGCAGGCCTAAAGTACAATCTCAAAACGACATTTAGATCTTGCTCAAAAACCAGAGATACTAATAAAAGTAGCTCATTCTTTTTCCTATATCGTCAATAATGACACCCCGTGATTTTCTTAAGAAGTATTTTCAAGAAATACTGAATCTGTCTCTAACAGATATTCCTCCTTGCAGTAAAGTTTATTATTTGCCAAATGTTCAAAAAAATAGAGACGTTTCAGAATCAGCGAAAACTATGCCCGCTATTGATACTCAAAATTTAACAGCTATCTTGGAAGAATCTATGGTTGAGATCACATCCAGAGGAACTTTGATTATAACTTTAGTTTTCGAACAAGATATAAATATGTTGATGAAACTGTATTTTAAATATTCTTCTAAAACATTTTGTGGCCAGAAAGTGTGGATGTTCCCGGATGTGGCAAAGATTACACAACAAAGGAGAAAACAATTTTTACTTATGAGGGACGAAGTCAAGGGATTAGGTGCAACATTTATGTTGGCCTACCCTTGTAAATGTTTGATTCGATGGTCTGGAACAAAATATGTTTTTTTTTGAACCATCTCAACTAAAGACGTTTCTGGACTCTAAAAGATCTTCTAGTCGAATGACTTTAAAGAACTATCAGCAATAATAATTCGGGATAAAGATCAGGACTTGCCTAAACGTATTAAAATAGTTTCTTCTTAAGTTACACTCTCCTTGAAATTGTACTTACAAGCCACTACCCCCCTTCCTAAGATTGTGGTCTGAGGCAGAGTATAAATAATTGTTTCCTGGAAATTTCTGTTAGAATTTTCTATGTTGTTTTTTTTTGTAAATAATTTCTCTGTATTGCCTTACAAATGATTATTCGTTTGTATTATTGAAAATAATAAATAAATAATTAAAAAAAAATAAAAGTAGCTCATTCTGAGGATTCAGTCAAAGATTCTTCTAGAATGATAGAGTTATTATTCACGTCCAGCTGGACTCTCTGGTCCCGTCTACACTCCAGTTCTCCCTGGGAATTCCGTGTAGATCTAGGAACTTTGTATATTTTATTCACTGGGGGAATAGCTTCAGTGGAAAATTTCAAGATAGTAGTAAGATAACTTGACTAAATCCACGGAATCTTGGAAAGTTTAGGAACCTTAAGTTCAGCCTACGTTTGTAATTTTCGAAATTTTCAAGTTTCTTCTGTATCACAAAGGAATCTTTCATCACAGAAGATGTAAAATTGTGGAAAGTTTTTAAATCACCTTGTATCCAATTAACCCAAGATGAAAAGTCCTGTTCAATCTGTTCCACTGCCTTAGTTAAATCCTCCATCTTACTACAGTGGACATTTTACCAGTCACAGAATCCAAATTCTTCAACATTTTCCAGATATACTTGAGTGTCACCTCCGTGGTAGAAGGTGGACGAACCCCTTCTCCAGATGTCTTTCCATCTGGTCTACCGGCACCTTCACCAACTTCCTCTTTAGCGGTGCTCCCTGCAGCAACTTCAGTATTGGACAATACCACCCATTGGGTTGACACGGACACAGACCCTGGACATGGAGGAGCAAAGGACGCGGGGGGCAATATCGATGTTTCCAGCCACGGTGAGGTCAGCTCTCTTTCCTCACACCCTGAAGCAGGGTGTGCCTCCCCAGATAACAAAAGGGGCTTTGACTACAAAGCGGTCTATGGGCTGCTGACTTGGTAGAGGCCCCCAAGACGCAGAGGGAGCACTCTTGACCACCCTCTTCCTCTTCATATGCAGCATAGCTAAGGGGAAAACAATTACAGGCAGCACAACCAGAGACAAACTCACACAGCCGAGCCTGCCGCCATCTTGGCCACTCCCCACTTTCAGTGCCTTACATTTATATATATATATATATATATATATATAATTATTATTATTTATTACATTTGCATCCCACATTTTCCTGCATAGCAGTAGGCTCAATGTGGCTTAAAGGTTCCGGAGAGGAGAGTACCAACTCCGGGAATAAATACAGAGTGGAAAATAGAGTAACATATATATCTCTTTGTCCTGGATCTAAATGTTATATTTACCAGTACTTTTGATACAGAACAAAAAATGTAAAGCCTAATATCAGTAAGAGTCGGAACTGGAGTCAGAGTCGGACAGCAGAAAAACAGAGGAGTCAGAGTTGAAGGTTTGGTGTACCAGTTCCACAGATCTGGTTATAACTTCACTAGGTAAGATGCAAGACTGGATGCTATTAATCTACCTTTCTCAAGTACCAGATCCAAAGGAAAATTCTCTCCTTCCAAAATATCAGAGAATAGTATTTTGTTTCAAAATCAGGTTATTAAGGTAATAGGTAAGTTAGCAGAACTTTACAGGAAAACAACTCTCAACTGTAAAAGTATTTCTCTGTGGGGCAGGATAATGCAGACACACTAGTAGCCTCCTCCATAGGATGCCTGCCCAGACGCACTGTCCTAGCTTAAATGTGATTGGATTTGTGTCGACCAATCAGAAGCGAGTATGTGCTTACCGCTCTGTGCTTGTACCTCTTCTCTTCAGTCTTTCCTTTTACACGATAGACTACAGACATACTCTCTTCTCATAGAAAAAACCTGTTCAAATCGTTCTTTTTCAATATGGACCAACTTAGTGCTGACCCAAAGGGCCTTTCTAAGGTACCAGTGGGATCTTATGAGCATGTCGCTTTAATGCAGACAGACTCGAAGGGCTCACAGTTAGTACCTCAAGGTCCCGGCACCACCTCTACTACTCACAGTCCCCTCTCCTCCTTACCAGTGACAGTGGCACCTTCTGTAAACTGGGCCCAGGACTCCCCAAAAATGGTGGTGACTACATCCTTTAAGCAAAAGTCAGTCAAGGCAGTCTCAGGTTCATCTAAGCGCTCCAGAGACTCAATGCCTTCACCTCACTCAGTACACACTGACATTCTGCCTAAGCCGCCTCAAAAAGGTGAGCAAAACCAAATATTTAACCTCTCCTCAGAGTCAATCAGACTTGGTACCGGCAGTGACTATTCCTGCACAAGCGGCCCCTCATTCTAATCTGCCGGGCCCTCATATCTGGTTTCAGACTGACCTGCCACATGATTCTGCCTCGCTGCTGTTGCAGTTTTTTCAACAGATACTACAACAGTTCAGCCTTTTCATGCCACAGTTCCTCTGCCACCTCTTCATACTCCATCACCAGCTCCTTATATGAGGCCAGTGAATCCATCGATTTCTTCCCAGCAATGCTCCTCATCTCCATCTCATCCTTTAGAAGTTTATTCTTCTGACGATGATCACACCTCCGCAGCTGATCTTCCTTCAACAACTCAACCTACTACTTCACCTGAAGATGCACCTAACTGATTTGGCTAAACCTGATGCTCCTTAAGACATTAGTTAAAATAACTTTATCCAGAGATTTGGCATTAGGAGCACAAGCAGGGATGATAAATAAGAAAGACTTTCAAAGTACCTTAACATCCATTGACTCCCCTTCAGGGCCAACTGTGGCTCCTACTCATTCCATTCTACAGGGACAGCAAACTCAAATTTGGCAGTCAACCTCAAAATGTCTGGATGTTAAATATAAAGTACAGCTTGCACCTGGGCATGAAAAGGCTCAACTTCCCCATCATTCTGTGGTCTTTGAGGCAATCATCAATAAATCTAAATCCTTGAAATCTAATCCCCAATTCCCTCCTGGGAAGGACCCTGTTCATCTCAGGAAACAAGACTAGCTAGTCTGTGGTCAAATCAGAGCAGAACTTCTTCAAGCTCTCTAACTCAGCTAGGTTTCATCATCAACCACCAAAAATCCAAGCTAATCCCAACATAAACCATTCTATTTATAGGAGTAATCCTGGACACTGTGCAAGCTTGGGTTTTTTTTCCTCAGGAGTGTATTCAAGCCCTTCAGAGCCTGGCATAAAAGCTTCTTCACTCACCTACTTGTATCACCAGAACCTTCCTAGGACTTCTAGGACACATGTCCACATCTGCTGTAATGATCGCCCCAGCTCGCCTCTGAATGCGCGCATTGCAATGGGCATTAAAACAACAATGGGATCAGTGCAACCACAAGCTCTCTCACACGATTCGCTTAACAGTGCAGATCAAACAAGCTCTTCAACGGTGGCTCCACTCCCCTAATTTGATATAGGGTGCTCCCTTCCATCCACCAGCAACTATTCTCACATTGACAATGGATGCTTCCCCCCAAGGTTGGGGAGCTCACCTTCAGCACTATTGAACTCAAGGTCACTGGACTCATTCAGAAGCAGCTCTGCATATCAACCTGCTGGAGCTCAGGGCAGTTTTTTTTTTAATGCAATTCAGACGTTTGCTTTCCTACTTAAGGGATATGCAATTTTACTACAGATAGACAATCAGGTCACCATGTTCTATTTGAATAAACAAGGGGGCACGACTTCTCTTCTCTCTGTCTCAAAGCATCCCATATATGGACACTTCTACAACTTCAAGCAACTCTTCAAGCCACTTATCTCCCAGGCCTTTCCAATGCCTTGGCGGACAGGTTGAGTCATCATCTTTTCCTACATGAGGGGCCTCTGGCTCTCTCAAGAGTACAGCTCATATTCCAGCAGTGGAGAACCCCAATTGTTAACCTTTTTGTTTCAGCAAAATAAAAAATAAAAAAAAAACACACACACAGCAGAAACCTTTGTTTTTTTTCCTGTTGCTTCTATTAAAAGCATACTTCCGTTGAAACACTTTCCTTTCTATTAGCTTTATTGCTCAGTTTTTGAATATTTTATTTTTTGTTACATTTGTACCCTGTGCTTTCCCGCTCATGGCAGGCTCAATGTGGATTACAGGTACTTATTTGTACCTGGGGCAATGGAGGGTTAAGTGACTTGCCCAGAGTCACAAGGAGCTGCCTGTGCTGGGAATTGAACTCAGTTCCTCAGGACCAAAGTCCACCACCCTAACCACTAGGCCACTCCTCCACTAGCAACATTCAATGTAGAAGCCTTCCCTTGCAGATCAGCAACACGGCCGCGCAGGCTTCTGTTTCTGTGAGTCTGACGTCCTGCACGTACGTGCAGGACGTCAGACTCACAGAAGCAGAAGCCTGCACGGCTGATCTACAAGGGCAGGCTTCTACATGGAATGTTGCCAGTGGAATAGCAACATTAACATTCCATGTAGAATCTCAAATAGTAGCAACAGAATCTCAATAGTAGCAACATTCCATCTAGAATCTCCAATAGCAGCAACATTCCATGTAGAATCTCCAATAGTAGAAACATTCCATCTAGAATCTCCAATAGTAGCAACATTCCATGTTGTCGTTACATTTGTACCCTGCGCTTTCCCACTCATGGCAGGCTCAATGCGGCTTACATATTGTATACAGGTACTTATTTGTACCTGGGGCAATGGAGGGTTAAGTGACTTGCCCAGAATCACAAGGAGCTGCCTGTGGCTGAAGTGGGAATTGAACTCAGTTCCTCAGTCCACCACCCTAACCACTAGGCCACTCCTCCACTCCACTATTTCTTCTAACCGTTGCCTTTTCAGTATTCATGTCTCATCCTGGCTACTCAGAAAACTGAAGAGAAGAGGTACAAGCACAAAGTAGGAAGCACATACTTGCTCCTGATTGATCAACAAAAATCCAATCAAATTTAGATAGGAGAGTGAGTCCGGGCAGGCAGCAGGTGGAGGAGGCTACCAGTGTGTCTGCCTTATCCTGTTACCCATGGACAACACCCATTACAGGTAAGCAACCATGCTTTACTTCTCCCTTTGCATTAGTATGTATGCTCTGTTTGCTTCAGATGGCATGCAACACAAATAACCTTTAATAACCCAGCCAGTACTGTATCCCTTCTGTGAGTCTAATTTTTCCTTCTCATCTTAAAGAGTTTCCAGCAGCAGGCCTTAGTATCAGATAAGTATCTCTACATAGCAGTTATCTGGTGTTTCTCAACAAAATGTTTCCAAAAGATCAAAATTCTTTCCTCAAAATCGTTTTACCTCTTCATGTTTTCCTGACTCTCCAGGGAAGGAAAATCCTTTAGGAGGTAAGTATGTATAAAGTTGTAAATTAAATTACTGAGATCTTAGATCTATAAAATGAATCAGAATTACTCAGAGCTCTGAAGCAAGTCTCCATAGTGTTGGTGTAAGATGTCTGTATAGTTTTAAGTAGGAGAGCTCACAATCACAATTTCTCTGGATGTTGTCTACCCAGGTTGTAGCCAACGCTGAACCAGCCATATGGTCCTGTTGCCCCGTTGCAAGCCTCCACATGTCCTTTGCCTCTTGCAGGGTACATCAATGCATTGGTGCCAGCTCTGTTGGTGCTAAGTACCCCCAATATTGAGAAAATTCCTTTTACTGAGACCAGAGATCATTCACATGTTGAGTTTAACACCCCCAATAAATTTTGAAAAATTGCCTCCTATGCCTCAGTGCCAGCCCTACCATTACATAACATAGTAACATAGTAGATGACGGCAGAAAAAGACCTGCACGGTCCATCTAGTCTGACCACGATAAACTCATATGTGTATACCTTACCTTGATTTGTACCTGTCTTTTTCAGGGCACAGACCGTATGTCTGTCCAGCAGTATTTCCCGCCTCCCAACCACCAGTCCCGCCTCCCATCACTGGCTCTGGCACAGACCCCGTATAAGTCTGCCCTCCCCCATCCTAGCCTCTCAACCACCAACCCCTCTTCCCCCCGCCACCCAATTTCAGCTAAGCTTCTGTGGATCCACATTGAACAATTGTGCTTTTCACACATAGCCCTGCAAGTGCAGGAAAAGACCTACTGGTTAAAGCCGTGGGCTGAGTACCTGGGGAATTAGACTCAATTCCCACTGTGGCATCTTCTGATCCTGGTTAAGTCACAACCCTCTGCTGTCCCAGGTACAAAAGACTGTGAGCCCTCTAGGGAGAAAGAAAGTACCTGCATACAATACATGTAAATTGCTTTGGTTATACTACATAACGATGGTATAGCAAATCCAAGACCCTTTTCACTGCCCTGCTTAGAGTGGAGGAGTAGCCTCGTGGTTAAAGCAGTGGACTTTGATCCTGGGGAATTGAGTTCAATTCCCACTGCAGCTCCTTGTGACTCTGGGCAAGTCACTTAACCCGCCATTGCCCGTCGTACAAAATAAGTACCTGAATATATGTAAACCACTTTGAATGAGGTTGCAAAAACCTCAGAAAGGCAGTATATGAAGTTCCATTTCCCTTTTTAACCTCTACTTATTTATGCAAATGAGGCCCAGTGCGAGTCTCTCCACACAGACCCACATCCCTCCACATCCTCCATGGGTTGCCCTGGGTACCTACTAAACAAAATAAAACAGTAAACTCTACCCTATGTCAACACTGCCTTCTGTTATGAAGGTACATTACTTTGCTCTATGCTACTCTGTGTAGTACTTTGGTGGCACAAAGGTATAGCTACCAAAAAATAATTCAGGGTTCCCAGCTAAGACAAAGAGAAAAGAGGAACTTGCAACCACTTGTCACTTTCTCTTTCTCACACACAAGAATATAAGAATAGCCATACTGAGCACACACACACACACACACAAAAGAACATAAGAATGGCCATACTTGGTCAGACCAATGGTCCATCTAGCCCAGTATCCTGTTTCCAACAGTGGCCAATCCAGGTCACAAGTACCTAGCAGAAACCCAATTAGTAGCAATTCCATGCTACCATCCTGGCGCAAGCCGTAGCTTCCCCCATGTCCATCTGAATAACGGACTATGGACTTTTCCTCCAGGAACTTGTCCAACCTTTTTTAAAATCCAGATATGCTGTCGTTACCACATCCTCCGGCAACTAGATCCAGAGCTTAACTAGTTTTTAAGTGAACAAATATTTCCTCCTATTTGTTTTAAAAGTATTTCCATGTAATTTCATTGAATGTCCCCTGATCTTTGCACTTTTTGAAATAGTGAAAAATTGATTCACTTTTACCCATTCTACACCACTCAGGATTTTGTAGACCTCAATCCTCCCACAGGCATTCACTTTCTTTGATGCTGCTTCAGTCCTGATGGAGTCAAAGTATCTTGGACAGTGGTCACTCTTGAGGCAATCTCTGTTGGGCTCCCTTCACCAATCTTCTGTCAGTCTTCTGACTACCCCATTTGTCAGGGTAGTCATTCAAACCAGCCAGTCACTCTGGTCTGGACTCTCAAGTCAGCTCCTTTACTTAGTCTAGTTGTGTCTTCAGTTCAGGTCCTCCTCACTCTGGTCTCCTGCAGCTCTGGAAGTAGTTTCTCTCATCTCTGGGTCTCTCACTCAGTCTGTTAGCAGACTCACTCTCACTGTCTCAGCTGAGCTCTGTCTGATTAACCTTTCCAGCAGCATATCTATAAGGACTGTCTTGTCAAGCAACATCTATTTTTGCTGGCTCTGGTCACCTCCTTCACTGCCTCTTCTAGGATCTGGTCACTTCTGTAGTACAGCCTCTCACCTAAACAGATTCCCTGATAACCTTTCTGGCTCAGCCACCCCCTGCTCCAGCTGCTCCTCTGTGATTGACCATCTCACTCTTTGAGGCTCCTCCTCCTTTCAAGGGGCTCTCTTCCCTCCTGCACATGGACTTCTTATCTTCATGAGGCACATGCACTCTACAAGTTTCCTCTTTTTTTTCTCTGGTGGTGAAATCCAAAGGTGGTTCCTCTCCCAATCATAGATGAACCAGTCTGTGAAGGGCAGAGGGGAAGCTTCCTTCTCACTTTCTATTCCCAAATGAGGCTTCTTCTCCCACCAAACATCTTCCTGTTCAGTCAGGCCTGGACCTGGTTCTTCCCCAGTTGCTATTTCGGCAAACCTGGCTCCTCTCCTCCTGTGGTCACTTCCTGCCACCGCAGCTCCTGTGGCCCTATTCTACTATTGCCACTCATCTCAATTCCCATGGCTCTATTCAGTGCTACAGTTTTTCACTCCTCCCCCAAGGCACCCCTCTTCAGGCTGCCACTGTAAACCAGTAGCTACATTCTCAC
Source organism: Microcaecilia unicolor (assembly GCF_901765095.1). Lineage (NCBI taxonomy): Eukaryota > Metazoa > Chordata > Amphibia > Gymnophiona > Siphonopidae > Microcaecilia > Microcaecilia unicolor. Next base: position 607,466,921 of record NC_044032.1, on the reverse strand, counting down.
CCTTCCCCCTCCCACCCCCAGGCTGCCTCTTCCTGACCCATAGTTCAAGGTCTGAGTGTCAAGCACTGCTAATCTTTTTTTTTTTTTTTTTTGCGGCTGCTGCCACAGCTGATTACATCCCATACAGGCTTCCTCCTGTCTTGACCCAGGTCCCAATACTTCTCATTGTGGCCCCACAGCTTCTCAAGTATTATGCCTTTGTAGCTGGGGTTGGAGGCAGCCAAAGAGGTGAGTAAATTACTATAATATACAACTGCAAATTACGAAAAGCTTACGCAGTAAATGAGCTTTTGAAATGATATATATCCTTGATGAACATAATTCTATTCTATTTGTAGGGACACTGAATTATCAGAAGCATGATAATTTACAAGAAGAAACTTCAAAATTGTTAATGTAATGCAAACTTGACTGCCACGGCATACAGGTCCTAGAAGGAAAGGAGTTAAGTGGTTGTAGTGACAGATTCACAACTGGGAAGAAGTAAGGGAGAAGCCTCAGTTGTAGATCAGGCCCCAGGAGAGTGGAAGCAGTTCACTATGGCTCAGCAGCTAACCAGGTCACGGGAGGAGGAGGAGGAGGAAAGAAGCAGCAGCAGGGAGGTGTTTTCATGTGTTGGCAGGCAATGCAAAGAAAAAAAAAGCAGACAGCAGACATTCCTTGCAATTCACAGAAGAAACACATGATACAATGACCTGTGTGTCCTAAAAGCTCTTATTCACAACTTTTCAGCCTGAGTCAATAAAAAGCATCAGAATCTACTAAAATACCAAAATTTATATTCTCAGCTTAGAACTGACAAGCTCGGAAGACTATGGAATAAAGAACGCAACAAAGGAAACGAAGCTGGATCTCCTAGTCTAGTATATCACTTGTCTTACTGTATGTTTTAGACCACATATCTAACAAGATTTATATCTCTCATGTCAATTCTTACCCTATTTTGGAAGTAAGCCTCGTACACAACAAGCATACACATTTGCCCCCTCCTCACACAGACATATGACACTCTTTTAATCCAATAACAGACAAGGTCCTTGACAAACTGCTAGGAGGTCTTCGACCAACTACCTGCTCCCTCGACCCCTAACCATCAAAGATAGTACAGCAGGCAAGCAGGGGCCTCATATAAGGTGCCACAAAAATCATGAACTCTTCTCTTTCTAATGGACAACTACCAACAGCATTTAAAAAAGGCAGTGGTGCACCCTTTGCTAAAGGAGAACAACCTTGAAAGCCATCTGTCAGTATCTAACATCCCATTTTTAGGAAAACCTATATAACAAACAGGCTGTGTTCAACTCAACAATTGGCTAGAAGACAGAAACTGGCTCAATCCATGTCACTCTGGATTCAGAGTTGGTTATGAAACGGAAATGGGTTTTTTTTGTATCCCTACTAGATGACCTTCACAGACACTGAGACAGGGGATTTGCCTCGGTGTTAGTACTACTGGATTTCTCAGCAGCTTTTGACACTGCGAATCACAATATCATGCTACCCCGACTGGCAGAAAGAAATATCAGTGGCTTACTACTTGCTTGGTTCAGATCCTATCTATCAGATAGGCAACAGTCCATACAGTTCAACAGCACCTCATCACCACCATACGGTCACCTATTCTGTTCAACATTGACCTCAAGCTACAAGCCAAGCTAATTTGGTTAATGGACACTCAACTCTACATCTACGTGGATGACGTGCAGCTAATTATACTCACTGAATAAAAACATCTCGTAGCTGGATTTAGGGCACAATATTGCAGGATTTCAGACAGAGCCGAGGACCGTTAGTGAAATAATCGGACTAAAAAAGCTGGGGGTGGAGGATATAAAATAGGGAAAAGCACCATGAGTAACCTGCAAATGAAGGCTTGTGGCACCAGAAACTCTGGATGCAGTTTAACTGAAAGAGAAGCCCCAACAAATAGCAAAAAGACAATACATATTTTTTTTTCCTTTAAAAATTCTGAACACAAAAATATGCAAAAATTTTCACACACTCGATAAACATTCCATTCCAGGTTTTATATGCAAAAACCGTTACTTACTCCTAAATTCCATAAAGTTGGGCACCCAAATTCATGCTTAGCATGCAAAGATGTGCACACAAGTTGTAGAATAAGGTCTGATACACATCTAACTTTTACTATGTCACGTTAAGAACTAATGCCCGCTTAATGCGGCAAAAAAGGCCTAAAACAGAATGCAGTAAAGCATCCTATGTTAGTTTTGCCATTAGCGTGCAAATGGGGTTTTTTTTGGCTGACGGTGTGTCATGGCCATGGAAATGTAAACCGTTTTGTGCACTGATATTGCCAGCTAAATGGCTTACGCATACTTAACATTGACACCTCCTAAATAGGAGGCGGTAAGTGCATCCCTGTGATTTCTTTTCAATTGCTCTGTGCTAATGCTCCCATTAATGCTTATCGCGTGGCAAACTCCTGTGTTACCACATGCTAAGTCTATATTCTGCTACTACGGCTTTGTAAAAGGACCCTTTAATTGTCTGGTTAGATACTAATAGGCTTTAACAGCCAATAATTGTCAATTATTGCTGTTAATTGGCACTAATCAGCTCTAATTGGCAGGTAGGCGTGTAACTGACCTTAGCCAGTATCCTATAAACTGGGCATACACTTTCCATAGCATACAACAGCAAGGAGGTTGTGAACCTGGGAGGGACATGGCTAGGTCAGGAACATGCCTAGGAGTTAAATATGAAGGTTGTCTGGCATACGTACTCCAGCCTAATGTTTGACGCAGAAGTGCAGGCTTGTGCTAGCATTCTATAACAGCAGTTCCGTGCAGAACTGTCATCCCAGCACCTAATTTCGTTAAATTACCTCACTGTGTGAATGCTATCCTCAGGAACAAGGTACTCAACCTCTTTCTACCTCTCTTCTGAAGCAGGACTGTCCTTTCCTGAAATGTGCTGGTTACTGTAATATATCTGAATTTTGCATAGCCATGATATGACACAGTCAATATACAATAAGTGACAGAAGCACAACATAATCCACAGAAGGGCTTTATAGAAAATAGAGAACACAAGACAGTGAACAGCAGTAGCTGCTACATGCATGTGTGCACTTGGGAGTAACCCAAAGAGTTCCTGGCAGTGACAGCAACAAATTCAAATCAGGGCTTGCACTCAACAAATGTGGAAAGTTAAGCCCACACTGTATATGAAGACTTGAAACAGCAAAGACAGCAGGCAAATGGTTACATTCTATTCTTAACCTTGTAGTTTAAATAAATGCTATGGAGTCATTTCAAGGAGCATGCTGTCCAAATAAATCCTGCTTTCTGAAGAAAAAAAATTGTTTCTTAAAGCATTTCCCATTTGAGTGACCGCAAGTGTGAACTTTCTCCTGTGTCAGTCAACACTGAGGCCCTGATGCACAAAAATCACCGTTAAACACCATGCATGTTTATATCTGCGGCTGAACTCAGCCATTTTGAAACAGTGACTGCTGCTGAAAGGAAATCGTATGCAAATGAGATGCACAGAAAATCTGTACGCGACTTGGTAGGAAAAGTGCCTAGCAAGTGTGGAGAACAGCCTTTCAGTAAGCGTTGATGTTCTGCGCACTTCCACGTTCGGCCTTCCACACTTACGGTGCACATGACCAGCTAAAACAGAGAAAATGTGTGTGTGTTTAAATTATAAAATTTTATTTGGAAGGCTATTGCAAAACAGTCGCAGTAGCTTAAGAATTTTGGGCGGGGGTAAGTTTACAAAATTCACAAAGAAAATGCTTGGTCAGTGAATCGTTTCCCCAGTTGAAGGGGTTTTTTTGGGGAGGGGAGGGGAGGGTGTTTTGCTTTTTCTTTTCCTACATTTGCTAGCCTTTGTTTGCTGAGGGCTAGGCAATTTAACACACACATTCTACACAATCCAGCAAACTGTAGTGTAAGTAAACTGCTCCACCAAATCATTCCCATAGAAGGACAGTTCCAGACCTGCCAGAAAATTTTGCATGTTAAAGGTAGGTGTCTGTGCATTGCTTGGAGTGCTCATTTTAATACTAATCAGTTCGTTGTGTTCAGTTCTGGTCACTCTATCTCAAAAAAGATGTAGTGGAATTAGAAAAGGTTCAAAGAAGAGCAACCAAAATGATAAAGGGTGTGGAACTCCTCTCGTATGAGGAACGGCTAAAGAGGTTAGGGCTCTTCAGCTTGGAAGAGAGACGGATAAGGGGAGATATAATTGAGGTCTACAAAATCCTGAGTGCTGTAGAACGAGTAGAAGTAAATCGATTTTTTACTCATTCCAAAAGTACAAAGACTACGGAAGTTACATGGAAATATTTTTAAAACAAATAGGAGGAAATATTTTTTCACTCAACGAATAGTTAAGCTCTGGAACTCTTTGCCAGAGGATGTGGTAACTGCGGTTAGCGTATCTAGGTTTAAAAACGGTTTGGACAAATTCCTGGAGGAAAAATTCCTAGTCTGCTATTGAGGCAGACAAGGAAAGCAACTGCTTGCCCTGGGATTTGTAGTATGGAGTGTTGCCACGATTTCGGTTTCTGCCAGGTACTTGTGACCTAGCTTGGCCACTGTTTGGAACTGGGCTAGATGGACCACTGGTCTGACCCAGTATGGCTATTCTTATGGTTTGCATAGGGTTTTCAATAGCTGAACCCCTTTGAATGAATATTCATGAACTAATTTGCATGTGATTGAGCCAATGGATATTCACTGTGGATATCCTGAAAACCCGATGGGACTAGGTGCGCCCCCAGGACTGGGTTGGGAATGGCTGTTCTAGAGCTTGTTCATGTAGTTCCTGAATCTGATTGCTAGATGTCAGAGAGAAGCAAAAGCAAACACTTGCCATCCCAAGAGATTGCGAACCTGACTTCTACCACATCTCTAGCAATTTAACACAAACACTCTGCACAATCCAGCAAACTGTAGTGCGTGTTTTGTGACGTGTCTCCTCAATGATCTTGCAGCCCAAAACACAGCAGCCAGACTCATATTTGTAAAAACAAAATACAAAAGCACCAAACCCCTAAGAGAAAAACTACACTGGCTCCCACTTAAAGAACGTATTACGTTCAAAATCTGCACTCTGGTTCATAAAATCATTTACAGTGAGGCCCCGGTCTGTATGTCAGACCTCATAGACTTACCACCCAGGAACACTAAAAGATCAGCACGCACATTCCTGAACCTCCACTACCCCAGCTGCAAAGGACTAAAATATAAATTAACATATGCATCCAGCTTCTCCTACATAAGCACGCAGCTATGGAATGCACTATCACTCGCCGTGAAAAAAAATGTGCAACCTAACTAACTTTTGGAGATCACTAAAGATCAACTTGTTCAATAAGGCATACCACAATGATCCATCCTAAATTCCAGACAACAAAACTCAAACCATAACTGGATAAAACCTAACTCTCTATACTCGACTACCAAGGTCTACTCTACCACGAATGAACTTTCACGCAATACCACCATTCCCAATATGAACTCTTTACACTTGACTGCTTAATCTACTCTGTCAATCATGAACTTTAATGTAATACCACTTGTATCTCTCATTCCGGAAATGACGATCGGCATGACGGAACAATGTAAGCCACATTGAGCCTGCAAATAGGTGGGAAATTGTGGGATACAAATGCAACAAATAAATAAGTACGTAATAATGAAGGCTTATGATAAAGTTAGGAAGAAGCTAAGCTAAGCATTTGATCTATTTTATATATGGAAGAAAATGGAAATGAAAATGTAAAAAAGCTACGGTGGATTGATAATGATTACATGCTCCCCCTTACTTATGCCAGGCTCAAAAATAAGTTAGCCTAGTGGTTGAAGCATGCATATCTGATGGATCCAATAGCGAGTTTATCTTGAAGTTTAACGTGTTTGCTGATAAGAAATACCAATAGGAGCTGGACTTGTTATTATTGTGGATTATTCTGCCTCCTCCTTTATAAATACCTCTTGGTGCTTGTCTCAGTAATAATCGATTGTTAGCACCCAATTATTGGACACGCACAACTTTGAGCACCAGTTACAGAATCCAGGGGTAAGCGAATTATGCCAGCGCATTATAAAGAAAATGATGTGCCCATTTTCTCTATAAAGTAGTGCCTACTCATGGAGCCCATCACCTTCATTGTGCTCATTTGAAACAGAAGTATGAACGTTACTCAAATGCTCCAAAAGAAAACTCGGCAAAGGTTCCTTCTGCCTTCTCCTCACATTGTGTCACCACTTCATGAAGTCTTCAGAACTGAGCATAAACTTTCAGGGCCCAATATTCAGAAAATGCTGTGTTCCTAAACTTATGTGCCTAAGTTAGGCTCATACATTGGTGCCCTATTTTCAGCCAAATTTCTAAGCATATGTTTTCAGCTGAAAATTCATCTTAATTTAACAGCTTAAAAATTATGCTTATCAATTTAAGCTTGCCGTTCATTTACCTAGATTTACGAGCCTCATTTATGAGCCTAGCATACCGCGTCCCTTTGTACATAATTTCGGGAGCGACTTCAAGCACAATGGAAGACCGACAGAAGAGCACATCATGCCAGTTCAGCGATAGCCTTAACTATTTCACTCTTGAAAGGAATCATGACTACCCACAGGATGCGAGGCCGGATACTACTAATATTGTGACTGATCCTTTTCACAATTGGCACCTTTGCCTAGTCCACAGTGACAAACAGGTGATTTCTGTACTTGCTATCCCAAGTTGCCAACTAAGGACCACCTTAGAGAATGATCCCCTATAACCAGATTAACAGGTACTATCTGGGGTACTAACCCATTAGAAGGTCAAATAGGAGGAACCACAAAACGACCAAAAAAAAGCTACCAACAACAGCTGATAAAAGTCTCAGCTGACACCACAAACGAAGACAGCTACCTACCAATTCCCATTGGCTACATAAACGTTAGATCAACTATTAACAAAACAGGTTATCAGGGACTGGATAGAAGAAGAAAACATGGTCCTCAAGGATACAAACCATTGGACCAGAGAAAAGAAAACAGGTGAAGGAATAGCTGTGATGTAATGTCCAAACTCATAACCCCACAGCTAAAAATAGCCACCTTCAAATTAAATGATGAATCCATTCAGGGTCAATTGTGTCGCATCATATTCTACAGGCCACCTGAAAAGTGGAAAGCGTCCCAAATGGACTTCATGGATTTTATCTCAAATGCACGTCTTACCTGCTGCAATGTTATGCTTATTGGGGACATAAACTTACATCTATAGAGGGTAAAATTCCATTAGACAAGGAGCTGGCTGAAATCATGGACCTGATCAGCCTAGGGGTGAACATCATGGAATCCTGGGCCACTACATTCAAACAAATTCAACAGACAAAAAACATAATTTCTGGTAATAACATCAAACTATTACAATGACAACTTCTCTAGCATTAACACTGAAGGGACTTCATACCTGATAACAGGTAATCTAAAAGTCCTTGGAGTTACATTAGACCGTAAACTAACTTTTGAAAAACAGGCGGCGACTGTCAGAACAAAAATGTTCCAAACAATGTGGAAGGTCAAATGAATAAGAGACAACTTCCATGAGAGATCTTCCACATGTTAGTCCAAATGATGACCTTAGCACAGGCAGACTACTGCAACGGAGAGTATGCAGGCTGCAAGGAACATATCCTAAAGAAACTACAAACAGCACAAAAATACCGCTGAACGGAAAATGGCGATTGAAGAAAGCAACCCCTCTACTACAAGGCCTACACTGGCTCCCGGTCAAGGCATGAATAGTCTTTTAAGATATGCACCTTGACTTATAGGATCATCTTTGGCTTTGCCCCCAAATATATGGCAGACCTAATCAATCTTCCACTACGCAACACAAACATGGAAATGAGGAACTACCTCACTCTCCAGTTTCTTAAATGTCAGGGTCTGAGATATAAATCAATATTCTCGTCAGGGTTCACGTATCTTGCACAAAAAGCTAGAACATGCTCCCAAAAGATGTAAGACGCATGAACAATTCAATTGCCTGAACTTCTGTAAACACCTAAAGGCATTCTTCTTCAAGAAATTCTTAATGTGAGACATAAGCTTTACTTATGACACAATAATCATTAACCCGATCTGTTATGCAGAGACAGAGGAAATTGGAAAGTCATGGGATAGGAGGTAGTGTTCTACTGTGGATTAAAAACTGGTTAAAGGATAGAAAACAGCGAGTAGGGTTAAATGGTCAGTATTCTCAATGGAGAAGGGTAGATAGTGGGGTTCCGCAGGGGTCTGTGTTGGGACTGTTGCTTTTTAACTATTTTATAAGTGATCTAGATATGGGAATAACTAGTGAGGTAATTAAATTTGCTGGCAAAACAAAGTTATTCAAAGTTGTTAAATTGCTAGAGGATTGTGAAAAGTTGCAAGATGACCTTACGAGATTGAGAGACTGGGCATCCAAATGGCAGATGACATTTAACGTGAGCAAATGCAAAGTGATGCATGTGGGAAAGAGGAACCAAACTATAGCCACAGGATGCAAGGTTCCACGTTAGGAGTCCCCAACCAGGAAAAGAATCTAGAAGTCATCGTTGATGATACTTTGAAACCCTCTGCTGAGTGTGCTGCGGCAGCAAAGAGAAGGGCAATGAAAATTATAAAGGGGATGGGACGATTTCCCTATGAGGAAAGGCTGAAACGACTTGGGCTCTTCAGCTTGGAGAAAAGACGGTTGAGGGGAGATATGATAGAGGTATATAGAATACTGAGTGGACTGGAACGGGTAGATGTGAATTGCTTGTTTACTTTCCACAAATACTATGACTAGGGGGCACTCAATGAAGCTACAAAATAGTAAATTTAAAACAAATCAGAGAAAATATTTCTTCACTCAACATGTGATTAAACTTTGGAATGAGTTGCCAGAGAGTGTGGTGAAAGCAGTTAGCTTGGCGGGATTTAAAAAAGGTTGGATAGCTTTCTAAAGAAAGTCCATAGGACGTTATTAAAATGGACTTGGGAAAATCCACTGCTTATTTCTGGGATAAGCAGCATAAAATGTATTGTACTGTTTTGGGATCTCACCTGGATTTGCCACTGTTGGAAACCGGATACTGAGCTTGATGGACCCTCGCTCTGTCACAGTATGGCAACACTTGTGTACTTATGTACTTAATGTTAGCCCGTACTATTTTGTTTACACCATAAGTATGTACTTAACCCATTTAATTGTAAGCCACATTGAAACAATGTTGTATTGGAAAATGTGGGCTATAAATGCCAAAATAAATAAATAAATAAAATCTATGAGAAGTTCCTAACTTCCTTTCCCTGTACTAAATCCACCTCTGTTTTTTACTCACTTCTATGCTCCTAAATTAAAAGTTTAGTGAAATTTTGAGTAAAAAGTTATACATGCAGTCCTAGTAAATTTTCAAAAAGGCCAGTTTATGAGCATAAATCCTTTGAATATCAGACCCTCAAAGTCTACATTAAACTAGTAGACAAAACACATTTGGTACCTAAATATAAAATCCAATGATTCACTGTATTGAGGACTTCCCAAGGTGAGGTTTCAGTGCTATAACATGCAAGGGTAGAAGAAAAGAAGTTTCTGATTTACTGTCGCTCTTATCTACGGAAAGTTTCCTGTTCTCAAGGAAACAAATTCACTAACTTCTGAGAGAACAGCAACTGAAAGGCTCTTGAACAGTTTCACAATTCAAAGCATTTGGACCTTACAAAGAATGACCCACTGTCACATTTTCTGCCCCTTCAGCTTAGCAATAAAGCTCCAATTTCCTGTCCAGAAACAAGATAATTACACTTTCAAAAACCTCAGTTTGTCCTGTAAACCTACAGAGAGCCAGCTAGTGTCTGTGGGGAATGCAGGGAGAGGTTGGTTTTGAATAGACAAAACTGAAAAGAATTGTGAGGGCAAGAGATGTGACAGCCTCAGAATTCCGACCCCTGAAACCTGAACCACATGTATGACCCAGCAATTCAGCAAACTGAATTCTTTGTATTATGGTGTGAAATGGCAATATTTCCTGTTATTAAAAACATTTTTGGATTACCTTCTCTGGACTCAATGTGGGGCTTCTGAAAAGCTGACAACTGCATGCAGTGACAATAAAAAGATTGTTTAAGGGTGCCCTCAAGCTATGGCATAAAGCAGATCATGTTTCTGCTACAAAGAATAGTAAAATTACAGGCCTGGGTCCCTGCTTGTTGGTTTTGTCAACGACCACATTAACCCTTTTGCTATCATCAGACTCTTTTCTTCAGCTGATGATCCACAGGCCTAACGTGATGAAGAAATAAGCTGAACTATTCTGTAGAGTAGATCATGTTTCTGCTCTACAGAAATGGAGTTAAATAAGTTTTGACACAGACTTGCTCAGTTATAACCAAACTATTTGTACATGTTCAGCTTGCATCAAACAAGCATTTCTGTACTTCTACCAAGATCATGAAGGTCTTCCAAAAGCCTATGTAATTGTACCCACAGAACCCTTATCGGATTAACTTTGTTTCCACCAGGAACTACATACAACTAAGGTTAGAGGAACAGGATAGTGTAATAAAGACATACTCAACAGATGGCACCTGAAGGAGTAGTAGGGGTGCTCTTTGTGATGGTTCCAGGGTTCACAAAGGTAGCCTAAGCCTCTACACCTCAAAAGAAGAGTCCTGCAGCAGCCTGTGAGGGGCTTCAGCAAGGTATCAGAAGAGAATTCTGGAAAACTCCTTTTTCCTGCTGGGATTTCTCCTTTCCAGCATTTCAAGTTGGACAGCCCAATGGGAGTTTGGGGGGGGGGGGGGGGGGGGGAGGGGAAGCAAAGTCAAAAGGAAAAATGAGGTACTAGAACAGAGCTGAAGAAAGCTACTACAGTGCATTTATGACTCCGTGTGTTGCGCCTCGCTCTGTGAGGGTGGGAGATACAATCCAGGGATAAGCAAATTATGACAGAGCTTTATAAGAAAAAGAGGTGTCTGCTTTTCTGTATAAAATAGCGCCTACCCATGGGGCCCATTACCTTCATTGTGCTCATTTGAAACAGAACACCGAAGTAAGAATCTATGCGCAACTGCTCCAAAAAGAAGACAGCAAAAGATTCCTCCCATCTCCTCACATATGTAACCATTTCATGACGTCTTCAGTTCATGAGCGTAAACTGATGGAAGGTAGGGAATAAGTATATGTAGAAATGTGTGACTGGGGGGGTGATATATGACTACAGTGTAAGATACTGGAAACAGTATGTAGGATTAGTAGACAGGGGAGTAGGTATACATGAGTTGGGTGTATGCATGTTCATATCGACGGGGATGTCCTTTATTACCTTTTCTCCCTTCAGTACTCTCTTCTCAGGGCCTGATGAATTTTTGTTTTTGCACCCCTCCCATCTCAGTCAGCCAATCTTGCAGTATGAGCCAGACAGATCCCGTGGTTCATACCACAAGACTGGCCCTCACACTGGAAGAAACACACTATTTAACTTAAAGACCATCGATTACCTAGTTTGAGCATTTAAAAGACTCCACGCATTTAGACTGCAGAACTCCTCTTCCTCCACAAACAAGCAAATTTAAGCTTCCAAGTCCCAGCCCCAACCCTGGTGACATTTTCTTCCTTTTGGAACCCCCTGCCCGCAGCCCCAGCCCCATTCTTTCTTCCTTCAACCTTTACTAAAACCTTCTCTTGTACCCTACCTCCCCCAGCAAAATTACATCTTCACCCTTCCCACCCAAACATTCCTTCTCCCACCCCAAATATGTTCATTCTCCACCCTCTCCCTGCAATTCTTCCTCAGACCAAGCCATCTCCTCCCATTTGAGGCTAGAAACCTCATGACCCCCTCAAAACTTCATTAGTGGGTCCAGGAAAGCAACAGAAATAAGAGCTGCAGGGGCACATTTTTTAAGAGCAGCATAGCGACATGTTAATTCAGCTGCACAGTGCATGCCTGGGATTTCAGTCCATAGTGTGTTGGGTGGAGAGGGGGACAATGAGATAGTGCTATCAGACTGAAGAGTAACAAGGGGGGGAGGAGCTCGAGTGGAAATAAAAATGATAGCTTGTCTTTTAGAGGGGTATTTGGTTGCCTGCAAACCCCTGCCAAGTGACCCAAAGAAGAAGGGGGGGCCTTAGAAAACTGGAAAACAGTAGATAATACGCTGAAATCTTCTGCTCAGTGTGTGGCGGTGGCGGCCAAAATAGCTAACAGCTTGCGAGGAATTATTAGGAAAGGTATGGTAAATAAGACCAAAAATACTATAATGCCTCCGTATCGCTCCATGGTACGAACTCACCTTGAGTACTGAATTCAATTCTGATCACTGTATCTCAAGAAGATATAGCAGAATAGTTCAAAGAAGACCGACCAAAATAATAAAGGGGGTGGAACTCCTCTCATATAAGGAAAGGCTAAAGAGGTTAGGACTCTTCAGCTTGGAAACGAGATGGATAAGGGGAGATATGACTGAGGTTTACAAAATCCTGTGTGATGTAGAACGAGCGGAAGTGAATCAATTTTTTACTCGTTCCAAAAGTACAAAGACTAGGGGACACCCAATGAAGTTACATGGAAATACTTTTAAAACAAATAGGAGGAAATATTTGTTCACTCAATGAATAGTTAAGCTCTCAAACTCTTTGCCACTGGATGTGTATTTGGGTTTAAAAAAGGTTTGGAAAAGTCCATAGTCTGCTATTGAGAGAGTCATGGGGAAAGTCACTGCTTGTCCCTGGGATCAGCAGCATGAATCTTGCTACTATTTAGGATTCTGTCAGGGACTTGTGACCTAAATCATCCACTGTTGGAAACAGGATACTGGGGTACATGGACCATTGGTCAGACCCAGTATGGCTATTCTTATATTCACCTTAAAATTGGGCTAGAAATGAGGAGCAGTTATTGCCTCATTCCAAATAACTGGTGGAGTCAGAGCTTTGGGCGGATTGAGGAGTACAGCCCTAAGCAGGGGTCAGGACAGGACATAGTCTGCTCAAGGCCATGGTGTCACACTGTGAGATGCACCCTTGGAAGGAGGACAGCCATAATGGACTGTGCCTGGTGGTAGTGGAGTGAGTCGATAGAAAAGAGAACAGCCCTGAGGATACATCTGGCGAACAGGCTAGGCATGGACAATGGATGCTTGTGAATATGTAAATAGCTCCTGTACATACACCCGGGAAGAAAGCAGTATAGGTGTTCCCCCACGGAATGGCAGAAGTATGCAGACTGATTTAACTAAAGTTTAAATAAGTGACTGCTGTGAAGAATCATTGAAGTTGCAACCTGCCTATTGTGAAGTTACAATAAAGTTGAGTTTGTTGGTAAATCCTTTAGAGTGCAATGTCGTGTTCTGGACTGGAGAGCCAAGTGGAACCCAGAACTGGAAGTGTCTCCCAACCTTCGGATCACTATTCTGGACCACTGATCCCCCCAGCTCGACTGTAAGGGACTGGAAATGAGGCGTGTGGTAAGGTAGCCTGTGAAGTTTGTGAAACAAGGGTTTTTTTTATGCCCTGGGATAGAGTTAGCGCATGGGTGAGATCCGGGCTACATAACTGTAGCTTGGTCTAACTCAGACAAGGTTTTAGAACATTTTGCAGGATCTGATGTGTGTTGAGGTGGTTCTCTTTAAATTATGAGACACTGCCTTTTGAGAGATTTTTAATACAGTTGAATTGTTTCCACAGACATGTATGGGGTTCAGTGTTTGTAAAAGACTGAATAATAGAGTTTAAATATGTAACGTCACCCATAAGCAAAAATCCATTTTCATGTGCACATGAAGGTAATACTTGTCAATAAAAGTAGCCATCAGCCCTTCCTCTGACATCAGTCCTTTCACCACCATGCCAAATTTATACCCCAAATGCACCACACACAAAAAAAAACTCACTAATTTGCCTTCCATCTCATTGTTTGGGATGGGCCACCCATGGCATCTCCCTTCCCTCCCCTGGTCCAGAAGCTTCCTTATCCCCCACACTTTCTGCTAGCCTCACTCATGCCTCAATAAATTGTTTAGTTTGAAAGGTGCCACCTGCCTCTATCCATAATCTGAGTAGTTTTCCCAAGAAAACGATCTGCAGAGAAAGCAGGCACAGTTATAGTTTTTGTCAGTATGCTGAGGATTAGACACAGTAGGTGTATGGCAAAGCACACTGCGGGATAAGGGAGGGGCATGAGTGGGGCAGATGTCTGGTTTCTCTCTGTTAAAAAGTTAGAAACTCTAGCCATGATTAAGAAGGCCCCATCACTCCCCCCCCCCACCCCCAATCAGAGAAAGAGTAGGAGAGTGACGGAGTGAAGCACAGAAGTTGGAAGCTGAAAGCTATGTTGTCCAGCCTAGAAGAGCTGCAGCTTGAGCTGAAGACAGAGGCTAAAACATACGGAGAGGCTGAGATATGCAAGCTAATGGAGTCCTACAGATGGCTCAGAGCTGGAAGTTTCTCAGAGCTGTGGTACTGGAGTAGGGTTACCATATGTCCGATTTTAACCCGGACATGTCCTCTTTTTTAGGTCACGGCCGGGCAACTGGGTGGGTTTTACCAGCCTGCCCATTTGTTGGGGATTTGCGGATGAGCGGGCAGGCTGGCGAATGGCGGGCGGTTAGGCCTAGGGATGTCCTGCCCTCCCCACCTTACTGTAGTGCCCTGGTGGTCTAGTTACCTACTTCAGGGCAGGAAAGAGCCCCCCTCTTTCCTGCCCGGCTGCAGACTGTCTTGCTGCCTCCCCGTTCCGGGGGCCAATTTCAAAATGGCCAGAAAATCTGTACTACATTATCTGAGTTTAAATTGCATGCGACACAGTTAAAACAGAGATTTTGGATAGGGATACCCTAGATCCGCTGTGCGTAAAGCCTAAGAGCTAGGTTTGCCCATGGGAGGTTACTATTGCAGGAAACAGGGTACATGGTCTGAGGAGAGGCTTACTTGTGGATTACTATTTTACCATCCGCCAAAACAACTAGTCCAAAGTATGAGGACTCATGGGCATGTTATGGAGTGGCCTAGTGGTTAGGGTGGTGGACTTTGGTCCTGAGGAACTGAGTTCGATTCCCACTTCAGGCACAGGCAGTTCCTTGTGACTCTGGGCAAGTCACTTAACCCTCCATTGCCCCATGTAAGCCGCACTGAGCCTGCTATGAGTGGGAACAAATGTACAAAATTAAATTATTTCCCTACTTTGACAAATTTCCAATGGTGGCATACACACGAGATAAAAGTCTGGGAGAGTGGCCTCACAGCAATAGGAAAAAAATGGGAGGGGGGGGGGGACAGGTAAACATGATCCATATGGGAAATGTTAATGGTGCCAGTTTACTATTGCAGGGTCGGTATGGGTAACCCCTGATCATAAGTTTGAATGCAAGGTGAGGCAAATCACTACATGTGATAGTAAGAACGTGATTTATTGTATACTTTGCCCATGATTTATTATACATTGGATGTAGTAGTCACCCTATTAAGATTAGGCTAAATGAATCCCAGGTACACACGGGTGCCTTGCCGGTTCCTTTGGTACAACACTGGGTGGAGAAGGGACACTCGTTACAGGATTTTAGGCGGGGGGGTGACTGATCAGGTAAAATGTAGGGTGGGAGGGAGGAGACACAGAGAGGGTGCTTAATTATAGAGAACAGAATTGGATCTTTAAATTGAATACAATTACTCCCGCGGGGCTCAATCTAAAGATTGGTTGTGAGCAGAGGCGCTGTGACTGGTTTCTCATTGTTATCACATGATTGGGGAGGAGAAAGAATAAAACATAGGGAAAAGGCCGCCACCATTTCAAAGCAATGTGTGTGAAGGGCTGAGAAATGCCCGTGCCCATTAAAGAAAGTAATTTCAAAGTTTTATTTGGAAGGTCACAGTATGGAGGGGATAGGTAATAAGGTAAGAAAAAAAATATATATATATATATATATATAAGAAGTTGAAAAAGCCTTAGAAAAATTTAATATGAAAGTTGAAAATGGTTCTACCGTTAGACCGATGAGGAGGTGGATGTGTAAATCTTACTGATTGAAAAGTCTAAGTTCAGTAAGTGACACCACTGAGGTCTATGGTAAACTTCATATGTATGGGAGGTAGTTTATATATGGGATCTATAAGAACCTCCTAAAAAATTGCTGCTATTGATGTTTGGTATATCTTTAATAGTGCATATTTTACAAGCTGATGTTCAAGTGGGCCGTGTGGGCAGGACTCACATTTACATACATAAATTTATAAAATACTGCAAGTCAGTGGTTCCCAAACTTTATGAGGTGACGGCGCCCCTAGGCCACACATTTCATCTCAAGTCCCCCCCCTTCACCGCTGCCACTGCAAATGGTATTAAATCCTACCTTCCACCCAGCTTCTGCCCCCTCTCTCCCTTCCACCCAGCTTCTGCCCACCTTCTCTCCCTGCACTAACTCTATGTCTGGTGTAAGTGCTCGATCTAATCTCGTACTCACATATATACCCAGTTGGGTTACTATTCTATACAGAAAAGCAACTACCTACTTTCCTTTATAGAACAGGCTCCACATAGATGCCCCTTTATAGAATTGCCCTCTCAGTGAGATTACAATTGCAAAGCTGGATGTTATTATTGACTTTTGGAGGAAATATTTTTTTACTCAGCAAATGCTTAAGTTCTGGAACTCATTTACTCAGCAAATACTTAGCTCTGGAACTCATTGCTGGATCTGGATTTAAAAAAAGGTCTGGGCAAGTTCCTGGAGGAAAAGTCCATAGTCTGCTATTGAGCTAGACATGGGAAAGCCACTGCTTGCCCTGGGATCGGTATCATGGAATGTTGCTACTATTTTGGTTTTTGTCAGGTACTTGTGACCTGAATTGGTCACTGTTGGGCACAGGATACTGAGCTAGATGGATCATTAGGGTTCTGGGTAGGGGTAAAAGATAGAAAAGCAGTGAAAAGTCATACAAATCAAATTCACTTGCTGCAACCAGTTACAGAACTCACAAGTTCACAAAGTCAAAAGAATAGCCATACTAGGTCAGAAGAATGGTCCTTCTAGACCAGTATCCTGTTTCTAACGGTAGCCAATCTAGGTCACAAGTACCTGGCAGAAACCCAATCAGTAGTAAGATTACTAGTACCACTACTACTTATTATTTCTATAGCGCTACTAGATGTACGCAGTGCTGTACACTTGAACATGAAGAGACAGTCCCTGCTCGACAGAGCTTACAATCTAATTAGGACAGACAAACAGGACAAATAAGAGATAAGGGAATTACAGTGGTGAAGATGTTTCCAATTCTAGGGCAAACACCCCATGTCTATCTCAATACCAGACTAAAAATAACCATCAGGTTTTTTTTTTTTTGGCTTGGTTCAGTTTCTATTAGTGCACCAACTAGGCTTGAACCTAGGGCTTTCAGATCCAGAGGCAGGCCACCTTTTCGGTAGAGCTATGCTAGTTCATATAGAGCAATTTACATATTACATACAGGTACTTATTTTTGTACCTGGGACAATGGAGGGTTAAGGGACTTGCCCAGAGTCACAAGGAGCTGCAGTGGGAATTGATCCTGATTCCTCTGATTCTCAGGCCACTGCACTAACTGTTCGGCTACTCCTTGTTTATTTTTGAAGATCCTAGGAGTATATTTTGATACTCCTTTATCATTTGAGAAACAGATCTCTGCAGTTATTCGTGCATGTTTCATAAGTATTAGACATCTTAGAACACTTTGTTCAGTACCCTTTTATATCATCTTTCAACTTGTTCAAAATACTGCAATGAAGTTCATTGTAGAAGCCCGCAGGTTCGGTGATGTTTCTCTTTTGCTTAAGGAGGCTCATTGGCTGCCTATCAAATATTGCATTAAGTTTAAAATTGTAGTATTTACTCATGAAGCATTTTTTCTGGGTTTCCTCTTTGTCTAATTTGGCGATTCCCTACTGTCTCCCTAGATATTTAAGATCATTGAACCAAACCTGGTTGGTTCTTCCTACCCCATACTTAGCTAAAATTGAGAGCACTCAGCAGTCAACATTTTACTCTTCAGCTCCTACTCTTTGGAATTCACTTCACCATAATCTTAGGCTTGTATAAGTTGAAGAGAGGACTTAACATTTTTTTCAACATCCGCAATTTAGAACTAGGACTAGGATTAGGGGGCATGCAATGAAGCTACAAAGTAGTAAATTTAAAATGAACTGGAGAAAATGTTTCTTTAATCAATGTGTAATTAAACTCTGGAATTTGTAGCCAGAGAATGTGGTAAAAGCAGTTAGCTTAGCGGGGTTTAAAAAAGGTTTGGATACCTTCCTAAAAGAAAAGTCCATAAGCCGTTATTTCAATGGACTTGGGGAAAAGCCCACTGCTTATTTCTAGGATAAGCAGCATAAAATGTATTGTACTGTTTTGAGATCTTGCCAGGTACTTGTGACCTGGATTGGCCACTGTTGGAAACACAATACTTCACAAGCCTAATAAGGACATAAGAATAGCCATAATGGGTCAGACCAAAGGTCCATCTAGCCCAGTATCTTGTTTCCAAACAGTGGCCTATCCAGCTCACAAGTACCTGGCAGAAACCCAATTAGTAGCAACATTCCATGCTACCAATTCCAGTGCAAGCAATAGCTTCCCCTATGTCCATCTCAAGAACAGACTATGGACTTTTCCTCCAGAAACTTGTCCAAATATTTTTTAAACCCAGATACGCTAACTGCTGTTACCACTAGCAGCTAGCGTAATGTGTTTCAGCACATTTTAGCAGCAGTATAGTGGTCAAATAGGTAATACAAGTACTGCCAGAGAAAACCAACGCACAGAAATGCTCTTCAAGAAACTTTACAGGGCCACACTACAAGCCGTATCTTCGATAGAATTGGATTTATTTTGGCCGCAGCCAGGAACATCAAAATTGTTACAACTTAAACAAATTACATTACATCTTCTACAAGCATTTACTGCTAATACCCAAAGTGCATTTTCCAGAATATGAATATGTGTGATTTATATGAATGAAAAGTACTTTATCGACAAGACCCAACATGGGCCATATATCGGTGACCAAGCACCTGCATCAGGGGTCCCCAACAATTCAGAATTCTTACATGATAAAAGAAGTCTTCTATGTGTTCCACTAAATAGCACACAATAATCCCATTTCTGTTCGGGAAAAAATAAAAAATAATTGGCAGTCATTTGGCTGACAGTGGCATTAGTGACACAAAGGACTATAACGTAGTTCTTATCTTCCCAACTCGAAGTGGGACAGTGTTTACTACACATTTTTTTTATTTTTTCCCGAACAGAAACGGGATTATTGTGCACCCTTTAAAGGAATACACAAAAGACTTCTTTTATCATTTAAGAATCTTGAATTTTTAGTGACACCTGATGCAGGCGCTTGGTCGCTGAAACATGGCCCACATCGGGTCTTGTCAATAAAGTACTTTTCATTGTCTTGTTTCTGGAGGTTGACGTGTGATTTCTCTACATTATCTTTTTGGTGTACTTATTTACCCTCTCTTTTCTGACTGTTCGATTTATATGAATGCAGTGCGGGAGAAACACAAGACAATTGAAATAAACTGTTCTGGAACCTGGAAAGTTAATATACAAATAAGTAGTAGTTTCAGCACCAGTAATTTAATCTCTCTCTCTCTCTCTAGGGCTATTTTAAGAAGTGTCATGCCAGATACAATTAAAGTTTCAGAATTTGAAAAATAGTATTTTGGATGAATTTACCAGGTCCTGTGGATTACACTCTGTTGCCTTCTCATGTACATATACCATTTACTTTTTTTTTTCCAGTCAAAATATGGGAAGCTTGAATTAAATTTTTCTTTCACAAAATTAAATAAAAGCAAAACAAATCAGATACAATATGTTAAATCTCCATCCCTATACTACACTCTTTCCCACATCGTCCTCAACCCATGGATGTGTCGTGAGACTCTTAAGAGCCAAATTTTTTCTCCGACTCCTAAATGAAGGACATAAACATCCTTAAGCTGAGTATTCTTACCAGTTCTGATTTCCCTCCAAGTGAGATCTCCTCCCACCATTACTTCAATGGTACAGAGTGTTCTTCCCTGTTCTGGAAACTGTACGAGGTACGGAAGGTCACAACACAATACTGGCACAGAACAACTAAAGGTCTCTGCCATCCAAGGGGTCCTTTTACCAAGTTGTGGTAAAAGGGGGCCTACACTAGCATTAGCGAGTGTTTTTGACACGCAGTACCGCAGCAGGTAAAAGACTGACCATTTCGGTGGGAAGCCCTTACCCTCCACCCATTGAGATGGCAGTAAGAGCTCCCATGATAACCGGGAAGCACTGCTGGTTAAGTTTTGGCGCTATAAAAAAATCTAAAAAATTACCGTAGCACCGGAAATGGCGCGCACTGGGGGTAGGAATTACTGCTGGGCTCCTCCGGTAGTTCCAGATTAGTGCATAGCAAACCTGTTGCTGCGCGTCAACCCTTTGGAGTAGCCTAGTGGTTAGTGCAGTGGACTTTGATCCTGGGGAACTGAGTTCGATTCCCACTGCAGCTCCTTGTGACTCTGGGCAAGTCACTTAACCCTCCATTGCCCCTGGTACAAAATAAGTACCTGAATACAGTAATACCTCGGTTTTCGTTGACTTCGGTTATCTTCAGTTTTCGTCGATTTTTTTTCCGCGAAAAATTTGTCTCAGATTTCGTTGGTTGCCTCAGATTTAGTCGGCGTGCCCACTTATTTATTTATTTATTTATTGTTTGCATTTGTATCCCACATTTTCCCACCTCTTTGCGGGCTCAGTGTGGCTTACAATAAGATAAGAATAATGAAAATACATTTGTTACAACTTGGTTATGGGTTATATTGTACAAGTTATGCGAGATAATCGAATTATCATTAGGAATATCACAATGGGACATCAACATTGAGACATTGGGAGGAGACAATGGGAAGCTTAAGGGCAGTGTTAAGACACAAAGGCATATGGTGTACATATTTCTGTGAGTAAATGTATGAGTAATGTGGAATTATGGGGGATGGGAGATCATAAGTGGATGTGTGATGCATTGATGAACTTGACCTCGCTGCTAATTTTGTGAAAACAAAAGGCGACCCACGCGTTCTCCTGCTCAGTGTGGCGTTGTTTCTCGTTGTGTGAGCATCACCCCACGCGTCTAGCCAAACAATTCCATTGATTTCCAGTGTTGATTCATATAAAATAATTGCGTCGGTTTCAGATTTTGCCGATTGTTTTCGGACGGATTATTGACGAAAACCGAGGTATCACTGTATATGTAAACCGCTTTGAATGTAGTTGCAAAAACCTCAGAAAGGTGGTATATCAAGTCCCATTTCCCTTTAGTAAAAGGGCCCTTTCTGCAACACCAGTGTCATGCCCTCTACTCCAATTTCCTTCATTCTAATGAATGAGCCTGAGCAGACACAGGTAGACAGCCAGCCGGAGCCCAGGGTTGCCATGACAGCATTAGGGCTACAGACATTACCAAGTTCCTTTTCTTCCTTCCACATTGCAGAGGCAAAAGATGAGGAGAGATATGCAGGTCTGAAACTTAAATGTATGCAAATGGTAAAGGGGCATGGTCTGAGTGTGTTTTGGGTGGGACAAAGATGTGGCAAGTTGATAGACCTTTATTCCACATTTCAGAAGGGGACTAAATGTTGGGAGTTATACCAGCTACCAAGAACGTTTAGGATTTGTTAAAGAGCTGCTGTTGAGCAGCACTCCAGTTTTAGGCCACAAGCACAGAAGATAGCCAAAGCATGTTTCTATAAATGATGACTACTATATACAGTGAAAACATTATTTGATGTGTCCTTTATAAAGCAACGATTCGATCTTTACCGAGGGCCATGTTTTTGCTCTTACTTCTGCACTATGATGAAATGCCTTATTGAAGACTGACTTCTTCACTTCCCAAAGAAAGGTCAACACTATTCTTTTGCGCTAGTATTCACAGGGAATGTTTAGATCTGCTTGGAGATAGAATCCTATTTTATATAGAATGAAGAGATTGGAACTGAACCATTCAATTTGGGATGTGCTCAGTTCTAGTGGAATTTTAAAAAAGGCTTTTGCACATCAGGGGTGTAGCCAGACCTGACTTTTTTTTTTTTGGGGGGGGGGGGGGGGAACTAGGTATATAGGTGTGAGTAGTGCTTGGTATATTCCTAAATAATGCCTTAGAGTGCACTTGATAACGGATTTCTAAGTAAAACGTCTGTCCTGCATCAATACAAACAACAAGTACACTTACGGAAACCTTAGAAGCACTTGACATTTTTAAATGAAGTTACATTATCCCATAACTTAAAACTTTACCATTATAGTAGACTCGAGTCTGGTCAACCTCTCAACACACATCACGGTACACTGGAAAATAATTACTGCAGTGGCACATATCCCTCAACTCTACTTTATAACAAATATAAAATACCTTATTAAGATGTATTAATAAAATAAGTCACTTGTCCCTTCCTCTGGTTTTATTGCTTTCTCGCCTTTCTGAAGCTGACATGAACCAGTTCAAGTCCCTGACAGTGTTCCTTCCACCCCCTTCTTACCAAGCACTATTTCTTTACATTACTTTAATATGATGCTATGACATCCACTAAGAGTATGACCTCAGGCAGGAATACCATGAAACAGTATCCACCCCAGAAAGGGGGATACAGAAGCGAGGCATGTCATCTCATTCATGTCAGAGGAGGTTAGTTGGAAGTTGCAGCCACACTCAGGGGAGTGTAGCTGCAACTTCAGGCCTTGATCTGGGACAGAGGTGCTATGACTTACTTATTTGCCTATTAGCCACATGGAAACTGATATTGTACATAAAATTTGAATTATTAAATAAATACATTTACAAATGACTACAGGTGGCCTGTTTATAATATGTCAAGCCCTGAGGCGCCATCTCACTCTTCTGATTATGGCAGGGCTCTCCCGCGTTATCAGGGACTTGAGGTCTCTCCGAATGCCAAATCTTCTGCAAGATACAAGTTTGTACACCAGGAGTCAAGGGATGGCCCTTCTTGCCTTCAGCACACAAATTCATTTGGAAACAAAATTGGAGAGACACAGAACACTGATTGGGGACAACGACATTATATCGGTACAGGTGATGTCATAGAGGTGTACATGAGGACAGAGATTACCATTTCTGTGCAGTATTGCAGGGATGTGGGAATGTTTTCCCTTTCTAGTACATTGATTCTATTAATGAATGTGCAAGTGCACATATGACTGATTACACTTGAATGCAGACTACAGTTAGTGCTACAGGAGGGGGACCTGATAGCCCATACCCAGTGCTGGGAAGGGGGAAGGGGGGGATTTCCCAAACAGTTACCTTTCCAGGGTATTCCTAATTAGAGTCCATGCTCTAATTGATATGGTCCTCGGGGGCAGGTGGTGGTGATGCATAAACAGGCACCTTCAGTGCATGAGGCATAGGTGCACTAGGCACATGGTTTCTTCCTCGATGAAATTTGGCTCTCATCAGAGCACCATGTTTGTCAGTGAATAACCATTGGAAAATGTGCATCGCCTTATATAGACACCCATGCGTGATGGATGTCCTTACACATACAGTTCCATATATGGACGGGTCATCACATGGACGTCTAGGTCAGCACGTGGACATCCTGGCCCATATGATGGGTGCGCACATGGACGACCATCACGCATGGACGTCCATGACGTGCATGGACCGTCATCACACACGCGGGGCCTTATATGGATGAGTACGTGTTCATATCTGTGGAGCCTTCCTTATATGAATCATTATCAAGTGTGCAAACCTCTTCATATAAACACAATAAAACATGTATATTCCTTACATTTCCCATAGCTGCATGTTCTGCAAGTACATAAGTAATGCCATACTGGGAAAAGACCAAGGGTCCATCGAGCCCAGCATCCTGTCCACGAGAGCGGCCAATCCAGGCCAAGGGCACCTGGCAAGCTTCCCAAACGTACAAACATTCTATACATGTTATTCCTGGAATTTTGGATTTTTCCAAGTCCATTTAGTAGCGGTTTATGGACTTGTCCTTTAGGAATCCGTCCAACCCCTTTTTAAACTCTGCTAAGCTAACCGCCTTCACCACTTTCTCCGGCAACGAATTCCAGAGTTTAATTACACGTTGGGTGAAGAAAACTTTTCTCCGATTTGTTTTAAATTTACTACACTGTAGTTTCATCGCATGCCCCCTAGTCCTAGTATTTTTGGAAAGCGTGAACAGATGCTTCACATCCACCTGTTCCACTTCACTCATTATTTTATATACCTCTATCATGTCTCCCCTCAGCCGTCTCTTCTCCAAGCTGTATAGTCCTAGCCTCCTTAGTCTTTCTTCATAGGGAAGTCATCCCATCCCCGCTATCATTTTAGTCGCCCTTCGCTGCACCTTTTCCAGTTCTACTATATCTTTCTTGAGATGCGGCGACCAGAATTGAACACAATACTCAAGGTGCAGTCGCACCATGGAGCGATACAACGGCATTATAACATCCTCACACCTGTTTTCCATACCTTTCCTAATAATACCCAACATTCTATTCGCTTTCTTAGCCGCAGCAGCACACTGAGCAGAAGGTTTCAGTGTGTTATCGACAACGACACCCAGATCCCTTTCTTGGTCCGTAACTCCTAACGTGGAACCTTGCATGACGTAGCTATAATTCGGGTTCTTTTTTCCCACATGCATCACCTTGCACTTGCTCACATTAAACATCATCTGCCATTTAGCCGCCCAGTCTCCCAGTCTCGTAAGGTCCTCTTGTAATTTTTCACAATCCTATCGCGATTTAACGACTTTGAATAACTTTGTGTCATCAGCAAATTTAATTACCTCGCTAGTTACTCCCATCTCTAAATCATTTATAAATATATTAAAAAGCAGCGGTCCTAGCACGGACCCCTGAGGAACCCCACTAACTATCCTTCTCCATTGTGAATACTGCCCATTTAACCCCACTCTCTGTTTCCTATCCTTCAACCAGTTTTTAATCCACAATAGGACATTTCCTCCTATCCCATGACCCTCCAATTTCCTCTGTAGCCTTTCAAGAGGTACCTTGTCAAACGCCTTTTGAAAATCCAGATACACAATATCAACCGACTCCCCTTTGTCCACATGTTTGTTCACTCCTTCAAAGAATTGAAGTAAATTGGTCAGGCAAGATTTCCCCACACAAAAGCCATGCTGACTCGGTCTCAGTAATCCATGTCCTCGGATGTGCTCTGTAATTTTGTTTTTAATAATAGCCTCTACCATTTTCCCTGGCACCGACGTCAGACTCACCGGTCTATAATTTCCCGGATCTCCCCTGGAGCCTTTTTTAAAAATGGGCGTTACATTGGCCACCTTCCAATCTTCCGGTACCACGCTCGATTTTAAGGATAAGTTGCATATCACTAGCAGTAGCTCCGCAAGCTCGTTTTTCAGTTATATCAGTACTCTAGGATGAATACCATCCGGTCCAGGAGATTTGTTACTCTTCAGTTTGCCGAACTGCTCCATTACATCCTCCAGGTTTACCGTGAAGTCAGTAAGTTTCTCCGACTCGTCCGCTTGAAATACCATTTCCGACACCGGTATCCCACCCAAATCTTCCTCGGTGAAGACCGAAGCAAAGAATTCATTCAGTCTCTCCACTACGTCTTTGTCTTCCTTGATCGCCCCTTTTACCCCTCGGTCATCCAGCGGCCCAACCGATTCTTTTGCCGACTTCCTGCTTTTAATATACCGAAAAAGTTTTTACTATGTTTTTTTGCCTCTAATGCTATCTTTTTTTCATACTCCCTCTTGGCCTTCTTAATCTGCGCCTTGCATTTGCTTTGACACTCCTTATGCTGTTTCTTGTTATTTTCAGACGGTTCCTTCTTCCATTTTCTGAAGGCGTTTCTTTTAGCCCTAATAGCTTCCTTCACCTCACTTTTCAACCAGGCCGGGTGTCTTTTGGACTTCCGTCTTTCTTTTCTAATTCGCGGAATATGTATGGCCTGGGCCTCCAGGATGGTATTTTTGAACAGCGTCCACGCCTGTTGTACAGTTTTTACTCTCTCAGTTGCCCCCCTAAGTTTTTTTTTTACCGCTCTTCTTATTTTATCATAGTCTCCTTTTTTAAAGTTAAACGCTAACGTATTTGACTTTCTGTGTACAGTTACTTCAAGGTCGATGTCAAAACTGATCATATTATGGTCACTGTTATCAAGCGGCCCCAGTACCATAACGTCCCTCACCAGATCATGCGCTCCACTAAGGACCAAGTCTAGAATTTTTCCTTCTCTGGTCGGCTCCTGCACCAGTTGCTCCATAAAGCTGTCCTTGATTTCATCAAGGAATTGTATCTCTGTAGCGTGTCCCGATGTTACATTTACCCAGTCTATATTTGGATAATTGAAGTCACCCATTATTATCACATTGCCCATTTTGTTCGCGTCTCTGATTTCTTTTATCATTTACAGTGCATGTAGATGCAGACATCCAGGTACGGAAAATATAAAGAAAAATTCATAACTGCCAAGTACAGTAACAAGGACGTGTTTCTCACAGAACTTGCGAAGGATGTCCGTCTTACAGGCCAGCCGTCCTTTGGCGGGCCTAATAAGATGGACGTCCTTCGGCAGTTCTGTGAGAAACACGTTCTTGTTACTGTACTATACAGTTATGAATGTCTCTTTATATTTCTCGTATTGCTAACAGTTGTCTTGGAGACGTCCTTTAGCGGTTCTGGAAGATGGGAGTCCTTTTTTTTTCTATACTTTGGGCGTCCCTGATTTGGACGTTTTGCATTGCGATAATGAAATGTCTAAGGGCGTCCATACTATTTTTCGATTACACCTACCTGATTTTGGACGACTTCATGAGGACATCCTAATTCAGACTTGGACGACCTTTTGAAAATGCCCCTCTTTGTAGCAAGCTTAACAGCACCAATTCTGAACACACAAATTATCAGTAACTGTACCTTTAAAAAGGCAGCAGTGAATATACAGAACCGCAACATGCTTCCTATTGGAAAAACTAGACAAGTCAGACTCCTATGGATCCATGTACAAATTACATGACAGCAGAATCTCTCACCTTGGTCACTCACAGAACACAGACCAGTCCTCATCAATTACAGAATAAAGGACCAAAATTAGAAAAGGAAACACTGAGAAATCACATTCTCTTTACTACTACTACTATGTAACATTTCTAGAGCGCTACTAGGGTACGCAGCGCTGTACAATTTAACAAAAAGAGACAGTCCCTGCTCAAAGAGCTTACAATCTAATACAGCACAGGAGAAATAAAAATAAAAAGTAATTGTCTACTGTAGGTAGCAAAATATAAGATCACTTTCTACCCCAAAATAAAACCCGCAAATAAATTATCTGGATACCCAAGAAAAGTTCAAACTTGTGGGACAACATTATAATCTATGGAGCTTTAAGTGCTTTGAAAATGAGCCCCAGTGACTCCAGCCAACTTATTAGTGGAACATGACCAAAGAGGCATGGTGTGGTCATATTTTCAATATGGTAATACTAGAGTCCAGCTAAGGAACAGGTTATTTTGAGTTAGTCTTCACTGGACCAAACTTGCTTCCCTTGTGCCATCACCATTCAGCTGGATAAGTAGTGTCTTAAAAGGTGGAGGATAAAGGATTTTTTTTTTAACATTTATATCCCACAAACAAATTTGGGTTCAATGTGGCATACATTTGAAAATACAGTGAGACAGAACAATCGAATTCAGTTATATCAAGGAAGCAAATAGATGCATATGTCTGAAACATTTAACAAAGTTGGAATTAGCATACATACCAAACTGGGCATTTAAAAGTCTGTCCTTTAATGATGCCATATATTCAGGAATCATAGCCATATGTATAAGCATGCACACACTGAAAAACTAAACAACAACTTCTACAGAGTACATCCACAGCTTAATTTTTATTTTCTCATTTCCATCTTCCAAAATTCTAGACAGCAGGTATACAGATCAGCAGGACACAAAGCAATCCAAAAGAAGTAGTCAGAAACAACACAGTTTATACCTAATTGTTCAACCACCCAAATTTGGGTACTAGGACTGAGTGGAGGAGTAGCCTAGTGGTTAGTGCAGGCGCTCTGATTCTGGGGAACTGCGTTCGATTCCCACTGCAGCTCCTTGTGACTCTGGGCAAGTCACTTAACCCTCCATTGCCCCTGGTACAAAATAAGTACCTGAATATATGTAAACCGCTTTGAATGTAGTTGCAAAAAAACCTCAGAAAGCCAGTATATCAAGTCCCATTTCCCTTTCCATTATATCTGTTGAAGCCAGTATCCTATAACACAGCATGCTAATTTAGAGAAGGCCCCTGACCTGCCCATGCCCGTCCTGTGGCCACACCCCCTTTTGAGTGGCACTATGGCATTTGGGTATGCAGTTTTGTAGAGCAGCGCATGGCAAGATATGCGCACAAATCCAAATTGGTGCCAATTAACAACAATAATTGTTTGTTGGCTCGTTATCCAATTTAGCTGTGCACCAATCTCAAGATCACGACCAAGGGGTGCGCAAATCTGAGCACCCCTTTATCAGAATCTCAAAGGCGGTGCTTAAAAGCCTTGAAGTGAATTGCGGAGGGCACAAGGTGAAGTTTCGCCTAGGGCACCAGCCCTGAGCATAGGTTATATTTCTATATAAGGAAAAAAAACACTTTCATGTTGATGTAATTGTTCTCTATAATTACAAAGTTGCAGCAAAACACATAATCAAAGACTGAGCATATGAAACACTGAAAACACGGAAGAGTAAATAACATGAATAACTTTAAGGACACAAAGATTGTCAGCCTAGCCCCAGCTAAGTCCCAGGAGGCAGCAAAAATGTAAGAGGAGGGATATTTTTCACCTCAATCAGGATTGGAAGCAGTAGCAGGTATATAAAGCAGGTATATAAAGCAGGTCAGGTGGAAGGGGGAGGAGATAAGGCCAGGAAGAGGCTCATGCCATTTCCAATCTCAAAATTGCATCCACGACCTTCCGTGCAGTCTTGCAACACTGAAATAACATGTATAGAATGTTTGTACGTTTGGGAAGCTCGCCAGGTGCCCTTGGCCTGGATTGGCCGCTGTTGTGGACAGGATGCTGGGCTCGATGGACCCTTGGTCTTTTCCCAGTGTGGCATTACTTATGTACTTATGAAATGAGAGAAGCCTGTTCCC
The DNA here is from genome assembly GCF_901765095.1 of Microcaecilia unicolor. Classification (NCBI taxonomy): domain Eukaryota; kingdom Metazoa; phylum Chordata; class Amphibia; order Gymnophiona; family Siphonopidae; genus Microcaecilia; species Microcaecilia unicolor. The sequence continues at coordinate 607,437,717 of NC_044032.1, read as the reverse complement.
AGAAAGACTGAACTAATTGGGGTTGGCAGTCACAGAGTGCTATATCAAAGAGGAAGGATAGATAGGGTATGATACATACCTGTAGCAGTTGTTCTCCGAGGACAGCAGGCTGATTGTTCTCACGACTGGGTTGACGTCCGCGGCAGCCCCCACCAACCGGAAAAAGCTTCGCGGGACGGTCGGCACGCAGGGCACGCCCACCGCGCATGCGCGGCCGTCTTCCCGCCCGTGCGCGACCGCTCCCGCCAGTTGAATGACAAGCAATAAAGTATAAAACACAACTCCAAAGGGGAGGAGGGAGGGTAGGTGAGAACAATCAGCCTGCTGTCCTCGGAGAACAACTGCTACAGGTATGTATCATACCCTTTCTCCGAGGACAAGCAGGCTGCTTGTTCTCACGACTGGGGTATCCCTAGCTCTCAGGCTCACTCAAAACAAGAACCCAGGTCAATGGAACCTCGCAACGGCGAGGAAACAACAGAAATTGACCTACGAAGAACAACTAACTGAGAGTGCAGCCTGACCAGAATAAATTCGGGTCCTGGAGGGTGGAGTTGGATTACACCCCAAACAGATTCTGCAGCACCGACTGCCCGAACCGACTATCGCGTCGGGTATCCTGCTGGAGGCAGTAATGAGATGTGAATGTGTGGACAGATGACCACGTCGCAGCCTTGCAGATCTCTTCAATAGTGGCTGACTTCAAGTGGGCCACCGACGCTGCCATGGCTCTGACACTATGAGCCGTGACATGACCCTCAAGAGTCAGCCCAGCCTGGGCGTAAGTGAAGGAAATGCAATCTGCTAGCCAATTAGAGATGGTGCGTTTCCCGACAGCGACCCCTAGCCTGTTAGGGTCGAAAGAAATAAACAATTGGGCGGACTGTCTGTTGGGCTGTGTCCGCTCCAAGTAGAAGGCCAATGCTCTCTTGCAGTCCAATGTGTGCAACTGACGTTCAGCAGGGCGGGTATGCGGCCTGGGGAAGAATGTTGGCAAGACAATTGACTGGTTAAGATGGAACTCCGACACCACCTTCGGCAGGAACTTTGGGTGAGTGCGGAGCACTACTCTGTTGTGATGAAATTTAGTATATGGAGCATGAGCTACTAGGGCTTGAAGCTCACTGACCCTACGAGCTGAAGTAACTGCCACCAAGAAAATGACCTTCCAGGTCAAGTACTTCAGATGGCAGGTATTCAGTGGCTCAAAAGGAGGTTTCATCAGCTGGGTGAGGACGACGTTGAGATCCCATGACACAGTAGGAGGCTTGATAGGGGGCTTTGACAAAAGCAAGCCTCTCATGAATCGAACGACTAAAGGCTCTCCAGAGATGGCTTTACCTTCCACACGATAATGGTAAGCACTAATCGCACTAAGGTGATTCCTTACTGAGTTGGTCTTGAGGCCAGACTCTGATAAGTGCAGAAGGTATTCAAGCAGGTTCTGTGCAGGGCAAGAACGAGGTTCTAGGGCCATGCTCTCACACCACACGACAAACCTCCTCCACTTGAAAAAGTAACTCTTTTTAGTGGAATCCTTCCGAGAGGCAAGCAAGACCCGGGAGACACCCTCAGACAGACCCAACGCAGTGAAGTCTACGCCCTCAACATCCAGGCCGTGAGAGCCAGAGACTGAAGGTTGGGGTGCAGCAACGCTCCGTCGTTCTGCGAAATGAGAGTCGGAAAACACTCCAATCTCCACGGTTCTTCGGAGGACAACTCCAGAAGAAGAGGGAACCAGATCTGACGGGGCCAAAAGGGCGCTATCAGAATCATGGTGCCGCGGTCCTGCTTGAGCTTCAGTAAGGTCTTCCCCACCAAAGGTATGGGAGGATAAGCATACAGGAGGCCGGTCCCCCAATGGAGGAGAAAGGCATCCGACGCTAGCCTGCCGTGTGCCTGAAGTCTGGAACAGAACAGAGGCAGCTTGTGGTTGGTCTGAGAGGCGAAAAGGTCCACCGAGGGGGTGCCCCACGCTCGGAAGATCTTGCGTACCACTCTGGCATGGAGCGACCACTCGTGCGGTTGCATGACTCTGCTCAGTCTGTCGGCCAGACTGTTGTTTACGCCTGCCAGGTATGTGGCTTGGAGGAGCATGCCGAACCGACACGCCCAACGCCACATCCCGACGGCCTCCTGGCACAGGGGGCGAGATCCGGTGCCCCCCTGCTTGTTGACGTAATACATTGCAACCTGATTGTCTGTCCGAATTTGGATAATTTGACCGGACAGCCGATCTCTGAAAGCCTTCAGTGCGTTCCAGATCGCTCGGAGCTCCAGGAGGTTGATCTGCAGATCCTTTTCCTGGAGGGACCACAGACCCTGAGTGTGGAGCCCATCGACATGGGCTCCCCACCCCAGGCGAGATGCATCCGTCGTCAGCACTTTCGTGGGCTGCGGAATTTGGAATGGACGTCCCAGGGTCAAATTGGTCCGGATGGTCCACCAGAGCAGTGAAGTGCGACAACTGGTGGAGAGGCGGATGACATCTTCTAGATTCCCGGTGGCTTGGAACCACTGGGAAGCTAGGGTCCATTGAGCAGATCTCATGTGAAAACGAGCCATGGGAGTCACATGAACTGTGGAGGCCATATGACCCAGAAGTCTCAACATCTGCCGAGCTGTGATCTGCTGAGACGCTCTGGTCTGCGAAGCCAGGGCCAAGAGATTGGTGGCCCTCGCTTCGGGAAGGTAGGCCTGAGCTGTCTGGGAATTCAGCAGCGCTCCTATGAATTCCAGAGATTGAGTTGGCTGGAGATGGGACTTTGGGTAATTTATCACAAACCCCAGCAGCTCCAGAAGTTGAATAGTGCACTGCATGGACCGGAGGGCTCCTGCCTCCGAGGTGTTCTTGACCAGCCAATCGTCGAGATATGGGAACACGTGCACTCCCAGCTTGCGTAGGTAGGCCGCTACCACCACGAGGCACTTTGTAAACACTCGTGGGGCAGAGGCGAGCCCAAAGGGCAGCACACAATACTGAAAGTGCCGTGCGCCCAGGCGGAATCTGAGATACTGTCTGTGAGCTGGCAGTATCGGGATGTGAGTGTATGCGTCCTTTAAATCCAGGGAACATAGCCAATCGTTTTTCTGAATCATTGGCAGAAGGGTGCCCAAGGAAAGCATCCTGAACTTTTCTTTGACCAGGAATTTGTTCAGGCCTCTCAGGTCTAGGATGGGACGCATCCCCCCTGTTTTCTTTTCCACAAGGAAGTACCTGGAATAGAATCCCTGCCCTTCCTGCCCGGGTGGTACGGGCTCGACCGCATTGGCGCTGAGAAGGGCGGAGAGTTCCTCTGCAAGTACCTGCTTGTGATGGGAGCTGAAAGACTGAGCTCCTGGAGGACAATTTGGAGGCAGGGAGGCCAAATTCAGGGCGTATCCGCACCGCACTATTTGGAGAACCCACTGGTCGGAGGTTATGAGAGGCCACCTTTGGTGAAAAAATTTTAACCTCCCTCCGACCGGCAGATCGTCCGGTACGGACACTTGTAGGGCGGCTATGTTCCCGTGGATCCAGTCAAAAGCCCGTCCCCGGCTTTTGCTGTGGAGGCGCAGGGGGCTGCTTAGGCGCACGCTGTTGACGAGAACGAGCGCGCTGGGGCTGTCCCTGTGCCTGACGAGGCCTTCGGGCCGGCTGGTTGTACCTACGCTTTGCAAAAGAATAGGGTGCAGCCTGCCGTGCCCGGGAAAAACGCCCACCCGTGGGGGCGGGTGCTGAAGGCGCCCGGTGGGAGAGCTTGTCGAGAGCGGTTTCCCGCTGATGCAGTTGGTCCACCATCTGCTCGACCTTCTCACCGAAAATGTTATCCCCCCGGCAAGGGACGTCAGCCAGTCTCTGCTGGGTGCGGTTGTCCAGGTCAGAGGCACGCAGCCATGAGAGCCTGCGCATCACTATACCTTGGGCCGCAGCACGAGATGCCACGTCACAGGTGTCAAAAATCCCCCTGGACAGGAACTTTCTGCACGCCTTCAGCTGCCTGACCACCTCCTGATAAGGCCTGGACTGCTCCGGCGGGAGCTTATCGACCAGGTCCGCCAGCTGTTGCACATTGGTCCGCATGTGGATGCTCATATAGAGCAGGTAAGATTGGATGCGGGTCACGAGCATGGAGGACTGGTAGGCCTTCCTCCCAAATGAGTCCAGAGTGCGAGACTCCCGCCCCGGGGGCGCCGAGGCGGTATCCCTCGAACTCCGTGCCCTCTTGAGAGCAGAATCCACGACCGCTGAGTCATGGGGCAACTGGGGCCGCATGAGCTCTGGGTCAGAGTGGATCCTGTACTGGGACTCTGCTTTCTTGGGAATGGTGGGATTAGTTAATGGTCGCACCCAGTTCCGGAGCAGCGTCTCCTTCAGGACATTGTGCAGCGGTACCGTGGAGGACTCTCTAGGTGGTGATGGATAGTCGAGGACCTCGAGCATCTCGGCCCTCGGCTCTTCCACAGAGACCACGGGAAAGGGAATGCTTATAGACATATCCCGCACAAAGGAGGCAAAGGAGAGACTCTCAGGAGGTGAGAGCTTCCTCTCCGGTGACGGCGTGGGGTCCGAGGGAAGGCCCGTAGACTCCTCTGAGGAGAAATATCTCGGGTCCTCCTCTTCCCCCCACGAGTCCTCATCCTCGGTATCGGACATTAGCTCATGTAGCTGAGTCCGGTACCGGGCCCGGCTCGACGTCGAGGCACCGAGGCCTCGGTGTCGTCGAGCGGTGGACTCCCGCGCCGGCGGGGACGGAGCTCCCTCCATCGACGTCGACGGGGACTCCACCTGCGTGGCTGTCGAGACCGGCACCGCAAGCGGCGGCGGTGTCGACTGCCCCGGCGCCGGGCTAGAGCTCGCCGGCGCCACAGTCATCGGCGCCGAGGGCGCAAGCACCCCCGGCGCCGGCACAGCCTGGCGCATCAGCCCTTCCAGGAGCCCCGGAAGGATGGCTCTGAGGCACTCGTCCAGGCCCGCTGCCGAGAAAGGCGGTGGGGCCGGTAAGGGTGTCGGTGCCAGAAGCTGCTGGGGGCCAGGAGACGGCACCGAGGTGCCGGAACCCCGACGCGTCGGTACCTCCACCACCGACGGAGATCTCTCCTCTCTGTGATGACGCTTCGGCGTCGACTCCTCTTCAGGCACCGAGGGCTCCCGGTGACGGCGCTTCTTGTCCTTCTTCCGGTGCACGTCACCGGTGCCGGAGGGCATGGAGGAGGAGGAGGTCGATCCCCCTCGGTCTCGGGGTACCGGGTCCGACAGGGTTCGGTCCCGTGGCTCACGAGTTGAGGGAGTGACCGGGGCCGACTGCCCACGCGGTCTCTCTACCCCACTCTCGCCGGCGGACCGGCGGGCCGACGGGACCTGTTCTCCTGGGGTCGCTGCCATCGGTGCCGATGTCTCGGGCATCGATACCGTACCGAAGAACCGGCCTTCGATACCGATGCCGTCGAGGTCGACGTCGAGGGGCCGGCGCAAGTTCCAAAAAGACGGTCCCGCAGAACTTGCCTCGCAACCTGAGTCCGTTTCCGGAGACCGAGACACAAAGCACACGACTTGAGATTGTGCTCCGGCCCGAGGCACTGGAGGCACCAAGCGTGGGTGTCGGTCTGCGAGATCGGCCGGCCGCAGCGACCACACTTTTTAAATCCACTCGGGACCTTCGAGGACATCGACGGAAAAATCGCGTCGGCGAAGTCAAAGTCGGCAATGGTGGCTAAAATCACACCACGAAAATTGAGACCGACCGAGCGGCCACTAGGCCGCAACGAGGCGTCCCCGCTAGAAAGCGAGGGAAAAGGGAGGAGCGCGTGCTCCACACGCGCAAAATTCTTTTTTTTTTTTTTTTTTTTTTTTTTGGATAACAAAACGAAACGAAAGAAGAAGAGGCCGAAAAGGCCAAGAGCGACGACCCGCGTAAACGCGGTCGAAAATTCCGGCGGCTGAAACGAGAGAGTTGCAAAAACACGACTCTCTCAGTCGCGGAAAAAAAGTAACTGGCGGGAGCGGTCGCGCACGGGCGGGAAGACGGCCGCGCATGCGCGGTGGGCGTGCCCTGCGTGCCGACCGTCCCGCGAAGCTTTTTCCGGTTGGTGGGGGCTGCCGCGGACGTCAACCCAGTCGTGAGAACAAGCAGCCTGCTTGTCCTCGGAGAACACTGGGGACATCTGATGCTGATCCTCACAAAAGAAATACACAGAGTAAAATTGCAGTTCGAATATAGTCTTTATGGGAAAAGGATCTGGGAGCTGAGAGCAATGGAGATGGTCACTGCTGATACCTAAAAAGATATAGGAGGCTGAATCTTACTCTTGGGCACTGATCAACCTGCCTTTTCTAATACAGAAATAGAAACGGAGAACAAAGAATCATTTACTTTTTTCCAATTGTGTTTGTCCCAGTCTCTGGTTTCTGCTTTCCTCGTCTCGCCAGATTTCCTGTCCTTTGTCAATTTTTTCTGCCTCTGTCCAGATTTAATTCTTTGTTAATATCCAGTCCTCAATGCCCCTCTTTTTACTGTGTCTACCTACAACTTGCCACTTTTTCACTCACCCTGGCTCTCCTATTTCACTTCCTCTTATTCCACTGTATCTCACTAACTCTATCCTCTCCCCTCCCCACCCCCATCCAGCATATTCCCTGTCTTTTATTTATTTATTTATGTCTTTTATATCCCACATTATCCCAAAGACAAGCCCAAGTTCAATGTAGCTTACAGTGTAGATTAAAAATACAGAGTTTGAATTTCAACAATAGTGAAGTAGTACAATGCAGGGCCAATGGAACACGGTAAGCAGGGTATCCATGGCAGGGGAGCGCCAGAAACTGTCATGCTTACCCTGCGCTACACTACAGCCCTCCCAAGAAGAACTACCTTGATAATTGAAGGCCGCCCTGGTGGTTTAGTTTTTCCCTCTTCCATCCAGCATCTGCCCTTTTTCTTTATCCACTATTCCATCCAGCATCGGCCCTCTCTCTCCCCCTTCCATCCAGCATTAGCCCTCTTTCTCTGTTCCCTTCCTTCCAGTGTCTGCCCTTCTATGCAGCTTCTGTCTCTCTTCTGTTCCCTCCTTCCATCCAGCATAAAGAGAGAGAGAGAGATGCATTTTTTACATTGTTCTTTTGTATTGCTGTTGTAGAGGATTCTTCAGACTGCTGTTCTACCTTTGATTTGTATTCATATATTTGTTAATATTGGATTTTGATTAAGTTTTATCTTTTATGTTTTTAAATCTTATATGTATGTGTTTGTCTGATAGACCCCTGATGCAGGTGATAGCCGAAACATGGGCCGTGTCTGGTTGTGAATAAAACATTTTTCCTCTGAATTCTGAATCTGCCTGTTGTTGTTCCAACTGTGGCCTGATACACTTTTTTTTTTTAACCTATCGATTATTTGTTTTGTTATTCCCTCTGACTTGAGTGCCAAGCCCTTTTTAAACCCAGATACGCTAATCGCTGTTACCACATCCTCCAGCAATGAGTTCCAGAGCTTAACTATTCATTGAGTGAAAAAAATATTTCCTCCTATTTCTTTAAAAGTATTTCCATGTAACTTCAATGAGTGTCCCCTGTTCTTTGTACTTTTTGAAAGAGTAAAAAAATCGATTCACTTCTACTAGTTCTACACCACTCGGGATTTTGTAGTCCTCAATCGTATCTCCCCTCAGCCATCTCTTTTCCAAGCTGAAAAGCCCTAACCTCTTTAGCCTTTCCTCATATGAGAGGCATTCCAGCCCCTTTTATCATTTTGGTTGCTCTTCCTTGAACCTTTTCTAATTCCACTATATCTTTTTTTGAGATACGGTGACCAGAATTGAATGCAATGCTCAAGATGACGTCAAACTATGGAGCAATACAGAGGCATTAATGTACAGAGCTTTTCAGATGTTGCTCTTTTTTCCCCAAGATGAGAGAGAGAGAGAACTACGTTGGGCAGGGGGGAGGTGTAGTGAAGGAGGATAGCACCAGACTGGGGGAGAGGGAGACGGGGGGCAAGAGAAAGAAGAGAAGACTGCTGACAGGGACCTGTTGCATGAAGCCAAAGTTAGTAGAGGAGGGTACAAGAATGACAAAGGTAAAGAATATGTTCGAAAACATTATAAACTCCATGGTGTATACTTTTCCAATCTCATTAAGCTATAGAAGATAGAACTGATCCAAAATGCAGTTTGTTCCATAAAAGACCGATGAACAAGGAATTTGTTACGCTATAGTGCTCTCAAGTAAGCCTCTCATGCCAAGTCTAGACAGCTGTGGTACATTTTTATTATAATTGCCAAAATGTATAATGACACCATTTTACAATGCTACGTACCTTCTCATTTTAAACAGCTTACTGAACTAAAGCACAGTTTTCATGTAGTCTTTATGGTTTAAGACTTCTTGCTCAGGCAAGTGTACTTAAACCCTGATTTAGAAGTTTGCAACTAGGACATGAAAAATTATGACACTTGTCCACTTGAAGATCGTGGCTATTTTTATTAGGCCAAAGGAAAAACATATTGGACTAATTTGCAAAACCTTCCTTTTATTAGGTTTTAAGAATTCTGTCTTAATAAAGTAGAGAACTCTCAGAATGAGACCCGCATTTGATTCCTCCAGGCTCCTGCTCTCTGGGCCAGCTAGGGTTAGAGCTGCTGTGAAGTTCATTTTCATAGCTTTTCCGAGGAGCCTGGGGTTGAGGACGTCGGCCACCGCACAACACTGGATTTGATTTGATTAACCGCCTTTCAAAATCTGAGCTCAAGGCAAGTTAAATACAGGTAGAGCAGCTATTTTCTCACCACAAAGACTTGTAATCTAATAGCCTTATTTATTTACAGGCTGATTTTCAAAATGATTTAAGCAGACAGGAGAGGCTGCTGCACGCTTAAATTGCTTATCTGTAGCTAACCGCACTTAACCGGTTAGCACTGCTGAATATTCACGGTTAGCGTCTAACCGGCTAACTTGTGGGCATCAGTTGGCACTTATACGGTTAAGTGCTGATATGCAGCCCTTGACCACATAAAATAGCTGCTTAAATTGGGCCACAAAAATAGCAGCCTTACCTTTAAGCGGTTCAGCTTATGCAGTCAAGGACTGAATACTGCACTTGATCGCATAAGCTTTAGCAGCCAGCCTAGAACTGGATATTCAATGTAGGTGCCCAGACAAGGCCCAGCATTGAATACTCAAGACTACAGCTGGCGGTGGACATTCAAACACTGACCGTTGCCAGCTGAATATCAGCTGTTTAACGTTTTTTCCCATAGACAAATGGAAGTGATTTAGCTGGGCAGGAAAGGCTCCTGGCTGGTTAAATCGCTTATGAGAAGCTATCCGCTGATAGTCATCAGTACAAGCCTGACAGTGCCACTGAATATCAGCGTTAACCACCAAACAGCAACATTAGTATCAGAAGGATAGAGGTGATCCTGCTTGTGAGGAGGGTGGAGCAGTGGAGTGCCACAGGTTTTTTTCCTCTTCTGCTACCAGGATTTGGAGTGTTATGCTTTGAACTGTGCACCACAGTGTCCTACAAAATTCAAAGCCTAATACTGGCCTTGGACAGTAGAGGAGTACCATACTATTGCTCTCCTCCTCTTCCTTACAAGCTGGATGGAATACAACAGTGAAGATCAGATGGTGCATTAAAGACTGAAGATATATTAGGGAGGGCAAGAATGAGTGAAGGGACTGGAAAGCCTCCTGGTTGTATGGCGGGGAGGAGAGAAGAAAGGAAAATGAGTGAAGGGATCAGAGTAACTTTGAGATATGAGAAAGTGGATCCAATAGGTACTTGGAAGGTTGGTGAAAGAAGAAGTGTGGGTAAAGAGTGGGTGTGGAAGGGTGAGAAAGACAAAGGAATCAGAGGGGCAGCAGGAAGGGAATGAAAGGATCAGAAGGTCTTTTGAGTTTGTCTGAGGGAATGGAATGGATTGTGGGTGTGAGGAGATCAAATCCCCTCCCTGATACAGGATTTCCACTTTATTAAATAAATACATTCTCTGTCAGCCAAGTATACAGCTGAGGAACCACCAGAGTGGCAATGGTGCAGAAACACAATGACAGATCCAAGAAATGGAAAGACAAAGACCACAGGAAGGATGGGTGGTTTCCCAATTAAAACCTGCAAACAGAAGCTCTAAACATGGTTATTATATGTTTAAAAAATGTAACTAAATTGCTGAAAACGATCAGGAATGCCAGAAAACCTTTCAAAGACTACAACATGATTATGCCTTGCCTAGCAGTCAAAAGAGTATTTTGCACGGATTCAGTTACAGCATACAATCAGCTGGAAATGGGTGGCAGAAGGCGGGAATAGTGCTGGGCAGACTTATACGGTCTGTGCCAGAGCCGGTGGTGGGAGGCGGGGCTGGTGGTTGGGAGGCGGGGATAGTGCTGGGCAGACTTACACGGTCTGTGCCCTGAAAAGGACAGGTACAAATCAAGGTAAGGTATACACAAAAAGTAGCACATATGAGTTTATCTTGTTGGGCAGACTGGATGGACCATGCAGGTCTTTTTCTGCCGTCATTTACTATGTTACTATGTAAATGCTAGAGGACACCTCTTTACAAATTATCTCACCCCCAATATTGTCTCAAACTCATAAGACACTGAGTATGAAGCTATGTAAAATGCCATTGGGGTGGCAAAGGTGTACGAGCGAGACTTGAGTGTTGCGCAGTCAGATAAGCTCTGAGGACTCTTCTGGGCAAAAGGCCCTAGACAGGAGTGGGCAACCATGGCTCTCGGCAACAATCTAGTCAGTTTTCAAGACTTCCACAATGAATATGCACGAGACGTACATGCAAATCAATCTCAAATTTATTCACTATGGAAATCTTGAAAATTTGACTGGCTTAAAGACTGTGGTTGCCCACTCCTGCTCTAGAGCCTCCGGATTAGAACCTGTTATGCAGTCTCTCTATTTTCTTGACCACTGTGCTTTGTGGACCTTGATCAAGTCATACAAATATAACTCAAAAAGTGGAAATCAGCACTGGTCATGTAAACAAATGGTGTGTACCTTGCTAAACATGCTATAGAAAGATCCAAATGTGCAGAAGAATGTTCTCAATTTTCAAGACTGATCAGGTCATGTCCCCCCAGATCAACATTTGGAAGTTGCTTACCCTTAAGGAATAGATTTCTCCAAATGATATATTTTTTTTGGATTTCTTATTGGTCACTGCATTAAAAGTGATTATAACTGCTACTACTACTTATCATTTCTATAGCGCTACTAGACGTACGCAGCGCTGTACACTTGAACATGAAGAGCCAGTCCCTGCTCGACAGAGCTTAAATCTAACTGGATAGATAATTCACATCTTCAGTTTAGCATATGGTGGAACTGGAATTGTTTATTGAGAAAATATAATAACAAGTTATTGACATTAAAATATACAATAAGGAAGGGTGAGCTAAACACTGGGAAAGCTAGACAAATATGCATGTGAGGGTATCTGATATTCATTGTTGGATGTGGCAGTTTTTCCTGTGTAGAAAGGGGCAGACCAGTGTGGTTGCAGAACAGAAGAAAAACAATAAAATGACTCAACGCAGTCCTGTGTTTCGGGGCCACGTGCGCCCGCTTCAGGAGTCAAATAAATTATTTCAACCATAGATGACAAAATGCAAACATGAGAGTAAAAACCTCCAAAAATACGACCCCCAAAGTGCTAACAAACGAACTAGAGAATGAATTAATGCCTGTCTATTAACATGCTTATCTACTTTAGCACTTTGTTGGCACTTCAGATGCTGTATCTTTGGAGGGTTTTACTCTCATGTTTGCATTTTGTCATCTGTGGTTCAAATAATCCACAAACAAACCTTTTCAAGAGACGGTAAGGTGGTAGAACTAGAGGACATGAATTGAGGTTGAAGGGGGGGGGGGGCAGACTCAGGAGTAATGTCAGGAAGTATTTTTTCACGGAGAGGGTGGTAGATACATGGAATGCCCTCCTGCAGGAGGTGGTGGAGATGAAAATGGTAACAGAATTCAAACATGCATGGGATGGATACAAAGGAATCCTGTTTAGAAGGAATGGATCCAAGGAATATTTACGGAGATTGGGTGGCAACGCTGGTAATTGTAAAGCAAAACCAGTGCTGGGCAGACTTCTATGATCTGTGCCCCAATCGTGACTGGATATGGATGGGCTGGAGCATAAATTTTAAGGGGCTTCGATGTTCACTTCAGAAATTTTAGTACAAGAACAGTGCTGGGCAGACTTCTACGGTCTGTGCCCTGAAAACGGCAAATATAAATCAAACTCGGAAATACATATAAAGTACTGCATACCATAATGAGTTTATCTTGTTGGGCAGTCTGGATGGACCGTACAGGTCTTTATCTGCCAACATTTACTATGTTACTAAGTAATTTGACTCCTGAAGCAGGCGCATGTGGCCCTGAAACTCAGGACTGCGTCGAGACATTTTATTGTTTTTTTTTTTCAATAAACCACCTGTTTTCAATAAACCACCTGTTTTAGAATCAGGTCTGCCCCCATCTTCTCGTTTTTGTTGCTGTGTTATGGACAGTTGTTAGGGGGACACTTCTGCTGTTCTTTGGCTTAGTTTTTCCTGTGTACCATATCATTTTCACATTGACTCTTGTTCTACTTGTCACATAAAATTTAATAAAGATATTTGGAACTCTAGGAATGACAGAAATGAGTCAAAATGTCAATAACTAGAATAAGGGGCAAGGAGAAACAGACAAGAAAGAGGCAAATGTTATATGGAATTGATTTGTATGGCTTACTGACAAGACAAAATATCAATCGTGCTACTGATCCATATTCTGTACCGAAAGAGGCAACTCACTTCGGGCTAGATTTACTACATATGCACTCTCACATTAGCTCACTTTATTAGTAAATAGGTCCCATTAGATAAAATGGGAACTCTGGTAAATAACAGGCATTATGCATGTAAGCAAGCAGTAACAAGGCAACTTTCAGTAAATTAAGCAGTTAGATGGAAAACAGGTGTGACACATAGGAGCCAACTTTTCAAAATTATTGGAGGTGCTAAGCCCAGTGGAAATAACCCCCCCCCCCCCCCCCCCCCCCGGACACATACAAGGAATGTTCTCAATTATTGGGAGTGCTCAAGCACTCACAGCGTCGGCTCCTATGGGTGTGAGGATGTTATAATGCCGTTGTATCGCTCCATGGTGCGACCGAACCTTGAGTATTGTGTTCAATTCTGGTCGCCGCATCTCAAGAAAGATATAGTAGAATTGGAAAAGGTGCAGCGAAGGGCGACTAAAATGATAGGGGGGATGGGACGACTTCCCTATGAAGAAAGACTAAGGAGGCTGGGGCTTTTCAGCTTGGAGAAGAGACGGCTGAGGGGATACATGATAGAGGTATATAAAATAATGAGTGGAGTGGAACAGGTTTAAGTATGCAGATAACAGCTGTCCTAATTTTATTCGCCGAGTTGACCAGGCACCAGTCTGAATATTGGCCGGTGCCCGGTTCACTTCGAGGTTGCTACACATACCCAGACATTCAGTGTTGGAAGCCATGCATGTACTGGCACTGGATATCTGGAGTTAGTTCAGCCTGTAGCTGAATTTCAGACTCATAGTGATTAAGATAGACATTAGATTATAGATAAATAAATGCTGTGTTGGTGGGTTTGTGTTTTATGTAGTTATCTGAAGTCTACCCAATATGATAACTAGCTACAAAGTACTCAATTTTTCCTCACTTATAAGATTCTAATGCATATGACTAAGATATATATAGTGACCTCTCCACTAGGTTATCCCCATTCCATCACTGTTAAAGATGCCTGGACTTTAGCACAGTTACAAACGCCACAATTCCTCTTGACTATACTTGTGTATGACAGGTCTAGAAGTATGCAGATTTTGTAATATCTTCCTATCAAGGGATAAAAAAAAATCAGCAAATCAATTTCATGCTTATGCCCTTCTTGATGAATGTCATTGCAGCCCCAAATGCTTGCTAGAATATATTGGAAATAGAAACACAGAAACATAAAAAATGAAGGTAGATAAAGACCATATGCCCTATCCAGTCTGCCCATCCATGCCATCTACTACTGTCACGCTTCTCACGGAAACACTGGGTTTGTGAACCCTTGGAATACTGCTGAGGAGCGGCAGTGGCAGGCAAAACCACTCCACACAGGGATAAGGCAGAACTCTGACAGGGCCAGCTAGACTTCACCTGCACTTGACCACTGTTCCTCAGGAGTTGAGCCCCTGAGTGCAGGTGGCCGGCAGGATTTACCGGACAGGACAGGAACTGGAAACCAGCCGGATACACACAGGGTCTAGAATACACAGGGAGGCTAGGCAGAATACTAGACTAGGACTCTCAGACAGACAAGGGACAGAACTGAAAGCTGCAAGCAGCCACTGAAACAGGGAAAAAACACTGATAGATAAGAGACAGAACTGAAAGCTGCCAGGGAGCCACTGAACAAGAAATACAGACAACCTAGAACTAGACAAAGACATACAAACAAGAAACAAGACTGGGAAACAAGCAATAAAGTACAAGAAGCTACCCAAAGACTAAACTAGAATCAGGCAAGAATACAGACTATAAACTGGACTAGGCAGAAGTGCAGCAAGCACCAACAAACCAGGGCCTTAGGTGATGCAAAGGCAAAGCAGAAAGTTTCCAAATGGCTAATAAGCCCAGCAGCAGCTGAGATTCAGCTGCAGCAATCACCAGGCAGCTACGGGTGCTGTTCAGGCACAAACAAGAAAAGCAAGTCTGGCAGCCTGGAAGATCCAGACCAGACTGGGCTGAAGTCTGGAACATGTGACAGTTCATAGCAGCCACCAGTTCTGGCCACCAGAGGGCAAGGTGAGCACAGACAAGGAAACGGTCACAAACGTGACAACTATCCCTTCCTCTTCCTTAGAGATCCTAAATAATTGTCCCAAGCTTGCTTGGATTCAGATTCATTCTTTGTTTCTACCACCACCACTGGGAGGCTGTTCCACTAATTCACCATGAAGAAGTATTTCCTCAGGTTACTCCTGAATCTGTCCCCTTTCGCCTTCAATCCTATGTCTCCTTATTCCAGAGTTTCCTTTCAATTGAAAGTGACTCACCTCCTGTGCATTTATGCCAAGGAGGTATTTATACATCTGTAGCACATCTCCCCTCTTTCACTTTTCTTCCAAATAATTCAATAATTCTCTCACAAGAGTCCTAAACAGCCACTGGGAAGGGCTGAAGAACACTGAACTAGAGATCTCTAAGGAAGGCTCAAGGAAGGATTCCAGACTTGTGCGAGCAAATACATAAGGAGTCTTGATTTGTTGATGTCCCTATGTTGGTATTGCAACTAGCAGATCTGCACCCCATCTGTCATTTCCCCTTCAACATGCAACCAGCCAATGGAGGAGTAACAGAAAGGAGAGAGAGGGGCCAGACACTCACTTGCCAACTCTTTTTGATAAAGTGATGCCAGAAGTATCTGGACAGGGCTGGCCCTATCACTAGGCAGACTAGATGTCCGCTTAGGGTGGTAGGCTTTAGGGGGTGGAAGCATGACATCCATCAAGACATTGCTGGATCAACACTTTCACAGCAGGGGGATTTGAGCATCAATACTCTCAAGCCTCGCGAGGAAGACACAGCTGCAGATTGTATTATAATATATGTTGATGAGGTAATTTAGGTGTTCCGTGGTAAACAGAAAGCATGCTGCCCACTTTTAATACGTGCACAACGCAAGCCCTGAGAGGTACATTGCTGGAAGAAGTACAAACAGGGAGGTCTGTGAGCAAAGACATCAGGAGCAGCCTTGGATGATAAAGCCCAAAGGGATGGGTGATGGACAGGAGGAGTGTATATTTTGTACATATCTTGAGTTATCATCTGAAGTTGTTGGAGTAGTGGATAAGACTGTATCAAATGGTCTTGGCTGGATTGAAACAAAAACCTCTTGAAACAAATGCTGACTGCATATAATGAGTTTGAAGTTTGGATTTACTGCTGTTGCGGAGTTCAGTAAAGTTTTTGCATGAAATTACAATTCCTTGGTGTGCTGAACATTCGTTTGGGAGAGTGGGCAAAGAATCTGTTCCTGGACTGTTAAAGGATACTCAAGAATAAGCCCAACTTAATATCCTACAGCTTTCCAGATATTTATCCAGCTCCGGTCTGTGCCCAAGCTCGATTCTGGAGGACTGAAAGAAGTCTGTGGAGTGAGTTGGTATAAAAAGGTGAAAGTTCTGTTTGTGGTCCAGGTTAGAGAACTGAGCTGGTCAGAGAGACCCAGGTTATACACTTACAGTAATGGAACACAACATAAGTCAACACAGCTACCAATAAATTTGAATAAACAGAAGGCATTTCACTTTTCCTCAAGAAGTTTACTGAAAAATTCTATCATGGCTGATTTTTTAAATGTATTTATTTATGTATTTATTATTATTTGTTTACCTCCTTTTTGAAGGAATTCACTCAAGGTGGTATACGGTAAAAATAAATCAAACTTCAGCAATAGACAATTACAACAATAAAAATATTCAAATAACAATACAAAGTATGGCATAGTATACTACTTACAATGTCAACATAATACGTAATAGAACATTTTAATTGACAGTATATGGTATAAGCAAAGATGGAACATATAGATAGGTAAGAGAGTAAGAGGAGTTAGAAAATAAGGTGACTAATTTAAAGAAAGGTGCACATGAGGTCAGAGAGATGGTTAAATATTATCTCAGCTAGGGTGGGAGTGGATAAACATGACCTGCTGCTGTATATGCAGCCCATGTCACTCCTTGTGTGAGTGAGTGAGACTAACAAGTTAGTTACTTCTTCCATTAAAGGTCTGGTTGAAGAGCCAAGCTTTCAACTGCTTCCTGAAGTAGAGATAGTCTTGTGTTAAGCGGAACCTTTCAAGCAGTGCATTCCAGAGTGTGGGGGATACTCCAGAGATGGCTCACTTGCGGGTATCACATCGTGTAATCTTTTGGAGAGGGTGTGGTTAGTGATAGTCCTTGAGAGGACCTTAGTGTCCTTAGTGGTGTGTAGAGGATCATCCTATTCTTCAGGTACTCGGTGCCATTTCCTTTAAGGTCCTTAAAGATCAGACAGAGTTTTAAATTTAGACAAGTATTGTACTGGTAAGCCAGTGACGTTTTTGCAAAAATGATGTGATGTGGTCACGTCGCTTGCAACCTTCTATCAGTCTTGCTACAGCATTCTGAATCATTTGGAGCTGGTGCAGGCCGATTGTAGCCAGACTGTTGTAGAGTGCATTATAGCAATCCAGTCTTTGCAAAAGTGGTCCCACCAAAAGAAGCAGTGTGCTGGCAACTAACACACTTCCTCAATCAAGCAAAAACCACCAGAGGGGATGAGTTAACTTACTTCCTAGGGGCAGCACAGTGTGGGGGGAGGAGGTAAACAAAACCTCAATTCTCAATCCATAATCCTTCTACTTGCTGGTACTGCGCATGGCCTTTCCTATCTTATGTACACCCTACAGAAGGGACAATGGAGCACATGGCTGCTTCTTTGAGAACTGTTTGTCTTTTTTATGGCTTTTAACACAACCTCTCCCTCACTAAACACAGTCCTTGACATGTGGCTGAATGGTACCCTATGTTTCAGATAAGTGCACAAAGGAATGTTTTGCACTTTTCATACCTAGAATAGAATGTACAGACATGGAGCAATCAGCGTGACTATACCAGCCACCAGCTTTCTTAAAGAACTACTGTATAAAAAAAAAATGACAAAAGTTAAAAAGAAAACAAGTTTAATTCTAGCTGTATTTGTTTCTGAAAAACCTGTTCCTTGTAAAAATAAATAAATAAAATTCCTTCACCCAGACCGCCACCAATAACAGAGATAACAACTCTCAGCATGAAACAACTTGGTGTTCGGGCATGTAAAATACTGTAGAAGGGGGGAAAAAACAGCCAAATAAAAAAGAGTGTCAGGCAACACCCAGCAGAGCCATGTTCAAAGGCAACAACCTAGAGTGCTGATTAAACAGGCAGATGGTTTACATCAACACCCTCACTCTATTGTACCAGCCCTAAATGTCTCCCCTATCAATAGACCAGCTAAGATTAGCATACATAGTTGTGAATATGAAAATCCAGGTACAGTTGCCTTCTCTGCCACACCCTGCTGGAGCATAAGTGATCTGACAGGGTAAGAAAGAAGCACTGTGGGCAGGGCCGGTCTTTGGCCGAGGAGACGGAGGCGGCCGCATAAGGCCTCGCGTTTAAGGGGGCCCTGCGCAGCACGCCTCAACTCTGCCTCCACTTTCACTCCAGGCCCGCCCATCCAACATCCTTCATCGCTGTCGCTGCTTTTTCTCCCGCGGCTCCGGGTACGGCCCTCCGGGAGGCAGCGATCAGCGTTGCCTGCCAGTGCCTGCCCTGAAATTGTGCTTCTCCCCAGGCTCCGCCCCGTTCTTTTTTTCGCTCGTTGTGCAGCGCTGCCATTCACACAGGCAGCCCCTCTGCCGCGTCCATCCGACCCTACTAAACAGGAAGTGCATCAGAGAGGGCCGGATGGACGCGGCAGAGGGGAGCGGAGCTGCCTGTGTGAATGGCAGCGCTGCGCGACAAGTGAAAAAAAGAGCGGGGCGGAGCCTAGGGAGAAGCACAATATCAGGGCAGGCACTGGCAGACAACGCTGATCGCTGCATACTGGACGGCCGTACCCGGAGCCGCGGGAGAAAAGGCAGCGACAGCGATGAAGGATGTTGGATAGGCGGGCCTGGAAGACAAAACTAAAAAGTAAGTGCTGGACTTTGGGGGGGGGGGGGGGCTGGAGGGAAGGGAGGGGATAGTTTTGCCAGAGTCGGACTTGTGGGAGGAAGGGGATTAGAGAGAACTGGGAAGGGAGAGAGTTCCTGGAGGTGGGAGGAAAAGGAGGAGGGGATCTGGATAGAAGGGAGAGAGCTGCTGGACATGGGAGGAAGAGGAGGAGGGGACTAAATGGAAGGGAGAGAGCTGCTGGACATGAGAGGGAGAGGAGGAAGGGGCTGGAAGGAAGAGAGCTGCTGGACATGGGAGGAAGAGGAGGAGGGGACTGGATGGAAGGGAGAGAGCTGCTGGACATGGGAGGGAGAGGAGGAAGGGGCTGGAAAGCTGCTGGACAAGGGAGGAAGAGAAGGAAGGGACTGGAGGGAAGGGAGAGAGCTGCTGGAGGAAGAGGAGGAGGGGATCTGGGTGGAAGGGAGAGAGCTGTTGGATGTGGGAGGAAGAGGAGGATGGGATCTGGATGGAAGCTGCTGGACATGGGAGGAAGAGGGGGAGGAGAACTGGAGGGAAGGGAGAGAACTGCTGGTACAGCACAAGGATGGAGGGAAGGGAAACATAGATACCAGACCAAGGAGATGAAGGAAAAGGGAACAAATACTAAACCTACAGCGTGAGGGAGGAAGGGAGGAAGGGAGGGCTGGGTGGGTGGTCAGGCAGGGGATCAAGCAACCAAACCAGACGCTGGAAAGGGGAGGGAGTGAGAGGGAGAGAAGCTGGATGGGGTAGGGTCAGAGAGGGTAGAGATATATTGGCACTGGGGACAAAGAGAGGGGAGAAGCTGGACAGAGAAATATAGGGACACAGAGAAAAGGAGATACTAAACATTGAGGAAGATAAAGGTACAGAGATGGAAGAAGATGGATAGTGGACATGGAGAGAGAGTAGAAATATCAAATGGACATGAGACCTTGGTGAGTGAGTTAAGAGAAGACAGAAGGATGTAGAAACCAGAGACTGGGACCAACATGACTGGAAAAATAAAATGAGCAGACAACAAAAGTTAGAAAAAAGAATTTTATTTTTCTATTTTGTGACTAGAATATGTCAGATTTGAAATGTACATCCTGCCAGAGCTGGTGTTAGATATTTTCTAAAAATTGAATAATCTTATCAATGGGGTGTAGCTAGGGCAGGGGTGGAGCTAGGATGGCGCCCCACCAAATTGGTCTGCACAGGGCCCCGCACTTGCTAAGACCGGCCCTGACTGTGGGCTAATCTGGAAAGAAAGCATGGAAATCCTATTTACATTGGTGTGATATAGAGGCCTCCTTCACAAGCAGAGGAAGTGGACAGAGATTTAAATGAAGACATTCAGAGTATAGCTATAAGTAGAGGAGTGTGGTAGCCGTGTTAGTCCACTCTTAAGGTTATCAATAGAAATCAAACAAAATAAAACATGGAAAAGAAAATAAGATGATACCTTTTTTATTGGACATAACTTAATACATTTCTTGATTAGCTTTCGAAGGTTGCCCTTCTTCGTCAGATCGGAAATAAGCAAATGTGCTAGCTGACAGTGTATATAAGTGAAAACATTCAAGCATTACTATGACAGTCTGACAGGGTGGGAGGATGGGGGTGGGTAGGAGGTATGCATGGGGATATTCTAACAGGATGGGTGTCAGCATTTTACAGGACCAGGACACTGTACCAGTGACTTCACAGTGAGAATCTTGAAAGGTAACTTTAAAACCATACAAGAACGTAAGACCTTTGAAGTCAGAATGATTGAATATTTTAACACCCAACAGAAAGGACTTAACAAGGATCTGGGGTTCCTAGCCCATTATAAACCATAAAGCTGTATGTCTCTGTTGATCACCCTCCCCTCACCTATCCACACCCACCCTGTTAGAATATCAATGATATGCTTTGATGTCCCCATGCATACTTCCTACCCACCCCCCTCCTCCCACCCTGTCAGACTGTCATAGTAATGCTTGAATGTTTTCACTTATATACACTGTCAGCTAGCACATTTGCTTATTTCCGATCTGAGGAAGAAGGGCAACCTTCGAAAGCTAATCAAGAAATGTATTAAGTTATGTCCAATAAAAAAGGTATCTTATTTTCTTTCCATGTTTTATTTGTTAGAGTATAGCTATGAAAGCGGAAATATTATTAATAGATGATGATTTCAATATGCTGGATGTTGACTTGGGCATCCCTGTTGTGGAGTCGTTTAGAAGCAGGGAGATCCTGGATTCTCTACAAAGAGGATTTTTCCAGCAGTTGTTAACAGAACCCACATAAGATGGAACCATATTGGACCTGGTGTTTATCAGGGCCACTGAGAGGGGGGGGCGGGGGGGGCAAAATCCCCCTGGGATCGGCCTCCAAGGGGAGCCTGGAGCTGGAGTCTGTCTCTCTCCTGCTCCTGATGGGACTCGGGTGATTGCGTACCGACAGGAGCAGGAGAGAGAAAACTCCGGCACCGGGCCCCCCTTAGAAGCTAGGGAGGAGCAGACACAGGGCTTTGGGGCCTCTGGTTTGGCTGGCGGGGGTCCCCAAGCACTGCCAGCAGAAGCC
This sequence comes from Microcaecilia unicolor, assembly GCF_901765095.1. Lineage (NCBI taxonomy): Eukaryota > Metazoa > Chordata > Amphibia > Gymnophiona > Siphonopidae > Microcaecilia > Microcaecilia unicolor. Next base: position 607,416,415 of record NC_044032.1, on the reverse strand, counting down.
TTCCTCCAGTGCTGTTCTCCACCGCATTGTCTGCCCTACAGCGGCCGCTTTTCCCCTCACGTCACATTTTTCTTTTCAGCTCATTTCACATGATTTAACAGAAATGTTTTAAACACACACTATAGTGTTTTACCAGTGACGTTCCTAGGGTGGCTGACACCCGGGGCAGATCACCGATGCGCCCCCCCCCCCCGGGTGCAGCACGACCCCTCCCACCCCCTGCAAAAGGACACCCCTCCCCCCTGGCGAAAGGACACCCGCCAGGTGCATTTTTACCTGCTGGGGGGATGCCGCGCGCCTGTTGGCTTTGCTCGTTCCGTGCTCCCTCTGCCCTGGAACAGGAAGTAACCTGTTTCGGGGCAGAGGGAGCACGGAACGAGCTGAGCAGACAGGCGCGCGGCACCCCCCCAGCGGCGTGCGCCCGGGGTGGACCGCCCACACCGCCCCCCCCCCCTTGGTACGCCACTGTGTTTTACTACATACCCTTGACTTAATGTGCATTAATTTGTAGGTTAGAGTATGTTAAAATTGAATATGCACTAAGAAATGAACGTCCCTTTCCAAATTATCACAGCTAGCAAGAGACCAAAGACTAGTACCATTTAAATTTCCAAGATTCCTTGACACTAAAAATACAATAAAAAAAGTGATAGAGTGAAAAGCTTTACACCCATTCAGACTCTAAACAATATAGAAAAAATAAAACTGGCTTTGCCACTTCTCTCCTGACAGAAAGAGGACAGTTACTATACTGTACATGCATACAATGAACATCTATTTTAAGACTCCACCTAGATGGAAAAGAGATTGGAAATGGATGCATTGCTCACTTGTTCCTTTCCTTCAGTACATTAACACCATTCCAATTAATCATTAAAAGAAGTAACAAAAAGGAATTCACTCTGATGGTCTTTGCTGCAAGATTTGTTTCTTTAAAACAGATTGGCCTCGGGGAAATTATTAATGAAGGGTTAGAAGGTTGTAAGCCAGTAAAGCTGAAAGAATGTCCCTAGCAGGAAGGACAAATGCTACTGGACTCAGGAAGGGCTGCCTACGCCTTTAGGAGTCTCAACCACAGCCTCCGCACAAACCAGATTTATTTTTCTTTTTTTTTTACCCATGTGGGCTAAAGAGCTCTTCTAGTAGCTGCACATAGATAAAATTGGCAAAATTATGGAAAGTTGTGGCTTTCTTAAGAGCACAGGCTAAATCTCAAAATGTGGCAAGTCTATGGAACTGCTTCTCAGGAAGAGAAGACAACGCAGACAGGGCATCTCTACTCAGGTCAAGGAACCTTTTCCTTTCCTTTCCACGTCACCAGTTACAAATCTAGCTCTGGTCATTATTAGACAAAATGTTCCAGGCCATGTGGAGGCTTCGGCGCATCAGATACCTCCTTCCCAGAGACTTGTTTCGTACCCTTGTCCACTGGCTTGTCCTATCCCATCTGGATTATTGTAGTGGTATTTATGTGGGTTGCCAGGCCTCCTTATTGAAAACGTTCCAAATGGCTCAGAACACTGCGGCGAGGCTCATCCTTAGAGAAAGGCGTTTTGCACACGCCGAACCCCTGCGCTTTAAACTTCATTGGCTGCCTGTACAGGAGCGCATTGCTTTTAAGATCTGCTCCCTAACACATAAAATCATCTATGGGGCTGCCCCGGATTACATGCTCCCCTTGATCGACCTTCCGCCTAGAAATGCCAACCCTGCTGCTCGGTCCTATCTCCACCTCCATTTTCCGAATTGTAAGGGTGTCAAGTACAAGAAAATCTTCGCCTCGTCCTTCCGTTATTGGAGTCCCAAACACTGGAACACGTTACCTCATCACCTTAAAGCTCAAGTGGACCATGCCCTTTTTAAGAAGTTGTTAAAGACATTCCTCTTTGCTAAGACTTACCCCTCAACTTACCATGTTGATTGATGCATCCCTTGTCCCTTACCCTGCCTAGTTCACGCTGTTAGTTTCTCCCCTCCTACTTGCTTCTTTTATGCTTGCCTAAGCTTTTAAGTTTGTACTCTTATTTAATTCTCTGTAAGCCACATTGCGCCTGCATGAGTGGGAAAATGTGGGATATAAGTAACAAATAAATTACCTGTTAGAAGGTTCCAAGGGGAGGAACTATCCCCCTAATTCTAGAAAAGTCACCAAAAATTGTGTGTGGAATTTAATTGGATAATGAGCTAATTAGTGCCAATAATTGGCTTTTTAACAATTATTGGCTCTAACTAGAGTTAACTGGCATTTACATGTGTAAATTTAGATTTGGGATCCATGCCTAAAATTTACGAACAATCTGAAAAAGGGGGAGTGGAAATGGGAGGGTCATGGACGTAACAGGGACATTCCTAAAATTAACAGGGATAAGTGCCTTTTATAGCCATGTACATTGCCACCACGTTTCAGTTGATCAGTTGACGTCACAACTTCTTTATAAGAATAGCCCTGTTTCCGGGATGGGTGTCTTCTATGCTTCCGTCAGCTTTACTGAACGGGTGTAAGCACACTTCTGATGCGCGGAAAGGATGTAAATAAAGAAGGACGGAGAAGCACTGTGATTAATACTCCTGTGTTCCTGTTATAGATCCCTGCTGGCCTGTGATCCTGAAGCACAAGCAAAACGCTAACCATCGTCATCACAGTCGGGGCCTTGGGAAGAACAAGGAGACCAGTTAAACTAAGTTAAGTTCTTCTACTCTAACTAAATCTATGCCTAGTGAGCAGCTTAGTTATTCCCTAGAGGTTTTTTGCCGATGATGAGTGAGTTCCGCTCCCGTAAGACAGCATAAAGGTCTGGGAGCCTCTTGAGGCTTTTCCTCTACTAACACAGAGTGTGTATTCATTGTCTAAGAGAGCCCCATTAATTGGTTGTGCCTATTAGCAGTTCTGGGTATCTCGACCCCAATTTATAGTTTAGTTTATATGTATTGTTTGCCATGTTGAACTGATGGAACATCTGGTTTGCATCACAAGATAACGTGATTTTTTTATGTTCAAACAATTTTATTAAAGTTTTCATAACAAGAAAACACTACGTTGTATAACTGTCAACAAACAGAACAAAGTAACGTACAATATGCCAAATAAGGGCAAAAGCCAACTAACCCTCCCCCAACCCCAACTGCCCCCCCCCCCCCACCAAAAAAAAACTGTAAGAGCCAGAAGGTCTGAGCTCTTCTGACCCCAACATGATTTTTTTTAAATAAAATTAAAACAACATCAATTTACCCTTAAATCTGAAGCTCAGAAGTGAAAGGAATGAAAAATAAAAGCTTTCACCTGAATCTCTTCTAAACAGTAGTCTTTATAAGACTGGACTGAATCTGAACAAAGAAAGCAACAAGGCAGGCTGTTTGCAAGATCCAATATGGTAATCAACAAAAAGAGAGACTAGAAGATGCAATTTTTATTTACTACTTTAGCTCCCAGGTTTATTCAAACATACCCGAGATGGCCATATTTTGCCAAAATGTATGACAACTCGGGGTGAGCCCTTGGGCCACAGCCAAGTTGACACTACCTAGCCAACCTGAGTGCTGGCTAGGTCCCGACAGGTGGCGGGCGAGACACCTGAGCAAGGCTGGTCTGAAGACAGGGCTGAAACTAGAAGACAGGGCTGGAGCAAGGCAGGAACACAGAGCAGGGCTAGAACAAGACACAGGCAGGAACAGGAAACAAACTGGAACAAGGCTGCAACACACACTAGACAAATCTAGGAGACGTATTACAAAGGCACCAGGGTTGCCAGATTTAAATAATTTTTCCCACCCCAAACCAGATCTAAACCCGCCCAAAACCGCACACCCCGCCCCTGACGTTCACAGCTCAACCCTCTGACGTTCACAGCTCCACCCCATTGTTCACAGCTCCACCCCCTATGTCACCAGCTCCACCCCCTACGACATTAACCGCGCTCCCCCGCGCCGCGAAAACCGCAGCCGAAGAACAAAACGAAACCCGCCCAACCGAATGTGAAGCTGGCCAAAAAACCGCGACCCGCAGCGGTCGAAAATTTCCCACAGCGGGTCGCGGAAAGTCGCCCAATTGGGCGGGGAAAACCGCCCATCTGGCAACCTTGAAAGGCACCGGCTGGGAACTTCCTTAAATACTACCAAACAGGAAGTGATGATGTCAGCTAGCACCCTCTTGCAGAGATATAAAGGAAGTGCTGGGTTTCCAAGAAGCAAACAGATCCTTCTTGGCATGGAATACTGCTGGAGACCACAAAGAATAGTGAGCGGTGTGACAAATGGCTGCCTCAGGGGCGAATGAACACCAGCTGGTGTAAAATCCAAACTTCATCAAACTGATAAAAACTGTATCTCTGACCTGAGTTTTCATGTAGACATATTTAAGACCAACAAGAAGGGAGGAAGGCTACCGGTGGAACGACATGGGGGGCGGGGCTCTAATTGTGGATACGTCAGAGAACAGCTGGTATTTAATTAATTTGGAAAAACGCTGGCGCCATCTTGGCTATTGAATTACTTTTGCTGAGCGGGCGCTAGTAAGATCATGGGGTAAGTTTTGGGGTTTTGGTTTAAATAAATATGCGCTCTAGGCATAGGCTAACTGCTGATGTATGGGGTGTGGATAAAAATGAAATATCTTTTATATTGTAGGATTTGTCCTTGAGACAGCTCATTTCGGAACGAAACGTGCATGTCGGGCAGCCTAACCCCCGGGTCTGATAAAATTAAAGAAAAGAAGATAAGTTCAATTTAAATTATGGGCTTTAATAAATTGAAAGAAAATGTTAAAATTATAAAATCATTTTAATAAACCAATGAAGAGGTTGATGTTTGCGAGTATCGCCAGATTGAGTAATTGCTGGTGATTGCACATCACTGAGGTTTAGGGGAAATGTATATTGTTACACTGAAAGCTACTGTATTGAAGATTTGAAGAATGTGGGGTATTGAATATAACATATAAATTAAGTTTGGACTGGTTGGGAAGAATTTCTATCCTTGTTAAAGAAACAACACATTTTGGAGAGCAAAATGAAGCAAACCACAACTCAACAAACATATAAATTTTGCTCACAAGATTGATACAAACCAACCATTCACTGTCTGCTATGTTTCCATAGAACACTGAAACATTAAAGAACAGAAGCCTCAATTTTCATATAGGTAGCCATTTTGGCGAAACATGGCTATCTCGGGCGTGTCTGAATACACACAGGAGCTAAAGCAGTGAATAAATACTGCATTTTCTACGTGGTCTGCTCTTTTTGTTAATTTCCATACTGAATCTGAAGATGAAAAAAAATTTGAACCCTAATAATCTTTTCAGTAATGGTGACAAACTGGCAAAGTGATCGAAGGGGCGTCATGCTTTTGGGACCTTTGTGATTCATTCTTTCCAGGAACACACAGCCTTCTGACTGCTATTTACAGATAAAGAAGTAGAAGGCACCATTTTCCTTGCAGCTGGTCCTTAAATGCCTGACCTCCTCTTCACATTTGCTCTCCTTCAATACTTTCCCTTTTCTCAGTCACAGCTGTTTTTAAGCTCTTTCTACTTAAGCTGTATTGCAAGAATATACAATTGTATAGTAAGAAACAAACATGACCACCTCTGCAGCAGCAAATACAGAAACACAACTACCGAAAGGCAACCAAAAAACGACAGATCTGTGAAAATTTCATAAAGATGACCTGTAGTCATCTTGCAACTTAATATTTCTGTACCACACATCTGCAGAGGTATAACCAAAACAGAGCTGGGAAAAAAAGGCCCACTCACCAAGTGTAACGACGACAACGATAATACACCCAGCTTTCTTTTCCGCTCCCTTGGACCTTCTCTTTCACCCAGTTTCTAAACATCCCAAATATGTAATCTCAGCTAATGTCCAAACAATAACAATGGTATAAATCCCCTTAATGTGGCAGAAGTGTCCCCAAAAGACAGAAACACTTCTCAGAACGTGGGCAGCTTTCCAAACAGAGTCCAGATGTGCTAGTGGGACTTAAACAGGGCATTTCGACACACAGGGCTCACGCCAGGATTATTTTAGAAGCATTTTCTGCATACAAAATGGTGTTGTACATACAGATAAACACTTTCTGCCAGATTCTATATTGCATGCCTAGAGATCCGCGTGGAAATCCAGGAGTATACTATAACTATGTGCGTAACTTAATTGGCCTAAAAAGCTAATCGGCGTTGATACCACTTAAGCAATAATTAGAATTTCCGAGCACAACTCACTAACAGGCTTATTTTCGAAAGAGAAGGACGCCCATCTTTCGACACAAATCGGAAGATGGGCGTCCTTCTCACAGGGTCGCCCAAATCGGCATAATCAAAAGCCGATTTTGGGCATCCCCAACTGCTTTCCATCGCGGGGATGACCAAAGTTCACGGGGGGGGGGGGGTGTCGGAGGCGTAGCGAAGGCGGGACTTGGGCGTGCCTAACACATGGGCGTCCTCGACCCGTAATAGAAAAAAAAAAGGGATGAGCACTTGGACGACTTTACCTGGTCCTGTTTTTCTTACGACCAAGCCACAAAAAGGTGCCCGAACTGACCAGATGACCACCGGAGAGAATCGGGGATCACCTCCCTTTACTCCTCCAGTGGTCACTAACCCCCTTTAGTACACAATTATTGGCGCTAATTAGCTCATTAGCCAATTTAGTGGTAAATTCATCACAGAATGGCTGCCATTTATAGAAGCTGGGGGTTAATATTTGGTAACACCTAGCACACCAGTGCAATAAGAGGTTTTGCCGTTTACCGCAGGCTAAACCACATATTGTGATCTTGGGCAACTCAACTTAACCCTCCATTGCCTCAGGTACAAAATTATATTGCGTGCCCTCCAGGGACAGGGAAATGCCTAACGACCCTGAATGTAACTCACCTTGAGCTAGGTATGCGCTAAATTCAAATAAATAAAAATAAATATTATGAGCATTTTTTTTTAACCAAAGGACATTAACTAGGCAGGGCATGAGCAAAGAACAGTCCTGGAAGGCATATTGTGGGTAGTATGTGATATATTTACCACTCGCTATCAGATCTGCAGGTCAACTTTTGCATCTGCACTAAGGGGCCCTTTTAATAAGGCGTGGTAGGCCTTATGTGGGCCTGCTATACACTAAAAGGGCACTACTGCAGGACACACTGAGGCCTCGCAGGATAGTTTCCTGCTCAGCATGCGCTAATCCTGCACTGGAAAATATTTTTTATTTTCCAGTGCAGGGGGCATGCCCATGGGTGGAGGGTATCACATTACCACACGCTACCCAATTAGCATGGGAGTAGCACAGGAGCCCTTACTGCCCCCTATATAGGTGGAAGTAAGGGCTCCCGCAGTCATGGCCATGAGTGCGTGGCCATTACAAAAATGTATGGCATGGCAGCGATTTAACCACCGCACCGAAAGTGGCCGCAGCGTGTGGAAAACCTAGACGCAGACACCAGCACCAGCACATTTTAGCACAGCTTGGTAAAAGAGCCCCTAACTGCGCCCCATGGACACATTAACATGGGAACATAATTGTTGCATTAGATTTGCAGCTATGGCGCATTAAATTGCTGCATTAAGTCACTGCAACTGCAGAATGTAACATACTTCAGTAAACAGACCCCTGTTAGGTGACTCTTTCTTTTAAATATACGTTTTACCCTCCTTTCTCTCCCAGTACCCTCAGCCATCTCTGTGCCCCATGCCCCACCAATCATACTTGGCTAACCAGTAAGCCTTTGCCTGTCCATAGAGGTGGAGTAGCCTAATGGGTAGTGCAGTGGGTTGATATCCTGGGGAACTGAGTTTGATTCCCACAACAGCTCCCTGTGACCTTGGGGCAAGTCACTTAACCTTCCACTACCCCAGGTGCCCCCCCCCCCCCAAAAAAAACCTTTCCTCTCCCTCCCCCCCCCCCCCCCCCCGTTTACAAAGCTGCACTAGAGGTATATAAAAATAATGAGTGGAATGGAACAGGTGGATGTGAAACGTCTGTTCACGCTTTCCAAAAATACTAGGACTAGGGGGCATGCGATGAAACTACAGTGTAATACATTTAAAACGAATAGGAGAAAATTTGTCTTCACCCAACGCATAATTAAACTCTGGAATTCATTGCCAGAGAACGTAGTGAGGGCGGTTAGCTTGGCAGAGTTTAAAAAAGGGTTGGACGGTTTCCTAAAGGAGAAGTCCATAAACCACTACTAAATGGACTTGGGAAAAATCCACTATTTTGGGAATAACTTCTATAAAATGTTTGTACGTTTGGGTAGCTTGCCAGGTGCCCTTGACCTGGATTGGCTGCTGTCGGGGACAGGATGCTGGGCTCGATGGACCTTTGGTTTTTTCCCAGTATGGCATTACTTATGTACTTATTCACTTTGAATGAGCTGTGTCGGCAATGCCACACGGCAGCCGCTAGCATAGCTTTGTAAACAGGAGCCTTACATTGTGAGCCCACTAGGGATAGAGAAAGTACAGCACTGTGTACATCTGGTAGTGCTACAGAAATGATAAGTAGTAGTAGCAGTAGGCAGGAGGGTTGATTCCTTCAAGGAGAATTCTCAGCACTGTAGGTTGGTTGATAGAGGTTCAATGTAAAGGCAGCTGCCTTCCCTTCTTCTGGGGCTTCTGTGTTCAACCTCCATGGTGTATGAGGTGATTTTTCGTTGGATTATTCCCTGCAACTTAGATGGCTCTGGCCACCAAAGAAATACTGTACTGCTCAGAGCATCTCGCAGCTCATGCAGGAAAAGTAGGCAAGATCCTAGAAATCATGATAGGCAAAGGCAGACATGTTTAGACATGTTTATTTATATTTATCATCTGGCCTACTGAGATCCAGGCAATGCACAATATTGAAAAAAAAGATATGGAATAAATAAGTAAAAGGTCAACACTTGCTCATAGGAAAGAAAAATCAAACTGGAACTATTCCAGCTTACAATAGGGTGTGATGCCTCTATTTCGGCTGTGTTGCACAGTGCTTGCAGCATCAATAAACATAAGATGCAAAGGGCATTAATTTTAAAAAGCCAAGAGGCGTATGAATCTACCACACTACCTCCTTTCACAAAATGACTCAGAACATTTGATCTTTATTTAGTTAATTATATTTCAATGATGTTGAAAAATTCTCTGTGACCCCCTGGCCTACATAAGAGAAGCAAACATTTTCATTCAAGGACCCAAGTATAACTAAAAAGTAAAGGGTAGTGGACTTGCTATATCACATTTCTGTGGTACAACAAAGTAACATACATACAGTAATATAGTAGATGACGGCAGAGAAAGACCTGTATGGTCCATCCAGTCTGCCCACAAGATAAACTCATATGTGCTACTTTATGTGTATACCTGACCTTGATTTGTACATTTTTTTTGTTACATTTGTACCCCGCGCTTTCCCACTTATGGCAGGCTCAATACGGCTTACATGGGGCAATGGAGGGTTAAGTGACTTGTCCAGAGCCACAAGGAGCTGCCTGTGCCTGAAGTGGGAATCGAACTCAGTTCCTCAGGACCAAAGTCCACCACCCTAACCACTAGGCCACTCCTCCACTGTTATTTGAGATTCTACATGGAATGTTGCTATTCCACTAGCAACATTCCATGTAGAAGTCGGCCCTTGCAGGTCACCAATGTGGTCACGCAGGCTTCTGCTTCTGTGAGTCTGACGTCCTGCACGTACGTGCAGGACGTCAGACTCACAGAAACAGAAGCCTGCGCAGCCTTCTACATGGAATGTTGCTAGTGGAATAGCAACATTCCATGTAGAATCTCCAATAGTAGCAACATTCCATGTAGAATCTCCAATATCTATTTTATTTTTGTTACATTTGTACCCTGCGCTTTCCCACTGATGGCAGGCTCAATGCGGCTTACATGGGGCGATGGAGGGTTAAGTGACTTGCCCAGAGTCACAAGGAGCTGCCTGTGCCTGAAGTGGGAATTGAACTCAGTTCCTCAGGACCAAAGTCCACCACCCTAACCACTAGGCCACTCCTCCACTGTTATTTGAGATTCTACATGGAATGTTGCTATTCCACTAGCAACATTCCATGTAGAAGTCGGCCCTTGCAGGTCACCAATGTGGTCACGCAGGCTTCTGCTTCTGTGAGTCTGACGTCCTGCACGTACGTGCAGGACGTCAGACTTACAGAAAGAGAAGCCTGCGCAGCCTTCTACATGGAATGTTGCTAGTGGAATAGCAACATTCCATGTAGAATCTCCAATAGTAGCAACATTCCATGTAGAATCTCCAATAGTATCTATTTTATTTTTGTTACATTTGTACCCTGCGCTTTCCCACTGATGGCAGGCTCAATGCGGCTTACATGGGGCGATGGAGGGTTAAGTGACTTGCCCAGAGCCACAAGGAGCTGCCTGTGCCTGAAGTGGGAATCCAACTCAGTTCCTCAGGACCAAAGTCCACCACCCTAACCACTAGGCCACTCCTCCACATTTTGTGCAGGTGCTTTCTCTGTCCCTGCTGAGCTCACAATCTAAGTTTTGTACCTGGGGCAATGGAGGGTCCCAAGGAACTGCAATGGGAATTGAACCCAGTTCCTCAGGTTCTCAGCCCACTGCACTAACCATTAGGCTACTCCTCCACTACAACAATATCATCTCTTTGAATGTCCTTAAACACATTAAAAAAAAAAGGAAAAGAAACATATATATTAGCTGATCACTAGTTGGCATGATGGAAGTATTCATCTATATTACTACCAAGAAGTTTCCTATCCACATTAACATTTTCTTTAGATGAATCATTAGTCTACAGTATCTTTTCTACATAAAACTTTATTTTCAAAATAAGCAATGATTTTCTGCATTCACAGATTTTCATCAGCCATGACTCAGCTTTAAGAGGGAAGTTATCAAGCTGTGTTAGGGAAATAACCTCATTGTTTTCCCCTTAATGCGACTTAAAAGGGTACTGACACAAGTTGTCTTGCAGCGTTATTTAAGTCAATGTGGGAAACACAGTAATGAGATGCAAATACATGTAAAACAGGTCATTATTATATAAATACCATACTTCAGCTAGCTGTAGTAAGCCATAGGTGCACACTGCATGCTGTGGTATAGCAGACAAAATAACTCCTCTTTTATTGCCCTGGAGCATCAGGATGCCAAGCTGCAGCCCGATGCTCCCAGCCATAACTTCCTAGGGCTCCCCTCCCCCAGTGAGTGATTTACCCCTGATCTGGACACCTCCAATCAAGCCCTCCAGCTCCCCAGTTGCTCCTGCAAAGCAGTGAAGAAATATGACCCTTACAAGTAACAGCACAAGGCTACCACTAGGGATGCCATTTTGAAGGATGAGGCTAGAAGGGAGGGAGCGACTGGGGATTGCTCCTGCTCAAGGTCCCACTGGACCACAAGTGCATACGTTATGAGCATTTGTGGGGGCTTCATGGGGGTGTCTGTAAAATTGAGGGGCGACTGCTCAGGGGGGTTTCTGGATTGGGGGCTTGCCTTTGGGGGCAGTGCCTGGATTAGGGTGGCTTGTTCAGGGGAGAGGTGTGGGTGCTAATCAGGGGGAGGGGGGCAGAACAGCATAATGGCTCCTTTATGATGGGAGCTTTGTGCTGTGGCTTGGACTAACTGGAGTCAGCAATCTGGGGTAGAGAGAGATACTGCAGGCTGGTGACTCAAATAGTAAATCAAGGTGTGGTAAATCAAGGTATGGTAAGAGCATATCTTTCCCCTAAATCTTCCAACGTGTGCTATTGATAGAATTACATTGTGTAAGCCATCTTGTTCAAGTTGTTTTCTTCAGAGAAAGGATATTAAAAAAAAATATCATCCTTCCTCCTTTTCTTAACTGGAGCCATTCCATCCACAGTCTCTGTTATAACTACAATCCACCTTAACTGTTACATTTCCAAAACTTCATTATCCTTAAATACTAATTTACTCAAAATAGTCTGTTCAAAGTTTTCTAAATACACCAGACCACACTGGCTACCAAACATACCGGACTCTTCCCTTCTCACCCAGAAAGAACGCTCTCAAGAAACACATAATAAATAAATGATCTCACCATATTAACAGTGATTTAATATTAGAAATAGCATGGATTTCTCTTCGGCGACTAGGGACTACTATTAGGTCTAACAAATGACCCTTACTGTGCATTGGAAAATTAATCAGTAAGTCCAATATACCAAGCCACTAAAAAAAAAAAAAAGAGTACAACTCCCCGGCAACTAGATTATACAGAAATCATCCATATGAAAGTTAAAAGTCTGCCAAAATTAAAATGTATAGAGTCTTTAACAAAGGATTAGCTATAAAATCAAACAATACCTCATTTTTCATTCCAACATCTTCCAGAGAGTAATAAATCAATTTTTTAAAAAAAGCCATTTATGGTGGCTGTTGATCTGAAAATGCTCTTCTGTTGTCAAGTTATTGTACTCTTTTGCATACTGGTTAATAAATTACCTGGTACCTGGTCAAAATATACCCAACAAAAAAAGCTCCAGACATAACAGTCAAGGGTTGTTTTGTGGGAGGGGCCATTTTGTCAAGGGCTATTTTGTTAGGGTGTGAAATGTCAAGGGCTATTTTGTTACAAGGCTGTTTTATCAGGGCTATTATGGTTGGGTGCCTAAATACCCTCTTTAAAGGGCCCTTTTGTCACGTCTGTGGCCGTGCCCACCCTCATACTTACCCTGCTTCTGGGAGTCAGTGGCTGTGCTGGCTTCTGCTTGTCTCTGTGTCTGTCTCTGTCTTAGTTTCTCTCTGGCTCTGTGTGCTGATTGCCCTACTGAACCTCACCTGTGTGGGCTATGCCTCTTCCAAGATGGCTGCCGGCTCCTCTATGCCAGTATCTAAGATGGCTCCCGCTGTTCCTTCCTGTGGGCTGACTTCTCTGTGTGTCAAGCCTCTGTTTGGAGGCAAGGAGATTGCTGCAGCTGTGCCTCTGGTGTTGAAAGGCTTTATTAATCACTTAGAGCCTACAGCCCTTGCCTTTGCATTTCGTCTAAGGGCCCTGGTATGTAGAGTGCTCTGTACACTGCTACATTGTTTGCTCTGTGTATGTTTCTGGTGTTTGACTTGTTAGCTTGGGCACAGCTTTGTTTGTTAGCTTGTGTACAGCTTTACTAGTTCTCCTGAGTTTGCTCTGTGTATGTTTCCAGTGTATGACTTGTTAGCTTGGGCACAGCTTTGCTTGTTAGCCTGTGTACAGCTTTACTAGTTCTCCTGAGATTGCTCTGTGTATGTTCCTAGTGTTTGACTTGTTAGCTTGGGCACAGCTTTGCATTGTCAGCCTGTGTACAGCTTTCCTGTGTTTGCTTAGTGTATGTTTCATGTGTATGACTGGTTTGCTTGGGCATAGCTTTCCTACTAGCTTATGTACAGTTGACTAGTCTTCTTGTGTTTAGCCTGCTGGTTTTCCGTGTGTGTTTTCTTTTGCTTCTGGAGCTTCAGCCCTTGTTCAATCTGTTGCCAGTACTCCTTGATACTGAGGCTCCAGCCATATTCTTGTTCCTTGACCTGACCATTGCTTTGAACCTGCCTGCTGCCGGAACCCGGACATTCTCTGCCTGTCTGCCTTGCTTTCGCCTAGGTGCCTGGGGGCACTTCTGGATCCTGATTCCTGCTGTTCCTGATTGCAAGTTCCAGTTCCGGTCTTTCCTGTAAGTCCTGCCGGCTGCCCGAACCTGGGGGCTTAACCCTCGGGGAAAGGTGGCTAAGCGTAGGTGAAGCCTAGGTCCAGTGTGTTCCAGTCCAGCGGGTTTCACTCCTGTATGTTCCAGTCCAGTGGGGCCACTCCAGTGTGTTCCAGTCCAGCGGCCTCCACTCCAGTGCGCACCCGTCCGGTGCGTTCCAGTTCCGTGTATTCCTGTGTAGAACTCCAGTCCGGGGTTCCGGTCCAGTCTTGTCTCATCTCTACCTTGAAGGTGATCTTGCCAGCCACTGCCGCTCCACGGTAGTGGCCCAAGGACTCACGAAACCAGTGCTCCCGGGGAAGAAGCCTGACAGTATGCCAAGGTCCTCGAGCACGCGACACTTTTACTAAGCACTGATAGGGCTACTGCGTGGATAGCGCACAGCAAAACAGCATTACCTGAATTAGTTTTGTATTTGCTGCGTGGCGTTTCCCATGCCAGAAAATATTTTTTCTATTTTCTAGCGTGGGGAGAGCACAAAGTTTTCAGATCAGTTCGGGGGTGGCACTAGACTACCAGGAAACAATGTAGAAGCTGCCGGGGGAAGGGGACGCAGGTTGTAGACTCCCTCCCCCCCCCCCCCCAACCGTTCTATGCCCCTTCAGACCTGGCAGTAAATTTCTTGCACTGTAAACATCAGCACACAGGCGATTAGTTTCTCTGCATTGCTGCAGATTAGCTAATAGCCTGCTTACCATGCTTAATATGCTGTGTGCCAATATCTACCTCATAAATTAATGTCATAACTAAACCCCTTGGACCCCTTTCTTTATCGTGCAGCCCATAAAGAGCATGTACACTGCTCATTAACCACTCGCTGCAGCCCACAGTAGCTTTCTACATTGCTCTCTGGTATTCTACTGTGGTCTGGTAGGACATGCCCCATTTTTGTTCAGTTTCTATTGCACTCCCAGCTGCTTGTGTACAGCCTGTGAGAGGTACAGGGTTCCTGTATGTTTTACATTTGAATCATTCTATTAAAGACATTTTGGGGGTTTACTTTTAAAAGTGTGGTCTGGCTATGTTTGTGAAGGCTTCTCGGCCCATGCTCACTCATGTTACCACACAGTAATTTAGGCATGAGCACTTACACCAGTTATATGGCTGATGTAAGCATCTACACCAGTGTGTTGGGACACACTTGTGTGTCCCCAAGAGGTGGGAAGTAAGTCACAAAATAATTTGGTGTAGACAGCAAGTCTGTGTTTTTCCTTTACAACCATCAGTGCCTGAAAGTTGGGAAGACCAGCCATCTTGAGAGTCAGGTTCTTGAAATCCCTGTAACTGATCCCTATTTCTGCTTCCCCACTACCCCCAATAATAACTGCTGCCTCCAGCCCCAAAATGAAAATGTGTCACAACAGAAGAAAGTTAAGAACCACTGATCTACACTATAAGCATATATTTTAGCTGTAGCACCTGTTTTCCTTTAAAGAACATGTGCTCTCTAGGTGTCTAGCTATAGGCAAACTGTTATAGAATTGCCCTCTATTTGCTTAGGGTTACCGTATGTCCGGATTTACCCAGATATGTCCTCTTTTTGAGGGCATGTCCAGGCAGCCGGATGGGTTTTGCCAATCTGCCCGTTTGTCCGGATTTCTAGACAAACGAGCAGGCTGGTGGGCGGACAAACAGGCAGATTGTTAGCCTCCCCTCCCCTCACTTACTAATGCCCTGGTGGTCTAGTGACCTCTTCCGCCTTCGGGACAGGAAAGAGCCCCCTCTTTCCTGCCCGGAGCGCTGCCCTGCATGCATCCTTCCTGTTGCTGATCCTCGCACCCAATTTAAAATGGCCGCCGAGAGTTGGTGACCTCGCGAGACTTCAACTCTTGGCGGCCATTTTGACTTGGTGTCGAGGATCAGCAACAGGAAGGATGTATGCAGGGCAGCGCTCTGGGCAGGAAAGAGGGGGCTCTTTCCTGCCCGAAGAGGTCACTAGACCACCAGGGCAGTAGTAAGGTAAGGGGAGGGGGGTGACGGGGAAAATATGACAGGGGTGGGGAGGGGTGTGTGGTGAGGCGGGGCATGTGTCCTCCTTTTTGGGGGACAAAATATGGTAACCCTATATTTGCTTATCATATGCGACTATCTCTGGAAAAAGATGACTAAAGAAGCAAATCCAAATTGTTGAGAATCTCCAATTTTTCATGTCATGGGTCCATACGTAATCTGCAAAAGTTACATGTTTGAACTTTTATAACTTTTTTATCACAAAAAAGGATGGGGTTTTGGACTGTTGTATTACAAATTGTTTGCTCTAACAGAATTCCTTAAAATCTCAATTTTTTTTTCTAGTGACTTTTTCCCAGAGATGGTCACATATTTGAAAAGATTCAATAGTGAGTTAAAAAAAAAAAAAAGGAAGCCAACCACCTTCATTAAATGGCTCAGTAAACACTGGTAACTGGCTGCCTAGGAATTATTAGGAAAGGGATGCAAAATAAGACCAAGAATATTATAATGCCTCTGTATCGCTCCATGGTGCAACCTCACCTTGACTATTGTGCTCAATTCTGGTCACCATATCTCAAAAAGAGATATAGTGAAATTAGAAAAGGTTCAAAGAAGAGCGATCAAAATGGTAAAGGGGATGGAACTCTGCCCATATGAGGAAAGGCTAAAGAGGTTAGGGCTCTTTAGCTTGGAAAAGAGGCAGCTGAGGGGGGATATGATTGAGGTCTATAAAATCCTGAGTGGTGTAGAAGTGAATCAATTGTTCACACTTCCAAAAAGTACACTTGATTAAATTACATGGAAATACTTTTAAAACATAGGAGGAATTATTTTTTCACTCAAAGAATAGTTAAGCTCTGGAACACACTGCCTGTGGTAATAGCAGTTAGCGTATCTGGGTGTAAAAAAGATCTGGACAACTTCCTAGAAGTAAAGTCCATAATCTGTTATTCAGATGGACATGGGGGAAGCCTCTGCTTGCCCCAGGATTGGTAGCATGAATGTTGCCACTAATTGGGTTTCTGCCAGGTACTTGTGACCTGGATTGGCCACTGTTGGAAACAGGCTCCTGGGCTAGATGGACCACTGGTCTGACCCAGTAGGACTATTCTTATGCCTTCAATTACCAACTGCTTCTCAATAGTTATTCTTGAACAACCTGAAATTACTCAGTTTAAGAAACTCCGATCAACAGTTAAAGGGTATGTGGGGCCTGGATGGCTGTCATTTTTTGACCGTGGTGGGCCTCAACTTTCAGCACCTTGTGCTTACTTCCCAGTTCTTCCTCCACAGCTGATATGACAATGCAACAAATTTGTATTTTGTTGTAATATTTTTTTTTACTAAATTTACTATTTTTGTAATATTATTGTATTTGCATTTTTATTCTGAACTGTATTTATATATGGATTTTTTTTTAATAACTGCTTTTACATTTTTTGTAATCCACTCAGAACTTTAATGGATTAAGCGGGCTATAAATTCTGGAATTAAATGAAAGAAGATTTCATTTATTTATTGTCCAAACTTCTATTCTGCCTAAATCTAAATGGTTTACAAAATACAAACAAAATGTACATTAAATATAACTACTACTACTAAACATTTCTAGAGCGCTACTAGGGTTACGCAGCACTGTACAAATTAATAACTAAGGACGGTCCCTGCTTAGAAGAACTTACAATCTCAAGGACGAAATGTCAAGTTGGGGTAGTCTAGATTTCCTGAGTAGAGAGAGGTGTTGTGATTAGGTGCCGAAAGCAACATTGAACATTAAATATAAATAACAAAGTTAACATAAGACATGCAAAACCAGGGCTTTGCATATCTGTGAAGCCAGTTGGAGCCCCACAACAGTTTAATTAACAGAATACACTGGAGAAACATTTAAGTAAATAGAGACAGCATGGTTTTAATCTGATTGTGAAGTCTGCTTTAATAAAACATTTACCACATGTGCTTATTCCCATGCCTCTTGCACGTTCTCCTTGTGATCTGCTTCTGTTCTGTCCAGATGCCAGAACTAAGAGCTAGAGTACATAAGCTCAACATTTTACCAGCAGGACTGTGAGAAAAAAAAAAAGATGCCCTCTTCTGTCCATTTAGATATAACCACCACAAAAGGGAAATAGTCTCCTGTGGGCAGCTACCGATTCCTGTTTTTGTTTTTTAGTAAAGATAAAATAGAACCGTGGAGTTGGAGATACTTTTGTCACACTATAAAAACAATGAAGTCCATTTTCTGGTTTAAAAGTATAGCAACTGAACAAGCAGTATTTTTGCACTGAAAACTTACAAGGTAGAACTTTTAAAATTTCTCGCCAAGGAGCATCTACCAAATGAAATCCCCTTCAACAATCTAGAATGAATGGGATGAGCACAGGAAAAATGTTCTAGTTTTTATTTATTTATTTATTTATTTAGAGAAGCATTTCATTTCAGGGATTGTTTTCATTGTTAGCATGCAATATCCTTAAGCAGTGTGCAATAATCAAATAGTGTGCCCTATTTAAGAGTAGTCCATGCTACTGATGACACAGCAAAACACAGTTTTGATATTTTCGGTTGTTCCCTTTAGAAAAAGACATAGGATATGTCAGTTCTACTGACTGCACATCCCTACTAATGACTAGCCAACCAGGTAAACATGGCCAGACACACTGAAGCTTCATCCTAAGCATAACAATTTGGGAATATTCAAGCACCTAGAAGCCATATAGACAGGCTTCTGTGTTGTTTCCCACTCCCTGTACTGTTCTAGGCAAAGTATACAGTTGCTTCAATAGCCAGCATAAACCATCCCCAAGTAGAAGCTTTAACAGTAGACTCTCAAATCTTAAGCAAATAGTCTTTACTGTAGTGCTCAGAATAAACAAAGAAAATTCAATTTACATTTCAGTTGCTTAGACAGAATTGTTGCTTTCTGCACAGAGTCTATATCTAGCCAACCCAAAGGAAAGGAGATGGCCAGAACCTCAGCCCTGTCAAGAGGAAAAGCTGTAACACTCAAAGGAAATAAGCAGGGAAAATAAAAGGGGAAAGACCTGGGTAGATGGTGAAAAATGTTGATGGCATTACAGTAGATTAAGACGGGATCAGCCCCCTCCTACTACTACTACTACTTAACATTTCTAAAGCGCTACTAGGGTTACGCAGCGCTGTACAGTCTAACACACGCTTTGTAGACATCTACACATGG
Organism: Microcaecilia unicolor; assembly: GCF_901765095.1. Taxonomy (NCBI): domain Eukaryota; kingdom Metazoa; phylum Chordata; class Amphibia; order Gymnophiona; family Siphonopidae; genus Microcaecilia; species Microcaecilia unicolor. The sequence goes on along the minus strand of NC_044032.1, from coordinate 607,397,595 downwards.
ACTCCCCAGTCTGTTAAGAAAGACGTCACCTACTATCACCCATCCCAGGGCGAGTCGGTAGATATATGGGGCATCAAGAAGATCTGCATGTGATCCTTGAATTCTGATCAATGTTGGTGCATCTCTTCCCAACAATAGTAAGATTTTGGCATTTGGATACAAAGGCTGCAGATACTCCACTATAGGATGGAGATGACAATGGTGTTGCTTGACCTCTGGTGTGGGAATTTTCTCTCAGTTATCGGGTATCTGATTACATTCAATAAGAATTGGTAGATGGGTCTTGTTACTACCATCCATAGTTTCTATCACATATCAGATTGCTCTTCTTTCTGTCTTCTTTGTCCTCCCTGCACAAGTCTTTAAGCTGAGCTCCTTGGATGTCAAATAGGTCAAAGAACTTGGAGAAAAGACAGCTGAGGGGAGATATGATAGAGGTCTATAAAATAATTAGTGGAGTGGAGTGGAATGGGTAGATGTGAATCGCAGGTTTACTCTTTCCAAAAATGCTAGGACTAGGGGACACGCAATGAAGCTACAAACAAATCAGAGAAAATATTTCTTCACTCAATGTGTAAATTAAACTCTGGAATTCACTGCCAGAGAATGTGGTAAAAGCAGTTAGTTTAATGGGGTTTAAAAAAAGGTTTGGATAACTTCCTAAAAGAAAAAGTCCATAAGCCATTATTAAGATGGACTTGGGGAAATTCCACTGCTTATTTCTAGGATAAGCACCAACAAATGTATTGTTCTGTTTTGTGATCTCGCCAAGTACTTGCAACCTGAATTGGCCACTGTTGGAAACAGGATGCTGGGCCTTGATGGACCTTCAGTCTGTCCCAGTATGGCAATATTTATGTTATGTCCTTGCCAGGAACTGGTTACTCTGCCCATTTATGATGGCATACATCTTTACTGCCTTTTCTGGTTGCTCTTTTGGATATACCTTGGCTAAACATATCTTGGTGCATGACTGTCCACTGCGGCCTTCTCTGCACACTTGTATACAGTTTGAAGAAACATTTGGTGATGACGCTTGCTCTACCTCCTTCTCCTCGAGTAGGCTTACTTTTGTCAAGGTGTAAGGCACTGACATGCTAGTCACTATTACAGTTGTACATTTTGATGGTTGGTTTACTGTCTTTAGCCATGTGCTTGAATGAAGAGCAACATTTGTAGCAGATTCTGTACTTTTTCAACAGATCTAGGGTGCTCAGTAGGTAGGATTGCTGTGGGTAACACATATGTCATGAGTACAGCTACAGGCTTCTTGGTGTTGCTATATTTCTCGACCGATCTTTCACTAGGGAAGTAGCCTATCTTGACTGCTTCAGGTACATCAAACATAAAGCTGGGGTCATTTCTCCTCTTTGCCAAATCTCAGATGAACTTCACAAAGACTGTGAATGGAGGAAACCTCTCTTGATGGTTGTCTTTATACTTGGCACCTACTGAAGACAATTTTTCTCTTATGTCTTATGGCAGCTTTGATATAATCTCATTTATACCCCAAGCTGTTTCCAAGTAATACAGGCCAGGAAGTTTGGATCAGTTCCTAGAGATCTTCTAATTCTTGTAACTTGCCATTATCTGTGTTTGTTATCTTTGCGTAACTGCTTATTCTTTTCAGCAGTTGTTGAACAGCTTCTGGGCTGCCATAGCGCTGGTCATGTCTCTCCCACATTTCTTCTAAACCTCTTGAAGTGTCATGCAAATATGCATCAGGAAATCTCTTGGCTTACTCAGTTCCCAGCCACTTTCTCATCAGGTTTATTTGCGTTTGAGTGAGCTTCATAATTGCTGTGGCATCCTTAGATTTCCACCTTCTATACTTTTCTGGGTAGTCAATAAACTGGTAAAGCCTCATGTTCACCATCTTGTATGTTGCTAGATCTTCTCTTTCTGAAGTTTCTGGCATGCTGGCAGTAGGCGTCTGTGGCTGGTCTGAAGTCAGGCATGGATTGTGGCTGGTCAGGTGGCTCTTGCTTAATCACAGGGTGTTTTGCTGGGCATTAACTGCTCAATTCTTATCTGAGCCCAACTCCTGGGTAGCACCAGAGACTGTGGTTGAAATGAAGCATTTCCCTTGGTGTGCTTTCCCAGAGCGGGAGCCACTGGTAGTGCATTTATATGCATGTCAGCGTGTGGATCACACTGGTGGCGTTTCAGCTCCATGACATGCTTTGTCTTAGGCTTGTCTCTTTCAGTCGAGGAAATCTGATGACTCTTGAGTCAGACTGTGACTGTGTGCTTTTGTGAACCAGGGTATGGGCCTTCAAATATGCTGCTGTTCGATGTGCAGAATCTTCTGCGATTATATGGCTGAGCTGGCTCTCCCCGCCATTCTGCCTTATACCCTTTTCCAGGGCTGTGGCTTCAGCCTGCATGCATATGGGGGCAGAACACTCCCCCTACTCAGCCTTATTTCTCTAATTACCTTGCAATCTTGTACATCTTTGGAGGAATCTATGTTTATCTGCTGTGCCTCGTGCTGGCACTGTGCAAGTCTGAGTCTTCATTGAGACCCAGTTCTGTATCCACAGAGATGTTGCTTCTTAATCAGGCCACACATCTATCCTGTTGTTCCAGTCAGGTGGACTGACTGTAGCCCATGTCCTCCCCACCAGAATGAAGGAATGTGCAGCTCCTCTCCTAGAATGTATGGAAGAATCTAGCTGGAGATTGGCAAGAGGAACTTTGGTATTGGAAGCCATTGTCCATATGCAACCACATCGATCCCCCCCCCCCCCCACCCCATAAGTTTCACCTCCTGCATTAACAGTCTGTTGTCTTCCCTGTCACAGTGCCCTCATGCTGCAGATTCTGGAGTACTACAAAGGAGTCACAGCCCAATGGACAGACAAATGAATAGAGGCAAGATAAGGCACATTGTTTTTTAAACAAATGCCTAAAGAGCTATGGTACTTCCTTGTCCTGTGTCTGAACTAGAGAGCTGCACGCAAATGAGGATTGCAGAAATCCTGTGGAGCCAACAGGATTCCCGCAGGATGGAAGAAGTTGCCACAGGATTGCCTCAGAGATGGAAGAAGTTACCATGGGATTCCCAAGGAGACTGAATAAGCTGCCGTGAGATTTCCCATGGGAAGTGCAGTCAAAATTTCAGATGACTCCTAAATGAGGCTTGAAATGCACTGAGCGAGGTAGCTGGAACACCAGACTGAGGCGTGGAACTCTCATTGGTTGAATAGTGAATACCATCCAAAAAAAACCACAGGAGGCTATTGGAGTTGGGGGGAAATAGGGGGCTGTGAGTAAGTAAACAATAGCATTAACTGCTGCAGGTATGATTGGGGGAGGGGAATGGAGGAGATTTAGTGTGATGTGTGGGAATGGAATGGATCTAAGTGGGTATGGGTGGATATGGGTTAGACTCCATTGGGGACGGGCGGGGATGGGTGAAATTTATATCCTGTGCAACTCTAGATCCATCCCCCAGAGGATTCAGAAATTCACTGTGCTTGAGCCCCAAAAATCTACTGAATGCCCAATAGAGAATTGGGGGTGGAGAGAAACCCCACAGGCTTTTTCTCCCTTTGCCTTCAAACTGGAACACATCAGGACCCAGATCCAGAATCAAACCCTGTCCTCTGGAACTCTGACTTTCGGCTAGAAGAGAGGAAGTTTATATACCTAACTAGGACATCATCAAATCACTATATATCCTTCGAAGGGAATGTGGTTTGCATAATCACTCCCTCTGGAGTGGAAAGTGTAATGGGCTTTGATACCGGCAAACTGGATTTGATTCCCACTGCAGCTCCTTGTGAGTCTGGGCAAGTCACGAAACCCTCCATTGCTCCACGTAGAAAATAAGTACCTGTATATAATACATAACCTGCTTCGATTGTAACCACAGAAAGGCAGTATATCACGTCCCATCCCCTGTACACTACACTTACAGGCACAGACTTAGAGGCACTCACTGCCAGGGATAGTCTAAAGTACTAAAACGTATTGCTAGCAGAAGCTACATTAATCTCTCAGGCTGCACCTTGAATATTACTAGTAAGCACAAATTTAGCCACCCCTACATTCCATTGTTAAAACTCTGAAAAATAAAAATCAAAGGCACGAAGGGACGAACCGCGAAACAAAGCCGTGAGGGCTCTTTCTGGGGCGCAGAGCAGCGAAAAAACAGCCACCCTGACCGCGGAAAAAAAGAGACCGAGGCACGTTCGCGCTTCGGGCGGGAAGACGGTCGCGCATGCGCAGTGCGCACGCGTACGTATGAGGGCTCTGCAAACTTTTTATGCCCCTCAGAGAAGGGTAACGAAAATAACAGATGGGAAGACTTCCTTATGAAGAACAGCTAAAGTGGCTAGGGCTCTTCAGCTTGGAGAAAAGATGGCTGAGTAGAGTGGAAATGGCAGATGTGAATCGACTGTTTCCTCTTTCCAAAAATACAAGGACTTGGGGGCACGCAATGAAGCTACTAAGTAGTAAATCTAAAACAAAATCAGAGAAACTATATTTCTTCATACAATGTGGAATTAAACTGTGGAATTCATTGCCAGAGAATGTGGTAAAATTTGTTACCTTAGGAGGTTTAGAAAAGGTTTGGACAGTTTCCTAAAAGAAAAGTCCATAAGCCATTATTAAGATGGACTTGGGGAAAATCCACTGCATATTTCTAGGATAAGCAGAATAAAATCTGTTTTACTCTTTTGGGATTTTTCCAGGTACTTGGACCTGGATTGACTACTGTTGAAAACAGGATACTGGGCTTGATGGACCATCAGTCTGTCCCAGTATGGCAATGCTTATGTTCAACCATCTTAACCAGTTACAAAAGTTGTAAAACTCCAAAACTGTCAGGACAGTCTTCAGGCACATTAAAAAAAAAAAAAAAAAAAGGTAAAACTATGCAGTTATCTACTACCAATGTTCCCACAGTAAGGTAGAAATAACCTATTTAATATAAGATGAACACAATTATATTTAAAATTTTTAAAAATGAAGTAAGTTCCCAGTTTGATACACACCATTTTTATTTTTAGACCATGTATATTGCTCTGGATGGCAGCATTATGATGTTATCTGTTAAGAATGCAGCAGGGAGTTTCTCAAGTTACCATTTCTGCTGTGCTGCTGTTCTGAACTGATGTACTGTAGACACACCGCTGCATAAACACTGAAGATAGCCAAGGCTGAATTATTTCACAACTAGTCCAGACATGCATGACCCCAGAAGGAAAACTGTAATTAAGATTCTCAATTCTTCGGAATGCTACATGGTGGTACCATCTTATTATGTAAGCAGTCAGAGGGAAAAAAAAATTCCCACAAAACAGCAGTATTTAAAGCTATTCTCCAGCTCCTCTCATAATATTTCACACTTTGTGCTGCAAGTTCATGTCAAAGAGGACAGACAGGCTGAAGCCTAAACAATGAATTTCAATTCATTCACAAGTCATAGCCTACAACCAGATTCCTCAAATATTCCTCACATAAAGGGTAGAATTTTTTTTTTTTTTTGGAAAGGCAAAACCCTCCTGCACCTTTGGACTTCCAGTTAAGAACTAGCCTTTACAGAGTTTACAGCACCATAAGTGCATTCACAATTACCAACTGACACCCCCACCCCCACTGTATAACTCTATCCTATCTATGCCAACCGCTGCAGCCACAGTCTTTGACCAGGGATCATACATTGCAGCTTCTTTCAGATGTACCCCCAAATCTGAACACTAGGTGTCACCACTGTGCAATGGCATGTATTTCCCTCACTCCGCAGTAGCTAGCCCAACCTAATACCAGGTTCAGGAATTGAACCTATATCTCAAACAGACATTGCAAATAATGCACTGGGGCAGCCCCACAGGTGTTTGAAATATGTTTTGATACATCAAGCCTGCTCCCTCCTCAACTTCGCTTCGATTTGTGAGAAATGACCCTTGATACATCAAATCCTGCTTGGATATCTGTAACACATAACCCACTTCCTCGCATCTGAACTGCCATCCATCTATTAAAACATCTAGTAAATGCTTCAATTTGTTTTTGCTGCCCTGTAGCTTTTCATGTCTCTCCATAAAAGCAGTTATTACATCCAGTCCAGCTATTTTGCTTGCGAGTGTTTGAATAAGCCCCAGAACCACAAGAGAGTTCCAGTCTTTTTCTGAAGGAAATGGACTCCTGTAATTTACATCCGCCAATGAAATGCTGTTGGCAGGTTGGAAATGTCTCATACAGCCACAACCCAAACAAGTCATGCACTAGTTCTCAAAAACGAACACTCCCTTTTATAAGGGGAACAATGCTCTTCAAGGAAGATTTTCATCCCTGGGAATCAAACCTTTGGATAGTTTATTTAGAAATGGCAATGCATGGAAATGTTTGAAAAATAAAAACCTAAAACTACTGCTCTCCCCCATCAAAATCCATACATTCGTCATGTCAGGGCAAAGGCTGCCTAACCGAATCCCCAGAGACTCAATTCCAGTAGACTGCTGGCAAGCATTGTTATTTATTTCAGAAGAAAGGCATCTAAGCAGAGGCTCAAAATAAATCGAGATTAAAAGAAGCAATGCAGTGTTAGCCGAATTCTGCAAAATACCAAGTCATCCGATTATTTGTTTTATTGCTTTGTATTTAATTTAGGTCTTCTTTCATTTCTGTCATTTGTGTGAGGGGCCTCACAAACCTTAGGTCCTTCTGTAGAGAGCTTAAGTTAATCTGAAAGTTGTACTTCTCTTTTTCCACCCGGGGCAGATCGCCTCTGCGCACCCCCCCCCCCCCCGGGTGCAGCGTCGTGTGCCCCCTCCAGGTGCAGCATAACACCCCTCCTGGGTGCAGCGTCGCCCCCTATTGGCGCATCACTTCCAAGTCCCCCTCCCCAGGTGCATGCTTCTTACCTGCTGGGGGCAGCCGCACGGCTGTCGGCTCCACCGGTTCCCTGCTCCCTGTGCCCCAGAACAGGAAGTAAGAGCAGAGGGAGCAGAGAACCAGTGGAGCCGACAGCCCCGCCCTCGGTACGCCGCTGCATCTAAACACTAATATGTAGTCACCAAGTATCGACTTCGCTGAGCAGCTTGAAAGGTTTCTCTTATTTGCCTACAACAAAGGGCAGATTGGATTTACAAATAACACTTGTCCAGATTGATTCCTACTATTTGCCCAGATCTATTGTGTTTGTGATGCTGAATTTACTTTCTTTTTTGTATCAGAATAAGGTGCTCATTTTCAAAGCAAATGGACGTTTGTTTGTTTTTTAATTCATTCTACCTGTTCGGTACCAATGGTAGCAGCTGAGAGAAGAGAACCTTTGGGGAGAAAGTCAGACAGGAAGGTCTGGTCCTAAGTGGAGACAGCTTGTTGGAAAAAGTGCTGCAAGCACAGCCTTGGATTAATCTGCCCTAAAGGATGGGTATTAGACTGGAGGAGCTGCAAATATGTAAATACCTTAGGATTTATAATTGGACTATTAAATTACACCAAAAGTCTTGAACTGGCACTTAACCTTCTTTTACGTAAGTTACCTTGTTTGGATACAAATTGACTTGTTGGATTTTGAAAGAACTGTATGTTTCCAGAGAAAATGAAGTTTGGATAAACTTCCTGTTGCAGTATTCAAGTAAAACTCATATGTGTTTCATAAACCCTGGACTGCAGTATTTCTTTGAGAGTAGAAGTTCAATTGGTCCCGGACTAATAACGAAATAAAATAATAAAAGTGTGGCTTACAACCAGTGGTGTGCTGGAGCCGGCTTGCAAGAGCCGGTTGTTAAATTTTCTACCAACTTGTGAGCCGGTTGTTAAAAATCATGAGCCGGCTCTGGCTCTCTTCCCTCCCTCCGGATCCGGTCCCTCACCAACTCGTCCTTCTAATTCTTCGGGGCAGGCACTCTTGCCTGCCCCCTGTCAGCTGACTCTCCCCCGCTGCCGATTCGGGCTTTAAAAATGGCCGATGAGACTTCCAGAGGCGGCCTCGTGAGACTTCTGCTGAAGTCTCGGCGGCCATTTTGAAGCGCGAACTGGTAGCGGAGGAGAGTCAGCGCTGGCAGCGGGCAGACATGACTGCCTGCCCCGAAGAATTAGAAGGACAAGGAGTCGGTGAGGGACCGGATCTGGAGGGAGGGAGGAGAATTCGCTGAACAACTCGGGAGGTGGTGGCAGGGGAGAGAAGGGAGTCACTAGGCATGGGTGGATGGAGGGGAGAGAAGGGTCGCTGGGTATGGGTGTATGCAGGGCAGGGGAGAGGAGGGTCAGTGCTGGACATGGGTGGATGGAGGGCAGGGGAGAGGAGGGTCACTGGGTATGGGTGCATGCAGGGCAGGGGGAGGGAAGGGTCGCTAGACATGGGAGGATGGAGGGCAGGGGGAGAGAAGGGTCGCTGGACATGGGTGGATGGAGGGCAGGGGAGAGGAGGGGAGAGAGAAGAAATGCTGAACATGGATGGAGGGAAGAGAAGAGTGAGGAAGGAGATGAGATGAGGGGAAAGGAAGAGAGGAGAAAAACTGCACATGGATGAAGAAAATAGGCAGAAGCTGAGGACCAGAAATGAAGAAGAAAGGAGGAAAGGAAATAAATAAATAAATGGAAAGGAAGCCCTGGAAACGGAGTTAAGAGGACAGATAGCAGCAGAATCGGATACTGGGCCAGGATGATCAGAAAAACAGTCACCAGGCAACAAAGGTAGAAAAAAAATCATTTTATTTTCATTATAGTGTTTGGAATATGTTCACTTTGAGAATCAGGTGCTCAACATTAAAAGTTTATATTTATTTACTTATTTATGGCATTTTATCGCACATTAAACATGATTTAGATTGGAACCTGGGATCATTTAATTTTTTTCCCTGGAGGAATGCATTGCCACCCCCACCCCCCCCAGGCTCTCTCCCCGGCTATAGCCAGCTCTGCAATTTGGGGGAGCCCCACATGCCTAAATACTGTGATGTGTTGGAAAAGGCCACTTACCTTGCACCGCTATACCTTAGAATCACACATTTCTATGCCACTGGTTCTTAGTTTAGGTTGTAATTCCTCCCCCACTGCACCTGCCCCACATAGTGATCTTGGGACGTGCACGGTATATAAATCATACTAGCCGTTAAGCCCGTAAAAACGGGCAAGATTTCCAGCTACCCTCCTCGCTGCCGCTCCCTCCCCCCTCCTTGCCGGGCCCCCTGCACTGACCTGACAGCGCCTCTCACCTCCGTGTGAAAGTGCTGCAGGCAGCAGCAGATCGCTCTGCTGCTGCCTGCAGCGCTTCCACACGGAGGTGAGAGGCACTGTCAGGTCAGTGCAGGGGGCCCGATGCAGAGGAGGGCGGGAGCGGTGGCGGGGAGGGGAGGGGAGGGTGGAGGTTGGTGCGCGCAATGTTCATTTCCAGGCGGCAGCGTCCGACAGTGACTCCGACTCCGTTCCCTCTCTGTTCCGCCCTCTGATGTCATCACGTCTTGACGCGAGGACGGGACAGAGAGGGAAGTCTGTACTGCGCATTTGCAGGTGAGTCAGTCACTTGCCGTTTATATGTTTGATGTTGGAACATAATCTGTTCCAAACCTAGACTGTATTTACATGATTTGTTACCCTGAAAACAAAACCCAATTAAAGATCTTCAAGATACTCTTTCAGATTGAGGTTCCTATAACCATGTAAATACCTCTCACACCATGCTGTATAACTGAAATAATAGGTTAATAGAGTGGGTCCCTAAACCTGGCCCTAGAAGCGCCCCAGCGAGTCAGGTTTTCAGGATATCCACAATGAATAGTCATGAGACAGATTTGCATGCAGTGGAGGCAGTGCATGCAGATCTCTCTCATGAATATTCATCGTGGATATCCTGAAAACCTGGCTGGCTAGGGTGCCTCCAGGGCCAGGTTTAGGAACCACTGGGTTAATACATTGGATAAGAAAATCTGTTTCATTTTGAGTGTCTAAGGATACAATAATGCTAACAAACACAAAATACAGAGGGCTCAATATTCAACCTGGATCAGACAGCGGTTTGTAGGCCACTGACCATCGTGGGCTGAATAAAGTCATGTCCAGTCTCCGGCATTGATTATCCAATTAAGTGCAGTCATTCAGAAGTTAAACAGACATTGGCTGACCAGTGCCCTGTTAGCTCAGCAGATAATGTCCGGATAGACTTTTTTGCTGTCCTAACTTTATGCCCTTATTTAACCAGTTAGTGGACTATTACTGCTAACTGGTTACGTGCTAGTTCCACCCTTAGACCACTGCGGCACTAACCAGATAGTGCTGCTGAATACTGGCAGATGGCCAGTTCAGCAGGATATAACCAGGCAGGGGTTTAAACCCTTTTAATTGATTTTCAGGACTGGGATTTTCTTTTCGGGGGAGGGGGGGGTTCAGCTTTTGTACCTGAACTAACAACTCCAGTTTTTAAATTAGAGATTTACTTTGATATGCTTAAACATACTCGTGCTAGGATATGAGTTGAAGGCTAATTATAAACCCTTTCAGTCTTAGTGCAGAACAAAAGTCATTTGTAAATACATTTTGTAAAGAGACACGCGTAAATCTTTCAAACACTGTAATACTTTGCTTGACACAAAGGAATAAGAACGGTAAGGGTAATATATTTGAAAAACCGGTTTACAAATTATATACAGGCACCTTCTCCGTCCCTAGTGGGCTCACAATCTAAGTTTCCCCCTCTCCCACAAACCATGAGACCAAAGCCATAACTTTCCTAGCAATGCATCAGCCACCACCCTAGTGGGCTCATGTAAAGTTTGTTTCTCTTGTCTACAGTTGTTAATTCTTGAATTGTTTAAGCTTTTGCTACCTAATACATGATGGTAGGGAAGTACCAAAACAGTCTCCACATCCAAGGTTTATTGGACAATTCATACTCTATCAGCTAAAGACTGCTGCTAAGCAGGGCGTGAAAACAGCTCTTCCTTGACATGTGTGGAAAACACGGTAGCCAGAGAGGTACAAAGTCATCATTTGCCAAATATGAAATAAACCTGCAGGGTCTATAAAACTCTTATAGATTTATCATCTGACCTACTTTAGACCCTTGGCATACCTTTCAAATACACTGGTGCTACTTACGTTGCTCAGGTTTAGTCTTATTTAAAAAAAAATAACAGAGTCTTTGTAAGTTGTGATGCATTTAAGGGACCAACTAAAATGCTGTAGCACATGAGCATTTGAAGCTTTGTAGGCCTCCTTCAAAACCACTCTGAACATTCAATGAAGTCAGGTATGTGGGCTATTTGCAGGGTTCACTCCTTTATTCACACCATTTGAAAATGCCAGGAATGCAGAGTTATAGTCATAACAATCTTGTTCGTACTGTATCTAGTGTCTTACAACCCCATGTGATTCCAATGCACTATGCAGATATGCTTCCAAAGAATTCGGCAATACATCCTAAACATGAAAAAGGTAAAAATATACCAATATTTACCCCGCTACTTGTAACCTTGGGCTAGCTGCTTTGCCTCAGGAGCTTGCGTTGTCCCTAGCAAAAGCATTGTACACTGTATTAACAAAAAAACATACAAAGCTTGTTTTCTGCATAACTCTGTCAAAATTTGACCATTTTTTAAAAATGGGATATATCATCCTGAATAAGCCTACACTCAAGCTAAATTGATTTTGTGTGTTTTTTAATAAACCAAATGCACATAAGTTAATGTCCCTAATAGCCATGATCTGCTTTTTTATATATATTAAAGAATCCTTTCAGGCTTATTTTCGAAAGAGAAGGGCGCCCATCTTTCGACACAAATCGCAAGATGGGCGCCCTTCTCCCAGGGTCACCCAAATCGGCATAATCGAAAGCCGATTTTGGGCGTCCTCAACTGCTTTCCGTCGTGGGGATGACCAAAGTTCACGGGGGCGTGTCGGAAGCATAGCGAAGGCGGGACTGGGGCATGCTTAACACGTGGGCGTCCTCAGCCGATAATGGAAAAAAGAAGGGCGTCCCTGACAAGCACTTGGCCGACTTTACTTGGTCCATTTTTTCTTGTGACCAAGCCTCAAAAAGGTGCCCTAAATGACCAGATGACCACCGAAGGGAATCGGGGATGACCTCCCCTTATTCCCCCAGTGGTCACTAACCCCCTCCCACCCTCAAAAAACAACTTTAAAAATATTTTTGCCAGCCTCTATGCCAGCCTCAAATGTCATACCCAGCTCCCTGACAGCAATATGCAGGTCCCTGGAGCAGTTTTAGTGGGTGCAGTGCACTTCAGGCAGGTGGACCCAGGCCCACCCCCCTACCTGTTACACTTGTGGTGGTAAATGTCAGCCAAGAGAGGAACAAAGTGACACAAACAGTGAAATGAAGACACCAAGCTGATGAGGACAAAAAATAATGAGCCTGCCATGAGCGGGAAAGTGCAGGGTACAAATGTAACAAAAATAAAATAAAAATAAATGTGGTCACTGGAGTTCAGTGGGGTGGGTTGGAGTAATCCTCAAAGATTTGGCCATTACAGTTCAGTGGGCAGGTCAGCATTCTAAGTGTCATCAGTACTCAATATCTTCTCAGGTATATTGGTGCACAAAATGCATTAGCTTAGGTAACTTTGCCCTTGAAGACACGTGATAACGGAGGGCTAGGAGATGCAACAATCATTTTCATTATGTAATCTGGAGGGATGAAAAGACAAAAGGACAACAGAAAGTGTAAACCAACACCACCAACAGTGGAATGAAGACCCAACAAAGGGGTATAACAAGCAAAGAAAGAAAACTACCATCTAGTAACATAGTAAATGATGGCAGATAAAGAAAGACCTGTACGGTTCATCCAGTCTGCCCAAGAAGATAAACTCATTTTACATGGTATGTGATACTTTATACCCGAGTTTGATTTGACCTTGACATTCTCAGGGCACAGACCATAGAAGTCTACCCAGCACTGCTCTTCTACTAAGGTCTGAAGCTAACGTCGAAACCCCTTAAAATTTAAACTCCAGCCCATCCATAGAAGTCTGTCCAGCACCGTATTTTATCTACATACAAAAATACACTGATCAAAGAAGAGGTAAACTAATAGCACAGTTAGAGGATCAGAATTTGAATCACTTGGGTCATGTGTAAAGCAATGTTAGGAAGAACTAGAAATTTCAAAACATGAAGAAAAATGCAGCAGCTTTATGCAAAGAACCCTACCAGTAAGGTCAGTGTGAGCAAGCATAAAAACCTGTTCTCTAAGTATCATCATTACAACCATTATCTTTAAAGTTCTCTCCAGGGCATACTTTTCATAACTTTTTAACTTCTTCTGCATCTGCAATAATAAATGGACATCAGTCAAAACACATTTTAATAGCTTGCATAAGTGAAGAATTCTGTTGCCTTCTTCTGGATATCAAAAACCGGGACCTCTAAAGCTGTATGCTGCTGCCCATCTTTAAAAAAAACATGTCTAAACACACCAGTTTGCTGCACTTAACCACATTCTAATGTGATCCAGAATTTTTTTTTTCTATTAGCCATTTACTAGGGCTAATGCAAAGGAATTACTTGCCTTGCTGAACTTTCAGCCCCCTTCAATTACTTTCTAGGCCCCTAGGCTCCTCAACTAGGGCTGTGGAGTTGACACACTAAACCTTTGACTCTAGCATTTTTCTACTGTCTTGAATCCAACTCATACTGATATTAGGCATTATATTTTTTTCTTCTAGATCTAAGGTACTAGTAAATATAACATATATTTACCAGGACAAAAAATATAAGTATAAAATGAAAAACATTTTATACATTATAATATACAGTAATTTTAAGTTTTTATTTTGAAGCTGGAGTCTGAGTTGGTACATTTTTACCAAAATTGCTTCCGATTCCACAGCCCTGTCCTCAATCAAGAATTTCAACAACAAAAACAAAACAGTCAACAATCACCCCAACATCAACCCTCTCACAACAAACAGCGCTGTGGAAACAAGACTATAGCAGGCAACAGCAGATAGAAAAAGGAAGCACGGCAGTGACACTGGATCAAGATAGCGGGCTGAGCAGAGGTAATGCCTAGCAGAAAGGGTAGGCCGTGACACAGGCCGCAAAAGTAAACAAGGAGAGAGCCACAGGGAAGGAGGAAGTTTTTCTTTTCTTCTACAGGGGCTAACAGAATCCACTGGGCTTAGGACACTAGGCCAGGCAGCCGCAGGGTTGGATACAGGCAGCAGAAGCAGAGAGAGGTTGGGGTGGAGAGGTTTTTCTCTTTTCAGATGTTTTTTCAAATAGCGTTAACAGAAGTCACTTGGAAAAAAAAAAAAGACAAGGCAGCAACAGCTGGAGTAGCAACTGGCAAAACCACAGCAAGACACTGAGGGCGGAAAATGTGGGTATGCAGTGCTTCAGTGGAGCTGTGCACTCAGTCCTTCCTCCGGTTTTGTCTTTAGAAAATGCCAGCTTTTCCACCGAGTCTGGAGCTAGCTGTGCATGATATTCCCACTGAAAATATCTGTTCACTGAGCACACTGGATCGTGAGTAGGGAAAGAGGTAACTACAAAACCTAAAGATAAAAGAAAGACAAACGAGTACCTTCAACAGTACTTAACATTGGTCCATGCTACTCCTGGGTGGCCAGGTGTATAGCAAATGGCAAGGAATAAGCCCTATCGATAGGATTAAGAGCTTCAGAGGGTCATTAAGAATTTTAGGGAAGTTCATTTATTCATATTCCTTGCATAGTTCTCCAGGGGGGCACTATAAAAATAAAAATGATTTTGTAGCACTGGAAGTGGCACATGCTGGGGGGGGGGGGGGGACTACCACCAGGCTGCTGCAGTAGCCCAGCGGTAGTTCCGGATTAGCAAGTGGTAAGCCCGCGTTGGGCTCACCACCGCTTCATAAAAGACCCCCTAGGTTTTCAAATGCACTGCACTAGCCCCACCTGCGTAGCAGGCATCTGGGTATCACATTGTTACAACTGCTCCATTTTCCCCACCTGATTTCCCAAGGAACCTTCATTAGGTTGCATCCACTGGTGAATATCCATTGGTTAATGCAACTGCGGCCCGGCCACTAATTGGAACGTCTGTTCTTTGAAGAATTTCAGAGCATCCACTTTGGTGGTGCTGGGTAAGGGGACAATGAAAACCATATAATCTCTGTTCAGTATCTGTTGTACATAGGACTTTTTTGAGGGGGTACTGAGTACTGGCACCTTTTCCACTGTCTGCTAAAATTAACCCATGGATCCCAAGTTTTAATGCAAGAGCTCGGGCTCTACACGCCAATTCTACCTTATAGTTTCTGTGACTGGTTGCAGGGGGCCTGGCTATTGGCGGGGGGGGGGGGGGTCCCTCAGTGATCATCCCACCCTTGAAGGGTGGCCTGGCATTTGAGTACCAGCACCTTTTTTGCTAGAAAAAACGCACTGGTTGTACAGCAAGCAAGGGAGTAACTGAGAAGATGGTTTTTGCCATTTAGGAGGTGGCTTTGGGTGGAATTATGGGGTCAATGAGAAAATAGAGTTCTGGGGGGAAAAGGATCTTTGGCCTGCAGGCTGGTAAAAGGGGGCCATAAAGCTTCTGAACCAATGGGATCTCAGGTACAAACTAAATTCCTGGATAAATGAAAAGGAGATCAGAAAAGCCTTCTCTCTTCTCTAGGGGAAACAGGCAAAACCAGGACAATGGAGTTAGTATACCACACCTTTGATATTGACTCTGACTCCTACTATATATAGTAAACCTAAGAGAAATTGATTAGTTACAAAAACATAAGAGATATTTCTTTATGTACAAAATTAGAAATGAAAGACCACAAAACCTGAACAAAAAATTATATATAAAATGATAAATTTATCATATATTATAATGCTATGAGTTTTTAATTTTAAGTTAGAAATTGGTACATTTTTACTGACTCCAAATCCAACTCCACAGCCCTGGGCAAAAACTTGTGCTTTGTGATCCTGAGAACAGTGCAGAGCTAGAGAAAAGAACATAATGGCTATTATGGGGCAAGATGATGCCTAACAATGAGTGGTGATGTTAATCTATGTGCCAAATATGTGCTGTGGCTGTTGACCGTCTCCTTTGCCTGCATTGTCCCTGCCTCCTGCTTGCACCACCCATTGTACCATCCACCAAAATGCCTCCAACACGAAGGTGACATCAGACACCACTGAAATGAATCTTTGGAAGTACAACATTTCATGCTGCAGCAGCCCTGCTCCTTGGGCTTGATTCTGGGAACAGCTCTTATCTGTTTTCTCTTGTTTTCTTTTTGTGGCCCCTCTCTGGAAACTGTTTCCAGCCCCTCAGCTGCAGGCTTCTTCAACTTCTATGTTGGCTACTGCCCTCCTTGCCTAGACAATGTCATCTTTCTTCATTCCAGTGTTCTTAAAATTCAGGATCTAAATAAAAAACTGGGTTCCATTGCAACATGGCTAAATCTTCGTAAATTAAAATTAAATCCAGACAAAATTAGAGCAATAATCTCTAGAAAATTTGATGCTATACTACCTTAGTGATAGATGGTACTCAAATTAAGATCGTTAATTCACTGAAAATCCTCCGAGTGATCATCGATGACCACTTAAACTTCCAACAGCACATTTCTTTAATCATAAAGAAATGTTTTATTCAAACTAAAGAAAATATGTTGTCAAAATTTAATTGTGTCAATCCTCTGTGTCCTGCTTCACTCCTTTGTATTAAGTCATCTAGACTACTGCAATTCTCTATTTGAAAGTCTACATTTAACAGATACTATAAGATTACAACTTATACAAAATACTGCAGTCAAGATGATAAACAGTTTAAAATTACAGGATCACGTTACGCCATTTCTGAAGTAGGAACATTGGCTTCTGATATCTGCAGTAATTCCATACAAAATATTAATCTTGATATAGACTGTATATACTCGAATATAAGCCTGAGTATAAGCAGAGTTAATAGTTTTGCCCCGAAAATCTTAAATCTTATCAAGGTGACGCATGAGGTCCACTACCTTCGCACCAGGCAGGCAAGTGACCAGGCAATCCTCATGCCCACCAGCCACCAAGCTATCTACATGCCTAATGATCGAATCACCAACTACAACAGCCGTCCTAACCCTTCCCTCATGGGCAGAAGCTCCTGGAGACACATCCTCTGTGCAAGAGGATATTGCATCCCCTGGTGGGCAGTTCCTGGCTACAAGATTACTTCCAACTTCACCAGAATTATGCACTCCTTCTAGAAGACCTCCCTCCTCCAAGGCAGCACAGAAGCTGCCAGACCAGAAGTCGGACTTCTCTACAACATCCCTGTAGGCCTTCTCTATGTACCTCTCTATCTTTCTCAGCTCCTCCGCTACTCTAGCCTCAAGAGAACGGACTTGTTCTCTGAGAGCTAGGAGCTCTTCGCATCAAACACATACATATATAACCTCTCGCCAACTGGGAGATAATCATACATGTAACACTCAATGCAAAAGACTGGATAGCACCCCTCTTGCTGCTGGACTGCTGTCTGCATCTTAGTATTATTGTGTTGTACAAACGTTTTAAAGATATTAGGGGTATTATATTAATATAAAGAACCTTAAGTTTATATGGTATTTTGTGTGATTTTTTTCAGTGTTTGCTTCTCATTAAATGTAATTAAAACTCTACTGTACAGCCTTGAGTGAATTCCTTCAAAAAGGTGGTAAATAAAACCTAATAAATAAATAAACAAAATAAATAATGAAAATTCCCGCTTGTTAACGAATAGTCAGTTATTCTAATTAGGATATGACTATAAATGAAGAGATGTGCTAGGAATGGGCGGGAGTTGGGGAGAGTGGGTGGAAATAAAGACTGAACTAGGTCCTGTTGTACCTTCTAGAGGCTATCTGTTAATGCTGTATGCTGTGGTTCAAATTTTAGAAACTATGGGGGAAAGGGTAGGGAGACTAATTAATAAAGTCTGGGGGGTTTGAGTTTTTTTTTAATTCTATCAGTAAACTTACCTTACCTTTTTAAAACACCAACCTTTATATCATCAAAGCACAGAGTACAAAAATATCCTCTTCTCTCAGAGTTTTTATATTAGGTTTTTATACTGGTCTGTTGCTAGTTTCCTACTTGAAGTGTGTGAGTGAGCAAAAATGATTTTTTTATTTTGAATTTTTTTTTTTTTTGGCTAGGCCATCCCAGGTTTTCCCCATGTATGAACAGCAGTGTTCTCAGATTATATGCACACGTAAAATGGCCACCTGCACATGTAAATGTTATGCAAGTTTTCTAAAATGACCTCCTTATTATCCAATCATATAGTTACTGTGAGAAATTCATTGCTGTGAGTTGCTAGTACAAAACAAGCCTTTCTCCCTGCTAGAAGTAAACGCTCTTCAACCTAACCCCAATCAGCAGGAAAAGCTGTGTAAACCAACAGCCACCAGCATAAGGGCTTGAGTACATTTCCAGATCTTTCATGAGACCTCACAACGTTTTGCTCCCATGAATTGGAGTACAGCACACTGTGGCGAGCAGTTTTCCAAGATACACAGTATGCTTCGTTTAAGATGAATGTGGTACAGAAAGGTACAGTCATTTAAGGGTTCTATGTGGAAACAGTTTTGCACTCAACCTGAACATCAGTAATGTTGTTTAGGCTGGTATGCATTAAAAATACAGATCATGAACAATTACTAAGACAGATAACCTGCAGACAAATAGGTGTGTTGACTGGGAAGTACAGATAAGATATAATAACTGAAGCCAACATAAGCAATTTATGTGACCACTTGACCTTGTACTTGTCAGTAGAACCATGACTTCAGGACACACCACCCAATTTCTTTCATCTTGTGGGTGGCAGTAGTTCTTTAAGAAAGTCAGGGCACTTCAACACATCACCCTTATTCTTATCAGTCCACAGCAGTAAGTCACTGTAGCTTCAGTCAATTAAACTAAAACAGCTGTGCCCAAATCATTTTCATGAAACCAAATGTATTAAAATAAATGAAATCAAAATATTTAAAAAAAAGCAACTATAATTTAAGTCTGTGAAAATGACATTTCATAGATCTAGCCATCGCCAGTTATTAGATAAGCCTCAGTGTAACAAGGTGTGATGGAGGCATTTGGAAACTTAACAGAAAGGATGGAGACAGATAAAAGCACCAGGAGGTTGCGTTAACAGGTACAAAAGATGTCAGGGTTGTGCACAGAGACTTAAAAAAAAAAAAAGACAAAGGTAGGCCTGACAAGGAAGAGAAAAAGGGAGTCTCTGTGTGGCGCCCTAGGAAAAGAAGGGACCAAGCTCCAAGTTTCCCCTTCAGAAGAGATATTAAAAAGAAAACGCAGAAAGTAAGAACATGAGAGAAGAGAGCAGACAGCAAGATAAGGCTAGGTAAGACTAGGCCCAGGGCAGCCACCAAGTAATGAGTCATTCAGGAAGGAGTCTAAGGAGTGACTCAAGGAATTTAACTAAAAAAAGGTAAAGTCCATCTCTGGAAGGGGACTCTTTTGTCAAAGGGGAGGGGGAGGGGGTTGTTTTAATTCTTTTTGAATTTGCACAATTATTACATGAACAGCAAAAGGGTCAAAGGTAATTATGCAAATAAAAAATTGAACTTGAAATTACGTCCGATATAGCCAAGATTAAGTTGTGCTGTTTTCACTAGTCATTGCATTGTTGATCCTTACATGCAGCAACTAGTGCAAAACACAGTTTAGAGGCCCTTTTCTTAAACTGTGGTAGGTTTTGCACTTACTGCATAACAAACAACGCAGAAGGCAAGGGGGAAAGAAGGGAGATCAAACTTAGGGAGGGGTTTAAGCTAGCTGGAGAGTGAAACTGCTAGGGGGGGAATCTAGTCTGAGCTGGGAGAAAGTGTGTGGTGGGGTGTGTATGGGGGGGGGAGGGGTCAGGCCCTGCACCTGGAGACCCAGGCTTTTATGCAGGGTAAATTCTAGACACAAAAGTACAAATAAATAATGCAGAATTTTGAACACTAAAAAACAAAAAAAAATTGCACCTGAATTTCAAACATTTTTAATTTCTTTGCACAGAATTTCCTTAGGAGTAATGCTCATGTTTTCAGCGCTCGCAGTACGATTTTGGTTAATAATCCTCTGCTTTATCTACATGCAGCTTGCATGCACAAATGCCAAGAAAACTGCCACTCACATGCCCAAGCAGGGGCGTATCTGCGTGGGCCACAGGGGCCTGGCCCCCGCAGATTTTGGCCTGGACCCCCCTACCGCCGCCGATCTTTGCTGGCGGGGGACCCAAACCCCCGCCAGCCGAGGTCCTCTCTTCCGTTGCAGCAGGCTGCAAGTTGCAAAGCTTCCTGTTCTTCTGAGTCTGACGTCCTGCACGTGCAGGACGTCAGACTCAGAATTTGAAACTGAGTCTGACATCCTGCACGTTGTACATGCAGGACGTCAGACTCAGAAGAACAGGAAGCTTTGCAACTTGCAGCCTGCTGCAATGGAAGAGAGGACCTCGGCTGGCGGCTTGTCTAAAATGAGCAGACAGCACCGGCAGGACAGCGCGGGGCTCAGCATGCAGAGCTCCCAGAGCTGCAGCAGCCTCTCTGTCTCCTTCGAGGCACTCGCCGGCTACTTCCCCTGCATGAACTCCTTGGAAGACGATGAAGGTGAGTGAAGCTGTTCCGCACGGCCTCCAGACGCTGACCCTATTTGAAGTACGGTTTTACTGGTTCTGCCTAAGAAATACATAACATGATTGAAGTAGAAATGGAATCATAAGAACAGCAACAAAGAAGTGACGGGATAGTGAGTCTGGCAATGGCAGTGGGGGGGGGGGGGGTCGGTGGTGCCGGGGGGGGGGGGTAAAATGTGCCCCTCCCTCTGGCTCTGGCCCCCCCTACCGCCGGAGTACAGATACACCTCTGCGCCCAAGGGGCTCATTTTCAAAAGCACTTAGACTTACAAGGTTCTATAGGTTACTATATGGCTCATTTTCACAAGAGAAAAATGTCCAAAGTGTCATAGAGCACCATTTGGATGTTTATCTTCTCAAAACATCCAAATTGGTTATTTTCAAAACCTAATTTGTAGATGTTTATCTTTGCAATTCGTCTGCAATGCATCCCAATCACAAGGAGGCGTGTCAGGGGCGTTTCAAAGGCATGAATAAGGCGTGTCTAACACTTGGATGTTTTACATCCATAATGGAACAAAACAAAAACGTCCAGGACTAAAACCAAGACGTTTTGGTCTAGTCCTATTTTCAGAACAAATAAGGAACAAAAAGATGTCCTAAATGACCAGATAACCACTGAAGGGAATCAGGGGTGACCCCCTCCCACCCACCCCCCAAAAAAAAATGTTAATAAAAATATGAGTTAATAGCCTCTATGACAGCCTCAGATATTAAATGCAGGTCCCTAGAGTAGTGTAGTGGTCGGTCCAGTAAACAGTGGGGGAACCCAGGTCCTTATCTTCCTCTACCTGTCACACTTGTGGTAGAAACTGTGACCCCTCCCAAACTCACCAAAACCCTACTGTACCCACATATAGGTGCCCCCTTCACCCATAACGGCTATTGTAGTGGTGTACAGTGGGGCACAGTTGGGTTTTGGAAGGCTCAGGGGACAAGATAAGGAAGCAAAGTTGAGGCGTACCTGGGAGCATTTTTATGAAGTGCACAGAAGTGCCCTCTAGGATGCCCCATTGCTCTCCTGGGATGTCTGGAGGTCCAGTCTACTAAAAATGCTGGCTCCTCCTACATCCCACTGGCATGAATCTCTATGTTTTGTACTTATTCTTTTTTTTTTTTTTTCAAAAATGGACCAAAAAACAAAATGTCCAAAGCACAAAACCTTATTCTAAATAGTATTTTCGGGGGGGGGGGGGGGGGGGGGAAGAAAAGATAACATGCTTTTCTTTTTCAAAAATGACATTCTCTCTTATTCGGACTGAGACATCATATCGAAAATACGTCTCCACGTAACTTTGTAAGTTTAAGTACTTTGAAAATATGCCTCTAAATGTGAGAAGTGCTATTCTATAAGGATGTGTGTATGTGCTGTAGTGCACAAACGCACGGGGCCTACATGTGAACAGAGCATGGGTGGGACATACACGTGTCTCCCAGTTATGCAAGCAATGTACAGCACACTCTACGTCACGCATGCCCTCAACGGATTTAGATAGGCTCAGTTAAGTACATAAGTGTTGCCATACTGGGCAGACAAAAGGTCCATGAAGCTCAGTATCCGGTTTCCAACAGTGGCCAATCCAGGTCACAAGTACCTGGCAAGATCCCAGAACAGTACAATACATTTTATGCTGCCTATCCTAGAAAAAAAGCAGTGGATTTTCCCCAAGTCCATCTTAATAATGGCTTATGGACTTTTCTTTTAAGAAGCTAGCCAAACCTTTTTTAAACCCCGCTAAGCAACGAATTCCAGAGTTTAATTACACGTTGAGTGAAGAAATATTTTCTTTGATTTGTTTTATATTTACTATTTTGTAGATTCATTGTGTGCCCCTTGTCCTAGTATTTTTAGAAAGAGTAAACAAGCGATTCACATCTACTCGTTCCACTCTACTCATTATTTTATATACCTCTATCAGGCAGATAAAGACCATATGGCTTATCCAGTCTGCCCATTCATGCCATCTACTCTCCCTATCACTCCCTTAGAGATCCTACATACTTGTTCCAAGCTCTCTTCAATTCAGATACTGTTTATGTCTCCATCACTTCCACCAGAAGGCCGTTCCATGAATTCACCACCCTTTCTGTGAATAAGTATTTCCTCACGTTATTTCTGAGTCTATCCCCTTCCACCTTCATCCTATGCCCCCTCATTCCAGAGCTTCCTTTCAATTGAAGGAGATTCACCTCTTGTGCATTTAAGCTGAACGGGTATTTAAATATCTCTGTCATATCTCCCCCCCCCCCACACACACATTTTTTCCAAAGAATTGAGATCTTTAAATCTGTTCCCATACGATTTATGATGAAGACCACTGGCCATTTCAGTACCCACCCTCCCTCTGGACTGATTCCATCCTGTTTATATCTTTTTGAAAATGCGGTCTCCTGAATTATACACAATATGCTAAATGTCGTCTCACCTTCTTTTTCCTACTGGCCATTCTTCTCCCTATGCAACCAAGCATCCTTCTAGCTTTCACCATTGCCTTCTCTATCTGTTTGGCCACCTTAAGATCATCACATACAATCACACCCAAGTCCCACTCCTCTTTCATGCACAAAAGTTCTTGATGCTTTAAACTGTACTGCTCTCACTGGTTTTTGCAGCCTAAGTGCATGACCCTGCATTTTTAGCATTAAATCTAAGCTACCAAATTCCAGACCATTCCTCTAGTGTTGCTAAGTCCTTCCTCGTGTTATCCACACCATCTTCCTCCTGCTCACAACCTAAACTCCTAATGTAAACCTGCACCTCGATAATAGCATCGCCCAACCCACCATAATCCACCCTGGCACCATCATTAAGCATTGTATGAACCCCTTACATGCAAAGAGGCAGCCAACCAACCAATCTCCCACCCCCACCCCCTTCCCAGCACTTTCTCCATTTTGGTTCTAGAGACCAAACAAACCAATCATCAGCTCCTCCTCCAGACTCTCTAATTGTTGATGCTGTGTTGGGCAATTTATTGGTTGGACCACAGACGTAATTGCCCACCTCACTGGTGGTATAGTGTAAGGGTAGGAGTCATCTCTCTTCAGTCCCAGCCCCACTGCAATGAAGCAAATGTAACTATAGCCCCTGGATTGGAGTACCAGGTGCTAGAGTCTTAGGAGCAGGAAACAGGTCTGGAATACCAGGAATTGAAGTCTTAGAAGCAGGAGGCTTTGAAACATGGCTTAAAGCCACAGGAACCTTTGGAGCAGGTAAGGATGAGGACCATGTACAGTCTTTCAGACTGCACAGAAGAGGGTTGATCTTATCCAATGGGGGAGTAACTCAGCATAAGGTTTTTTTTTTTCCTTTGAGAAGGGGGGAATAAAGCCCACCGGCTCTCTACAATAAATTCCTGTACCTCTAATGTCAAACTGCCCATGTTACCCAATTCCAGGAGACAGATCTTTTAGCCAAAAGCATGTGGGATTGACAATTCCTGATTCAACCTATTTGAAATCTATGCTGCAGGTCCCATAATACATCATAGGGTTCTCAGAAAGCTAGGGCTGGCCTAAAATCCCCCAATTCTGCTAATGCTTCTTGGGTGCCAACAAACTTCTAGAAAAGACTCAGAAGGCTCTTGAAAAGTTATTAAGGGTTTCCAGGCACAGGAGCTAACTGAATCTTTTACTTTTGTCAATATGAATTCATAGAATTTCTGAACTGGATCACTGGAGCAGGCATGGTAAATGCACAGGTCAGGATAGTATAATAGTAACTGATAATTTAACACAAAAATTCAGGACTGTAAGTCTAAGAATTCAAAAATGAAAAAAAAAAAAGTTAAAGGTTCTAGAAAGCTTTCCACAGAACTTATAGTACTAGAACATGGCACAAGGAAATCCTTTAGAGAAAGTCTCTAAAGCAATTCCAGGAGGGAGACTTAGGCCACTGTTGGATTTCTGACCACCTCATCATGCTGCATTATGGGACATGCAGCACTGATTTCAACTGATACAATCAGGGACTACAAATCCCACATTGCTTTGGGATGTAAGTTTAAAATCAGGAGTGGCCAAAAAGTTTCCCTCCTGGAACTGGATCATTTGGCAATTGCGGTGGGCACTCTCTGCTTCGGGGATTTGTAGGACTTTATTAGTTAGACTCAACTCATTCTGCTGCTGTCTAATTAATAAAGTCCCACAAACCCCCGAAGCAGAGATTCAAAATGCTGGCCATCGTTGCATGGTTGCGGTGTGTTAGAAGAAAGCTGCAGGAGTCTTTGGGCAGAAGCATACAAAGTTTGAAACTTATGGGATTTGAAGCTAAATGCTTTTTGAACTCTTAAGAAAATGTCTTACACAACTGATTAAAAAATCATCTGAAAAAAAGTTATTTTCTAACCACAGGAGGGTTTTTTTTAGCCTATGATTATATTGAAGCCATTGATGGACCGAATTTAGTAAGCCTTGGCTCACTGAGGCTTTTTCCTCCTTCCGATGATTCTGGGTTATTTCCAAGTGATTTACAGAGTGTGGTGTGTTCACTGATTTGTATTTGCTGATTTAGTACCCCACTCCCTTCCCTTGATTTTCAAATAAATATTCCCCAGGATCAAAGCACTGAAAAGATAAAACACTGTATTTAAATTGTCAAATGCAAGTGCACATATTTTTCCATTTGAACAGTTCCTGAGATGCCAGTTGAGTAGGCAAGAGTCTAAGAATTATTATTTGAGAATCTGTGGCCTCTCAGATTAGTTCAAACTATCCTAAAACTGTGCAGATGGGCTTCAGATGCACTCTGTGTAAATTCACCCATCATCAATTACAACAGCATTGTGTTACATCTTTCTCTGTATGGACCTTTGGTCTGATCCAACATGGCCCATCTTATTTCCCTGGCTAGAAAATGCAATTTATCTGCCAAAATGGAGGCATCCAGTTACAGAATTGCCACCGATATGTGTTGAGAATCAGTCACCCTGAGCACTTTAGTGAAAAATTGAGATGATATTGTAACCCCCTGATTCAAGTAGCCAAGACCAGGGATCATAAAACAGATTGTACTTTAGCAAGCTGGCCGGACTAAATCGAAATCTGTATAGGCCGAAAAATAATCTTTCTCTAGGTACTCTCAAGTCCACTCTCATTCAAAAAAACAACCAGCAGTCATTGAGTTAAACTTCAACTGGCTTTACTTAACAACTTGAAAACAGTTCAGAAACGCAAATTGATATATACAGTCAGGGCATATAAAAGTTCCAGATCAGCTTCAGACACTCTCCTCCAGTCACCAGAAGAAATCCACTAGTCATTGTACATCAGTAGCACGGTTTTTCTTATATTTCTGCCCCATCCCGGTTCAGGATTCCCCTCCACACACCCTTTGAATGTCCTTCCAGAAGTAAGGCTTCCCCGTTCCCACTTCTCCTAACCAGGGTATCTTTTCTCCCAGGCAGTCCTTCGCATTCCCAAGTCCGGAACTCCCTGCAGGCACCCTCTGCTCTGTGGCAGAGGCTTCATTCATAGGATATTTCAGAAGTCCTCCATTTTGTGTCAAGGGCTTCCCCCTCAGCAAGGGTGGGAAACCAAAGACCATGTTTTCTTCAAACCCATTCCTTTTATTAACTCCTGGCCCTGCCCAAATGGGCTGGCCCCTCCATTGTCCACCCACCAGAAATGGTTGATCCTGAGGTCCTGGAGACCAATCGAGAAGCACAACATGTAACCTATTGGACAGTGCATTTCTAATTCCTTCAGCACACTCACTTGCATATTAAGAATATGTTCAAAAACACTTATTTGCATCATACATCACAACTGCTGTATAGGGTCCATCTGGACCCCAGTTGGTAAGATCTGTATGTAAAATATGTTGACAGGATGAAGGTTAATAATACAGAAAACTCCCATCTAATCATCAAACATGGTGATTAACAATTCCTAACCATCAAGCCCCACCCACCTACCTGACCAAACCTCACATTTTCACTCAAATCTCAAAAGCCTGCTCCCCAAACCAACTCTTAATCTACTTAGGAAACTGCATATAATCTGATTCCCATCAAACCCACTCAAGCAAAACTATTCCCTACAGTAATTGAGAACTGCAATCATATATCCTTCAATGGAGACACCCACAACTACCCTTGAGCAGTTGATCTCAGGTTTTCCAGGGATTAAATACCCAACCAACAAATCAAAGACGACAAGCTCATACCACACCAGACACTGAAAACCAAAACATTTAGATTGTAAGCCTACTAGGGACAGGGAAAGTACCTGCATATAATACATGTAAACCACAGAAAGGCACTACATCAAAATCATGACCCTTTACCCTTTAACCTGTTGTAAGCTCTTTGAGCAGGGACTGTCTCTCTTTGTTAACTCGTACAGCGCTGCGTAACCCTAGTAGCGCTCTAGAAATGTTAAGTAGTAGTAGTAGTAGTAGTACTCCTTCCAGCTCTAGAGACAACAACCCTCCCACTTATCCTTGCCCAACCAGACTTCAGTCTTAGCCAAATTAAAATGGAGTCCATGACTCCAAAGCCAAGCAGCCATCATTTGTAACTTTTCATTAAACTGCTGCATGCCCCAAAACAATTATCAAAAGCTGTTTTCCTGAGTAAATAGCAATTTTGAAAGTTAGCCACTTAGATTATGAGCCCTCTATCAAACATATAAACGGCAAGTGACCGACTCACCTGCAAATGCGCAGTAGAGTCGGAACGCTGAGAGTGTAGAAGTCCAAGCCCCACCTCCACCAGCAGTACAGCCCAATAGGGAGGAGGGCTTGGACATGGGCGTGGAAATCGGAGGAGGAGGGAGCAGGGAGGGAAGGAAGGGGCGGAACTGAGGGAAACAGACGCAGCGATGGAGAACTGATGACACGACGACAGCAGAAAGAGGGGGGCAATGCCGGGCGGGATGGCGAAATGGCGGCAGCGGGGACGGCAGGGCACAGGAGATCACAATCGCGGTGGATGGGAGCCCGAGGATGGAGGGTAGGGGAGAGAACAGTTGATGGACACGGGTGGATGGAGTGGATGGGAGGTGGGAGAGGAGAGTTGCTGGACCTGGAGGGAGGGTAGGGGAGAGAGCAGGGTTGTGGACGGGGGGAGGCCATAGGAAAACAAAAAACTAGCCCGTTGTTACGGGCTTAACGGCTAGTATTATATAAACCACTTTGGTTGTACCACAGAAAGGCAATATATATCAAGTCCTTGACTCTTTACTTTTCACTTTTAGCCACTCTTTTTACGGGCAAAGTATGACCTGATGAGTTTTTGTACAATTGTCAGGACCTACTGCTTTTCTTTGACTGTAGTTGCTCTTTGCCACCTCTATAGAATCTTCCACCCCAGGCAACGGCCTAGGTTACCTAATGGTTAAAATGCCACCAAGTGTAAATACAAATGATCCCCCTATGTAAAAACACAGAATATATAAGCAAAAAAGAAAAAAAACACAGTTACATAAACTTCAGTGATTCATGATCAAATGCAAATAAAAAAGTTCAAATGTGTATTATTATTATTTGCTAGGCAGGCTTATGTGGTTTCGAACTGAGATGCAATTACCAATCCCAGCCCCGAAGCAAAAAAAAAAAAGTCTGTTTCCTGTTGGTATTTTATTTCTATTTAACTAGCTGCACAAATACACATACAGTAACTTGTTCTAAATGTTTTCTTAAGACAATAGTCTCATTGTTAAATTTCACTACATTTTGCCAACCAACCTAATACCTTTTAGATAGAGTAACCGATACCCTCATGCTTGCCTTTACTACTCACTATCAGCAAAAAGTCTTGTTCACCAAATACCTACATTGCAGTTGACAGATCTGGCACATCTCCAGGTTCCAAGTTAAGAGAGACTATGCAGCGCAGGAAAAATCCCTTTAGATACTGAAGGTTATTTTCTAATCCAAAGTCTTTCTATTCCACTGTATATTTGATCAACCACAAGCAGCATACATGGAAAAAGATTTAACTCAACTACCATAAGGAAGCTTTAGAGGGACATGTCAAGGCCTGAGTGGGCTAGCGTTTAAAATGGGACAATTTTGCATTTTATTTTTTTAAATCAGAGAATTAAGGGTGACTTTAGCATCTATCTACTTTCTTCCCTTAATTAATCTCTGCACAATAATAACTGTACCTGACATCCAGGATTAACTGTGTTAACAAAACTATGTAAGCCACATTGAGCCTGCAAATAGGTGGGATAATGTGGGATACAAATGCAATAAATAATAATAATAATCTATCGCACTGCTCCAATGCTTTCACTTGTGATGTGGTGGAGTTCCAAAGCAAGCTGAAATGTAGACGAGGCGGCCAAACCGCGTAGCCGTTTTAATGAAGCTCTCACTTGCAAATGATCCCCTAACCGTCCATGGATAAAGTCAAAGCAAGGACCAATACCTATTGCTTAAACCAGTATGGTACATCAGCTTGCCATGTCTCCTGTAATTTCCACATGAGCTATACTAGCACAGCTAGAGTAAATAAGTGTATTTAGAAATGTCAGGGCAATGCACAGTTCCACAGAAGAGATTTTTCAGCATATCATGTTTGGAAATGGTAATGCACCAGTTGATCGCCGAGTTGAGACTTCCATAGCAGGGTATACAGCAGTTAAGTGTGTACAGGAACATTTCAATGAACAATTACTTCAAAAAGAGGGGAGCCAATGAAGATGCAGAAAAAGGGCCCCAGCAAAAAAAAACACATATAGACATAGTACTGTCTGCAATTGTGATTGAATATGTTTTTTTAACGGTAGAGAGTTGGTATCATTTTATTTGGGGAGGGATGCGGATGACACTATTGGTTAGGAATTTTATGTATCAGGAAGCAGAATATTATGATTACTCTGCAATTTGTATTGGGGAGGTTAAGAAGATGATGCAGCCAGTTAGGAATTTTTTGCATCAGAAAGATGAATTGTTCAATTTTATTTGTAATATGTACATATTGCAGTAAGTTGCCTCACGTGCCACAAATTTATACAAAAAGTCTATTTTTCACTACCTTATAGTAGGGATGGACTGACATTTAAAATGATATAGAAGCCCTTTTACTAAGCTGCGGTGAAAAGTGGCCTGTGCTAGTTTGGTGCGTGAAATGGACGCGTGCTGGGCCGCTTTTTACTGCGGCAGGAAAAAGGCCTTTTTTAAAAAATGGAACAGTAAATGGCTGTGCGCTAATATTAAAATTAGTGCACAGTTATTTACTGTCTGAGCCCTTACCGCCACCAATATAGCTGGTGAGAAGGGCTCACGCTCTTCTCAATCGGGCAGAACGCGGCTATGTGGGCCACACACTGCCAATTACCTCCAGGAATGCCCCCCCACATGGGAGAAAATCGACAATTACTTTCTACCACGAGAAACTGCAGGCAGCAACTTCAGAACTACCGACAGGCTCCTGCGCTACCTTGGCGGTAGGGCCGACTTGGCTTGCAGCAGCCCTACCATGGCGTAGTAAAAGGGCTCCATAGGAAATGTCAGTAACATAGCCCATGTCGTTGCATGTCAATTTATTAACAAACAAAAATGAGCAGAACACACATGACATTTTCTGGGATTTTCTTTGTTTACTGTTTGCAAGGATGGCACACTATCTCAAGATTGCGTGCAGTAACCATCAGGCATGTGCATACTATTGACAAACAGTGTGTACTCTTAACAACACTGCTCCTGAAACAAAAATAAAGTCTAACCAAAACAAAACAAACAATGCTGCACGACAAGGGACACAAAACAAAACAAAAATATTTGGGCTGCCCATCCCTACCTTACAGACACATGTGATGTTCCAAATACTGTTCCAAACTGAACTGCATTCTATCATGTGCCCCAAATGTAAATGTCTCAAGGGGTTCTTGCCATCTCTATGCTACTCTTTCTTGCCACAGGACAGTTTAACAACAGGCATCCCAGAAGCCCATGGGAGGCCCTCTATAGTACATATCTGAAAAGCATTATCTCTTGTGCATTACCAAGATTGTTCATATGCCTTACGTTCCTGGATCTTTACCAGTCACCATAAAACAAGGGGATAATTCTATCAAGCGATGCCTAAAAGTAAGTGTGACAAAGAAGAAACAGAAAACTGTAAGCAGATAAAGACCGTATGGCCTACCCAGTCTGCCCATCCATGCCATCTACTCTCTGTTCCTCTCCCCTAGAGATCCTATACACCTGTCTCAAGCGAAACCGGTTAGTAGCAGGTCTTCTCAAACCTGTCCTTAGGGCACACCATCAAGTTTTCACGATACCCACAATGAATTATATTCATTGTGGATATCCTGTTTGGTGTGCCCTGAGGACTGGGTCGAGAAGCCCTGCATTATAGGCATGATCGTGTTCGTAAGGTCCATGTCGGGCATAAGCTAGTGCGCATCTACTATTATTCTATAAGGTCCGTGCTTTGCAAGATGAAATGCCCACTTACACCCAACTGGTACAGCCCATTTGCTGTTACATGCCATAACATGCCAGTTTTACAGAATGCCTAGCACATATGCAGTTAAAATGCTCAAGTGTGATGTTAGTCTCATGCACAAGTGCACCTTTTCTATAAATCTGTGCACACAACTCCTTTATAGAATTGTCCTTCACAACCTAAGCTCTCTTGGGCAGGAACACATTGGAGCTGAATGCTAATCACCACTGTACTACACTGCAAGTGTCCAGTGGTGTCATGAAAACCAGTTTTATTATTAAAGCAACAGTACACAGTAGTTTTGAAACGTTTATACTTTACCCTTTGTGTCATTCCGACACTTGATTAATGTACGGACTAAACCCCTATAATGAGCAGATCAGAATGGTGCCCTATTCAGAAGCAATTACGACAAAAAAAAAAAAAAAGAGAACCTTTCCAAGGCATGTGTAAACCAGAGCTCCCCAAATGGGATCATAAACCCCCACGTTTAGGTTCACAACATGGGTGGACCCTCTATAGGTGCATCATGATTCTGCACCTCCAGGGAGTCACACAGTTTTTAGCTGCCATCATGGGGTCATGTAAAAACAGAAGAGTAGTGGGAAATGGACCACGAACTCCGGATATGAGGGGAACAAACTTGGTGCTTCAAGAAGATTTACTAATCATAGACTCGACACCAAGTTTGTTTCCCTCGTTTCTAGAGTCTGTGGTCCATTTATTTTATATTTTATTTTATTTATTGCATTTGTATCCCACATTTTCCCACCTATTTGCAGGCTCAATGTGGCTTACAGAGTCCTGTTATGGCATCGTCATTCCAGGATATCAGATACAATTAGTGATGCAAAAAGATTAAGGAGGAAAAGAAAAGATTTGAGCATATAAATGTAGAAGGAAGACTTTCAGAACTGGGGTGGATTGGTGAGGTAATCTAGTTAGGTTATGGGTTCTCTTTGTAGGCCTTGTTGAAGAGATACGTCTTCAGAGATTTACGGAAGTTAGATATTTTGTTGATTGTTTTCAAGGCAGTAGGTAATGCGTTCCACAACTGTGTACTCATATAAGAGAAGGTAGCCGCATGTATCAGCTTGTATTTTAGTCCTTTACAGCTGGGGAAGTGTAGATCAAGAAATTTGCGGGATGATCTTGTGGCATTTCTGGGCGGCAGGTCCACAAGGCCTAGCATGTACGTTGGGGCATCTGCGTGGATGATTTTGTGTACAATCGTGCAGATCTTGAACGCGATGCGTTCTTTAAGTGGGAGCCAATGAAGTTTCTCTCTTAAAGGTTTTGCACTTTCATATTTAGTTTTTCCAAATATGGCGGCGGTATTCTGGGCTGTTTGGAGTTTCCTGATAGTTTGTCCTTTGCAGCCAGCGTATAGTGCATTGCAGTAATCCAAGTGACTTAGTACCATTGACTGTATCAGGGTACGGAAAACGTATCTCGGGAAGAAAGGTTTTACTCTTTTGAGTTTCCACATGGAGTGGAACATCTTTTTCGTTGTATTCTTCACGTGTGAGATTTCGATTAATGGTAACTCCAAGAATTTTCAGGTTATTTGAGACAAGAAGAGAGCAATTTAGTCTGGGTATGGTGGTGAAGTTGCTTGTGTTATGTTGTGAGGTGAGTACAAGACATTGTGTTTTTTCTGCATTGAGTTTTCCCACTACTCTTCTGTTTTTACATGACCCCATGATGGCAGCTAAGTAAAACCATGCGACTCCCTGCGTGGGATTTCAGAGTTCTCCAGCCTGGTGGATTTCTTCTGGATCATGGCCACAAAAGACAATCACTGGTGTAGACAGATTTTGAGGCATTTTGTTTCTTTCTGGGGTTTTCCCTTCACCATTTCATTAATGGGTCCTAAATGAAATGATACTAAAATGCACATCCCTAACATTGAAGTCTGCTCAACAGTAAACTCTGAACAATGCTGGCAGCAGACTGTGGTCTATTTATAAGTAAACACTATATTTAATTTTATGTTTTGAAACACCAGGCCACCCTTCAGTCACGGCAGGATCATCAGGGGGTGTAATCTTTATCTTCTTTCTTCTTGCTAAAAGCTTCAAAAAATGGTTATTTACCTCAATGAAACCCAGTTCAAACTAATCAGCGCAGCATGTTATGTCCATGTTAAGATGATTTTAAATCAACATGCAAAGGCTTTAGAGAAGACATGTTCAAGGTGCAGAGAGCAAACCCACTGCACATATCCAGGTTCACTGCACGCACATTTTAACAGGGCTTCATGAAGACTGTACAACTAGAGCACAGAGAAGCAAATTTATAAATGGACTTTCCTCCGGGTTGATGTCCCAAACGCACATGCCTTAAACACCACACAATAAATGGTATCTAAGAAGAAACATTTATAAATAATAATAAAATCCCTTCGTGGAATCTTGGTACTTCATAAATTCCCATAATCGCATCACCAGGTAAGACCGATCATCAGTATATGCATTCTGGGTGGCCCAAATGTACTGTCAATTACTACATAATGGGGGTCACTTGGGACATGCCTTATTTACATTTCATACCATAGGTGCTGCGGCAAATAACACACTTTAATGGTGTTAGCACATGACACCCCCCCCCCCCCCCCATGTTATTATGCTCTAATAAACAGCAACATTACACAAACCCCTCTGATTATTTAATATCTACCACACAAATCTATCCTTACCAGGAGCAAAGCTTATTAAGTTATTCTAAGCCAAAGGCCAGTATGGCTGGATATGTATCATCATATAACCAACATACTTTTTTTTCTTTTAGTTTGAGGGCTGACTGTAAGTGTTTTGTAACTTAAAGCATACACTTCCACAGCCTCTTTGAGGCAAATTGTCCCCAAGAGACTACTTTATCCTATATTACATCTCAGCGTTATTGCCAGACAACTTTATTGAGGGGTGGGGGTATGCAAGACATTTTTCTTCTGTACTAAGCTCTGAGAACAATGGGGTTAGTCTGATCCTATCGCCACAGAACCCTGTTCCTGATGCCTTTTGATCACTCTCTGCTGGCCCTTTCGCCATTGCACAGCTCGGGTCCTGGGCTGCTCTTTGGTGAGCAGGGTCTGGCGGGCTGCAGGTGCCACTTGTCATCACATCGGCAGGCGGCGAGGAGCAACGATATTAATCCTATCCCAGCAAAAAAACAGATCATCTGCTACGCAACTCTTTTCACATAATAACACGTTTGAAAATGCACATAGACGTTTTAACAACCATCTTCTTAAATAGCTCAGCGTAATAGCTGAATCAACAGAAGCCAAATGAAAGCTGTAACCTTCCAAAAACTTTATGAAAGGATTGGCATTTCAAGACGCTATTGGACGTTTTTATTGTTTTGCATCTTACGCTTCTAAGGTCACCTGTCTGCTCATTTTTTTTTAATTATTCTAAAACATGTGAAGAAAAAAATGTATTGTCACTGATGTGCACACACACACTCCAGATCTGAAGTACTTATATACGGCTGCAACGTTTCAGAACCACCTGGAAGCAGGAGCCTTACAAAAACCTGAAGTTTCTACAATACAGTGCTCTGCAGAAACGCACTTAACTGTATTTAACATTCTTTGCAAGGCACACACACAAAAAAAGCAGACTTCAAAATATGCACAGTATAGACGCCTAGCAATCTGATTAATGTAAATCATATGGAGTTCAAAGGCTAAGCAAATTACACACCCTGAAGCAGCCCTGGCTCTATGAAAGGAGTCTTTCTCCAACACCGTGCAACCCCAGCCCACAGGGACTTTTTAACATGGCAGGAGTTCCTAAACATTTCAGGTACACTTGAAAGCAAAAAAAAAAAAGTCATTCTCCACGTCCGATGTCGGATTAGTTCGTTTCCAGGCCGGAAAAAAAAAAGTGATAGAGCTCACATTTACCAGCACACAAACCACAGACCGCCTCAGCCCTGTGCTCCAGTTTTTATTTTGTCCCAAAACACCTTAAGGGGATTCTTCCTGCACTGCCCTCTAGCAGTTTATCTGTGGCCCTGCTTCCGTCAACAAAAGCTGACAGATTTCCTCCTCAAGATACCAAAAACGAGGTAGACGGACAAAATTTAAAAAAAAAAAGTTTTCACAGAAGCAACCCACTTACCGTTTTGCTCCTTGGGGCTTGCGAAGTACAACTTGCTGCTCAGACTGGATTCAGCCTGCGATCCCTGCTGCAGGACGTCCAGGGCAGAAGTCAAGAGGAGGAAAGTTAAGAGGATCATTTGGATGAATGAGGGAGAGTAAACAGACCCGGGAGCTCTGCAGATCAGGAGTGAATTTCACCACCGAACAACTGCGTTGCCTCTCGCAAGGAAACACTCAGCCTGGTTTTGGCAGCATGGGGAGCAGATCATCGACGGGGAGATGCCACATAATCCCATCCGAAGAAAGTTTGCCTCGCCATTCTTGCCCCTTTTTGTCTCCAGTTTGAAAGGGGGGTTGGGGGGAGAAGGATCAAAGAGCTGTCTGAACCTGACTCCGTTCCCAACCGGACTAAAACAATCTTGATGAGAGTGGCACTGGCAAGCACTGGGAGCTCACTCAGACAAACAGAGGTGGGGGGGGGGGTGGAAGGAAGGGGGGGGCTGAAAAGTTGCTGCAGCAGAGCACCTGTCAACTGTTGTGTCAATTTCAGAGAAAATAAGGACTTTGCAACAATTCCCAGCCAATAAACAACACTTGATGATGGACACCTCTTCTCGCTTTCATAAATAGTTAAGTTGGCAATCGATTGAACTTTCCATAGTAGAAAAAAAAATAAGATTAATTAACAAAAACAGAAAAAAAAACCCCTTGAGAATTCCAGATTTTCACATGCTTCTCTTCAGTCAGCGCTGTATTAAAAAAAAAAAAGAAGCCGAAAGAAAGCAAAAACCCGTGAGTCCTCTGCAGTCCCTGAAGGAAACTAATGTGCTTGTCAGCAAACGTGCCCTGCGGGCCAGTGGCGATCACGCCTCCCCTCCCCGGCAGCTGTCACAGGCTGGCAAGTTACCTTCTACAGCTCTGGGGGGGGGGGGGGGGGAGGCGCCGGGCGTGGGAAGGCTCAGTGCAGGTTGGATCCCAAGTCCCGCAAAGGAGAGACAGAGAGGGAGCTGGACGAGGGCCAGTCCCCTCTGCGAGCCCACGAGGAGGGTAGGGCACCTCCTAGACTAGGAGGGAAATGAGGGAGAGGGGGGGGGGGGGCTGGGTGAAGGAGCCCAGGGCTTGTACTGTACCTGGTTCTTTCTGACTCCTGCTGGGGATGCTCCAACTTAAGATGTTTGCTCTCTGCTACTGCTTTTATTTATCAGTTTTATTCCTCTTTTCTTGCTTTCAAGATATCAACTGCCCGACTGCTCAATCAACGTGCAAAATATACAAGTATTTGGAATCTTTAGTGCAGCAGCCTCCATCCTTGATCCGTTTTCATTCCCCACCCACCCCTTCAACATGCTGAGCAAATGTCCCCCTTAAAATCTGTTAAAGGTCTTGAAACTCCTGCCCCCCCTTAAAGATTTTGCCCACCATATTGTACTTGTTTGTGTGAGCAGTTTGTTAAGGCAGATTAAGGGGTCCTTTTACTGAGGTGCGCTAACAGATTCAGCACGTGCTACACAGAGACGTAGCCAGAAAACAGAATTTAGGTGGGCCTAGGCAAGAAGTGGGTGGGCACCAAGTGTTCTCCCCCCCCCCCCCCCCCCCCCCACCACCACCACCAAAAAAATATCTCAGCTGGTGGGAAAACGCTTCTTTTCACCTTGGCAGTCTGTAGCAGGCATGTGCTGAAAACTTAGCGTGTGCAGGTGCCGGTATCACGGACAGTAGCGTTTTTGTTACCATCAGGGGGAAGTCTTCAGCTGGCAGAGCTTGGGACCCCACCAGCTACTGCTAAATGTGTGCTACTGTTGGGTGGGCCTGAGCCCTAAGTGGGTGGGTCCCAGCCCACCCAGGCCCACCTGTGACTACGCCACTGGTGCTACACAGTGCCATAGCGAGGTCGGCTGACACCCGGGGCGGTTCACCGCTGCGCCCCCCCCCCCCCCCCGGGTGTAGCACGGCGCACCCCCCCTCGGCGCACACACACACACCCCCGGAGCGCATTCTTACCAAAGAGGGCGGGCAGGAGGGCCGCTCCGCCCCGAGTGCACGTCGCTGGGAGCTGCGTCGGCTCCGCTGGTTCCCTGCTCTCTCTGCCCCAGAACAGGAAGTAACCTGTTCTGGGGCAGAGAAAGCAGTGAACCAGCGAAGTTGACACCTCCCCAGTGGCGTGCACCCGGGGCGGACCGCCCCACCGCCCCCCCTCTTCCTACACCACTGGTGCTACATGATAAGATGCACATGCTAATCATTAGCGCACCTTAGTAAAAGGTCCCCTTAGAGGCTTTTCTTCCTTCTGGAGGACTAGCCTAGTGATTAGTTCAGCTAGTTTTGATCGTGGTGAACTGGGTTCAGTTCCCACTACAGCTCCTTGTGGCTCTGGGTAAGTCACTTAGGGGGTCTTTTACTAAGGCGTGCTGGTGTTTTTAGCATGCATTAAAAATGGGCGTGTGCTAAATGTTAAAGACGCCAATGTACGCCTATGGGCATCTTTGGTGCTTAGCACACACCTATTTTTAACGTGTGCTAAAAACGTCAGCGTGCATTAGTAAAAGACCCCCTCAGGGGATCTTCACCAAAAGCTGTTTTAACAACTGGCCTAGCATGGGCAGATGGTGACTGGGGATTACTTCTGTCTATGCCGGTTCCAAGCTACAACCTGGAAAAGATAGATATGGAGCGTCTGTTTACGCTTTCCAAAAATACTAGGACAAGGGTGCACGCGATGAAGCTGGAGTGCAGTAAGTTTAAAACCAATAAGAGAAAAATTTTCTTTACTCAACGCGTAATTCGACTCTGGAATTCGTTGCCGGAGAATGTGGTTAAGGCGAGAGTTTAAGAAAGGTTTGGACGGCTTACATAAGTACATAAGTACATAAGTAGTGCCATACTGGGAAAGACCAAAGGTCCATCTAGCCCAGCATCCTGTCACCGACAGTGGCCAATCCAGGTCAAGGGCACCTGGCACGCTCCCCAAACGTAAAAACATTCCAGACAAGTTATACCTAAAAATGAGGAATTTTTCCAGTCCATTTAATAGCGGTCTATGGACTTGTCCTTTAGGAATCTATCTAACCCCTTTTTAAACTCCGTCAAGCTAACCGCCCGTACCACGTTCTCCGGCAATGAATTCCAGAGTCTAATTACACGTTGGGTGAAGAAAAATTTTCTCCGATTCGTTTTAAATTTACCACACTGTAGCTTCAACTCATGCCCTCTAGTCCTAGTATTTTTGGATAGCGTGAACAGTCGCTTCACATCCACCCGATCCATTCCACTCATTATTTTATACACTTCTATCATATCTCCCCTCAGCCGTCTCTTCTCCAAGCTGAAAAGCCCTAGCCTTCTCAGCCTCTCTTCATAGGAAAGTCGTCCCATCCCCACTATCATTTTCGTCGCCCTTCGCTGTACCTTTTCCAATTCTACTATATCTTTTTTGAGATACGGAGACCAGTACTGAACACAATACTCCAGGTGCGGTCGCACCATGGAGCGATACAATGGCATTATAACATCCGCACACCTGGACTCCATACCCTTCCTAATAACACCCAACATTCTATTCGCTTTCCTAGCCGCAGCAGCACACTGAGCAGAAGGTTTCAGCGTATCATCGACGACGACACCCAGATCCCTTTCTTGATCCGTAACTCCTAACGCGGAACCTTGCAAGACGTAGCTATAATTCGGGTTCCTCTTACCCACATGCATCACTTTGCACTTGTCAACATTGAACTTCATCTGCCACTTGCACGCCCATTCTCCCAGTCTCGCAAGGTCCTCCTGTAATCGTTCACATTCCTCCTGCGACTTGACGACCCTGAATAATTTTGTGTCATCGGCGAATTTAATTACCTCACTAGTTATTCCCATCTCTAGGTCATTTATAAATACATTAAAAAGCAACGGACCCAGCACAGACCCCTGCGGGACCCCACTAACTACCCTCCTCCACTGAGAATACTGGCCACGCAATCCTACTCTCTGCTTCCTATCTTTCAACCAGTTCTTAATCCATAATAATACCCTACCTCCGATTCCATGACTCTGCAATTTCTTCAGGAGTCTTTCGTGCGGCACTTTGTCAAACGCCTTCTGAAAATCCAGATATACAATATCAACCGGCTCCCCATTGTCCACATGTTTGCTTACCCCCTCAAAAAAATGCATTAGATTGGTGAGGCAAGACTTCCCTTCACTAAATCCGTGCTGACTTTGTCTCATCAGTCCATGTTTTTGTATATGCTCTGCAATTTTATTCTTAATAATAGCCTCCACCATCTTGCCCGGCACCGACGTCAGACTCACCGGTCTATAATTTCCCGGATCTCCTCTGGAACCTTTCTTAAAAATCGGAGTAACATTGGCTACCCTCCAGTCTTCCGGTATTACACTCGATTTTAGGGACAGATTGCATATTTCTAACAGTAGCTCCGCAAGTTCATTTTTTAGTTCTATTAATACTCTGGGATGAATACCATCAGGTCCCGGTGATTTACTACTCTTCAGCTTGCTGAACTGACCCATTACATCCTCCAAGGTTACAGAGAATTGTTTAGTTTCTCCGACTCCCCCGCTTCAAATATTCTTTCCGGCACCGGTGTCCCCCCCAAATCCTCCTCGGTGAAGACCGAAGCAAAGAATTCATTTAATTTCTCCGCTACGGCTTTGTCCTCCTTGATCGCCCCTTTAACACCATTTTCGTCCAGCGGCCCAACCGACTCTTTGGCCGGTTTCCTGCTTTTAATGTATCTAAAAAAGTTTTTACTATGTATTTTTGCTTCCAACGCTAATTTCTTCTCAAAGTCCTTTTTTGCCCTCCTTATCTCCGCTTTGCATTTGGCTTGGCATTCCTTATGATCTATCCTGTTACTTTCAGTTGGTTCTCTTCTCCACTTTCTGAAGGATTGTTTTTTGGCTCTAATGATTTCCTTTATCTTACTGTTTAGCCACGCCGGCTGACGTTTAGTCTTTTTTCCCTTTTTTCTAATACGTGGAATATATTTGTCCTGAACCTCCAGGATGGTGTTTTTAAACAGCATCCACGCCTGATGCAAGTTTTTTACTCTGCGAGCTGCTCCTTTCAGTCTTTTTTTCACCATTTTTCTCATTTTGTCGTAATCACCTTTTCTATAGTTAAACGCTAGCGTACTTGATTTCCTAGTTTCACTTCCTTCAATGCCAATATCAAAACCGATCATATTATGATCACTGTTATCAAGCGGCCCTCGTATCGTTACCCCCTGCACTAGATCATGAGCACCACTAAGGACTAAGTCTAGTATTTTTCCTTCTCTTGTCGGCTCCTGAACTAGCTGTTCCATGAAGCTGTCCTTGATTTCATCAAGAAATCTTATGTCCCTTGCGTGTACAGATGTTACATTAACCCAGTCTATATGCGGGTAATTGAAATCCCCCATTATTATTGTGTTGCCCAGTTTGTTTGCGTCCCTGATTTCCTTTAACATTTCCGCATCCGTCTGTTCGTCCTGGCCAGGCGGACGGTAGTACACTCCTATCACTATCCTTTTCCCCTTTGCACATGGAATTTCAATCCACAGTGATTCCAAGGAGTGATTTGCTTCCTGCAGAATTTTCAATCTATTTGATTCAAGGCTCTCGTTAATATACAATGCTACCCCTCCACCAATCCGATTCACCCTATCACTACGATATAATTTGTACCCCGGTATGACAGTGTCCCACTGGTTATCCTCCTTCCACCAGGTCTCAGAGATGCCTATTATATCTAATTTTTCATTTAGTGCAATATATTCTAACTCCCCCATCTTATTTCTTAGGCTCCTGGCATTCGCATATAGACATTTCAAACTATGTTTGTTGTTCCTAAGTACATCATGCTTAGTACTTGACAGTATTAATTGGCAATCTTTTGTCTGATTTTTATTGTTATTTAAAGATACCCGATCTACTACAATCTCTTTTGCAACCTCACTATCAGGATACTCTATCTTCCCTGTTATGGTGATATCTTTGAAAGATACCTTATCCCGAACCATGCTCTTTTGAGCGACTGTCGGCCTTCCCCCCATTTCTAGTTTAAAAGCTGCTCTATCTCCTTCTTAAACGCCGATGCCAGCAGCCTGGTCCCACTCTGGTTAAGATGGAGCCCATCCTTTCGGAATAGGCTCCCCCTTCCCCAGAATGTTGCCCAGTTCCTAACAAATCTAAAGCCCTCCTCCCTGCACCATCGTCTCATCCACGCATTGAGACTCTGGAGCTCTGCCTGTCTCTTGGGCCCTGCGCGTGGCACAGGTAGCATTTCAGAAAATGCTACCCTGGAGGATCTGGATTTCAGCTTTCTACCTAAGAGCCTAAATTTTGCTTCCAGAACCTCTCTCCCACATTTTCCTATGTCATTGGTACCCACATGTACCAAGACAGCGGACTCCTCCCCAGCACTATCTAGAATCCTATCTAGGTGACACGTGAGGTCCGCCACCTTCGCACCAGGCAGGCAAGTCACCAGGCGATCCTCACGTCCACCAGCCACCCAGCTATCTATATGCCTAATGATCGAATCACCAAGTACAACAGCTGTCCTAACCTTTCCCTCCCGGGCAACATTTGGAGATATATCCTCGGTGCGAAAGGATAATACATCCCCTGGTGGGCAGGTCCTGGCTACAGGAGTACTTCCTACTTCACCAGGGTGATGCTCTCCTTCTAGGAGACCTCCCTCCTCCAAGGTAGCACAGGGGCTACCTGACTGGAGGTGGGACTTCTCTACAACATCCCTGTAGGTCTCCTCTATGTACCTCTCTGTCTCCCTCAGCTCCATCAAGTCTGCTACTCTAGCCTCAAGGGAACGGACACGTTCTCTGAGAGCTAGGAGCTCTTTGCATCGGGCACACACATATGACACCTCACCAATTGGGAGATAATCATACATGTGACACTCAATGCAAAAGACTGGATAGCACCCCTCTCGCTGCTGGACTGCTGACTTCATCTTAGTGTTTTTTGAGTTTTTCCGTAATTTAAAACTTGCTAAAGTATTAAGGATATCAGCCTATCACTAACTTACAGTTCCTCCTTTAAACCCCAATCTTCAAGTTCCGAAAGCACAAGCAAAATTTGTTCACTTACCAGAGAAATATCCTCTTCTCCCAGAACCTTGAGCAGAGGCCCCGAGTGGATCGGAACGGACCTGGGAGTCACTCTGGCGAATGCTCCGAAGATATGCAGATGAGCTGCAAGTCCTCCACGGCACCTGAGAAGGCAACCGGTGGGAGAGCTGGGCACCTCTCAACCAAGAAAAGGCTTACCAGGGGTTAGGCCGAAGCCAGCATTCCTCCCCCTGAGGGTCACCTGATCCTGGCTAAGAAGTACCTGGTAGCTCTGGGTAGGTGGAGCGAAAGCTCTGGGTAACTGTGGCGAAGGCCCTGGGAAGGTCGGGGTGGATTTGGGAGTCACCCCGGATGCAGCTGTGAGGATATGCAGAACGCTGCAAGTCCTCCACAGCACCTGAAGGAAAAGGCCATAGAATGTTATTAAATGGACGTAAGGAAAAATCCGCTATTCCTGGGACAAGCAGTACAAAATGCTTTGCTCCGTGGATCTTGTCGGGTGATTGTGACCTGGATTGGCCACTGTCGGAGACAGGGTGCTGGGCTAGATCGATCTTTGGACTGACCCAGTGTGGTGATGCTTATGTCTTATGTCATCTAATAAGCCCACTGGCATATAGTTGATCATATCTGACCTATTTAATCAGTTTATGAGTGAGGGGAATATGTCTTCTGAGCAATTTTGTATTTTCTATCAAAGAGTGAAGAGAGACTAGAATAGCAAAATAAAAAGAGCTAAATACTTGAAAAGAAAATGGGGAAGCAAACTCTGTATGAAGGTGTAGCAAATAAAAACTGGAAAAAAAAGTAGAAAAAAAATCACTGCAAATTATTACAACCAGAAAGGGGAAGGGACTTGATATACCGCCTTTCTGTGGTTACAATCAAAGTGGTTTATCTATTATATACAGGTACTTATTTTGTACCTGAGGCAATGGAAGATTAAGGGGGAGGGGGGCTTTTACTAAGGTGTGCTAGGTAAAAATCAGCCGGCACTGCTGATTTGTAGCACGAGCTAAAAATGTTAACACAACACCCGGTTCCTGACACACAGTACTGAGAGAGAGACAGACTGAGGGAGCTGAACCTTCTGCCTGCCTCTAGAAGCCTTGCCAGCCCCAGGCCCCCTTGGAGACTGGGCCTGGGGAATCTTCCCCCCCCCCCCCCCCCCCCCACCCCTCAGCAGGCCTGGTGATGGTAGGGTAGACCCAGTGGTAACATAGTAACATAGTAGATGACGGCAGAAAAAGACCTGCACGGTCCATCCAGTCTGCCCAAGAAGATAAATTCATATGTGCTACTTTTTTATTTGTACTGTCCTCTTCAGTGCACAGACCGTATAAGTCTGCCCAGCACTATCCCCACCGCCCAACCACCAGCCCCGGCACAGACCGTATAAGTCTGCCCAGCACTAGTCCCGCCTCCCAACCACCAGCCCCAGCACAGACCGTATAAGTCTGCCCAGCACTAGTCCCGCCTCCCAACCACCAGCTCTGCCACCCATTCTAGGCTAAGCTCCTGAGGATCCCTTCCTTCTGCACAGGATTCATTTATGTTTATCCCACGCATGTTTGAATTCCGTTACCGTTTTCATCTCCACCACCTCCCGCGGAAGGGCATTCCAAGCATCCACCACCCTCTCCATGAAAAAATACTTCCTGACATTCTTCTTGAGTCTGCCCCCCTTCAATCTCATTTCATGCCCTCTCGTTCTACCGCCTTCCCATCTCCGGAAAAGGTTCGTTTGCGGATTAATACCTTTCAAATATTTGAACGTCTGTATCATATCACCCCTGTTCCTCCTTTCCTCCAGGGTATACATGTTCAGGTCCGCAAGTCTCTCCTCATACGTCTTGTAACGCAAATCCCATACCATCCTCGTAGCTTTTCTTTGCACCGCTTCAATTCTTTTTACATCCTTAGCAAGATACGGCCTTCAAAACTGAACACAATACTCCAGGTGGGGCCTCACCAACGACTTGTACAGGGGCATCAACACCTCTTTTCTTCTGCTGGTCACACCTCTCTCTATACAGCCTAGTAACCTTCTAGCTACGGCCACCGCCTTGTCACACTGTTTTGTCGCCTTCAGATCCTCAGATACTATCACCCCAAGATCCCTCTCCCCATCCGTACCTAGCAGACTCTCACCGCCTAACACATACACCTCTCTTGGATTTCTACTCCCTAAGTGCAT
The DNA here is from genome assembly GCF_901765095.1 of Microcaecilia unicolor. Lineage (NCBI taxonomy): Eukaryota > Metazoa > Chordata > Amphibia > Gymnophiona > Siphonopidae > Microcaecilia > Microcaecilia unicolor. The sequence continues at coordinate 607,353,234 of NC_044032.1, read as the reverse complement.
CACTTTACATTTCTTCGCATTGAATTTTAATTGCCAAACCTTAGACCATTCTTCTAGCTTTTTCAGATCCTTTTTCATGTTTTCCACTCCCTCCGGGGTGTCCACTGTGTTACAAATCTTAGTATCATCCGCAAATAGGCAAACTTTACCTTCTAACCCTTCGGCAATGTCACTCACAAATATATTAAACAGAATCGGCCCCAGCACCGATCCCTGAGGCACTCCACTACTCACCTTTCCCTCCTCCGAGCAAACTCCATTCACCACCACCCTCTGGCGCCTGTCCGTCAACCAGTTCCTAATCCAGTTCACCACTTTGGGTCCTATCTTCAGCCCATCCAGTTTATTTAAGAGCCTCCTGTGGGGAACCGTGTCAAAAGCCTTGCTGAAATCTAAGTAGATTACTTCTATAGCACGTCCACGGTTCAATTCTCCGGTCACCCAAACAAAGAATTCAATGAGATTCGTTTGGCACGATATCCCTTTCGTAAAACCATGTTGTCTCGGATCTTGCAACTCATTTTCTTCCAGGAAATTCACTATCCTTTCCTTCAGCATCGTTTCCATTACTTTTCCAATAATCGAAGTGAGGCTTACCGGTCTGTAGTTTCCAGCTTCTTCCCTATCACCACTTTTGTGAAGAGGGACCACCTCCGCCGTTCTCCAATCCCTCGGAACCTCTCCCATTTCTAAGGATTTATTAAACAAATCTTTAAGAGGACCCGCCAGAACCTCTCTGAGCTCCCTCAATATCCTGGGGTGGATCCCATCTGGTCCCATGGCTTTGTCCACCTTTAGTTTTTCAAGCTGTTGATACACACTCTCTTCCGTGAATGGTGCTATATTCACTCCATTCTCAAATGAACTTTTGCCAGTCCATCGTGGTCCTTCTCCCAGATTTTCTTCAGTGGTGTGCTGGTAACTTTTTAACAACAGGCTCTCTCCCCGGTCCACCTCTGTGCACCCCCCCCCCCCCCCCACAACGGGCTCTCTCCCCGGTCCACCTCTGCGCCCCCCTCCCCAAATTGCAGAGCTGGCTATAGCCAGGGAGAGAGACTGGGAGGGGGGCAATGCATTACTCTCTCCAGGAAGACTGAGATTCTGTGGTGCAGGGCAAGCCGGCTCTGCTCTTCTCCTCCTCCCCTCCCCACCCCTGTGGTGCAAGGCAAGCCGGCTCTGCTCTTCTCCTCCTCCCCCGCCCCGTGCGAGCTACAGGGTCCCAGTCTCTGAGTCCAGTACATACTTGAAGAAGGCAACCTGGTTGTCCAGTGGATTCTTCAGGGCAGGCAGGACAGATCCCCAGTCTTGCCTGCCCACTGCCGGCGCTGACTCTCCCACGGCGCTACTGCATCGCTCTTCAAAATGGCCACCGAGACTTACAAGGGCAGCCTCCAAGACTTCAGCAGAAGTCTCGCGAGGCTGCCACTGGGAGTCTCGGCGGCCATTTTTAAAGAGCGATCTGGCAGTGGGGGAGGGTCAGCGCCGGAAGCGGGCAGGCAAGACTGGGGATCTTTCCTGCCTGCCCCAAAGAATCCACTGGACAACCAGGGTGGTTGCCTTCTTCAGGTATGTACACTGGACTCGGAGCCTGGGACCCTGTAGTTTGGGGGAAGGAGGGAGGAGAGCCGGCTCGCCCTGAAGAATAACCGGCTTGCAAGATGGTAAAAAAATTTAACAACCGGCTCCTGTGAGCCGGTACAAGCCGGCTCCAGCACACCACTGGTAGACCTAGGGGGATCTATAGGTAGGTCCAGGGGGATAGAGGGAGTAGGGAATGCCTCTGTTCGGTGGGGGGGGGGGGGGGGGAGGGAGGCTGCTCCTGTTCAGGAAGGGGGGGATGAGCATTATGGGGACGCAGCCCAACGTTTCAGTTTCAGGCAAATGCACCAACTTTTTCAGCCAAAATTGAAACAAGGCCAAATACTGATTTGGGGCCAGTTTCTGCACCAAAACATATTTAAGATATAAAAAGGGACAGGAAGGCAGTGAAACAAAAGGAAAGAGTGAAATTGGATAGGGGGCACAAAACAAAAAGGGGAAAAGGGATTGCATCCCTGGCAAGGGGGTCTTAGGAGTTGCTCTCACTTGCCCAAGGTGTAACCCTAATTAGTCATGGTCAAATGGACATGGCTCTCTTAGTGTCCCTCCACAGATGCTCAAAAAAAAGAGAAGATCTAGATGTTCAGGACAAAAGGAAATTTAGGAACCCTTTTACTAAGCCACGGTAGTGTGTGGATCAGTGCACCACTCCCACACAGTAAAAAAATATTTGTTATTTTTTAGCGCTGGGGGCATGTTTGGTGGAAGAGAGTTGGTGTTTCTGCACTAATCAGCACAGCTACATCATCGCACACCGGCCGAGTAGTGTGTGATTAGCGTGGGAACCTTTACTGCCTAGAAAATAGGTGTTGGTAAGTGCTCCTGCACTAATGGCCACATGCCAGTGGGAAAATGAGCGTATGGCCATGAAGAGAGGAAATGGAAAATATGGCCATTTTACAGTCATGCTAAAAATGACCTCAGTGAGTAAGAAAGCTCTGTGCTAGTGACAGCAGAGGCCACTTTTTAGCGCAGCTTAATAAAAGTAACAATTGGTGGGGAGGGGGCATAGTGCCCTATTCAGTGTCCAGTAGTTTATGAACTCGTCCACAGATTCAGTGGGAAACACGTGGAAAACTCTCTGCCTACAGGCTTGGGGCATCTTTTACTAAGGCGCGCTGGTGTTTTTAGCTCGCGCTAAAATTGTGGGTGCGCTAAACAGAGACACCCATAGGAATGCATGACGACCCTCTCGACCCCCCCCCCCCCCGCTGCCAACCCACCATAGCCATCGCCTGCCTTTGCTGGCGGGGGACCCCAACCCCCGCCAGCCGAGGTCCTCTTCTTCCCGCAAAAAGCTTCCTTCTGTTTCTGACGTCCTGCACGCGCTCACGTTTTAGCTTGCACTAAAATTGTGGGCACGCTAAACGTTAGAGACGCCAATGCATTCCTATGGGCGTCTCTGTTTAGCACGCCCACCATTTTAGTGCGTGCTAAAATGTGAGCGCGTGCAGGACGTCAGAAACAGAAGGAAGCCTCCTGTCGAAGTCTGGCTATGCCCCTATTCTGGGGGCAGAGAGTAAGCATGTCTGTGCTAATCGGGTAGCACGGGCACATTACCAGATACTACCCAATAGGTGGTGGTAAGGGCTCCTGGCGGTAATGGCCACGTGCTAATGGGGAAATTAGCAAGTTAATTAGTTAGAGGTCCTTCTACTAAATGGCCTTCACTGTTGTAGGTGCGTGTATTGGATGCGCACAGGTCCATTTCTCAGCGTGCCTGCAAAAAAGACCTTTTGGTTTTTTGGCCGAAAATGGACGTGTGACAAAATAAAAATTGGTGCGCGTCCATTTTGGGCCTCAGACCTTACCGCCACCCACTGACTTAGCGGTAAGGTCTCATGCATTTAACCATATGGTAATCGTCAGTACGTATATACTGCCAATTGCCGCCTTGTTAGCGCCACGCAGTAGAAAATTTAAAAAAATATTTTCTGCCGTGCGTATTGGACACATGTAAAAAATGGAATTACTGCCCGGGGTTCGTAGTAGCTGGGCAGTAGTTCCAAATTGACATGCATTGGATGCGTGTAGGCGCCTACGCGCCTTAGTAAAAAGGTCCCTTAGTTAGTAAGTTAAATAAATAAAAATTATACAAAACTTGTTTTCTGTATAACTGTGTCAAAACTTGACCAATTTCAATACAATTTGGAATATATCATCCTGAATAAATTTGCAATAAGTCTGCACTCACTCTGGCCGCTTCGCCAAAATAATGTTACTTCATTACCTGGTTCTTCAACTGTCATGATATTTTCTTCATTTTGAACTGATTAGGCCCTGCTACTTCCTGACTGGCAATCAGTTGGTCCTGTTTCATGCAATTTCTTCAAAACATATAGCCTCTTATAATAATAATAATAATAATAATAATAATAATAATAATTTAGTCTTATATCCTGCTCATACCTCTCAGTTCTAAGCGGGTTACAGTCTAACAGAGAACCAGAACAATCAATCTGGAAAAAAACGAAGACTAAACTAAAAAAAACTACATTTCACTCTGTAGTACAAATTTCTGGAACAATAATGCCTTCACCTTTCTTCCAGGAGCAAGACCTGTTATTTTGGGCAGGCCCCGAGTTAACCCTGGTGGGCCATTTCCACCCCCACCCTCACCCTACCCCTACCCCGATCCATAAATCCAATTTTTTTGTTAAATTTTCCCTCTGTCCCTGCTATCCTGTCATGCTTCTCCTTCCCCCTCCCCCGGTCAGCATCTGCTCCTCTTTCCCCTCTCCCGGCCCGGCATCCGTTCCTCTCTTTCCTTCCCCCTTCCCCCTGCTGGCATTTCCTCCTCTCTCCCTTCTCAGTCTAACTCCAAGCCGTCACTGGCAGTGATTCCAGTAAGCAGCATGCCCTAGCTCTGCAGGCTTCCCTCTACCACATCCCCGCCTGTGAAGAAACAGGAAATTATCCTGCAAGGCTGGCGCAGGCTGATTACAGGAATCACCGCCGGTGATAGCTCAAAGGTAGATGGGGCAGGGTGGGGGAATTTAGAGAGAGATGGGCAGCTGCCATGAGGGCGAGAGAGAGAGGCGTGAGGCACTGCCAATGAGGTGCTTAGAGGACCACTAGACTGGGTGGGCCTGAGGCAAGAATGAGTGGGCCTTTGCCCGCCCAGGCCCACCCGTAGCTACACCACTGCTTTCTTCTAAATGATAAATAAGACTGAGAAGGTAAGAAAATACCTATAAGGTCCTTCCAATATCTAGCAGTTTGAAATGTTAAAGGTCTTCTCACCTTTAGGGGCCCTTTTACTAAGTCGTGTAAGCATCTACGCATGCCCAACACACGCCAAAATTGAGTTACCGCCCGGCTACCGCGTGGCTCTTGTGGTAATTTCATTGTTGGTGCATGTCCAATACGCACATCGACAAAATAATTTTTATTTTCAGATGCTCATCAAGTGGCATTTGACACGTGTAGTTCATTACCACCTGGTTACCACGTGAGTCTTTACCGCTAAGTCAATGGCTGGCGGTAAGGTCGCAGACCCAAAATAGACACGCAGCAATTTTGATTTTGCTGCACGTCCATTTTCGTCAAAAGTTTTAAAAAGGCCTTTTTTACAGGCCAGCTGAAAAATGGATTTGCGTGTGTTCAAAACCCACGCCTACACTACTGCAAGCCATTTTTCAGCGCACCTTAGTAAAAGTGAAGGGAAAGAAAATTGATTGGCATTATTAATTCTCCTAACCCTTAAAGAACCTGCATAACAAAAGTGGGAGTACAAATATCTAGGTGCAAGACCATAATACTTTAAAAAGAAAACATGTCAGTTTAAAAAGAATGCTGGCCTCAACTGGCAAACAGTACAGCTTGATGTAGTAAAAAGGGAAAATACTGTCATCTACTATAATAAAACTCACCCTCAACGTTCTGAAGACAACGTTCTGAAGTCACTCAGTCACTCCCTGAAGGGTTCATGGATTCATGGTGGTGAAGCCAGAACACTGACCATGTCTCTCTGCCCCGCCCTCGCATGACGGACCAATCAGAAAAAACACCCTCAACATTCTGAAACACAAACGACCATCACAACACCGTTGCCAGGCAACACTAGGCAACGTAAGACGGACCAATCAGAGGAAACTACGTGACAATAAGGGAGGAGCATTCCCCAGCAGAATGGCTCATTATCTGTGCAGCACGGAGAGCACAGAACCACCGCTGGAACGAGAGAAGAATATTCCTACTGTGGGTATGTGCAAAAATAGACCGGGGGGGGGAGAAATTTTTAAATGCCTAATGCCAGTACTGAAGAGTGCCAGAGGGCCTATAGCACAGACTATATTTGGGATCGCTTGACATGGAGTCAGATGAGCCGGAAAACAACGTGCCCGTCACCATCTGGGACGTGGGCGAACAGGACAAGCTGCGGCCCAGCTGGAAGGATTACCCGCGACCCAGCCAGCAGCAAACAGCGACCAAGGAAGGGGGAGGAGTACTCCTTCCCTGCCTAGGAATTGCTGGAGACTGGCTGCCAAACTAACGAAACAACCGCACACCGACGCACCACCTCCATCATCAACAACCTGCACACACACAGCACCCTCACAAACACACACACACACACAAAAAATAACTCTGTGACACATACACACACACACAAAAAAAACCACATGCTAGCGCCCGTTTCATTGGTTTCGGAAACGGGCCTTTTTTTACTAGTATTTGGATAAAACACAGATCAAACTCATGACTGTGTTTTGCACAGTCTTTAATTTCCTGAGAAGACCCTTAGTGCATCCCAAGTATGGCACATTACAATAATCAAGTAAGAGCGCTTGGTTTAACACTTGAATTGGTCTACCTCAATGAATTTTCAAATGCAGTGCAGTTTCCTCATTAAAAAGAAACATTTCTTTACCAATGAAACAACCTGCACTTCCACATAAATAGAACTATCAACCTGGATGCCCAAGATCTTTATTACAGTGGATAGCTTGTATTCTACATGATTAATACAAATCGTGAAGGTCTTTTACAAAGTGGCGGTAAGCACAATGCGGCACTCGCTAAATCGGAAGTACTGTCGGGCTACCGCATCTCAGCGATAGCCCCCCCCCCCCCCCCAGTGTGCACCATTTACGGCGCTACACAAATATTTTAATTTTTGTAGCACCGGTGTTTACCCAGTGGTAATCGGGCAGTGCCATGTGCTGCCCGATTACTGCCGGGTTAGCGCTGGAGCCCTTACTGACACCTCAATGGGTGGTGGTAAGTGGTCCCCCCCCCCCCCCAAAATGGCTGCGTAGCAGGTGCTTCACTTGCCACATGGCCATTTCTTTTTTAAAAAACAGCCTTTTACCCGCTGCAGTAAAAGGGGACCTCAGCGTGCATTTAAAACACATGCTGACCCCAGAGGAGCCCCCTTTTGCCGCAGCTTAGTAAAAGGACCCCGGTGTTATGAATATAATCCGGATTATTATCAAAGGCGTGCCGAAAAGTGGCCTGTGCTGGTGTTGGTGTGTGTTTTTTTCAGCGCGCCTGGAAAAAAAGGCCTTTTTTTGACGGAAAATGGATGCAAAATTTAAACCAGCACATGACCATTTTTGGCCTGAGACCTTACTGTCACCCATTGACTCATTTATTTACTTTGCTGCATTTATATCCCACATTTTCCCACCTATTTGCAGGCTCAATGTGGCATACAATATAATGCAACTACAATCACATTGATGGAATAGAGAATCAGAGTATATATAACAGATAAGGTGCATAGGAATATTATGGCAATCATATTAATGGAGAAGAATTTCAGAATTATTGCTATTAAGGTTCATACGAAAATTATGTTGATTAAGAAGTGGGTAAGTGGATAACAACATAACATAATGATATCAGGACAGGGTACGATTATCAGTAATTAGGGTGTAAATAAAATAGGCAAAATAAAAGAGTTCCAATATAAAATTGTTTCTGGTGTAGTTTTGGAGTCAGATCGTTATGAGGGATCCATTTTGTATGCTTTTTTGAACAAGTTAAGTCTTCAGTAGTTTCCAGAAGGACATCAAGTCGCGTGTTTTTTCTTATAGTGGTTGGTAATTCATTCCATCGTTGTGTACAGATGTATGAAAAGCTAGATGTATGTATTGATTTGTATGACTTAGTGGTAAGGTCTCATGCGCCAACCGGGTGGTAAGTGGCCACTGCGTGAAAACTGCCGATTACCGCCGGGTAAGTGCAACATGGTAGAAAATAGAAAATATTTTCTACCCTGTGTTTTGGATGTGCGGCAAAAATGGAATTATCACCCGCGGCATGCGGTAGCTGGGCAGTAGCACCAATTTCACATGCGTTGAACGTGCATAGATGCCTATGTGCCTTAGTAAAAGGGCCCCTTAATGAGCTGGGAATTTCTGGTACAGTATTAGGATGGTTTGAGCAATTTTTAAAGAATAAGTCCTACAGTGTTAAGGGGAAGGATGGTAGATCTCTTTGTTCAAATCCTGGTTGTGCGGTCCTGCAGGGCTCTCCGCTCTCTCCCTCTCTTTAATGTAAATTTGAGTTCCCTGAGCGACTGTTTCTTAGATGATTACATTTCTATAATATCTTACGCGGACGATATATTGCTTTGGGGTTCTGTTGCCGAAATTTGATAGCACCTTATATTCTATCAAATGTTACATTTTTTTAAATAGATAATTGGGCTACTGCTCACCTTTTGAAGTTAAAAGGTGATCAGTAGCCCAATCATCATCTAAAAGGTTAAAATGAAACAAAAAACTAAAATCTTTTGATTTGGAGATAGAGTTAAAATTCCATTGGTCACACTGTCTTCTGGGGTAGAATTGAGGATTGACAACCATTCAAGACTGCTGGGTGTAATTTTAGATTCTACATTGGTCATATGAAAAACAGATAAGTGCACTTAGCAGAAGATTTTTTTTTCAAGCTCCGACAGTTACGGGCTATAAGATCTTTACTAATGGAAGAAGATTGTACAAATATTGCACAGGTGGTTTTACTGTCACAATTGGACTACTGCAGTTCACCCTACTCCCAGATTTCAGATTAATAAGTGGTATTGGGCGTTACGGAAGTGTATCCTACGTATTTCACACTTTTCAATGGTTGACGATACATAAACGTATCAGTGTCAAAATTCTTTGTTTAATTTTTAAATCAATATTCGGGTTGAGTTCTGGGGGTTTGAGCGAGCTGCTGGTACTCTGCAGACAGAAAACTATTTTCTGAGAACTTTGAAATTAGGTTTTCCTTCGGTAAAAAAATATTCATTTTGTCTGTTTTTGAGGCTTATTTTCCTTTTTTTTTTTTTTTTTTTGAGGTAGAGTGTGGAATTCGCTACCTCTAAAACTGAGGTTTGTATCTCCTTATTTTTCCTTCAGGAAATTGTTTAAAACATATGATTTTGTTTTGGGTTTTTTTTGTGGACCCTGGATTGAAAATTTTGGTTTACTATATTATGTGTAATTAGTTTCTGCTGTTGTGAAATTTAAAATTGTTAACTCCTCATTATTATCTATTATAAACCGCTTTGAATCCTTTTTGGAACAACAGCAGTATACAAAACTCTGATAGTATAGTATAGTGAACGCAGAAAGATATTAGACAATACTAGAGAGAGGAGAGATCCCTGCGGAACACCACATGGATTTTGCAATTTAGGAGATAAACCATCTCTCATCTTTACTCTGTAGAACCATTTGTTAAGAGAACCACAAAACCAGTTTAATACATTCACATAATGCCTATGTCCTCAAGGTTTTGCCATTGAAAAGTATGATCGACTAAGTCGAATGCTGAAGAACGATCAAATTGACACAGTAGAGCATTTTTTCTATCACTTACGAGAACCCTGACATGGTCTAGTAGTTATCCTAGGACTGTTTGTGCTAAAAAAAAAAAAGAGCTAAGTCCTGATTATGAAGTGGCTCTTTTTCCCTTCCCTCCAGCCCCCCCATGGGTCCAGTGCCTCTCTCTCCTTTCCCTCCAGCAAGCCCTCCCTCCCTCACCCCAATGGTCCAGTGCCTTCCTCCCTTCTCTTCAGCCCCCTCCCTCATTTCCAGTGCCCTCTCCCTCTTTGCAGGTCCAGCAACCCCCTCCCACATTTCCAGCATGCCCCCTCCTCCTGTGAGTCCAGCAGGCCATCTCCCTCATTTCCAGTGTCCCCTCCCTCTCTGCAGATCCAGCTTCCTCCTCCTACATTTCCAGTGCTTCCCCTCCCACCTGTGGGTCTGGCACTTTTGTCTTTCTCCCCCCTTCCCACCACAGTAGCTCTCTTATGCAGCAGCCAGCTGAGCTGACAGCAATCTCCACAGGCCTGCTCTGGGGCTTTCTCTCTGCTGGATCCTGCCTTCTGATGCAACTTCCTGTTTTTGCTAATGCAAGAGAGAGGGAGGAAGGCAGGCATGGAGATACTGGACTTGCAGGAGCGGTAACTGCAGTTTTTTTTAAACTGCGGGAGCAAAGCTTTTTACCATTCCCGTGGGGATTACCACAGCTCCCCATCCCCATGTCATTCTCTATCTGGTATCTTACACACCAGTAGGGGAGCCTTTACACTACAGGGCACCTTCTTTCCTCCTAGGGCCTCTGTGTTCTGTTCTGCCAGAGGGCTTTTACTTCCTGCTCACTGTTGAGCCCCGCCCTCCTGGCTAGACTGCCTAATATCCCTATGCTCACTTGAACAGCTTCAGCCTCCGTGTCTGGTTTAGCGCCACCTGCTGTAAGCAGTGGCGTACCAAGGGCGGAGCGGTGGGGGAGGTCCGCCCCAGGTGCACACCGCAGGAGAGGTGCAGAGAGCAGCCGCGCACTTGTCAGCTCCGCTGGTTCCCTGCTCCCTCTGACCCGGACAGGTTACTTCCTGTACCAGGGCAGAGGGTGCAGAGAGCCAGCGGAGCTGAGAGCCACGCTGCTGCTTCTAGCAGCCAACAATGCACCCGGGGGGGGGGGGGGGGGGTTGATGCGCCGGAGGTGTCATTGCGCCGGAGGGGGTGTCGTGCTGCACCCGGGGGGGGGGGGGGGGTGCGCATTGGCAATCCATCCCGGGTGGCAGCCGACCTAGGATCGTCACTGGCTGTAAGATGGCTAAGCTGCAACCAGTGAGAGAGTGTTCTTAGGGACACCTGCCGTTATGCCACTCACTCCCTCAGAGTGCCATTCCACATTTCTATTTGCTGCCGGGCAGTAATCATCCTTCTACTCATGTAGATGATTAGCACACATTTTCCCACCTATTTGCAGGCTCAATGTGGCTTACAATTTTTCCGTCATGACTTATGCCATTTCAGAATACAGATACAACTGGTAATACATATAGAACATGGATGATATAATGAACAGTCAGGTAACACATATTTAACATGGATTACATACAATTGGTATCACATATTGAACGTGGATTACATAATGGAATTAGACAATACGATATAGGGAGAAAATAATCCAATTATTAAATAAATGATGATGAATTACAGTTCCAATTATGAGTCATTATGGTATGTCATGTTAAAGAGATATGTCTTCAGTGCCTTACGGAAGTTAATTAGGTTATGAATTATTTTCAGGTCAAGTGATAGAGCGTTCCACATTTGCAAACTCAAGTATGAAAAGCTGGATGGATGTATTAATCTATATTTTAGTGGCGGAGTGGCCTAGTGGTTAGGGTGGTGGACTTTGGTCCTGGGGAACTCAGGAACTGAGTTCAATTCCCACTTCAGGCACAGGCAGCTCCTTGTGACTCTGGGCAAGTCACTTAACCCTCCATTGCCCCATGTAAGCCGCATTGAGCCTGCCATGAGTGGGAAAGCGTGGGGTACAAATGTAACAAAAAATAAAAAAATAAAAAAATACAACTGGGAAAGTGAAGATTTAGAAATGTGCGTGCTGATCTTTTAGCATTCCTGGGTGGCACGGTTACCGCACGGTTAACACGTGAGACCTTACTGCTAAGTCAATGGCTGGCGGTAAGGTCTCAGATCCAAACTAGACGCATGCCAATTTTTATTTTGCCGCATGTCCATTTGTGGCAAAACATTTAAAAAAGGCCTGTTTTACAGGAGCACTGAAAAATGGATCTGCATGTGCCCAAAACACACACCTACACTAGTGCAGCCCATTTTTCAGCATACCTTATACTAAAAGGGCCCCTAAGACTTTTAAGGCACATTAACAAAACAAATGCTCGCTAATGATTATACATCCCTAGTGTTTACACATCAAAGTTATGGCCAAAGTGCTACTCATGGAAGTATGCTACCCCAAGCATGTGCTTGATTTTGCCTTCTCCTCTGACTCTAGCCAGTTCTCAAACATTGTGGCTTGTGACAACTATGTGGGCATCTAAATATTTTAGGCTCTTCCTGTAACAGAGAAAGCTTTGTCTAGCATACTCACAAGATGCAGCAGTGTTTTGAAACATGAATTTAGGGAAGGGAAATGGGACTTGATATACCACCTTTCTGTGGTATTTTGCAACCACATTCAAAGTGGTTTACATATATACAGGTACTTATTTTGTACCTGGGGCAATGGAGGGTTAAGTGACTTGCCCACAGTCACAAGGCGCTACAGTGGGAATCAAACCCAGTTCCCCAGGATCAAAGTCCACTGCACTAACCACAAGGCTACCCCTCGAGGGCTTCTTATCTTGTTATAACCTTAGACAAGGATTGAATAGCATCTTCTTGGAAAAGATTAGTGAGAATAACTAAACAGAAAAGCGACTGATACATAAATGCAAGGGGCAGGCAATAGAGAAACCATACTTTGTCCCCTCTTATTTGAGTTCCTTAAACAGAACAGTGCCACCTGGTGCCCTTACTGTAGAATGCAGGTTTTAACTCATGGCTGTTGAATTTGTTACTCTGTTCTTGTCATCTTAAGAGTCAGAGTTCTTGATTCATTTTACTTAATAGCATATAACGGTGCTGTCTAAATGAGACTGCATACTGTCATGATCTCCATAGGACAGTACTGTGGGTCTATGTTTCTTTGAATCTTTTAGAAAATATTTCATACCTAGATTTCATTCTTGGCTTGACTTGCTCAGTTTGTGGAAATTAATCTTTTTTTTTTTTTGTCTTCCAGATTCAGTTTAGGTTTGTTTAGATCTTGGCTCAGGTTCATGAGCAACTGTCACAAGCAAATTGCCACTTGATTAACTAGTGCAACTGCTACGTGCTCTGTTTCTGTACAGAAAACATTACTAAAGCCTGTTTTCTGCTAGATCACTTGATAAGTCCTACTCCAAGCAGAAACAAATGATCAACTTTGTGGCTGCACTCTTTCTGGCCCAGTCTGCATCCGCGTATCCAGTGAAGCTATGGTCAGTTTAGTGGAAGCTGCAGTTTAAGGTGCATGGTGTGGATAACATTCTTCACTGCATTCCAATCCTTTTAGCTTGGCACCAAGACCATTCTGCATTCAATCCCTATCACTGTTATAACCTGTCTAGTAATTATGGCAACATAAACAATAACAGTTTTACATTTTGATTTCTGTACTGTTGATTATCTGGTAGCATGGAACATAACTGTATAAATAAATGTCTATGTTAATAGGACAGAAATGTAACTAGTTTGATACTATTTTATAAGGACTCACAGGGGACATTTTTGAAAAAAAAAAATGTCCCAGTCAGAATTGGGATGTTCTGCTCATAATGTCTATTTTCAAACAGGAAAAACAGTGGGATTTCCTGATTGAATGTATGTGGGAAGAATGTTCTTGTGCTGAAAACATCCAAAATGAATAGGCATTTTCCAAAATGAAATGTCCAAAATATGAACTTCAAAAAAGCAGGCACAAAAACATCTGTCTGGCATCATTTGTACAAAAATGGCCACATGGATGTCCTTGCAGAGCAGAATACATAAGTATTGCCATACTGGGAAAGACCAAAGGTTCATCGAGCCCAGCATCCTGTCTCCAACAGTGGCCAATGTAGGTCACAAATACCCGGCAAGATCCCAAAAATGTACAAAACATTTTATACTGCTTATTCCAGAAATAGTGGATTTTCCCCAAGTCCATTTAATAACGGTCTATGGACTTTTCCTTTAGGAAGCCGTCCAAACCTTTTTAACCTTTTTAACCGCATTTACCACATTCTCCGGCAACGAATTCCAGAGTTTAATTACACGTTGAGTGAAGGAAAAATTTCTCCGATTCATTTTAAATTTACTACATTGTAGCTTCATTGCATGCCCCCTAGTCCTAGTATTTTTGGAAAGCGTGAACAGACGCTTCACATCTACCTGTTCAACTCCACTCATTATTTTATAGACCTCTATCATATCTCCCCTCAGCCGCTCTTTCTCCAAGCTGAAGAACCTTAGCCACTTTAGCCTTTCCTCATAGGGAAGTCATCCCATCCCCTTTATCATTTTCATCGCCCTTCTCTGCACCTTTTCTAATTCCACTATATCTTTTTTGAGATGCGGCGACCAGAATTGAACACAATAGAGGGACAGCCTAATAGTCAGTACAGTGGACTTTAGGACTGAGGTACAAATCTCACCTTAATTCCGTTATATGTTATTGTGAGCCCTTCAGAAACAGACAAAAAGCTACTGTACCTTAAGGTACATCAATATAATAGCCATCAAGCTTTGCAGGTATCTTATAAATTCTGGTACAGTATGTATTGCCATGTTTCAAGAGGGTTCACATATTTGTACAGAAATAAGTGTTAAAGTGGGAGTTATACCTGGGACCCCATTGTTTAAAGTCCTCTGCACTTACCACTAAGCTGCTCCTTACACTTGCTTGCTGCTCTATTAGGAATGGCCATAATACCTGAAGCTGACATAGAGCCTGGTATCCACTGTCACTTTCACTTCTTAGCAGGGCTTTTTTTGAGGGGGTACTTGGGGGTACTGAGTACCGGCACCTTTTCCATTGTCTGCTAAAATTGACCCATGGACCCCAAGTTTTAATGAAAGAGCTCAGACTCTACACACCAATTCTGCCTTGTCATAGGTTCTGTGACTAGTTGCAGGGGGCCTGGCTATTGTGGGAAGGGTCCCTCAGTGATTACCCCTACTCCTGAAGGGTGGCCTAGCATTTGAGTACCGGCACCTTTTTCACTAGAAAAAGTGCACTGCTTCTTAGGCTGGGGGTGAGCGGGAGGGGGGGTCAGTAACTAATGGGAGATCTCTCCAATGGTCAGCAGCTTAATCAGGGCTCCTTTATGTACCCTGGACATGATTGAAACAGGTCTAGATGAAAACATACTTCTCTTTTGCCTTCATTTTTCCCCCCATTCCATTATCTCTGAAAGATGTCCTAATTTTGGGCCTAATTTAGTCCCACCTAAAACACACCTCCAACACGCCCCCTTGCTATTTGGATAAACTGCAGTATAAAATGTTCAAATTTTGCCTTTTGAAAATTGTTTTCAGCAGTTGGATGCCTTTTGGCCATTTGAGAAGTCCATCTGCTTTGAAAATGAGCACCATAGGTGCCTAAGCATATTTGTAAAATACTAGCACAAAACTTGCTGCAGTCGTATCTAGGTTGACAGTGTGGACATTACACCTGTTTATGAGCAGGTACAAATGTCCACACATAGATGAACATATTGTATAATCAACGTGTGTACTTTGCAGTGCTTTTTTTTGTAGGAAAAAAGGCCTAGTGGTTAGGGTGGTGGACTCTGGTCCTGGGGAACTGAGGAACTGAGTTCGATTCCCACTTCAGGCACAGGCAGCTGTGACTCTGGGCAAGTCACTTAACCCTCCATTGCCCCATGTAAGCCGCATTGAGCCTGCCATGAGTGGGAAAGCGTAGGGTACAAATGTAACAAACAAACAAGCAATTATGGGCGGGGTCACCCACCATGGCTCCACCCCTAAGGTATGTACACACAGTAGCCACACCCCTTATACCAGCCATGGCGCATATAAACAGGTATCATTGAAAATACTATACCAGTATAGGAGAAAAACATAACTTGTGATTTTTTTTCATTATAAATAATTTCTGTAAGCTTTTACAGCTCCAGTATACCCAGTGCAAAATAAGACAGCAGATGTAAATTCTCAAATTGGACATATTCCAAACAGTAAAAGGAAAATAAAATGATTTTTCTACCTTTGTTGTCTGGTAACTCTATACCATTTTCATTGCTTTTCTTTTTACATCCTTAGCAAGATACAGCCTCCAAAACTGAACACAATACTCCAAGTGGGGCCTCATTAATGACTTGTAGAGGGGCATCAACATCTCCTTTATTCTGCTGATTATACCTCTTTGTATGCGTAGTAACATAGTAAGTGATGGCAGATAAAGACCTGAATGGTCCATCCAGTCTGCTCAACAGTCACATTCATTCTCAATTCTAGATTAAATCAACAATGAACGTGATATTATGTACTTGATCATTGACTTTCTTTGTTGTTTCTCTGTCCTTATGATACAACTACTGGAGTT
Source organism: Microcaecilia unicolor (assembly GCF_901765095.1). Taxonomy (NCBI): domain Eukaryota; kingdom Metazoa; phylum Chordata; class Amphibia; order Gymnophiona; family Siphonopidae; genus Microcaecilia; species Microcaecilia unicolor. The sequence continues at coordinate 607,337,232 of NC_044032.1, read as the reverse complement.
GCTGTCAAAGCCTATATGAATCCGTCTTGTCATTTGCGGGACACAGACCGTAAAATTCTACCTGTCACTGTCCTCAAGTTCTAAATTACTGGAGTTTCCGTCGAAGCTCTCTATCGCCCATCCTAAACTGGATTGCTATATACGGGACTCAGACAGTACAAGCCAGCCCAGCCTTAGTTGATACAGCCCGCAGTCCCCACAGTTTCAGCCCCTGCCCCTTTTCAGCCCCCAGTCCCAGTACTAGCCCCTCTTATCCCACCAACCCTCCTTTTCAGCCCCCAGTTCCAGCCCCCTTCATCCACATGCCTTGCATTAGGGCCCCCCAGACCCATTCTCCCACCTGACCCAGGCATGCCCCATTTTCCCACCAGCCCCAGGAATGGCCCCTTCTCAGACCCCAGTTCTAGCCCCCTTCTCCCATCTGAGAACCCCCACCCCACCCCCTTCTCCCATCTTTGAACCCATTCTCCCATCTGGGAACCCCATCCCTCTCTCCCATCTGGGCTCCCTTCTCCCATCTGGGCACCCCACCCCATCCCCTTCTCCCATCTGGGCACCCCATCCCCTTCTCCCATCTGGGCTCCCCTTCTCCCATCCTCTTCTCCCATCTGGGCTCCCCCTCCCATATTCTCCTCCTATCTGGGCTCCCCCTCCCATCCTCTCCTCCCATCTGGGCTCCCCCTCCCATCTCCTTCTCCCATCTGGGCTCCCCTTCTCCCATCCTCTTCTCCCATCTGGGCTCCCCCTCCCATCCCCTTCTCCCATCTGGGCTCCCCTTCTCTCAGTGAAGTGGCGTAGCAGGCAGCGCCTCGCGTCTGCCCTGCTTGTAAAAAAAGTAGATCTCCTTGTCGTCATCGGGCCTCACTGTGTCCCGCCCTCGCAGAAATAGGAAGTTACCTCAGAGGAGGGCAGGACACAGTGAGGCCCGACAAGGAGGAGATCTACTTCTTTTACAAGCAGGGCAGACGCAAGGCGCCGCCTGCCACGCCGCTTCACTGATTTTTTTTTAAAGGTAGGATGGGAGCAGCGGGAACAGAGCACCCCCCACCCGCTGACACCCGGGGCCCACCGTCCCGCCCTTGCTGCGCCACTGCAGCTGTGTCACCGCTCGCGCAGCTGGTGATTTAGTGCTTATTTTGTATGGCTTGAACCATTACAAAGTCCTCACAGTTCATATATGTGGAAAAGTCCTTTGCACTTAAGCTGGATGCCAATGTACTTCCCGCTAACACGCTGCCAGGTCTTCTCTATCACAGTTGGTGTAAATAATGGTCTGACTAGACATAGATGTTTCATTTTGAATAGTATTTTCTTCCATAGCTGATTAATATGGGAAGAGAAGGTGAGTGAAGAATCAAGCAAGACCCCTAATGCTCTGGTTTCAGATTTGACTGTAAAGTTTTGACCATTGGACAAAGATATTGATGATGGGACCTCAACTCCCTGATTTCAGAACCACAGGACCATGTTTTTTTGTGAATTCAGTTTCAAGTTATTGGTCAGGACCCAGCTGCTAACAGCAGTCATACCATTCGCTACAGACTGAGTTGGATCTTTGTTTGAAGCTGTTACTGGTAAGAGAAGCAGGATGCCATCTGCATAGGATAATAGTAGTTCATTAAGTCCCAGGTGTATTGAGGCAAGAGATGACATAAAGAGGTTGAACAGGATCGGTGAGAGAGGAGATCCCTGCAGTAGGCCAGTAGCTGTAAAGTTGGTTGTTTTGCTTGACAGAATAGCTTCAATTTGAAAGGAATTCACTGAACCATTTGAGCACAGTCCCTGTTATTCATATCTGATCCAGGTGTTCGAGTAGCAATGTGTGGTCAACAGCATCAAATGTCGCCGATATATTGAATTGGAGAAGAATTACTTGGTCGCCTTTGCATAGGTGTTGTTTGACATATGTAGTTAGAACTAGCGATAATGTTTCAGTACTATGTGACAATCTGAAGCCAAATTGTGACCAGTGTAAAATAGAAAAATTTTCCAGATAAAAAGAGAGTTGTTTACTAATGTAGGTTTCTAATGCTTTAGTAAAAAGGGGTATGCTTGCCACTGGACAGTAGTTTGCAGGCGATGTTATATCTAGCCCAGATCCCTTTAGCAGTGGAGTGAGAGCAATTTTGCCCATATCAAGAGGAAGAGAGCCAGTTTTTAACAGCTCATTGAGATCATCCAGTAACCAGTTTACTGCTTCCATAGGGATGGATTTGAGAAGGTGTTTTGGCCATTGATCCAGGGAGCAGTTGGCTCGGGAGCATTTCAACAGTATTGATCTTACATCCTCAGCTGTTAGTGGTTGAAAAGATTCCCAGTTTTTGTCAGTTTTGAGTCCTTGGTTTGTAGGATCTCCAGCGATTAAGGCTGAACTACAGATTGGGCTATTTTCCTCTGTTGGAGTAGCCTTAGATAGTTCAGACCTAATTTGGCAGATCTTATTGGTGAAATGATCAGTGAGGTTTTGGGCAGTAGGACATGTTTTCTGTGAATGTTCATCCTTATTAGTGGAAGTTAGTGTTTTAACTAAGGAGCAACTCCATTATTTTTCCTACCACCGACCTGAGGCTTACTGGCTTGTAGTTTTCCACTTTGTCTCCATTTTTGTGAAGAGGAACCACATCAGCTAAGGTTATTAGCCCGCCCCTCTCTCCAATAGTCTGAGGACAGTACTGGACTTTTGGAAGAACACTAACCGATTCCTTGTTAGTGTACCCGCTATGGGCCAGGGCTTTAAACACATCATCCAACAGGACACCGATACCAGTCTACCTCCCTGACTGACCTGTTTGAATTTGTCTGCTTAGCCCTGGGAAAAATTGTGTTTGGAGAGGTTCTGTGGGATTGGGGACGAGTTGAGATGTTACTTATGCAAGCTGAATGAATGCAATACCTTAGCTGCTGTAGCCTGGTACAGTTAAATATGTCTCTTAAATTCCTTTCTCCACTATGCCATAGATGTAGGGTCCTATAAAAGTGGTACATGGGCTGCCTGTGTGGTAAGGGTAAGTGTCCTGAGACTCTCCTTACTCCTTCCCAAAACAGACTATATGGAGTGAGAAGGGTCCCCACATCTCCTCACTATAGCAAGCCAGCAACCTCTTTGGATCTGTCACTTGCCCCAGTCTCTGGATCCTTGCTCTTGGCAAGTGCCACAAGTGTCTAACCGGTTGGCTATAGACTGGCTGATTCACTCTCTCTCAACAGGGAGCCAGCTAAAGGCACTGGCAGAAGTGGAACTTTCTCTTGTCATGTATGGTCAGTGGTGGGACAGGCTCCAAAGACAGATTTTGGCAACAAAGTCAGAGTTTAAATCTTCTTCGGGGGAATATATTACTGCCACTAGCAGCACCCCTTCAGAAGGTCTAACTTCCCCCCTTCTTCTAGGTTACCTTGCAGAACATACCAGAAACTGCTCTAATCTTCTAGCAGAATCTGGTGCCAGAAGGTCTGAGTACCTGGTGCACTAGAACAGGTATAGGAAGCAGACAGTGAAAAACAGCAGGTCAGAAATGAAGCCCTGAATGCCAAGTCTGCAGAAGGCTTTAAAAAAGCAAAACAAAAAAAAAACCCCAAAAGCCACCAACCATTCACTGTTATGGATTGACAGAAAAGAAGGCTGCCAGCCATCAGCTAGATACAGACTCTGAAGCACTATTAGGAACAGCAAGGAGAAAGATACATACAGCCATATAGGGTCAGATTCTGTAAATGGCGTCTAAAAAATAGGCACATCCAAAAATAGTGCTTAGTGGTATTCTATATACCAGTCCAAAAGATAGGCGCAGTTTATGGAATAGCACACCGGGCCGTAAAACGCACCTACATTTAGGAACAGCCATTTACGCCACTGAAAACCTGGTGTAGATACCAATGCCTAAATGTAGGCACGATCCACCGAATTCTATAACCACACATGTAAATTTGTGGAATGCCCTTGACACGCCCACACTCCTCCTATGGCCACGCCCCCTTTTCAGCTACACAAATTAGGATTTACGTGTCTCTTTTTAAAATACATCTAAAAAGATGTTCTAGTACATTCTAATTATTGCCATTTAGTGCTGATAATTGGCCAATTATCACTGGCTCGTTAGTTAATTAAGGTGCAAAAGTAAATTGGATGCATGCCCAATTTAATGCACGTGCTTTATATAGAATCTGGGGGATACTGTATATTTTCCCTTACTTTTACACACTCTAAAAATTTTAGCACACATCAAACTAAGGGGTACTTTTACTAAGCTGCGTAAGCATCATGTGCCCAACGCACGCCAAAATGGAGTTATCGCACGACTACCATGTGGCTTTTGCAGTATTTTCATTTTTGGTGCGCATCCGATACACGCAACTGAAAAATATTTTTATTTTCGGGCGCGCGTAATGGATGCGCACCAAGTGTCATTTGGCATGTGTAGGTCATTACCACCCAGTTACCGCATGAGTCTTTACCGCTAGGTCAGTGGCAGGTGGTAAGGTCTCAGACTCAAATTGGACATGTGACAATTTTCATTTTGCCGCACGTCCATTTTCAGCAAAAATAAAAAAATGCCTTTTTTACAGGCGCAAAAAAATGGATCGGTACGCGCCCAAAACCTGTGCATACACTTCCGCAAGCCATTTTTCAGCGCGCATTTGTAAAAGGACCCTAAATGATACAAAAAAGTATTTCTGCCTTTCATTCATTCTATGCTAATAGTCCCTACTTCAAGCAGGAGTAAAAACCATGACACAGTCTCAGACCAGTCTTCTACATCAACATCAATATTAATGATCTCCCTATTTTAACAGAAAGTCAGTGAAACAACAACTAAATAACTCATGCTTCCTACATGTACATAATCTTGTAATTATACCTCCTGTCCTAGAAAGACTGAAAAACCCCTGACCTTGCCAGTGACCTTCTGCAAATCATTAAACAAACTCTAAATGGGAGTGAAGTCTGGAGTCCATCATTAATCTCAAATTTTGCAAATAGGACAGAACCCCAATATTAACCATTCATTTCCAGATTGGTTAACAAATAGTCCACTTGTACAGACACTTCCAGCCATGGAAGCAGAGTAGAAAGAACTAGGGTATTTCTTTTTGCTATTCACCATATAAAAATACAAATCTTCAAATTTTGCTCAGTAACAGCAACACAAACTCCCTCTACTGACAGGTACTTAGCAACTACATAGTAAATCTGCCATACCATGACAGCACAAACTGTGACAAAAAAACAACCCTGCCTAAAGAAAGGCAAGATGTTTTAAAAGTGCAGGCGTTAGAACACCAATTAATCTACTAATTAGGAGGATTGAAAGGGAAACAACCAAGCTAGACTGCTATAAATCCTTTCATAGAACTTACACACTAGTAGAATACCTCCCCTTGGTCACAAACAGACCCCACCAAATGTAAGCTGTAACTGTAAATTAGAAACAGAAATGTACATTCAAGATGTGAAATGAAACCAAAAAAAGCCAGATGCTGCATGCAGTATAACACTGAAATAAATAAAAACAGAAAACCATTTCCTTCTGGATTGTGCAAACTACAGGGATAAAAGAGATGGGCATTTCCACAAACTGACTGAGAAAATGAAAGACTTCCCACAAAAGAATGAGTAGGAAAGATTCTGTATAATCATCAGGGAAACAGGAGACCAAATCTGCAGCAGCAAAATATGTCATATCCTGCCATCAGGCCAGAAATGTTTATTGACCAGAAACAACCCTGGATATCACCAGAACTATATAATTTGTCTTTAATTTCCTTCTGTACTTTGTAATTCTTTTTACCACCATATGTGTTACTTTGGCAACACATGAACAAAAGCCAATAAAGTTTCTTGAATCTTGTGACCTCCTTATGTACTCTCCTTGTACAAGCTGCTGCTATCCCACTGCTCCATAGATGCTGCTACCCAGTTCTAGGCACTGGTCCTTCTAAACTGAGCAGGATTTCTCCATCTGCATTGCTGACAGTGGGGGTGATGCTTCAATGTTGTAACATAGTAAATGACGGCAGATACTCATTGAAATCAGTCTTATAGTTCACATAATTTTATTTATTGGGCTTTATTAACCATTTTATGGGGAGACTGACTCAAGATGATGCATCTGGTTAGAACTATTAGCAATCCAAGACTAGTTTAACCCATTAGTGCCCATTGTTCCTATATTTGTTACCACATATGGGAACATTGGGCACTAATGGGTTAAAATCTCCCCCCGGCACTGGGTAACTTAGTAGCTCAGCCCCTCTCATCTAGAGATGTCAGTAAACAGTATCAGACAAGATTGGTATGCCAAACTCATATTTTTTTTAGTTGGGAGAAGATCCTTATACAGATTACTGGACTGAAATGCATTAGATCAGGCCTTTCCAAGTTCAGCCCTGAAGGACAACAAGCTAGCTTTTCAGGATATCGCTGATAAATACACATGAGAAAGATTTGCATACAATGGAGGTTGCATACATGCAAATCTAGCTCATATATATTCATTAGGGATATCCTTAAAATCTGGTATGTTTGCAGTCCACAAAGACTGAAGTTGAACAAGCCCACATTAAATCTTTGTGAATAGGGGATCTATTTTGGGGATCCAAGATGGCCACTGAACCAGATACACCATAGTTTCTGTTTCTTACCTTTGCTTCTCTTTTGTTATGCCTAAGCGTCTGGAGAAAGTGGCTGCTAGTTATTTCCAGTAGAGCAATTCTCTGGTGTTGGAACCTATCGAGAAATTTATTATGAAACGTGGCACTCAGACGACAGCGCCTCTGAAGAACGCTGAGAACCTGCTTGGGGAGACAACGACGAGTGGAGATGTGGCTACTCACTTTGAGCCTGATGTCACCCTTAGTCCGGACATTAGACTGCCTCCTCCTCAGCCTGTGGCCACGGTCTTACTTTATCGGCTGTTGCAAATACTCTGCATCAGAGAGAGCAGTGACACAATACAGTGGAAGGAGAAACATCATGTGAAGATGTAATGTGTACCCTGGTGGGACTTGCTCAATCGAGTGGTGAAACTTTGCAGTCTAAGCAAATATCTGAGGCAGATATGGCTGAGCATTTCTTTGAATTGGACTCGTTAGAGGTGAAGCCTAACGTTCTAACTGTGACCCCCTCCAAATTTACCATTGAGGTTATATGGAAGACTCTAGTTGATTTGGGGAAGCCTATGTTGTCTCAGAACATTTCTCTTCAACAGAGAGTGGTTAAATTAGAGTATCTGGTGGATAAAGATAATTTAGAAAAACAGTTTATGAATGACGACTTGTAGCTACTGAGAAGGACATAAACGAGATGAAAGATGTTCAAGTGACTTTGATTACAGATTTGACTAATTTGAGAAGAAAAAAAGGAAGTATTAGAGAAATTAGCATTTTAAAAAGTTTCCATGCTCTACTATCTTGGCACCAAGGGAAATGTTGAAAAAGTATTTGCAGGACGTGTTACAGATTCAGGAGGATAAAATCCCCCCTCTTACTTTTGTATATCATTTGCCTGAGACGAAAAGTTCTGAAAAGAAGTTGGAAGTGCCACAAAATCTTGATGAACCATGTTTCAGCCATATTAGATTCATCTACTGTAGAGAAGTTCACCAGTTCTACTCTGATTGCTACTCTAGCTTTATCACATGGTTATTGAATATGTTCTTTAGGCACAGAGATGAATTGTTTTTTTATTATGAAAATTAGAGTCTTTCCTGATGTCTCTAGGGACACCCAGGGATGAAGGGAACAATTTATTATGATGGAACAAACTCCCCGAGCCCATACGCCAGGCCCCCTCCCTGCCCATCTTCAAATCACTGCTTAAAGCCCACCTCTTCAATGTCGCCTTCGGCACCTAACCACTACACCTCTACTCAAGAAATCCAGACAGCCCCAACTTGACATTTCGTTCTTTAGATTGTAAGCTCCTTTGAGCAGGAACCGTCCTTGTTTGTTAATTTGTACAGCGCTGCGTAACCTTAGTAGCGATCTAGAAATGTTAAGTAGTAGTAGTAGAATGAGACCGGGGGGGTACTTCAGCTGGGAGGTGCTTTCTTTCTGAGATATCCATGCAAATGTGTAGTCAGGTTTCAGTCTTGTAAATATGTCTTCTTTGAACAGACCCAGATTACTGCCTTTTTGGCAACTAAACAGACTGCGACTTTATTATATCTTTGAGGTATAGGATAATTATGTCTAATTAGCAATAGTAATTCATTGAGTTATTCTGGTCATTTTCTTCATTACTTAGTCTTTTGCTTAGTTAATGACTTCCTGTTTTGTAAATCTTGGATCTTATTTAGAGGACCTGAGGAATCAATATGCTTTATGTACTTACTGTACATAATTATTTTTCCTGTTCTATTTGGGCATATTGCATTATTTTCATGCACAAGTATATAACGCTTGATTATATATATTAAAAGTTTCATAAATAAAATATGTATAAAAAAATTATTTGTGAATAGGATGTAAGCCCAATATTCAAAATGATTTAACCGCGCAAGAGAGCCTCCTGCCTTGTTAAAACACCTGAGCCTGCCTGTCTGCTGATATTCAGTGGCACTTAACCTGACAGTGCCACTGAATATCAGGCCTATCTGCCCCTCCATTGTCCAGTTAGTGCCAGGGTGGTCAGTGAGTGGAGCCTGAAGAACCAGTTAGTAACAATATATATATATATATACATTTTTTGTGTGTGTGTGTGTGTTACATTTGTACCCTGCACTTTCCCACTCATGGCAGGCTCATTGCAGCTTACATGGGGCAATGGAGGGTTAAGTGACTTGCCCAGAGTCACAAGGAGCTGCCTGTGCCTGAGGTGGGAATCAAACTCAGTTCCTCAGTTCCCCAGGACCAAAGTCCACCACCCTAACCACTAGGCCACTCCTCCACGCAGAGCTGCCATATATTCAGACTGCTAACCTGTTGAGTAAGCAGATAAAGTTAGGACAGAACAAAGGCTATCCTATTTTCAGAGCTAACCAGGCACTGGTCAACTCCAGGTAGCAGCCCAAAGGATTCTTGGTATCTCTCCCCAGTCCTGACTCCCCTCCTCTAAAGACAGGAAGCTCCATACCAAGCCCTACTGCTTCCCTACCCCATCGGTCCTCCAGGCCTAACATTTCTATCTCTAGTGGTTTAGGGGGATCCTATGGGCAGGAGTGATACCCACTCACTTCTCCCTGTATTTGCTTCATTCTCAAAATGTCCACCATGACCCCCAACAGCAGCCTTGCAGGACTAACTAGTACCACAATGCTACCGCTACAGGTCATGGCAGCCATTTTGAGAAAGGAGCTGACATTTGCATACTTGGCTACATAATATTGTAAGTTATGGTCCAGAAAAGGTGCTGTGAGGGCTTCCAGAGCAGGACAGAACTTCATTGGTAAGTTATTTGCTGGGAAATTGCTTTTAAACTTGGGGTAAGGTAGAATTAAATAGGTAATCTCAGTGTCTTTATATGTAAGTTACTTTACTTATTTAGCAAAGGCATTTTAAGGAATTTAAGCAATTTGAGGTTCCAAAGATATCACTAATCAAGCAAGCACAAAGCAAACAATACCAGATCTTCATTTATATTATTGCTGTGCCTGATTTCTGACCCTGGTATGAGTATGCACGGTTTTGGGTTAGTCACTTAAGGTACATGGAATCACCCCCAGACTGCCTATGCCCTAGACAGTCCCTGACATTCTCATTCTGAGGTACGCCACTGATTTATATTGGCAAATCCTGCACAGGATCTCATGCATAGATGAGTAACTTCTGTTATTTTTAGCCAGACAAGCTTTTATATAGTAATTTCCTGAAACGGTTTGTATTTCTTCTAGCGAGTCTGTTCCACTACTGCAAACTTCACTGTCACTGGTCCAAATAATGTGCGCCTGTAATTCAGAGTCAAGGTCACTATATACTCAGCAACTGTGTTGCAAGGAAACATTCAGCCTAGTTTTGAAACACATAATCACAGGATTGTTTCCACATAATTCTTTTCGGGGGGGGGGGGGGGGGGAGACTTTTTTTTTCCTATTCGGTTCTCAAAGTAAAAAAAAGTATGGGACTGTGATGAACCTGACTGATTTCTCAACCAGAACAAAACAATCCTCAGATCCCAAGGAGGGAGAGAGCCCTGCACTGATTCACTCCAGCAAACAGAGGGGGAGGGGAAAGCAAGGAAAATCAAAGAGGCTGAAAACAAAGTACACCTTTCAATTGCTGTGTCAACTTGAGAGCAGGAGAGTAAAACTTGGGGATTTTATGACAATTCCAGCAAAATAAATAAAGCTCAGCAAAATAAATAAAGCTAAATGATGAAGACCTTCCTTCCACCTCCCCAAGTAGAGCTTTAGGGTTACCATATGGCTCCAGAAAAAAAGAGGCCAGATTGAGCCAGTCCGGATTTTACTTCCATTGAAAGCAACTGATGTATTTTTGGGACAGAACCAACAGGTCTTAAGGATAAGGGATCACTAAATCTTCTCATTCAAATTACAACAGAGAATATAGTCCAGTTCAGGTTCATGTTACAAACCACAAAAAAATACTTTACTGAAGATTTCAGAAAGCTAATTACAGAAGTGCCGATAAAATAGACACACACTGAGCTCCCATATTTTTCAGAGGGAGATTGAGAGCATGCCCACAGCCCTGCCCCCAACTCTGCCCTTAGTGCCACCCAGGGGCGTATCTGAACTGCGGCGGTAGGGGGGGCCAGGGCCAGAGTGAGGGGGCACATTATAGCCCCCCCCCCCCGCCGCCGCCGCCGCCGCCGCCGCCGCCATTGCCAACCCTCCCCCTCCGTTGCTCGCTTACCTTCGCTGGCGGGGGACCCCAACCCCCGCCAGCCGAGGTCCGCGTCCTCCTGCCGCTGCCGGCTGCCTTTGGTGCTTTCATTTGTCCATTGAAGCTGGCGCCAACTAAAGTTTCTTTTGACTCTGACGTCGCTGCACGTTGTACGTGCAGGACGTCAGACTCAGACAGAAAATGTTTCTGAGTCTGACGTCCTGCACGTACAACGTGCAGCGACGTCAGACTCAAAAGAAACTTTCATCGGCGCCAGCTTCAATGGACAAATGAAAGCACCAAAGGCAGCCGGCAGCGGCAGGAGGACGCGGACCTCGGCTGGCGGGGGTTGGGGTCCCCCGCCAGCGAAGGTAAGCGAGCAACGGAGGGGGAGGGTTGGCAGCGGTAGGGGGGTCCAGGGCGAAATCTGCGGGGGCCCAGGCCCCTGAGGCCCCACGCAGATACGCCCCTGGTGCCACCCCTGGCACATCCTGATGGCAAGGCCTGTGGTACTAGCAGTTGCTTCCCCTTCCAGTAGCAGCAGGCAGAGCTGCCAAATTACCCATTCTAGGAGGGAACCTTTTCGGCTGGTCCTGGATTTCTACCAACCTCATCCTGATGCAATATGGGACCCGTAGCACTGATTTCAATGGATAGAATCATGAACTACAAATACTACACTGCTTTGGGATGTAAATTTAAAACTGGGACCGACCAAAACGTTTCCTTCTGGAACGGGAAATAGGGCAGCTGTGCCGCAGGAGACGCCTTAATAAAGCATCATTTCCTGCTGCTGTAGGACTAGTCTCATGATAAGTGGCCTAGTGGCCAGAGCACCGGTCTTGTAATCCAGAGGTGGCCAGTTCAAATCTCACTGTTGCTCCTTCTGATCTTCTTAGGCAAGTCACTTAACCCTCCATTGCCTCAGGTGCAAACATAGATTGTGAGCCCTCCTGAGACAAAGAAATATCTGGTGTACCTGAATGTAACTCACCTTGAGCTACTACTGAAAAAGGTGTGAACAAAATATAAATAAATTATTTGAGATTCTGTTGCTATTATCTGAGATTCTACATAGCATGTTGCTATAGTGGAGGAGTGGCCTAGTGGTTAGAGCACCAGTCTTGTAATCCAGAGGTGGCTGGTTCAAATCCCATTGCTGCTCCTTGTAATCTTGGGCAAGTCACTTAACCCTCCATTGCCTCAGGTGCAAACATAGATTGTGAGCCCTCCTGAAACAGAGAAATATCCAGTGTACCTGAATATAACTCACCTTGAGCTACTACTGAAAAAGGTGTGAACAAAATATAAATAAAACTGCTGTGGGACTAGTCCTGCAGGAGATGACATTTTATTAAGGCACCTCATGCTGCCGCTGGAAAGGGAAGCTGTTCAGTGGGAGAAGACCTGCAAAAGCAGGAGTCTCCCGCTGAATGCAGGAGACTTGGCAGGTCTGTACACAGGATGGGACAATAGCAATAAAATTGTGTCAGCAACCACTGGAGTGATTTATTTCAGAGCTACTAAGTTTTCCAGTTCTAGGAGAGAGACTTTTTGGCCAGTCCCGGTTTTGAACTTACATCCTAAAAGTAGCGTCGTATTTGTAGCCCTTGGTTCTACTCATTGAAATCAGCGCTTCAGGTCAAATAATGCAGCATATTAGGGTTGCCTAAAATCCAGGCCTGGCCTGAAATCTCCCTCTTGAAACTGGTTAACTTGGTAGCTCTGTTCTTCGGTGACTACCCGCTAATCAAGTAGGAAAACATATACGGCTCATAGACAATGCGCATGCAACTCTCTGAACACTCTTTAACAAAAAACTTGGACCTTTCATTGCTTCAGTAGAAATGTAGAATACCTAGATAAATATGAATTTTTTTGTCTTTGACTTCTGTTTCCCTAGCCTAACCTCTGAACCTGCAGAAGCAAGGAGTGGAGCGCAGTGCCAGAGCAGCTTCTGCACTAATCACCTGGTGTAAGCTGGAATAGGAAACTAGCTCACCACCATATCCTGAAAAGGAGAATTAAATAGGCTCATTTTCAAAGCACTTAGCCTCCCAAAGTTCCATAGAAACCTATGGAACTTAGCCTCCCAAAGTGCTTTGAAAATATGCCTCTTAGTGAGAAAGCCATAGAGCCTGAAGAAGATCTGGAAGATCCAACTCTGAGAAGCAGGAGGGAACAAGGAGAACTTCATAAGATCTACCACAATAAAGAGGCTTACATCAGAGTTCCCCTCTGGGGATGAACCCACCAGATAAGGAAACTGTAAATACAGATTTCTTAGGGGCCTCCAAGAAGCTTAGAAATCTGAAGAAATAAATAAAAAAAACTGAACGTGCTGGAACTTGATTTTTCCTTGCCTCTACCTGTATTATTGTCCCTTTGTTGTCTAAACACAATCCAGGCAAAATTTAAAGCAATTTAAATGGCCAGGAGAGGCTCCTGGCCGTTTAAATCACTTGTATGGGGCTATCCGATAATATTCAGCAGCACATAACTGGACAGTGACACTGAATATCAGCACAGACTGCCTCTGCACTATCTGGTTAGTGCTAGGGTGGTCCATTGGCAGAGCTTGGGTGAAGCCTTGGAGGAGCCAGGACTTAACTGGTTAGCAGCCATATTAAGACCGCTAAACAGTTAAGGAAGCTGCTAAAGTTAGGATAGCAAAACGTCTGTCCTTACTTTATTCACTGAGATAACCAGGCACTGGTTTGAATATTGGCTGTTGCCCAGTTAACCTGTGGCAGTTCTGGCTGCTCCCCCCCACCCTAAATTACTACAAGGCTATTGCTTCAGTCAGGAGCAAGTGGACATTGATCCTGTCCATTTGCCCCAATAGCCCTCTAGACTACCAGGGACCATCTAGGTAGGCATGTGGGTAGAGGGTTATGGGGTCTTGAGTCTGCGTTACCTTTCTTTGAGGATGGGAGGGGAGACTGGAGGAGAGAGTGCTGTTCCAGGGGGTGAGAAGTGGGTTTGGAAGGTGGGAGCAGCTAGAACTGGGCAGAAACCTTTTATGTGGATTTCCGGTTTGTGTTCAAACAAGATGGCTGCCTGATCATCGTGCTCCCACACCACATCTGTGTTTTTCAACTTTATCCTTCCCTCATAAAAATCATTCTCTAACTCAACATTTTATAGTGTTCTATCAACATGTACAGAATGAATTCCAACCTTAAAAAGTTAAAATCAAATCCACTATTTCCAGACAAGTCAGCTGGGCCTAGTCACAATCCTTCAACAGCAGACCCAGTTCTCGCTGAACTACATAACATCAAGGAGCTCATGCAAAATCATATACTGATTTTGCGTGACATGTGCCAAGAACTAGAGAACTTGCATTCCCAGATCGCCTCCTCACAGCAATCCATTAAGGATCTTTCGGCCTGTAGCTTGAGGCTTGAATCGGTGACCCCTCAAGTTACTAACAACTCAACCATGATCGCCAGACCCAGGAATGACTTGGAGGATTTGGCTAATCACAGCAGAAGGAATAATGTCTGCATCCTTGGCCTGCCCCTTGGCCTGCCTGAAGGGGCTGAGGGTTCAGACGTTTTCTCCTTTCTCGAAAGCTGGCTTCCAAAATTCTTAGACCAGAATTTTCACCCATTCTGGAGACTGAGAGACCACACCATACACAGTTGAGACTGCAACAAGGCACCAAGTACAAGGCCTATAGTGCTGCGCCTTCTTCATTATCTCCACGCTCTTCAGAGTCTTCTTGTGGCCAAAAGAAAATCTTTTCTTCTACACCAAGGTCAGCAAATCTTGATTGTGAATGATTTGGCTGCTAACACTGCAGCGAAAAGGACATCCTTCCTTGCTCTGCGACAGGATCTGATGTTCATACACTATGTTAGAATATAACTTACCCAGAGTCTCTTTTAGACAAATGAACGTGTGCCAAATTAGATTACATAAAATTAAATAAACAACCCAGGATCAGAATGCATGTATGTCTAGGACAAACACCAGTGGAGATGGGCTAGTCGGTGGGTGTGAGGAGAAGGGAGTGGTAAGGGTAATAGAAAGGGATAACGGAGAATCAAGTGAAGTGGGCCATGACACTGTAAGCAGGGAAAACTGCAGGCTGGGTGGGCCAAGATGTCTTTGTCTGGCTACAATTATTACTATGTCATGTTATGAGGTTGGGAGAAACAAGAATTAATAAAGAAATGTCCATTTATACCCAGAAATTGCAGGAAGTTTACTGAGTTCAGTATCTGACACTGAAGAAGAGTGAAAGTGCTGGTTAGGCAAACTTAGCTGCTGGGTCCAGTAGAGGGGAAGGCACCCGGCTAAAAAGAAAAAAGCTCCTTTCTGCTTGTGGCTGGAAACACAAGGCTCTCTGCTCTGTCTGAAAGTAGACTACCAACTGGCACCACAGCAGGTGTTGTGACAGGGGGGGAGGATGATTCTGAGCCCAGGGAGCTCCCTCAGGGGGGAAAGATCTTAGCTCTAACCCTGGTAAAACCAGCGTGAAACTTAAGCGTGGTACCTCAGCAGTGCAAAAGGCATTACAACACGATCATCTGAAACTAATCCGTTCTTAGCTTTGCTTTAATTTCTCTTTGTCAGTAATTGTGAGAAATATGTCTGCTAAATGCCTAAGCGTAGCACTTCCTTTAGTCACAGTCATGTTTAGAAAGGACTTGAGAAGCTTTCATGTCCACGAAATGAAAAGCATCTCTGTTGCTGAAGTCGCAATTCAGATTTCACAGGATTTTCCAAATGATGAAAGCCTTTTCATTCAAAATGTAGTTAAGACATGAGCCATTTGCTTGTAAAGTTGAATTTTTTTTTTACACACACAAAATATAAAATCTCCAAAATTATTCAAAGGGAATGATGTCTATCTATCTATCTATCTATCTATCTATCTATCTATCTATCTATCTATCTATCTAAAGATCAGTTGTAGATAATATTTTTCATGAGCTGGAGGTACAGTTGGTATGGGGGTAATTTTACAAAACACATGTATGTGAGAAGTCCAAAAACTTGGGGGGGGGGGGGGGTCAATATTCAGCTGGAGGTAGTGATTTGCTCACCGCCGACTGAGATATTCCCAGATATTGAAAGCTGGACCCTGTCAGGGCTTTGGCTTTGAGTATCCGGTTATTTTTGAGCCAGCTAATACATAGTCGCTTAAATCGATATTCAACATTCAAGCAGACATGGGTTGACGCATAACGATAGGACAGACGTTTATGCGGTCCCATATATGCACTAACCGTGGCTGCTTATGGGTTGAATATCAGATCGTAAGCAGCCAAGTGCCTGCACCTCCCCTGGAACACCCACAACATAGCCAGCTTTGTGTTTAATTCCAACCATGATACTCAGTGGAACTTGGCTGGTTAAATGCAACTGAAAATTAGTGGCTAGCCTTGACCAAGCAATTTAACCAGTTGGTGGTCAGTTAAATCGCTTTGAATATCAGCTGGCTAGTTCATAATGGCTTCCAGATCCAGCCCTGATAATCCACAAATGCTGAAGCACAAACTTATACATGCTCTGAAATTTGTGTGTGCAGAAGTTCATTCTATGAGCGCTAAGCTAGTATTCTATAATGGCAAAGATGAGTGTCAAATCGCATTATAGAATACTAGCATAAGTTAACAGGTGCAGACACTTAGGCACAATCACACCATCTCAATAGCAGGTGTAAGAACAACTGTCTAAATGTGGCATCCTACGCTTGCAACTGACTATTTTATAAATTATGTGTGCCACTTCCATGGCCAGCCCATGCCCGTCCCACATGAATGCCCCCTTGTAGTTAGGCACTAAAACACTTACTGGTTGATATCCAGCCAGTGGCGGTCAGCAGTTTTCTTTAATGCTGTCACCAGCTAGATTAGCCTGCGATATTCAGTGCAGGGTCATGTGTCGGTCCCAGCACTGAATATCCAGGGCTAAATGGTGCAGCACTGGCTGCCAGGCCTTATGCAGGTCCCAGCCGATATTCAGCCAAGCCAATTTCTTGTGGTCTAGTGCAGGTGATGGGGGCAGAAGCAAAACCCTTTGCTCCTGCTCCTAGAGGTGGCTTCCTCAATATGGCTGCTGTGACCTCTCACGGTACTGCTACAGTACCATAACTACTACTACTACTACTACTATTTAGCATTTCTATAGCGCTACAAGGCATACGCAGCGCTGCACAAACATAGAAGAAAGACAGTCCCTGCTCAAAGAGCTTACAATCTAATAGACAAAAAATAAATAAAGTAAGCAAATCAAATCAATTAATGTGGACAGGAAGGAAGAGAGGAGGGTAGGTGGAGGCGAGTGGATACAAGTGGTTACGAGTCAAAAGCAATGTTAAAGAGGTGGGCTTTCAGTCTAGATTTAAAGGTGGCCAAGGATGGGACAAGACGTAGGGGCTCAGGAAGTTTATTCCAGGCGTAGGGTGCAGCGAGACAGAAGGCGCGAAGTCTGGAGTTGGCAGTAGTGGAGAAGGGAACAGATAAGAAGGATTTATCCATGGAGCGGTGTGCGTGGGAAGGGGTGTAGGGAAGGACGAGTGTGGAGAGATACTGGGGAGCAGCAGAGTTAGTACATTTATAGGTTAGTAGAAGAAGTTTGAACAGGATGCGAAAACGGATAGGGAGCCAGTGAAGGGTCTTGAGGAGAGGGGTAGTATGAGTAAAGCGACCCTGGTGGAAGATGAGACGGGCAGCAGAGTTTTGAACCGACTGGAGAGGGGAGAGGTGACTAAGTGGGAGGCCAGCAAAAAGCAGATTGCAGTAGTCTAAACGAGAGGTGACAAGGGTGTGGATGAGGGTTTTGGTAGAGTGCTCGGAAAGAAAGGGGCAGATTTTACGGATGTTGTAAAGAAAGAAACGACAGGTCTTGGCAATCTGGCTGCTGCTGTGAGACGTTGTAGCAGCCATTTTCCAGATGGTGCTGCTAGGGGCAGGAGCAAGGGTGTGTTCACTCTCACCCTCACTAAACACCAGGGATTGAAGGTAGGCCCATGGGGTTGGAGGGAGGTACTTAAGGTCACTGGGGGGGGGGGGGGGGGGAGTGTTGCCATTCCGGGAGGGAGGATTGGGATGGGTGGCAGCTGGAGCTGCTACTCAGAAGTTAACCGGGAACTGGATAATATTCAGACTGGTCCCTGATTGCCTTCACTGCATAAAGTTAGGACAATCTTTTTTCAGGCCTAACTTTATGCAGTTGCTCAACTGAATGAAAAATCAATTCACTTCTATCCGTTCTACACCATTCAGAATTTTGTAGACCTCAATCATATCCCCCCTCAGCCATCTCTTTTTCAAGCTGAAGAGCTCTAACCACTTTAGCCTTTCCTCATATGGGAGGAGTTCCATCGCTGTCATAATTTTGGTCGCTCTTTGAACCTTTTCTAATTCTGCTATATATTTTTTTGAGATACGGTGACCAGAATTAAACTCAATACTCAGTGGAGTCACACCATGAAGCGATACAGAGGGATTATAATATTCTTGGTCAAAAAAAACAAACAGGATACTAGGAATTATTAGGAAAGGGATGCAAATTTTTTTGGCCACCACCACACACTGGACAGAAGATTTCAGCGTATTGTCTACAATGACACCTACATCTTTTTCTTGAGTGCTGACCCCTAAGGTGGACCCTAGAATCAGGCAAGTATGATTAAGATTATTCTTCCTAATGTGCATCACTTTGCATTTGTCTACATTAAATTTCATCTGTTATTTGGATGCCCAGTCTTCCAGTTCCTAAGGTCTTCCAGCAATTTTTCACAAACATTCATGTGTTTTGACAACTTTGAATAGTTTTATGTCATCTGCAAATTTAATCACCTCACTCGTGGTTCTATTTCCAGATCATTTATAAATATGTTAAATAGCACCGGTCCCAGTACAGATCACTGTGGCACTCCACTATTCACCTTCCTCCATTGAGAAAAATAGCCATTTAACCCTACCCTCTGTTTTCTGTCCAATATCCATTTCCTAATCCACAGAAAGACATTGCCTCAAACCCATGACATTTAAATTTTCTAAGGAGTCTCTCATGAAGAACGTTGTCAAATGTTTCTAAAATCCAGATACACTACATCAACAAGCCACTTTTATCCACATGTTTATTTATGCCTTCAAAGAAATGAAGAAAATTGGTGAGGCAAGACATCCCTTGGACTGAATCCATGCTGACTCTGTCCCATTAACCATGTTTGTCTATGTGTTCTGTAATTTTATTCTTCATAATAGTTTCCAGTATTTTCCCTGTCACGGAAGTCAGACTTAATGGCCTGTAATTCCCCAGATCACCCCTAGAACCCTTTTAAAAATCAGTGTGTACATTGCCACCCTCTAATCTTCAGACACTATGGATCATTTTAACAACAGTTTACAGATCACTAACAAGAGATCAGAAATATCATGTTTGACTTCTTTCAGCACCCTAGGGCATATGCCATCAGGTCCAGGTGATATACTACTCTTTAACTTGTCAGTTTGGCTCAGTACGTCTTCCAGGTTCACCGAGATTTCTTTCAATTCCTCCACATCGTCACCCTTAAAATCCATTTCCAGTACAGAGAGATTTCTTACCTCTCTTCTATAAAGGACTGAAGCAAAGAATTAATTCAATCTCTCCGCTATGGCCTTGCCCTCCCTGAGTGCCCATTTTGCTCCTTCATGATCTAACAGTCCCATGGATTTCCTCATAGGCTTTCTGCTTCTGATGTTCCTGAAAAAGATGTTATTATGAGTTTTTGTCTCCATGGCTGTTTTTTCATCACATTCTCTTTTAGCCTTTTTAATCAGGCTTTGCATCTAGCTTGATACTGCTCATGTTGCTACTTATTTTCTTCATTCATTTTTTCCATTCTTTGAAGGATGCTCTTTTGGCTCTAATAGCCTCTTTCATTTCACATTTTAACCATGCTGGCTCTTCTTTCTACCTTTGTTAATACACGGAATACATCTGGTCTGGGCTTCCATGATGGTATTTTTAAACAATGTCCATGCCCAAATTTAAACTCCTAATCTTTGCGGCTGACCCTTTCAGCTTCCTGTTACCCATTTTTTCATTTTGTCATAGTCACCCTTTCGAAATTGAATGCTGCTACAGTAGATTTCTTTAGTGACTTCACTCCAGATATCAGCTCATATTTGATCATTGTGATCACAGTTTCCCAGCAGAACCAACACCGTTACCTCTCGTACCATGCCCTGCATGCCATTAAGGACAAGACCTAAATTAGCTTGGACCAGTTGCTCCAAGAAGCAGTCATTTATTACATCTACGAATTTTACCTCCCCAGTGCTCCCTGATGTAGCATTTATTTAGTCAATATGGGTAATTGAAATCACCCATGTTGTAATGTTGCCCAATTTGCCAGCTTTCCTAATTTCTGTAAACATTTGTTTACAGTATATTTCTGTTCTTTCCATCCTTTCCATCTTATTTTTATGCTTCTAGCACTTATATATAGACACTTCAAATTGTGTTTTTGTTTCTAGCATACAAGCTGCTTTGAAGTTGACCGTGATAATTTGCATCCTTACTATGTTCTCCCATTAATTATTCCTGGCTTTCTTTCATCTCTATTGGGATTCCCTAAATGGCCTGTTTCAATAGTATCATTCGAGGATACTCCACAACGAACCATGTGCTCCTGAGTGACTGTCGACTTTCTCTTCCCATGTTAGTTTAAAAGCTTTTGTATCTCCTTTTTAAAAGTTAGTGTCAGCAGCCTTGCTCCATCTCAGTTAAAGTGGAGTCCATCCTTTTGGAAAAGGCTCCCCCTTCAGTAGAATGTTGTCCAGTTCCTAACAAATCTAAATCCCTCATCCTTGCACCCATCATCTTAACTACACATTAAGATTGCAAATCTCTGCCTCCTTCTTGGGTCTTGCACATGGAATGAGGAGCATTTCTGAAAATGCTACCAGGAGGATCTGGATTTCAGTTTTCTACCTATGAGCCTAAATTTGGCTTCCAAAACCTCCCTCCCACATTTTCCTATGTCACTGGTACCCCCATGTACCAAGACAGCAGGGCTCCTCTGTAGCACTTCTTATCTAGGTGATATGTGAGGTCTGCCACTTTTGTACCAGGCAGGCAAGTGACCAGGCGATCCTGATGCCCACCAATCACCCAGCTACTGTATCTACAAGCCTAATGATTGAATCACCAACTACAGCTGTCCTAACCCTTCCCTCCTGGGCAGAAGTTCCTGGAGACATATCCTCAGTGGGAGAGGATATTGTATCCCCTGGTGAACAGGTCCTGACTACAGGATTACTTCCTACTTCACCAGGGTGATGCTTCCATTCTAGCAGATCCCCCTCCTCCAAGACAGCACAGGGACTGCCAGAATGGAAGTGGGACTTCTCTACAATGTCCCTGTAGGCCTCCTCTATGTACCTCTATGTCTCCCTCAGCTCTTCCAAGACTGCTACTCTAGCCTCAAGAAAATGGACTCGT
Source organism: Microcaecilia unicolor (assembly GCF_901765095.1). Taxonomy (NCBI): domain Eukaryota; kingdom Metazoa; phylum Chordata; class Amphibia; order Gymnophiona; family Siphonopidae; genus Microcaecilia; species Microcaecilia unicolor. Next base: position 607,316,001 of record NC_044032.1, on the reverse strand, counting down.
TCTCTGAGAACTAGAAGCTCTTTGCATCGAGCACACACATATAATCTCTCATCAATTGGGAGATAATTATGCATGTGACACTCAATGCAAAAGACTGGATAGCACCCCTCTTGCCTGCTGGACTGCTGTCTGCATCTTAGATTATTGTGTTGTTTAAACTTCTGAAGATACTAGGGATATTAGATTAATATTTTTAAAAAACATTAAAACAAATATAGTATATTGTGTGATTTATTTAGTATTTTTCTTCTCAGAATTAAATGTAATTAAAATTCTAATGAAAACTCCCCTCTTGTTATCCTAATTAGAATAACTATTAATTTAGACTAAACATGAAGAGATGTGCTAGGGGTGGAACACATGGACTGGAATCCCCCGGACTGGAGGACACAGGACTGGAACACTGGACTGGAGCACACCGGACTGGTCCACACAGCTTCACCTGCACTTAGCTACTAAGCCCCCCAGGAGTTGAGCTCCTGGGTTCGAGTAGCCGGCAGGACTTACTGGATACCGGATGACACAGGGACCAGGATTGGAAACAGAAGTACTCCTAAACCTAAACTGATCTACGTGCTCCCAAGCCCTAAACCAGCAGGAGTGTTCCTAACAGTAAACTGACAAAGGACTTCCTAAGCCCTAAACTAACAGAGCAGGGAACTAAACACAAAGCTAACACAGGTGCTACTACGCACCAAGCTACAAGCAGAGCTCTACACTAACAAGCTAAACACAAACTAACAAGCTACCTAAGCACTGCTCTAGCAAGCTAGATACAAAACTAACAAGGAGCTTCCTAAGCACTACTCTGGCAAGCAACCAGAAGAGCTCCTAGCATTTAAAGGGAAGACAGGGAGCCACAAGGAAAAAGCAGGAAGCTAACACATAAGCCAAAAGTGATTCTAAATCACCAAACACCAGCAGCAAAGACTGCAATGCTCCCAATAGCACAAACACCAGAAGTACTTCTAACAGCAAACTATGCAGTGTTCCTAACAACACCAAACCCTGAAGTACTTCTATCAGCAACAGAGCTTCCAAAGCCCTACACATAGCAATGCTTCCAAACCAAGAGGGAAAAGCAGGGGAACCATAAGGGAAAAGCAGGAAGCTAAACACACAGTCACCAGTGCACACCTGCACTAATACTAACCTGGACCTTAGCAAAAGCAAACAGGAAACTAGACACAAAGTCAGAAGTGCACACTGCATCACCCTACCTAAAGCAAACACCACCGTTGCAAAGGCTCTGAAGGAAACAACCACCACTTCCTTATCAAGGCCCACCCTGATGATGTCACACTCCCTAGCCCCAGGCAACAGCACACTGACCCAGAGAGGCCCAACCCACACCAATGCAAAACGTGAAGCACTTGAAGCCAGTACCCCCAAAGAGAGGTAGAGCTAACTCAGTCCACACACACAGGTGCAGTATAGTAAAAACAATTAGAGCCATGCTGCTGGAAGCTGCCAGCATAGAGAGAGACAGAGCTAGCTCAGAAAGGACAGACACAGGAAACAGACGCCAGCTAAGCTGACCACCAGGAAAAAGGTAAGTTTGAGAGGGGTTATGACCACGATCATAACAGCACCTCCCCCTCAAGGCTCCCGTGTCCCCACGGGAGCTCCAGGTCTCCAAAGAAAATTTAGGTCTCCATGGGTAACTGTGATGAAATCTCCCAATGGGTTTCACAACATAAATTTGGACGGCTGTGCAGGAAGTAACAAGTACATCTGGAACTTGGAAACCAGAGTGGCTTGGCAGCCACGAGGCTCTTTAGGATGGCTGGTAGGCAGGATCAGAGTCTTGGATGCAACAAGTGGAGTTCTATTCAACAGGAACCATCTCCTGAAGGAGGTCCACAACTTCCTTGATTTCCTGGCCCTCACTGTAGCAGCCAGAACTTGGGCTAGAGCCCACACCCATCCTGGAATCTGAAGCCGGACAGGGACTCGAACTGGACTTCGGACTGGACCTCGCCTCTTGGCTGGAGCTGGAACTCAGAAGGAGGTCAACATCTTGGTTGAAGTGGGAACTCAGAGTAGACTCAGCATCTTGCCTGAGACTGCAACCTGATCTGGCCTCAGCCTCTTGGCCGGAACTGCCACTCAATTCGGACTCAGCCTCTTGGCTGGACTCGGTACTCAGCGTAGACTTAGCATCTTGGCTGGCACTGAAACTTGCTCCGGACTCAGCATCTTGGCCGGAACTGCAACTCCAACTTGACCCGGGACTCAGCATCTTGGCCGGGACTGCAACTTGACCCGGACTCAGCATCTTGCCTGGAACTGGAACTCCAACTTGACCCGGACCTCAGCATCTTGCCTGGGACTGGAACTCCAACTTGACCTGGACTCAGCATCTTGGCCAGGATGGCAACTCTCACCGGACTCAGCATCTTGACCGGAGCTGCAACTCAATTCTGAGTCAGCATCTCGGCTGGACCTCTGCAATCGGTGCAGACTCAGCACACATCGTGGACTCAGCATCTCGGCTGGGCTCTGCACTCGGTGCGGACTCAGCACTCATCGTGGACTCATCATCTCGGCTGGGCTCTGTACTCGGTGTAGACTCAGCACTCATCGTGGACTCAGCATCTCGGCTGGGCTGTGCACTCGGTGTGGACTCAGCACTCATCATGGACTCAATATCTCGGCTGGGCTCTGCCCTCGGTGCGGACTCAGCACTCAACGTGGACTCATCATCTCGGCTGGGCTCTGCACTCGATGTAGACTCAAAATCCAGGCTGGGACTGCAACTCGATCCAGACTCAGCATCTTGACTGGAACCGCAACTCGATCCAGACTCAGCATCTTGACTGGAACTACCACTCGCTCCAGACTCAGCATCTTGACTGGAACTACCACTTGCTCCTGACTTAGCATCTTGACTGGAACTACATACTCGCTCCAGACTCAGCATTCTTGACTGGAACTGCAACTCAATCCAGACTCAGCATCTTGGCTGCCACTGCTGCAACTCGGAATGGACACAGCATCATGGCTGGGCCTCAGCACTTGGTGTAGACTCAGCCCACAGCGTGGACTCAGCATCTCGACAGGGACTGGCACTTAGTCCGGGACTACTAAGCCACCCTTCTTTCAGCTTGGGCCTCAGGAGTATCCCGCAGGGCTGGATCTGACTAGGGAGTTGGAAGCGGGTAAACAACAGCTTGGTAGAGGATCAATAGCAGAAACGGATTTTCTTCAAACCCAAGCCAGGAGACACGCGTCTCTCTGCAGCAGCTTCAGGGGTATCCTTCAAGGCTGGATCAGACAAAAGTACAACCCGGTAATCCTGGAGTGTCATAAGCAGATCCAGGTCAAAAATGGGGTTGGAACTGAGAACCGAACTGGAACTAGGAGGCTCGGTTTGAAGCGCCACTCGAATTGGACTCAGAGATTTGCCTGGAAGCACAGCTTGGACGGGACTCGGAGACTCGAGTAACCACCCCACTCGGACTGGACTCCGAGGCTTGCGTGGGAGGCCCCATCTGGACTGGCACCGGAGGCTCGCTGAGAAGCCCCCCACCCCCCTCGGACTGGAATCGGAGGCTCGGTCAGCAGGTCCCACGGACTGGACTCTGAAGCTTTAGTGGAAGCGCACTTGAACTGGCATTGGAGGCTCGGTCAGAAGCGTCCCTCGGACTGGACTCAGAAGCTTGGCTGGACGCGCTGCTTGACCTGGATTCAGAGGTTTGGCTGGGCGCGCTGCTGGGACTGGACTGGACTCCAGCTGAGCCCATAGCATAGAATTCCCCAGACGTCTCCTCTCAGCGACAGCTTCAGGAGTATCCCACAAAGCTGGATTCAAGACAAGGCTGCGGCGATACTCTGAGAGCGTGATGTAAGGGTCAATGTCCGAAACCGGATTTTCAACGATCCCAAGCAGCCGGACACGTTTTCTCTCAGCTGCCGCTTCAGGGGTCTTCTTCAAAACAGGATGAGACAAAAGTTTCCCACGATACTGACGAAGAGTCATAGAAGGATCAAGCACAATGACGGAGCTGGACCCCAGCTGGGTCAGCTGGGCGGGGGTTCTTGCCGGGCTCATGGCCTTTGCAATCTGTCAGGTTCTCAGGTTCAGAGCCCGCGGGCCGGGCTCTGGAGCAAACGTGAGCCCTTGGCTGCTGACGAGGAGCGACAGCAGCAGGCAAAACCCACCAACCAACGCTGGGCAAGCACACCGGCAACCGGCGGGACTGCAGGCAACCTCCCAGCGAGCCGGAACACATGGACTGGAATCCCCCGGATTGGAACACTGGACTGGAGCACACCGGACTGGTCCACACAGCTTCACCTGCACTTAGCTACTAAGCCCCCCAGGATTTTGAGCTCCTGGGTTCGAGTAGCCGGCAGGACTTACTGGACTACCGGATGACACAGGGACCAGGACTGGAAACAGAAGTACTCCTAACCTAAACTGATCTACGTGCTCCCAAGCCCTAAACAGCAGGAGTGTTCCTAACAGTAAACTGACAAAAGGACTTCCTAAGCCCTATACTAAAACAGGAGCTCCTAAGCCCTGCTCAAGAAAGGGACTTCCTAAGCCCTAAACTAACAGAACAGGGAACTAAACACAAAGCTAACACAGGTGCTACTAAGCACCAAGCTACAAGCAGAGCTCTACACTAACAAGCTAAACACAAAACTAACAAGCTACCTAAGCACTGCTCTAGCAAGCTAGATACAAAACTAACAAGGAGCTTCCTAAGCACTACTCTGGCAAGCAACCAGAAGAGCTCCTAGCATTTAAAGGGAAGACAGGGGAGCCACAAGGAAAAAGCAGGGAAGCTAACACATAAGCCAAAAGTGATTCTAAATCACCAAACACCAACAGCAAAGACTGCAATGCTCCCAATAGCACAAACACCAGAAGTACTTCTAACAGCAAACTCTGCAGTGTTCCTAACAACACCAAACCCTGAAGTACTTCTATCAACAACAGAGCTTCCAAAGCCATACAACATAGCAATGCTTCCAAAACCAAGAGGGAAAAGCAGGGGAACCATAAGGGAAAAGCAGGAAAGCTAAACACACAGTCACCAGTGCACACTGCACTAACACTACCCTGGACCTTAGCAAAAGCAGCAGGGAAACTAGACACAAAGTCAGAAGTGCACACTGCACCACCCTACCTAAAGCAAACACCACCGTTGCAAGGCTCTGAAGGAAACACACCACTTCCTTATCAAGGCCCACCCTGATGATGTCACACTCCCTAGCCCCAGGCAACAGCACACTGACCAGAGAGGCCCAACCCACACCAATGCAAAACCGTGAAGCACTTGAAGCCAGTACCCCCCAAAGAGAGGTAGAGCTAACTCAGTCCACACACACAGGTGCAGTATAGTGAAACAATTAGAGCTGCCAGCATAGAGAGACAGAGCTAGCTCAGAAAGGACAGACACAGGAACACAGACGCCAGCTAAGCTGACCACCAGGAAAAAGGTAGTTTGAGAGGGGTTATGACCACGATCATAACACTAGCTCATTAATAGACTATGAACTTTTTCTCTAGGAACTTGTCCAAACCTTTTTTAAACCCAGATATGCTAAGCTCTGTTACCACATCCTTTGGCAATGAGTTCCAGCGCTTAATTCTTTCAGTGAAAACATATTTCCTTCTATGTTTTTAAATGTATACCCATGTAATTTCATTGAGTGTCCCCTGGTCTTTGTACTTTTTGAAAGAGTGAAATATTGCTTCACTTTTACCCATTCTACACCACTCAGGATTTTTCAGACCTCAATCATATCCTTCCTTAGCCATCTCTTTTTCCAAGTTGAAGAACCCTAATCACTTCAGCCTTTCATCATATGAGACGTTCCATCCCTTTATCATTTTGGTTGCTCTTCTTTGAACTTTGTCTACTTCTGCTAAATCTTTTTTGATATATTGCAACCAGAATTGACACAATACTCAAGGTGAGATCGAACCATGGAGTGATACAGAGGCATTGTAATATTTTTGGTCTTGTTTACCATCCCTTCCCTAATAATTCCTAACACCCTGTTTGCTTTTGTTGGCCATTGCACACACTGGGCAGATGATTTCAGTGTATTGTCTACAATGATACTAGATCTTTTATTGAGTGCTTAATCCTAAGGTGGACCCTAGCATCAGGTAACTGTGATTTGGATTGTTCTTCCCAATGTGCCTGATTCCTCACTGCAGTGCAGCAATATTCAATGGTAGCTTTCCAATATGAAAACGTTTCTTTGGTGTCCATAAAGTACGATGACTGATAAATAACATACTATGCCAAAATGGTAGATATGGATAATTTACAAGTTGTAGACCAAAATAAGTCCCATTTTTCCTGAGGTAGGGAAGATCCAATATCTTCTTCCCATACTGCTTTTATAGCTGTAAGAGGATGAAGAACAATTTGCTTAATGTCTTTGTATATTACAGAATTAACATATTGTTTATCCGTGAGTGATGCTAAGTAGCAAAAAAGACTAAAGTGGACTTTCCACCATTATTAAGTCTCCACTGTTTTTCATAATGCATTGATGCAGTTAAAACCATATGAAAGACCATATTGTTCAGCCAGTTGTCGAAAAGAGAAAATATTATCAGTGGACATGATATGATTCAGATACTTTCCATCCACACAGTCCTATTCAACTGAGCATTAGCAATTATGATATTTGGATTCTACCATATAGATGGGTAGATAGTATGCATCACTTTAGTTTGAAAGGAAGAGTCCAAATTTTTAAATAAAGGCAATGTAGAAGACAAAATCACATGCCCCCCCCCCCTCGGTATTCAGCTGGCGGCGGGCAGCACTTTTACTGTCCGCCACTGGTGTTAAACACAGATATTCAATGCCAGGCCATATCCGGCCGCCAGCATTTTGGCCACTAAAAAGTTAACTGGTTAAGATGATATTCAGCACTGACTGGTTAAGTTGTTAGCAGTTAATGATAGGAGTGTTGTTTATGTGGTCAGACTTAAGCAGCTAAACTTATTTGGTTAGGCACTGAATATCGGTACCTAACCAAATAAGTCCCCCTATTTAACTGGTTGTGCAGTGCATGCTAACTGTGAATATTCAGTGAAAATAACTGGTTAAATCCTGCTGAATATTCACAGTTAGACACTAATAAGACATTTAACTGATCAGTGGCCATTTCTGGCAGGTTAAATAGCTTTGAATATCAGCCAGATGATCTTTAACCCTAGAAGGTACATGACAACTCAGTATGTATTTGAAGGATAATGGACAAATTCGATCTGATTCAAATTAATCCAACTGAATACTTCAGGTGGAGATTTATCCTGAAACCACAGCCAACTTTGATGAAAGATAACTTAAATTACTCCTATATATGGAAGGACCTATGATTACAACAGAGAATTAAATGTTGGAAACAATAAGTGTTATTTTGTATTTGCGATGTGCTAAGGCCTTACAGTATATATAAGAATGAGCAATAGCACCTAGAACTCATGAAAGATATTATGTAGAATTAAACTTTTTAGATACAAAAATTGATGTGTACAGTACCGACAACCACATAATGGTACTCATTAAGGAGGAAATATTTGGATTTGAGATTTAATTAGTTCCTTTTCCAAACCCAGAATCAAGACAAGGTTACCAACAAGTACACAAGTTATTTTTGATTCCAAGTGGGCTTACAATGTAGGTTTACTTATAATCTAGGTTTTCTTGAGTTAAAGGAACATGAAGTGTCTTGCCCAAGAATGCAAAGACAGTCAGTGGGAAAAGCAGGATTTGAACCGTGGCTTCCCTGGTTCTTAGTTTATTACTCTAACCACTAGGCTGTCATTATGTAAGGCCTTCTTGTGCCTACTGATTAAGCAAAGAAATTGCTGCAGTCAGAGATGGCATTCATTTTGAGGGTTCTGAGGTAATTCCCCAGAAGCTAAAAGTATTCCTGTCACCTCGGTAATAGCCTTAATAAAATGTGTCATTATGAAGCTCCTGTGTAAAAGTTATGGTACAATTCTACTGACAGAAGTCTAAAGAGCACAAATGTGGATTATAAACATTGAACCCTGCTTAAGCTGACAAATGCAGAGAGTGGATAGGAAAGACTATGAGGAACTTCAGGCCCAAAACGACATACTTCAGAGCTTCCAAAACCTTTCCTGGTAAACCCTTTAGTCAGTCTGGTTTGATAAAACTAAACCACTCTGACCATACTTGGGCCCCATTGCAGCTGAGTTAGGATGTGGTCAAAGTTTGTAGTATAATTAGGTTTAAAATATTTGGACAACATTTTTGGAGGACAGGTCCTCTAACAATTACTGGCCAGGCATGAACTAGGAATGAGCTACAGCGAAGGGATCTTTCCATTAAGATCAGCTTCCAAGTGGCACACTGACCACTGTCAGAGACCGAATACTGGCCTCAGTGGATCATGGGTCTCACCCAGCATGCACTTCTTTGTTTCACAGAGGAAGAATGATTGAGATCATCATAGAGGCACTGCACCAAACAACTGGATATTGAGTGACTGTACCTTTATTGCTACATAAGATTCTGGGAAAAAAATTCCTGGAGACTGTGTACCAAGTCTTGGAATTCCTTCACTGTTAGTGAATTGTTTTATGAAACCTCAAAAAGAATTGAAAAATAGCTAGATTAAGTAACTGGGTCTTGTTAGAATTTACAGTGCATGGATATAATTCAAACTATTTAAGAGCAACATTTGACCTGTTTTTGCTCTTTTTTAAACTGCATAGTTGATTTTCTTCCTTTGTTTCCCTTGTAGTTTCCCTCATCAGCAACCCATAACTCATGCACTGTACTCTGGCAAAAGCCTATTCTGGACTGAGCTGGAAGCCCACAGGACCTGGATGAAACTGCCAGGCTAAACACATAAAAAAATCAAATGAAAAAGGGATAATAGAGCAGATAGATTCAGGAATAACATGACAAATATTATTCCATAGAAATGTTGATGAATGCATGGAAGAGTTCTCACAGTAAAGGCAGCGTTGGTGGGGGTAAGGTGGAGGCTGCAGTTCAGAAAACAGTATTAAAATTCAAGTGAGCATACGAAAGTAGAGATATCCTTTACTTGTGGAGACTCAAATGTAGAGCACTACTGAGATTGTTATTAAAGTAGGGTGTCTCTGTGAAAGGTCATACCAGAGTAGTGTAGAAGTGTACCAACCTATTACACAAGAAAGGTTATTCTGATAGCTGTTTTCCTGTGTTTTACCTTTAGTTGGTTTTAGTGAATCTTTAAGTTTAAAGTGAACAGAAGTTAGAGTAAGAGTGACAACCAGTGCAAGAGAAAAGTTTATTTTGACCACCATTGGAAAGAAGATTTAGACCAGGGGTGTCCAACCTCAGCCCTCGCTAGGTTGAGTTTTCAGGAGCTATTTTGCATACAAAGGAGTCAGTGCATGCAAATAGAACTCATCTATATTCACTGGGGAAAATCCTGAAACCTGACTGGACCGTGACCCTCGAGGACTGAGGTTGGATACCCCTGTTTTAGACTATTCCTCCTGTCCAAAAAGAAAGAGTTGAGGACAGATTAATACTTATGGACTTACCAGTTTGAGAAATCCAAATACCAACAAGCTTAGAAGGAAATAAGGATATCACAATACCTGACTGATACCCTTATCATGGGAGGATAAAGCAGCTGAAAACTGCCACTCAAGGTGTTCACTCAGAGGAGGAAGGAGGTTTCATTTATGTCCTCAGTTGCTGGCTTGGCTGCCTCTTCACTAGTCCTAATGGTTGGTCTGTTTTACATGTTTGTGACCCACAGCAAAATTCTGCAGATCTTGGTGAAGTCCTCATTGGGGATGGAGGGTGAAGATGACCCAGGAGATAAGAATAAGGAAACAGGAATCCCAAGAACAATAAAGTAACTTTATTGCAGTATCTCAAATGGAATCAGTTCTACCAGCATGACACAGCCATTCTTCTTTGACAAAAGAAAGCTTGAAATATGGATCTATCATGCATAAATGGACAGATCTCGAAGACATAAAGAATGACATCATATGTAATGAGTTTTATTATGCCACCATCCTCGGGTACTGCAAAGAATACTGAAGCATCTCAGGATAAGGAGGAACCTAAGATGTACTGTGATGACCATACATCATTTGTATAATAATTCTTATACAAATGATGTGCCACACTCAATACGTGTTCCTTAGACTTAATGATCCTTTTAGTCGAAATCTCTAAAAAATGGATCAATTAGTTAAAGACAGCTACTAATGAAAAATGGATACTCTTAAGACTGAGGATAAAAATTTTAATGATGTGTTAGATGACTTAAAGCTTATGGACAATTTTAGGAAAGTAATAAAAAAATGTCACAAGAGAAAAATGTAGATGTGATGAAATGTATTATGGGAAGGGCAGTATCTATCCTTGGTCTAGACCAAAAGTGAATGCAAAGATAGACATATTAAATCAGGAAGGATAATACCAGAGGTCAGGCTCACAATACATTAGACGATAGGATAAAAGAAAGGAGAGAAAATGAGTCTGTAGTGCTCTGGCAACCTTTTTGCCTCTCCACCTTCTATTACTTTTCCACACTGTCAAAAATTTTTTTAGAGAGAATTTGGGAGAAGATTCTACACAAACACGTCTAGATGTAAACACACAGAGGCATCGGTATGAGTTCAGAGACAAGAGGAAGAGAGAGAATCCAGTTCAGAAACATAGTAACGTGGAGGGGCATAATCGAATGCGAACGTCTATCTACATGGGCGTCTATGTCCGAAAACGGGTACGTGAAGAGGCGGGACAGACCGTATTTTCTAAAAAATGGATGTTTTTGAGCTGGGCATTTGTTTTTTTAGCGATAATGGAAACTAAAAACGCCCAGCTCAAAAACGTCCTAATCCGAGCCATTTGGTCGTGGGAGGGGCCACGATTTGTAGTACACTGGCCCCCCCTGATATGCCAGGACACCAACTGGGCACCCTAGAGGTCAGTGCGGTGGACTTCAGAAACAGCTCCCACATGCATAGCTCCCTTACCACGGGTGCTGAGCACCCAACCCCCTCCCCCAAAACCCACTACCCACAAATGTACAACACTACCATAGCTCTTAGGGGTGAAGGGGGCACCTACATGTGGGTACAGTGGGTTTTGAAGACCTCCCATTTACCAGCACAAGTGTTAAAGGTAGGGGGGGATGGGCCTGGGTCCACCTGGCTGAAGTGCACTGCGGTACCCACTAAAAGTGCTCCAGGGACTTCCATACATGCAGGCCTCTAGGACTTGTTGCTGCTATATAACATTGGCACACCAGTTGACACCTGAAGACTAATCTCTCCGAAAAACGTCCTTTATTGGAATAAGCACGTTTCCTCACAGTTAACTGCAGATCAGAGGTTGTGCCCCACTGGCAACGAGTCTCGCTGATACTGAGATTAGCAGTAGGTCAGAGCTGGCAGAATGGTGTACAATGCCCTCTTTCAGCCACATTCAAGGTAAGAACTAAGTTCTGTAACGTGGCTAACACATGAAAGGGATCTAAAACTGGCTTACAAAAATGGCCACTACCTCATGGACTACCAGACCCAGTAAGCAGGGGAAAAAGCACCATGGCAGTAGAGCCTACCAACTACCAACATCGTGAGCATTTAACACAAGCTAGTGGAATCATGGAGCCCAATACCCTACACACCACATAACAGAAACCCCACACTCACCCGAGAGCCACATCAGCACCAGGGAAAGGCTGTCACAGGATAGAACGCATTCTGCTGTCATAGAGGTGGGTACGGCATTTGAGGCTGGCATAGAGGCTGGAAAAAAAGTATTTAAAGTGGGGTTTTTTTTTTTGGTGAGAGGGGGTTAGTGACCACTGGGGGAGTCCGGGGAGGTCATCCCCGATTCCCTCCAGTGGTCATCTGGGCAGTTGGGGCACTTTTTTGGGACTTACTTACATAGTAACATAGTAGATGACGGCAGAAAAAGACCTGCACGGTCAATCCAGTCTGCCCAACAAGATAACTCATATTTGCTGCTCTTTTGTGTATACCCTACTTTGATTTGTACTTGTGCTCTTCAGGGCACAGACCGTATAAGTCTGCCCAGCACTATCCCCGCCTCCCAACCACCAGCCCCTCCTCCCAACCACCGGCTCTGGCACAGACCGTATAAGTCTGCCCAGCACTATCCTCACCTCCCAACCACCAGCCCTGCCTCCCAACCACCGGCTCTGACTTGTTCGTGAAAAAAAGGGTCCAACAAAAGTGACCCAAAAAACGTGGTAAAAACGTCTTTTTTTCGATTATCAGCTAAAGACGCCCATCTCTCCTCAGCCAAAACCACGCCCAGTTCCGCCTTCACCACGCCTCCGACACGCCCCCGTCAACTTTAACCCATTTCCGCAACGGATTGAAGTTGGAAATGCCCAAAATCGGCTTTCGATTATACCGATTTGGCACCCACGGGAAAAAGACGCCCATCTCCTGATTTGGGTCGCAATATAGGCGTTTTTCTCTTTCGATTATAAGCAGGATAGTAGATGTAGATGATGGCAGAAAAAGACCTGCACAGTCCAACCAGTCTGCCCAACAAGATAAACTCATATGTGCTACTTTTTGTGTATACCTTACCTGATTTGTATCTGCCATTTTCAGGGCACAGACGTAGAAGTCTGCCAGCATTAGCCACGCCTCCCAACCACCAGCCCCGCCTCCCACCACTGGCTCTGCCACCAATCTCGGTAAGCTTCTGAGGATCCATTCCTTCTGAACAGGATTCCTTTATGTTTATCCCACATATGTTTGAATTCCGTTACTGTTTTCATCTCCACCACCTCCCGCGGGAGGCATTCCAAGTATCCACCACTCCCTCCGTGAAAAATACTTCCTGATATTTTTCTTGAGTCTGCCCCCCTTCAATCTCATTTCATGTCCTCTAGTTCTATTGCCTTTCCATCTACGGAAAAGGTTCGTTGTGGATTAATATCTTTCAAATATTTGAACGTCTGTATCATATCACCTCTGTTTCTCCTTTCCTCCAGGGTATACATGTTCAGGTCCGCCAGTCTCTGCTCATACATCTTGTAACGCAAATCCCATACCATTCTAATAGCTTTTCTTTGCACTGCTTCAATTCTTTTTACATCCTTAGCAAGATACGGCCTCCAAAACTGAACACAATACTCCAGTGGGGCCTCACCAACGACTTATACAGGGGTATTACAACTTCTTTTCTTCTGCTGGTCACACCTCTCTCTATACAGCCTAGCAATCTTCTAGCTATGGCCACCGCCTTGTCACACTGTTTTGTCGCCTTCAGATCCTCAGATACTATCACCCCAAGATCCCTCTCCCCGTCCGTACGTATCAGACTCTCACTGCCTAACACATACGTCTCCCGTGGATTTCTACTCCCTAAGTGCATCACTTTGCATTTCTTCGCATTGAATTTTAATGCCAAACCTTAGACCATTGTTCTAGCTTCTGCAGATCCTTTTTCATGTTTTCCACTCCCTCCGGGGTGTCCACTCTGTTACAAATCTTAGTATCATCCGCAAAAAAGGCAAACTTTATCTTCTAACACTTCAGCAATGTCACTCACAAATATATTGAACAGAATCGGCCCCAGCACCGATCCATGAGGCACTCCACTACTCACCTTTCCCTCCTCCGAGTGAATTCCATTAACCACCATCCTCTGGTGTCTGTGCCGTCCACCAGTTCCTAATCCAGTTCACCACGTCGGGTCCTATCTTCAGCCTGTCAAGTTTATTCAAGAGCCTCCCTGTAGGGAACCGTGTCAAAAGCTTTGCTGAAATTGTCTACAGCATGTCCTGATTAATTTTCTGGTCACCCAGTCAAAGAATTCAATGAGATTCGTTTGGCACGATTTACCTTTGGTAAAACCATGTTGTCTCGGATCTTGCAACTTATTGGCTTCCAGGAAATTCACTATCCTTTCCTTCAGCATTGCTTCCATTACTTTTCCAGTAACCGAAGTGAAGCTTAGCGGCCTGTAGTTTCCAGCTTCTTCCTATCACCACTTTTGTGAAGAGGGACTACGTCCGCCGTTCTCCAATCCCACAGAACCTCTCCGTCTCCAAGGATTTATTAAACAAATCTTTAAGAGGACTTGACAAAACCTCTTTGAGCTCCCTCAATATCCTGGGGTGGATCCCGTCCGGGTCCCATGGCTTTGTCCACCTTTAGATTTTCAAGGCGTTCATACACACTCTTTTCAGTGAACGGTGCTGTATCCACTCCATTCTCATTCGTGCTTTTGCCAGTCAATCGCAGTCCTTCTCCAGGATTTTCTTTTGTGAAAACAGAAAAAAAGTAACTTTCAGTCTCACGATTCCCTTTTTAGTCTTCCTCCTTTCACTAATATACCTGAAGAAATTTTATCACCCCCTTCTTACATTTCTAGCCATTTGTTCTTCCGCTTGCGCTTTCACCAGATGTATCTCTCTCTTGGCTTCTTTCAGTTTCATCCGGTATTCCTCTCCATGTTCCTCTTCTTGAGTTTTTTTGTATTTCAGGAACACCAACTCTTTAGCCTTTATTTTCTCAGCCACTTGCTTGGAGAACCATATTGGTTTCCTTTTTCTCTTGCTTTTATTTACTCTCCTTACATAAAGGTTTGTGGCCATATTTATAGCTTCTTTCAGCCTGGACCACTGTCCTTCACTTCTCGTTCGCTTTCCCAGCCCATCAGCTCCTTCCTCAGGTATTTCCCCATTTTGTTAAAGTCAGCATGCTTGAAATCCAGGACTTTGAGTTTTGAGTGGCTGCTCTCCACTTCAGCTGTCATATCAAACCAAACTGTTTGATGGTCACTGCTGCCCAGGTGGGCACCCACTCAGATATTGACATACTATCCTCATTTGTGAGCACCAGATTCAGCGTTGCTCCCTCTCTTGTGGGTTCTGTCACCATTTGCCTGAGCCAGAGCACTTTGAAAAGCATCCACAATCTCTCTACTTCTTTCCAATTCCACAGATGGAACCTTCCAATCTACATCCGGCAGATTGAAATCTCCCAGCAACAGCACCTCTCTCTTCTTTCCCAACTTTTGAATATCTGTGATCAGATCTTTATCTAGTTCCTCCAATTGTGTCGGGGGTCTGTAGACAGCACCCACATGGACAGAGGTTCTATCATCTTCCTTTCCCCAGGGCCCTGCCATTTCAGTCGCTGCTATATCATTTCTCACATACAGAGCTACTCCTCCACCTTTACGACCATCTCTGTCCTTCCTAAATAGATAATAGCCTGGTATGTTTGCATCCCATGGGAACCATTGAGCCACGTCTCCGTGGTTGCAACAACATCTAAGTCTGCCTCCAACATCAGGGCTTGAAGGTCATGAACTTTATTGCTTAGACTGTGATCATTTGTGGTCATCGCTTTCCATCTACATTTCCTGGTATGTGTTTCAACATTTGTGATTTGGAGGTGAAAGTAGATATTCTGATAGTTTAATGTATCAGATACTGTACTCTCTGAGCCAGAAATAACTTTTTTAAAGAGAGGTTTTTCCTGATCTCTCTCGAGAGACACAAAGAAGAAGAAAAAATTTCCTATTATTAAAAGCGAGGGTCCTACAACTAGGTGGGACCTTTACTCTTAAGTTCCCATGTAAATGCCATATTTCTTTAGATTCCACTAATTATATTTTCTTTGAACCTGGAAAGCTTACTGCATTTATTGTTAGTAAGGAGTAACGTGTTGTTAACTTGGATTGAACACTAAATCGGCTGCCCCGTCTTGAGTCCTTGCCCCTCTCTGTCTATTAAGATTTATTGTATTTTGTAGGTTGAAGTAGGGTTTCTCTTCAACCTCTTTGTTTATCTTTATTTTACCTATTTCTTGGATCAATTAATGTGGATTAATATAATTCACTGTTTTCCAGATTGTTTATTTTTATGATCATTATGAGTTGTGTAACGCCAATTTATGTTTTTGACTTAAATGTTATGATAAAATCAATAAATAAATTTAAAAAAAGAGAGGTTTTCCTTTGTTTCATCTAATGGCTATAATGCATTCCAAACTAGGGTCAATTTATTTTGTTTGAGCGGCAAGTTACAGATCACACATTAGTTTGCTAAGAACACAGCTAAACATTCAGCTCTATCAGTGGTGAAAAACAGCTCCAAATGGGTTCCTCTAGGATTGATTGATTGCCTCTACACGCTTTCAATCAGTGCATTCTCTAAGATATACATTTGGGAGTCCTTTTACTAAGCTGTGGTAAAAATAGGCCTTAGCATGCTGTTACCTGGGTCTTTCCCGAAGCTTTTAAAATGCCTTTTTTTCTATTTTTTGCATTAATGGTCATGCGCTAATGTTGTCATTAGCACACGTCCATTTTGAAAATTTACCACAGAAGCACTTACTACGATCTATTTTGTAGGCAGTAAGGGCTGCTGCATTATTCATGCTCTAACCACTTAGCATGTGGTAATATAGATATGCTAAATGGTTAGTGCAGGAACACCCACTCTCCGCCCCCGACACATCCCCCTCAAAAGAACAATTTTTTTAGCATGTGGTTAATACACATAGATTGCAAAGTCACCACAGGATGCCTGAGCACGTCCGGTGGTACTCCATTTTTTTCTGTTTTAGGTGTGCATTAGTACCTAACACAGCTTAGTAAAAGCTCCCCTTGTAAAAAAAGAAAGAGAGACGGAGAAAGACAGATTTTTTTTAAGGAGGAAAACAGAGCTGTCCAATTGTTTCAAAAAAGAATGTGAGTGAACAAACCAGCTGCTATGAGCGGAGGCATTGTCATTATGAATACAGACAAATAAATAAAGTTGAAAGACAAATAAATGATAAAGAATATTGGGCTCTTTTCATAAAGCCATGGTAGTGATTACCACGTGCTGAATGCGATAAAGCCCATGGGAATTGAATGAGCTTGGTTGTATTTGGTGCTCCATTAATTGGTCATGTGGCTTTGTAAAAGGAGGTCATTATTTGTCACTGCACAGTGACCCTACACAGTGACGTTCCTAGGCTGGCTGACACCCGGGGCGGATCGACGATGCGCCCCCCCCAGGTGCAGCGTGGCCCCCCCCGGCGAAATTACACCCCCCCCCAGGTGCAGCACGACCCCCCCCGGCAAAATTACACCCCCCGGGTGCATTTTTACCTGCTGGGGGGGGTGCCGTGCGCTTGTCGGCTCCGAGTCCGCTCATTCCCTGCTGCTCCCTCTGCCCCAGAACAGGAAGTAACCTGTTCCGCACAGAGGGAGCAGCAGGGAGGGAACGAGCGGACTCGGTCAACAGGCGCGCAGCACCCCCCCCCCCCCAGCGACATGCACCTGGGGTGGACTGCCCCCACCGCCCCCCCCCCTTGGTACGCCACTGACCCTACAAAGGCCCTAATGACTGAAATTTATGAAGAAGTAGATTCTACAACACATTTTCTCACTGTCAAGACTCTAGTAATTCCAACAATCTATATTCTACCCAGGATCCATAAATCTGTATCTGATCCTCCTGGTAGACTCATCATATCATGAAGTGGCTTTTGATCTTTCTTGACACTGTTCTAAGGATTCTCATTCCACAGATAGTCAGAGATTCCACTCACATGAATATGTTACAGATTCCACTCACATGATTAATTTGCCAAATGAGTTGATGGAGATTTTTCTGATGTGATATTAGTTTCTCTTGGCATTGATTAACTATACAAAAATATACCACAAGGAGAGGCACTGACAGATCTGCTTACATTTCATCCTCACCTTAATCAATAGGTTGGATGCCTTTAAGTCTAAAAATATTTTTAGTGAACAAATTTTGTGAAGATAAGAGAAAAAGAGCTTCATATTATTTTTGAAATGTACTGTGAATGTCAATTGTGAGTCCAAAATAACACCTAACAAAGTGATTTTATCCTTTATCTTTATAGAATACTGTTATAATTTAGGAGTAATGCGATCAGCCCCAGTTCCTGATATCCAAAGTGCTTCACATTTACAATGATTCACAAATAAGATGTTTTATTCAGCTAGTTTTTGATACAATTTAATTTCCCTCTAAATTAGTCTAAAATCCAAGCTCCCAGGAATCATGTTGTTTTTCCGAGGAGTCTGTTTATCCACCCCTCTCTAGACCTCCGCGGAACCCCTTTCCACGGTGAGGTGAAAAGGGGTCCAAAGGAGTGCCAAAGGAGATAGAGCAGCTTTTAAACTAGAAATGGGGGGAAGGCCGACAGTCGCTCAAAA
This sequence comes from Microcaecilia unicolor, assembly GCF_901765095.1. NCBI lineage: Eukaryota > Metazoa > Chordata > Amphibia > Gymnophiona > Siphonopidae > Microcaecilia > Microcaecilia unicolor. The sequence continues at coordinate 607,297,798 of NC_044032.1, read as the reverse complement.
GCGCATGGTTCGGGAAAAGGTATCTTGCAAAGATACCTCACAAACAGGGAAGATAGGGTTTCTGGATAGTGAGGTTGCACAACAGACCGTGGTAGGCCAGGTGCCCTTAAATACAACTAAGATCAGACAAAAGATGTCAAATCAATAGTGTCAGGTACTAAGCATCATGCAAATAAGAACAACAAACATACTCTGAAATGTCTATATGCAAATGCTAGGAGTCTAAGAAATAAGATGGGAGAGTTGGAATATATTGCACTAAATGAAAAATTGGATATAATAGGCATTTCTGAGACCTGGTGGAAGGAGGATAACCAGTGGGACACTGTCATACCGGGGTACAAAGTATATCGTAATGATAGGGTGGACCGGACTGGTGGAGGGGTAGCATTGTATATTAACGAGAGCCTTGACTCAGATAGATTACAAATTCAGCAGGACACAAATCACACCTTTGAATCACTATGGGTTGAAATTCCATGTATAAAAGGGAAAAAAATGGTGATAGGAGTGTACTACCGTCCACCTCGCCAGGATGAGCAGGTAGACACAGAAATGATAAAAGAAATCAGAGACGCGAACAAAATGGGCAATGTGATAATAATGGGTGACTTCAATTATCCAACTATAGACTGGGTAAATGTAACATCGGGACACGCTACAGAGATACAATTCCTTGATGAAATCAAGGACAGCTTTATGGAGCAACTGGTGCAGGAGCCGACGAGAGAATGGAAAAATTCTAGACTTGGTCCTTAGTGGAGCGCATGATCTGGTGAGGGACGTTATGGTACTGGGGCCGCTTGATAACAGTGACCATAATATGATCAGTTTTGACATCGACCTTGAAGTAACTGTACACAGAAAGTCAAATACGTTAGCGTTTAACTTTAAAAAAGGAGACTATGATAAAATGAGAAGAACGGTAAAAAAAAAACTTAGGGGGGCAACTGAGAGAGTAAAAACTGTACAACAGGCGTGGACGCTGTTCAAAAATACCATCCTGGAGGCCCAGGCCATACATATTCCGCGAATAGAAAAGAAAGACAGAAGTCCAAAAGACACCCGGCCTGGTTGAAAAGTGAGGTGAAGGAAGCTATTAGGGCTAAAAGAAACGCCTTCAGAAAATGGAAGAAGGAACCATCTGAAAATAACAAGAAACAGCATAAGGAGTGTCAAAGCAAATGCAAGGTGCAGATTAAGAAGGCCAAGAGGGAGTATGAAAAAAAGATAGCATTAGAGGCAAAAAAAACATAGTAAAAAATTTTTTTTTCGGTATATTACAAGCAGGAAGCCGGCAAAAGAATCGGTTGGGCCGCTGGATGACCGAGGGGTAAAAGGGGCGATCAAGGAAGACAAAGACGTAGCGGAGAGACTGAATTAATTCTTTGCTTCGGTCTTCACCGAGGAAGATTTGGGTGGGATACCGGTGTCGGAAATGGTATTTCAAGCGGACGAGTCGGAGAAACTTACTGACTTCACGGTAAACCTGGAGGACGTAATGGGGCAGTTCGGCAAAGTGAAGAGTAGCAAATCTCCTGGACCAGATGGTATTCATCCTAGAGTACTGATAGAACTGAAAAACGAGCTTGCGGAGCTACTGCTAGTGATATGCAACTTATCCTTAAAATCGAGCATGGTACCGGAAGACTGGAGGGTGGCCAATATAACGCCCATTTTTAAAAAAGGCTCCAGGGGAGATCCGGGAAATTATAGACCGGTGAGTCTGACGTCGGTGCCGGGGAAAATGGTAGAGGCTATTATTAAAAACAAAATTACAGAGCACATTCGAGGACATGGATTACTGAGACCGAGTCAGCATGGCTTTTGTGTGGGGAAATCTTGCCTGACCAATTTACTTCAATTCTTTGAAGGACGTGAACAAACATGTGGACAAAGGGGAGTCGGTTGATATTGTGTATCTGGATTTTCAAAAGGCGTTTGACAAGGTACCTCATGAAAGGCTACAGAGGAAATTGGAGGGTCATGGGATAGGAGGAAATGCCTATTGTGGATTAAAAACTGGTTGAAGGATAGGAAACAGAGAGTGGGGTTAAATGGGCAATATTCACAATGGAGAAGGGTAGTAGTGGGGTTCCTCAGGGGTCCGTGCTAGGACCGCTGCTTTTTAATATATTTATAAATGATTTAGAGATGGGAGTAACTAGCGAGGTAATTAAATTTGCTGATGACACTAAGTTATTCAAAGTCGTTAAATCGCGACAGGATTGTGAAAAATTACAAGAGGACCTTACGAGACTGGGAGAACTGGGCGGCTAAATGGCAGATGATGTTTAATGTGAGCAAGTGCAAGGTGATGCATGTGGGTAAAAAGAACCCGAATTATAGATATGTCATGCAAGGTTCCACGTTAGGTGTTACGGACCAAGAAAGGGATCTGGGTGTCGTCGTCGATAACACACTGAAACCTTCTGCTCAGTGTGCTGCTGCAGCTAAGAAGCGAATAGAATGTTGGGTATTATTAGGAAAGGTATGGAAAACAGGTGTGAGGATGTTATAATGCCGTTGTATCGCTCCATGGTGCGACCGCACCTTGAGTATTGTGTTCAATTCTGGTCGCCGCATCTCAAGAAAGATATAGTAGAATTGGAAAGGTGCAGCGAAGGGCGACTAAATGATAGCGGGGATGGGATGACTTCCCTATGAAGAAAGACTAAGGAGGCTAGGGCTATACAGCTTGGAGAAGAGACGGCTGAGGGAGACATGATAGAGGTATATAAAATAATGAGTGGAGTGGAACAGGTGGATGTGAAGCGTCTGTTCACGCTTTCCAAAAATACTAGGACTAGGGGGCATGCGATGAAACTACAGTGTAGTAAATTTAAAACAAATCAGAGAAAATTTTTCTTCACCCAACGTGTAATTAAACTCTGGAATTCGTTGCCGGAGAAAGTGGTGAAGGCGGTTAGCTTAGCAGAGTTTAAAAAGGGGTTGGACGGTTTCCTAAAGGACAAGTCCATAAACCGCTACTAACGGACTTGGAAAAATCCAAAATTCCAGGAATAACATGTATAGAATGTTTGTACGTTGGGAAGCTTGCCAGGTGCCCTTGGCCTGGATTGGCCGCTGTCGTGGACAGGATGCTGGGCTCGATGGACCCTTGGTCTTTTCCCAGTATGGCATTACTTATGTACTTATGAAGGCGCAGTTCAAATCTAATTCCCATGACCACAACTTTCTGTCTTCTAGGATCTAAGTGAATCTTTGGCCATATTAACAATGTCCAACAATCTGTTGTATGTCATCAGCATAGAAATGTGCATGCAACCCTAAGTCTAGAATTGACAGCATCAAAACAGCAAAAAAAAAAAAATGCATTACACAAAAGAAATGACAAAGCAGAGCCCTTTGGTATTCTGAAGGCTAAAGGAAACATAGATGAGACCGGGTCATTAATGAAAACCTAAAATGTTCTTCCAGAAACATGTGATCTAAACAAATTCAAAGCTATTCCTGAAATAAATGGTTTGTTCCAACCTAGTTTTTATTATTTATTTAATTATTGGGATTTATTATCACCTTTATGAAGAGATTCACCAACAGCAGTGTACTACATGTACAGTAAACATAACATAAAACTTACAATTTTATTAACAGCATAACAATAGTAAATGACCAAGTATAAACATAAATACAATAAATGAGGTAAACTTGAAAACAGCAATATAGGAGTACCATGAAACAGTACCAAAATATACACATTTAACAACACTGCAATTCAAATACCAGAGGTATAATACAATGTTAGTGTAATGCCCTGTGAGGGGAATGTATAGTATAATGAAGAGAACTCCCTCACGGATGACGCAGTTCAGTCTCCTTGCAGCAGAGGGCACTAGTCTGCTGAAGTGGAGGCTGAGGCAGTTGAGTCAGAGGAGTGTGGCTCATAGTAACATAGTAACATAGTAGATGACGGCAGATAAAGACCTGCATGGTCCATCCAGTCTGCCCATGACAAAACTCATATGGTGTATACCTTATCTTGATCGTACCTGTCCTTTTCAGGGCACAGACCATATAAGTCTGCCCAGCAGTATTTCCCGCCTCCCAACCACCAGTCCCGCCTCCCATCACCGGCTCTGGTACAGACCGTATAAGTCTGCCCTCCCCTATCCTTCCCCCCAACTGCTCCGCCACCCAATTTCAGCTAAGCTTCTGAGGATCCATTCCCTCTGCACAGGATTCCTCTATGCATATCCCACGCATGTTTGAACTCCGTTACCGTTTTCATCTCCACCACCTCCCGCGGGAGGGCATTCCAAGCGTCCACCACCCTCTCCGTGAAAAAATACTTCCTGACATCTTTCCTGAGTCTGCCCCCCTTCAATCTCATTTCATGTCCTCTCGTTCTACCGCCTTCCCATCTCCGGAAAAGGTGCATTGCGGATTAATATCTTTCAAATATTTGAACGTCTGTATCATATCACCCCTGTTCCTCCTTTCCTCCAGGGTGTACATGTTCAGGTCAGCAAGCCTTTCTTTATACGTCTTGGAACGTAATTCCCATACCATCCTCGTAGCTTTTCTTTGCACCGCTTCCATTTTTTTACATCCTTCGCAAGATACGGCCTCCAAAACTGAACACAATACTCCAGGTGGGCCTCACCAACGTCTTATACAGGGGCATTAAAACCCTCCTTTCTTCTGCTGGTCACTCCTCTCTCTATACAGCCTAGCAATCTTCTAGCTACGGCCACGCCTGTCGCACTGTTTCGTCGCCTTCAGGTCCTCAGATACTATCACCCCAAGATCCCTCTCCCCGTCCGTGCCTATCAGACTCTCCCGCCTAACAATACGTCTCCCTTGGATTTCTACTCCCCAAGTGCATCACTTTGCATTTCTTCGCATTGAATTTTAATTGCCAAACGTTTTAGCC